>NW_023416284.1:166957806-168313639 GCF_014176215.1 Rousettus aegyptiacus
CTCCTTTCTATATGTTATCTAACTTATTCATCACAACTTTGTGGCATCAGTACATTAATATCAGTATTTTACAAAAGAGGAAATGGCTGCTTAGTGAGGCCGTTATGCTCTAAAATATGCTATAATATGTAGGGCTAGATTTGAACTTACAGAGGCTTATTCCAAAGTTTAAGCCTTTATTCACAGACTACTCAAAATATAGCTAGAGGGCTCAATAAAATGTTGAATCTGAACAATTTGATTCCAAATACCAGTAAAGACTATGGTGGCTGCTGTGTAGCACTGTACTGTGTGGTTTAGGATGAAAGCACAGTACTGGAGGAAGTAATTGGCACAAGATGGATGATAATAATATTGGATGAATCTCAGAAACTTTCGTATAAATTAGGTGGCTCATTAACATCCATATCTTGTTGACTACTGGATTTTACTGGAAAGTAAAAATTGGAGGTAGAAGTAGTAAGATTTAAAATATAGGCAGTAAAGCCCAGCTATCTGTATTCATATCTCGACTCTTTAATTTTCCACTTAACCTTTGTCAAATTAACTATTCCGTGCATAGTTTCCTCATCTGTAAAATGAAGATGATAGAATCTATACTATAGTTTTGCTTTGAGGAGTAAATAACACTAATACATGCAGAATACTGAGGTTGGTGTCTAATCCTGAACTGCTCTATAACTGTACATTGTTATTAAATGTAGAAGAATATATATTTTTGGAGCTGGTAGGAGGAGACTCTTCTGTTGTTTATGCCTAAGATATTTTCTCAAGGCTAATATATGTAGTTAATATACGTGGCTGCAGGAACTAGTTTGAATACAGGCTAAGTCCAACCAGGATGAGGAACTTGAGATCACAAAGCAGAAGCTAACATTTAAGCATTGAATGAGCTTTGGGTGCCTGGTAAAAGCGTACTGAAGACAGATATTTAATTCTTTTTGGCCTTTCCTTTTTTCTAACAGAAGCATTTAAGTTTTATATTTATTGTTGAAAGCTATTTTAGCCTTGTTTCATAAGTTTCTACACACATCTTTATTTTCATTGACTTCTAAATCTTTTCAAATTTTCATTATGATTTTGACTACTGTTACTTGGAAATGTTCTAAAATATACGATGATAACGCCCTCTGTTTAAGGGTTGTTGTTGTCACTGTTGTTGTATTTACTGTATCAATGATGATGATTTTCACTTCAATGCTTCTCTTGTCAAAGATCACAATCTGTATGTTATATGACTTGCCATAGGTCCTGTTAGGTTGTCAATGTTCATAAATATTCTGCTTGTGCTGAAGAAGAATCTAATTATATAAGGTTCTATATATGTCTATTATACCAAGCTACTTAATTATGTTGTCAAATCTTCTATATTTTTATTAGTTTTTGATTGCTTCAAACATTAATACTAGAAAACAGTGTTAAATTCTCTTACCGAAACTGTAAAGCAACTTTTTTTTTTTTACATTTCATCCATTTTTGCTGTATATATTTTGAAGTTATGTTATTACTTCAGATGAGTTTAGAACTGTTTCAGCTTCTGATGAAGAAATCCTTTGTATTATACATTGACATTCAGTATCCCTACTAATGTCACATTAGGTCAACTTTCTTTTGTTTAGCGATTACTAGTACATTGTTTTTCATTCCTTTAAGACTTGTTATAATGTTTTTAGTAGTAACTATTACATTTAGCATAGAGTAAGATTTCCTATTTTTAATTACAATCCAACTATCTTTATTAATACTTCATGTGATTTCTGATGTAGTTTGAATTATTTTTACTATGTTCTGTTTATATACATTTTTCTTTTTGTCATTTCGTTTCACTCTCTGCCTTCCTGGGATTATTTATCCTTATCATTGCTGATGCTATTATTGTTGTTGTTGCTATTATTATTATTATTACAATTATTCTTTCTTAAGCCAACTTTAGTTTGGAATTTTTATGATTGTAATTTAAACAACATTAATTGAAAGTTTCAGTTCATTTTCTTTCTGAATAAAACAAGGACTAAGAACATTTAAATTCTAACCACACTTCCACACATCATAGGTGTTAATCTTGTGAAGGATTTTAATCTACTATTTTCTTTATTCCATTAATTAAGCATTGTTGTTATCTTTTATATTAAATGCCTCTTTAGATTACCCTAATTATACCAATATCTTTTCTCATTATTGCTTCTTGCTACTGAGATCTTCCTTATGGGACCATTTTCTTTTAGACTTTTATCTAAATTATCTTTGAGAATTTCTAAGTTATATCTTTTCCTTTATAAGATTCTATTGTTGGTAAGATTCTTGTTTGCTGTTCATTCTATACCTAAATATATATTCTGAATCTAAATATTTATTTCTTTTTGAAATTTTTGGCAAACTCTTTAAAATATTCTACCTCTCTTCCATTGTCTTTATTCTGTCTTCTTAGATATCTGATTAAATATATGTTATACCTTTCACTTTGTTCTTCATGGGTTTTAACCTATACTGTGTCTCTGTCATGAATTTTATATAATTTTTGTTGATCTACCTTAGTTTACAAATTCTCTATTTTTATTAATAAACTCATCTGTTTAAAATTACTTTTAATTATTTAACATTGATTTTAATTAGTTACTTTTGATCTTTATATTTTTATTCCTGGAATTCTGTTTACGTTCATGAATACTAGAATTAACAGGTTAATTGTGGTGCATACATGTAATGGATTAACATATAATAATAAAAGTGAGGGTTTTGTAGCTAAAACTATGAGCTTAATGGATTTCAAAAATAATTTTGAGCAAAATAACAGCACAACTAAATGAATAAAGTGCAATTCTATATGTGCAGAGTTCAGATATAAACAAAAGTAAATATATTGTCTAAGAAAAGTAAATGAAATAAAGGGGTTAATTATTCTATAAATTAAGGTAGTGGTTATTATGGTGTGGTAGAAAGAATCTTGATGAGCAACAATCTCACAAGGATCCTCTAAGATTCTGAAAATATTCTCTTTCTTTAAAAAACGTGTGGTAGTTACATAGATATAGACATATACATATTATATTCTCAAACACAGATTCTTATTATTTTTTGATCTTTCTGTTTTTTTTTTCTTTCTCGCTCATTAAAAAAATAAATAAATAAACATAAAAATTGAAATGTACTTACTCCAAAATATGTATCCAGTAGTTGGAATGTCTAAACTACTTTGTTGTCTAATTTAGCATATATTCTTTCTGTTTACTCCTCATTTGTTCACATATTTCTTTCTGCTTTGTGAGTTCACATCCAGCTGGGCTTTATCTCTGTGTCGTATGAATTCTGCGTCATTATGAATCCTTATGGAGAGTGCCTTGGGGCTTTCCAACACAAGGAAAACAAATTAATTTCTTTATTTTTTAAAAAATTCTTAATTTATACTTGCAAGAAATACATATCCTATATTAGTGGGAAGGGAGGCCCAAGCTATACATTTTTAGAGGAGAGTTTTTTCTATTTTTTTTATTTGTCCTCCAGAGTTATTTCTAAGACAGAGTAATTTCTTGTTATGTCTTTTTTCTAAAAGGTAGATTTTCTTTTCTAAAACGTTTATGCACTGAGGTCGAAGACCTTTGAATGATCTAATTTTATTCAAATGATTGGTTTATTTCTCCATATTTCTTCCCTAATGTCTTGTTTTTCTTATCTGGATTTGCTTTTAACAATCAAAATTCTGGATTATTTGGAACAGTGAGTTTTGAGGGACTATGGTGGTTTCAATGCTACTTCCCAGTTTGGCATCCTAAAATCTTTTAGTTTCCAAACAAGATGGTCTAAACTATTTATTTTAGTTTATTTATTTTTTTAAAAAAAGCACATTTATTTTTATTTTTCAGGATTTCTAGGTATTTTATAGCAGAAATGTTTTTAATATCTAGTCCTCAAAAAAAATCATAGACTGAAGATAAGATATTAGAGATGCCTTTTCAGTTCTAAATTTACCCATTGAAAGCCATGTCCATGTGTTAGTATGTAACTGCAGAATGATCTCAGAATATACCTTGAAGTCTGAACATAGGTGAAATCTATAGCAAAAGTTCTGACCCTGTGTCACTGAGATTCAACTAGATTTTGAAGAGTCCTCTCCCTCCCTGACTGAATTACTGAATAGAGCTTTGTACTTAATGGATAAATGTCTCACCAGAAAACTCACTTTAAAAAGTGTGACAGTAGAGATTCTGTCATTATCTACAACAGGCTATTATTAGAATTCCATAGGTTACTTCAGAGAAGTTCAGTTTTGTTTTCAATGGAAAATATATCACATTGCCCTGCTGCCTTCAAGTCCACTATATGATATGTTTTATATCATATATATGTCATATATTGTGTATATATTGTATTTGCGTATTCATAACTTTGAAACAGCTCACTTTTATGGAACATAAAATAAATCCATAATCCTTTGCTTTAACTCTTATTAATAAAAATAACCAATTGCATCTAGTGTGCGTAATACCTCCCTTTGGTTGAAGAGTCTGAAGTACCCAGAGATAGAATCCTGGTCTTGAGAAAGCTAAAAAAGTATGTAGCTCTTGTACTTTAGTGAACTAATTGTTATCTTTGATACTAAAAGTCATTGCTGAGTGGGAGAGAGGTGAGTGGATGATTTGTATTGGGCTAGAGATTGTAAGAAACAGAGAACATACAATAATGTTGATCATAGGTGGCATGACCCCTGATGTGTAGAATATCACAGCAACATGATTGTGTCTTCAGTGCCTGGCTACACATCTGATTTACTCAGCACACTTAAAAATACAGACTCTGCTTTGGGACTTCAGTAGAGCAGCCCTTAGATAGCAGAGATATCTGTTTATTTTTTTACTTTCATGGTGATTTGGAAATTCAGACTCTATAGGAAACTATTTCTGTGCCTTTGGATACTTCTGTGCCAAAGTCCCCAAACTTGCTACTCCCTGTGATTCTAGTATAGTAGGTTCATAGCACTATATTTTGGAACTCTTGAGAAAATTAATGAACCCTCGGAATCCTGAGTGTGCCACTTATCAAGAGCACTAGGGGCTGCAATTCACTTCTGCTATGGTGCTGCTGTTTCTGCCATTTATGCTTTTGAGACATCATTGTGTTATATTCTCCCTTGTTTGTGGTCAAATGTGTATCTCTTTTTCTTTCTCTGCATTGACTGAACTTGTAGACTGCAGAATCTAGGTCTTGTTAAAAATTTAATTCCCTGTAAGTATTCCAAAACTACTTTGTGCAATAAATCGAATTTGAATAAATTGTTGCCATTTCCCCAGTTATCCTCACCTCATCCGGAATGAGGATATGTCCTGCAAAGTGCATGTAGTTGCAGCCTCCTTTTCGGAAGTTACATCACTCACTATTTTCTGCAGTTTCTACAAGCTTCGTGGAGTGGCACTGTATTTTTTTAGTCTGCCTTGACAGCATACAATAAAATGGTTCATTTAGGATAGGTTTTTATGGGGCCTGTCAAGATTTAGCTGTATTTTGCATAGTAAACCTCATATTAAATGACAAAATGTATCATAGAAGATACTTCACAACCATTAAGGTAGAAGCAGTGACTGTGTAGAAGATTACTACGCATTGCAAATGGTGGAGGAGCTAGGATAATAAATAAAGTATAATTGAAATCCAGGGGGCTTTGAATATTAGTGGTGTAACAACTCTCTGATCTACAGTGTATATTAGAAGTACTATAGAAAGATTGGCTGAAACTCTTGTGTGTTGGTCTCTTTGCACAGCAGGTGATGTGCTGAACTTAATAACCTGCTGTTCAATTTTTTATTTAAAAAATAAGATGGGAGCTAAGTCACAATTGCTTTGGGCAAGTGTCTTATAAAAATGTTTGTGTTTAGAAGTGAGTTAATTTGATTAGAGAACCATGAAATCTGCTCAGCAGTGTAATGGAACATCAACTAAATCTAAACTGGCAAAAACCCAGGACTTTGAAAATTAATGAATATTCAATATTGACATGCTCTGAAAATAGATGTCTTAAATGTGAGAAAGTAAGAAGGGCAGGAGGGAACAGAGGAGGAGAAATTCTATAGCACTTAAGACATTTTTATTTCTGTCAAATAATGCTATGGCAAAAGAATCATGAAAGTAAGTAGCCATAAAAATTTATAACTCTGTGAGGTCGGGAACAATGTTTTATTAATTTTTTTTTTATTTCCTACCCTCAAAATCCATATCTCATGCTTTTCATCTAGCACTGTTTCAAACACTTGGTAAATTTTTGCTAAATGATGAATGAAATGCTCTATCAAGATGTATTTCATATTTATTGGATGCAGAGCAAGGAAGTAGGTTTTATGACAAATAAAGAAATGGCAGCTACTTTTATAAAAAGTAAAATGAATAAGGAAGGCATTATTTATATCTCTAAAACCAATAGCTAAAATATGAGAAAAAGTTGACAGCTGGAGTGTCCTTGTCTTGCTAGAGGTCAAACATCGATCTCAGTCATTATGATGCTATAAATACATAAGAAGTGTTTTCTCCATTTTTATTATTAAAAGAAAAGGAAATAACATCTTCTAACACCTCAAAAGTATATCCTCAAAAACAAATACAGAGAGTAAAAAAAGACAGCATTTAAATATATAACACTGTTTAGCCAGTACCACAATGAAACTATTGTCCATACAATTGCCCAGACAAGACAGCAAGTGTGCATGTACAATACAGTTAATTTATATTCTTTCAAGTAACACAGGAATTTTTCCATAGCTCATTCCTTGGCTAAACACTGATTCTTAGACTCTTCTCATTTCTAGATGGCAAACCAGATTGAATAGTGGCAAGATTCGTTTAGGTAAAGGATGAGGTATGGCAGAGTAGTGGCAGAATAAAGACATGATAATGGATATGCTATGTAAAACAAGTATTTAACTCAACAAACATTTATTAGTATCTTTAGATATATATAACACTGTGTTAAGCCTGGTGATTTACAAAAGTGAATCAGAAGCTGGCCCTACCCTTAAGGATCTTAGACTGCAGTGAAGGAAATAATTCACAGACATAAATAGTTAAGAAAAAAGGAACTGCTGTCACAGACATTATTTCTTTGGTAGAACATATTCATTCTTTATGATGACAAGATTCAAATCTATGTTTCCCATCCTGTGTAGTCCTCTGACAAGGAGTTTGGGCTTGTATTATCAGATGCTATCTTGGCATTTCCAAAGGGATATCAAAAATGGCCATATATCTGTTTCCCTCACTCCCACATAATTGACTTTATGGCTTAACTTTCGTGTTTCCACCAAAAGCAATTTATCCCTAAAGGATTCAGGTTTGCTACCTTGAGATGCTTAGTTTATCTCTAGGTTGATTATACTTGTATGTTATGGGGGTTCCTCTAGTATACCTATTGTCTTGCCTTAAGTATCAGTGGAACTTTTATCACTTCTAAAGGTGTTCCCCTTTGGATAATCATATAATTATATGATTACACTCTGTACCCACCCTTCCATGCTCCTAATTTAGTTCTCCATAATTGAAAGATCCCATGTATCATCCATTTTTCTTCACCTCTTCTCTTTATCACCTTTATTATTCAGGCTTGTATCAGTTTTTGCCCAGGTGTCTTTAGAAGCCTTTAAACATTTTTTCATCCTTAAGTCTTTTCCATTACCAGTTTACCCTGAACAACAAAAGAAATATCATGAAACGGTATTTTCAACATACCCAGTCATCCTTCAAACATTTTCTAGTTCTTTTATTTTTGTCAACAAACTCTAAAGTGCTCTGAATGTAGGAGCTCTATCACCTGTCACTCTCCTGTGATTGAACTTTATTTCTCACTTTCCGTATGTTTCTCTCTAGTCAGGTTATTCCCACCTTTGTTCTTTCCTATATTACTCCCAGGTCCAGTTGACCCTGATATCAGTCACGGTCCTAGCAGGAAATGAATGACATATTTTATGATGTAGATTGGAGTGAGTATGGCTAGTGGACTATGTACAAAAACATGTGCAATGTTTAAGATCCAACAATTGAACCCTTGAGTAGTCATAGTAGGGAGCTCTTAACATGGTTAAGTCTAAAGAGATGAGGAAGGTACAATTACTGAAACCAGAGAGGATAGCTCTTTGGTTGAAGGTCACTGAATCAGAGCTGTCTGTGTAGTCCACTGACAATGGACTTACCAACCCATGGTAAATTATCAGAAGAGATAGCTAAGGAATTTCCATGACATCCTTCTTTATTCCTCTACTTATTTCTTGCCAATGCCTTTTAATGGCTAAGCCTAATGAGAAATCAGAGATGCAAGGAAATAGATGCCGTCAATACAGGCTGGCTATTGGAGAACCATCCAGAGTGAAGAAAGGTAGACAGTGAAGCTGAAGGAACAAATAAGAGATATCTAGCTCAGTTCCAGCTCATGCAATGACATCTTTCTTACTTTTTTTTTCCACTTTGTGATAATAGAGCCCTATCACATGTAATTTTACTATAGAGAACCTGAGTCCTCAAACATCTGATGCCAACTTAATTATTTGTATTTGTCATCTATTCACATTTTATTTTCCCAATGATTTATATTTGAACTCATGCTAATTGGCTCAGGGATCCAATTAAAAGACCATAGCACCTGAAACTGAAGAACTGAGGCCTGCAAGTTTCTTTGAAAGATAAAGGGATTATAAAATATAATTTAATTAGTGAAGAGGCTCTCTTTGCCTTGTTCTACATTTGGAGAGAAGACCACTGGCATTTATGATTATTATTTAAGAATTAGCCAGTAGAATATACTAACAAAGAGGCTGTGATTCAGCAACTTCTTCATTCATTTTCCATGGTTGTTGGAATACTAATGGCATGGGAGGCAACTTCTTGTAATAAATATATTAGGTAATGGTGCTCTAGAGAGGAAGAATGAGGATACTTGTCTCATTTATTTTGTGGTCTCTGACCTTTACAAAAATGCTTTTTCTATTAATTTCTTAAAGGCAAGTAGAGGATTAGTGGAAAGTGAGAGATGTACAACACAAGTTGCCTATATATTTTCTGTTGGTTAGCCAGTATCCATTCCTCTTTTCTCCAGATAAAAGTATATCTTTATTTTTGTTGAGGCTTTATCTTTCTTCATACAGCCTATATATTTCAAAGGAAGCTGAATTCCTCCTGAGTCATAGAAGTAAAGCCTCAACGCCTTAAGATAATCATCACACCCCTTTCTCTGGCTAGAGTGATTAATTCAGGATTTATGTTAGGCATATGTTTAAGAAATTGAGGGATGATCTTTTCTAAGTTTTCTGAAGAAGTTGTTTTCTTAGTCTTCTCTATGTGACATGAATGAGAAAAAAGAGAGGCCTGGCGAGCACTGTGAGCCAACATAGAGCCATAAGGACAGTTAATTGTTAAAAGTGGAGCTAACACCAAGGAGGCAGAAATGTGAACTAGAGAAAGGAAAGCGTTCTGGTTACAACATTTGAACTGCCAAAGTAAGCATTTTCCAAAAGAAGAAAAGTAAGTTCAGAACATTTTGTCACATGAACCAATACATTTCCTTTATAGTTTGAGCTATTTTGACTTGAGTTTTCTTTTATAATAATCAAAAGATTCTACGCTGATATAAAAAAGTAGAACTATGATCACAATTAAATTTTTAGAGTCTTCCTCCTGTAATTTTGTCCACCATTTATTTAATATTACTTTTTAAATATCTGTGAATTAATTAATTATCATCTGTCTTTTAAATAGTGGTATGTATCAAGTTTTAAATATAAGAACCATTTTGAATTTTGCCCAAATCTCATATTAATTTTTCACATATCTACAGACATTTGTAAATACTAATTATTTCTATGACATGATACCTAAGAAAACTGTGCTTGGACAGATAAAGTTATTGCCACTTTTGATGTGATATATATAGATAGAAACAATGAAAAAATGGAGATGAGTGCTAAGAAAGTTAGAGTCAATACAAATTGTGTTGATTAAATAGAACTTTTACAGACCTGACTTTCTTAACACATTGTGGGTAATGTCCATGTTATTAGCGCTTTTGAATTTTAAGAATCACTTTGGTATTTCTTTAGCTAAGGGATGATGCATTCTTTGAAGAGAAGATGTATGAGAAAGAGAGGGTTTATTGATGTTGATCGTCTATCAGTCTTTGCTCGGTTCTCTAGTCCTTTGAAATCTGGACAAGGTGAAAAATAAAAGCTTTCAGTGGAAACAAAACTTGTAGGATTTACAGAAAAAAGTTCAACTCACTTGTATACAATAATTAAACTCTCCACAAATTACCATGACCCACAATCAAGATGTATTCAGTTCATAATTTGGGAAGCAAATATTGCTAGGATGAATAATAATCAGTAATTCTCATTTGCTAACAAAATATTTTTTAAAAATATTCATTTCCTCCAAATGGCTGAGCAGTTTATATCAACCATGAAAAAATTAATTACAAGACTTTTTCAGCAAATTCATATAAATAAGTTTGTTAACTTAAAAGCATATAGTAAAAATTTTAGTTCACAACAAAAATTACTTTAATTTATTAAACTTAATTAGGATTGCTGAATATAATAATATACACTTCTCGAACAACTAACAATTAGGAAAAACTATTTCTGAATGTTTGGTCAATTACTTGCTAATCTGCAAAGTTCAGTAATATGGCCTCCTGCCATAGTAAATTGAAGTTTCAATGTTAAATAGACGATGCATTCTTTTGGAAATTCCTTTTACAACACAATTAACCTCTTCATCACTTAGAAAACACATTGTTAGCATATTAGGATGCTATTTAATTTAACATGCTTTATATGGTACTGATCACTGCCAAATAACACTTTAAATTTCCCTAAAATTTATTTTACATTTGCTAGTTAGGCTTTCAACTGCTAATTACACAATAATTCAGTTTTTATATAATCTTTTGATCCAGTATACAATAGTAATGTGATAGTATTAACTGCAGGGTTCTGGTGGTAAAATCAACATTATCAGATGTTTGAGGGCTTTTTAAGGAAAACCAAAATAAAGTCACTAGGAATAACTACAAGACTTACCTTGGATGAAACTTCTTTTACCAAAAAACAAGCCAAGCTATTTTTCTTGTAGAAAATGTTTCATTCCGAAGTAATAAAAATGTTTCACAAGTACATATGAATAATGAATAAAGAAAATCATGAGCAGAGGAAAAACATTAACTATAAAGCTTTAACTATAAACTGTATTATTTTAGAGCTTATATTAAAATTGAAAATGCCCTTAGAAGTGGTTCACTGCCATCCTTTACCCAGGCATCAGTCCCTGTTATAAGAGTGCCATTGAGTAGTAGAAGGCTAGGATGTGCTTAACACCTCCAGGGAGAGAAAATTCATTACCTTGCAGAGCAGCTTATTACCTTGGCCATGGCATACTATTTTACAATCTATTAGCTACATACATGTATGTTACTTTTCTGTGACTGTACACTAAAGTAGAGACAAGTCTAATTCATATTATATTCTATTATAATATCTAGCATGAGGCTATCTATATGAAAGGTGTTCAATTAATATGTGTGATTTGATGATGAGCTAAGGTTGGCTGTCTATACGTGTAGCTCTAAAAGGACAATCCTAGTTGTGATCTTTTAAAACGAATCTCAAACACTATTGATCACTATCATCAGACGTACACATGAATAAAAATAATAGTTAACCTACATGTATTTTGATTTTACTTACTCTCAACATGATTTTATTTCATGGACTGTCCTCTTGATTATCCTTTTGCTGATGCTTACATTGAATGCAACTGAAATAGATGAATTATATCATAAAACTTTGTCATATTGAAGAGGAAAACACCAACTGAAATGCCGTCATAAAAATGTTTGTTTTAGCAACTGTTTGGTTATAAAATTATTGTCCTAAAAGCTTATGAATATGTACTGCATATTTATTTAAAGAGAAAATGGTACTTTATAGCTTTTTAACACTTTTTAAACTTGATTTTTGATAATGATTTAAAATAATTTCTAGAAAAACCCTTTATAATTTTGCTCCAGAATCACAGTCTCATTGTAGCAGGAGAAAAAACAAACAAAACACACACGTAAAAAAACTGGCCCGGAATTCAAGGAATGGGGTTTAGAGTTCTGATTTGCAAATTTTGTTATGTGACCTTGGAAGGTCATTTAGTTTTGAAAGATTCAGTTTTCTTGTGTGTAGAATGATGAAGAAGTATATGTCCTGTCTATCTTAAAGAAGAGTAGTAGGATCAAATAAAACATTGTGCTGAAAAGTGCTTTGTAAAATAGAAAACCCTGTGTAAATGTAAGAGGCTGTAATTACAGGAGAAGTTTACAGCCCCACTTACTTACTTCCATATTTGAGGACCAGAGGAAGATCAACAGACATATTCTAGATATAAGAGCCTTAGATATTGCCCAGTCATTGCCAGATTTAGTGAACTAATGCCAAAGTGGTCAGCGGAAAAAAATTAGGAAGGCACAATAACTTCAAAGCATGTACTGTTATATTTCCAGAGTAGTATCAATTAATTACGAGATTCATAAAATCTATATGTGCATCAAAATTCACATTAGTAAAATTTTTAAATTCATGGTCTATAAATCTCAATAAAAAATATCTTAATTTTGTCAGAATTATTTCTCCAGTGGTTCAAATATTCATGAGATGTGTCTTAAAAGGACAGAACCCTTACTTCATGCCATATACAAAAACTTCATTCAAAATGGATCAATAACCTAAAAGTAGAGCTAACACTAAAAATCTTAGAATAGAAAATAAGGGTAAAGCTTTATGACTTTGGATTCTCAGAGATAACAGCAAAAGCAACAAAAGGAAAAAATACGTAAATTAGACTTAATCAAAATTAAAATTTTTTGTGCATTAAAAACACTGCTGAGAAAATCAAAATAAATTCAAAGATACACAAATGGTAGGTCAACAGCACATGAAAAAATGCTAAACATCATTGGTCATTAAGAAAATGCAAATTAAAACCACGATGAGATACTACTTCACACCTATTAGGGCAACTATCATCATTAACAATATGTTGGCAAGAATATAGAGAAATTGGAACCCTTGTACATTAATACATTGCTGGTAGGAATGTAAAATGGTGTAGCCATTGTAGAAAACAGTTTAGCAGTTCCTCAAAAAGTAAAAGATAGAATTACCATAGAATTCAGCAATTCTACTCCTATGTGTATGCCCCAAAGAATTGAAAACAGGTGTTCAAAACAAGTACTTGTATGTGAATGTTTATAGAAGCAATATTCATAATAGCTAAAAGATAGAAACCATCCAAATGTCCCTCAACTGATACATGAATAAACAAATAGTGGTATACACATACAATGGAATATTATTCAGCCATACAACAATGAAGCGTTGATATGATACATACTACAACATGGATGAACCTTGAAAACATTATGCTAACTAAAAGAAGGCAGACACAGAGGTCACATAGTGTATGATTCCATTTATGTGAAATATCCAAAAGAATTTAATTCATAGAGACAGAAATAAGATTACTGTTTCCTAGAGGCTGGGGTAGAGGAGAATGAGAAAAGACTACTTAATAGATAAGGAGTTTTCTTTTGGGGTGATGAGAATGTTTTGGAACATAAAATAGTAGTTGCACGATAGTGTGAATGTACTAAATTCCACTCAATTATAAGCTGTAAAATGATTAATTTTATATTGTACAAATTTCACTTCAATAAAAAGAAAATTATTCTACATATGATTTCTTTTTTATTCTGGTAAAATGAAAAGTTTAAAGTGCATCATTTCCTAGGCAATTTCCTTTCTGTGTATACTAATTTTAGTTTAAATTTTAGCCTGGGTTATAAATTGTGTTAAACACACACACACATACAAACTTTGATAAAAATTAAAGGACTCTTTTATATGTGTTATGATAAGCTAATAAAATTCTTACTGTGTTTCTGGAGTTTTTAAGCTGTCATGGGGATATAACTTTGAACCATAGAAACAGTCTGCTATTCAGGAAAACATTTTCTTTTTCCTTTAAATTCTTTTTCTTTTTCCCATGGAAAGATGGCTTTCAAGAAATTTGAGGAAGTTGCAAGAAATGCAACTTAATCATGAAATACTTCTTATTCAAAGACAGAATGGGGCAGAGGGCCAAGATATTGAAGAAAAATAAAAGGTTATTAACAAAAAATAAGGATCCATTTCTGACATAAAAGGCTATATTTTAGAATGTTTTGTTAATGCAAATTTTTTAAAAGACCAGTATATACTGTACTAATACTTTTAAATTTTATCTTCATTTGAAGCTCACATTTCATGTGCAAAATGCAAAACATTCCCTTAAAATTATACTGTATCTAGTTTCTTCATAGGTTGACAGGTGTTAAAAATATTCTTGAATTAAAATATTGTATTATTGGAGTAGGAGTAAATGAAGTCAAAACATGCCCATATGATAATAGAGGACTTAAGGATTTGCTTTTGCAATTCTTTTAAGGAAATAACTCTTATTACCATGATATCATGTGATGAATAATACTCTAACTCAAGTTTTCAATTTGATTTATTCTGACATTCGTGTTGGAAGTATAGCAAGATTTTGGAAAAATACTGTTTTAAACCAGGTAACCAATAAAAGGCATTTCAGAATTTTACTGTAGAATGTTTATCATTGTAGTATTTAGGAAAATGTGACCTCAGATTTTTGTGGAAGGAGGCAAATATAAATAAATCTATAACTAATTAAACAACAAATTAGTTAACTGAATATATAGCGATTACTAATGAAATCGATCTATCTGGACCATGCGATGTTACAATTTAGAAAGTCAAAAAATAGTCAAATATCAGCAATTTTATGTATTTAATTTAATATTATTTGGACTCGATTTACTTATAAATAAGGATCATAAGCACATATTTTTTCTTTTTAGTTTCTTGAAATGAAAATTTTATAATCAGTGAAAGTAGAATATTGTCAATAGGTTATATTTATCAGGACCCTGCAGTAAAAGGTGACAGAGATCTAACCCACAATAATTTAAACAAAACATAATGAAACAAAGAGAAACTTTGACTCAAGGGTGGTGTTAGCCTGTTGATTAATTCTCAGGTCGACTCTCTCCATGTGACCATAAGCTACAAATTTATTTTAAAAAGTGGTCAGTGATTATAAAACTTAAAAAAAAATAAGAACAATTTTTTCCTCACAATCCATTAATTAATCTCAGAAAGACTTAGATTGACTGGTATGGATCACATTTCTCATGCCTAAATCAATTGCTCTATTTGGGAGTATGAAGTCGTTTTACTGGCCAGCCTAGATCAGGTGTTAATCTTGGCAAATGGGGAGCAGGATCCTATGTGGACCATGTTAAATGGGGAACGGCACAGTGTATGATACCCTTCCTTTAATATAGCTTACTTTTGTTAAAAGAAGTGGGAATAGATTCAGGCAACCATAAGCAAGAGAAGTTGGTGTTATACTTAGTTTTAAATAATGTCATTTAAAGATTTCATCTTTAGGATAAAATATGTCAAGTAAAGCATGAAACTCTAATAACTTTGATGGAGTTACTTTCAATCTGAAAGAATTACTATATTCAATAGTCTGTTCAAAAAGTCACTTTCTAATAATATATTTTTAAAATACATATTTCTTATTTTGGAATAATTATTGTTATAGGAAATTGGAAAGATAGCAGAGAGATCCCATATATTCTTAATGCTTAACCAAGTTTTTCCAAATGGTTATATCTTATCTCCTTATAGTAGAACATAAAACACAGGATTTTTACATGAGTACAATGTGTGTGTATGTTTATAGTTCTGTATGTTTTTATCATGTGTGGTTTTGTGTAATGACTACCTCACTTGAGATACAGAACTATTTTATCTCTAGAAAGATCTCTCTCATGCTACCCCTCTGTAGTCACACACATCCCTCCCTTTCCAACATCCTCAACCCCTGGTAAACACTAATCTGTTTTATTTCTATAATTTTGTCATCTAGGAATGTTATATAAACAAAACTGTATGTTTATCTTTTAGATTGTGTTTTAAGATTGTGGGGTTTTTGTTTTGTTTTGTTTTGTTTTTTCGCTCAGCATAAGGCCCCAAGAGCAATGCAAATTGCTGTATATATCAATTTTTTATTTCTATTTATTGCTTATTATTCAATGCTGTGTATGTACCACAATATGTTTAATCATTCATCTAGTGAAAGATATTTTTGTAGTTTCTAGTTTGGGCTGTTACAAATAAAACTACAATGAACAAACATGTTCATGTTTTGAGGGGGACACACATTTTTATTTCTCTGGGATTAAATACACTGAAATGCCATTGCTGGATTTTATGGTATGTTTTATGTTTTCTTTTGTAAGACACTATCATATTATTTTCCAGAGAAGCTCTATTATTTTATATTCACATCAATAATAAATGAGAGATCCAGTTTCTCTACATTCTGGCCATTATTTTGTGTTGTAACAAAATTTTAGCCTTTTTGTAGGTGTGTTGTGATATCTCACTGTGATTTTAATTTGCATTTTCTTAATGGCTAGAAATGTTGAACATTTTATCTTGTCTTTTTTTTTTTTGGTGAACTGTCTATGTCTTTTGTCTATTTTCTAATTGGATTAACATTTTAATATTGAATTTTGAGTTATTTATACATTCTAGATATAAGTCATTTGTCAGACATGTGGTTTGCAAATATTTCTCCCAGTCTATAGCTAGTATTTTCATCTTCTTAATAGGGTCTCTTGGAGGGCAAACATTTTAAATTTTGATGAAGTCCAATTTATTGATTTTTTTTCTTTTATAGATCATTCTTTTTGTGCCATATCACAGATCAATTCACCAGGAACGAAAACTCAATCTACATCTCACACCCCACACAAAAATTAACTCAAAATAAATCATAGATTTCCATATATAATGTAAAATTCTAAAACTTTTAGAAAATAACAAAAGATTTATAATTTTTATGTAAAACTGCTTTATTTTCTCTTCAATTAAAAGTTAACTTGAGAATGCAGGTATGTTAACATAATTGTTTTATATAAACTAAAAGGGAAAAATTATTAATTATGAATTATTTTAAATTTCTATTAAATAATAAGTCATAATCCCTATTTAGCCTGTTGCCTTCCCAACACATTAGGAATATTGGATGAGTTACACTCTGATGTAAAAAGGCATTAAAACAGACACCAAAGTGCTCACAGGTATTTCCTTTACAATGACATAAGCAATCTCTTAATGTTTGTTTCATAAGCAGTAATTGCCTCCTTTGAACTAAAGATGTTAGCTGAGATTGAAGGTTACTGAGTTAGAAAACTACTTTTGGGATGCAAGGTGATATTGGTAGAAATATTGGTAGAAAAGTTGTGTCTCGGTGCCCTGTTTAGAAACAGCACCAGGCATTTTTAATGAGTATTTTCTATAGCTTGAGGCAGCAGAGTTATTTGTCATAATACAGTCATGGCCAAATTGAAAGTGACTAAAAGGAAATGGTCTTTCCTTCCTCTTCAAGCTGTATTTATAATTTCCTATTCATTTTTAGTTTAGCTACACTGGTGTGGAAATTTTCTTCTGACTGGGCAATAAAACAAGTAAAATTTACATCTAACCAGCTGGTAGATAAAGTCGAGAGCACCAGCTAAAATAATCACACAAAAAAATTGGAATTTGAATAAGACAATTTCTTTTGCAAGCATACTAAATGCAGGTATTGGATGAGTATTGTTTTGGGAATTCTTAGATTCCCTTTTAACAAAGTATATTTAAACCATAAGAGTTAGAACTTATTTTAAACAAAATATCCTCTTACCTTTTGGCAGTCTGGGGAAAAAAGTATACATTTATAGTAATTCAAAGTTTAGTCTCATGATTAAACATAAGAGAATTGGGTAACTGACAGGTGACCAGAGTTCATTGTACTCATTGGAGACCAGAGTTAAGTTCTCCTGGCTTTAGTATTGACAGAAATTCTCAATGAGTAATTCAGAAAACTTGAGGTTGGGGAGCTGGAGTGTGTATGAGTTGTTGCCAGGCTAACCTGGGAAACCATTTATGTTTTAAAGATAGGACAGTAGTATTAGATAGCAGTGTTGGATGGGGGTAAAGAGAGGAGGTACTATTTATCTCTGCTCCTAGCCTCCCAAGACAATTGGGAGACATGTTTTTGGTTCTGTGAGTATTTCCTGGGACAACAGTGACAACTATCACCACCCAATTTATTAAATCCCAATAGGAATGTTTCCATAATGTCTTGGCTAAAAATTTGTTAGATGTAACATTTTCCAGAAGTACTGGAAAATTTACTTGTGTGCCAAATATAAGAGTGAAATTGACTAGAAGCAGAAAGTCCCTGTCCAAGCTGAGGAAATGCAAAAAGTAAACAAACGGTATAAATAGCAAAAGAATGTAAGCCTGTGGTTAGCAGAGAGGTCTGGATGTCCAGTTTAAAGTTTTGTGTTTTATCCCCAACCCTAGTTACAAACTGAATGAAATTGCTACAATGTAAATAGCCAAATAGTATTTAGTTAAATGAGCATTCCATAAATATTTCGTTCTAAAATGTTTTGAGATGTGAATCATGAAAATGATTGCCAGAAGCAATTCATTGTAAATGTCCTTTTAAAATTCTTGGTAAAGATAATAGTAATGTAAACACACCTTTCACTGTGGGTCATGGATTCTCCAACCCTGAATTTTGTTGGTTGGTGGTGTTAATTACCATCTAGAAGTCTTTGATGGGAATGCTTATGGATTTTTGCTGTTGTTTAATTTAGCTTAGTTTTGTTTGTGACCTTGAATCTTTAGGATATTTATTTTTAAATGCGTGTGTTTAGAACCTAACAAATATGAAATATTTTCAGGCTCACTGTTTCAAGTTCTTTGAGTAGAAATATTGTCCCAAGTGCTGGTTATCTAGACTTACTGAAAAAAAAAAAAATAGAAATCCCTGTCAATACCATGTAGTTTCCATGTTAATCATGCAATATTTTGATAGTACAAAAATTAACTGTGGAAATACATAAAGATACTGATTTTCTTTCTAATATTTTAGGAAACATGCTAGTACTGCTGAGAATTTAAATTCATGTTTTCATAATAAAGATATAACTTAAAATGTAAAGCAGTTCATTTCTTTCATATTCCATATTTAAATCCTATAATGATGTTAACTCTAATTTTAAAATATGACTTATGAAAGTTTGTAGTACATGTGTTTAACTAAAAATTCTTATTACTTTACAATATCTAATAGAAATTATTAGACTATAGTGGTTTCTATGCAAAGTAATATAAGAATGAGACAGGTGTTACATCTCACTCATGCTGGGGCTAGCATCTGCTATTTTGAGATATGTTTCCTACAAAGGAAACAAAATCCTAGAAGAGAATCATTGTTGCTCTAAAATTTTATCTTTCTTGACCTATATTTTGAAAATATTACACTAGCCTTTTACCCTTCCTTTTCTATATCTCTCCTATTTATAACTATTTTATGACAAATTATTTTAATAAATTCTTATAATGTTATCGACCAGAAAGGACCCCAGAGACTGTTTTGATTAATATCTATATTTTACAAATGAGGTAGCTGAAGTATGAAAGTGTATGCTGTAGGGAAGAAAATGTTCTTTTTTTTTTCTCCTACACTTTTTGTTTTCACCTGGGTCTCTGTAACAAAAGACAGATTAGCAAGAGAAAAGCATATACCCTATCATGTGGAAATGAAGACCTAGAGAAATAGTTAAAATCGAGTGTTTATATAAGGTGTGATGAAGAGTGGAAAACCATGGGGAAATGTAGTAGAAAACAAGAGAAGTATGAACTAAATGCAGTAAACCTTGGAAAACTTAACAAGACCTGTAAAGTTTAAGACCTCTCTTCTTCCCTCATCTTCAGAGACAAGGATGTGCCTTCCCTCCATTTACCTCTCACATGGTCTTGTGACCTGCTTTAGGGGAAGGTAAAAAATCCTTCCTGTACCTGCCATTTCTCAATTTTTTTTTCAGCTAAAAGTATGCAATATGTTAAGGTGCCATATTTTGGGGTAGTTTGTCCTGAACCTCGTCAATGCTTTTTATGTCTTTAGGTAATGAAGCAGAAGTCTAGTACCAGGATCTGCTAAACCAGGAGTCCTTTTTACAACTAACTATACTGTTTATTTTAAAAGTCTTTTTTTGTCTCTCTTTTAGATCTACCTGACAATTTCCAGAAATGTCATGGCAGAAAAAAATTAAAATGGCATATATGGTTCTTATGCAATTATGTAAAGTAAATATGATGTATTTAATCTCTAATGTAATTATGTAAAGTAAATATGATGTATTTATAATTAAATTAAACATTTTCACACTTCAGAACTTTAAAAAAGCCATTTTACCAGAATAGTGACTTGATTTGTGTTTTTTATAATGTTTGCTTTGTATGAAAAAAACTAACATAATCTCTAAATAATAATTTTGAAAATATTTATCTCTAAGTACTATTTTGTTCTTCAGAATATCTTTTGGATTTTCTATGTATCTATCATCCATCTGTCTGTCTGTCTGTCTATCTATCTATCTATCATCCACTCATCTAGATCTATCTAATCATTTTTTATCATCTCTCTATTGTTAATTACCCTAATATCTCCATGCCGTTAATCGCATAGCTTAGAAAAAGATCACAATTTTTACAGTTGAAAAATCAAAACTCAAACTTTTTTTTTACTATGTGTATGACTTTTGAAATTTAATCAAATCTTCTGGTCATTAGTTTTTTATACCTCTAAAATGAGAATTATAATGTGCATCTCAGGTGATATGAGTAATTTTTATTATTAATTTTGTTTATTCATGCAATGTTGGATGTTCCTTAGGTAGTCATTTAATGATTTGTTGATTGAATAATTACTTCATTCATGCTTGAAGAGACAATTACCATTTGAATTTGGTGGAAGCTGAAAAAAAAACACCTTTATATGGCTGTTTTAACAACCAAATACAATTTTAAAATGCAGGAAGCACAGCTGCTTAAATGTTAAAATCAGTGAGAACTCTTTGGAATTTGTAAATAGAAGGTGTCTTTGAATATATTTGTTACCAATCTTTAATTTTGCCAAAAAAGAAACTTAGCTTAAGAAGATGGTGGTGACAAAAAGAGTTAATGTCATTTCTGGGAAAAGAACATAAATCTCTTTTCTTTCAGTCTGCAGCACTTTCCACAATGTGATATCACCTTTCTTAAGGAACAAGTGATTGTGTTGAGTCCCAGCACACCAGAATTGCCAGATGCATTTTTCAAACACTTTTCAGTTATAAACATACTAGGATATGCATTTCTTCAGATAAATATTTAATTATTAAGGTGATGTATATTAGAAATTATTAAATATGTACTTTTTAAGTTATAAGAATTAACATTAGACTGGAAAACATTACAGGCCTTTTTTTCTGTGGTTTAGAGCAAAACTGTAAATTTTTTTTTTTCCCTGAGGATTGACTCTGATAGTGTGCATCATTTTTTGTGCAAATCCATGTAGAAATGAAATGAGTTTCTAATTGTTCACATGTTCTTTTAGTTCCTAACTGTTCATGATGAAATGTCAGTCCTGCCTTTAATTTATAATATATTACCTCTGCTCTCTAGGTACTAGAGTATGACCTTAATTTACTACCCCATAATCCTTATCAGAATTTGTAGAATATATAGAGGGTCAGAAAACTTGTCATGAAGCCATTTCTCTAAGATACTTTTACACTTACTCTTGTATCAAGCCAGACAATCACAGAGCTGTAGTGGGGCCATGTTGTTTTGCTGAGTTATAGAAAAGCTTTTGTTAAACGTTACTTTGGCCTAATGCCAATGTCCAAGGTCAAAATACTTTGTAGCCAAAGCCCTTTGGAACGCAGTCATTTACTAGAGAGAGGCCTAGGCCGTCATCATCTACCACTCAGTACTCACTTCATAGGGACTAAAGGAGAAAATTCTTCACTTTTCAGTAATAGCAGTGGTCATGCTTATCCTCAACTACTATTGTTATGTAATCAATCTTACCAACTCTGTAACTTATGAAACATAATTTTTTCTTATTCTCTTCTTTTGTTATCATTTGTATTATTATTATCACTATTATTATTACATGCATTACTTCTAGGAAAAAGAAAGACATATTTGCAATCCAAATTCTTATGCATTATTTTATGGCATTCATTGGTGTATTAACTTTTCCCTGACTTCATCTCATTGTTTCTCTCCTTATTTTCATCACTTATTATTTTTTCTTTTTCCTTGTCAGAATGCATGTAATTTTATAAAGAGCCACAAATCATTTTTAGAATAGATGCTTAAATAAATAGTGTTTATTATTCAAAATGTGCATCCCTGGGAAAGTGATTTGATGTACAATTTTTTGTTCTATATACACCTACTCTAGTAGCTAAAATGAAGTTTTTAAAAACATTCAAGTAACTAAAACATTTTTAGAAAATAGAGGTCAGGTAATGTGTCATGGAATGTATAAATATGATAATGGTACTTATAATAGTAGGCTAAGAAGAGGAAGAAGATGAGAGAAAATGAAGAAAAAGATTTAAAAAAGAAAGAGGAAGTATGTGCTTAATATGTGCTTGGCACTACGGGGAAAAAAAATCCAACGATTCAAATTTTACTCAGGAATAAAATGAGTCTTAGAAAAGTTAAATAACTTGCCTCATGTTAGGTAACTCATGTAACACAAATTTAAACCCCTTAAATTTGCTACAAAAATGTTTTAAATCAAAAACATGAATTCAAATTTTATTTTATGCTTTTCCTTTGGTCTAATTCATTATTCTCACTAGTGACTGGATTCAACTGAGATTTCTTATATAATCCATGCTACTACATCCTGAGAGAATTTGACTCTGTCCTAAAATGACATCTGAAGCCAATATTTATAACCCAGTCCTATGTCCTTGCCAATTTCCTGTGCTAATGATTTTAAGCTTCAATAACAGCTGTCATGTAGATGAATTGCAAGGTACTTTGGGAGCTATATGAACGTATTACGCGGCTTATATTGCAGATATATTTTGTCCATCACCTCTGGATTAAAATGTCACCTATTTTAAGAATTCCTAGCAAAGCATAAAGAAAAACGTGAGTACGTATACTATAGCCAATTGAAAATGCAGAGTAAAAATTAAGGTTGACAGAATGTCATTATCACACAAATTAGACTGGACATGAAAATTAATCTTTGAAATTTAGAAAACGGTAAAATTATCATTTCTTTGTATTTTAATTATTTTTTTAAAAAAATCTAGGAAGAAAACTAGTTATCAGCATTTTATGGTTAATTAATTCAAGGGTTATTCAATGGCATAAAATAGTTTGATATAATGCTGAAATAGCTCATTTAAATCTTGCCTTGACTATGGCATATTAAATATTTTTATTACAATACTAATATCTCTCCAGTGTATATAACAGTCTCAATGTATCTTAATCTGTTATTTAAAATAAAATTTAAAAAATGAATTCTGACACATTCTGTTTCTGTAGAATTTATTACTAAGGAAAATCCACTAGGTGAATGTTTTCTAAACATGTCTAATCACAAGAATCTTGTTAAAAATCCAGATTCCTGTGTCTTTTGAGATGATAATTATATCAGACTTCTACACAGAGGCAGAGGCGCCTCGTGATGAGAATCTTTTTTACAATTCCAGCTTTTTATGAAGGAAGTGTGGAAAATAATGCTTAAGGTAAAGCGTAAGAAAGAAAAAGAGGAAGTATATGATTTGTGTAGAAGCTTACTTTTGTCATCTAGTAGAACACTAGGGGCCAGAGATAGCTTACGATTGAAAGCCCGCAGCTATCTGAACTCTTGCCATCTATGCATACTCATTTCTCATAATTGCACATAGTAGGTGCATAGTATGTGATAATTGGGTGTATGGATAGGTAGGTAGATGGATGGATAGGAGAGAGGACAAAGAATTGTTCCATAAAGTGGGAATCACAGTGAGGAATGTGGACTTGACTGAGTTCTAGATCATTGCACACACAAATTTTCTTTTTAGCAAATCGAGCAAATCTACAATCAGAGTGGGACCAGAAACATAGTCATCTTAAAAGCAAGAAAATAAATGCACCAGGGTCACATGGCTACTAGTCTCCAACTACCATTGGAAGCTTGAAGCAGGAGGTCTTGAGTCTGAGTCTGAGATCACTTTTACTCACTCGGGGTGTGTGTGTGTGTGTGTGTGTGTGTGTGTGCGCACGCGCCCGCGCGCGCACGTGTGTGATGAGGCTTGAGTATAGCTACTAGAAGAGGCTTCAGTGTAGCCACTAGCCACATCTAGAAGATCCTGAAAAAAAAAACCACACTAAATAATATTAGTACAATCGATTCTTGCTCTTTCTTTAGAGGACAGGAGTCTTAGAGGGTAGATTTTATCCCATTTGAGAAAGTTGGATAAAATCTAGATGTACAATCTCAAAACAAATTAAGTTATGAATTTATCAGACAGAGCCTTGGTTCAGTGTTCTAAAGAATGAAGAAGAGTGAGGTGGGTCAGAGGGTTAAGTTCTTCTCACATAGCCTGCAAGTCATATCACAGCATGTGTCCTCTTGATTTGTAATGGAAATTAGACACAGTAAGGGGCATCTTACCTTTTAAGCCACGACATTTTTGAAATTATACATTCTAAGCAGGCTGGATAATATTTTAAACAAAACACCATTGAAAATCCAGTTCATCAGAGTCATTGCACATACTCAATTGCTGATTTTTATATTGCAGTATTTTTGGCTCTAAAATTATGATAAAATAACATCAAAAGCAAATGGGCCATATTATGCACAAATTGTTTGCTAAATCTAAATTGCTAAATTGAAGCTTTTTCCAGCTGTGTCAGACCAAAATATATTCAGCTACATATATATAGAATTGAGATATTTCGAAGGTGGAAAAATATGCTTAGGGTTCTATTATAAAACTGATTGAAAAAAAGATATCCTTCTTTTAAATTTTGTTTTTTAAACACAGGAAATTCATATTTCTGAACAAATCCTTTCCACATTAACATTTCCTAGGACATGTGTCCCGTTTGGTCTATAAAGTCCAAAAATGGGATTATGAAAAAATAAACCTGCTCATTTCATAAGAAAGGTTGAATAGCTTGGTTGTAAAATTACAACCGAATCTCTGTAACATAGAGTGCCTTAGGTTCTATGGGGTGCATGATGATGCAAAAATTTTAAATTATTATCTAGATTCTTAAGGTTCTTGAAACAGTCCTTATTAGTGAATTTATTTTAGAATTATAGTACTATAAAAGTAAAGAGAAGTTAAACATTTTAGTTCTGTTTCAAATTTAAATGCATGTAGAGTAAGTAATGCAACTGAATGTTTGCAGCCTCCTTGCTTTAGTCAATTTGTAATGTGTAAGAATAGGAAGCCCATTGCTATATATATTTTATATATATATGTTTTATATATATATACGTTTATATATACGTTTATATATACGTTTATATATATATATATATAAAATATGTATGTAATCCCCCCTCATAGGAGTGCAAAATCAGATTCGAAGTGAAATTATACGTGTGTGTGTATGTGTATAATTACTTTCCCCTCCCATAGGAGTTCAAAATCCAGATTTGAAGTGATTTTTCCATTTTAAAATAACTGTGTACATCAAATACTTTTAATATGGACTACATTTGCCTCTTGACTTCCCTATCGTTTCTTTCAGAAAATGACTCTTTTCTAGAGCTAACCCATCCTGTGAAAAGAATGTCATTTGCTCCCAACATCTGCCCCCTTCTTTGAGGCCTTAGCCACCCCACTCCCAAGTTCTTGAAAAGTTTTGATTTTTCTAGTAATCTTTTCCCCTTCTGAAGCTCATGTGCTCTCTACTCCTGCTTTTTTTTTCAGAATGTTTTCTGTCTCATCTATGTGGTTGGAATTATATGCCACTGCAGGACAGGCATTACAGAATCATTTCATGCTGCCCATTAATTTATATTACTTAAAGAGATAAAATTCTCTTCAGATAAAATTGACCATTTTACCATTGTAAATATACAATCCAGTGGCTTTTAGTACATTTACGATGTTGTGCACAATCACCACTATCTAGTTCCAGAGTATTTTCATCACCCTAAAGGAAGCTTCTTTCCCATTAAGCTGTCCATTCCTTCCTCCCTCCAGCCCCTGACAACCATTAAATAGTCACTCTCTGTTTCTCCCTACCTTAGCTCCTGGCAACCGCTAGTTTGCTTTCTGTCTCTATGAATCTGTCTCTTCTGGATATATCATATAAATGGAATCATACGATATGTGGACTTCTGTGTCTGCCTTGTTTCACTTATCGTGTTTTCAAGATCCATCCATGTTATAGAATATATATAATTGTTTCATTCCTCTCTATGGTTGAGTGATATTCTATTATATATAAATACCACATTTTGTTTATTCTTTCATCAGTTAATGAACATTGAGTTTGTGGGGGCTAAGAAAACATAATTAATACTTTTCTTCCCACCTTCTATATTCTTCTAGCTGAGCTAATAATCAAATTAATGAGACAGATGAACAGGAGAAAATCAAAGTTTTAATACATGAGCATGAGTTTCGTGCATGTATTAAAGTCATTCACATAAGCATGAAAATTCCAAAAACAATGAGGAAACATTAGGTGTATAAGACATTTTGGACAAAAGAGTAAAGTAGGGGTATGGAATCCTAGTTTTCAGATCTGAGAATGGGTGGTTTATAAGTACTGAGGAATAAGAGGAAAATACATGGAAGGCAAATTCTTACTGGACAACTCAAAAAAGGGACACAGGGGTATCTAGCTAACAAGCACCTACCTCATGTCCTTATTTACCATACTTAATTCAAATTAGGATAAGGCGGCATTCTAAGATTTCCTTCCTGAATGAAGTTTATGTCTGAATCTCTTGGGCAAGAAAGTTGGAGAAGGGCCAAAAGGTCTTTTTGAGGCTTTCTTTTCTAAAATAAGCAGCTTAAAGTTAGTATCTCCAAAGGCAGCTTCGGAATGGCAAAATTTTGGTTTGCTTCAAGTTATTTCCACCCTTTGGGCTAATTTGAGTACAGTGCTGCTTTGGACATTTGTATAAAAGTTTTTGTTTGGATATGTGTTTTTAATTCTTTTAGATATAGAGCTAGGTGTGAAATTGATGAATTTTATGGTAATACTATGTTTAATTTTTAATGAACCATCAATTCTTTCCATAGCGGCTGTGCCATTTTACATTCCTACCAGCAAAGTGTGAGAGTTCCAATTTCACCACATGATCACTAACACTTGTTATTTTGTTATTTTTATTTTTGTAATTTTTATTATAGTTTTAATAGTTATTTCATTTTTTATTATAGTTATCTTAGTAAGTATGAAGTGGTATTGAGAAATTTTCATTTCTATAATAACTGATGATGTTAAGCATCTTTTTAAGTGTTTATTATTAGACATTTGTATATCTTTTTTGGAGAAATTCTGTGTATGTATTTTGAATAGACCTTATGGGTGATGGATTTTGTTAGGTGCTTTTGCTGCATCAGTTAACATAATCATGTGATTTTTTTCCCTTCATTTTGTTAATGTGATGTATTATGTTGATAGATTTTCATATGTTGACTCCCTGTTGTAATCCTGGAATAAATCTTACTTAGTTATGATATATAATCCTTTTAATATACTAATTGGTTTATTTTGGTGGTATTTTCTTGAGGATCTTGCATCTATATTCGTAAGAGATGCTCTGTGACTCCTTTTTCTTGTGATACCTTTGCCTGGCATTGATATCACTGTAATACCAGCCTCAGAACACATTAGAAAGTATTCTTACCTCTCATATTTTTTGTAAGAGTTTGGAAGTGTTTGTGTTAATTTTTCTTTACATGTTTGGTATAATTAGCCAGAGAATCCAGATGGTCTTAGAGTTACTTGGTCGAAAAGTTTTTGATTACTGATTCAATCTTTTGTATTGATATATTTAGATTCTCTATTTCTTCTTGAGTCAGTTTTAGCAGTTTTGTTCTTCTAGAAATTTATTTTATGTAGGTTGGCATTACTTCAAGTATATTTGAGTCTTTCTTACTGATGGTTACTATTAACTTTATTTTTCCTGTGTAGAATAAACCTTTTTGTTTCTTTGTATGCCTCATATTTTTGTTGTTGTTATTGTTGAAAGATATTTTGAACATTGTAATGTGGTAACTCAGATTCTTCTCCTTCCCCCTAGTTTGTTGTTGCAATTTGTTGTGATAGTTTGTGCAGTTCCTTTTCTGAACTAATTTTGATATGTCTGTATTTTTTGTCTTGTCAGCAACTGATATCTCTGTTCCTTCAGCATAGTAGTCAGATAAAATTTGATAGAGATTTTCTTAAGCAATGCTGCCAAGAAAATTTGTAATTTTTCTTTAGACTTTGCTAACTGTTCACAAAGAGCCTGTTTAAGCCAGAGGAGAGAGCAGAGGTTCTTCTTAGGTGTTTTTCGAACATGCATCCAGACTCGGACATTTGCATGACCTTCTAAATTTCCCAGAATATGTGGAAGCTTTTCAAAATCCTTCTGTCCCATGTTTTTCCTTCTCAAGTTTCTTCATTCTCAAGCTTCTTATCTATTGTTTGTCCCAACTATATACTTTGGTCAAAGTGGCCATGGAAAATACATTTATTTATCTTTCAGTGCTTTTGATAAACACCCCTGGGGAAACTGACTCAATTCTGTGGAAGCTGTGAGGGAGAAGTGACACATCAAACCCTTGAGATGATCTTTTAGAGACCCACTAGACAGATCAAAATATACAGCCACAGTTTTTTAAGAATAAGGTCTACATTGTCCCTTCTGGTACTAATAACTTGTACCAGCAAAGCGGGTTGTCATCTCAAGATTGCTGCTGAACTAGGTGATAATGGGTGGCAACTAGGCAAGTTAAAATGCCTCAGAACTTTCTTACCAAAACCCAGTAGGTTTTTTTTTTCCTTCTTTAAAAATTTTCCTAATTGTAAGTTTTTTATTTGATTCCTGAACTCCAAAAAAGTTAATTCTGCAGTTTTGCCAGCTTATTTCTTGCTTTACAATATGGCAAAGTTTTTAAATTTCTACTATGCTATTTCTCTCCAATGTCACTCTAACTTACCTTGTAATACTGATTTTAAGTTATTGACAGAATGAATACTTCTTGTGGTCTAGACATTTATTTTTTCCTATCTTTGATGATTTTCCACTGTAAAGCCTAGAATTTTACACAGTGTAAATATTGAACAATAATTTTGAATGAATGCATGCATGAAGCAATAAATCAATCAGTACTCACATAAAGAAATTTTATCACCCATTTAAGTGACTTACTCTATAATATAAATATCCCAAATATAGGAAAATTTTCCTAATACTCTAAAATAAACATTTTATGGTAGCATTAATTTTCTTTGCTTAACTGTTAGTAAAGATAGAGAAAATACGCTCACTGTATTACTCATAATATCTTTGTTACACAGAATAGTTTTTCAAATTATATCATCCCATAATCTCCTCAACTTTAATGAATCTTTCAGCCCTTCTTCACTGGTTTTATTTTCTGCCCGAAGTATCCAGATAAGGAATGGAAAATAGAGATTTCGTTTGTCTAAGTTAGTCATTGTCAATTCACTTGGGAATTGAGCAATCTTTTTGCAATGCACTTTAGTTAGAACTTTTTAATTGAGTGTGATGATGTAAAATAGTAACAGAAATATTACCCTTGGGAATGACATTTCTTCCATAGTACAAGTGAGTGGCCATTGATGTTTAGTGGTCAATGCATCTGAGTTAGCATTTTCCCCGGCATAAGTGAAGGCAGATCCAGAGTGAGACTGACAAACCCAGAATGATATGTTCTGAAAGACCATTTCTATATTTTTTATATCTTAAATCAGGCAAACATCTGTAGAAATAGAATATTTAAAATACTGAAAGTGGTATTCTTTAATGCCCTACATTTACTTTTGTGTAAATGCTTTTAGAATGCTTTTTATGTACCAACTAAATTCCTAGATGCTTTCTAGTAATTATTTATGAGCAAACAAAGGCTAAGACCTTAAATTAGGGTTGTTACCATATTAGTCAAGGAGACTATAAGTCAGAGCTAATGAAGAATTTATGCAGAGTATGGCAGCCATAGGGGTACACCATTTTAGTCATTCTTTCAGAGAGGTCCTACCTCAACAGCTATCTCCAATAAATGTGCTTTTGGAAATCGAGTAGATCCATAGCTGAGGCCATGCTCTCCTCAGACAGCATCAGTTATAGTCCAAGCACAAAAGAATAGAGTGTGGTCATTTCTTCTAAAGGCAGGACTCCTCTACCCACTATCTTTGCCTTAGAGGTGTGCCTTTGGGTTTCAGTCTTACTCAGACCTACAGCACAGTCTGAGTCACTTTCTTCCTACTTGTCCCCTCTTTTTTTCACAAACGTCAGATCTACACCACTGTCTGAGGAAATTTCCTGCTTACTCCTGCTCTTTCTGTTATCTTTCACATACATTACTTAAAATAAATTGTACTGCAAATTCTGTTTTGTCATTTTCATTCCAAAGGATCTAATCCGATCCAGGTAAGAAGAATGATATATTGGAAGAAAACACAGAGTTTATTATTTATTATGTATGTATGTATGTATGTATGTATATATGTATTTATTTAGGCTTATTGTATTGGGTGGGGTTTTTATATATACCTGGAATTTCATTCATGCTCTCCCACTCAGCAATTTAGTTTTTTCATACAATATTGTTTTTATTAGGTGAGGATAATCACATTTATCTTAAAGGGTTGTTGTAAATCTCTCGAAAGATGTAGTAAAATTGGAGTTCTCAAAAATAGTAGCTGCTACTCTTAGTGATGCTGATTAAGAACAATAATATTATGTAGTAAATATTATGATATAAATGTAACTAATCGTATACCACATATTAAGTATTGGTTCTGGAATTAAAAATAAAAAATGCCCACCAAAATGGTGTTCTTCCCATGCTCCATGTGTCTTCATAGTATCATTCTAATTGATTATGCAGGCTTTTCATTTCTTAGCATTTAGTTACTTTTTTATAAGACAAGGGTTTATATTGTCGTTAAATGTTTGGATCGATGATATACTATAATGATATAGAATTATCCGCATAGTAATTGATAATACCTGCCTACAATCACTAACGTCACTGTAAATGTCTATAAATGGCACCATATACATTCTCTAATCAATTATTTTCTAAAGATATTAGTCAAAGAGTCCACATGAATTAAAAATAAATACATAATCCAAGCAGGAAATGTGCTTTCAATTTCATCAACTAACTATGATTTGGGGCAAACATTAACTCATATATAACATTTCTTATTTTCCTTATTTATAAAATAAATAGGGTAATTTATTTCTGAAGTCCCATTTAAGATATAAAATTTAAAAATTGACCATAATCAGTTTTCTAGATTTTATACATTAAGGCTGCATAATTTTCCTAGATTTTCATTATCATATAATTGCTTTTACAATATGTACCAAGGATGAATTTTTAAGAAAATAAAAGTCAAATTAATGATAATTTGTTAAAAGTTTAATAAATTAGATGAGATAATCATTGGATTTTGCATTTGATTTAATGCATTTGTAAAGGATTACTACAACAGTAATAAATATTCGAATTAATGGTTTAATAAAATTTATCAGAAAAAATATTTTTTAGAAAGAAAACAAACAAAACTTTGCACAATCCCTTTATTGAAAAGAAAAAAAAATAGGGAAAATATATATGAATTTACCCTGCTAAAGATGTTGAAACAATTAAAGACATAACATTCAGGATGATGTTTCTATCCTGTATCTAAGACAAAAGCTATGCTAGAGTTTCTAAACTATGAAATCTGTGTTATCATAAAGAATATATTTAAGGATAAGGTGTGAAATGTCATCTAAAACAATATGGGTTTAGGCTTTTCTTCAAACTAAAGAGATCACATTTAGTTTCTGGATTAATGTCATGCTTGACATTAAAAACTCAGAGTTAACATCGATAGATAAGAGTAAGTCACTGGTAATTAAAGATGGACATGCCACCCACCTACAGCCATTGAAACCTCACTTCAGAGTATCTGAATTCAATTAGAAAAACCAGAAGGGGTATATATAAAAACAGTTGCCTAAACACAATTTAAATGATATGATTTGATTCAATACAGTGATTAGCCACTAAGTGTCTGCCATGACCAACAATATCATGCCAAGCTCCACAGATCCAAAGTTGAACAAGATATGGACCCTTCAGTTATCAAAGAATGATTTATTAGAAGCCATGAAATTTACATCAAAAATACTAAAGAACAATTAATACAGATTGCTATTTCATACTACATAAAAAGGATAAATCAAGAGTTTTTAATTTGAGCAAAAATTCTAAATGCCCAGAGACAAACATAGGGAAACGGACATAATAGAATATTAAAAATAATATATCAAACAGAAATAGTTGGATTTGCTCATCTAAGGATTTGTTCTGTGTGATAATTATGGTTTTGCATCTTGGTCACATATTTCATAACACTAACAGCTAAATCATCTTAGGATGACAGGAGCAATAATATAATACACAAAGATTCTCCCTTACAATATATCTTTGTCTCTGTTTCTATCTCTGTGTGTGTCTCTCTCTCATGTAAGTGCACAGACACACACACACACACACACACACACACTCCCTAAGTGGCACTGATGCCTTATCATTGTGGTAGTAAAAAAAAATCGATACAGAGCTATATTTAGAGAATGACTATTTCCAATGACAATGCTAGTTAAATAGAATGCTATTCTTGTCAATGCTTTTAGCATATCTTAGGTAATGAGGAAACCTCTGCTCTGGAATAAAATGAAAATAGAGAATAGCCAGCAAAATTTGATGTTCAAATTGTAAATCTGACTTACATGTCATGAAATATTTTGGATAATAAGGTGATAAATTTCTCTATCCTCCTTCATAAATCTTATTGGTTTAAAGACATTTAATAGAATGACAGGAATATGATACTACTGAATGCCATTTAAATATGACTATCCTCCAAAGTGCTTTTGAAACCAGGAAATGTTAAGAAGTGTAAGAAATCTTTATTTATGCCAAAGGTGCAGAAATTCAATGTATCATATTTTCATGCCTATGAGTTCATGGAAGGTGTCTCTTCACTGGTCTGTAGTTGATTACTAGAAATGGAACTATGTGGCTTGGTTAGAATAGTGATCACTGACAGTCACTGAGTGCTTTCTATATGCCAGGCTTCAGATTAGGTGCTTTGCTTTTCTTTATCTCATTTACTTCTTGCAATGGAATAAGTATTGTTACCCATATTTTCCACACAAGGTAGCTGAGACTGTTAACACATTTTTAGGTATTTTGGATTTCATAGTATGTCTTTCTGGATTTATAACCCAGTTGTAATACAGGTAGGGTATTATAATCATGTATACAGTGAATTTTTTATAAAATTACTTAACCTGTTTGAAAATACGGCTTATCACTCTAAAGTTCACCCACATATCTGTTTTGCTTTCCTCTGGGGCTGTGTTATGAAGTGGATGTCTTTTCCAAGCAGAATTGACCTTGTCATCCTGCACCAATCATTTCTCATAACCTAAGGCGATTTGCTGCCAATAAGTCTATATACTTTTACATTTCTTAATGCCTTTCAAAAAATAATATCTGTTGATGTTACTCTAAATTCCCCTTTTTTGGTATGGCACAATTACACATGAATTCCTAGAAAAAATATACCATTTAAATATAGTTTCTACTTCTTCTAGCCCTTTGTAGACAGCCTTTCCAAAAATAAAATTTAAAAGCACTGATCAACTCAAATGAAAAATGTTTGAAAGGCAAATAATGATGCTGTTAAACGTTAAATGTCTTCCAATTATTTTTTGTTTCTGTATTTAATCCCACCTGCAAAGACCGGGAATCAATTATTTAATGTGTAACATTTAAATCTAGTATTAGAATCTGGATGAAGATGAAAAGAAATCCTGATATGTTTTCCACACACCATTACAATACGCTGGATGCTTTCCAATCCAGCTATTAGACTGTGAGTTTTTTATATGTCTGTGTACAGATCTCTATGGGTACCTAAAAAAATATGTTCTTGCTAGCAGTCTGTGCCTGCTGTTTACCCACAACCTCGTGGCATGCATGATCTTAAGTAAATCATCTAAAGTGTCTATATCCTAGTTTCTTTATCCATAAAGTAAGAGGCTTGGTCAGATGACCCATGAGATCCATGCCAGAACTAAAACATATTGATTCTGCAGCTGAGAATGATGATTTACTGGAACTACTGTGCAGTTTAAAACAACTGCTATCAAATTGAAAATACTCATTTATTCTTCCATTTTCTGTAAAAATACATTTTCACAGATATTAGAAAATTATTGCCTTGTTATTATTATGAATAATGATAAAAATTATTGCCTCACTATTATTAGGAAGTATTAAATTCCTACTTGCCCTGGAATTGTTACATTGCCTGTTTCTTTATAGTTGATAATTTTTAACACAAATTTTTAGTAAGACAACAGAGGTTTATGGTTGATCGGTTATGATCATAAGGTATGCTTCATGAGAATGAGAAGCCGACACATCACGGATACAGAGAAGAGAAGTGGAGTTTAGATAGCAATATTGAACAGTAAAAGCAAGATGAGAAACTGCCTTTCTCTGGACATTCTGTTATATGAGAAAAATACATCTCTATTTTGGTACGCACAGTTGCTGAGGTTTTCCATTACTTGAAGCTGAATGCACTTCTAACGAATCAAGGTTTAGAGTTACCCACACTTTAGGCTCAGATGAAGTTTAAGAACTATGAAATTTAATTGCTAATCACCACTGAGCCATCATATTATCTCAGACTTTTAATATTTTCTTGTGATTGATGTTTGTATTACATGTTTCAGTTTCATGCACTTATTTTTATTTTTTTCACTGGGTAATTATAGTGGATAAATTTCTTCATTTAGAATTTAATGATAATTCTTTTCTATTGGTAGGCCTTCCTGGATATCATTTGGTATTTATTTTCAATTTCCTCCAGGTTTTTCTCACTATGTGATGATTATGACAAATGGTCAGTAATTCTAAGTTAGTTATTTGATGTGAGCATTTCCAAGAGTAAACTATTTTAAGAATACTATACTCCTGCTTTATCAAATCAAAGTGCTTCAAACAAAACAGAAGCATAGTTTACTGATACTTCCAAGTCCTTCGTTGAATACTGGAGGATAACAAGTTTATTTGATATAAGGATAATATTTGATCTGATTCCCATCTAGTCTTTTTGAGAATAATATATTAGTTATCTGGGCTAATTTTGAGATACCAAGTGCATTACTTAGCATGAAAAAAAAAAAAACCCTAATGACTAATTCTGTCAAAATGCTAGAAGGGGCTTGTATACATCTTTAGCTCTCATCATGTTTTTGCTAGAAAATTTAAAATTGCTTTAGAAAAGTGTACAATTTACACAAACATTTGGAACCCATTCAAGAATCTAAGAGACCCTTGGAAATGGATGCTGGGCCAACCTCATGCAATCTTCTGAACCCTGCTATTATACAATATATCCAGGATACATTAATCAGTTGGTTGAGTATATATATCCGATGATAGATACTCCCTATGCATCAAGTCTATTCATTTTATTTTTCTTATTTAAAGTTAACTGATAGAAAGTTCTTGCTGTTGAGCTGATATCTGTCTCATGTACTTATACCCGTTGGTACTACCATTCAATTTGCATTTCAGTGTTTTGTTTACACAATGTCTTGAGTCGGTTAAATACTTTATTGAAACAAAAAGATATTACATGCATATTGCACTTCAAAAATGTAAGAATCTAGTCACTTTTTCAGAAAGTGTGAACATGGTTAGTTGAACATTACTTGAGTCAAATGAACACATGCTCTCTTCTGGGGCTTGTCATTTATAAATTATCACTTATAAATCATCTCTTTAACTTGTCTATCTCGTTTCTTGCTTGAGGTAAATGTCAAACAAGTACATGTCAAGTTTATAGAATACCTTGGAACATATAAAATAGTTATCAAGTCCATAAGTTCCATAAAAACCTTCAGGCTAAATATAAAAAATAACATTCTCTATTATTTAAAAAGTGCATAACTTATGCCTTTCTAAATAGCTTAAATAAGAATTAATCAATTTTTTCAAATGAATTAAAAAGATTATTAATTTCTTTAGTTGAACAATATTTTGGAATTAGTAAAAATAAAATATACTTAACATTTAAATATAGTATAGCAAAATTATTGATATAGAATAGCGACTTATAGATAATAATAAATAGTATCTATAATATAATACAGCAAGTTATAGATAATATAAACATAATATTAATTTCTTATAATTGATTCTCACAGAATACTTTTATTCAATTTGCCAGTCTAGTGCATTCATAAGCAATGGTTGCAACTGATGAAAGGGTATAATCCTAATTTAAATATTGGTTGGTGTTTCATTTACATAAAAGAGTGGGATGAAAGTGCAACAAATATACATGTCAGAACTTCACTCATTCATCAATGGTGAGAGATTTCTTTATTGAACTGAATAATAGTTTTCAAATATTGAAAGTATATTTCCCCCAATTTGTTGTGTTGGTCACAAAAAATGTCTATAGTCACCAAACACTTTTAAGTTAATTTATTATTAATATTTTTCATTATGTTCTTAAGTCAAGAATGCAAAAAAATAATAAATCAAGCCCTGATTTGTGATATTCAAAGATTTTTTTTTTTCAATTAATACTCCAACCATGCTACCAATACGGTGTTACTAAACACGGAATTGGGAAGAGATGTATACTAGTTCACTATTACAGTGTATTTTCATAATACTGATGTAGTCAATGTAAATAACCTCGAAAACATAAAATAATTAGAAAGTGATGAGTTTTGAGTAGCTATTACCTTTGTTTTAAATAAAATGTATTTCATTATAAGTATACAAAATTTAATTTTTAATAATGACAGTGTTTAGCAATGAGCTTGCAATTTTCCTGAAAATTCAACAATGGATTCTTGCAATCTAGTACAAGCCAGCTCGCACATAGATGAGACATAATAAAAACATTGCAGAGGTATAATGTTCTTAAAATTCACGTCTTTTCTCAAGAATAAATTGACACTATTATGAAGCAGTTTAGGGTCCTATGAGGAATTTGAATGCTGGAGCTAGATAGCCTGCTTCTCCCACTCCAGATAGCTGTGTATCCATGGACCAGTTTCTTAGCCTCTTGGTGTTCCGAAGTCTCCTTAGCCATAAAATGATAATAATATTAATACTTATGTAAAAAATTAGGTGATATATGTAAAGTTCTTGGATCAAGGCCAAGAATGTAGTAAACACTCAATACAGAATAACTATATTGTAATTGGATTTAAGATAGAATATAATATGATCATATTCACAATTTAAAAGATTACTCTGCCAATTGTGTGGAATACTCAACTGAGTGGAAAAGACAGTTGAATATCTATTGTGTCTCCTTAGGAAGGCACAGAATGATGGTTCTAGGATTCAGCTAGACACAGACACAACCAGACAAATTTTTGAGAGACATTTAAAGGAAAGAATGTCAACAATAATTACACTGTTTTCGAATTAGGCAATTGGATGGATTTTTCTCTTCATTTAGGGAAAGAATAGTGTAAGAGACTCAGTTTTGGACTAGGTGGAAAATCAATACTTTGATTTTAGAATTATAAATTTGTACTGTTCAGAATTTCAGAAGATGTGGAGTAGGCTGACTGGAATATATAAACAGATTACAGAGTAGAGGACTGGGTTGTAGATATACCTTTCATAGTTATTAGCATAAAGATGGAGTTAAAAAACACATGGGTGGATAATGCCCTTCAACCAGTTGGAACAGATGGTAGAAAGATAAGATCTTGTCTGAGGAACATTTACGTTGAAAAGTAGTATAGAAGAAGAGTCAGAGAAAAAAGTTATTCAAGGCAGAGTTTGTTATCTCCATTTAACTGATAAGAAAACTGAGACATGTAGATTTTAAGAAAGTTTTTCTGAGGTTGTATAATTAATTAGCAACAGAGCTGAGATTCAACTCAATTTCATCCTGCTCAATTTCATGTGGCTTTTGGTCCATGTGCCGCACCTTACCGAGTCTCTATCAACTTCAACCTTTTGATTAAATGAGATGTGTTTAGCACTCAGTGAATTGGTATATTCTTCCTCCACTCCCTTTCTGCACAGAGATCCATTAGTGTACACTCTATTTCTTGTTATATAATATAGGAGAGAAATAGAGTCAAGGAGAGAGAGAGAGGAAGGTGAAAAAGAGAGAGAAGGGTAATGGAGGAAAACTTATGAAGATCCTTTTTCATTGAAGTAATTCATTCGTTGAGATCAGTAACATCTTCAGAAAAATCTCTAAGGCATTCTTAGGGACTGCATTTTGTTTACAATGGCCCAGGGAGGAAAGATAACCTCTTTAGACATAAGTTATGCCAACTGAGAAAGGAAACAGAACACATCATTAACCTCCAAATACTCAAATACAATCTGACCTGACTACATATGTTTCAAAGGGAAGCCAAGAAAAGGGAATATGAGGTTAGAACTGAGTGGCTGGGCAGGGATGAGGGAGGTGTTTACTTACTCGTCCTTATGCTCTGCATACAAGTCAGTAATCGGAGCTTCACTTTCCAAGATGCCTGAACTCAAGCCAAACTTCAGAATGAAATTATATAAAATAGTGTCTAAGGAATCCAATAATAGGTCAATAAAGTGTATATTTTTTCAAGTAGTGTGTAGGAGGTGTGCATTATATTTTTTCTTTACTAAAGGATGAGAAAAACAGCTAAATGTTAAAGCTCCAGATCAAAATAGCTCAGACAAAAGTGAATAAACAAAGCACCCAGATAAATATAAAGTTGATTTTGTAAGTACAGCACAATTGAAAAAGACACTAATTGTTCATTCTAACCCAAAGGCTGCAATAGGTACAGTCCTTTTACAGAAGGGAAAAAAACCCAATAATTCCAAAATAGTTCATTTTCAACTCAAGAGACACTTGTCTAATGATGTTACTAAAATGGTGACACATTGGGAGCATTTTTATTTAGTATATAGGTATATCTCAGACAATGCTGAGAAGTTAGATTGAGTAAAAAAGCAAATTAGGGATACATTTAACCCTGGAGCATTCATTATTCAGCATTTGTGTGGGGTTTGCCATTTAAAGAGATTTAAATCTCTTTCAATACATTCACAACCTTCTAGTTAATGTCCTAGTATTAGCCTCGCATTTAAAAGGAGGAATGTATATCACCCCATCTTTTAAATAAGGAAACTGAGACAGAATGTTAAGTGGCAGCTTACAATTTGCCAATAGAAGCATTTTCCCTTTAGCTGAAGGTTTATTCATTTGAAGTGAATTACCTATTCTCAGGAGCCCCATGATGGCCCTTGCCTGTGTAATTTATTTCCAAGAAGGGAGTATTTTGCTTTTAAGAGGAAACATTTTTACTTATTGTGTTGTGGAATTGTGTCTGTTACTAATACAATAAGAAACATATATCCTGACTACACTAGCATTAAGCCAAATACTGTGTTCTGTTTTTTCTTACCAGATGTTTTATAGAATATAAGTGTGTTAAAGAAGATTGATAAACCTAATAAATTTATATATAAACCTATCAGTAAAGGATTATAGAGAGGAAATTCTACTTCAGGTTGGAATACTTGCAAGGTTTTGACCATACGCTTTGCTCTCCTTTAGCTTATTCGCATTTACAAGAGAACCATTTTTATTCTACCACTAATGTTTATACTAAGAAAGAAAAATATATGTAAAGCTTATAACCAGATTCTGTCACTAACTCAGCTCTAATGAAAATATTCTGTGCCTCAGATATTTTGCATTTTTAAAATGGAAATATAATATGGTTGGTTAGATGCCAATCAGTTTTATTTAAACTGATTATATTTCTTGAGAAAAAAGATTGAATTTCTAGAAATTTAAATATGTTATTCAAGAGGGAAAAGGAGGCTTAAGTAATTTTCCTACATAGTCACGTCATTAATTTAGCTGCTGAAAAATGAAGACGTATAGGGCAATTACATAATAAAAATAGTTATTTGCAATTATAAAAATTATGCATTGCTTGTATAGAAATAATATAGTGAAAAAAAACTCTAATGTGTACATTAAAATCAGTTAAATGTTGATCCAGTAAAAAAAAAAGTTTAAGCTTTTGATGACTATTTTTCTAGATCTCTCCCAATGACTCAACACATACTTAAACTTAACACAAGTCATATAGCACAGATTGTCTTATATGTCAATATTTTGTATGTCTTTTGGTGAACTTAATCAATGATTTCTGTTGGGCGTTTACATACATGCAAAATTTCTGGGTCAAAGGCTATTCATATATTCACCTTTACTAAATACTGTCAAATAGGTTTTCAAAATGATTATAAAAAGTGGGTGGTTACTTCAACTTTCTTTCACCTTCTCACCAATCCTTAGTATTGATAGTATTTTATATTTTAGCCATTCATGTGTGTTTATAGTTCTATCACACTGTGCAATTTTTGTACTTTTTTTTTTTTGCCTTTCCCAAATGACTAATGATGTTGAGTAGTTTCCTAATGTTTATAGTCATTCGAATTACCTCTTTTGTGAAGTTTATATTCAAACATTTTGTGTAATGGTCTATTGGATTGTCTGTCTAGCCCTTACTGATTCATAAAAGCACTTTATGCATTCTTAACACAAATCCTTCTTGATGTATATTGATGTAATTTACATTTAATTTACTGATATACTTGGGTTTGTATCTAAAATCTTATTTTTTGTTTCCTATTTTAACTAGTTTTACATTCCTTTTCTTTCCTTTGTTGCTTTCTTTCATAGTAATCAAATATTTATTATTATTATTTAACTTTTTCTTTACTGTTAGTATCATATTACTAATCTTTTAGTTTACTGAAATACTTCACTTTTATTCTAAATATTATAGCACATACATACTTGGCATTATAATCTAATATAAATGATCAATTTTACCAACTCCATTTACTCTCATCCCCTCTTTTGTGTTGTCATTATCAGGAACATTGGTTATGCATATATTTTAAATCTTTAGGACTTTCTTATTTATTTTGATACAATCTTACTTTCTATTTAATACTCTCTTTTAAATTTCTTCCTGAATTTCTGTCTTTTTTTCCAGTATCGTTTTTATTTTGACTAAATAATTCCCCCTCAGCATTTTTAAAATACAGGTGTGCTGGTAAAAATTTCTCTGTTTTTGTTTATTTGAAAGTATATTTAATTTGTCTTCATATTTCATAGGCATAACCGTAGCTGATAGGATTTTGAAGAGATATTTAATTGCGTCCGGCATTTTAAAGATGCTACTATATTGTTGTCTGGCTTTAATATCTTTATAAAATGTTAGGTGTAAGAAGAGAGGAGGGAGGGAGAGGAGTAGAGCAGGCAGAGAAATTGACTCACCTCTGGATAGGAGATGTTAGCTGTCTGTCAGATTGTTGCTTTTTTGGAGGTTATATCTACGTTTCCTTTGGTTGCTTTTAATAATTTTTTTTTTTTTTTTTTTGAGCAGGGCATTTTTAGCATTTTGGCTATGATGTGCCTAGGTGTATTCTTTGATTTGCAGATATTCTTCCTTCTAATATTGAAGAATCTTTGCTAGCATTTTTGAAAGTCGTTGTCTCTTCAAATATTTTTTTTCTGCCCAATTCTCAGTCTCTTCTCTTAGTATTCCAACTGTAAGTAGTATAGCTCTTTTTTACATTCCACTGGGTTCTTACACTTTTTTCATAATATTTTTTCTTCTGTGTCTGTCAGTTTGAATATTTTCTTTTGAGTTGTCTCCCGATTCACTAATTATCTTGTTTCTTATATCTATTTTGCTATTAAAATAATCTATTCCTTTTAAATTACATATATTTTTATTTTTATAATTTCTATTTTATGATATTTTATAGATTCTGATTTTTAATGAAATTCTTGATATTTTACCATTTTATTCATTTTTTCTATATTTCTTTGAACAAATTAATCATAGTTTTATCCCTATTTGTTAGACCTGGATTAGCTGTAGATCTCTTCTATTTTTTTTTGAATAATTGTGTACTTTCTTTTGACATAAATTTTTTAATTTTATTTTTAATTTTTAAAAATTCCATACATTGCATATAAAAACCGGTAGAAACTTCATATGATGTTATGCTATAATAAGGAGTTTCACACTTCCATGTTCTAAGCAGATAGGTGGTTGGGCACCATCTCAACTTATTTAGGTATTAAGGTGAGTTATGGCTAGGTTGCTATTTTAGTTGTAGTCAACCTGTATCTCTTTGTCCCAGTTTCTAGGTTATAGCTCTCTTGGACCTTTAAGTTACAGTATGTTGTGATTATGAAACCTCCTCTTAGTGATTTTTTGCTTCTTAATACCGAAGACTGCTGTCCCAGAAGCTCCGTATTGTAAAGGGTCGTGGTTTACCTGTTTAGCTTCTTGCCTTGCTCAGCTTCATAATTCAGCAAATACCTTGTGGGGAAAACTGACTATGTGTTTGATACTTTCATATCTTTGATTTTCCACTTAGCATTTTTCTACTTTGGCAAAATGTGGATTCTTATCCATTAACCACAACCAAAATTAGCAAAGGCCCTATGAATAATGCCCCTATAGATAGTCACTGTTTTTCAGAATAATATTGCTGCATAATAAATTACCACAAATGTAACATCTTAAACCAACATATATTTATTATCTCATAGTTTCTGTGGGTGAGGAGTTTGGGTCCAGCTAAGCTTGGTCCTCTGCTTGGAATTCCACATGGCTACACTCTTGCAGCTGGCTGGGCTACATACTTTTCTTGAGCTCAGGGTTACCCTGCAAACTGGGCTTGTTGTTTAGACAAAAGTGCACAGTTATCAACAGCGCCCGGTGAAAAACTGCTTTCCCCTGCAGCTTTTCTGGATGGTTTTATAGCTGAATGCTTCCACTTAGACACTTCCCCAAAACAGCTTTTCCTATACCACAGAAGGAGAATGTTTGGTAATATTCAGAGGGAAGATTTCCTGTGAACCCCTCCAGTGGTTATCCCAGGGGCTTCTTCAGCATGCAGGTACCACAGCCATGCCCTCTCCAACAAGCTATGGAGCGCTCCTTCAGGTGCTCTGTCATAGCCTTTGGAGTAGTGGCTGGTTCTTATATCTGCTTTTCCTTTATTCTCTAGAGTCCTCTTTACTCCTTAGTAACCAATCCCTTATTCTCCAGTGCCCTGTTATAGTTAATAATTCTTTCAATTAAACTTTCCCTGTTCAAATTATTTCTTGGTTTCTATCTCCTTTTTGGCCTCTAACTGATACATTCTGTATTTGTTTTTAATGACGGTTCTTCTGTCACTGCCAATTATCACCACATAATCTATAATAATTGTTCCTTATAATGAAGAGTTATGGCAAATCTAAAATTTACACACAACACATTAAACAGTAATGTAAGCCATTTGGACTAATAAAAAGAAGAAAGTGAGAATTAGAGATGGAATCTTGAGAGAAAAGGGGTAATGTTTTTAAATCATATAAAACAGAATAGGAGAGAAAGCAAGAGAATGCATAAGGGGAAATAATAGAAAATGAAATTAAATCAAGAGAAGATGATAGAATATAATTAAATTTCTATTTTTCAGCATGGTGGCCAGGATAAACTAAACAAACAAATAATAAAAAAAAAAAAAAAACGAAGTCTCCAAATGAAGCATGTAACACACTGGAAAAATAAACAGTAGACCCAAATAAAATAAACCAGGCAAACTTGGTGGTTAGAAAGTGTCCAGGAAACCCTAAAGGCTTTTGCCATATCTCATGTACCCTGAACAGAGATGAATATACAGAGTGCTGAGGATGTGACACAAAAGCAGGATTTACACAATTATCAGTCTCTAGTAAAATGAGCATGCATATATTGTTTGACCTGGCAATTTTATGCTTATATTTTTACCCTAGAGAATCTTTTGCACATTTGTACCAGGAGACCCTCCTAAAAATAGTCGTGGCAGCAAATTCATAAAAGTCACAAGTAAAATACCTTAAATATCTATCGATATATGAATAAGTTAGTAAGCTGGTATGTTTATGCAAGGAAATACTATCTAGCCACAAAAAATGTATTAGAGCTGTGTACAACTACATCAATAAATCTGACAAACAGATTTTTAAAATATTTAAGGAAAAAGGGACAAATTGGAATCAACAGCATAATATAAAAAGTAAGGGCATGTTATTGAGCAGACAATTTGTGTTGGTTAGTAGCTTTAATTAATATTATTTTAAATCAACTTAATATAAGATGCTAGGAGTGGTTATCTTAGCTTCATATTTTCTTAACTTGGGTTTATTTTATTTGGAAGTGGGTGGAGAATAAATAAGTATATTGATGCCTTGATTTACATAATAGTAACTAAACACGTGAAATGTGTATTTAAAGATGTATTCCTAACTAGAATTTGTCACTGTGGCTTAAACTCTTCAAGGAAGAATAAGAAAAAAAATACAATAATAATGCTAGTAAAAAATATGACATTAGAACAATCTTTGGTTCATTGGAGAATATTACTCTGATTTGTAGAATTCTAAGACAGTACAATTATTTTCACCTTTTGAAATACTTGGGTCTGTTTAAATATCATTGTTACACAATACTCAACAAGTCCTCTTTTTAAAATGACATATGAAAGCAGTTCTTATTATAGTTCTTTAAATCATGAATTCAATCTTTATGTTTTCAGTAAAATGTTCTATGATTAGCATAGTAGGTATAAATATGTTGTGTGTGTGTGTGTGTGTGTGTGTGTGTGTGCTCACACTGTGAGCATGTACATGTGTATTTGGAAAGAGAATTTTAAAAGTAATAAGAACAACACTAAAATAATATCTGAGGTATTTGAAAAACAAAGCTTGCAAGGTATGGTACATGTAATGGATAAAATTTTAGGAATTTGATCTCGAAACTAATAAATCGTGTTTCTTTAAAATTGGACAAAATTAATTTTATTTTCACAGATTGTACTTTGACAAGAAGAAAAGGCATCAGAATTTAAGTATGGTCACAATACAAATTTTATAGCCTGTCTGTTAAGTTTTGAACTTAGACTGTTCGGTCGATAGCCTTAAAATACTTACTGTTTACTATTTCATAATATTTAAAATTACTCAACAAATTTTTCCAATTAATCATTTTTATTTGATTGTCATATGAACCATGTGTTTTTCAGAGGTTATTAAATATTTTCATTGATGGCGAGAGAGAGACAGAGACAGAGACAGAGAATCAGCAAACTAGAGTCAGGAAAAGTATGTTTCCAAAGACCAGTTTTTAGGTGGCAGTACAGCAACTCAAGCCAAGATTTATTGGCTTTTATTCCTTTATCACTTTGCCTAAACAGTTGAATGGCAAATTTTTGTTTTTCAAGATTAATATAGAAGCAGTGTTCTCAGGTAGAATTTGAGGGGAAGGGCTAGGAAAGAAAAGTCCTTTTGGAGTGCTGTTAGGGAATTTTAGATGAGTGTTCACAAAGGCCTGAATTTAAATGGTAGCCCTGGAAATGGATCCTGCTTCCAGCTTCTTAACTGTGTCCTATGTCCTTTTACACATTTTCTGTGAGAACTAGTTTGATTGAGAGTCTTTACAATCCTTTTAAAGGTCTCTCTGGTGTTTTATACAATGAACTGAATGCTTTTGGATAATCTCTCTGATTTATCTAAGCTTAGTAAAATGTTCAATAAAAGTGGGCTATTTGAATTCAGCGAAAGAGCACAGACTGCTGTTAGATTTTTAGAACGTTTTCTAGTTTCTACATATAAAAGAATAACAAATTAAACATTCTGGAAAAGGATATGTTCTGTGGGTTTCATCCCTATGCAAAATGCTGAAGTTTGAGGTTTGGCCAGAGAGCTTTTGTCTATTTGCAGTTTCTGCTGTCTCAACTCCACATTTCTTCCTGTTGCCTTCATTTATTTACACGTGGGCAAGTCAATCGTGCTGTAGTTAGGTGAATATTTCCTTGTGGAGTTTAACGTTTATTTGTGCATGTTAGAGTGGAAAGGACACTGATGGAGAACACGTAAGACCTGCATTCTGAGCCAGGCTCTGCTACTTCCTTATATTAAATTATTAAAAGGCAGACTAAATTGTTCATATTTATTGCCATAGTTTCTGCAAAGCAGTGATTCTAAACTACTTTATTCATTTTCTTTTTCTTACAGAGATATTTAGTATCATCGAATAAGTAAACAGACAAAAACTAAGTTAATTGTTTAAGTCCTCTGTAAATGATAAATCAGGGACTAATATATCTTATCATTTATTTGTAAGTTAGAAATTATATGGCCTGATTTGATGGATAGTATAAGGTTACAACTATCGATTCAAGGTTGAGTAGTAGAGAAGGCTACTATATAAATAATTAATCATATCTGTGTGGCAGATTCTTTAGATTGACTCACTAAATACCATTTCCAATCCCTTTCTTTATGTTTTTCTCTTCTATAGAGCCTGGGAAGCTAATAGGTACATTTTCTGGATTGCTTTGTAGCTAGTAAAGCATGTAATCTAGGATCTTTTCAGGAGACAAACCCATACAAAACTTGGAAGCCAGAGATGAGCAATGTGAGATGGCAGCTTTATGTAGTATATTACTTCCTCTGAGTTCACTAGAAAAACAAAACCAATAGCCAGTAGTATCATGTATGTATGTAAGTATGTGTATATATATACGCATATATGTATATGTATGTGTATATACATGTATGTATGTATGTATGTGTGCATATATATACACACATACATCTATGTGTGTATATATATGTACACACATACATCTATGTGTGTATATATATGTACACATACATACATACATATATGTATACACACACACACATATATATACATCTATGTGTGTATCTGTATGCACACATACATACATATACACACACACACACATACATACATACATACACTCACACAATCGTGAGGGCTGACAAAGTCTGAAATCTGTAGGGCAAGTCAACAGGTTGGAAATAATATAAGAGCTGATACTGTAGTAATGAGTCTAAAATCTGCAGAGCAGATCAACAGGCTGGAAACTCAGGCAGAATTTCTATACTGCAATCTTGAGTCAGAATTTATTCTTCAAGAAGCCTGTGTTTGCTCTGAAGGGCTTTAACTGATTAGATGAGGCTCATCCACATTATAGAGGGTAATCTGCTTTACTCAAAGTCAACTGTAAATGTTAATTAAATCTAAAATATACCTTCAAAGCAACAACTAGACTAATGTTTGATCAAATAACTGGGTACCTTAGCACAGCTAAGTTGGAACATAAGTAAACACACCTGAGGAGATAAGATTTGGAACAGCTTTGTTAGCATTTCTGCTGTTCAAGCTTAGTGGTATATATGCTGAACAGTGGGTCACAGGACCAACGGTGGAGTTGACTTCAATACTCTGGTTGTGTAGGAACCAAGTTAATTTTCCTGGGCACCTAAGACTTTTTCTTAAAAAAAAAAAAAAAACAACTTCTTAATAACCTCTAACTAGTATAAACAAAGTCAAAAATGTATACTATTGTCTGTAAATAAGAACCTTACCCAAAATAGAAGTGCTTTCAAATGACATTATCTCAAAAATATGGAAACTAGAGTTGGTTTTTTGATCTAGATAGAGTTTGAAAAAGTGGAAATTCAGTTAGTATTAGAGAACGAGATACTGGTAGTCCATTATGGGAAGGCTGCATTGTTGCTTAAGTTATCCTCCTTAACACTTTAAATTAATTCCCTCAAAAAGTCAAGACTTGACCAGATGGAATGGATACTGTGATAGATCATTTTGAATAACAGAAAGAACAAAAATACTGTGGGATAAGTCGGCTATTTCTAAGTGCAGTAGGGAACTTATGGGGGGGGGTGAAGGAAATGACATGATTTAGGTTTTAAGTGTTTGGCTCAAATAACTGTCAGATAATTTCTTGTGATTTACCCATTTTTTTTTTTAAGAAAAGGAAAACAAAGGAAAGAAATCTCTTATTTTTCAAAATCACAATATTGATATCCTGAAAAACAAGATGCAGATTTAATTTTAAGATTGCTGAGTTATAATTGTTGGTTGGTTGAATTAACAGCTTTGGAAAAGTTCAAACATTAATTGGGGAAGATTGTGCAAAAATTGTTTAAAGATAAGTTTGAGTGGATTCTGAGGCAATAGTGGGAGAAGTATAATTGTTGACTAATTTATTTATGTAGAGAATTTACAAAAAATTCTGGACTCAGTACACTAGAAAAAGTAGCCAAGGAGGTTTCTGTTTGCTTAATTAAATAACCTCTATTAGGCCTCAAAAGATGTTTTACTGAATGAAATGTAAATAACAAAATTTCCTTGTAGAAGAAAACAGAAGATGGAATGCAATAACTCAGAGACATAAGAATTTTTTATGTGCTTCCTACTCATCTACCCTCAAATACCGTTTTTAGGACATCCCAAAGGATTCCCTTCTTCAGGGAATGTGGGTGAGCACTAGCACCCTTGAAAAGTACTATGGCATCTGTCCTTTGTAGCCTGGAATAAAGGTGGAAGAAGTTTCAATTGAAATGTTTTTTTTCTTTTCTTTTCTTTTTTTTTTTTTAATTTTATAGTAGAAGAGGCTAAACATCTGCATCCTGCTGCCAGACAAGATGGCACAGTAAAAACGATGGGTAGCATGTAATCAAAATATTTTGATCCACCTAGATTTTTGTTGACATCCAATTTATCATGAAGTCTTTGGTACCAAATAAATAGGCATGACCATAAGGCCCTATCTGATTTCTGTGAGTACCTCCCTCACTTAAAAAAAAAAAAAAAAAAAAAAAAAAAAAAAAAAAAAAAACAGAAAGAAAGAAACTACTTTAAGTCTAGCAAAAAACAGATACCTGAACTGAGCTTCAAGCAGTCAATTTTATCATCTACTCTATTGCCAAACCTGAATAAGTTTATAAATACAGCACCACCTGACAGAATTTTATGTCATATCTATTTGAGGAAGATATTTACAACATCACAAGTATTTAAAATAAGATTTTTTTTAAGTCTTTCTCAAAAGAACCTACGACCAATTACCAAAGTAATTGTGCAGTGGGAAAAGAATATAACTAGAATGTTTTTTTTTTATTATTATTGGACAATGGACATTGAGTTATTGTTACTTTCTGGGTACCAAGAAAGTAATTTTTTGCTTGTTCAAAGAGAGCTATTGAGAGTAAGTTAACAAACGAAGTTCACTTCTGACTTAAAAGATGCAGGAATCTTGATCTATATTTCCTAATTCGAGTCATCTTCTTGCCTATATAGGCAAATTGGTTTTAGAGATTGACATTAGATTATTGTAAAAGATACATTTGATATCATATGTGCTATATGATTCTTTAATGAAACATCACTGTGACACCTTGGCACTTGATATACTGTTATTGATTTGGCCTACTTTCTATTCCAATAAGTCTACAATACTGGAAAGAATTTATTTCACTTGGCTGGGAAAATAGTAAGCCTTCAGTGTCTAACTTTAGATATATGTCATTTCTCTAACTCTGGGCCATGATTTCATCTGCAGAGAACTTCATCATTTCAGCATCTCCCAGAGCATCTAAATGGTCCTTTTCATTGATGACGCATGAGACTAGAATCCAGGGAGTAATAAATAGCAGGTACTTGGATGCTTTGATAAGACACAAGCATGCAGGAGGTTAAGAGGCAAACTCTAAAGAAATTCAGATTTTCAAAAGCATAGTATTTTTCCAAGAATACAACAGTGTGGAGCATAGTGGCATTTTGTTTTTAAAGTAAATCCTCTGTATTTTTTTCTGTATAGTAATAGAAAAACAATTTAATTTGAATTTTAGAGGCAACATATGAGATTTGGCATATGCATAATCTTGATCTATTTATTGGGTAAATTAGACTATCAGATTTTAACTGAGTCTAGACACAAAAGAAGACCTTTTGTCTTCTTCAGGCTGTAATGTAAGCAGTTTTGCCACTTAGCCCTTAAAATCCAACAGATTTTGTGATGTTTGACATGTCTATGATGCTGAATGAAAGCAGTGATAAGCCTCAATAAAGGAATCATCATACCAACCCCTAGTTTTTGAAGCAAAGTTATGGTAAGTACTACAGTTTTGAGAAAGAGCTCTTGTCTCTGTTAGATACTTTAAGGCCATTCATACAATACCAAGTAATCATATAACCTGAGCTTCCCATTATAGTCCCTATTATTAATTCACAAAAATATAATTTTGGTCAAACCTGGAAATGGTATATATGAGAATAAACTCAAGAAAGTACTGAAGGTACTAGAAAGGCACATGAACAGATGGTCGCTTTCTCTATGCACCAACTCCTGCTGCACTGCCATCTCTTCCTGAACTTATAGCTTCGGGAAGTTCCCTGGGTCTAATAACTGAGGACGATAAATTTAATTCTAGTTGTAGTTAGCTCTGTGTGATGTTCTGGCTCCAGTAAAGAGCAGAATGAATACTCTAGAAATGTAATTCATGATTGGCTCCAAAGGACAATGCATAAAAAAATTCTCTCAGTAGAAAAACTTAGATAAGTATAGATGATTTTTCCACTTTGATAGGAAGGAGTGATGAACAGGGTGTGGCACCATTTAAATTCATGAGCTGTAGCTAGTTTTTGGCCAGATGATCAGGGATTTGGAGGGATATATTTGAAAGATTGATGACAAAATTTGAGAGAAAATTATGCAAATGGGTCCCGAATTGAAATCTCTCTGTCCCATGTGAATGATTAGCAGATGGCCCTGTCTTCAGCGATCTCTCTCAGTAATCAACTGAAAAACTCACTTTTTTCCTTTTTTTGTCAAGTAACCTTTCTAGATTCATCCCAGTTCTTATTCTATGTGGTCATGAACAAATCGCCATGATGGCCAGGGCAAAGTACACAGATAAGCTTATAAACATGGGGCTCCCCTCCTGATGAGTGACTGGATGTTGGTATTCTTGAGTTCCCAATCTGTCAAAAGCAGGGTCATACACGAAACTCCTGATATAGCACCACGGTTTGGAGGGATCAGTCAAGAACCTGGGAGGTGAATTATGAAAGGGCAATGATTCCTCCCCATTAGAAATGACTCTTATTCTGAATATACATTTTTCCTTTCTTTTTCATTTGTTTCTGCCAGCAATATTATTCAGAAACTTACTGATTTTTTTAAAAAATATTTCTCATCAAAAATAAAACAAAATAAAAGAAAACATGACTATTGACCAAGGAACTTATTTTACAATAAAAGAAGTAATGTATTTTTTAGTATTCATGGGATTCATATTTTTTAAACTTCAAAAATAATGTATTTTATCAGCAAGTAGCCAATTGCTTTGTATAAAATAAATGTTTATTTAAAAACAAATAAGCAGAGAGATGGAAATAATGCATTAAAATGCTTCCGGTCATCCTATAGAGTGTAGAATAGTTTCTTTACCAGCAAACATGATATGGCAATAGCTCCCTATAACCAGAATACATAGGTCTGGGAACCAAGGTGTGGAAGTGAGAGCGGTGATTTCTCTATAGCACTGAAATGATCCACTCCCCCCAAAATTGCTTCCTATTTCTGTGACTTTCTACAGTGCTGATTTAGACATCTTAGAAGACAAGGAATTAATACTTCCAGCAATGGATGCAGTGTTGCCATCAAACTGGTACATGAGAAAAATTGACCAGCCATTTTTGCCTTTTCACACCACAGAATGGCTGGACCAAAAGGCAAAAAGTCTTGACTTAGTAAGCGATGCTGTCTGAGAGCAAATGGAAGGCGTGGATAGTAGTGTTGAAAGGAAGTTATAAATATAAACCACAGTCTTGTGAACAAATCCAAACATTAAAGCTGTAGTACATAGCCATGAATTTGTCTTTACTCAATTAGGTATATACTGGGATATATGCAGATTTTTTCAAACTTCTTTTCTTATTATTTTATATCAATTATGTGGGGAAGAGTTAAATATAATTTAGTATATAGACTAGAGGATATCAAGTCAATACTGTGACTGAACTGTGGACAGAAAAAAAACATCACCTAGTAATGGATGGAGTATGTGGTGAGACTATAGATGTACTCTTTTGGTGAGAGGTGACCACATTTCATTCGTATGATGAATTGTTATAATCTTTTACACGGGATCATACAGTTTTTGCTAGAGTTGTTATTTTGCTTTTGAATATAAGTTAACAAGTATGTTTAGGAGTGAATAGTAAAAGTCTTGTTTTGTGGTAAATACTGCAGAATGGCACTGGATTTTTTATTACAATGATTTCAGGAAGGCAGTTGAGTGTTTTTAATGTCTGTGTTCTTCTTGGTTGCATAGCCTCTGGACTCATTTCAGTAACTCTATGAGTTGCCTAATTATCTGTAATTAATTCCATTCTGCAAGTGTGAATTCTAAGGACTGATAGAAGAATGACTGATTACTTGACTAGTTTCACTCATTGATTCATAGAAGAAATATTTATTGCTTACAATGAGGCTATCAAATGGACAACAATTTCCTCCTTCCCCAGAAATGGAAAATAAGATCCAAATTTGGGAAGGCAGAAAGTAAAGAATGTTCTACTTTCTAATGAAGAAAAGAGATCTCCTAAAATTCTGACCCTCAATCTATTACTCCACCATTTCCCACTTTTGGCATCCTCTTATTCTGTCTGTCTAAACCAGAAGACTAAGGGAATTTATACAAATTAGAAGATAACATCAGGGTTCTGAGTTATTGAATTGGAGTCAGTCCTAGTAGTTTGAAGAGAGGAGAGAGATAATGGTCTCTTCCATGGAAAATCAGTAAAGAGTATGCAGGATAATCATTTGTAAAGGTTCATGAATGAAGATGAAATTGGCATCTCAGGCCCTGATTATGCACGCAGCAGATCTGATGAAATGCCAAAAGCCTATATAAACACTGGCAAGAATAGCAAGCTGGAGAGAGAGAGTAGGAAATAGAGGAAGGTCAGAAGAGGAAGAGTCATCGCTTCTCTACCTCTGCACTGTCATTTGGCATGATATGGATACGTAAGTTTCCCTGTGGAAAGTCTTGGCCAGAGTGTCAGTATCCCACTGAAGAAATTCAGTACCAGGTCAGAGGGAAGGGTATAACGATCAAGTCAGAAGAGAAAATCTCGCCTGTCAAGGAGCTGTGCCATGGAGAAGACACATAGATCTCACTAAAGAAAGATATCAGCAAGTCAATGATCGCTAAAAAGCAAGAGTCAACAGAGCCAGCAATTGGAATTGTTGGCTAAACAGATGTTTGGCCTTTTCATCTCATCTTTTTGGACCGATCCAAATTACAAAAGAGCTAGAAACTGAAAAAGGAGAAGACAAGAATAGAAGAGCAAATCCAGCTCTGTAACCTACCTGGTTTCTTTGGTCCTATATCTAGCAAGGGGATAGGGGTACAGATGGCTACTAAATCACACGTGAGTGAAGAATTGGACTGGACTAGACAGATTTTTTTTTTTAAATGATAAAAGTGACCAAGGAGATATGAAAGATGTCAGAGATGTTGTTAAGAGACAGGAAAGGGATATATGACAACACAATTGAAAGTCAGTAATTAAACAACAACAACAAAATATTACTGGAATAACCAAAGTGATTTGAGATAAAAAGAAATAAGAAGAATTTGATTTTGCTGGGTGAATCCAAGGAAGTCAGGAAAGGATTGACACTGAGATTGAGTTTCGAAGGAAATTCCAAATAAGAATATGGACAAGAATACCATTCAGAATGGACCGTTTTAGCATTGAAGCTCAAATTTTGTGGTTTGGCTAAAACACATTGGACAAAAGAAATAACAGGAAATAAGACGGAAAGGGTGAGCAGGGTGATGGTAAATTCTCACAATTTTGGTCTGGAAATAACACAATTGAGTGCAGTTTTTTCAGAGACAGCGGTGGTGACAGGATGGAATTTGTCTTAGAAGGGAAGAAACTAAAAAAAAGGTGATCGTTAAGGAATCTGCAGTGATAAATTATGAGAATTTAAACTGAGATGAGTTAAAATCGGTGGAAACAGGCTAGTTATACAAGATTTTCAGTGATGGAAATATTAGGACCTGAAGATAGAAATGGGGATGTGTATAAAAGACATGTATTGAGGGATGATAATGACGTTTCTAATTTGGGCAGGGTTTATGGTGAAAATTATTTTATAGGTGGGTACATTGGATGTGAACACAGATAATTATTAAGATGGAAATATTTCCTTTTTTTCCTTCTTTTAATTTCTTCTTTTCTGTCTCCATTCTTCCTCACTATCTCTTTCATATCTTTCAGTCTTTTTGTTTGCATCTTATTTTTCAGCTGATTTAACAATAAGAATTTGAAGTGGTTAAAGCAGTTAAGTTTTCTCTTTGTATTGTTATAACATTTCTAATATTAGGTTATTATACATTTCTTTCTCTCAAAGTTTTGGAGCTCTATGAAATTTCTGGAAACTCTGAATTTGATTTTATTCTTCATTCATAAACAGTAGCATTCTCACATGCTTGTTGGTAAAATTGTTATTAACATAATCGTTTTGAGCAATAGCCAATAAGTAATCAATGGCCTTGCTAAAACCAGGCTTTCCTAAAACTTACATCCAATTACCTCAACAAAAATAATTTATAACAAAGACTGATACGCATGGATGGTTTTAGAGGTAATCAAAGATTTTAACTTACAAGAACAAAACAAAATAGAAATACTGTTAGGAACAATGATTTGCTTAAAAAAGAAAAGCTCAACCATTTAAGTGTTTTTAAAACATTGATAAAAACAAAAAAAAACTAGCTTGGCCAGTTGTTTTTCTGGTTCGTATGGAATGTGATTTATTCCACTCATCTGCTAGAATAAAAAGGGAGAATTTGTTTTGATGTGGCCCAATGCCATGCCAAAGAGAGAAGTGCCAACAATGTAACTTATTTGATAGATACATAGTATTTAAACCAGATGAAAAAAATCAACATGTTTATTTTTCATCAAGTTAAAATTTGGAGAAATATTTTTATGTAATATAATATATTATCATGGCATGTCATCTTGAGAAGGTCAGTTTAACTAAGAAAGAAAAACTTGAAGCCTAGATCAAAACCACAACCAAACCTCCAAAGAAATATGAGACCAAGTTGTACTTAGAGGCAAGAATATTAATAATTGCTTTCATTGGGTAATTTTTGGAATATGGCAACTTTAGGGCATTTTTAGAATAGAGAGGGGTTCTTAATTTGGTCTGTGTAAAAATAATGCCATTTTTTCACAAAGAAAAAAGCCCATAAACATGCTTTAAGTGTCATCACGTGTGTTCTCAGAGTATGAGACTTTTTTTTTTTTTTTTTTTTTTTTTTTAGCATAACGTTACCACTTATAACCTCAACCAGGGCTAGACTTACTTAAAAAAATATTGGAGAGTTTCCAGGTGACAGGTTAGTTAATTGACCTCCTTCTTTAGGGATATGAGAAGAGAAGAAGAAGAAGAAGAAAGATCAGTTTTCTGATGTTTCTGAAATCTATTTAGAAATATGGCATGATGGGAATTTACCAACTTCTTCCTTTGGGTGTTGTTATACTTAAGAATGATCTAGGTTCTTCTAGTGTCTAAGTGATGCCATGAAATAAATTTAAAGGCAGAAAGAACAGATATTTTCTTGTCTATATAATTTTGCACAATGTTTAAACCAATTAACATCTACCGAAAAGAAGGCCAAATAAATAAAGCAACTTTCATAGTGTACAATAACTTTAAAAATAAAATACTAAGAAAAAATTATGCAACATGATTTACACATGCTCTGACATAGTAAACCCTTCAGGGTTAATATAGTGTATTAAAAATTCTGTGGTGTCAATAAAAAGTTAAAAGCAAAATCTTATATTATTACTTCTTTCTCAAGCAGTTACTGTAAAGAATTAGAGGTTTTAAGAATAAATGAAGAAAGTGTTATGTATAATAACCTTATCAAATATAAATGTGTTTTGTTTAGAAAATATCTTTTATCTTTAAAATTTTAATAATCACAGTGGGGTAAGAAGATGATAGCTCTTGTATATAATTTTTTTTCTTGTAGTTAAGAGAGGTTTTTTAAATAATCTATAAGCACCCCTCATATTTTTATCTTTGAAGGTATTAGGAATTTTCTATTAAATGTCTCCAGTGGGTTGTGGAGTTATTTGCAAAGCAAATATTTTTACATATTTATAAACATCAAATATTGTCTAACAATTTCTAGAAAATTGGTAATGTTGCTTCAATAATAGTTATTGAATTTTACTAAAAGCCAGGTAAGGGGGAGAAAAGGCCTCTACTGGAAAAACAATGGTAAAGAAAATGAGTAATGCCTATTTTCTGCCATAGAGACACTCATGTAATTCAAGCTATATAACATCAATTTCCACTAAATTCTAGTTCTAATTGTGTACGACTATGTGTCAGACATTCTCATCAGGATGTCATAAGTTACTTCAAATTCAAATATCTAAAATTAAACTACTCATTACTTTTTTCTCTGCCAACAATAACCACCCCTCCCAATATCCATATTTTTTAAATAAAAATCTCAAACTACTAATTTGTAATATCCACATTCTTTTGATTTCTCTTTCTCTCCTTTACCCTTTTATCTAGTCATTTGATTTCTTTTTCTATCTTTTTGTTTATCCAGTTTTTCAAAAATTCTAACATTTCCGTTTTAAACTACGTATTTGCCTTTCAACATTATCATTCTAGAAGTGGTGTAAACAGAATTTGGTTTCAGTCTTCCCAGCCACTTGCTAGTTAAGTCTTTAAGAGATTCTGTAACATCTCTGTGAGCTCGGTTCCCTCAGAAAGTTGTTTCCAGTATTAAGAAGATAAGGCATGTAAAACACTCAGCAGAGCGTTCATCAGTACTAGGGATATGCTGCCTATGCTGGCTTTCATTATTATTCCCAAACTGTCCACCTTAGTTCATGTCCCTATCACTTGTATGGACCTCTGCCAAACTCTCTGAACCTCTCTTCCTAATTTTAGTCTCTCCTTACACTCCGGCTTGCACACTAGCAATTACTGTCTTCTTGCAAGCATTTTTTTTTTTTTTTTTTGTTATGCCACCAACTGCTAAGAATGACGTCCCCATTCCCCATTTCGACTGAGATAAAAATCTTCAATTCTGACCTTTTCCCCTCATTGATTCTTTCTTTTAAATTTTTAAAATTTTGTTTATTATGGTGACATTGAGTAACAAAATCCAATAAGCTTCAAGTGTATAATTCAACAGTAAGTCATATATATTACATTGTGTGTTCTTTGCCTCCTCCTTGATTTTTTTAAATTAAGTTTATTGGAGTAACTTTGGTTAATGCAATTATATACTTTTCAGGTGTACATTATCATTTAACATCTGCATATTCTATTGTGTGTTTACCACCCAAAGTCCAGTTTCCTTCGGCTACTGTATATTCAATCTCCTTTACCAACCTCCCCCTCCCTCTCCCCTCCTATATTTGACCCCCTTTATCCCATCTACCTCCCCCTACTTTGCCCACCCCACTAGTAACCACTAGTCTATAGTCCTCTGGTAACCACTAGCCTATAGTCCATGTCCGTGAGTCTGTTTGTTTGTCCTGCTCATTTGTTGCTTTTAGGTTTATATACCACATATAAGTGATATCATGTGATTTTCAACTTTTTCTGTCTGGCTTATTACACTTAGCATGATTATCTTGAGATCCATCCATATTGTCATAAACAGCAGTATTTCATCTCTTCTTATGGCTGAGTAATATTTCTTTGTATATATGTACCACAGCTTCTTTAGCCAGTCATCTATCATAGGACACTTCAGTTGCTTCCATGTCCTGGCCACTATGGATAATGTTGCTATGGACATTGATGTGCAAATATCTTGTCGGATATGGGTTTTCAAGTCTTTGGGGTAAATACCCAGTAGAAGGATTGCTGGATCATAAGGTAGATCAATTATTAGTTTTTTGAGGAACCTCCATACTGTTTTCTATAGTGGCTGTACCAATTTGCAGTCCCACCAGCAGTTTATGAGGGTTCCTTTTTTGCTCATTCTCTTCAATATTTATTACTTGTCCTGTTGAGTATAGCTATTCTAAGAGGTGTGAGATGGTATCTCATTGTGGTTTTGATTTGCATTTCCCTAATAGCTAGTGATGTTGAGCATCTTTTCATATGTTTGTTGGCAATTTGTATGTCCTCTAGGGAGAAGTGTCTGTTCGGGTCCTCTGCCCATTTTTTGATTGGATCATTTGCTTTTTTGTTGTTATTGAGTTGTATGAGTTCTTTATATATTTTGAATATTAGGCTCTTATTAGAGGTGTTGCTTGCAGATATATTTTCCCATTTGGATGGTTGTCTCTTTACCTTGTTGATGATTTCTTTTACTGAGCAGAAGCTTTTTAGGTTGATAATGTCCAATTCTTTTTTTTTTTTTTTTTTTTTGCTTTTACTTCTTTTGCTTTTGAGGTAAATTCATAAAATCTTCTTTAAGCCCAGGGTCCTTGAGTTTCATTCATATGTTTCTTTCTATGCATTTTGTTGTTTCAGATCTTATATTCAGGTCCTTAATCCATTTTGAGTGAATTTTGGTATGTGGTGATAGACAACAGTCTAGTTTCATTCTTTTGCAGGTGGCTTTCCAGTTTTCCCAGCATCATTTATTGAAGAGGCTTTCCTTTCTCCACTGTATGTTTTTGGCTTTTTTGTTGAAAACTATTTGCCTATATAAATACGAATTTACTTCTGGACTCTTGATTCTGTTACACCTGTCCGTGTGTCTAATTTGGTGTCAATACCATGCCATTTTGATTACTGTCGCTTTGTAGTATAATTTGAAGTCGGCAGAGTGATGTTTCCGGCCTCATTCTTTTTTCTCAGGATGGCTTTGGCAGTTCGGGGTTTTTGTGCTTCCATACAAATCTGATGATTCTTTGTTCTATTTCTTTAAAAATGCTGATGAGATATGATGGGGATTGCATTAAATCTATATCATGCTTTAGGTAATATGGTCATTTTAACTATGTTGATTCTTCCAATCCAAAAACACAGAATATCTTTCCATTTCTTTGTATCTTTTTCAATTTCTTTTAATAGAGTCTTATAGTTTTCATTATATAGGTCCTTCACTTGTTTCATTAAATTTATTCTTAGGTATTTTATTCTTTTTGTTGCAATTGCAAAAGGAATTATTTTTTCCACTTCTTTTTCTGACACTTCATTATTAGAGTATAGAAAAGCTATGGATTTTTGAATGTTGATTTTGTATTCAGAAAGTTTACTGTATTTGCTTATTGTTTCTAGTAGTGTTCTTGTGAAGTCTTTAGGGTTTTCTATATAGAGAATTATGTCATCCACAAATAGTGACAATTTTACTTCTTTGTTTCCTATTTGAACGCCTTTTATACTTTCTCTTGCCTAATTGCACTCGCTAGGACCTCCAATGTTATGTTGAATAACAGTGGCAATAGTGGACAGGCTTGCCTTGTTCCTGATTTTAGAGAGAAGGTTTTTAGTTTTTCAGCATTAAGTGTAATGTTGGCTGAGGGGTTTTCATATACGGCCTTTATTATGTTAAGGTACTTTCCTTCTATACTGATTTTCTTATCTATACTGATTTTGGATGCTGTATCTTTTCTAAGGCTTTTTCTGCACCTATTTATATGATCATATAATTCTTACTTTTTAATTTGTTTATGTGGTGTATCACATTAATCAATTTGTATATGTTGAACCATCCCTGTGCCTCTGGGATGAAGCCCACTTGATCATGGTCTATAATCTTTTTAATATGTTGCTGTATTAGGTTTGCTAGTATCTTATTTAGGATTTTTGCATTTGTGTTCATGAGAGATATTAGTCTGTAGTTTTATTTTTTTGTGTTATCTTTACCAGGATTTGGTATCAGAGTAATATTGGCCTCATAAATTGAGTTGTATTGTCTGCTTTTTGATATTTTAGAAGAGTTTGAGGAGAATAGGTATTAAATCTTCTTTGATTGTTTGGTAGAATTCACTGGTGAAGCCATCTGGTCTTGTACTTTTACTTTTTGATAGGTTTTTGATGATTGTTTCAATTTCCATACTGCTGATTGGTCTATTTAGATTTTCCAATTCTTCTTGATTCAGTCTAGGATGGTTATATTTTTCTAAGAACTGGTCCATTTCTTCTAGATTATTAAATTTGGAGTTAAATACTTTTTCATAGTATTCTTTATGATCCTTTGTATTTCTGCAATATCAGTCGTAATTTCCCCTTTTTTATCCCTGGTTTCGTTTTATTTGTGTCCTTCCTCTTTTTTCTTTAGTGAGTCTAGCCAGGGATTTGTCAATTTTCGATTTTCAAAGAACCAGCTTTTTGTTGCATTTATTCTTTCTATCTTTTTTTGTTTTCAGTTTCATTTATTTCTGCTCTAATTTTGATTATTTTTTCCCTTCTGCTGACTTTAAGCTTTATTTGTTCTTCTTTTTCTAGTTTTTAAAGATTAAGCATTAGGTTTTTTGTTTGGGCTCGTTCCTGTTTTTGGAGAAAGGCCTGTAATGATATGAACTTTCCTCTTCTAACTACTTTTGCCACGTCCCAAAAGTTTTGATATGTTGTATTATCATTATCATTTGTTTCTATGTATCTCTTGATCTCTCTTTTTATTTATTCTGTGACCCTGTTATTCTTCAGTAGCATGTTGTTTAATCTTCATTTATTTGTGGTTCTTCCTGATTTTTTTCTGCAGTTGATCTCTAGTTTCAAAGCATTATGATCAAAGAATATGTTTGGTGTGATTTCAACCCTCTTATATTTGTTGAGGTTCTCTCTTTGTCCAAGTATGTGATCAATTCTTGAGAATGTTCTATGTGCACTAGAGAAGAATGTATAAGCAGCTGTTTGGAGGTGGAAGGCTCTATAAATGTCAATTATGTCCAGTTGGACTAATGTGTCATTTAAGGGTGTTATTTCCTTATTGATTTTCTGTTTGGATGATCTGTCCATTTCCAACAGCAGGGTATTTAGGTCCCCTATTACAATAGCATTTTGGTCTGTTTCTTCCTTTAGTTGTTAGTAATTGCTTTACATGTTTCAGGGCTCCCCAATTGGGAGCATAGATATTAATAAGTGTTATTTCTTCTTGGTGTATGAATTCCCTTTATTATTAGGAAGTGTCCCTCGGTGTCTTTCTTTATCTTTTTTTATTTTGAAGTCTATTTCATCTGATGTTAGTACCACTACTCTCACTTTTCTCCGAATGCCATTTGCTTGAAATATCATTTTCCACCCTTTCACTTTGAATCTATACATTTGTCTTTGGAACTGAGATGTGTCTCCTGGGGGAAGGATATGGTTGGGTTTTGTTTTTGGATCCATTCGGCAACTCTGCGACTTTTTATTGGTGAGTTCAATCCATTCACATTTAGGGTGATTATTGAAATATGAGGTCGTCTTATAGCCATTTTATATTTTTCTTTCTGGTAGCTCAGGGTTTCCATTGCTTCCTTGTCCTGGTGTTTCTGGTTTGTTTGTTTGTTTTTTGTTTTTTTTTTAATTTTTTTCTTTTTAAATTTCTGTAGGTTTTCCCTCTGGTCCTTCTTGTTTTATGTTATATACTTTAGTTCTGAATCTTTGGCATGTGGTTACCATTACAAATATGTAAAGGATAATTATATATATATATATAGTCATTCACTTTCTTCTGCACGTGGCTTATCTCCATTCCTGTTTGTGAATTTGGACCTTTGAATCCCCCCTTTTCAGTTATTGTTATCTCAATTTGTCCCTATGTATACTGAATGTTCACTACTATCTTGTTATAACAGTTCTCTTCTTATATTTAAGCTTATAATGCCCTGTTCTTACTAATGGTCGCACTCTTTGCTTCTATTTGTGTGATAGTCACTTTACTCCTAATTATGTATATATATTTTTGTCATTTTGTTTTAGGTGAACTGATCCCTTTCAGTATTTCCTGTACAGCAGGTCTCATAGTGGAGAATTCCCTCAATTTTTATATGTCTGGAAAAGTCTTAATTTCTCCTTCATATCTAAAGGAGAGTTTAGCTGGATACATTAGTCCAGGCTGGTAGCTTCTTTCATTTAATAGTTTAAATATTCGATTCCATTTCTTTCTGGCTTGAAGGTTTGCTCTGAGAATTCTGAGGATAATCTAATGGGTTTATTTTTATAAGTTACCTTTTTTAAATTTTTTTTATAGTTTTAATACAATGTGTCTTGGTGAAGGCTTTTTTGGGTTGAGATAATTGGGTATTCTGTTGAATTCTTGAATTCCGAGCTCCAGTTCATTCCTTAGATTTGGGAAATTCTTGTCCACTATTTGTCTGAAAATGTTTTCTGATCCCTGTTCCTTTTCTTCACCTTCGGTATCACCCATTATTCTTATGATTCCTCTTCTCATGGTATCAGCTAGTTCTTGAATTTCTCTTTCATTATTTTTCATTTTTTTGGTTCTCTCTTCTTCCTTCTAATTTATTTCTAGATTTCTGTCTTTGATATCACTGATCCTTTCCCCCATTTTGTCAACTCTATTTCCAAAGCTTGCTATCTCATTTTTCAACTCTTACAGTGTGTTTTGTTTTGTTTTGTTTTGTTTTTTATCTCCACAAGATCTATTCTATTCTTTTTAAGTGTTTCAATCTCCTTGCTCTATTCACCTAGTTGTGTTTTCAATTCCTGAAATTGTTGATATGACTCGTTTTGGAACTTGCTATGTTTTTTCAAAAGTACCATCCTGAATTCTCTGTCATATAAGTTACATATTTCTATGTCTGTATGCTTATTATCTAGAGATTTTTTTTTTCTTTCTGAGTAGCCTTATCACCTTGGTTGTTCATGGTGTTTAATGGACTACTTTTCTGCCTGGGCATTAATGGAAATGTATTCTGCTTTTTTTTCCAGAAAGAAAATTTATTATATAAAGGTTTCTCTTTAGCCTGTTGCAAAGAAGGTACTTTTGGTTTTCAGTAGGTGACATCTAAGCCTCTTGGATCCCTGCTTTAGTAAAGCTTTAAAAATACCTTTTTATTTTCTGATAGATATTTAGTCATGTTCACCACCCTCAGTTTCAGTCCCTGTCAGAGTTAGCAATAGTTTCAGTAGTATTTGTTCAGATTCACAGTGTTCCATCATAAAGAGTATAGGGGGAGTGGCCCTCTGGGATGGGGATTGGGGGTTGCAGCTCTGCTTCAGTTTTGCAACTGAGGCCAGTAAAAATCAACTATTTTTTCTTTCTCTGCTGGCCTTCTTTCTTCCTTGATGACTGGGCCCTATCGCTAGCTGGCCACGGGGAGCTCACAACTTTCCCAGGCAGGGCTGTTCAGGGAACTTGCCACAGAACTCACTGCTCCTTCTCCCCTCACCCTCCTCCTGCAGGGAGCTCTAGGGGCTGCAAGAGGCAGCTTTTCCCAGTCCACTACCCAGCACCCAGGCTTCTGACCTGTGATAGCTCTTATGCGTAGATCCCATGCTCAGTCGTGCTGGTATGCAGTTTGGGTGTTTTTTGTTGAGTTTTAGATGTTCATCTTATTGTTGTTTCAAGGGGAGAGATCTGGGGACACCTCTCACTCCACCATGTTTCCAAAGAGCTCCTCATTGATTTTTAATAGTGACTCCTAACACCAGCCATGCCAGCTTCTCTCCGTGACTATCTGTGAACAAATCAGGCATATTTTTGTGCCCTCTTTATTTCCCATACCCTGCTTTTCCAAAATTTGAAGCATAAAGCTTAAATATAAAATGTGTGTTGTGTGTTTCTTTAAAAAGAAAATCTAGTGTCCCAAATGATATCAACAATTTTGTCAAACATTTAAGAAAAATTTAGTATCAATTCCACAAAAACTTTTGCAGAAAATAAAACAGGAGGGAAAAAGTGCAGACTTCCCTCATTTAGATGAAGCCAAAGTTATCTGATACTGATATCAGACAAGATATCCTACATTTTCTTCTAAGAGTTCTAGAGTTTTACATTTTGCATATGGTCTGTAATCTCTATGAACTCATTTTTATATGCTCTGATATAGCATACTGGTTTTTATTTTTATTTTTTTATTTTTTTTATTATTATTTTTTGTCATATAGCTGTCCAGCTGTTCAAACACCATTTTGGAAAAAGACTGTCTTTTCAATTACGTTGTACCTTTGTATAATTTCTATTCTATGTGTGTGTTTTTATACCTGTACTACATGGCTTTGAGTACTATATTTTTATAATATGTCTTAAAATATGGCATTGTGAGTCCTCCAACTTTGTAACATTTTTCGAACTGTTTTTTATCTACTACAATTCCTTTGCCTTTATATCTATATGTAAAATCAACTTGTCTATATCTACAAAGCATTCAGCTAAAATTTTGATTAGATTCAAAAAAATCTTTAGAAAATTTGAAGAGAATACACATCTTAATTGTATTGTTTTCCTGTTCACTAATATTGTCTGTCTCTCCATTTATTTAGATTTTAAAAATTTCTCTCATTAGTATTTCACCGATCCTGAATATATTTTTTTATAATTATGTAAGAATTTCAGTTTTTTGGAGGTATAACAAATTACATGGTATTTTTAAAAATTTAGTTTCCAGTTGTTCAATGTTATTATATTGAAATGTGACTAATTTTTACATGTTGATATTATGGCCTGAAACAAGGCTAAGCTGATTGAGTTTAGGAGGCATTTTGCAGATGTTTTGGGATTTTCTACAAAGACAAATATGTCACTTGAAAATAGAAACAGTTTTATTACAGTTTTTTCAAAGCAAATGTCTTTTTCCCCCTTGTTTTATTACTTATTACTTTCAGCACATTACTGAATAGGTGTGAAAAGGGAACATCTATACAGAGTTTCTAATCTTAGGCTCATTCAGCTTTCACCGTGAAACCTGATGTGATCGTAGACATTCGTAGATGTTCTTTTTCAAACTGAAAGTTTTATTCTATTTCTAATTTTCTAAAAAGAAAATTTATAGATAGATGTTGAAGCTTGTCAATATATATTGACAAACTTCCTATGTGTGTTGATTTGATCATGTTTTTCTTGTTTAGTCTGTTAATATAGTAAATTACATTGGTTGGTTTTCAACTGATGAACCAGCTTTATATTACTGGATTAATATGCTCATCGTGTATATTTCTTTTTCTATAGTGCTGGATTTAGTATGCTAAGATTTTGTTGAATAATTTTTCCTCTGTATAGTTTTATTGTAATCTCTTTGTTTTTGCTATCAAATAATGTGTTCCTATCCATATAAAGATTATTCTGTATGTAAGTATTACCTAATAATAACACTCTACGTTTATTAAAGATACATTTTTTTCTCTTTGAAGAGAAATCTTCTGTTTAGTGGAAAAAACTTATAGACAAGAGTACAATTCTTTCTTCTGTCATTCTTTGCTCTGTCTGAGTCATCCTTTGTTTACTGAGTCACTATTAGCACCTCGGCATTGGAGAGTATTAGCTTTTTGGGAATGCTTCTCTTTCTTCTTCTTCCATAAAACAGTGAAGACATATGTTGCTGACAGAATGGTTTCAGGTGAACTCAGGCATGTATTGATAATCCTAGGTAGGCAGAAACAGTGCTGAGGTTCAGTTTAAGCTTGGTATTGGAAAAGGCAGTCTGCCACAAGCCAGAGCTTTTTTATTCTTTGTGGGTATGCCAAGAACTCCAAGCTCCAACTAAACTCTTTTTCTGATCATTTCTCAGGATTGTGTTTACAGTGAGAAAACTTGTGGAATGGGATGACATCTATCTCCAGTACAAAGCAGGCTTCTTTCCACTTGTCCAAAAAGTAGTAAAATCCCCATAATCAGTAGTTCTCTTCTACAGCTCAACTCACTGTGTGTGCAGGTTTTCATTATGGACTCTGTTATGGACTGAACTGTGTCCCTCCAAAATTCATATTTTGAAGCCCTAAATTCCATAAAGAGTGGTGTTTAGGATGTAATTAAGGTTAAATGAGATCATAAGGATGGGCACCTATGTGACCTTATAAGAAGAGGAGGACAAATCTCTCTCTCTCTCTGTCTCCCTCTCTGTCTATCTCTGTCTCTGTCTCTGCCTCTGTCTGTCTGTCTGTATTTCTCTCTCTCTCTTTCTTGGACATAGAAAGAAGGCAGTCATTTTCAAGTAAGGAAGAGAGCTTTCACAAGACACTAACTCTGCTGGCATCTTGATCATGGACTTCCCAGCCACCAGAAGAATGAGAAAATAAGTTTCTGCTGCTTAAGTCACCCAGCCTGGGGCATTTTGTTATAGCAGCCTGAGCAGACTAATACAGGCCCTTCGTGTTGGTCCTGTGAAGTTTGAGAACGAGAGGTATGAGGAAATGCCACAAACAAAAATGAAGCTCCAACTACTGCTTTTGTTGTGAATACTGTCTTTTCTTTTTTATCCAGAAATTGTAGTAACTGGCCACTTGTTAGCTTGCAAGTAGGATAAAACCTTGAATCCTGAACATTGTTTAACACTAGATGCCCACTTTCATTTTAAAATGATCAACAACTAGTCAGTGTTAGGAAAGATGATAATGATGTGATGATAGTGATGGCAGCTACTTTTGTTCTTGCAGCTATGACTGCAATGTTGACTGAGGACCTAAGCATCTTATTCAGCACCTATTACAAATTATCTCAATTAATCTTAACAACAAGCCTCTGAAGTAGCTAACATTAAATAAAAGATTTAACTGATCTCTTTTATATTTTTTAATAGATCATTTTGATTGCTATGGGGACAATGGAATCAGAGTAAGTTAGCAACTATTGCAACAGTCCATGTAAGATGTAGTAGAAGCTTCAGCTTGTGCTATGTCTATAATAGATACTATATTATATCTCTATTTATGGTTTTAAAATAAATATTTTCAAAGTGCTTTTGGTAAAATGATAACACAGAAAACGTGATACACTCAATTAATGTTTTCCTACTGTATTTTCTTGTTTAAAGTTCCCAAGTCTTGCTCTTTCTTGTCCACTTAGATTAATTCCACACAAATCAAATGAAGTTATGGTCTTAACAATGTTATATCCAAAGTTCAAACTGGTATTTTTGAGTGACGTTATAGCCATCTCTTTTGAATAAAATCTGAATTCTCATGTTTTATTATGGTGACTCATACTGAGTTGCAATAAGCTTGATCAAAATAATTAGAAAATCTTTACTATAGTGATATAGTTTCAGTTCTTTAAAAAATGTTTTCAAATTTATTCATTTCCAAAATGTATTTATAATGGGCTGTTGGCACAGGTTATGTATTTTTGTGAGGAAATAGCCTTAATTCTGATCTCTTTCAAGGAATCACAACTATGACCAAACCCTAGCTCTTTTCTCTCAGACTGACTAGATTTTTCCTTCTTGTCACATTGTTCTCATCAAAGATGTAGAAAATGCACGAGTGTCTGGCTTCCAGTTTCCCATACTTCCTCAAGTTAAAGGATTATGATAATTTCTATTCATACACGGCTGTCTTCTATTCTTTTCGTATGGCCAGGAGAAGGTGGTAATAGACACTTACAAAGTTTTCTGCCCAAGAGGATTTTGACTACCTCTTGTAATTCTTTCCTTTAGTTTTCTAGAAGCCTTTCTTCCCTGACTACCACCCTCCCTTTACATCCCACCTCGGTACTGAATAATTTAATACTCAATCATAGAGCTGTTTGAATCAACCACCTGCTTCCTATGACTTGAACACCAAATATTGCAAAGAACGTTCCATCTCGGTGGGTTTGTTTTTATTTTGGGGTTATTGTTGTTGCTGGTTTTCTTTCTTTCTTTTTTTCTTTTTTTTTTAATTTAGGGAGTTACATTTGCAGTGCTACAAGAAATCTGTAGAAAAGTTTAGCAAAGAACAGAGAGCAACACAAACTGTTTATTCTGTTATTGTTCTGAAACACATCGCAAATTACCAATAATAAACACCAAAAGCAGACCTAAGATTTTAAGTGGAATAAATGGTTTCTTTAAAATTGTGCCAATTTCTAGAAAAAATTTATTTACTGGTTACATTTTATATTTATATATGCATTATAGGGATTAAAAATTTCACAATATTTTATTAATTATTTGATTAATAAATTGTCTGAAAAAAAATAGTTGAAGCCGATGTTGCCAAAATCATGTTGCTTTATTTATATTTTATTTATTTACATATGTTTTAAGCTTTTTAGGACATTTTTCATGTTTGCTTATGGTCTATTGTTTGAAAGGACTCCATTAGCTTGATGTATTTATTAGTTATGGATTGATTCATCACGATCTGATAAGCAAATTCAATTCAGTTGCTGGCTCTAGCTGTTCTTTTTGTTTTCTCTTTTGTGAATGCCTATCTGAAAACCAGCTCTGAAGTCTTTATTCATATGTGGCCTGTCTCTCTGCTCTGATCATCTTCATTAGAAGATCAATAGGACATGGCCCCAGGATAGTCAACTTTACTATTTCATTAACATAGTTTCAAGATGTAAGCAAGACTAGAAATAATATCGCCTAGCTAATAGGTTTATTGGGAAAACTAATTAGTTCTTACTTGCACAGATCATTTAAATAGTCTATTTTTCCCAAAGAAATGCACACATTGTAAAGGAAATGTAAATATTTCCTCAAACCATTAGCTGATGCTGTATTTAAAAAGCTAAGATATTCAAACTAAAAGTTATGTCAGATTTTTTTAATGAATAATTTAACATTTAATCCATTAAAATTAACCTTTTCATTTTAAATACAGCCTAATATCAAATATATGTGTGTGTACATATAAAACCCCTTAGAGTTAGAATGGCCTTTGACCAGAATTCTGCTTCTATAAATTCGTTCTAAGAAAATCATATTGTATATGTGCAAAGGTCCCATGACAAGAATATAGATCAAAACTGAATTTAAGCTAGTGAAAAATAAACGAATGAAATGTTTGACAGCAGAGGAAGGGCTAAATAAATCACATTATGTTCATATGTGTAAATATATGAGAAATTATACTATATGAAGTTATGTAAAATTATACTATGAAAGAATATTTCCTTATAGGAAAATTCACTTAACATATTTAATAAAAATAGTTATAAGTAATCTGATCACATTAAAAGATATGTTGATTGATATGATATGTAGAATCTGTTTTTAAATATACTACAGAAAAAAACAGCAAAGGTGGGAATAGATTAATCAATATTGGAGAAAAGTTATGCTTGTATGAGTGGTAGGCATGAAGGGGTTTATTGTACTATTTTTTCTCCTTTTAGTCATGCTTAAAATAAATTTACATAATAAAAAATTAAACCTAAGTAAGCATTAATTTCAGTTTAGGAACACCTAGAGGTGAGTTTGCAGACTTATGGATTAATTTTAGGGAAAATAAATATAAACGTATTTTTACTTAGTATTAAAGTTTTTATATGCATACACACATATAAACACATAAACATCTAAATGTATATGTATGTTTATTTAGAATATGATGGGACCATTAACAAACTTTATATTCTTTTATGATTTTCTATATATTTAAAAAATCCTGAAGTCAACATGTTTAAATTTATAATTATAACAGATAAGAGTTGTTATGAAGACATATAAGACAATAAATTATTTCTCTATTACAGAAGGATTTTAATATGAAAACCTTCAGTTTACCCATTACCTAAATAGTCGGAGCTCACCGAATTTAGCTATAATGGAGGATTTTAATAAATAATCCTTTCAGGAATTTGTGAATGTATTTTATTGATTGTAGAATCAATAGGTCATTTCTAATGAATCTGATATGTTTAATGAATAAGGTTGATCCAGATAGTACATTCCAAAGCAGTGAGACATTTATATTCTAGCCAGCAGAATCATTTCAACCCTGATTAGTTAACAGACTGTATTCATGAGAACAGTGTATTGATTTCAATGGCTTTATTGATTTTAAGTCTGTTGAACCTAGGCACCTTGAAAATCTATTGGTTGGCTTCATTGACTCCATTTTGATGTAATATATAGTTGTTTTTAGAAAGTGCTATAACAACTTTCTGTCATCTGACCTTCCCAATACAAGAACATTAAACCGTAATTTTAAAAACTATTTTCAAAAGTCTTCCATAGAGTAATAGTAAAATCATTCATTTTAGCTTCTGTTATACATAAAAGAGTAAACCAAAAGCTAGCCACTACTGAAAATAATATATTTAAAAAAATTATAAGAATTTAGCTTATTTAAGATATAACTTTCTAGATGAACAACTTGACTAAATGAACCCAAGTCAAGCTAGTCTTCCACACTGTTATCTGACTCCATTGACTTATGCAGAAAAACCAATGAAGTGGTAGAATAACATAGATCACATGACTTTTTATTTAAATTCACAGCATTTCCTAATGGTGTCTTACAGAATTATTTCAACTCTCTCAGATCAAATTTGCCAAGTTTTCTATAAAATTTTGATTCTGAATCATTCGATACTGTGAATTTAATTTAAATTCAACGGAACAGAAACATACATACTGTACCGTGAATCACATAAAATCTTTAAAAATTTGAAAAATGTTTCTTTCATGAGTCTCATCATTACCAAAGATGTCTAGAGTGATTCATAGGATTATTTAAATTCCCTGTCTGGGCTCCATTTAATATTTTTGCCAAGGATATGTAAATAAAGTTAAAATCTCTTTTTAGTAACCTTGGGTCTAGCTATATCTGTTCAAATATAAGCCATGATTTCTTACTAAAATTCTGCATCTGCTTTCATTCATGACATAACACATTGGCTATTTCAGCAATATTTTATTTAATTTTTGTCATTCAAATAAACTTTCTTTTATGTCTTTAATACCTTCCAGTAAAATTAACTGCTTGTCTTCTGTGCTCTTATCCAAGTAGTTAATGTTAAGTTTTAACTTGGGCAATATTGTGGTTTGCTGATAGATTTCCCTTCTAGATTGACATTGATCCATGAATCAATTCAGTCATAAAATAAAGACACAGAACAAATGAACAAACATCTATTGACAGTCTAACATATGCCAGAATTTTGCTCAATGATTAGCTTGGTAGCTAAAGGCTTCAATGTTGTATATTCCTGCCTGAGTTAGAACTTTTTGCCAGTTGCTAGATGTGTGATTTTGATTAATGATTTAACTTTTCTGTACTTTGTTTCTCCAACTATAACACATATAAATATATAAGTACTAGTTACAAGTAACCACTTTTAGGATTATTTTACAATAAATGAATTCATATATCTGAACCATTAGAACAGGGTTTTTTTTGGAAGGTCACTAGAGTATAAATTTTGTTCAAAAGTAATTACATCCACACATTTTTTTCACAATTAGATATACAATGACAATTACATGTATTATAGCTTACATATTTGTTAAAAATAGAAAAAAATAATTTTTTTTAAATTAGAAATTATTGAGGTGACATTGATTAACAAAATCAAATAAGTTTCAAGTGTATCATTCAACAGTAAGTTGTATATATAGTGCATTGTATTTTTGCCACCCAAAGTTAGATTTTCTTCTGTCACCAAATATTTGACCCCTTTTACTCCTATTTACCTTGCCCCTCTAGTAACCACTAATCTGCTATCTGTGTCCATGAGTCTCTGTTTATTTGTCATGTTTGCTACTTTCAGTTTTATATCCCACGAATGAGTGATATCATGTGGTTTTCAATTTTTTCTGTTTGACTTATTTTGCTCAGCATGATAATCTCAAGATCTACCCATGTCGTCGCAAATGGCAGGCTGTATTTCATCTTTTCTTATGGCTGAGTAACATTCCATTGTAAGACCTGAAACAGTAAATCGCATAGAAGAAAACACAGGTATTAAACTCATGAACCTTGGACTTAAAGAGGATTTTATGAATTTGATCTCAAAGGCAAGGGAAGTAAAAGCAAAAATAAATGAATGGGATTATATCAAACTAAAAAGCTTCTGCACTGCAAAAGAAATTGTCAACAAGGCAAAGAGATAACCATCGGAATGGGAGAAGATATTTGCATACAATGCCTCTGATGAGAGCTTAATGTCCAAAATATACAAAGAACTCATGCAACTCAATGATAAAAAAAAAAAAAATCCAATTAAAACATGAGTAGAGGACCTGAACAGAGACATCTCCCAAGAAGACATACAAATGACCAAAAGACATATGAAAAGAAACTCAACTTCTCTAGCTATTAGGGAAATGCAAATCAAAACCACAATGAGATTTCATCTCACGCCTGTTAGAATGAATAAGTAATAACAGGTGTTGAAGAGGTTGTGGGGAAAACGGAACCCTCATACACTGCTGGCGGCAATGCAAACTGGTGCACCTACTATGGAAAACAGAATGGAGATTCCTCAGAAAACTAAGAATTGAATTACCATATGATCCAGCAATCCCTCTTCTGAGTATTTACCCAAAAAACCTGAAAACATTTGTCCACAAAGATATATGCACCCTGATGATCATAGCAGCATTATTCACGGGGGCCAGGACAAAGAAATAACCATAGTGTCCTATGATAGATGCTTGGATAAAGAAGTTGTGGTACATAGAATAGTTTTAATCATAGTTAACTTCAATAAATACTAGCTATTACTATGTTACTTACTAAACTTTACAGTGATGTTTTAGTATTTAAGTTACTGTAATTTTTTTATTTTTGAAATTATTTTTATGTCTTTTGTGTAGTAAAAGAATAATACAAAAGGGTATGCAATGAAAAGAGACTAGTTTTCATCTTTGACCTCTAGTTCTGGTCTTCTAGTCTCCAGAGATAATATCCATCTACAGTTTTTTGGGCATAGTCTCAGATATGTTACATATATATATATTCTATATATATATGTACTCTTTTCTTTTAATGCAAATGATAGCATGCTCATTTTTTTGAAGCAGCCTTGTATAAATTTAAGTAACCTCTTTATTCATAGAGTCTTAGTTGTTTTCTTTTTTATCATAATCAATGTTGTGATAATATGTATATGTATTTGAAAACATGAGTAATTATATCTGTTGGACAAATTCATGCAATTAAACTCTCCGGTTCATCGGAGGGTGTATTTCAAATATTTTATAGATACTATTAACTTACAGTACATACTAGTTGTGCCAATATACTTTTTCAACAATGCTTATGTGATTATGTGCATTTTAAAACATAATCACCAACAATCATTTATTTATTATTAGTTTAAAAATTATTATTGTGACATTGGTTGATGAAATCCAATAAGCTTCAGGTGTACAATTCAACAGTAAGGCATATTTGTATATACATCGCATTGTGTGTTCACCACTCATAGTTAGATTTCTTTCTGTCACCACATATTTGACTCCTTTTACCCTGTCCACCTCCACCGCCCATCACCAACAATCATTTAATGCCTACATCTATGAATAGATGCATACCAGTATTTGTTTGGTGTTCCACTGCAGTTTTGAAATTTACTAACTTTTTGTTTGTTTTTGTTTTAAAATATTAATATTTAAAATAGTCTAACAGAATATATCGTAGATTTTTTCTCTATTTTTCACTGTTAGAATTTATTATAATATTTGATAGCTTAAACAGTTTTAGATTTTATGTAGTCAAATGGTCTTTTTATGACTTCTGCTTCCATGATTGGCATTTTTTGGTGAATGCTTGTGTTTTCTCTAGTACTTTTTTTTATTTTTATATTTTACTGTTAAATATTTTATTCATTAGAAAGTTATTTCGGTGTAAATTATAAGTTAAGATCCAGGCTTCTATTTTAGAAATAAAAACCTTCGTGGACCCAAAAGAGTTAATTGAATTAACCATATTTCTCCACTGCTTTGAAATGTCATTTTTATTATTTATTAAATATTAAATATTTATGCATCTCTCTATTCATCAAGTGATCTGTCTAATCTTAGACCAGTTCCATAGTTCAGAATTGCTATTACTTTTTATATTATAATGTACAATTCAGTTCATTCTTATTTGTTACTCATCACTTTTCAAACATTTTAAAATTATTCTTATATAGTCTTTAGTGTTAGCATATCTAGTCTTTAAAAAAATGCTGCTGACATTTTAAGATTTAATGATAGCACATTTTTATTCTTTAATAGAAAACTTTAATAAACAGAAAGCATTATGTAATAAAAACTTTTTAGTTTCTACATAGAAAAGCTGTTATTTTTGTTTTAATTTTATAATCAACCATCTTACTATATCCTATTGTGGTTTCTAAAGATTTTTAAAGTTAATTTGCTCATGTTTTTTTAGATATATAATTATATAAAATTTAAAGATGAATTTTACATTATTATTTCATTCTACTCTCCAGTTAAATTTTCTATTTCTATTATAATGTTAAACAGAAGTGATTCTAAAAACTTCTTTGTATTGTGCTAATATCATTTGCTCATATAAATGGTTTATAAACTTTATCATGCAACAGTTCATATGGAAGGCTTGTGAAAATACTGATTACTGGACCCCACATCCAGATCTTGACTCAGTAGGTATGTAGTGGGATACAAACAATTGCATTCCTAATAAATTAGAAGCTGCTGACCCAAAGACCAGAATTTGAAAACTGCCTAATTTTATAATACTATTAAGGATGATGCTGAATATATAACTAAAGCAAGCAGAAGAAAATTAATAATAAATATTATAATAGATATTAATGAATTTGTAAACAGGATATTAATAAAGAAAATCAACAAAACCAAAATCTATTTCTTGAAAAGTTCAATAAAACTGATAAATTTTTAGCCAGGCTAACCTAGAAAAAAGTAGAAGAAATTAGTTTTATCAGAAATGAGAAAGACGTTATCACTATTGACATCATGGACATTTAATTTGAGCAACTCTATGCCCACAAATTTGATAATTTATATGAAATGGATCAGTTCCTTGAAAGACACAATCTACTAAAATTCACATGAGGAGAAATAGAAAATCTGAAAGGTCCATATATACAAAGGAATCAAATCATCTTTAATTACCTTTCAGAAAAACAAACAAACAAACAAAAAACAGGCCCATGTGGTTTGACTAAAGATTTCTTTCAAAAATTTAAAGAAAAATAATTTCAAGAAAAAGAAACAAAGGTAACATACTCCATCTCATTCAATGTGCCAGGATTAACCTAATGCTAAAACCAGATAAAGCCATTATAAGAAGGAAAAGTACAGACCTATTCCTCATTTACGTTGGTACAAAAATCCTTAGCAAAATATCAGCAAATTAAATCCAACAAAGTATAAAAATTATACACCACAACCAAGTGGAATTTATTCCAGGTAAGTAATTCTGGTTTAGTTTTCAAAAATCAAATGAGGCAACAGACTAAAGAAGAAAAATCAAATGAATATTTATAGATACTGAAAAATTTTTTGACATTGTCCAAAACCCATTAATGATAAAAAAAACTCTGAGCAAACTAAGAATAAAGGGCAAATTCTTCAACTCGGTAAGAAATATATACAAAAAGCCTACAACTAACATCATACTCAATGGTGACAATTTACCTATAACATCCAGAGCAAAGCAAGGATGTCTCTTATGACCACTACTATTCAATATTATACCGAAAGTACTAGTTAATGAAATGAAATAAAGAAATAAAAGATAGACAAATGGGAAAGGAAGAAAGATAACTATCTTTGTTTGTAGCTGGCATAATTGTCAATGTAGAAAATCCAAAAATCAAGAACAATGATGGCAACAATAACAATACTCCTGGAATTAAGATGTGATTATAACAAGGTCACAGAATACAAGGTTAATAAACAAAAGATAATTGCTTTCCTGTATGACCACAGTGGATAAGAACTTGAACTTCTATGTACAAAAAAATAAAATATGTGCAAAATTGATGTGAGGATAATTATAAAATCTAAGGAAATAATGCTATTTAAATAAGTAAAAAGGTGTTCTATGTTCATGACTAGGGAGACTCAATAATTGTTAAGATGTCAGTTTTTCCCAACTTCATCTATAGATCCAGCACAATCAAAATCCTAACGAGTTATTTTGTGAATATCAACCAACTAATGTTAAAGTTTATATCAAAAGGTAAATATCTAAATAGTCAACACAATACTGATGGAAGACTGACACCACTCTAATTCAAGGCTTATTGTAAAGGTATTTTAATAAAGACAGTGTGGTATTGCTGAATGAACAGGCAAATCGATGGGACAGGATAGAGTTTAAAATTGGCCCACGCAAACATAGGCAATTAATCTTTGACAAAGTAGAAACCCCATTCAGTGGAGAATAGTCTTTTTATAAAATGGTGTGGGAAAAATTAGACATCTAGGTGAAAAAAAAAATTTCCTATAGGCATACATCTTTCATAAAAATTAACTAAAAAAAGAATGTAGAGCTAAATGTAAAATGCGAAAGTATAGAACTTCTCAAGGATAATAATATAGGAGTAAATTTAAATGATTTTGAGTTTGGTGGGGGCTTTTTAGTGCAACACCAAAACTACTATCCAAGAGAGAAAAAAAATAAAAATTTGGACTTCAGTATAAATAAAAATTTCTGTTCTATGAAAGACACTCTCTTAACAGAAAGAAAATACATGAAATAGACTGGAAGAAAGTATCTGCAAAAGTCACATCTGATAAATGACTATAATCTAAAATATATATAAAAAAACTTAAAACTCAACGATAAGAAAACAATTCGGTTAACAAAATGAGCAAAATATTTAAACAGACACCTCCCCAAATAAGATATGAAGGTGGCAAGTGGGCATATGTACAGATTTTCCACGATATGCCATCAGATAATGCAAATTAAAACAACAATAAGATATCACTAAACACCTAGTAGAATGGCTATGATCCAAAAAATTGACAATACCAAATACTGATGAGATCAAATATCAATAGGAATTCTAATTCATTTCTGGTGAAAACAGAAAATGATACAGTCACTTTGGAAGACAATTTGACAGTTTCTTGCAAAGTTATACATAGCCTTACCATAGGATACAGCAATTGCACTCAGATAATTATCCAAATGAGGTGAAAATGTAAGTCCATGCAAAACCCTACACACTGGTGTTTACAATAGCTTCGTTCATAATTTCTAAACTCTGAAAGCAACAAAAATGGTCAATAGGTGAATGCATAAAGAAGAAGCAGGTCTGAACTGTTACCTGTTATTTGATTCCAATTATATGACATTCTTTAAAAGGAAAAACTATAAAGGCATCAAAGAGTATATGCTTAGGGCTTGGAGGAGGAAGTGAAGATGAAAAGGTGGAGCATGGGACATTTCTAGCCTGGCGAAAGAATTCTATATGATATGATATAATGGTGGATATATGATATACATTCATCAAAACTCAGAACTGCACAGTACAAAAAGTAAACTCTCATGTGAACTGTGAACTTTAGTTAATTAAAACAATTACATACAATGAAATTCCACGTGGAAAAATTATATACATATAATAATTTATGTAAATGTGTATAGGTACATGTGCGTACAAAATGATTTACATAAATGAGGTCACTATGACCTCAAAATGCATATATTTGGGATTATTTCTTTTATTCTTTTCCTATACTCTTTTGTATTATTTAATTCTTTTTCTATTAAGTATTATTTTGTTTATAATATAAAATAAGCTAATTTTATTAAACTTCAAAATAAATGCTATTTTAATGGTCTTTGGTAAAATATACTAGGCATAGAGTCTAAATCAAGTAGTAGTTTATATAAAGTATTACAAAACGCCTAATAGTGGATCTGTTATGAACTAATTCAAAGTGTATTACTCCTGCAGTGTTTTTCTTCTTGGAGATAAAGTTCTTTCTACTAATAGAAGGATTTGTTCCTAATATCATAACTTTAAAAGAGAATCAAAAAGTTCTCCTTTAGAACATTTTCTAATTTTGATGAATATATTTGTTGTTTCTGTGAATAGTCTTCACTTTGATGTGGCAGTTCGGTTGAGATTAATAAAATAATATTTTATTTTTTAGTCATAATTTAATAGCTTTTATATTCTGTTCAGGTTATAAGCTCTTTTCATGTTTTCTGGGTTTATTTCAAAATGTAAAATATTTCTGCACAATTTTTATGACTTATCATAAGAAAATAAAGTGAGCTAAGAGTATCAATAGTGCCATATTTGTTCTTTGCCACTATTCTTACACATCAATAGCCCTATACTGTTTTAACTTTACAAAGCATCTTTTGTTTCTGTCACATTTAAGATAAAATCCAGATAAAGCAATCCTTTGGTTTCAGCATTATTTAATTTCTAACAACAGTAAAATCAAATAATTTCATCTGCAGGTGTATTTGTTTTTCCCATTTTCATCACCTCTGACAGAATGACGCAAGTCTTGTAACATTTCCACATTGTGTTATTTATACTTCTGCTGGGTACCATTTTTATTTTAGCTCCAGTCAACTATTTTCTATCACATTTTGATAGTTTTCTAATTTTATTCTTCCATGATTTAGTACTACTTTTTGACTGAAGGGGGAAAATTTTAGTTCTGCTATTGAGGATTGAACCAAATATTTCTTTTGGCTAGCTAAAACACATATGATAGCTGTTTACTGTGGCTGTTATGTTATAGTGGTTATGATATCTCCTACTGAATATAATAATTAATTGTCTTAGAATGGGGTATTCTCACTTTCATGCTAGTCAATATTTAACAACAAGCTCTCAGAAAAAAATAAAGGCTCTTATTTCTAGCACTGTTTCTTTTCAAAGATGTAATATTTCCTTCCTGGCCAATTCCGGTTACCAAGGTGACATACATCAACTGGTCTTGCCTAATTGTGACCATTTGACAAGTGGCACTCACACTCCAGGTCCAGCACACTCTCAGGGGCACCAGTGCTTCAAATATAATTTGAATGTTGAAAGTGTTGGACTATTTTTGTTTCAGCTTATCTAATTTTTGAAGGAGTCATTTCTCAATTTAGCAAGGATCTTTTTGATAGTCTGGTTTCATGCTACTCAAACTAGTTAGGCTCTTTCCTGATTTCTCTGCTATCTAGGTATTCCAGTAGAATCAATCAAATAGGTTAATTATAGCTTTCTATTATATGAGGTAGTGGTTTCTTTTTTTCCCAAAAGTTTGTTTTGGAACAGAATCTTCATATATTAATTTATATTTGGGTCCATGAAACAACTGCATGGGAATTATTATATTCTTACAATTATTCTTACAAAATAATTTCAATTTGTATACCAAGAATCTTTTGGGGTCAAATTAAAAAGTTGGAATTTTTACCTATACTATATTTTAGTCTTACCCCTTAATATTAAATGTTTATGTTCAAGTTGTTCTTCTTCCTCTGACATGTAACCGGTAGTGATTATTTTAGCTTTGCACATTTTCAATTTTTTGTTCCTTTTGCTGAACTTTCTAGGATTACAAACATTTGTCAGACTAAGGGTCTTAAAGATCCACACTTAATTTGTTCAGTTTCCATGAGGCAGAACAAAACTAATGTTTGACTGAGAATGGAGAGGATGGTAGCTAAATGCCAAGCTCACTGATAGGATCTTCAAGGAATAAAGTAAGACAATTCCTGGATCGGTATCTGGTTTTGATTAAGGATATGATTGCTTGTATTGACACAACCTTCTTTATACAACTCTTGGATAATCTTTCAATCATCTTCCATCTGACATTAACCTTCTATTTTGGTGTTTGTATTCCTTAGGGCAATGGGGTTGAGGTAGTTGTTTAATATAACACTACAGTTTTGATATTTTGAGTCCATAATTAATTTTGAGAGGTCTTTGTTGGTTTCTGAGATCCACACCTTTATTTTGGGGTCTAGGTTGTCTCTGTCACTCCTTTTGCTCTGCACAGCATTTCCACTACATGATGTAAATCTACTCCTGTGTTACTTGTAACTAACAGCTATGTGAAACTTTGACAAACAAAAGCTGTGTTTTTAAATATAATTTTTCATCAAACGTGCTTAATAAAGCTTATGTGACCTCTGAGGATAACTGGAAATGCAACACTGTAATGATATAAGCATAGAAAAGATATGTAGACAAAGATACATGACAGCAATTTATAAGCATATAAACCATTATCTAATGTGATAAAGAAAACAAAGCTTTATTCACTATAGTTTCCAAGACATATGAGCAAAGTAATAGGTTCAAATGCAAGAAGCAACGCTCAGGCTAAACAATCAGGGGGAAACTGGTAGGTCTTTTAAAATACTAGAAAATGTTTATAGAAATACCTGGATCTACTGTTTTTAGTTTAGTTTGAAGGATACAATCCCACTTCCCTTACTTCAAGCTTAGAAAGCTACTAGTTTGAGTTCTCCTTAGGGAATTCAAAAGAGAAAAAAGAAATCTTGATTTTCCCGTGAAGCAACGTTCTTATACCAGTGTTAAAATAACATAGTAGCCACTTTCTCAAATCATGCAAATTCCAGGAGAGGTTGTTATACTTGGTGATCGTAGCTAACTCAGCTGCTCTGGGCTAGAGTAGCTTCCTCTTCTTCCTGTGTCTACAAATATTTATTAAATAATGTGCCGGGAGAAAGCAAAGCTAGGATCTGCAGCTCTGTTGAGAACCTCATTCCATGGTTTGGGATTAACAAACATCCTCGGAGTTTATAAACCCTTTCCTGGAAGAAGACAACACTCATTTGTCAGACATAACATTTCCTTTCATGTAGAGGGAGCTACAGCTTTGTAACACCTCCAGCTTCTCCCAAGGAAAGAAGAATGATTTTATTGATGAGTTTGGGAGATAAACAGTGTAGTACATGGGTAGATCAGTCTTTTTCTCTCTGCCTTTAGCTCAAGGAACATAGTTTCTGTGCTGCTTCTCCATGCCATAATTTTAATAAGTTTTATAAATTTTATGCTTGGGATTATTGTGGGGACAACGTCTATTAAATTATGCCATTTAGTATTAGGAAGTTCATTGTTGGCAACATATACCTTTGCTGTATCTGATGACCTAGCCTTTGTTGGTAATCAATATATTTTTGTCTTATCTACTTTAATTATTTTTCTCATTTAACAAATAGTTTAGAACTCAAACTAGGAAAAAAAAAAAGGATGCTGTTTATTGGGCCCTGCATTTCTTAGAATGAAAGTAAATTTGAGAGTAATCTGAACAAACTATTTTGAAGTTTCCACCAAACAAGTAGCACCATCTCAGGTAGTTGTTACCCAACTTTATTAACAATTGCTGAAGATTAATAAAAGATCTTTTTATCTTGATTTAATCATGCTTTTCCAAAGTAATTTCTAAGACTATTAGTGCCCAAAAGTTTACATAATGTTTATTGGGATCACAATGTACGTTCTACACACACTATTACTGAATCTAACAATTAGGAATAAAGAATAGGAAAACAAGAAAAACTAAAATAATCGTGTGCATGTATGTGTTTGTGTATGTGATATGTTTGTGGGGGAGGTAAGGACAAGCACATAGTGCCTAATTACTACTTCTTTTTCTCTGCTGTTCAGGCATGAAAGACTGTGTTTAGGTTCTGGGCGATTGGCTGCAGGAACATTGTGCCAGCACATACATGCTTCCTGATCTCGTTGCATCCTGGATGTCTGTCAATGTAATGCTAGCCCTTTGGAAAATTAAGATGTGAATATGCCTTGATATTTTCTAAAGTGGTGATTCTCAACTTCTTTCAGTAGAGAGGAAAATCCTCCCTCTGGGAACAAACAAACAAAAACTCATAAAACATACACATTGACACAAAAATTAAATTTATGTACAATGTCAGGGTATTTATGAACTTTCTAAAATCCATGGACATGAGATTAAAAATCAGGCACCTATAAATTCGGTAACACAGATCTTGAATTAGGAAGTATTGGAGTTAAGTATGCCACTGAGGCATAATAAATTCTTGAGGTTATACCAAGAGACTAACAAAGGACTGATTACTTTGTTATTTTCTCCTTTGTCCTCCCATATTTGACCCTCTGAAATCATTGTAACTTGCCTTCTGGGACAATTCCATACAAAAGTTCCTCTTTGTATCAGCATCTACAAAGGAGATGTATAGGAGGTACTTTTTAAAGCTGTGCAGGTGCATGTATCATGTTCAGATGTAAGGCGAACAAGAGAGTGTGTTTACTATGTAAGAGAATATTCTAAAAAATATGGTATAATTATCTCACTTGTGAAATGAGATAGGAGTCATAATTAATGTTTATGTTCAGTGGTAGTTTGTACTTGTTGAATTTTATAAATAAGCAGAACTTATTTTGTAGAACTTACTGAATTTTGGCTATAAATGTTTCTTAATTTCTATATGCTTATTACATTTTTTTCTCTCAATATTACATGAAACCATTGTTTTTCTCAGCTGATCTAAGGAGGAACTAAACTCTATTTCAGGCATGATAACTTTAGTCCTTTGACATAAGTGCCTTATCCATGAAGGAACAACTACAGAAAAGCTGGGTCTCAGTGACAATCAAGTCATGTTTCAAGAGGCATCATTACCATTTTGCTTGCCCCTGGATATATTTACCTCATTGAATATTTCTGATACCTTTTCTGCATTAACTGGAGTAGTTTGAGCTTATAGATCTAGCTTTAAAAGTGTACTTACCACTGTAACTGACATAGCATGACATACTATAAGAATGGCTCTAAAAAATAAAACTAACAGTACAAGAACTTACAAAGTACAGAGCAACTGGGACTTTAATATATTATTAATGGGATTGTAAACGGTAAAGCTACTTTAGAACATAGTTCGATAGTTTCTTATAAATTTACACATACACTTGCCGTATGATCAAGGGTTCCTATTTCTAAGTAGGAAGTGAAAAAAAGAATCCTACAAAAAATGGATTAATGGATAAATAAATAAATAGAAAATCTACTTTCATGTAAAAAACTTCACGCAAATATTTATATTAGTTTTATTTCCAAAAACTAGAGGTAATCCGGATGCCCCACAACTGGAGAATAGATCAACAGACAATAGATAGTACATCCATACAATGGAATATTACTAAGCAATGAAAAGAATGAACTACTGATACACCCTACAAGATGGATGAATTTCAAATGTATTATGCCAAGTAAACTAAGTCAGACTTAAGAAGATATATATGACTGATTCCATTTTTATGATATTATTGCCAAGGCAAAATTATAGGGAAAGAAAACAAATCAGGGGTTGTAGGTGCTGAGGGACGGGGGAGGAGGAATGACTACAAAGAGGAAGATGGGGATGTTTTGGAGTGACAGATCTAGTTGATATCTTGATTTGTCATAATGTGCAAAGCTACACATTAAAAAGGGTAACTACAAAGGTTAATATCAAATTAGTTGTAACCCTAAAACGAGCCCACAGGAAATTTTCCTCTTAGGTTTTGTGAAATATTGGTATAGACTGTGGCATTCTTCTTCATAACTTTATTTAGTGGCTAAAGAGCAGACATTTTATTAATTTTATAGCTTAAAAACCCTGACATTTATATAACGGACTTGACTATAAAACTATGAAAATAAAAAATACGTAAAAGTACCAGGTTTTCTCAGTCCAAGTTCTATGTTTTTCTCACTGTTAAAATTATTTTCTTGTTATATGTTAACAACAACAAAAAACTGCAAATACGCTTGGTTCAAATTTTGAGAATGTCTTTTTCTGTAAGTAGCTTTATTTTTGTTTTTCCATCCTCTTCTAATATTTAGGCAGTTCTAGTACCAAAATATTTACTTGGTCATTAACATTGATTATATTACTTTTACATGGATATATTTATTTTAATTTATTATCTTTTCTCTTGAAATATCAATATGGCTTATTATGTAAGATTTTTAATCTCATTCATATCCTATTCCCTTTTCTTTCAACAGCTATTTTATATTTTTACTACTCATCTAAAGGCTTCTAAAATTACTTTTACCTCTATTTTTTTACCACTTGAATTTGCCTTTGATTACTTAATAAAATGTAACTGTCAAACTGAACCTCTTTAAATTCATGGCCTTTGCCCATTCATAATTTTCATATTGCTCCTTCCCTTTTGGTCAGAAGAGTGTTCATTCTCCTTCTCAAGACCAATCATTCCAATTGATTTCCCGATGCATTGCTGTTTATCTTTCAGGTACATAGCTCGATCAATAGTACCTTCTTTGTCCTATGGTTTCATCCTCTCTATTTTTTCTTTGTGGCTAAAATTACGTTCAAGGGCCTGCTATTTAAAATAAGAAAAAAACAATAACAGCAAGATAAAACAAAAAAATAAATCCTTTTCTCTCTTTTCTCTCTCCATCTCTCATTCTCTCTTCCCCTGACCCCAATATTTATGTTCTTTTCTCCACCTGAGCCTCTATTCTGGTTTTAAGCTTGGCAGTATATTAATACTATATGAGGATTTAACATTTTTTAAAATACATCTTTTCTCTCCTACTTTTCCTTATTATTCCATGATTTTTTTTTTTTTTACAGGAAGCTCTACTGAAACAAAACTTGTCAATAAAAACAGCACAATTTAGGTAGAAAATAATGTGTTGAATTAGGTAGTTATATAGCAAATAGAAAGTTTTATAATAACTTTTTTATAAACCCTAGAATTTTCAGAATTATAAAGTTAGTGCCCAACAAACTTATTTCTTCACGTTAAGGAAGTGTAAGGGTGAATCTCCTCTGTCAGTACTTCATGTGAACTCACTGAGAATCTAAGTTGTTATGTCCATAATTTGTAGGTACTTGATCATGTCTAGGTGATGCATTCCTACCAGGAAGAAGTCCATGCCATGTCCTTTAGTGCTGGAATACATAAAAGCAATAGCAGGCCTAATATTCTCCCACAAGGAATTCAGTACCATGAAAATCAACTGAGAGCTTTGTTTACACATAATTTGAATTCTGAATATTTTCAACTAGAGAGAGAAAGTTTTGGGAGTGTAGGGAAAGCTAGCTGGAGGATTAACAAATAAGAGAAAACAAAACACAATAACAACAACAAAAGCAAGAACAATTTGCCAGAACAATTTTCAGTTTAGTTTGGCTTTGGAAATCAGCTATTTTGACTAGTGATCATTTTGTTCATTTAAAAAAAAAACATGTCCTAGTGATCAATTTAATTTTGCTTTGCTTTTGTGATTACTGATTTTCCACTTAAAGTGATCAAATCAGACCTGAAATGTTTCAATTTCATAAGACATATCACATCTCTGAAACTATACAATGTATATTTCAATGGGATTTGATTAAACTAAATGGCAGCGATTTATACCTATTGTGAGATAGCAGAATAGAAAGTTGCCAGTACAATTTTGAGCTATCTAGGGTGCTGTTTCACCTTTTTACTACTTTGATCTATAAGCAACTATTTTATCAGTTTCAAAAGCATGCCAGACCAAGACATTTATAGATAACAGTGGTAATAACATTTATCAATGGGTACCTATAAGCAAGTTTCATTTGGGAAACATGTTAAAACTAAAGCAGCATCCAATAGGAAGACAGAGAACACGTTGAAAAGCCTGAGAAAAGCAAGACCCACATAGTCTTTCAGGAATCACATTTACCCGGGCAAGAGGACCTTGGAGGTCATTTTATTCTAGCCCAAAATCAGAAAGGCATGTCTAGGCCATCATGGTTTTAGAAGAACCTTTCTGACCTTGAAATAACATGATTATATAGAAATTATTGTGGATGCACAACTGTTATTTTCTATATCTAAGTATTTACACTAAATCTATGTATATATCTTAGTATCTATATCTATATAGATAGATATGTAGATGTATAATTTTCTAGATCATACAAAATAATTTCATTTAATATAATTGAAATTAATTGAATGCACACTGGATCACTTTTGTTTCTCTCCTTTATGATGAGGTGTCCAGCTGGATGCAAATAAAATATGCCTTTTAATACTTATAAGACATTACTGTCCATGCGCAGTGGTATAATTAACTAGTTAATGCCTAGTTGTGTGTGTATGTGTGTGTGTGTGTGTGTGTGTGTGTGTGTGTGTGTGTGTGTGTTTTCAGATATACAAGTCTTATTTTTCCAAGAAAATAAATTCTTTGGGAAGACATGCTATTTCCTTGTTTTTCTAGATCTAGATCAGTATTAGCATGTTGACTTTCAAACTGTACACATTCTATAGTATTGATACATTGATTGAACTCAGAGGATGGACTTGAGGTGATAGTTAAACTGTATCACATACTTACTATTCATTTACTTGCTTCTCAGGTCAGTGTCATTTCTAATTGATATACTATGTCCTTTGTCACTTGACTGGGTCTTCACTAAATAATCTGACCTGCCTGTAAAAATCTAATAAGGGCTGAATTGTTACATTCAATTATATTTCTATTTAAATAAGAAAATATATTTCAGACCTTTAAAGCCCAGGAGCATAAATTTCTAATAGCGGGGTTTCAGACCATATGATAAGCTAAAGGGGAGACTTATCTGGGGACAGGTTATACTTCCTGTCCATTGCTATAAAGATGCAGCTGCCTACCCAGTTATTTACAATAAATGTGGCTCACTTTCTTTTCTCTCTCCCCTCTTTTTTCTAGTATATTCATGGGGGGAAGTATTTTTAGTTTTCAATTTGTCATGATTTTAAACAACCCATTTTATGTGTCATACATAGTAACAGGTGCCCACAATATGTAATATCTATAAACTGGAAGTAATTCTAATATTCCACTCCTTCTATAAATTACAAATTAATAAAATGAGATATGGCACAAGGTTTCTCTCTTTATTTTAATATCTTTTCTGTATGTTTGTTTTACTGATAGTCTCCTAAAGTTTAATATCTCTTTGATCTTATTAATTAGTATAACTATTTCTATATTCTTTATTACAGTGTAGAAGTGCTTCATAAAAAGTTTAGTTCATTTTTCTGAGTTTTCCATGTATTTTACGATGGAAAGTTATTATTTATGTTATGTGCATTTTAAATAATTTACAATGATTAGATTTGTTGAAATTATTTAATTTAATAAAGTATTTTAAATATTTATAGTTGTTTAAAATTATTCACTTCTTTGAACATTAAGAAATTGTAGAAAATTATTTTTTAAATGTTGGCATATTTGCATATTATAAATCCTATGTTGACCAAACAGTTATCAATTGTTGGTATCAAAATATTTTTCTTAAGAAATTTTAATTCATATTGTGATGAATTTATATTATTCGAAATTATCAATGTCTATTAATTTTTCTTAGGCAATTTTGTTAAAATGCAAATAAAAAAAGAGTTAATCTACTAATAAATTTTAGTTTATTCAAAAGTAAAAAACAACACAAACTTTGGAAATAGTAGACATGGGCTTGAGTCCCTGCACTGTGACTTATTAGTTAAAATACACATAATTTCTTTATTTCTTCAACCTGTCTATAACCTCAGAGGGCTGCTGTAAAACTAAATGAGGCTATAAATGATATGTTTTTGAAATACAAATCTCGGGTCTCATTGGCTATTCAAAATTCCACAGTAGTCTGCATGGAGACAGATATTGCTCCTACCTCTGACTGCTGCTTGTTTTGAAAGCATACAGTAAGAACAGTCTTGTGGGAATGGAATTTGGTATTTTCATGATGGTTCCTGTGGGCAGGGATATTGGTAAATCCTCCAGACAGCTTCAAGGGTAGTGCTTGTCACACATGAAGGAGAAAGTAGAAGTGTACTGTGGATTTCAGCTGCAAATTGATGTTGAAAAACTGCCTGCCTGGTGGACTTCACTGAGGCCTACTTTTGGTAATGCCCAGGCATAGCTCTGGGGACTCTGTGGAAATAGGTGTTATTTCTGCTTGATCAGGACAGGACGGACTATATAATACATTTAACTACTAGTTTCTTAGTGAGATTAAGTTTCTGGTAGCAAATAAAACTTTATTCACTATTCTATTAAAATCAAAAGTTATCGTTGATGTCTAACAATGTCCAGAAAAATAATAAATAATTCCTGTTATTTAAAATATTTCCTTGTAAAGGTAGATTCTCTGCCATTAAACTGGAGAACAAATTGCTCCACAGAAGAAAAGGAATGGAAAAATGGTTTGACAGATAATACCTTTTTTATTATTAAAATACAGTTAACATACAATATTATATTAGTTTCAGGTGTACAACATTGTGATTCTATATTTGTATACAGTGTCATCAGCAGTATAGTTTCGCTTTGCCAAATGAATTAAAGGAATGCACACATAATTTTCTTAAGAGACACTGTTAAAAATATTGTATTTTGTATTCTAAAACATCTACCCTGGTGATTAAAGAATTGCAGGAATATTGATTTGGTGGTCTTTGAAAGGAAGGGTTAAGTGAACTACTTTCATTTCTCTCTCTCTCTCTCTGACTTCTCCTCTCTTTGTTTTCATGTTGCTTTACCCTTAATTATTTTCCAAGAGCTTACATTTTTTGCCCAATTGAAGATTATTCTATAACTAAGCTATGTATCTAAATACTCAATGCTGGGGATTGCATTTCTTTAGGAGAAGACATTAAGTATTAGGCTTTGGCAACATGTTTTGTTTCTTTTCTGCATAGTGATTTTGTAATCCATCAATATGCAACATGGTGTAGGTGCTTGAATGCTTTGTGCCTCATTTTTACAAATATGTGTTACAACTTCAAATATAAATTCTATTTTTACAAAGTAATTAGCGCAATTTCAGGGTATATTGTTTACTCATATTTTCTTTCCATGGCTTACCATTAATCTTTATTTGAGTTAGTGACTATATGATCAAAGTCAGTTAGAAATTTATACCTGGATTCTGCTTTATTTATAGATAAAGTATTGTACTATAAAAGAAGCATATTTTTTATAAACACTATAGAGTTCAATAATAAATAACCATATGAATATATTGTCTTTAAGTCTTTAAAGAAATAGCTTAATATGTGAAATTTATAGTAAATTTTTAGAATTTTGTGTAAATGGATTTTTAATGATCATAGCTTACATTTATTGATTGTTTACTAAAACCTCAATATATATTATTCTATTCATCTTAATAATTCCAATGATAGAGGTGTTAGTATTATCTCAATTTAACAGATAAAGAAACTGCCATTAGAGAGATTTGGTAGCTCTCTAATTTCATCCAAGGTATATGGCGATTAGATAATCTCTTAACTTTTATTTGAACTCAGGAAGCCTATTCATGAGCCCAGAGCTCCTAACACAGTGCTCTATGATTCCTTTTTTAAACTCTTCTAAGGCTCTTTTGATCATCATTAAGCCCCTCAAAATAAGTATAGTTTAATATTTGATTCAGATAAGCAATAGGAATACTGTATGTAAATGCAGAAAAAAAAATAGAGAAGGTAACGTTTTTTGGCTTTGGAATATAAAACTATTTTTATCTTTGGTTTAGATTTATTTTCTCTGTTTTTGACCAATAGTAAAAATAAGTCATATTTCATTAGCACTCACGGGCAAGTGTAAACAGACTGGGAATATACTGAGGAATGAAGAGGTCAAATGGTAGTTTAAAAAATCACTGTAAGTTATTCACAAGGCACATTCACACAAATATATCTATGGGTTGTTTTTATTGCCCATAATGTATGTAATTAAATGGTTTTCCAATTCTAAAAATCTTTTATATAAAAGTCCAATATTCCTAGAAAGGGTTTTTTTTTATAAGATTATATTGACTTAGAAAGGAATAGTTGACTTTGAAATGTAGGAAACCTAACTTCAGAAAAGGAAACACTTGTTTTTAACCAGTTAAAGAAATTGAGTCAAAGGGATAAAAATGTTGCTTGATAACTAGAAAGTTGAGTCGAGGGGGGCAAGGATGTCTAATAAGATGTTTCCTTGATCTTTTGATTTACCTCTCTTTCCTCTGATTCTATGTGCAGCACATAGCTTTTAGATTAATGTTAGTTTATCAGTTACTTTAAAATGAAGAAACAATGTGCCTTGAGGAAAAGTTAATAAGATTCTGATAATTTAATAGCCTATCCTCTGTAAAGAAATACATTTGGCTCTTGGCTTTATATGCTAATCTCTTATAAAGGTAGCTAACATGAGCTCTTTTTTCTAGGTCCAATACTCTTTGAACAGTAATTAGAAATATATTATGAAATCTTCATTAATTTCCCTTTTTGAAGCTTCCATAACATGGCTCCTCTCCATATATATATATTTATTTTTTATAAATAAATATATATATTTATATATATAATATATAATATTTATATATAATATTTATATATATAAATATATATATTTTTTTGCTACCAACTGTGTTGTATTGCAAATCTGTGTTTTGTGAAATTGCTTCATCTGTCCTTTGAACTAAGTTGCTTAGGTATATATCTTATATTATTATTTATATTGGCTTCTAGTTCCTTAAGGAGAATTTTGCACATAATAAACAAATATCAGAATTTTATCATTCATATCAATTTAAATAAGTATAATTATTAGAGTGTAAGAAATCTACCATAACTGAGTATTTAAATTTTTTCTAATAAATAATCTGAATCTTTAAAAAACACATTTTGATTTGCTTATTAATTTGATAGTATCTTTCTTAATAAAGTGAAAGTAATGTTTTGTTTGAAACACACACTTTACATAATTAATACTTAATTATTAAATTTTAAATTGAATATATTAAAATTTATAGTAAACCTAATTTACAATAACCAAAAAGGAGGTTTAATAATAACATAGATAATTAAATTTTTAGAACAAATGCAATTTTATTTTATTTTAAAGTTCAGGAATATTGAGAAAATCTTCATGAGCCAATATCTTCAGCTGTTTCTTTCTCTGAATTTTTGCTTAAAAAAGTAGTGGAGAACTAAATACACTTCATTAGATTGTAAAAGTAGTATAAGGAAAATAGAATTGTTGCAGCCTTTATGGAAAAGAGTAGGAGTGTTCCTCACAAAATTAAAAATAGCACTGACATAGGATCCAGCAATCCCACCAAAAGAAATATTCAAAAGAAATAAAATTACTATCTCGAAGAGATACCTAAATCTCCATGTTAGTTGGAGCATTATTTACAATAGCTAAGACATGGAAACAACCTAAGTGTCCATCCATGAAAGGGCAAAGAATATGTGGGATACATGCATACAATGGAATATTGTTCAGCTATTAAAAAAAAAGGGGGGGGAGGAAATCCTGTTATTTGTGACAGCATGGGTATCTAATATACAGCATGGAGACTACAGTTAACAATACATTATTATGAACTTGAAAGCTGCTAAAAGAGTAGATTTTAAATGTTCTCACCATACTCCCCATCCCTGCTACACAGCAATTATGTAAGGTGATGTAAGTGTTAATAACCATATTGTAGTAATCATTTTACAATATATAGGTGTATCAAATCATCATGTCGTACACTTCAAACTTATACACTATTATATCTCAATAAAACTGGGGAAAAAGAAGCAAATTAAAAGTAGAAATAAGACACTTGGCTTTTAATCTTTATAAGTAACTGTTTGTATAACTTTGGCAGTTTAACATCTCTGAGACACATTATATATATATTTTTTTAACATGGATGAATTGTAGGCCAAATAGCCTCTGGTCTGTAAAGTGTAGATGTTGGTATGTGAAGAAAAAAAAATTGTGATACTAGTTCCAATCTTCTTCGGATCAATATAATAGAAAACAAATATAATTAGAGTAAGATGCAGAAAACAAAGCACCTGTTTTGCAAAGTACTTGATTTTAATTTTAAATGGAAATGACATATCATTTATATTTTATTAATATGTTTTATTCTAAAAATGATGTAGAATTAGTCTTTTGAATTTACAATGAAATAACCACATGTAGCACTGATTACAGAAGACAATTTTGCAAATTCAAATTCCTCTAACATAGACTCCTCCATGATCTTCTCTGGGAGGAACATAACTTTTATTGACAATTCTTAGCTCTACATATATCTTATATAATGGAAGAGACATCCTCTAGCAGGTGTTCCTGTAATGTGACAGAAACAACGTACAGCAAACAATGTTCTCCTTAATTTCCATTATAAAAGTTTCACATCACCAGAAAGAGGTTTAACTATTGTTTGTCAACAAATGATGGTTAAGTAATTGCACATCAATATGTAAGAAAATAACTTCATTTTAATCTTTGCACTATATACAAGAATAAACATATCACTAGTCTAAATGTAAAACTTAAAATTATAAAACTTCTAGAAGTAGAAATATGATCTTAGCTTATGTAAAGATTTATTAGATATGATCCCACAGGTATGAGTCATAAAAGAACAGATTACTAAACCTGACTTTATAAAAAACTTCTGCTCTTTGAATGACATTGTTAAAAGAATAGACGGAGAAACTACAGATTGGGAGAAAATATTTATAAATCATAAATCTGATAAATGACTTATACCAGCATATATAAAGGAATCTCTCAAATTCAAAAATAGAAATGAGTAAAAATATTTAAACAGACACTTGTTCATCAACAAATGATGGTTAAGTAATTGCACACCAATATGCAAGAAAATAAACATAATTAACAAAACACTTTACAGAAAATTTATTGTTATCAACCTGCTCTCATATAAGTCTGGTGTTCAAATTTATACTACTCATTTAGTCAGGGAAACCTCAAGCTGGGATATTAAATTAACATGGTGGTATGTGGAGGACACAACCTGCCATTAAGCAGAGGCCAGTAGAAATACTCTCTGGAGAACTCAGACTAATACAAATCCCAAACAAAATATAGCAAAATACTGAAATTAAGGTAGTCTGGTTGTTAGGTTCATTAGCATTGCATTTTTCTCTATTTTTAAAAATATTTTTGCATTATATTAATACACTTTTAAATCTTTAAATTACAAAATGAGTGTGATCAGTGTTATGATAGAAGTATGTGAAGAGCTTTCACCCACTATGGGGTAGATTCTAGGCAAAGGGATCTCGGTGTACAAAACAACAGTGTTTTGATGCCCCAGGGTGTCCCGATCATGGAGGCTGCATAACATCCTCTAGATCATGCACAGCCACTAGAGCCTGTCACCAAGGGAGTAACTTGACAACTTTACATTTTAGAAAGATCATTCTGAAAGGGCAGTTTGCAAGATAATAGGCCAAAATTAAATGTTAGGAAGAAATCATTGACACTAGGGTTGAACCAATGTTGTCAATGGGGATGCAGAAAATGAGACCTAGTTAGAGATATTTAGGAGGTAGAATTGAGAGGATTTGATGATTCGATGATGTGGCAAGATAAGAGAGGGAAGGGAGTAGGAAGATCACTTGGTTCTGCTTGGATTCAGGATGAATATAGGTTGCCTTCATAAACATACAGGATGCAAGGGAAGGACCAGGTTTGGAGTAATAGATCTAGAGCCAAGTTTTTAGATCTGTCAAGTTTGGGACTTCTATGAGACATTCAGAAGGCTATTTGTGGTTTGTAGAGGTATCCAAGGAAGCAAAGTAACTTCAGAGAGGGGCAAGCAAATGAGAGAAGTTTGGAAATGTCACTCTCCAGGACAGAATAGAATAGTGATAATTTAAAAATGCCCGTATAACTTAGAGGGTACTTGTACTTAAAAAAAAAAAATTCTCACAATTTAATTCAAACTTAGGACCTATTTTATGTTACAGTTTTTGCTCTGAGCTGCAGTAGAAGCGAGGTATAGATCGTTTTCTGTAACTATAATGGTCTGTTGGACCTCTGGGAAATTGTACACTTCATTTGCCCTGTCATGAACACTCATCTATGATATGACTCTCTTCTTTACCTTGGGCCTCAGTGTGGGTGTCATCTCCATAGGGATAACTCATTTTGATTCATTATCCTACCTGCTAAAACTCAGTAAATCCATCAATGAGAAGGACGGTATCTTTGCTGCTGGCATAATCCCAGTGCCCAATATAATGCCCGATAATCTTTATTAAATACTTGTTAAATATTAAATGCAATTATTTAAGACATAGGTCATGTCATGATATTGGGGGCTTATCAGATGTTAGGGTAGGTATGCCTGGAATCATTATTTGTTGCTTTATGCATGTGTCTGCAACTCAAATTTGTAGACTATATATTTTTCTTTTTTTGGCATTGGTCATCTTAACCGACATAATATTCAGATAATATTTATACCATTCACTTGAACAATATTTTAGGCTATACATAAGATTATCCATTTTAAACTGTGTCTATCTCAAATATTCTACTTCGAACCTAATGATTGATTTATTTAACTGAGGACTGATTTCCCCACTAAAGTCTATTAGCGCCTCAAGATTGGCTGTGTGAACCTGGTAAAACCTGATGATTATTAGCTATTAGTAATATGTTAGAGCCTTTATGTACAATTTAACTAGAATTGCAGAATACTTCAAATTAAAGGTTTTATGTGTTTATGATCTTAGAAGGCGAAAGTTGCTAACATAATTTTTCAAATTTTTATGGTGAGAGAAGGCTTTTGAGTTCGTCATCTCCTTAATTTTGAAATTATTTTAAGTATATTTTAGTTAAATGAAAATGACTTGACTTATCTAAAATGCATGTGGTACTTACATTTTAAAACCTCAAAAATTTAATTCTCAATTTGTGTTTTGTTGTTAGCACCAAGGCTGGATTAGATTGTTGATTTAATTTATTTTTCTCACGCATGCCTCAACGTTTGAAGAAGAGATGGAGAGAAATAAGAGCGAGAGAAAAAGAAACAAAACATTTGACTATTGACCTTTTAAATGAATCAAAACAACAATCTATTTATATCTACTGGGAAAAGTTCATCCCTTTGAAGGCAGTCTCTTTATCCTATGTGGCCTTTTTGGGTGTTCCGTTTTTAATCCTGAGCTAAATAAAGAAAGTAAATGTTGCACAGATCAAATTTACAGTCTAGCTAAATGAGAAATCCTTTCGGTTGGACACTCTGTAGTTTTGCTGTGGCATTGATTTCTCTAAGTAGCAACCTTGTCTTGTAACCATTGAGCACACCCTCCTGTCCATCTGTCCATTTTAATCACCTGCCATCGCCCCATGGAGAGCTTCAGGTGGCCCTTGTAGCACATTTCCATGTAGAACCATTACCTTGATGGTAAAAGCCTAGTGTAACTCCATTTGCGTCCTGAAGATTCCTGTGTTATCACCATTTTCTTCACCAGTAGAATTCCTGTGGTTATGGAACATTAAACCAATGCAAAATGTAGTCAATATTAAGAAACAGTGATAAGTTTTTATCACATCACAACTTTACACATTTAAAGTTTATATTAAGAATGTTCAGGTCAAATAAACCAAATCAAGCAGCTTTTCATTGTAAAGTCACTCACAAGGACCATCTCAGTTTCTGCTATTGTCAGGACAAAAAAAAAAAAAAAAATTTTTTTCGAGGAGTCCTTGAAAAGAAAAGCTTATAGAGCAGCCTGCCAGCAAAGTTTTATCTTGCTAGGCTACTATTTTTGAGAGCTCAGACATGTGATGTAGCTGAAGAAAATATCTTTCTTTGGATAGGTGAGAAAATATCAGATAGATTTAAGTCATGGTCCTTTCATATATTTGCTCATACTGATCTTAAAGAAGACTTTTAGATTTAACAGCCCCTAAAGAAACAGGGAATAATAAAAGCAGTTATGGGCATGCTGGCCACATGCCTGATCTTTCAAACCAGGACACTTTAGAAAATGGAGAGACTTTCTTAAAAATTAGGCCAGTACAAAAAGCATAAACCAGGACTATGACCATGCCTGGAAAACTAGGACTTCTTGTCACCTTAATTATGAGGGGAGGGTAATTAAAAATGAAATGCTGATAGCATCTATTAGAACTGAAGGACCAAGGGTTAGTTTGGCAAACAGTGATATTTATTTGACAAATCCGATGAATAAATATGAAGCCAACCTCCTATATTAATGTGGAAGGTGAAAAATTTGATTGGAGTTATTAAGACCATTAAAACTGATTGCTTTAAGATTTGTTGTTATTCTGTTAGATTAAAAGATAAATCAATGTCAGCTTTTTCCTGGGACCTTCCCAAAAAAAATCAATCAATGACTAACTTAGTGTGTGCCTTCTGTTTCCAGTCATTTTGATTTTCATTTTTGCAGGCTGACTTTTGTCCTTGAGGGTAGTATTAGTTGTATTTATGGAGAATGCAAATCGTGTCATTTCTTTCATTGTAGCTGTTGAAAATTTTCATTCAAAAATATGCATTTACTTTGCTTAGTGGAATCGAGACTGCACATCTTTAAGCCACTTAAAAGAAATGTGTGTATGATTTATAGAACAAGCAAACAAAGCATGACCTTTTCTGAACTGATTAACAGTACTGTTCTTCAGAATGGCAATTTATTATGGAGTTACTTACACTGAATGATTTTATAAATATATATAAATGTATAGAGTTTAATACAAACACATATAATGGCATTGAAATAAAATTTGGACCAAACATTTATATTGTTCTAGTGTAAATTAGAAAACTCAGATTACTTACTCTGAGCCCTGTTTTTTAGTCATAAAAAAAAAAGAAAAAAAAACACGTTATATAAAATTTGAGAATGGCAAGCAAGAAATTATTGTATTTTTGGTTTAATATTAAAGTATTTTTTTTATTTTTAATTAAATATATTTGCACATACCATAAATGAATAGCTGCCTGAAAATGGAGAATTTATTTCACTTAAAGGCAATTAAATCCAAATATAAACAGATATATTTTTAAAAAAATTGACAAATTTTGTTTCTCTTCCAGTGACCCAGAATATGTGTGAACACAAGAATATGATATAAAGTCATTTGAAAATTAGTTGTAACTGCTCTGGCTGGCCACTTTTGCAGTCACAGAAAGCACTTTGAAACAGTTTATAATTACAATTCTTTTTTATTTCCACTTTATAATGTCAGATTCTTTTAAATCAAGTAAAATAGGTTTAGAATGATTGGGTTGCTTCACTTTTATAAAGAAGGTACATACCTGGTTCACAGCGCAGTTATACAAGCCTTAAACATGGATGATGAGCTCATATACCTGAAAATAACAGTCCTGTGATGTTGATAAGGCACTGCTGTCAGAATTGTTTACCTTTTGAGAGCAGGGACCATCTCAGTGTATCTCTGTGTTAAACAACAGCATTGGTCAATGTTTCCTACCTGGAAATAAATATGTAAAACCAGCATTTTAATATTCTTAAGTTAAGACAGTATTACTACGGTTAGATAATTTTGCTTTTTTTCTTTGCTTAAAAAGCAGAATTATGTAATGTTTTCTCTTTTCAAGGAAATTCTTCAGAAAACCATGCTAAATATGTTCTTCCCTACCTCTTCCTCCACACAATACTTAACTTACCACAGCTTCATGCTCACAGGGACGCTGAATAAATATTTCTGGTCAATAGTCACAAACCAAGTATTTTAAAGTCAAATGTTTCTCTCCAGCACCATTCACAGTCCTATTTCCTTTAAAATGAAGTTAATTTTCAGGTCGGGCTTTGTTGCAACAGTTCTTTATTGTGTGAGTCTCAACTTACATGTAAGTGTATATGAAGAAGTGCTGTTAATATGGGTAGATATAGTCCTAGAAAAAATTTAAAAATAAGCAAAGTCTCATTTTGGGTCCAATCTGCATTTCCTAGGTTCCTTCCTATAACAGCGAAGAATGCAGGATATTCATGTTAGAGTTTCCTAACTGTTTTGTATTTCTAAACAAAACTATAGACTCAAGATTTTTAAACAATGAATACTATTTAAACATACATGTGGATGACCCCAAAATGAAAACATGACTGTCTCTTAAAATAACAAAACTATTCAGACAAATAGACTAGCTGACCTTTGAAGAAGGCCCAGTTAATATGATCATCTTTTATTTAAAACCTTCCACAATGACCATCTGAAATAAGAAAGCAAAGGTCAGGCCAAGGCCATATTTTAAATTTTCATTGTTAACCTAAGGCTATTCAAGTAAAATGAAATTTGGAAAATGATCCAATTTTGTTTCAATAGTCATATGTGAGGACAATTTATCTTTTGAATAATTCAACCCAGTTTTTCCCTGGATGAAAGTGAAGAGGGTTGCTCTAGATTTTTATAAATTAAAAATATCAGGATAGAGTGCAGAGAGTGGAGCTGCTACAGCAGAAAAGAAGATTTGCCTATCTCTTCTGCTGATATGTCGTTGCTATTGATTTAGTATATTTCCAGTATCCTTAATGGGAAGCCATAGAAGCATGCAGTGGTCTCTTTAACTCATCCATGCCATAGCCCACCTGGTTTGCTTGGGAGCTCAAGTAGTGAAATGTAATACTATGACAACAATAAAATTGGGAAATAGTGTTTCTAATCAAGAAAAGGAAAGACTTATTTATTTATTTATTTATCTATCTATTATTTGTTTGTTTGTTTGTTTGTTTTTATTTAGGCTGAGGATTATCTGTACTCGAATGGCATGAAGCTATTTCGTTACTAGAGAAGAACTCTGAGAAGTAAGACAGGAGGAAGAAATAGTGAGTAGTAATTTCTTTGACTTCACTCTGTCCTGAAATACTTCAAACAACTAAATACAAAAAGAATCGCTAAGAGGGTAAATACAAATAAAATGATGAAAAATATATTTTATGTCACACACACTACCAAAATCACCAGAGGAAAATGATCAAGGCTTCTGTCCTTGATAACAATAATGTACTGACTTTAAAGTGGCAAAAAGCTCAGGAAAAGAGGTGCAAGTTTTATTCCTATAAGCACAGAGAGAATTCTTTTTTCTTCATTTTTCTGCCTCTTTGATATTTTTCTAATGTGTCTCTTGTGAAATTTCTTTCTTTTAGAAATTTTTATTCTGAGAACTAACTTATTTTCTTTAAATGAAATAACTAATAAAATGTGCAGAATTGATTGCTTAGAAGATTGTTATTCTTAAGATTGATGTCTTCTCTGAGGTCATATAGTAAGATAACCAAAAAAGACAAGAAAGAGAAGAAAAAATAACACATGTTTTTCTGCTGATGATATACTCGCCTTTAGTAGAGGTGCTTCCTAGAATATAAGATTCCTTGAATATGACTTGTTATATTTTCTTTTCTGAATTAAAATGTCTTATATCTCCTCATTCCAAATAAATTAACTTAATTTTACTAGGGAAAGTATGCAAATAATTTGTAGCCACATTTTTTGTAAAAATTCAGTGGTGGTATCAATAAAGTTCTTTTGTTAGTCAGGGTAGGCTGGGTTCCGCTGAGATAACAAACTACCCCAATATTTCAGTGGCTGAATAGGACAAAATGTATTTCTCTCTAATCCTACATGTCTCACAAAAGTCAGATGGGAGACTTTGCTCCACAAAATTGCTCATGGATGCAGGCTAGCAAAGGTTCTACTGTCTTGAAACTGAACTTTATAAAATAGGTGTCTTTCTCAGTCTCTGCTGTGTGTGTGGGGGGGGGGGCGGGGGGCTGGGGAGGGGAGAAGGGAAGGGGAGAGGGGAGAGAACTGGAAGGTATTGCCTTGGAAATGAAGTACTTGGTCTAGCAGTGATATATATCACTACAGCCCACTGGCCACAACTTGTGTTCTAGAATTTTCTATCACATATATTCTGCAGACATATACAAATGACCAGAGAGAGTAGTCTGTGCTATGTCATTGTGGAAATTTAAACCGAAAAGGTTTACTGTGCCTAGAATGTGATGGATTTTAATTGTTGGGTAAAGAGATTTTTACTTGATCTTATAAGCAATGAAGTCTATCTGTTTTTGAGTCTCGGAAGATGATCTTAGTAACATTATGACACCCTGAGGAAGGAAGCACTATCATTTGTAGTGATGGTAGGGTTGAAGATGGGTGAATGTTATTAGATATAGACATTTGACAGAATTTCCTCTAGGATATCAGTATTCACAACTCTCTTTTCTGACGTTTCCTAGCCTGTGCTGAATTTAAGTGGGTTCTTTATTTCCTCTTATGCTTTGCTCCTTTCAGATGTGACAGTACTTCGCATCTAAAGCCTATTCCTGCCTTCCACCCACTGCCCAAATTTGAAAAACTATTTGTGATATTTGTAGGGAAATTACCTGTTCAATAATTGCCTTAATAAAGTTAGCCTAACTCAGATCTGCAATATAGACAGAGATTGAATTGAGATACAATTTTAATTATTTATTTTTAAAAGATAATAAGGGCTTCAAGGACATAAAACAGCAGGGTTAGAAGTATCTAGAGCTTGCAGGAGAATCTAGAAATAAATATCAACTGAGAGGATGTTTTAGGTTAGCATTTGAAAAAGATAAATATGTCGTTTTTTTTTTTTTTCTAAAAGTACTTAAGGAAAATTACAGAATACAGCCCTTAATGATATACACATTATTTCATATAATATCAAGTCCATTCTTGATGTTACTGTGTCTTTCTGAAATACAACTTTATTACTGTCCCTTCCCTGCTAAATTATTCATGGAATCTCATTATATGAAATTCATTTCCCAAAATGTACTGATAATATTACTTCACATTAAAGTATGATGGCCAAGTACATTGGGAAATGCTAGTTTACAAAAAGATAAGTAGTCTCCTTTCTGGAACTAATTGATGATAAAACTCTAAGAAAAGAAATAGTATACAATGTTTTCCAAAGCTATTTTATTATAAGGCTCTTGTTTTTCTTTGTCAGTGCTCTTTAAAGGTAAATGACATATTACAAATAAATTAAAACCACTAAATATGGTTTTGAAATTGAATTCTTCAGCTGGTTTCACAGTGAAATGGAGATTAAATAGATTTTATTTCCTACAAAAATATTCTACTAAGTAAAATGAGAACTCTGGTTTAACAATAGTAGAAGGGGAATAAAGTGGTTTATAATGGTTATTTGTAGTGTAGTAGGACTAATAGAGAGTGAAGTAGACACTTTTGAGAGCTTTATAGGAGATTAAACACTGAGGTTTGGTGGTTAGAATTGGTATGTAGGTAAATGATGGATACATTTAAACATGACTATAATATGCTTCATATAGCTAAGTGGTTGTGAGAAATGTGAAATAGGAAATAATGAAGCTAATATTTATTAAATGTTTACTATGCCTGGTGATATTCTAAATTCTATTTAGTTTAAGTCAATTAATTCTCAGAATGAATCTGAATTTATTTTTTTAGATAAGAGAATCAGGCAGAGATTAAGAAAATTGTCCAAGATTTTCATCTTTTAAGTGGTAGAAGTAGCACTTAAACACAGATATTTGACTAAGTGCCCTTGTTCTTAAACACTATGCTATAGTGTTTAATAAATCAAAAAAAAAATGTTTAAATGAATGTGGTAATGGAGTGAGGCAGGATTTTTTTTTTTCAAAAAATCATTAATTTGAACATGTAGAGTTTGTGTTGCCCTTTGAGCATCCAAAGAGAGTAAGTAATTTAGTATGGCTCCATAATTAAAATGAGAAATTTAGAGAAATAAATACCTGGCATATTGATGGTGAAAGAAGCCAAATGTGATAGTACGAAAGTAAAGGGACGTGTATGCCAACAGCATAGTATTATATAAATAGACAGAAAAAAATCTCATTGGTTTAAGGACCTGGAGGCTATGAGCGATCTTAACAAGAGCCATGATAAGTAGAAAAGAAAGCGTGGGTTGGTTATGATGAACAATGGGAGTCAAGGAAATACATATTTTCAAAAAAGAATGGGAGGAGAAATAGAGAAAAGTGAGAATAAAGAATTTTTTTTGAATGGGAAGAATTGAGTATTTTTAAAGCTAAAGGGGAGTGTCTTTTTAAGAGGAATGTGAGAGAAATAATATCTCCTGAGAAGATAGGCGAGAACAGAATCTTTTTAGAAAGGGGAGGGAAGGACCTTTATGAAGGAAGAGCATCCCCTATAATATAAAGGAAGAAGGATGAAAGAATAAATAAGTGTCCATGAACGTAACCCAACAGGATATGTTGTGTGGTGTGGAGGGTACCAGTCTGAGCGATTTCTTTTCTCTGTAAAGCAAAAGAGAAAGCCACCTGCTGAGAATGATTGATGAGATATTGTCTAAGTACTTTTTAAGTACTCTAGAAAATACTAGGGAAAAAATTGAGAGAAAGAGGATGTACTATATAGTTATTAAATCAATAGAAAATAATAATATTGAAAAGCCAAATTATTAATGTTTATTATACAATCTGATACAGTTTAAAATTTTTCATATTTGTATGATATTTCATACTTTATAACCTATTTCCATCTACATTTCATTTGAGTGTCACAATAACAATAAACTTCACAAGAACTCTCTGAGTTAACTACTTCCCTTAAATGTACTACACGATATAAGTAACAAATGGACAATGATCTTCCCATTAAGGGAAAATCGCCATTATTAAATTACATTTGCCTCTATGTATCAAATATATGTCTTCCAAAGGAAGAGTCAAATTGTGCATTTAGTTTTGTAATCTCTTTTATTCTTTCAAATGCTCATTTCTTTGCATTCCAGTTATACAATGTAATTGTGTTATATCAATATAGTAATTTGGGAAGAACTGATATTTTTATAGCATTGATAATCTTCATAAAATTTGCCTGGTTTTTATTCAAATATTTCGTGCCTTTCAGTAGAACTTAGAATTCTCAATATTAAGTCTTGTGCAGAAGTTTTGAGGACCTTTTCTTCATGGCCAACCTTACAGTCTAATTCTGGTATTGCTCATTTCATTCTTACAAGCATATTTGTGTTTCCCTTCCTCAATTTTTTTTAAAGCCATATTCATTTGAAATATTTGAGGGTATCAGTATAATTTTTTCATTCCATAGAGAAAATGTTTTAATTAGCATATTTGTCTCTATTGGTAGAGTTTAATCCTGAGGTTATAAGGACATATGAGAACATGGCCGTGACTTATTATTTGTGTTATAGCAGAGGCATTTTGTGATTAGCAAATCTCTCCCGTATAGTGCCTTCCAACAAGAATAATGCAATTTGTCATCGAATTGTTCATGTAGCCACTTTCTCAAACCCTTTGGGAGATAATACCACAATGCTAGTGATATGACATTAATGATGTTACAAACAATATTGCAGTATTATGAAGAGAAGACAGTTTTGAATTCTTAGGTTTATATTTTCAAATAATGCTTCTCTTTGTAAACCTTTACCATTAGATTAACTCATTACCCAAAACAAGTTTGTATAGGAAGCTGAATGAATATTTTCTTTAAATAATTATAAGGACCTACAAAGAACTTTAATCTTGATATCTTTCACATCATGATGTTGGATAGGAGAAACAAGAGTAGGAAATATGAGAAAAAATAAAAAGCAGTAAAAGTAGAAATGACAAATTGAAACTTTCAGCAAGTAAATTTGAAGCCAATTTTTTGTTAGACTCAGCAAACACCTTTATCAGATTCGTGTTCAAAATATAGAAAAGCATATGAAGGAACCTCCTAGGGACCTGGGGCAAAACTTTCATTTTGATCTTAACATCTTGGAGAGTTTATATTTTCTTTTCTTCCCCTCTTCATACTCTTGATAAATAAGTAGATAAATAAGATTACCATCTTTCACTTAGTCTTCCTTTTATGTGACAGCCATATTTCCTATACTATTTCTTCACGGCTGTCTAAAAGAGCTTGTAAATAAGTGTGTTTCAAAAATTATCATGGTTTTATTTTTATTGTTGTTAAGAGGAATTACTATTCTTTAGTAATTATCTGGAAAATCACTGACTCGAGTGATTTTTTTAAACTGCCTATACAAAAAGTTGTAAATATTTTTTTTACTTTATTTTACTAACTTCAAAAATTATAACTTAATTGAATCAGTAATAAATGAATTATGAGAGACAAAAAATTGAGTAACAAAATTTCATATGATGTGGAAATAATCAGCTCTAAACTAAAACAAGTCGAACCTGTTGATAGAACTTTCATCTTCTTTTAATAATTTCCTAAAATCAGAGTTTTAAAGTTGTTAGTATTTTTCCTAGACTATATTCATGTTACAATATATATTTTCAGGTTAAGAATGTCTTCAGTTTTTAAAGTCAGGAAACCATTTCTAATATATGTACTCCCATGGAGAAAGTAAATTTTATAAAAATCTTTTATATTTTCAATTTAAAAAATTGACATACATTATGTAGCATCGCTGCTTATGAGGGTGAGACCATTCAAAGGATATAAGAGGTTATTAAAGTTAGCCTTTAGTGAGTGTAGGAATTCCTATATATTCCGTATGTATTTCTCATACATATTCAGGTGTCATCTTTAATCTTTTATTCTTAAATATTAATGTACTTATATTGCTCTATCTCTATCAACTAGTCAATGTTTTCTGTAATCATTAAAAGACTGTGTAAAGCTTAGTGCATAGTGTGTAGTTATAAAATAATATTAACTCATTCCTGTGCTCATTAATTTCAATAGATTAATGAAATACTTATTGACAACTTTGTGTTAGATATTCTAAACATGCTCTTAGAAATTCAAAAGTGGATAAGTCTTTCCTTTAAGAATGTCATAATCAGGAAAATAAATATGAACATACACATATAAATTAAAGTTACAGGAAACAGATGTTATAGTAATCATATAAATAAAGATCTTTCAGAAATTAGAAGTGAAAAATTATTCTTTCTAAGAGCTCCAGGCCTCTCAAAAGTAAAATTAGAGCTCATCCTAAAAGTGAATATAGACTTACCATGTGAAAGAGAAATGAGAGGTATTTCAAGCAGGGCATACCATGCTATTTTATATCATCTGTAAGTTGTTTAATGACAGGCAATGTAAAATTACATTGGCTGGAATTTGGTGTCTGTATGTCAAAAAGGAAGGGAAATGATGAAAGTGGCATCTTGGAGATATCCTTTGTGAATGTAAGACATTTTGATTTTATTCTATGGGTAATAAAGAGTTAACAATAGCCTTTTGAGCAGAAAGTAACATGATCAGGTGTTGGGCTTTGGAAAATAATTTGGGTAGCAGTGTTTGGGGTGGAAAGAGACAACAACAAGGCCAGTTTTGAAGGCAGTTGTGAAAGCCCCAGTGAGAGACAATGAAGACCTCAGTTAAATCCTGGGGTGGGGGTGGCAAGGAAGGTTACAGAAGGGGGTCTACAGGCAAAAACTAAAAAGAAGGTCATTCATGGATAGGGAGAACATTCCCTGTTGAAGGATAGAGAGTAGAATATAGATTTCGATTCTTTAGTGTAGATGAAATTAGGAAAAATATACCAAATAGATACAAGTGATGAATAAAATCAATGATAAAGAAAAGAAAAAAATAGACAACTAATTTAAGCAAAAGGAATGAAGAGCATTAGAAGATTCTTTTACGTGTTTATTTGCATTAAGAAGCTTGCTGGTCCAAAGAAGGTTTTACTCTCCATTTCATCTGCTATGTAATGGATAGTTACAGAGTAAAATAAAGTTTAGGTATGAGGTGAACGATGTCACCTTTTGGACTGCTTTCTGAAACTTTTAAGAGGCCACCAAATAAAGTGAATGTTTATATTTCAACTTTAGCAGAGAGGACTCTCTAGTTAACATCGGAGGACCGTTTTCTGGAGTATGAAATCTTATTTTGTTTTACCGTTGAATTTTTGTACAGGTAGAAAATCCTACAGGAGTTGACTCTCACCTTCCTTGCATCTGGATGATTATTGAATAGGAGGATGCTTAAGCACAAAGCAAAGCATACATGCAAAACATGAATTTATATAACCTTAAATTTGCTTACTGAGGATGAGGTTTGCTCACTCAACTAACTCATTGCTTCACTATCCATGAGTAAGCTGGGACTAGGCTGAGCTATGAGAAAAATACCTGTTAAACAAGCTTTACTGTTGAAAAGCTAATGTTTGACAAGCCTGACCATGACACAGTTAAATGTTATTAATTATTTTTCATATTCAAGATATTTGGGCGTTGTCAGTACAAACACATACCTAGATAAACCCTCGTGAGAAAAAGTAAAGCTTTTCAATTAAGGTACTACTGGAATCTTATATTATTTGCCAAAGGAAGATATAAAAAATAGTTTTTAAATCCTTAGAGCAGTCATCGAAACAGGTGGGTATCTGCTAATACTTTTATGTATACTCTATCCCTATCTTTGCCTCTTGTTAAAAGGTTTTCATTTGTGTTGTGAGTTATCGCTGGGTAAAATGCTCTTCCTGTCACTGAGTACTAAATGCCTATAGGTACACATTTAACACTCATGGTTGTCTTATTTTACTTCTCATATACTATAAGTTCTTCCAGTTTTAGCCTGTCTTTATATGTATAGCTATATATCTACTCTGTATCTCTATCTCTGTCTCTGTCTCTATCTCTGTTTTGGTCTCTGCCTCTCTGTCTCTATCTCTGCCTCTAACCTCTATTTGTATCATCTCTATATCATCTCTGTCTCTATCTCATCTATATCTATGTCATCTATATCTCTGTCTATATCTATACCTACTGATCTATCTATGTCATCTATATCATCTATATCTATAGCAAGAATTTAATACATATTTAAAGATGGTGGGTTATTTAATATTAGCTTCCTTAAGCCTACTATATTTGAAAATGAACAAGTTAATTTTTATCTACTATATTTTCCTTTTATTGCAGAATCTTGGAAAACACTTTTAGTTACTGAAATCTGATTTCATATTACATCATTGAGGAGTTGGACTTCAGAGCAGTATAGGGCTTTTTTTCCTATAGTAAAAGATTTGATGACTTGCGATTTTTCTTTATAAGACTCTCTAGTCAAACTTTGTTTTGTCTTGCCCATGTATAATTGGACCTAGCACACAGAGTTCTAACTTTTAATGTGATGTCTTGTATTATTTTGCACCTTTTTAAATTTCCTCGATGACTCAAATTCTTAGGTCTTTGAAATGTGTTTTGTTAACTGAAAATAAGTAAACAGATCATTTAACTTGACCTTCAAATGTTTCTTTCTTTCTCATTTCTTTGGCGTGAATAAGCACAGAACATTAGTATCTGCTATAGCTGTGAAGTGGCATCTGTCTGCCCCCAGGTCTTCCCCTTCACAATGCCAGTCATGCTTCCTTAGTACTGACAAGCAATTATTAGTCTTTGTTTCCTGTACACTGTATATTGGCAAAACAATCATCGAAAGGAATTGTAGAAGTAGAAACCATTATCTTTGCACTATTGTGGTAACATGGCTTTTAGGTTTGCTGAAAATATCCATTAGATTTGTCCTCTTATCTAAAAATGATTCTTTCTTTGCTTTGTATTGCTCCAGGAGTTGAATATTTCACCAACATCTGCCACATTAGAGTTAGATACCTTTATTTCTTCAGAAGCTGAGATCTTTTTTCTTATTGGCCCTTTGTTCCATGCTTAAAGGTTTTCTTGGTTCATTTCAATTCCAGTTGTATTAGCTATAATTTGAGTACTTTTAAAAAGCCCATTTGGTTCTCAAGAGCTTTTTTTCATCTTTTTTTTTTCTTTTAGTATTGGTCTGACCTCAGTCTACTGAGACAAATTCATCCTGAGCTACATTCATATAGACAGTGCACGTGCACAGATAGAACAAGAACACTTAGCTAGATGTTTTAGTCAGATTAGAGCTGAGAAGATTTTGCCTTTGAAATTTCCATTATATCAGGCCTTGAAAATAAGGCAAGCATTTCTTAGTAAAATTATTATTTCAAATTTTATCACAGGCACTTAGGTTCAGTCATTTCTCAAACGTTTTAGCTTATGGAAATACATAAAGACCACCTAAATGAGAACAAACGAAGGCTAGTTTTTCAGAGTTTGCTATTTCAAGTGAATCAACCACCATCACTTGGATTTGGCAGAGACTCAAAGACAGTCTGCAGTGGGGAGTATGAAAAGCTTGATAGTGATAAGAAGGAAAGGCTTTTGGTGTGCTCTGATTGCTGGTTATTGGCATGGGGAAGCTGCAAGTGGGCCATTTAGAAGAAGGGCATCTATGTGATTATTTGAGGAGCATATTTTGCTTTCTCTGGTTGGTCCTTAGTTAGGAGCTAGGCAAAAAATAGAAACCTGTCAGTCAGTAACCAAGTCCTAATCAATCTGGGTCAATGCCTTAAAGATTGTCGTTTGGTTTGTGATGAGGTTGTGGGTTAGTGATTTATTGTCATTATGGTCTTGCCATATCTATTCTCTCATCTTTTCTGGAAATAGATTAAAATTAAAAATAAAAAAATAAAAACCTAGCAATAGCAATGCTTTGCACTGGGCTAAAAAGTGAGTGGGAACTATTTATATCTAATAGTCGGGTTGTAATTTATTTCTCTTTTTTACTTCTTTTTCTTTTCTCTCTCTCTGTCTGTCTTTCTCTCTTTCTACCATAATGAATCTGTGAAAAAATAAAAAGTAATTAATTGGTGAGTAATTAATTGGTGAAGTACATTTTACAAGTGTCTCCAGTGAAGGGTTTTCTCTCATTTTAATCATGGCTTTGTAGTCTACATGACCTTGAAAAAAAGTCATTCAGTCTCTCCAAAATGTATTTCATTAACCAGATTGGGGAATATATAATCATGTTATTCATGTACTATCTGTCTTTAAAATTATTGTCTCTGTAATGTTATAAAAATAGAAGTAAGAAAAATATCTAGGAGAAAATACACAGCTAGAACTCATCAGGGTTCTTGAGACAGTGTATAATTTTTAGTGAAGTTGATGAAGTTAAATCTTTCCCAGACAGGTAATTTTGTATCTACCACAGGGAGAGAATGTGGAGGAGTGTCTCAATGAACCATGAGTATTTGGGCGAGCAAGCAGAAACTAGGAAAGATTTGCTTCTCTCCATCACTTACATATGTAGTCAGTAATTTTGAGAAGAAAGGGTGACCCAGTTTTAGGGGTCATCTTTGAGAAATGGAGAGGTTATTACCAAAGAGAAAAATTACCTGCTATACATTATCTTGCATTTCTTCTTTGTTCTGCTCATTTTTACTGCCTTCAAATTGATATAAGTTATATTCCAAATCATTATATAAAACTTTCTTTAGCTTCCTTCATTATAGCTTAGATAGAACTCTTGATTAATATGTTTCTAAGAGCTGACTGAACTCCATGGCTGCTCTGAAATTCTTTCTTATCACCATTCTCTTCCCTTAGATAAGCATTACACTATTACAAAATAACAGAAAGTATCAATAACGAGTTTTTTTTTTAAAGCATTGAAATGATAAACATTGTATTTATCATTTCTGGGTTATTCTTTGTAGATTTGCATATGAAAAAATGGAATAAGTGATTAGTATTCCACAGGAAGTAAAAATTTCTATACCAAAATTATTTTTCTTATTAGAAAAAAATGTATTCTCAACAGAATTAAACTTGGCATAGATTATATATCTTATGTAAATTTTTAACTGAAATTTGAACATAGGTATAGATTTTTTTCTGCATTTTTAGAGATTGGAATATAATTGTACATGTTTATATACATACATATTTCCTACTAGCAAATTGACTTTACTGATTGGACAATGATAAATATTCAGGAATAAATAGTTGAAGATAAATTGTGTTATAAAAATAAATTTTCAGTCATTTATGCTATTCCAAATCTCAAATAAAATATGAGTATATCTTGGTCATAGTGCCCATTATCATTTTTTCCATTGTATTTGATTACAATGCTAGGTAGGAAAAAAAGACATCTTTTTTGTTGTTGTTGAATGAAACGTCCTGCAGGTATAAAATATAGGTGCCAAACTTAAGACCTTTTAGAGCAGAAAAATTTCCAAAGTGAATACTCCAAGGACGTATAGCCCATTGTACTCTGCATAAGGATCTAATTCATGCTATTTTTGCACTTGAGTTAAAGTATCGATGAGAATGGAAACCAAAGGAAGAAGAAAAAAAGGAGACAGAGAGAATAGCAGTAGAGTGAGAAAGATGTTCAAAAAATGAACAAAATAACAGAAAGAGGCTTGATTCTGAAAAGCCCATAGCCACAAAATGAGGTAGGTTCATGCAGTGATATTTAATCTAGGCCCCATCTCTTTGTTCTCAGTTCCTTTCTGGTTCAGTCATTTTGATAAAAATCTTTTTCACTTTCACCTTCCATGGATTGATACCACTAGTTGGCAGAACTAGACATGAACAATGAGCATGATTATTGTTGCTTTCTCTTTATGTGGGAGTAATTCTCACATTGAATATAAGTCATATGCCTTTTATTACAACCTCCAAAACATACCCTGAGATTAACAGTACATGATGTGGATTCTTGGAAATGGGAGATTTAGTCTCTTTGTATATATTTGACCTTGTCTTATTTTATGTTAAGTGTAGAAACTTAGAGCTTACAATTAGACCATATTAAACTGAGCAGCTTGCAAAAACAAAAATAAACTAAACATGAATTGTTTATGCTAACACTTCAGTGTGGATACTGATGAGCACCTTGGCCAATAATATGTAATAGGAAAGGCCCCTTCTGGAGCATACTCCTCTTCTTAATAGCTTTCACATCTGTGATAAAATGCTACATCCTCAAAAGAGAAAATTACTGTCTGCTAGCTTTCTGCCTTTACTCATTCATTATTCATTTGTTAAATCAGTCAGTTCATTTATCGAGTGTCTTCTTTATGCTAGGCTCTATTTTAGACACTTGAAGACATCAGTGAATAAAACAGACTAAGATACCTGCCCTTGTGGAGCTTATACTCCAGTGGGGTTATGTAAGAAATAGACAATATGACACAAACATTTTAAATAAGCATAGAGAATGTCATTAAGTAAAATATATAACGAAAAAGGTTAAAGCAAGGGGAGAAGGACGACATGTGGTGAGGTAATGCATGACACTGCCTTCAATACGTTGACTTACACAAGCCTCAGTGAAAATGTGAGATTGTAGAAAATACAAGAAAAAGGCAGGAAAGCAGAACTGATAAGAGAGAAAAGCCAGAGAGCATAGAGTAAAAACTCTAAGTTGGGAGCATGACCGGCATATCACAGGACTAGCTGAGAAGCCAGATAGAATGGGTCAGGTATAAGAGTTAGGGAAGGAAAGAAGAAAGAAAGAAAGAAAGAAAGAAAGAAAGAGAGAGAGAGAGAGAGAGAGAGAGAGAGAGAGAGAGAGAGAGAGGAAAGGAAAGGAAAGGAAAGGAAAGGAAAGGAAAGGAAAGGAAAGGAAAGGAAAGGAAAGGAAAGGAAAGGAAAGGAAAGGAAAGGAAAGGAAAGGAAAGGAAAGGAAAGGAAGAAAAAGCATAAAGTGAAAGAAACAAACTCATGAACACCGTTGTAAGTTACTGTTCTGACTTTGGCTTTTGATCTGAAAGGGAAGGGGAACCATTAGAGGGTTTTGAGCAGAGAGGTTCATACTCTAACTTAGATTAAAAGGATTGTTCTGGCTGCTCTTGGAGAATTGGTTGCAGTGAGACAAAGGAGATGCAAGAGAGCTATGAGAAGGGCACTGAACTCCAGCAGAGACATGAGATTTGGACCAGGGTTTAATATTCAAAGTGGTGAAAAATGGTAAGATTCTGGAGCTATTTTATTTTAATTTTCAGTTTTTTTCTGGGACTATTTTAGAGTAGAATTAGCAGGATTTCCTGACACATAAGATATGGAGTGTGAGAGAAAGTGTAAAATCAATGGATACTAGATATGTCTACTTCTCAGTGACTCTCAGCAGCCATCCTAGACAGATCATTTTACCTAGATCATATTACTAGGAATGTTGAAAAACCTGCTTTCTGGTCACCCTACATCTATCTGCTCCTACATCGCTACATTTTGTACTTACTACAACATCAAGAGAAATCTTTTCAAAACATAAATTACTAAAAATCTACATTGAATTATTTTATACTTACTAAAAATTATGAGTCTTAGCTCGAAGTTTAAGGTGAAAAAGGGCAAATATCTATCTGCCTATCCTCTGACCTTTTATCTAATCTTTCTTCTCGTTTGCTCTGTTTTAGTTACCACTCGCCTTCTTACTATTTCTAGAACAAGTTAAGCTTATGGATCTCTTAGAATCAGTGCCGTTCTTTTTGATAGTATTCCTTAGAGGTTTCCATGGCTTCTTCTTTCACGTGCTTATTATTTCCTATGTCACTTCCTCCTCTGAATCTGTGAGATCAACTCCTTAAAATTCATGTTCTTCTCTTCTTGTGGGACTCAAGTCTTTCTTGACTTAGTAGGGTCATGATTTCAGGCCCACAGATCATAAATAGAAGTGGTTAGCACCATTTCCCATTAAATACTCCCATGTGAGGATCTTCACAATCTTTTCACTTTCTAGCCACTAGCAATTAAGACACCCTTATGGTAAATTTGAAAGATACATTGAAGATGAAAGAGCCTTAGCCAGCCTTGAACTCTAATAACATGGAGGAATTCACCCTATTTAACCATTTACCTACACAGTACTATTATAAGTAAGAAATATATTTTTATTGTATTTGAGAAATTATACTTGTTAGGGTTTCCATGAAACTATTTGCAGTCTATTTGCTGCAATTATCCTACAATTATAATGCACAATTCAAAACAGAACTTATATTACTAATTATTATCTGAGTTTATTCTTTTTGTTTTCTGCTGTTTAAATAGTAGTCTTTACATTCTCCCTAAACATGTAAGCTTATAAAGGCAGAAACTAAAACATTGGGATTAACACAGTCTAAATTGATAAAAATCAATGAGTCCACAATAATCATCAACACATGAAATAAAACTTGAGTTATCCTTATTGCAAGTGCTTAATCTTCAACTTCTTTTTTCCAAAACTGAAAAAAAAAATTTAAAACATTTTTACTGATATTCTACCAGGAAATGTATTTCTGAATAATAATATATCCTTGATTTTTGATGAAAAGTTCTTTTTAGGAGACAAATATAGAAGGAATTATGGTATCACAAAATTTCCATTATATAATCTTAGGGAAAAAATTAATTCATGCAAAGACCATCAATTTGTGTCAACAATTAAATAAAAAGTTGATAGGAAACTTACCAATATATAATGATATCAGAGTATCTACTGGCAATCTTATCCTTATCAGTTACTTACTGATAAGAAAGGCGTTGTGTGCAATTTTATAATAAAAATATCAAGCTTGTACTATTTTAACCCTTTGACCAAAATTACCTTTATTTGCTTTTCAATGTAATAAATTGTGAGAAATATGAAATTGCCTGTGAAGTTTTCCTGCCAAAATATTTCATCTAATTTTAATAAAGCCATTAGATATAACTTTATATGAAATATATTGGGTAAATTAACTGAATAAATGCCATCAGAAGTAAATAATTAGATAAGTTCTAAAGAAAACAATAACAAATCCATAAATTAGAGCATCCTATAGGTCAACCCTCTAGTGTCTTCATTAAGTTAATACCATGAAAAAAAAAATGTATCTATTCTAGATGAAAACATAATTAAGATAGGGCTCCACTTGTATCAATCAGACCTATGGTTGACATTTTTTTAAATTATAGTTTACATACTAATATTGTTTTAGGTATACAGCATAATAACTTGACATTTATATACCTATGATGTGATCACCACAATAAATCTACTTTCATTTTTTGCATGTATCTATTCGGTTTTCCCATCTGTCACTGTAAAAGGTTATTATAATATTATTGACTATCCTTCCTGTGCTGTACAGTACATTTCTGTGACTTACTGGATATAAACTGGAAGTTTGTATCTCTTATTCCTCTTCACCTTTTTTAACCTATCCCTCCATTCCCCACCTTTCTAGAGACCATCAGTTCTCTATATCTATACATTTGTTTCTGTTTTCTTTTGCTCATTAATTTGTTCTTCTTTTTCATTTTGTATTCCACTTATAAGTGAAATCATACAGTCTTGTCTTTCTCTGTCTTAACGTATTTCATTTACCTTGATATCTTCTAGGTCTAGGTCCATCCATGTTGTCACAAATGATGATTTCTTTTTTCATTGCTGAGTAATATTAATTTTTTATTCATTCATCAATTGATGGACACCAAGCTTCCAGGTTTGCTTCCATATTTTGGCTACTGTAAAAGACACTTCAATGAACACAGGAGTGCATATATCTTTTTGAATTAGTGTGTTCATTTTCTTTGGATAAATACCCAGAAGTGGAATTTCAGATGGTACAGTAGTTCTATTTTTAATTTTTTTAGGAACCTTCATACAGTTTTCCATAATGGCTGCACTAATTTACAATCCCACCAACAGTGCATGAGGGTTCCCCTTTTTTCCATATCCTTGCCAACATTTGTTGTTTGTTGAGCTTTTGATAATAGCCATTCTGATAGATGTAAGGCAAAATCTCACTGTGGTTTTGATTTACATTTCCCTGATGATCAGTGATGCTGAGCATCTTTTTATGTGTCTGTTGCCATCTGGATATTTTATTTGGAGAAATGTCTATTCAGATCCTCTGGCCATTTGTTAATCAGTTGAATGAGTTTTTTTATACCCTTATCTGATATATCTTCTCCAATTTAGTAGGTTGTCTTTTTTTTTTTTTAATTGATGGTTTCCTTAATTGTATAAAAGTTTTTTAGTTTGATGTAGTCCCATGTGTTTATTTTTCTTTTTGTTGCCCTTGCCTGGGGAGATGTATTCAAAAAAATATTGCTAATACCAGTGTCAAAGAGTTTACTGCCTATATTTTCTTCTAGATATTTTATGATTTTAGGTGTTACATTTGAATCTTTAATCCATTTTGAGGTTAGTTTTGTATATTATTTGGTATAAGAAAGTGGTTCAGTTTTATTTTTGCATGTATCCATTCCATTTTCCTGACATCATATTTTGAAGAGACTGTCATTTTTTTCATTGTATATTCTTGACTGTTTTGTCATAGGTTAATTGATCACATAAACAAGAGATTTTTCTGGGCTTTCTATTTTGTTCCATTGATATATATGTCTGGTTTATTTATTTATCTTTGCCAGTAAATAATTCACATTAAACCAGACACAAAGAACAACTAGAAAATATGGGCAACATACTAAAAAGATGCTGTAGATGTCACAGAGCTACGAAGATGATGAGAAATTGCAGGGCCACGGGGAAGAAGGAAGTCTGACAACTGAGAGGCTGAGAAACTGAGTATAGCTTTTGGTAGATTTCTGAAAAATTGAAGTTCATGGCTCACTAACGAGGAAAGGCCTTACTCTTAGGAAGTAAGAATCCTAAGAGTAAGAATGAACTAAAAGACCAGGCAGAATGGTAATTGAAGATAGGATAGAAGGATCTCAATCTTTGACTAGATTATTATAAACTGAGATTGCTCATGTCATTAACCTGTTTTTAAAAAGTAAAATGAAAATCATAACCTTTCTAGAGGAAGATTAAATATCTGTATACATTTTTATGTATAATTTCTAATATTCAATCAAATAACCAATCATACACAAAAAAAATTGATAAGGACATGTAAAAAATAAACAAAACCTAATGCAGGCACACCACTAGTAGATATAGGTAATTAAGTTATCATAAGAGGCTTTTAAAGACTATGATTATATTTTCAAAGAATTAAAACACAATATTTAAACTTTCAGCAAAGAAATAAAAGCTGTAAAAAGAATCAAATAATAATTATTATGATGAAACTCCAATATCTAAAATTAATAGCTCAACAAATAAGTTTTATAACATGTTTAACACAGCAGATAAAAATGGTGCATTGAAATCTAGGTCAGAAGAAAATTTGCGAAACACCATAGAAAAGGGCAAAATGAGAGAAACCTTAGAAGAGGCACAGCAAAACTGTAAAACAGAAAAGTATTATTGAAATGCATGAAGAAGAAATAATATAGATAAGGGGGCAGAAATAATATTTGAAGACATAATAACTGATAATTGTCCCTCAAGTCATTGATTTAAGAATTTCTATGAACTCATGAAGAACAATACAAAGCGAATCACACCTGTATACACTATAGTAAGACTGCTAAATAGCAAAGATATTGAAGATAGAGAATAAAAAAGACATATTATCATCAAAGGAACAACAATAAAACTGAAAGCTGACTTTTAATAGAAACAATGACAATAAAAGATATAGAATGATATCTTCAAAGTGACAAAGAATATATATATATATATATATATATATATATATATATATATATATGACTACCTAGGATTCTATCATCAAGAAAATACTTTATAAAATAAATTAATGCTAAGGCATTTTCTCAGACAAACACAACAGAACATTTTCTACAAACAGAGCTTCCCTGGATGAATTACCAAAATAAGTTTTTCAAGCCAAAAGTGAATAATCCTAAAAGGAAGTTTGAAGACTTAAGAAGTATAAATAATTAAAGAAAGAATGTTTATGTGAATAAATCTGAATGATTATTGATTTTACAAAATAATAATAATGTCTTGTGGGGTTTAAAATATACATATAAAATTATATTACGTAGCAAAAAATACCACATAAGTTGGGGAGTAAAAGAAGTTAAAATGTTTCGAAGTCTTTCTGTATCTAAGAAGTGAATATGCAAAGTAAAAATTTATATTAGAAAGTAGTAACTTGAAGACATATGTTGACTAAACATCTAAACTAATAAGGTAAAATGTGTAAATAAACTGTAATATAAAGGAAAATGTAATGAAGCTAGACATTTTTTAAACCAAATATATCAGTATTGTCTTTAAATGTAAATTAATTAAATGAATATGAAACATTATATTAAATGTTTATTTTATTATGCCACTTATAAGAAACAAATATTAAATTTAAGGTGAAATAAAAAATGGAAAATAAAAAAAAAAGAAATATATGTGCTAACCAAGTGAAAGCTTCTATAGGTGTATTAATATAAAGTATTATTAGAGATAAAGAGGGATTTTGTGCTAAAGATTCAGAAAATAAAATTATTGTAAATTTTTTTTAGAATATATGTAAAGTAAAACCTACAGAATGAAAAATAAGCATACAAAATTGATAGTTGTGGTTGGAAATTGGAACACATTTTCTTTAGTAATTGATAGAATAAGTACACAAAAATCAGAAGGATATGGAAGATTTGAACAACACAATTAATACATTTTAACTGATTTATCTATTACTTTGTCTCAAACCTAGACATTACATATTTTTCTCCATGGTATATGAAAGATTTTCTAAAATTGACCACATGCTGAATAATATAACAAGTTTCAAAAATGTTAAATAATTAAAAAATTACATAATGTATTCTCTTAACGCAATTGAAATAAGTTAGACACTCACAATAAAAAGATGAGAAACTACCAATATTTCAGAAAATTAAATGGTATGTTTTTAAATAGCCTATGGGTTAATAAATAAATCAATAAGAAAAATTAGAAAAATATTTTACGTTAATGATAATGAAATCACTATTAAATTTTTGGAATGAAGCTAATGTCATGCTTACATGAAAATTTATAGTTTAAATATAAATGTTAATAAAGAAGACAAGCTAAAATGCAGTTATCTGTGAAACCATTTCAAAAAGGTAGAAAAAAATAATCCCCAAATAGAAAAAAAATGGCAAATGCAAGAACTGAAATTAGTAAAAGAGCAGACTATAGAGATGACCATCAAAGCCAAATGCTATTTCCTTCATAAGTCCTAAAAGGACTCAGCAAGAAAACAAACAAGAGAGAAAGAATAACTAAATAATTATTTTTGTAAATCAAAGACTATAACTACAGATGCTACAAACATATAATGAGAATATCATGAACAACTTTAGCCAACAGTTTAAAAATTAGATAAAGTGAACAAATTCCTTACCAAAATTTATGTATGAAATTTAAAAGTTAGTAGTTCCCTATCTGTTAATTAAACTTAATCTGCAATTACAAACCTTCCCACAAGGAAATCTTCAGATCCAGATGCCTTCTCTTGGTCCAGATGTTTATTGGCTAAGAAAAAATAATTTCAATCTTCCATGAACGCTTTTAGAGAATGAAAAAAAAAAAAAATTCCCACCTTACTGTGAGTCTGATGTCACCTTAATAACAAAATATGGCATGAAATCCACAAGAAAAGAAAAAGAAAGAATAACCTCATTCTTTACTATTTATCCATGAGCATCAATAAAAATACTAAATAGAGTATTAGCACTTTGAACCCAGAAATGTAGATTAAGGATAACATATTTCAAGAAAAGCAAGTCTATTCCAGGATTGGAAGTAATTTTAATATTTGAAAATACTTAAAAATAACAATTCACTGTATTAATGGAATAAAAAAGAAAAAATTAGTATGATCATCACAATAGTTACAGAAAAAGTATTTGCTAAAATTCCACATCTATAAAATCTTTTAGTGAACCAGAAATAAAACTTTAATATAACGGATAACTATGAAACATTTACAGTTAATATTACAATTAATGATGAATTTGAAATATTTTATCTGACATCAGGAAGGAAAAAGGATGACTATATTCTTTCAACATTGTATGATGGTCATAGCCAGTGCAAAAAGACACGGAATAAAATGAAAAATCTAGGGTTTAAAAAGGGAGGTAGATGTAAAACATTCACTTAATGGTAAGTTATTTCTATATTGAAAAATAATTTTTTTGAATTTTTTACAATATATAAATAAATAAACCATCTATAAATACATTATTTGGGTCAAGAAGTTAATAGAGCAGGGCATCTAAATTTCAGGTAATTATACAAAAATAATTTGTAGTTTTTATACACCAAACGCAATTAGAAAATGAAACTATGCTAACATTTTGAATAACAAAAATAATCAAATATATAGGGATAAGTCTAACAAAATATATCTATGACATCTACACTAAAACTTCAAAACCTTATTTAAATAAGTTGTTACAAAGGCCCAAGTAAATGGAAGGATGCAGTATGTTCATTGAAAGGGGAATGTTATAAAATTTTTTTAAAAGTTTGTTTTCCTCAGCTTGATCAGTTTATATAATACAGTACCTATAGATATTTCCACAAACTTTGCGTGTGCGTGTGTGTGTGTGTGTGTGTGTGTGTGTATGAGAAAGACAAAGAAAGAGCTGTTTCTGAAATGTATATGGTTATTCAAAAGACCAAGGAAAGCCAAGATACTTTGAAGACAAAGGATGAAACTCTTAACATGGTGTTAGAAGAAAGGATAGTAGTTACATCTAGGGAGGAGAGTTGTAGGGTTGGGATATTGATTGAGGAACAGGCAGGGATACTGGCACTTCTGAAATGACAGTCTATTTCTTGACAAAAAATGGTGGTTAGATAATTTTTATGTTTAATGAGTGGCAATTTAGTCCTATTCTGAAAGAAAGGAGCTACAAAAGCATTTTGATTACTATAGGAGGAATTTGAATACAGTTTTATATTCAATGATAATAAGAAATTACTATTAATTTTGTTATGTGAATCAAAAAATGGTATTGTGAATCAAAAAAAAAATTTAATTTTTTTATGGTAGTATATTTGAAAATATTTAGAGTGAAAAATGCACAATGTTTATAATTTACTTTGGAATACTTCTGCAAAATAATTTTTGATACAGAAAATATGGCAAAATATTAGCTGCTATGGAAATTCACTTATGGTTATATATTTTTCATTATGCTACTGAGAATGCATAAAAACTTTTATGATAATAATAAAAACCAAGTAAGAATGTAGACTAGATTAGTTCCCTGTAGAGTGTTTCCTGCATCTGGGTGATTATTATTTATCAAATGCATATGTGAATGAATGAATGAATGAATGAATGAATTAGTTACTGAATTAAAGTCAAATAAGCAACAGAAAAGTACTTAGTTCTGAAACTCAAAATAACATTTTATTAATCAAAAATAGGATTGAGTGGTATTACAGCAAAACGTTTTAACCAACAAGTCAATGAAAAAGAAATGAACCACTAAACGTAATACTCTCTTTAACTAAAGGGCTTACAATAGCACTTTTTTATCTTATAAATTTGTTTTTGTTAAATATATTTTTTCATGACTCCGGTTATTTTTTCCTTGGGGTGAAAACTTGTTGTTTATCATTCGAACATTAGTTATCAAACGTTTGCCCACATAATTTCTGTATACGATTGAGTCTTGCCTGAACATATCCTGGGTTATAACCTAGAGATTAGTACAATCTTTCTCTTTAAAACCTGACATCTGGATACTTTTGTTAGATTTGTCCTTTTGTTTTAAAGTTCAACATAATAGGTGCTGGCGTAGAGTAGGGCAGGGGGAAGCATTAAATACTGTTTTTGGTTACTTGGAGTAATCACGTCTGTCGAAGAGGGGAACTGTTGGAACACTAGAGGCACATGAGTGGAAGAAAGTGCTGTCTCATTCCACCAGGTATGACTCACGAGATGACTTTCTTTTTGTGACAAAGTGTGGCCTAAGGCCAACTTTAATGTAGCTCTTATAAAAGCTCGGTAAATAAGAACAAGACAGACACATAGTCTTTCCAAAGCTTGTAGATGTCACTGAAGCAGATGCCTATAATTATAATTCACACTGGAGTTTAGAAGTTGTTTTACATTAACGTTAACCTCTTCCTCCAATAAGGATAAGTGTCCATTAGAATATGATGTTTTCTGCAGATTGCTCTTATTTGCAGCCAAGAAGCTTTATGCAATATTTACATTCAACCCCATTCTTGTAATTGCACCATTCCTTGAAGCCATTAGCAGTATTGAAAAAATGATTCCTTCATTTGAAATTTGTCTTCCAGCAAAGTCCCAAATTGTTACCCCAGAATACACTGCGTTCTCTTCCCTCTATGAGTAACATTTAGATCTAAGAATTTAAAGCCTAAGAAATCTTAAATGCTACACCAAATAAACAGAATCCTCAATTTAGAAATTCTTAATCGTCTGTACTAATGGAGCTTCACATAGCCCAGATAAATTGAAGCCAGGAAAAACCTGAAGCTTCACTTAGCATTTGATTTTAACCCTAATTTTCTCATCTTTTTTTTCCCCTTCCCTCTGGCTAGATCGCAACAGTTTAAAATGAGCAGCAGAATTCAGCTCAAGTGGTCCTCTCTGTCTTCCTTGTTTTCCTCATCCTCTTGTTGAGTTGAGAGTCATAACAAAGTGGTAGAAAGAAGTAGGTGAGCAAGGTACACTTGTTTCATGCAGTGGGTAATTCAGTACTGGATAATCGAGGTTTCCTTATTTAACTTACGTCAATAAAAAACAGCTTTTTAAATCTTTTATATTGCTCAGTCCACTGATCGGTACTACTGATGTGTGTGTGTGCACTTGCGTGTGTGTGTGTGTGCGTGTGTGCATGCATGTGTATGCACGTACATTGCTTGCTTTCAGTATTTTCCCTGGTCAGAGAAAAAGAGGAGGGGACTCAAAGTGGCTAGTGAATATTGTGTACTTAGCTTCGAGAGTCTGATCCAAATAATGCAATGGCATTTCAATTCCATAATAGATGGAAAGAATCATATCAGTTATTACTCATCAGGATGATGAGTTGTTTTAATGCCTCATTCATAGCCTTCCAAACAAATATTTATATTGTACTATTTACATCATAAGGCAATAGGTGGTATATTGCATTGGTTTTTCTGTCTTAATAGCAGAACATTTGCAAAGATGAGCCAGGAAAATTATCCTGAAATAGCTGATTTATAGTATGTTATTAAAGACTACTGAGGCAGTCACTGTAAAATCTCCATGAATAAATTTATGTTTTTCAGGAATCCACATATATTTGAAGTCGTTTTCAGATTTGTAGACAAAGTTACTCTTATAGTTATAAGTACATGTATATTCTTTTTTGTCCCTACACTGTTTTCTGGAGCCACTCACAAGACCATGTGTAAGTCACTGGGGATATGTTAGTGAACAGTATAGACAAGATCCAAGCTCAGATGGAGTCAGCTACATTTATGGAACATTTAATGCATGCCTGACATTGACCTAAATGCCTTAATTGTGTTAACTTATGCCATTCTCAACACAATCCTATGAAGTAGGTATTAAAATTACTTATTTTACAGATGATGGAACAAAGGCAGCAAAGTGGTTACATATTTTCTCCCAGAGCAATAGAAGTACGAATCCTGGATTCAAACCCTAATAGAGCTGGTAGACTACGCCCTTTACTATACCATGTTATCTCTCAGTGTGAGCATGATTGAGCTTACATTCTAGTAAGGTAATGACAATAAATGAGAATATGAGTGAAGAAGAAAAATAGATATTTGAAAGAAAATCTCCTAACTCTGATCTTTTACAATATTTTCAACCTTGCAAACCATTAGAACTAGCAAAAGCAATGATCAATTTTTGGAAGGACTCCCCCCCCCCAACTTTAAGTATTATATCATACAATACAGAAGAAAAACCAGGTGATCTCAGAACATTTCCTGTAATTTGAAGAGCTGGTCCCTGCAGACCCTTAAAAGAGGAAGTTCTGGCTGACTGGAGATGAGTATATTTTATCTCTCCCTGTTTCATATCATGTTACATTGACCAATTTCTCAGGATGCATAAACTTTATGAATAAGGGTTTTTCTATCTAAAAAAAAATCTATGATAAATCTACTCCACCTAAATCTTATCTCAGGCACCCTACAGCCTGTATGAGGATTGGGTTACAAACATCTTAGAAAAATGCTTTCTTGGAAATATTTTAAAAACTCAAATAAAATTCTAGGTGCCATGAGAGACACATTTTATACTCCGTTTGTATTTTAAAGTCCAGGATCACTGAATGTTGTGTATTGTTCTATACATCACGTTTGGAAGTGGTGTCTCTAGGCCTGGAGATTAATCCCAGTATAGTATAGTGGATACTACAGAATCATAATACAAGGATAAGGTACAAAATAAACATAGGTAAACTCAGAATGAGTACCACAAAGTAGTCACTGGTGCATAATACTTCTGAAATCTCATTGGATAGATATTGGGAAGACTTCTTACTCTTCGGGTGGGAAATATCCACTCTTCTTAATTGTCTCTGTTTCTGTGACAAGGATAGTGTTTTGCTTCCTTGATCTCCTCTAAAGTGAGCAGTGGAGGCAATGAGCTACGTGGGAGCTGAGCAGCTTTTCAACTCACTACCTATTGTGTGAAGGTTAAGTTTGAGCAGTTACAGGAGTTTTTAGTCCAGACTTGTGTTTTGTTTGGCAGGTCAATTCTTTCAAATATATAATAGGTTTCTTATTTTTATGATCCCAGTCCATTCCAAGTGCTAATAACAACATTACAGTGTTTTCCCAGCCATAATTCTCAGATCAATTCTATTCTTTTGCCTTTCTCCTTTGTAACTGTCTCTCTTGATATAGAGTTACCTTGAATGTGTCAGGCTTTCTCTTAATCATATTTTGTCCTGAGCTAAAAATTTCAAAAACTAATCTATAATAATTTAAATTTAGGATAGTTGTTACCTTGGTGGGCAGGGACACAGAGAACATGAGGAGAATTTCTTAGGTGCAGGAAACATTTTTATTTCCTGATTTGGTAATGTGGTTCTATTCACTTTGTGAGAATTGCTCAGGCTACATATAATTTATGCACTTATATCTATACATGTTATGGTTCAATAGAAAATGACTTTAAAAATATACTAAAATGATTTTAATATTCCTCTGTTGATAGACTAGCTAATCAAGACTAATACTTCAAATTAGAACAGTCAGTTCCAGCTACACTGGGAAGGGGGTAGGGTCTTCCTTCTTGCTTCATGAGTGTGTTGAGAAGGAGCAGCTGAGGATACAGGAATGCTTTCATTTCTCTTGTGTAAATACTCAGAAATGGAATGGCTAAGACCCATCGTTGATGTATGTTTAACCTTTTAAGTAAGTGACTATACACTTTTTCAAAGTGACTATATACTTCTACTGTCACGTATTCTCAGTCTTTTTAATTTTAGCTATTCTAATTGGGTTTAGTGGTATTACATTGTGGTTTCATTTTTCATTTTGTTAATAACAAACAATATTAAACTCCTTTTGATATACTTACTTGACATCTATATGTCTTTCTGGTGAAACATCTGATCAAATTTTCAGCTTATTTTTATTTTTTATTGTTTAGTTTTGTGAGTTCTTTCTATATTCTGAATACAGGATCTTTATCAGATTTAATTCCTAAATATTTTTGCTCTCATGAAGTCTACTACCTATACAGTGATATCTATAATGGCCTCAGAAAAAGACCACCTATAGTTTTATATGCTATAAGAAGAATATAAACAAACATGGAAAAAAAATGAATTGTTTGCACAATATGGAGGCCACATAGAACACTGCTAAGGAATGCTCACACTGTTCTTGAAAGCTACCCTGAAAGACTTTATAGACCAAATCATACCAGATTTAGGTCCTATCGGATGAGTAAAACTGTTTAATAACATTAGTGCCTCCATGTATTCATTCATATCACTATTTTCTTAAGGCCCAAGGATCCTTTCCAGGGGGTCCTGAACTCTTCCTTTTTGATGTTCAAAGCTGTTACTATATGTCTGACTGACTCAGTCAACCCAGACTGAGGAACTTCTGAAAAAGACAGTGATGTTCTCCAAGTGCAATCTCATCTTAAATGAAGGGAAGATGGGACTAGTGACAGAGCAGCAATACTAGAAGTGAAACAACTGTGGATGAGACCTGGCTGTGGCACAGTTTGTGACTGATGATAAATCCCTTCCATACTGCAAGTCCTGTAGACCAGGCGTTTGCAAACGTTTTCTGTACAAGGATCTGTCAAGGGTTTAATGTTCTATGGTGTCTCTGTCACATATTTTTCTTTGTTTGCTTTTTTATTTTTTAACCTTTGTAAAAACTATTTTTAGATAGTGAACCATATAAAAGTAAGCCTGAGGCTAGTTGGCAAACAGGCTGTCATTTACCAATTCTGCTTTCAACTGTTTCTGTCAAATCTTTAACATATCACCAAGAAGTACAATATTGGGGACCATGACAAATTTTGCAAGGAATACAAATGAGTGGCTATCACCTGAAGAAATGATTATTTTCTTTCATTTCCCAAGAGACAACTAACTACATGATGTGCAGCATCATGGAAATGGGTTTTATAAAGAACTGGAAGGTAACTCTGATTTCCTCAGGCTCCACCGCAATTCTTCTAGCAACTAAAGTGTTATGGCTGATCTCAGAATTTCCAACAGCAAGACTGTGGATCTACTTACAGGGTAACCAAAGGTATTACTGAAAGAAACCAGAAGTATAGAGCTATCAGCCCAGCAGTCAGCAATGACAAATAAACAGAGCCGCGTTCTTGCTCTTACCCAGCAAGTAGAAGCAGCACGCATCTAGGAAGACTGATTAAATGAGCCATTTTAAGCAGTTACAACAGTCCTGGGAATACTTGGATAGAATAATTCTGGGAAATGCTAGATTTCATGCCATGTTGGCCTTGGCCTTGCTCAGGGTAGTTATATCAGCTACTCATGGATATATACAAGGTTCTGTAGCAAGATATTCCTATGGGGTTTTAAATATAAGTTCTGCCATGTGCTAATCATACGGCCATGGGAAAATTATCAAACACCTCTATGCCCTAGTTTAACAATACTGGTCTTATAGGGTTGTTGTAAGAACTAAGTAAGATAACACATGTGAAGTGCATAGAAAGTGTCTGGCATCCTATAGCACTTAGTAAAATTTAAATATTCCTATAAGATGAAAAAAAACATCATATATATGTGTATATATATATGTGTGTAAAGATTTAATACTGGATTTCTTTAGCTCATGGCTATTGAAAATTCTTATTTTCATCTGTGATCTCTTCTATGTTTTTCAAATCTCTTATAATGGGCACATAAAATGAGTCAGTGACAATATATTTAAGGGAGTACATCATCATCATAATAGTCTGTATGACTTAGTTAAATACTTCTGAGGTCAGACATTTTGCAGCATGATTAGTGGTAACCTCTCTAATACTGAATCATGTCCTTTTTTGTAAAGATGAGTTTGTTAGAAAGTACTCATCTTAGCCTATCAGATTCCATAATGTTGCAAGGAAGAGTTTCAAAAACACACCTCCATGACCAAGGAAAATTTAGCTCCAATTAGTGCAAATTGGAAGCTACTTTTTGGCAAGTGGCCTTTACAGCCCATCAATCAGCAGAGTGAGGTTGGGTGCTTATTTATTAAACAGTTCAAGTATCAGCTCCAAACTGCCGTCCTCTTGGAATTTCAGTAATCCATACCTTCTCCGTCATGTTCAATGTTTGCAGCTGTTGCTGCTGCTAATGCTGCTCTGCACCACTCCAGTTGATTTGAAACAGAAGCGGCAGCCTGTCTGATGTAAGGCCACTTAATGATTAATTAGTGCCTCTCTCGTGCAGCATATTAGGAGGATGTTCTTGCTGGAGTCACTATTACCTTCAGAGCTGCGGATGTTGAAATAGTTACCTCATAACAATGCTGTGTTGTCAAATGGTGTCATCATGCTTAGTGATTTAATTGCATTGTTAGAAAGTGTTTGCTTCCTATTATCCTTAACATCATTTTGGAAATCCTATAGATGTCCATGGAAAAAACAGGTGTAAAGCCATGCAACATAAATTACCAGTATACCAATGTCATTTATGTATAGTACATATTCATGCAATTTTCTAGCTTTTGCTAGAGATCATTCATGAAATTTATTTGAAGAAAGGAAAGACATATGCATATATATTAATCTTAATTTTTTTTTGGTGACAACTATATAGACAAAAAAAACCCCAAAATCAGTGGCAAGGTTAACATCTTGCAACCAAAGTAGCTGAACATAGCTGAAAACAGGACTATAAATGATAAAGACCTTTCTTTATTCTCTCCTTAAATTATTTCCTTTAGTATGTTCTCAAATGTTTGGGTTGCTGAAGACATAAATTCTCATAACCCATATGATATTGAAAAGCTGACATTGTGAAAATATATTACAATGCATATGGCTTCAGGGAATAGGTTAGTTAGAGGTTAGCTCATATGTATAGACTTTAAAAAACATATGGTTCTTTATTTTCCACCTCGCTTTCGTCATGGCATTATTTCCCAAGTTTTAATACTGTTTAGGACAGCATTACTAAGCTGGGTGTTTGTGTGTGTGATTCTATGTTTTAGTCAAGTGCAAAGATAGCTTTGTTCTTAAAGTTTGGGCACTTTTCCCTTAGTTGTTGTGCAGTGATAAAATAAGACATATTATCAATTAGTTTCATCCTTATTGTTATTACTGCAAATTATTGTTGATTATGTGAGATTCTACTGGCTGATTGATTGCAGAGATATACGATGGAAATGAAGCAGTAGGGGCAACCTGTTGACTGATAGTATAATTTTGATAAAGCACAAATGATTTAGCTATACACGCAAATTCTCATAGACATGAGGAGAAAATGAGATAAAAACAAATGACTTTTAAAATCATACATTACACAAATATAGCGTTATTATTATCATTATTATTATTTGCTTTCATTATTATTTTGGTTTCACCTTATTAAATCATGTCTCTGAAATACAGGTAATATGTATAAGTGTTCTTTTGCCTTTTACAGAATGTCATATAAAAGAAATTGTAGGAGAGGGAGAGATGAATAGGCAGAGAACAGAGGATTTTTAGGGCAGTGAAAATACTCTGTATGATACCATAATGATGGATATATGTAATTATAGATTTCTCAAAACCCATAGAATGTACAATACCACCTGTGAACATTTATCTAAACTATGGACTTTGAGCGATTATGATGTGTCAAGGCGGTTCATTATTTGCAACAAATGTATCACCCTAGTAGAAATGTGCTGGTGAGGTAGGCCACACATGTACGGGGGCAGGGAGATAAGGAAAATTACTATAGCTTCCTCTCTATCTTGATATGAACTCAAATTGCTCTAAAAATAGTCTTAATTTTAAAGAAAATAATAAAATAAAATAAAAGGAATCATAGAATATGTATCTTTCTGAGACTGGCTTCTTTTACTTAGAGTGATACATTTGAGATTCATCCTAGGTGGTGGTGTATGAATCGCTCCCTTATTCTTTACAGTTGCCAAGTAGTAGTCCATTGTCTGGATATACCACAATTTATTCATTTACCAGCTGAAGAATACTTGAGTTGTTTTCACCTTTTTGTGATTACAAATAAAGCCATTAGAAACATTTGCACGTAGGTTTTTTAGTGCTTATGAGGTTTCATTTCACTTGGATAATGCCTAAGAATCAGATTGTTGAATTACATGGTAAACATATGTTTAATTTGATAAGAAATAGCTGAAATATTTTCCTAAGTGACTATCATTTTGCATTTCCATCACCAAAGTCTGAGGTTTTGGTCATTCTTTATCCTTATTATTGACAGTTACTTTGATTTTAGGCATTCTAACAATTGTGTGATGGTATCTTATGATGATTTTAATTTGAATTAGTCTAAGGAAATAAAGACATTGCATACTTTCCATGTGTATATTTGCCATTTTAGATATCTATCTTCTTTGGTGAAGTTTAATTCTACTCATTTTTAAATGGGACAGTTTGTTTCCTATCATTGCATTTTGAGAGTGTTTATATATATATATATTCTAAATATTGAACAATTACCAGTCTCATTTGCTAATATTCTCCCCGACGGTGGCTTGTCTGCTAATTCTCTTACCAGTATAATCCAAAGGGCAGGAGTTCTTAGTTTTTACAAAGATCAACTAATTTTTTGTTTTTATATATGCCATATTTTAGGATTATATCTCAGTATTTCCTAAATCATGGTTACAAAAGTTTCTCCTTTGTTTTCCTTTCTAAGTTTTATACTTTAAAATTCTACATTTAGGTCCAAGATCAATTTTGCGTTAATTTTTGCATGTGGTATGAGGAATGGTGATGATCCATTTATGTGCATATGAGTTTCCAATTGTACCATCATCATTTGATGAAAAGACTGTTTCTGAATGTCTTTTGCATCACTGAAAGAGAAAGGTAAAATTTTTTTTTCATGGTTCTCATTTGAGTACTGTCTGGAAAATGCCTCCTTAGCACTTTAAAACACTTCTTCAGTTATTCTTTCTTATCTTCCACTAAAATTTCTTATTTCAATGTAATTAAAATGTTTCTATAAAATAAAAATAAAGTTTGCCTCACCAAAAGTTTATAGTTTATTTGTTTGTCCCTGTATATTATACCTATTTTGACGCCAGCTAGTGTACTACATACAATCCAATTCTAGCACTAACTATTGAGAGGTAGTACAAGCACCACAAGTTAATGAACATGGTACCCAACAAGATTGCCCTCACTTTAGATGCCAGATGCAAATGAGGCATCCACTCATACTTCTGACCAACTAGCTACAAATTCTGAGAATTCCCAAGATTCCTCATGTTTGAAAATTTGCTCAGATCTCTGGAAGACATTATACTCATGATTACATTTCTACAAAGGATACAAATTAGGAACAACTGAATAAAAAGAGAGGTAAACCAAGATACAAGAAGGTCCTGAACACGGAGCTTCCATACCCTTCCCTGTAGAGTCAGGGCATATTACATAAATATTCTCATCAACCAGGAAGCTCCTCTGAGTGTCAGAGTTGTAACTGGCATTTAATTATGTAGGCATGATTGATTAAATCATTAATTTTGTGATAGAGCTAAATTTCCAAATTATCTCTCCTACCTATAGGTTGAGCTAGCTCAAAATCCCAACCAGTCATATGGTTGGTCTTTCTGGTGACCAGCCCCATCGGAATCTATCCAGAGACCCACCTTCTGTCACCTCATTAACAAAAACTCGAATTTGATCTAAAGGATTCATGAATTTTAAAAAAAATACTCCTATCACTTATAAATGCCATGAGTTTTGAAAGTCCCTCTCCTAAGAACCAGAGCCAAAGGCCAGTCAAATTCTTTATTACTACCAGCATTTAAAAAGAGCTTGCTCTATTTCAATGTTTAACTTATGAGTTAGCAAAATCAGTTTCTAAATAATTTTCAGTGAGATTTTTTAATACATTGAGGTATAAAGCAATAAAATATTTATTGTCTTTTTAAAGCTTTCAATATCTCAAATCTCAAATGATGGAATTTGTATAATACCAAAGAAATAAATTTAATTTAGTAGTTCTATTAACCCCAGCAAAATATGGTCCAAAGTCACGAGGAAGAATGCTGCAAAGAGAAGAATAAATCAAGGTATAAAAAGTAAAAATACCCTTGGCTTAATAATAATTCCATAGAGGTATCCTCATATTTAAAAGGAGAATATGCAGGGGCCCTGAGTACCTTAACTAGTTTCTAATGGCTAAAAACAAATGAAAGCAAATCTTTGATCTGCTTCCTATTTAAGATGTTAACTTCAATGTGTTGAAGCTACATATGGCTTTTTAGAACTTCATACAATTTTCTAGAGAAAGAGTTATAAACGCTTTTCTTTGGAAGTAGCATGTATTATAATCAAGAAGAGTAAAAGCTGAGGAGATATTTTCTAATATAGTTAAATTGAAATCCAGTCTTTCAGAACTATTTCTCATTTAGAAATTTAGTCTCTGAAAAAATTGTATTATAGGGGTTTTACAAATAAATTATGATAGCTTAATATGTTCCTTTGCTGATAAATGCTCATAGAAAGTGTTGGAAATAAATGCAACTTTAATAGTACTGACCCTTACTTAGACTCATCTCAGAGAGAATCTCTAAGATAGTCGTCTCTAGTATGTGACATGCAAAGTTTGTTGAGCATATGTTTGGTTTTCAAAATGCTATATTAATGGTTTTGTTGTAAGTCTGAAACATATTTTCATTTTCTCTAAATTCACAGGAAAAGTTGCAGTATTCTTAACATTCTGTTCCTCCCAGAAAACAAAATCTTCCCAAGATGTTGCTTCATGAGTAGTGTTTGATATAGTTACACTAATGTAATTTCCAGGACTTAACACTGTCAGAAACAAAAATGTGTGGCTCTAATTCTCAAGTCACACTGAACATGCACTTGAGTAAATCAAATTAATTATGAAAATAAACACGCAAGGAAAACTGAACAACAGTGAAAATCATCAACTGATTTTTTTAATTTAATGGATTTGTCTATGAATTATGTAATATTTGCTACCATTATTCAGAAGAATCTTATTTTCTCTTTTTAAGGGACATATAATAGCTAATGACCAAAAATCCTACCTGAATTATATTTTATCACTCTTAAAATGAATTAATCTCATTTCTACACATAAAATGAAGTCCACCAATACATGGTAACTTGCCTAATAGTTAGTGTGCTGCAATGGTGCAGATGTTACAGTAAGGCTCAAAGATAGAAATGCTTTCAGATGCTTTATCATAAGAGCAATAGCTGTTTCAGTCATTTGCAAAGGATTCTGTTGCAGTCAACTGTATAAAAAAGATGGCCATTGCTTGTTAATGTAATTTTGTGGCTCTCATAAAAGGAAATATCTCTGTTAAATTTCTCAGTAACTCTTCATCTCCGATCTGTGCAAACTGAAGTAAAACCTACAAGATAAGCACACACACACACGGTTGCATGTTCAAGGCGCAAAATTTGTAGTGGGGAAGACTAAGGAGATTATTCTCCCTCAACACTATTCTCATAAACAAAAGCTCTGGAAACAGCTTGTCTCTCTTGAACCAAATTTCTATTTTTAAAATCTTTGTACACATATATCATATGATGTTCGTGAACTCTAAGAATGTTCTGACTTATTGCCTCACTGATAATTTAATTGGAGCCACTTCTATTTTTAGGAAATCGCTTAGTCACGTCTTTGGGATTTTACTATGCTTCAGGAAAGTTTTTGTTGTTGTTGTTTCACAGTGAAAGGATCTGAGCTAAGTAAACCATTTGACATTATGTGGGGTGGTTTTTCTTTCATACAATTAATGTCTCTGTTGTGAAATTATGGGATTTTTCTAAAATTCCCTTTAATGTTGTTTAAAAGTATGTCTGTGTTATCATAACAATTCTGTATTTTCTAAAGTATATTACAGAAAATAAAGGAATAGGTTAAGGATAAGCGTAGGAAGAAAAAAGACATTTTAGCAAATGAATCAGGAAGAGTTTTCATTTTTTTAAAAGCTACAATGACTACGGCTTTTAAGATTGATTAAATGATACTCTGTCATGCTTTTTCTTCTTAAAAGTTGGTTGTTCCTATGAAAAGAAACATAATTATTTCTAACAAATCATATATTTGGAGAAATTAGCTTTAATCATGCAACATGATTTTTTTAAACCTCTGAAAACCAAATATCGTTTGTTTGTTGTAGGTAAAATGCTAATGACTTCATCGAGAAGGGTGTCTGGCTAGAGATGAAAGAGACGATTGAGAAACAGGATGACATCATTCAGACGCACTAGCATTACTTAGTCTTTGTTTCTAATTTTCAGTCTGTGACATGGACTTACATATTTCTCATATGAGTGATAACAATCACGACAAACTCAGTGATAACCTGATAACAGCCCAAAACCTCACATGGTAAAAGCGCCAGAGGATTTGTCACCCACTTAATACCTATTAAAGTGCACATGATGAGTTCAGTTTTTAACATCTGCATCCACTGGTCCAACCAGCACACTAGGAAGCAGTTAAATCTCAATATTACCATGCGTCTCCCACCTATATTCATGCCCCTACACTTGCACACATTTGCAGAAACAGTTATTTTACTATTTTATAAGAAAACCATTTAATAGGTTTTCGGCCCAGACATTTTAAGATTCATGGATCTTAAGTGTCTGTTATATGTCACTATTCTGTAGAAATTAAGGTGACAGTTTTTTCTATTCTTCCATGGTTTTCATAGATTCACTGTATGGTGTAAAACAAGACAAAATATATCTAAATATTTTGTAAAGAGAAGAAACAGAAATGGAAAGCAATTATTATATAAATTATTCTTTCTATTCTAAACATTAATCATTGACTTGAAAAGTGTAATGGACCTCTTGGTCACTTTTGTTTCCCTATATTAAGACTCATGCAAACATATTAGTGTAATAAACAAATTAACGGAGTGCTGTTCAATTTAACCATATATCTAGAGACTTCTAAGTCTTTTACCTGGAGACCTATACTAATTTATTATGTAGAAGTTCTTCAGTGTGGTGACTTCATTCCCTTTAATCAAAACAATATATTTTTTTAAATTCATGACTGCAATTTAATCAATATATTTTTTTTAGTTTGAGAATCAAATGAAGAAAATATTATTTCCATTGCTAGAACATTTGTTCCTTTCATTATACCTTCATTGTTCCCATCAAAATTGTTTTCTACCTTGTAAAAATATAGCAACAAAGACTTTAGTGTATATTCTGGGCAAACTTTGCAGATTTCATTTGTAAGAAGTCTGCTTTTTAACTAGGTTGTGTAGAATAAGTAAATAAATATGCAGATTGAATAATAGAGAAGAAAACATGGCCCAATTTGACATAGCATTGCCTTTATTAATTCCAAGAAGTAAGAGGGGTGGTATCTTAGTTAGTCTGGGCTGCTGTAGACTTAATCAGTTTGGCCAGCATAGACTAGGTAGCTTATAAACAACAGAAATTCATTTCTCATAGTTCAGCAGGCTGATAAATCCAAGATCAATGTGCTGGCAGATTTACTGTCTGGTGAGAGTCTGTTCCAGGTTCGTAGATAGCTGTCTTCTCTCTGTGTCCACACATGGCAGAAGGGGTGAGAGAAGTCTCTTTTATAAGGCTCTACCCTCATGATCCAATCATGACCAAAAGACCTCCACCTCCTAATACAATCACACTGGAGAATAGGTTTCAACATATACATTTGGAGAACACAGCTGTTATTTTCTTCTTTTCTTATTTACATATTATCCGTAATAGTCATTCTCTAAAAAGAAAGTAAGAAGAAAATTAAAACTCATAACATCTTAATCATTGATAACCTGAGTTGCTAATACAATGGGCTGTGGATGAATGAAATTTATTTCTGTTGTTATAATTCCATCTCAGTTTTCTTTAACCCAGGTAAATATATAAAAAAAATGTGAGTAAGAGTGATATTATTTATTATTCTGGAGATACATTCTAATCCATTTTAATTTATTTCAGAGGACATATAGTTGTTCTTAGTCATATGTAGATTCCTGAGTCATTACTCATTTCTTTAATAAGGGCTTTTTGTATATACTTCTTCTAAATTCTTATGGATCACTTTTATTATTTCACTAAAGTTTAAAGGCGTAAAAGTAATAGTACTGTAGCCTTTCAAGTCAGAACATATGGCAAAAGCCTTAACACACTTTCCCTCTCCCAAAATCAAACCACACTAAACATTTTCATCTCTCAAAGTCTTAAAAGTCCCTTGAGGAAATATATCAGATTGCATGAAATTAAAAAATGAAACAAAACAAACAAAAACAACAAAAAAACAAAACACAAAATAAAATGAAAAACACTGACTAAATCAGATAAGCTACCCTATTTGAATATTGTAAATAGGAAAATTTTATTGAAGATTAAAAGATGGAAGACATCTTTAGGATATGTATGTAGGAGTCAGAAAGTGGGGATGAAAATTAGTAAAATAGATGAAAAAAATAATTTAAAACCTAGGGATCTGTCCAAAAGGTCCTGCCATAAGGAAATATGTGTAAAATTAAAGTATGTGCTAAAGGTTTGAAGAAGAAATGTTCTCTTCAAATCCATGAGGCAAAGATAAGAAAAATATCCATTTGGCTGGAGAGAATTGTAAAAGGATTTAAATCTCAACTTGTAATATGCAAACTAGACTATCTCCTTAAAACAAATGTGAAGACAGCAAAGTTGCATAAAAACAAAACAAAGGAAATAATTACTTGTAGTACATATATAGATATATATACACATATATAGAAGGGGCGTTAATTTTGTGATGAATAAAATTATATGATGTTCTAATATTTGATTAAAATAATAAAATGACAAAACTGATGTCAAATGACTGAAGTATTATAAAAATTTTAAATTATATTTTCACCTCTTTTTCCTATACTTACATTGTTCCTATTATGAAGTCCAGCCATGTATTGGCATTAAAGCTTCATTCTGAGTTATATTAAATTTGCTCATTATGTTAAATGTTGAATATTACATGCTAAATTATTGTTAAAAACAGTATCAAAAGTAGCAATGATTATTAAAATTAATTTTTGTTTATACTTTTACATATAAACGCTCTTTTTTTAGTAGATCGTTTTACATTTTCCTGTCTTACTTGAACACTTCCTTGAATATCTGCTTTTTCTGTTCAAATAACTCTTCCTCCTCACAACCCACATTGTAATCTTTATTAGTATGTGTTCATATGTTCCTCTATTTTGATATATATACAGATATATAAACATACTTATATATATATATACAAATACAGTTTTCTTCCTTATTATTTTAAATAGAACATTTAGTCATACTTTTCTGCATCTTGGTTTTCTTACTCAACAAGACTATGTAGAAACATTGAGTCATCTGATGTATATAGATCTAACTAGTATATTTTAATGGCTGCATAATAGTCTATTCTAGGCCTGTTCCATTATTTAGTCAATGATTCCCCACTCATTGGCACTCATTTCTCCCCTTTCTCCTTCTCCTCATAAACAATATTATAATAAGCATCTTTGTATACATATTTTTATATACTGTGGTTTTATTATTATGGGATGGACCTGTAATAATTTTGGAGTCCATAATAAAAAGGGGCACAAGCACTGGGTTAAAAGCATATGTATTAATTATTTTAATGAACTCTGATAGAGGCTTAAACATATCACATCCCGAAACATCTTCACATCCCAGCCAGCAGTAGATGTTATTGCTCTTGTTTTTTAATGTTGCTACTGTAATGGGTGTAATTAATGTAGGTATAAACTTTTCCTTTTTAGTTCTCATTTCTATTATAGATATAAATCCTTAACCTGTCATCTGTATTCTGAATCTGTTTTTCAAGTTCGAATTTTATCTATTGATATTAGTTAAGGCAACAGTTCGTATATAATTTTAAAAATTTGCTTCCCATACATAATCTTCTAGATTTACAGAATTAGCTAACAATATGTGAACTTTATCTAGGTTGTACATTCATAAAATTATTTGCAATTTCTTTTAACAAAAAGTTAGATTTTAAGATTGTTTCCCAAATTTTCACTTATGTTAACATATACATCTAGTAAATCATTAACATGTTTAGTCTTTGTTTCATCATTTGTAAAATAGAAATGATGATAATTTATCAGTGCTATTGTAAAAATCAGTTTTATTATTAAGGTTACATCTTATAATATTATAAACAAATCACATGAAAGACTATAAACACTACTGCATAAATGCCAGTTATTTTAACAAAGTAATAGGAAGGTAATCAGGAATCATAAATAAGCAACTTTCAAAGATGTTTTTTTCTCATTTTTATGCAAAAGCTATTAAATTATAGTATAATTTCAGAAGGCAATTTAGTGCCTGATATATTTGCTGATCAACTTGGATATTGCTGCCTAAGGATTTATGCTTTTTTTGAGTTGTTATAAAGTTATAAGTTTAAAATCTAATTTACTTTATATGAATTTATGACCTCATTTAAAAATATTCTAAGCCACTTCAGTGTTCTCTGGCAGTGGTGAATTTCATGAGTTAATGATACATTGGCTTAAGAAGAATTTCCTGTTTTCTGTTTGGGGTGCTTTGCTCTTTTTGCAGTATGCCTCTAATTTTATGAGTAAGTTGCATGGGAAAAAAATGTGACAGTGTGAAGTTATGTACCAAAATACCTTTGGGATAAACTATCTAACTTGTAAATAATTAAAAAGAATTTTTTTTTCAGGAAGCGAATATTTAAGAAGGAGGCAAGCAAAGTCTTGTTTGAATGAATAAATAAAGATCAATGCTTTTAGTCATAAAACCAGCAACACTCTGCCGTTACTGCTGAGACTACACTTCATTCATGTTTTCTTCCTGAGTGATCAAAATTAGAAAAAGAAATCTATGAAAATTACCCTTGTTGTAAAGTTTTAGTCTCCTTAGAATGGTACATATAATTTGGCCTCAACCTACTCAATCTTTAGCTACCTCACTTCCTCCTTCCTGGAGTTCCCATTTTTCAGCAGGGACTCAAAACCCCCATAACCTAGACCTATATTTTTTAATGGACAAAGAATTCCCTTTCCTGTCCTTCTTAGCTTGAAATTTTCTTTTGTTTTTTTTTCTTTTGGTCCTTCATGTCATGACGGCTTCTCTATGACATCTTCAAGACTCCCCTACTCTTAATCATGACTCATTTCTCTCTTTTCCATGCTTTTTTGCCTTTTATGTTTAGCTAAGTTAGAGCCGTCAGGTAGTCTGGTGAATGATCTTTGCTTTTTTACTTTTAGAAGTAAAACTTGTGCAGGCTATTTTTTTCTTCTCAGTGAATAAACTTTATACAGATGAAGAAACACATATAGAACAAAATAAAAATAGATAAATCTTAATACCTTTTTGTTTTCCCTCTGCAAGCCAGTGGGATGAAAATGAGAAGCTTTCAAGCCAACGAAGAGAGTTAAGATTTCAATTTCAGACCACTACATGCACAGTGGGGGGACAAGAACATCTGAGCAGGGGCGGAAAAGGTGTCCTGATAACAACCTTTCTGAAGACAGGGGGAATCTTTTCATCAGGCAAAATGAATGTGGGAATGTCTATCCATATTGCTCACAATGCACAATAGCAGCAACATAGCCATGGATAAGTCTTGGTTTTTTAGGCTCCCCTGGAAAGAGTCTTTAACTATCCTTCTTTCCCCTCATGGAGTCTGACTCTTAATTGAAAGTGCTTCAAGAGTGGCCAATGGGGTGCCAGGAAATTTACATATTGTGACTCACCAAGTAAAAATGCCATTTTTTTAAAGGTCAAAATTAAAGCCAAAGCATATTTATATTTTAAATCATCAGAAAAGAATTCTACATCCAATCTACATTACAAGTGAGTTTTATGAGCTACTCAAACTTCATCTACTTTTGAAGACATTTAAGTGATATTTTTGGATTTATAAGGGCCTCAGAGAAAGAGGATATTCCAAGGGACTTTATACCAAAACACCTTCATGTGCTGTATTTTAAATTATTTATTTGGTTGTATATTTCCTCCCCCAAACCAGAAGCTCCTTGAGGTCAGTGGAATGGAATGAAAAACACATGGACTCTGGTATGATTTCACCATGTGTTTCACTACTGGCTATGTTACCTTGGGCAAGTTATTTAACTTTTTGAGCTTTGTTTTTGTTTAATCTGTAAAACTTCCTGGAAATTATTGAGCACATATCTGCCACATATTAGACATATGGCACATATTTGTGGAGGGAATTCATGGAATAATTAATTCATTAATGGTTCTACACGTAAAAGGATTTTCAATGCTATTTATTAGCATCAGTATGGTAGTGAGTATAACTGGGTTAAATTTAAATATAAAATGTGCTTTGTATAATTCATATGGTGATAGAGCTAAAGATTGTTTAGAATTAATTCTAGGCCAGTTAATCTTAACAGTGCAGGAAGGAGGGCATTTCAGAAACATCTATTTCTATGCATGCCAGGTTGCCTCCAGAGGGGCTCCTGTGAGGTTTGAAATTTCATTATGAGTCACATTATGGTACTTATTTATCTGTATTCCTACAGGATTGAGGCTTGTTAATTATTTTTCTCATAGTCTCTACCCAAGTTAAGAATATATTTTCAGTCAAATAACTCTATCTGCAAAGGACAAAACTAACCCATTTCTGTGATATTTTAGGGCTGACAGGGTCTAACAAGAAGCCTGTGATGCACCGTGATTTTCTACTAAATCTTACACTAGGAAATACTAGAGTTAGATGGAGCATAGTCCCAAAAGGAATTAAAATGGGATGAAAGAGCAAAATGAAGAGAATTCATTACCTTTAGAAGTAATTTTTGTCTCATCTGAAACTAATGTCTGATTATTCAATGTTTAATGGGTTAAGGAATCAAAAGATAGAGGAATCAAGATTCGTAGGGTAACTGCAGACCTTGAGTGTTTTCTAGTCAGCTGGTGTCTGTGTGGTGGTTAATTTAAAAAAGAAATAAGACTAACTTCAAGCCGGGAAGATATGTTTGCTGACAGAAGCTTTTGGAAAGAGACCGACTTAAAAGGAGCTACTTGTTTGGAGCATGGAAAAGGAGCTCTAAAGACAAATATTGTCTGAGTGCAAGGCCTGTGGTTAAGTTCAGCTGAATGAACACATCACTTTTGCAGTCATAGGAAGAGTAAGCATAGGAAGACTAAGCAGTTTTGTCTGAGAAGTAGGAAAAATTATTTGTGGAAAGTTTATGAAATACAGTGAGCACTTTTAATGAATTTTTATTACAAAGATGGGTTTAACTTTTAAATCTGAAAATATAGAAAATGTCCCCTCTTCCAGTTCCATTCTACTCCATCAGCAAACTTGTTGAGGCAGTTTCTTAGTTAGGAAGTTGGTGCTTACCTCCAACCTCTATCAAGTTGGGTAGCTGCAGAGAGTAAACAAGACTTAACCCAGTAAGCAACACTTATTTGTTACTGGTTCTGATACATTGGTGACACACGTAAATTTTCTTTAGTTCTGTGGTCTGTAAAATTCTCTAGGGGCAGAAAAAAGCACACGCATGCATACACACACAAATCTATCTGGATATTCTCCGAAATACCTACACTGAACATTTCTTCCTATTTTAAAATTTGACCCATACTCACTTTGATATATGCAAAGTTGCCAAGGCAATTAACTGAAACCAATTTGATTTTTAAATTTTCTATTCTGACATTACACGAGGAGAGCTGCCTTATTATTAAACATAAAACTTCACTATTTCTTTACATCTGATGATAAATGATAGATCACTGAGGGAAAGTGTCATGAATTTTTTTATCATTACAAAATAGGATGAAATTTGAATTTTTATTCCTAAAAATAAAATGATTAGATTATAATAATTGTCTCATAAATTTTAGATAACATCCTCAAATGGCAAATCTGTCATTGTCTGATACATAGCCCTCAAATCCTATTATGGGACAATTAGGAAGCTGGAACATCATCTATTTTATTTTCCATTATGTCATCTTGCTTGGCATAAAAATTGAAAGAGCACTGAATATCTGAATATAGTACTCTCTGTTGGAAAGACTGCTGAAATAGTAATTAGGAGAGTCATTTTTTAGTCCTTCCAGGACTAGACAAACAGCTGCAAAAACTTGGTCAAATCACTTGACATCTATGTACCTTTAACACTTCTAAAATAGAGAGGATGAACAAAATTATACATGCTAGTCTAGATCTAAAATCAAGTCATTCTTTATCACATAGGACAGATTCCTGGGCATCAAATTTAGGAAACTGGGATTTATTCTAGGTGCCAAATCCAATATATGACTAGGAACTATCAATGCTACTCCCTTTAGCAATTTTCTACATGTGATCATCTCCCAGTTCCCGCTTAATTGATATAGACCTTCATCAACTGCCTATACAACAGGACCAGTCTTTTACTTGCTATTTCTCTGCTTACTTAGCGTTGCTGACCTCCAGTATCTCTTTGCCATGCAGCTCAAGAAAACTTTCTAAAACGGAAAGCAAATGATAACATTACTCTATTTAAAATAGTTTAGTAGTTCCACCTAAATGCTTAACATGCTATTCAAGGCTCTTCATTTTTAGTCTTCCCTCTGACTCTTTCTAGCCTCAATTCTCATTATGATATCAGACCTGTACTCAATCACCTTGACCTTGTTTTTGTCCTGAATACATTGCTTTACGTTTTTCTAAAGGCACCAGGAAGAGTAAATCTTGACTTCTTTCTTCAAGTTGCTTTCACTCTCTGAGCTATTCTAATGAACTCTTGCCTTTCAGAGTTATCTTAAGCATTAATCGACTCAAGGGGCATCCTTGCTCCTATCCTTATTCCACATGACCTCTTAAAGTTATTGATTATTCTGTTATGCCCACTGCTTTATACTCATGTTATAGCACTTATTTTATGACTGTATGTAATTAGTATATTATAAATGCATTTGTCTCAATTTTATTTTTATTCTCAACTCTGAGACTTAGAGCTGATATGTTTGACACTGGATATAAAATTCATGAGATTATCCTTTGTAAAGATAAACTACTCTCTAACTCATTGACAGCTTTTAAAGACACCATTATGTTTTTAAAATATTTTCTCGACAGCATTTTTTGTATATATAGAGAAAATAGTATGTGATTTTAATATCAGAATATGAAAAAAGCTGGTTAAAAATACATGGAGATGTGTATCCAATTGTTTGAAGAATTAGTGTTTCTACATTATTTATTTCAATGATCTAGCATTGTAAAACTTGGGATAAATTTGGAGTTGTCCTAGCTCAGGTTAGGAAAGGGCTGTTTTTCATGCAAAAACTTTTAAAATACCTTTATTAGATGCTAACACAATAACAGAGCTAAAGTCTCTTTGGCTACTACCATGTACTTACAAGGACCTATTGTATATGTGCTAATTTTGCAACAAAATTTATTTCTCACATATTTTAACTTATGATCATAAGCTCATACTATCTTCATGCCTTTTTTCTTTTTTTTCACTTAAAAATTTTATTAAGCATCATCTCAGCCACTCACTATATCAGAAAACTGATAATTATAGACACATACACACACACACAGACACACACACACACACACACACACATACACACACACAGAGGAACTGGACTCTGAGGGTTTATAGCCTAAGAAAGGGAAAAGAATTGCAATATGGAAACTATCACAAAGTACAGAGCTTGTGTGGGGGTGGGGTAGCTCATGAGGCAAAAAAGCTTGTCATAGTTGAGTTTATGATGACCTTTGCTGCTATACTAAGAAAGATGAGAGCTTGATACAGCTTATAGGAAAAAGAAGTCATTGCAAACATATTAATAGGGACATGTCAAATGTACCTTTTAAAACAGTTACTTTATCTGTAGCATGGTATGAAAACTGAAGAAATGACAAAGAATTCCTACAGTGTTTCAAGGGAAGTTTGATGAAGGTTCACATTGAGATAGTGCTGCTAAGAAAGCAGAGAATAGAAACACTTGAAGGATTGTTTAAGAGGTAAAATTAAGATTTAGTGACCCATTAGATGAAGGAGGTAGAGGAGTATTAGATGATATATTCATTTTGGATTAGGGAGACACTGTGGTTGTTGAGGCTTATAGAGAAACAATAGTAAAAAGAAAAAAAAATGAAGGAAGAAGAGTTTGGGTTTCTTTGTGCTAAGTTTGGAATGCCTTTAAGGTATGTAACTGATATTCTGAAGAAAATAAGAAATATGGATCTGTATAAGTTAATATACTATTTGTCTTCATTTAACAGAAAACCCACAACCTGTGGCTCAACCACACGGGTTTATTTGCTCATATAACAGTAAATCCAAAGATGAGAAGTGGCTGGTATTACTCTGCTGCCAAATAATGTTAGAACCCACATTTCTTTCATTAGTTTTTTTTTTTTTTCTCATTCTGTTAGCCCACTGGTTACAAGATGGCTGCTTCATATCTATTCTACACTCACATTCTAAACAAAATGAAGAATGGGAAGACAATGATAAAATCAGAATCAAAATATTTTTTAAAACTCCCTAGAAAAAGGAAAATTTCTGAAATAGTATCATGAGAAGTTCAGCAGGTGCATTTTCAAGCAAAACAAACTAAACATGATAAAATTTCTTTAAAAAGCCTCACCCATTATAAGTATCTGGAAGTTTTTGAAGGGAATGCTGCAAATATATATATATATATATTTATATATTTATATATATATTTATATATATTTATATATATATATTTAATTATTTATTCAAGAGAATCAAATACATCTGTAAGAAGAGTAAGAGTCTGTAGCACTTGGGCCACAGTAAGTTCCCTCAGTTGCTAATATCCAGTTCATCATGATAGAAGCTCTGCTTTGGGAGCATCAGTTTACATTTACATAAAGAGAAAGGCAGGCTACACAGAGACCCACAAAGCTCTCCCCAAGTAAATGATTTTATTTGGACAGAGTGTGGGGAACTTCAAGTCTAAGTTTCCTCCCCCAAAAGGTAGATTCTGGGGGCAAACAATTAAGAGAGGGCCAGCATTTCTATGAGCAATGGTCCAAACTTTAGGGCAGCTAATTTAACTTAGAGAACAAGGGAAAAAACAGCTGAGAGTCATCCTGGAAGTATAAAAACCTCAAATACTGACATTGAAATATACCCTACAATTTATGTTCCAGGGCATTGTCAAAAACTATAAAGCAACGATTGACAGTTAGTAGAGGCTAACAGCGAGGTATGATACTAAAATAAACATTTACAATAGATTGAAATAAAGAAAGGGCAATGAGACAGTCAAAGAAAGCCTTGCTAAAACTATTGTCATTCCAGGGTGACATTAGAGATTCTACACATGGGAAAAACTGGACTTTATTAAAATAGTCCATCTGAATCACTAATTAAATAACAAGAAGACAATAACAAGTCCTAGAGAAAGCAAAAAGTGTGAATTGTGTACTGGAACGAGAGCAGGTAGAAAAGGCCACCTGTGAGAAGGCCTAGATAGATGATGGTGTCACAAGATAAGACTTCAAAGCAACCATTAAAAATATATTTAGAAAAATAAAGGAAAACATGTTTAAAGAAATAAGGGAAAGTATGATAACAATATGTCATCAAATAAAGAATTTGAATAAAAATGTAGAAATTATAAAAATAACCAAAAGTAAATTCAAGAGTTTAAAAGTACAGTAGTGTAAATGAAAAATGTATTAGAAGGTACCAGGAGTACATTTGAACAAAAAAAGGACTCAATAAACTTGAAGATAGATTGACAGCAATTAAACAATATAAAGATAAGAGAGAAAACAAATCGAAGGGAAATAAAAGAATCTCAGTAAAGTGTATGACACTGTTAAATGATAATGGAACATCAGGAAGAGAGGAGAGAGAAAGCAGCAGAAAAAATATTGAAGAAATAATGGATGAAATCTTTTCAAATTTGATAAAAATTTTCATCTACACACACAAGAACCTCAACAAACTTTAAACAGAATAAATGCAAAAGATCCATACCCAGACACATTATAATAAAAAGGTTCAAAGAAAAAGGCAAAGAAAATATCTTAAAAGCAGCACAGTACAAGTAATTCAATATGTACGAAGTCCTCCAGTAGAGTAATATTAACAACTGACTTCTGATCAAAACCAATGAAGGCAAGAAGAAGTAGGATGACATATTTAAGTGTTAAAGAAAAAAGTGCCAACCAAATATTTTATGTCCAGGAAAACTACATTTCAAAAATTAAACTGAGAAAGACTTTTGTATATAAACAAAATAGAGAAATAAAGGGGTTTTGTTATTAGCAGACCTGCCTTCTTGCCTTAAGAAAAAATAATAAAGTTAGGTCTTCGGGCTTAAATGAAGTAGTCTCAAACAATATTTTAAATTCACATAAAAAATTATAATTATCAAATATAATTATAATTATAAAATACAGTATAAATGCATATTTATTCTCCTTGTTTCCTTCCCACTGGTCTGTTAAGAAATTCTATAAAACAATATTCATGTAACTATACTGCTGGGCCTAAAACAGTATAGAAATGTATATTTGATAACAAAAGAATAAAAAAAATGGGTGATAAAGAAGATGAGTAAAGCCATATTTGATTAAAGAAATTATTCCAGATGGTAACTCAAATCCACAGAATGAATAAAGATAACCAGGTGTGGCAAATAAGAAGGTTAATATAACAAGCTCTATAAATAAATTCTTGCTCTCCTTTCTTCCCTCACCTTCTTTAGAGGATATAAAATTATATTAATTAATGCATTAATGGCTTTTTAACATATACATAGATAATAAGCGTAACAATAATATCATTAAAAAGATGAAAGGATAGAGCTCTATAAAATAATTTTTTAAATCTTCCTGGAATTAGCACAATATAAATCTGTAACAGATTTTGAAAAGTTAGGAAACATAATAATTTCAAGGAAAACTAAAAAAAAAACCTCAAAAATATAGTGAGTAAAAATTTTTAAGTAATTAAAATGTTATAGTAGAAATATACTTTAATGCAAAAGGAAATAATAAAGGAGGTATAGAGGAACATGGGACAATAGACATAGAAAACAAAAGTGAAATGGAAAACATAAATCTAGCTCTAACAATAATAATGTTAAAGAAAAATGAATTAATTTAATAAAAAGTAGAATTCAGACTGAATCGAAACAAACCAAGAAAACCATGATCCCATTATATGCAATATAGAGATACACACTTAAGATTCAAATATACAAACAGTTTGAAAGTAAAAGCATGAGAAAAGATATGTCATGCAAATTGCACTCATAAGAAAGCTAGAGTGGCTATACTAATAGACAAAATATATTTTAAAACAAAAATATACAGCTAGAGACAATGAAGAATTATGATGATAAAAGTGGTCATTTCATCAAAAAGGAGTATAGGTTCTAAGGATATATCTGGCTAACAACAGAACCCTACAATATAAGAAGTAAAACTGGAACAAACATAGAAAAAATAAATAATTTAACAATAATTATTGGAGACCTCAATACTTTGCTTTTAATAATGAAGTAGTCAGAATATGAACATTGGTATAGAATATTTGAACTAAATGATAAAACTAAAAAACTTAAACAGATCTAACAGACATCAGTAGAACACTCAACCAAACAACAGAAATACAATACACATTTTTCTGAAGTATGCATGAAATGTTTTTTACAGATGGATCATATTCTAAATCATAAAATAAACCTTAATAAATATAAATAGGATTGAAATTATGTAAGTATGCTCTCTGGCCACAATAAAATGAAATTAGATATCAACAGAAACAAATTTGGGAAATTTACAAATATGCAGAAACAAACACATTTCTAAATAACCAATGAATAATCCATGCATATTTATCTTTCACTATTCATTAGATGCCATAAAAATATATGAAATATGTATGATTTTATGTTGTATATATTATATATATCTATATACATAATACATATAAGTTATATAATGTATATATTATAATGTACATATATATTACAATATATGTGGGAATTTTGCATGATACCACTACACCATCAGTGTGGATTAATATAATATATGCATATATATAATATATACATATAATAGTTTTCAGTTTTATTCACATAAGAATGCAGTGTGAAAAGTATGTCTCTTGATAAAGTTCTAGAAATTTGTCAGTGAGTATTACTAGTTGTACTGAGTGGATAAATTTGACATGATACTTGGTCAACACTATTATGCAAATTTTTAATGACACAGTCTAAGACTAGAAAATCTTTATTATTTTTTAGGTTAGGATGATTCTTAGAACTCAGTTTTATGAGGATAAAAGAATAAGAGTCATATGTCCTGTATCTGCACCTTCTAATCTTTTATGTCAGATTATACTCCTTAAAGTCCATATGGAATCATATTCACCCTCTTCTTAAAACCTTCATTCAAATTTTATTAGTTATCTAAATAATTGTGAATAATAATAAATTCTGTGACCTGCCATTTTTCTACTGTACTATTGTTCTAACATTCCTTCCAAAACTTAACTCTTGTTGCTTGATGTCGTTTCCCCGTGTTTCAAAATTATATTACTTTTGCTGCTTCAAACAGGACTCTGATAAACTCCTATGTCTTTTGCTCATGTTCTCTCTACCTGGAATTACCTTCATCTCTCACTTTCCATGTCATAATCAACTAATCCTTCAAGGTACACTATCGATCATATTTCTGTCATATCGTGTTTTCTTAACCAGCCAACATTCCACCTTTGAATCTTGTTTAATTTGCATTTTCATATGGCACTGATGTTAGTTGGCCTTGGGTCCTACATATTCAAGTAACGTTTTCTATATAACTAAAGATCACGAGCCCTTTAATTCAATTAATTGTATATTTATTTATATTTCTAAAACCTAAAGTTGCATAAGGAAGGGGTTCAAGACATTAAATTGAGAGTCTCAGTGAACTACCATAGAGAGATATTACATATAACTCTTGAATTTAATTATGCATTAACACCTTGTGCTATATCAATATTCAGCAATAAAATGTTTTGGTACAAGAGAAAACAGAGCATGTAGAAGGAGACAACTATAGGAACGCAAGAGTACCTGGGAGTGCAGGTGTGGGGAAAATGGGCACGAAGAGAATAAACATGTCACCAGTGAACTGATACGATATAGGAAAGTGGTCACATGAGAAGCAGATTACCCTGTTTGAACTCATGAGGTGTTTTTGGAGCTCCGTTCATTTTCAAAATGAAAGAGTTTTAAACATAGGCTGCTGCCACCTTTAAGGATTAAAATATTCATGCCAGTGAGAGGATAGAGCAGCTTTGAACAAAATCAACCACTTGTGGTTAGCAGAGAGGATGCTGAGGTCTTGACCCTATTTGCCTCGGGTACCATTTTCATTTAACCTTCCAAATATTAAAAACAGGATAATTGTCAATTTTATGTGTCTTTTAAATTAATTAATATTTGCCTCCTGGGACTAAATATTACTTCCAGTATTTTTCCAGTTATTCAATATTACAAAAAATCATCTTCAATGGATTATTTTTTAAAGTCTGTTAAACCTAGCATTTTTCCTTGCTCACAACAATGCTAGAACTCATCTGGAGAGCTATAGGATAATGGAAGTCTTCAGAAACTAGTTTTTTTGTTTTTTTGTTTTTTTAAATCAAAATGTGCATCTGTACTACTTACAACACTACATTGTTCTTCTGCATTAGGGGAAAAAGAGAAGCTGTTTAAAGTCATATGACAGGTTATTATTTTGGTTAATGTGAACTGTTCATCTGACAAGTTTATTGAGTTTGATTTGTGTGCATAACCCCATAGCAAATCTATAGTTTATCTGATCTCCCTTTCCCCTCGCAAACTGACATCAGCAAATGTGCCATCTGAAAACAGACTAAAACAATAACAACCACAACAACAAAAGAAAAACACCTGGAGTATTAAAGTGTTTTAACCAGTATGATTTATGTTAATGGTACAGAAGAGAATATTTTTTCATTTTCAAAAACGTAACAGGCAATTGATGTGCCATATTGCAGTATGGTTTTAGCTATCAACATGTCAAGATTTAGTTTTGCTGTTAACATTTTACGATTTAGAAGGCTATAAGAATATGTGCAGTATAGCAACAACACAGGCTTCATTCCCTCGGCTATATTTATTGGGCTCTCAGTTTTCTCCCTTTCAAGAAGAAGATGAAAAATAAAGGGAGCAGGAGAGACAGACGGGGATCCCTTCAATATATTTCATTTTCTTTATTATGTCAAGTAATGAGAAATAAAGAGACAGAAAACTGAGTTCTTGATAGCCTATGCTCAGACCAAGAAGGATTCCAGACAGAGGAATCACAGTATATTTTTATTGATTTATTATCTCCAACAGATAACCATGTCAAAGAATGTACCACTTGATCCCAGCCCTTCATCAATGACAAGAGCTCCAAGGTTAAGCATGTATTGTGCATGCTACTGGACTGGGAGTTCCTGGCGATGTTACCATATATACAAGTAGCAGTGAGTGAGAGGCAGGGGAACATCACCAGACGGCTCTAATATTGTTCAAGTTTATTTCCCCTAGACAATGGCTTCAAATGAAAATACAAGGTCGCAAGGCTGTAGCAAACAGGCCTAAGTTGATGCAAAAAAGAAAAAAAGAAAGAAAGAAAAGTAAATTAATGTGAATATTAATTATACATAATCAGGACTTAATCTGTAACATCAACAACAAGGCCACCTTTGGCTGGTCATTATTTTCTGACTCTAAACAGATAATGTAGATTCAATATTGATGCTCCTGGGAGCACTCTCAGTATCATTATGTAACCATCAAATCTCAAGCTCAATATCGTACACTGAAACTGAAATTGAAATATGTAGTATATGTACACATATTTATTTCATGAGCAAGTAAAATGCTTTAGACTGAGCATACAGCTTTAAATGATGTTCCCCAATGAGCCAGATGGAGTTATTTTTTAAATAATTCTATTTTACTGCTTTTTGAAAGGAAGGATTTTCCTTTTAAAATGGAATGAACTATTCATCAAAAAAAGAGTACATTATGTTCTTGGCTTAGTTTTTCTGTAAAGAACTCAACATAAACAGAAGAAAGAAATTCTAGAATGTGTGTTTTATTTCTAATGCTATAAGATCAGAGTCATATAGATATTAGAAAGAAATAATACTTTTAAAAATGTATGTATACCATTAAATATCATCAAATTTATTGCCACATATAAAATTAATACCTTTTTTTATCAGCAAAATCACCCACTTTTTGTTTTTTTTACATCTTGCTCTTTTTAATGTGTGCAAACATACATTTAGAGCATTTACATTCAGGTGATTTATTGGTGGCTACATAAGTAATCATCATGTTAGTCTCAACAATAAGCAAGAAAGCACATGCAAATGCGTGCGTGCGTGTGTGTGTGTGTGTGTGTGTGTGTGTGTGTGTGTTCTTATGAAGTGAATAGGCAAAGGAAGAGGAGAGAGTAGAAGAGGAGGAGAAAAGGTGAATGTTTTGGATTAAGGACATATATTTTTAAATATGTTAAGAGGATAAATATCAAATGTTCTTACCAAAACCAAAACCAAAAACGATCACATACTCCCTCCCAAAACACAAATGAACACAAGGAAAAATTTGAAAGTGATGGATATGTTTAGTACCTTGGGTGTGATGATGGTATCACATAAATACATCCAAACTCATCAAGATGTAAACATTAAATATGTACAATTTTCTATATAATAATTATACTTCAATAAAAATCAGTGGGATATTTTCTCCCACACAGAGAACAGGATAATTAGGAGAAAGTGTCAGTCTTCACTTGTCAAGCCATTCAGCTGAGAGTGTTATGGATTTGGGATGCAGATTGCTCCAAAATAAATTAAAATTTACATGGCGAAAGAAGTCATTTCAGTCATTGGCATGTTGAGTATTACTCACTCAATCACTTCCCTTACTGAGTGATGAATTCAAAATAGTTTTATAAAAGGCAAAGGGCATCATCACTGTTTTTGTATTGTCAAGACTCAACTGAAGATGATTGTTAGGCAGAGTTGTTCATTTAGTTTCTAGGATAGTGTTGATATTCTTCCCAAGATGACTGGAGTATTTCCTTTCTGTTGAAACAGCAAAATTTAATTTCTTGTTTCAAATAGCACCATGATTTTTTCTGGTCTGTAGGTGGTTTATGAGTTTCTGGAGCTTTGAGCTTTGGGACCAGGTCTTTTTTTTATCTATCTATCTATCTATCTATCTATCTATCTATCTATCTATCTATCTATCTATTTATATTATAATATAATGAATGTGAAATTGTCTGGGACATACTATTCTACTTCAAAACCTCAGTGGGAACAGGTAGCAACGCTATATGTTGGATCAATTAAAAATAATGCCAAATAATATAAAGTCCTAAAGTAATGACTCTTGGTTTTGAGAGTATTCATATACATCTATATATTATCTATCTATCTATCTATCTATCTATCTATCTATCTATCTATCATCTATCAATCATCTATCTGTCTATCATCTCTATCTATCTATCTATCTATCTATCTATCTATCTATCTATCTATCTCTCTATCTATCTATCATCTATGTATTATTTTTACACACACACACACACACACATACACACACACACACACACACACACAGATAAGACGAATATCTTTCTAATATAAAAACTAAATACATACCTGGATGGACCTGATAAATTCTGCCAAGTGTCCCATGCTACAGTACATAAAACAGGTCATTATTAAATTATTTACAAATGATAAGCTATTAGAAAACCAATGTAGTATAAGAAAATATTATTCTAATATAAAACAAATTCTTCAAAGTAGTTATAATAAAAAACCTAGCAATAGCCATTTCATAAAATGAATTCTGTCTAACAGCATAGCAGCCTATAAAATGAAATTATGTTCTCTCTGTATATGTCAGGACTGATGATATCTAATCAATAACTCTGTGGCTGTCAAGCTCAGGTTAAATTTGTAGCAGGAAAAACATGTTACATAGTCCACCTATATTAGTTCATAAATAAACATTCATTTATTTTAACCAAAATATATTTTCAAAAATGGTAAAGAGATAGTTTTACATAATTTTAGGTGAGTTACATTTTTAGTGACTTGAAATATTTTAAATATATCTTGAAATAGACTGAATGGAGGATAAAAATATTTGTATTTATGTTTCAACAACAGTTGAACAGTCTTTTATTTATCTGGTTTGAAGCATCTATATAATAATAAAGAAAAAGTGGGGAAAGCATTGCCATTAACTGTATAGGCCATTATAGTCCATTAGAAATGTCAATTCTGGTATTTCTTGAAATTAAAGAGCAACAAGATTTTTTTAAAAATCTATAGTCTTTTATTAGAACCAAATACTTTTAATGTGTTCATAACAATAAAGCTATTAGATCTTTACAGTTTATAGTGCTTTTATTTAATTATAGTATTTATTCAGTGCTTATCATTTATTATGTATAAGATATGTATTATTATCTTGTGAGTATATTAGGAAGTTGAAATTTTAAGACTTTAAAAATATTGTTCAAATTTTTAGTAGAAAGCGAGAATTATAATTTGTACCTCAAGCTATCTTACTCCAAAATCCATGCCCCATAACTTTAATGGTATGCCCCGTCAATATTCTTTCATTAATTGTGATGAAAATGATTCCCTGTTACTCAGATACATGTCCAAGTTCTTGGTCTTGGTGCACTTCTGACCATATTCCCCAGATCCTGAAAGCTCACTTACCCTTGAAAGCCCAACGAAAGTCATCCTTTTTTTTTTTTTTTTTTTTAAGAAAATGACATTTGATATTCCTAAGTGGAAATGGCTTCTAACTCTTTTTTCTTTCTTCATAATATTTTAATTTCTTTTGCAGAATTCTCAGAATTCCATTTTGAATTTGATTTATTTTGTGTTCATATCTACCTAATAGGAACATAGTAAACATAATACATTTGACACTCAAATGCCATATTGTCAATTATAATTTCCCATGTCACACTTATTTGAAGCCTTCCTCAATCATATGACACATATCCAAACAATTCAAGATATGAAAATACCAGTGGAGAATGTCTCTTGAATATTCCCTTCAACCCTTCACTTATCACTCCTTTAATTCTACAAAATTGGTCAGTGCTTTTTTACTGCTAAAAGACTACAATGAGATTTCCTCTAGTCTTATTTTAACCTCCTATATTGTCCCAACTGATGTCAGACTTATCACATCTGGCTACAAACATGCAATAGCTCTCTAATAGTTTCAGAAAAGCTTAAGACCTCTATCCAATATGGCATATAAACCCTTTTGTATTCTGGCTCCTGTGTTGCCAATAGTCCTCCTCGTTTCGTTCTATTTTTTTCCCTCTTCCATCTCCACACAGAATATTTCAAATCCATTTGTGGCTTCAAAAGTTGAATAATCATTTTCCGGAAAGGCCAAGCAAGAATAGGCATTCCAAGCAGAAGCAACATGAGCGAAATATAGTGATTTCACTATATGAAGTGGCACGGTGTGTACAGCTGAGTTTTGTGAGAATGTAAAATGTGAGGGTTGTTGTTATATTGAGCCTTTCCTGATATAGGTCTGATAAAGCTAATTGTCCCTTTCTTTGTATCATTAAAGGTATCATAAGATATATTTATTTCTTTATCTAGTAAGACTGTACCTCCAGGGTTGGATTTATTTTATGTTTGTCTTTGCAAAACTAGAACCAACCACAATGTATGACTCATAGTGGGCACTTGAATGTTTTGTTAAACTATCGAACTGTTGAGAAATAATTCAACATTTTCTTAATCAATTTGAGAATCTAAGATCTCTGAAAATTTTTAGAAAAAAAAAATCTTCATATAATTTTATATGTCAGAAGGTGGTGTATCCTGGTACCTCAGCCATTGTGCTATGACTATAAAATACTTTCACTGGACTTTGTGAACTCAGCAGCTATAGGGACAGGGGTTTAAATAAATATTAACTTTTTAAAAGAACAATTAAAATTAATTGCAAGCATTTATTCACAAGTTGCTGTGTGGGAGAGCTATCCACACAGAAGAGGAATCAAGCTTATTGGACAGTTACAAAGAAAGGTGGTCTATCCTTGGTTGAAGCCCAGTGGAGGTGGGGGACTATTGTTTATCTTATAAAGGGTGGGGGGCGGTACTTTTTCATAGTAAAGGAGAAATCGTTTTTTCCTTAAAATCCTCTGCTTTCAGCTTTTTTCACTTGCATGGACCTCGAACCTTGATTAGTGGTCAACTGAAAAACAGACTGGACATTAAAAGATAAAACAAGATTGCTAAAAAATGAAAACAAAACAAAAAGCCAAAAACATGTGCTAGCAATAGGAGTATCTCATGGAAAAATCCAGTTAGACAATGGTTTAGCATAACTAGGAATCAAGAATAATTAAGCACATTACCAAAATCAAGAAATAGGTAGGAGTCAGGAAGTAGACAGGTAACAAATGTCCAATGAAGCAGATTCTCATAATTATGGAGTAATGAAAGATCACATTGTGAAAGTTTGTTAATATGCAAAATATGCACCTACAAAGGATATGAAAAACAGAAGTCACAGACAAAACAGAATGAAGTAGATTTATGTGTACTTGCAGCACAAATATCTAAATTATTTTTATAACTGAAAAATGTTTATTTGTTAAACAGTATCTAGTCATAATTTTGAGTAGTTATAATAATAGCTTTCTTGGATCCTACCAAATTATGGAAAGTATCTGTAATTATTCACCTTATAGTGAGATGTACCTTTCCTTACCAATGAGTATCAAATTTTGTATCACCATTGTAAATATTATTATTATTGGGTTAACATATTTCTTATACAGGATGTTCCATATGAGTAGGAAAAATGTCTACTGTTTCTAATCGTTTTATGTCAAGTGTTTAGCATAGTGTCTGAGGTAGACAAAACTCAATATTGCTAAATGAATGAGGTATATACATAGAAAAAATATAAATGATACATATTAACAATTCATATAAAACATTAATTTTACTAGGGAATCATTTTCTATAGTGTGCATTTTATTATTGTGAAATTTCAACATGTATGCATTTGTTTTGCAGTAAGCTAGTTTATTAATCATAAATGTTTACCCTGACTTATGCATTGTTAATCCATGCTGAAAAAAAATACCCTATGATTGGTTTCATTTTGTTCAAACATAGAATATTTATGAAAAATTTGTAATAGCAAATAATAATCATGTTACAGGAGAATAAAATCAGTTTAAGAATTTTTATCTAGTAAATTTTTAGAATGTTCATCTTTAAATGGTACACATTGTCCTACACCTAAGATTTTTCTTTGCTGAGAGTTTTTTCTCTCTGAGAGTTAAAATAAATCTAAGAGTTGAGCTGGTACTTTATTCATAGATGTTATTTAGGCAAATGAGGACTTAAAAGTTCAAGATCAAGAAATGAGTCTATTATTTAGGAAATTTCTAAAAACTTCTAGGTTTTTGTCTAATACTTTTTTATGCTCTCTCATTGGATATCCTGTTCTTAAAAGGATAGTAATATTTGTAATTCTATCTATCTATCTATCTATCTATCTATCTATCTATCTATCATCCATCTATCATTGTCATCATCATCTATCTATCATCATCTTTCTAATCTATCATCATCTACCTACCATCTATCTATATACCTATTTACCTACCTATCTATAGAATTTATTTTCAGAGCAGTTTTAAGTTTACAGTAAAACAGCAGAAAGTACAAGTTCTCATGTACCTTCTGCCCACACATGCATTGCATCTCCCATTATTACCATCTCCACTCATAATGAGTACATTTGTTACTTTTAATGAACTTAACATTAATACATCATTATGCAGAGCCCCGAGTTTACATTAAGGTTCATTCTTGGTGTTATAGATTCCGTGGGCTTTGGCAATGTTTAGTAACTTGTGTTCACCATTCTGCTATCACACAGAGTATTTTCACTGATTTAAAAAATCTGCTGTGTCCGGGCTATTTATTCCTCCCTTTTCCCTAACCCCTGGCAAACATGATCTTTTTATTTTCTCTGTACTTTTGCCTTTTTTCAGAATGTTACACAGTTAAATTATACATTATGTAGCCTTTTCAGATTGATTTATTCATTTAGTAATATGTATTTAAGTTTCCTCCACATCTTATCATATTTTGAGAGCTAATTTATTTTTAGTGTTAAATAATATTTCGTGGTCTGGATATGCCATAGTTTATTTATTCATTCACCTACTGAAGGACATTGTGATTGCTTCTAATATTTGGTAATTATAAAAGAGCTACTATAAACATCCATGTATATGTTTTTGTATGAACATAAGTATTCAACTCCTTTGGGTAAATACTAAGGAATATTTTTGCAGGATCATATTATAAGAGTATGTTTATCTCTGTAGGAAACTGCCAAACTGTCTTCCAAAATGGCTATACTATTTTGCATTCCCACCAGCATTAAAGGGTTCCTGTTGCTCCCCATCCTAGTCCGCATTTGCTGTTGTCAGCATTCTGGATATTGGCTATTCTAAAAAATATGTAGTGGTATCTCATTGTTTTAGTTGGCATTTCTCTGATGACATATGATGTGGAGCATCTTTTCACATGCTTGTTTGACATCTGCGTGTTTTCTTTGGCGAGGTGTCTGTTAAGGCCTTTGGCCCATTTTTTTTAAAATTAGGCTGTTATCATTGAGTATTCAGAGTTCTTTGTGTACTTTGGAAAACAGACCGTTATCAAATGCATTTTTGCAAATCTTTCCTCTCAGTCTGTGGCTTTTATTCATTGTATTTAGTTTATTTTAAAATATTTGCACTTTTGCAAAAGTACATAATCTAAATAATACCTGAATAATGTTAAATAAATCATCTAGTTTCTGCATCATGGCTTCTCATTTCTAAATTGGTTCCTTGAAGAATTTTATCTGATCTTTTTCTTTTGCTAGTTAGCTCTATATTTCTAAAATAATATGTTTATATCCCAATATTTCAATTTTTGAAATTATCTAATTTCTTATTTTGATACTTGAGAATATAACATTCTCTGCATTCAACCCAATTACCAAATATAGGTGCTTTTATCTCTTTTTAAAATGTGTTTTATGAATAAGGTTATTCTAAACACTGTATACATATCAATTACACATAACAAACAGCCCCATTAGGTGGGCACTATTATTATCCCATCAAAGTGACTGAAGTATAGAGAGGTTAATGATCTGCTGAATATCAACAGCCAGCAGATTGTGGGGCCAGGGATGTTGATTAATAGAGCCTTCTCTCATTGCCATCATCTCTTAATCAATAACATCTCTTAATTTCTTAAATTGTAAGATAAGAATTTTTATTCATTCTACAAAAATTCATCTTCGAATTTAAAATTTGCTCTGAAATAATAGTGACCCAAGCCCTTACTATTAGGGGATTTTTATTTCAGTAGAGAAATAAAGATAAATAAACAAAGGACCCAGGATATTAAGGGAAGAATTAACAGGGAGTAACTAATTAGCTATTGTGAGAAGGGTTCCCTCAGAACCAGACACTTAATCAGAAATCTATAGGAAGAAAAGATAAAGTGTCTTAGAAAGACATGCTAATGCTTAGGCTAGATACAGAAACCAGCCGATTTGTTTATTAACAGAAAGAAACCAGGGTAACAGGGGAAAAGGGGACATGTAAGAAATTTGAGGTAATAGATTCAGAGGTAGGGCACGCTGTTCTTTGTAAATCAGGTGTAGCAGACAATATCAAATATCATATCTCCACACTCATAGTCCCCCTAGAGGTACACATTGTCCTACACCTAAGATTTTTCTTTGCTGAGAGTTTTTTCTCTCTGAGAGCTGGGCAGTCCAGAAACACCTGACTGCAGCCTTTGACCAATGAATCATGGGAGTCAGAATATATGTGTGTGTGTGTGTGTGTGTGTGTGTGTGTGTGTGTGTGTATCTATGTGTGTGTGTGTGTGTACATACACACACATATATATTTCTTTGAATATATATATTCTTTTGAATATATATATTCCTATGAATATATATACATATATTGAATATATATATTCAATATATGTATATATATATTCCTTTGAATATATATTCAAAGGAATGCTGAGAGTATTTTAATCAGTTAGGGCTGCTACAAGAAAATACCATAGACTGGGTACTTAAAGAACAAACATTTCTCACAGATTTGGAGGCAGGCAATCCAAGGTCAGGGTGCTGGCAGATCTGGTGTCTGGTGAGAATCCTTTTCCTGGTTTGCAGAAGGCTGCCCTTCTTGCTGTATCCTCCCATATGGAAGAGAGGAGTCATTTTTGTGTTTCTTCTTATAAGGACACTTATCTCATCTTGACAGCTCCACCCTCATGACATATTTACCTCCCAAAGGTCCGACCTCCAAATCCCATCACGTTAGGATTAAAGTTGCAACATATGAATTTTGATGGGATACAAATATACAGGTCATAAAAGTTTGTATTCTGAAGCATGTTTCATGCCATCATTTAGAAGTCTCAAGATCTGTTTCTTGAGAAATCCAGACTAGCTAAAAAGTATTAAATGTAAAAACTTGGGTTTTATTCTCTTTGTCAGGAAGTGATTAGAAACTTTTTAAGCAAAGGAGTATCATACCTGAGTTACTTTTTAATTAAAAATATCACTTTAGCTGCTTTTTAGAGAAATGAGTTGCAGAAGCAAGAAGGTCTGCTAGAAGAATATTCTGATAGTATAGGCCTAATATGAGGGTATGTTGAAATTGTTTCATTCATATGGAGGAAAAATATGATAAATTCATATTTCTTGAGAGCAAATTGTCAAGACTTAAGGCTTGAATAAAATATTGTGAGGGAGAGGGAGGATTCAAAGATTACTTTTAGATTTTAGCTTGTTAGATGTTGTCACCACTTAATGGGATGAGGAAGACTAGAAAAGGGGCAAGTTTTGGATATAAAATCAATATTTTTTTGTCTATGTTAAGATTAAGATGTCAATATTCAGCCAAAGATATTTCAATATGCATCTAAAATCAGAGAATTTGATACTGGAGATCTAGCTTTGAGAGTTACTGCCGCAAAGAAGGTACTTAAATTCAAGAGTCCTTGAAAAAACATATAAAAAAAGAAAGGGGCAGTTGGGATGGAATATTGTGTCTCTCAGAGGATGACATGCCCCTGAAGGAGTATAGGAAGATGGATTATTGAGGTAAAAACAAAACCAATCAAGTGCCAGGGGAAAACAGCCTTTCAGTAAAGGAGAGATTATTCAAGTAGCATAAGTAGTGTTGTGGGACAGAGAGAGACATTATTAGTTATCTTTTCAAGATCAGGATCAGTCAAGTTTGGGAAGCCTGATTGAAGAGGGTTGAAAAATAATAATGTGCGGTGGGAAATGAATACATGGATTTTAAATATATCTTTCAAGATATGGTGGTGCAGTCAAGGGAGATCATTTTATCTTTTAAGATGGAACTTAGAAGATTGTTAAATGTTTATACAAACACTTAGTTTTTAGAAGAACTACCCTTCCATTTAGTTTCTTACTGCTTATATGGCTGTTATAGACTAAATGCTTGTATTTCTATAAAATTCATATTTTCAAACTCTATTCTCCAATATAATGGAATTAAGAGATGGGGGGGTCTTTGGGAGATAATTAGGGTTGGATAAAATCATGAGGGTAGGGACCTAATGATGAGGTCAAAAGAGAGCTTGTTACCTCTCTACTCTCTACCACATGAGTTATAGAATAAAAAGTAAGCAGTCTGCAACCCAGAAAAGAGGCCCCCTAGAACCTACCCATGTTGGCACCTTGATCTCATACCTTTAGTGTGGGAAACAAATTTCTGTTATTCATAAGCCACCCAGTCTACAATACTTAGTTATAGCAGCCTAAACTATGACAATAACTCAACTTATTTTTAAATTCATGCCATCTAAGCTTATTTATTTATATTTTACTCTTTCCCTGAGTTTGGATCTACCATTTCTGGCACTTTGCTTTATTTTGGCTAACCGCCACAATTGCTTAAGTATGTTTCTAGAACAGAGCAGGGAATATATATACTGAATTTCACATTACAGATGTGTCTTTATTCTACATTCATACTGAATGATCACTCCACTTGCTATAGAATTCTAATATGAAAATACATTTATTCAGAATTTTAAAGATATTTTTCTAATACCTTCTATCATAAAAAGGTAGGAATGGAACATATATCCAAGGCTAGGTTGATTCTCATCCTTATAGGTAAAGAGTACTATTTTACTTTATTTTTTAACTCCCTGAAAGCTTTTAGTATCTTGTATTTATTCTTTTTCATTTTAAATTTATACTTTTTATAAAACAATTTTAGGTTTACAGATACTGCAGAGAGTTCCTGTATTCCTCTAGCGCACATATACAGTTTTTCCTATTTCTAACAATTTGTTTTAGTAGGGGCATTTGTTATTATTAATGAAAAATGTTTAATAAACACCATTCATTATTCATTATTATTAACTAAAGTCCACGGTTTACACTTAGGTTCACTCTTTGCATTCTACATTCCTATGGGTTTTGAAAAATGCATATCATGTATTCACCATTACAGTATCATGCAGAAGAATTTTACCACCCTAAAAATCATCTGTGCTTCATTTATTCAACCCTATGCTAGCCTCACTTCTTTACCCCATCCACCCGAGTTCCCTGGCCCCAGAACTCCAGGCAACTACTGATTTTTCACTGCATCAATAGTTTTACCTTTTCCAGAATGTCATATGGTTGAAATCATGTAATATGTAATTTTTTTCAGATTGGCTTCATTACCTTAGCAGTATGTATTTATGGTTTCTTCACTCCTTTTTGTGGCTTGAAGGATTGATCATTTTTTTCTTGTTGAATAATATTATATTTTATGGATGTGTCATAGTTTATTTATCTATTCATTTATTGAAGGACATCTTGGTTGTTTCTAGCTTTTGTCAATTATGAACAAAGCTGCTATAAATGTTCACGTGCAGGTTTTTGTATGGACATAAACTTTCATCTCAATTGGACAAATATTTTTGAATGTGCTTACTGGATCATATGGTGAGACTATGTTTAGCTCTGTAAGAAACTGCCAACTGTCTTTCAAAGTGGCTGTGCCATTTTCCATTCCAACCAGGAAAGCGAGAGTTCCTGCTGCTCCATACCCTCTCCTGTGGTTGCTGTTTGTTAGTTTTATGGGTTTTGGCCATTATAATAAGTTTATAGTGGTATCTCATTGCTGTTTTAATCTGAAATTCCCTAATGATGTGATATTGAACATCTTTTCATATGCTTCCTATCTACATATTTTTTTTAGAGAGGTGTCTATTCAGCTTTTTGCCCATTTTAAACTTGTTACATGTTGCAGCTGAAACTATAAATATAAAGCATTTTTACTATTTTCTTATTGGGCTTATTACTCTCGTAAAACTTGAAAGTAGTATGTCTAGGTTTGTTGGGTTTTTTAATTTATTTTTTTACATGCTCAGTAGGTTCCTTAAGTATGTATATTCATGTCCTTCATGAGAAACTGTATTTTATTATTTTTGATTAGAAATGCTACTTCATTTTTTCTATTCTGCTGCTAAAAGTCATATTAATTGAGTGTTGGCACTTTTGTGTTAATGATTCACATATTTATCGGCTCTCTCATAGATTCTATATTATTTCTGCCTTCACAAAAAGATTCCCTTTATCTTCCCATCCTATTTTTTTTTTTAGCAATTATCCTGTTCTGTTGGTATTTCTTTTTCACAGCATTTGGTTCTTGTTTGGTGAGTACAACATCATCTTGAATACCCCTTAAGATAAAGTACTTACATTTTCTTCTGAGTCTGCATTGTCTTTGTTTACTCCAGAATTATTTTTCTCCTTTTTCATCTTGGTATCTTTTCTTACTGTTACAGGATTTCCTGACATACTTGGTGACATTGATTTTCTATTTGAATTAGAAAAAAAAATTAGGCTATAAAAGGCTGATTGAATCTGTATAGGGGTGGGACTTGTTCTACTGGCAGACTTAGTTTCTCGTTAGTCAGAAAGACAGTAATTGTTATGAGGAAACCCTAAATGTCAGAGTGTGAAAACTTTTCACAAGGCATTCTTGACTTTTGGCAATAGTAGTTGTGGAAAGGAGTTTATATGATCAAGATTTCGATCACTTTTTTCAGCCCTCATTTCTCTGTTGCCCCCACCCCCATTATAATTGGAATTTATAAATTTTGAACTTTTCCAAGAGCCAAGGCAGATTCTCCAGGCCGCAAAAATCTTTTCGTCCTACTCATTGTCCTCTTGTATCTTATTAAATATGCCAATCTATATTTATATCTATACCCATAGTCATAAATATATCTGTTTATATCTATATATATGTCCATATCCATATCTGTCTCAACCCATTCATCTGTTCTATCCATATATCTTCATCATCTACCTATAATCAATCGATGAATGAAAATTAGTAGTTATCAGAATTAAGTGTATTTAAAAAATAATATAGCCTAAACACATTCTTATTTGTCTGTGAAAAACTCTAAGAGTAATGAGTAGAAGGATAATCAAACTAATTGCTGGAGCAGGGGGACACACTTCTCCAATAAGAAGATTTCACAGAACCTGAAAAACCGATAGCTCTCTCATCAAGGATATTCAAGTCAAGCCTGCTCCACTAGTTACTGAGGATGTACAAAAGCATATTGGAAAAGGCTTGTTGTTGTGAGCTACTGAAGTAAAGAAAAGTGGCATCTCCACTACTTGAGAAGGGAGATTCAGTACATTCAGTGCTTCATTGGAAAGATGCATTGCTTTCTGGGGACTGTGAAGTGTTTGTAAGTTGGAGGGAAACAACCAAATGTGCAGGAGGAATTTGGAGGAAGACACTATGAACTTTTTTAAGTTTTTTTTTTTTTTATGGAATTTTCTTTGCTGGCCATTGTTACATAAGCATTGCAATGACCTTACTCCTGTAACCAGCCCCCCCCCCACCACCAAAACTATCTTTACCCTTCAACTCTGTAAAGCTTATTGCCACCCTCCATTAGCACATTGGTAAGCAAAGTGAAGATATCGCTCATATTTCTGATAAAGCAAAGATCTAATGAAAGTTAAAACTATTCCCCCTGTTATCCTGGTACTTTCAGACAAGCCTGTTCCCATAATTTACTAAGGAGGAACAAAAGTTTATCTGAAAAAGTTGTTTAATATCAAAACCACAGAAGTGGCAGCTGTTACTACCTCCAGTGTTCATCAAGATTCACTAATCTGGGCAGTGGCCAATGTCCCACCTCAGTCCATTTCTCCTTCCCTCCATCAACATTTGTGTCCTGTGTTTCAGTTCATCTGTGCTGTCAGCGTTTCAAAAGGAAAACTATTAATTTATGTAATTAATTTCCACTGAGGAGGTAGCAGCTTCCAGTATTACTTCTGCCAGCATATTTGGCACTTTGCTAGGGGTTTTCAGGAATTACAAATCTTTAACAAAAAGGGAAGCATCACTAATGATAATGAAAAAGATATTGTTACAGACTGGCAGTAAAGATATTATAGCTCCTCTGAAAATATTTTCTGAGCACCTGGGAGTTGGGAGTGGGAGGACTTCTCAGCTGTAACTTGAAAAGCATATCACATAGCAATTAGTAACTTCATGTAAGTCTGGCCTTGACTGAAGTAGCTACAAGTTGAACATTGCTAATTCATGTCTTACTTTGTTGGGACACCTGCCCTCCTCCTACAATGTTTGAAATAACAATAACAACAAAACAATAAGACTATAATGAGACAATAGAACTAACAACATTAACAGAAGCACAGATGCCAATAAAAATGTTAATACTAAGAGTCATACTTTGGATGACGTTGTGGACCATCTACCTGTGAGTAATTTGTAAAACATTATACTCAAGAGACAGTGAATTATAATTATTATGTTAGCTTTGAATTTCAATCTCTGATTTAGACTACTGATACTTGGAGCCTAGGTCAAAATAAACCGGGAAATGGATGTCTAATGAAATAGCGTATTTAATGAGGCCATGTGGCTGCATACATTTTTGGCAAAGGAACTGAGGCAGCTGGAGGAGATCTAGGTAAAGTTGCAGGAGCTGTGGATCCAACTGCTGCTCCACACCTACGAAATGAGCCAGTAGATCAGTCACATTGCGTATGAGTGGCAGTGGCCAAGGCACCTCTCACAGACCCTTAGGGCATAATGACTGCTTGTTTACTTCTATTTCTACATTCCATATCTTGCCCAAATATTTCATGTGACTAACCCTAACCAGGAATTATAGAGGGAAGGAAATTCTGAGGAAATGTATTTGCAGCTTAGCTAAGCTGAGGCAGTACAAAACCACCACAATTGGTAATAATGGGAATTTGTAAAATTGCCCAAGATGTGCTTTCACCCCTCTTTATGTATGTAGTTGCTATACTGAGCAGTAGCTGAGTAATTAAAATCTCACCATCAGAGATGCCGTTATTAGAACCCTGTTGGTGCTCTCTGATGTGAAGTCAAGCATAGTACGTTATTGCATAGCATCCTGTGAATTCTGCACCTTATCAGCAGCTAGAGATTCTTTGGATGGCACAGCAATAAAAAATACATTTTATAGCTATAAACTGAATAATACACCTATCTATATCCATTAAAGCTAGTAACTCCTCCCTCCTCCCAGTTCTTTTCTACCGCATTTGTGCACACGCGTGTGCACGTGCACACACACACAGTACATAGCCTGAAGTAATATCATAAATTACCATAAATTAAAGAGAAACCTTGTTCTGGGTGACTGTATTTAAGAAAAGTATTGTGAATGCACATAGAGAAGACACTGTGCAAATAAAAAGGAAAGGAGTTTGGTTTTGATCTAATGGTTTCACCGATTTTTCCTAAGCAAGATTGTAATTACCTGCACAGGAGCTTAAAATAATATGTGCATTAAATTTCAGGAGTTATCTTATTAAATGAATATGTTATTTGTATTCTATATGGAAATGAGCTTGTGTGTTTTGACTTTATACATGAGCTCGGACCCCCTGGGTACCCTGTGGGGAGCAGGCACAGCTGATTTCTTCATCTGCAAGGCAGAAGCTTGACAGCCACAGATGTGAGCTGCTCCAGCTTTAGGTGTGAAAGCTGCTTTGTGAATCCAGAATTCAGGCAATTAAGCAAGTTCCCCTCCTGGTAAGCTGGTACTTAGCCAGGCCACTGTCAGTGCTGCCCACACTGCTCTAGGCATAGGGCTTGGTGAGATGGAACACCTGAAGCTTCTTGCTAGAAAAGAACAGACTCAAAACCACAAATGCTAAGCACCTCCTTCACAAAACTGCGTTAGCCTTTAGCTCTGCATCCTACAGACAGATTCAAATCAAATATAAAGAACCCAAGATAAATCATCAGTAATCATGTACAACTCCTTAGAGTTACCAAGCACGCACAGCACATTGTGCACTGCCTATGGTTATATATTAATTATATATTTCATTGTATCTAATTTAATTTTTATAACAACCCTGTAAAGTCTATATCAATGTTACTGTTTAGAGATCAGGAAACTGTAGCTCAGAGCGGTTCAATACCCTATTGTAGGTTGCAGAGACTGAAAGTGGCCAAGCCAGGACTGAAACATTCTCCCCTACCATCGATCCCAGGGTCCACTTTAAATCCCTTCTAAGCAGACAGGACACACATGAGTTAGTAAAATAAATAGCCAATTTTACGTGGGTCTCTGGCACAGCTGTTTTGTACTATGCACGGTTTTAATAAATCATTTATAACATTATTTCTACCTTGTCTTTATTTGTCCATTAATGTGAGACTTACTAATAATTGTGAATTAGCACATAGTATGTTGCCAGTTTTTTGAAAAAAAAAATTAAAATTGTGGATAGTTTGTGTTCCAGACAAGGAGGAAGTAAAGGGAAAACGAAATCATAACCTGCCACATTATCAGGAACTTTGCTAGATGTTTATACATTTTGTCACCAGCAATGAGCTTGTTGTCGCCAACAGTGAGAGACAGTATATTATTGCCTGCTGAAGGAGGAGACCGAAGTCAAAGAATTTTCCCGAGGTCAAGGAGAAAGTAAATAAATGGTTCAGTTGGGATTTGAACATTGGTCTGATTGTCAAGATAAATTCTCCATCTCTCTTTCTGGAGGGGGTGGGGAGAGAGAATGAGAAAGAAGGGAGGGGAGGGAGAGAGAGAGAGAAGGGGACAGGGAGAGGAGGAGAGAGGGAGGGGGAGGAGGAAGAAGGGAGAGGGAGGTGGAAGGAAGAGGGAGAGAGAAAGAGTCTTCTAAGGCATGAAATCAGTATTTTTCAAGTATTGTTTTCTATCTTTATAACAACTCTATAAAGTTAGTAACTATTCATTCACTTCATTTTACAAATGAGGAAAAGGATACAAATTAACTTAAATTGTCTAAAATCCTAAAGCTATTAGCTGGCAGAGAAGGAAATCTAATGTTTGACTTTAGTGCTTGTGCTCTTTCCACTAACAGATCCCCCAGATTGCTGAGTATATACATGGAAATGTAAACAACCCATAGGAAATAAATGACTTTTTAAAGACAATAGAGTAAAACAATTCACAGAGCTGTTAAAGATTGCCAAGCCCTCCAATACCTGCTACTATGGTATAGTAGGATACAGTTTGGTGTGAGTTCTTTTTCCACTAAGTTTTAAAGAATACTACACTTTGAGAGTTTTCATTTATTTTTTGCCAACATTCTCATAAGCACAAGCTTACATGAAATATTCATTAGAAAAACAAATTCCTGTAGTAAACAGGAATGTAGCGAGATACAGTATATTATGAATTACATGCTGTATTACTTTAAATGGAAGGAAAAAAACTCAAGGAGAATGAAATTAAATATACGTATCACTATCAACAAAAGAAAATGGAACAATAATAGGTTTACTTAAAAATGGCTTTCATTCAAAAGAAGCCTATATTTACAAAAATCAATTATACTTACCTAGGATTATGTCAGTTAAGGTTACACTTTACTACTTCAATTGCTCCATAAAGACTAAAAATTGAATAAGTAATGTTAATTTATTACATTAATACTATTATTGGTAACAACAAAGCTTAATTAATGAAAATGAAATATTCAATCCCATCCTGTTAGAACCGCATTGCTTTCATTTTAATTGTTTCTCCGAAAGGAATTATGCTACTCATTTCTCCAGGAGGTGGGACTTAAGTCGAGCCTCTCTCCCCAGGCTACTACATTTGAACTTGAGGATGAGTTCAATTTATTGACTTATCACTTCCAAAGATCAGAATAGGGCAAGGGAAAAGAGCAGCTAATTGTACAGTGGAGAAACCTGTGAAAAACTACTCTAAGAGATGAAACAACTACGTGGATCAGCGATACCATGTGAAAATCATGTATTCCTGAGACAGTGTGAACGGAAGAGTACTTCACCACTGTATTACTCCTAAAAGTCCACAGCCCTGGTTTAGTTATAGGGAGAACATCAGACAAACCCAGACTGCAGAGTACTGTAGAGGATACCTGGGCGGTACTCTCTAGACTGTCAAGGTCACAAAAAGGAAGAAAAACTGAAATAAGAGGACACCAAGGAGAGATGAACACTAATCTAAAAAGCACCCAGGATTAGATATTTAAACAGAAAGAGACCATGATAGAAAAACAAAACAAACAAACAAAAAAAACCCTGGTGAAATTAAAATAAAGACTTGAGTTAATAGTGATATGCCAATGTCAGATTCCTTTTTTGAGAAATGCATATTTGTATACTACAGATGTAGTTAAAGCACTGTGTTTAGTACTTCCCAATTGCATCTTTATTCATTTCATAGTAGTAAATGTTAAAGTTTCCTTAATATTTTCATACATACCTTTATGCCTTCATCGAAAGTTCATATATCTTTTTGAATAGGTTTATATTATATTTTTTAACTTCATATAAATAGTAAATTATCTCTATAACTTTATTTTGCATAGTGTATAGTATTTAAAAATACCTATTTATATGCAAAGCTTTAGTCCATTAATTTTACTGCTTATAGTAGTCCAGTACAATAATGTATTTTATTTCTCCACTCACCTATTAATGGATGTTTCGGGTGTCTCCAATTTTCCACTATTTATAAACGATATTGGTATGTTTAATCCTGTACAGATTCCCTTATGTATGAGAGTTTCTCTAGAATGGAACAAGGGGCAGATAGGTTTTCCTGACCAAGAGGAAACATCAAGAATATTATGTAGGTACTTGAATAATGACTTAAAAATGTTATCATAACAAACAAAACAAAAAGGCCATAAACAAATAGACAAGTGGTCAGATTTGGCCTGGGGTGGTTTATCTATTCTAGAATAGAATTCTATTCTAGAATGTATAGTGGGCATAGAAGTTCTGGATTACAAGTTATGTACATATTCCACTATACAAGATATAATTCCAAAGTGGATGAACCAATTTACCATCCCAACACTTAGATATAATTTTTGATTGCTCTATAGTCTCCCTAGTGCTTGATTATGAGAAAGTTATTACTATAAATTTAATTTGCATTTTTATTAAAGTTGATCGTATTTTTTTATATTTGTTTACCAACCATGTTTTCACTCTATTAAATTGCCTAGTTATAGCTTTTGTCCATTTTTTTTCTAAGGAGATGTTTCTCTTTTTCTTATTTATATGGAATTCTTTATGTATTCCATAATCTTTTTATTATGGCTATGTGAGCTACAAATATCTTTTCCCTATTTTCGTTTTCTTCTTGCACATTATGATAACCTGTATACACAGAAGTTTTCAATTTTTATGTAATTTAACTTAGTAATCATTTTTAGGCTAATGTCATAACATTATTCATTATATTTTCTTCTAAATTTTAAAAGATTTTATTTTCATATTAGGTAGTTTTTCTACCCTGAATTCATTCTGTTTATTCTGTGTTGTGGTCCTTTCATTTATTCCTGATTCAATTCCACAATTTTATAAAAGTCATTGAAAAATATTTATAATTTTTATTATAAAGTCTTACATATCTTTTATCAATTTCTGGTGCTATCTTTATTGATATTTTTAAAGGTGCACTTTCGTGGCCAATGTTTAGGAACACAACCAATTTTAGTATACCATTTAGTGTATTAAATATTAGTATATGTTATAAAATTCCTAACCTGATTTAAATAATTCTCATAATTTATTGACATACCTTAGAATTTTCATACAAGTAATCATATTAATAATGCCATTTTGTTTATTTTTTTTACTATTCTTATTTATCTTATTATTCAATATTATCTAAATAATGTTTCTCAACTGGTCAAAAATTTACTTCCTGGGAAGATGTGGTGGTGTTCGAAGATATTTTTAGTAACTTCATACGGGCAGGGCGCTACTCTAATTGAGTGATTAGAGGCTAGAGAAGCTGCTAAAAACCCTGCAGTTCATATGACAACACCCTACAACAAAGAATTATCTGGCACAAAATGTTGATACTGGTGAGGTTGAAAAATGCTGCTTTAAAACTTTCAGTAAACAGTTAAATGTGAACTTTTTTTAAGAAAATGGGTGTTTTCTAACGTTACAACTAAATATCATGTTACTACGTGGTTTTAAAAGATGTCTTTTATTAGAAATGGTTGTTGACTTTTATAAATATTCATATCTGTGAGATGTCACTTTTGAATATATTAATGTAGTAAATTGCATTAACTAATCTTCAGTGGTACAACTCTCCTTGCATGCCTGGAACAAACTCGGCCGGATTTTGATGTATATTTATTCTGTATATATTTAGTAACCCCTGTCTGTAAACTATTCCCACCTTATGTGTATTATATCTTTATCTGTAAATGCACATTGGCCTGGTCTTTAGGCAAATCCACAACAATCTGTTGAATCTTTAATGTACCTCAAATGCAATTCTCAGTCAATAGCATTAAATAAAATGTTATTAAACATGTAAAAAGACTCCCTACTACTATTCCATCAAAATTCTAACATCTTTGACTAGCTATGCTTAATATTTCTTTAGGGTACAGAAATACCTTTCTCCCCATAAAAATCCCAATAGCATTTTTTAAAGGAATAGAACAAAAAAAATCAACATATTTGTATGGAACCACAAAAAACCCTGAATAGCCAAAGTGCCCCTGAGAAAAAAGAACAAAGCTGAGGTATCTCACTCCATGACTTCAAATTATACTACAATGTTACAATAATTAAAACAGCATGGCACTGGCCAAAAAACAGTTATGCAGACCAATGGAGCAAAACTGAGAACCCAGAAATAAACTATATACTCAACACGCACACACACACACACACACACACACACATGCACACACAAACACACACATACACAAATAATTTTTGACAAAGAAGCCAAAAACATACAATGAAAAAAAAAAAAAAGCTTCTTCAATAAATGGTGCTGGGAAAATTAGAAAGTCACCTGCAAAAGAATGAAACTAGACTGCTATTTGTCACCAGACACAAAAATTAACTCATAGTGGATCAAAGACCTAAATATAAGACCTGAAGCAATAAAATTTATAGGAGAAAACATAGGTACTAAACTTACGGACTTTGGACTTAGAGGAAATTTTATGAATTGGACCTTGAAGGCTAGGACAGTAAAAGCAAAAATAAAGGAATGGAACTATATCGAACTAAAAATCTTCTGCACAGCTAAAAAAACCTTCAACAAAACAAAGAGGCAACCAACTAAATGGGAGAAGATATTTGCAAACAATAGGGGCTAATATCCAAAATACATAAAGAACTCATACAACTCAACAACAACAGCAACAACAAATTCAATTAAAAAATGGGTGGAAGACCTGACCAGACCTTTTTCCCAAGAAGACATATAACGGTCAATTAACATAGGAAAAGATGATAAACTTCACTAGATATTAGGGAAGTGCTAATCAAAACCACAATGATACTCCACCTCACACCTTTAGAATGGCTATTATCAATAAGACAAGTAATAAGTGTTGGAGAGGGTGTGGAGAAAAAGGAACACTTATACCTTGCTGGTGGGAACATTAATTGGTATAGCCACTATAGAAAATAATATGCGGGTTCCTTAAAAAGTTAAGAGTAGAATTACCATTTGACCCAGCAATTTCTCTTCTGGGTATCTACCCCAAAACTTTGAAAACATTTATTTGTAAAGATATATGTAGCTCTGTGTTCATTGCAGCATTATTCATGGTGGCTAAGACATGGAAACAACCTGTGTCCTTTGATGGATGATTGGAAAAAGAAGATGTGATACATATATACAATGGGATATTACTCAGCTATAAGAAAAGATCAAATTCTGCCATTTGTGACAACATAATGGCTCTTGAGAATATCATGCTAAGTGAAATAAGTCAGATATAAAAAGTTGAGGACCATATGATTTTACTCATATGTGGGATATAAAAGTAAAAGCAACAAATGAATAAGACAAACAAACAAAGACTGACAGACACAAACAACAGTTTAGTGGTTACCAGAGAGAAAGGAAGGTGGGGGGCAGGGATAGGAAGGAAAAAGGGGGTCAAATATACAGTTAAGAAAGGAGATTTGACTTTGGGTGATGAACACACAATGCAATACGCAGAACATGTATTTTTAGAATTATGCTCTTGAAACCTATATAATTTTATTAACCAGTGTCACTCTAATACATTTAATAAAATTTAAATATTCTCAGATCCTTGGAGTAAGTTATACTCTCTTGTTAATAATTATAGCTAACAGCATCATCTCAGATTCAGCTTTGCTTATTTTGCAGGAACTATAGAGAGGTAGATCACTACTTTCGTTGGATGTGGATGGGGAAATCATGAGTGCCTTGACTTTTAGGATGTGTTCCTCCTATCTTCTCTCTTCAGAAGAATTATTTCTTAATATTAAAAAAAAAAGTACAAGAAAACATTAAGTAGAAAAAAATGAAGTCTGTCCTAAAAGTTGAAGGACCTCCAAGTGAGGTTGTGGATTTAGAGAGAGCAACAACTTGCTATGTGGCATGAGACTCATTCACTATCATATTTCAGCCATTTGATGAGCAGCATCTGGTACGTGACCTCTTCTAATAAGCCCTCAGGGCTCTGGGGTTGAGTACAGAGAACGATCCTGATACAAGGCCTACATTGTGGAGAGCCTGGAATTTCTGGAGATAAAGAGAGTTAGTAAACACTGTGGTATTTTTGTGCTTGGACCCCCGGAGTTCAGCCAAAATTAGACAGAATCGGACTCTATCAAAACCAAATTCAGCATCCTTATGGTGTCGGCTGGGAAGGTGTGGTGTTTAACCATTGTCCTTATGAGCCCATTCTGTGCTGGTGGATATATTCAGAGGCAAACTTGGAGATAAAGGAAAAATAATTTCTGGAACAACATCTGACCCACCACCTCTCAACTGAGTCCCTTAACAGAAAGGGACTCATTTAAAAAGACAGAAGGTGGAGAATGAGACCAATTCTACCGCCTGAGGTTAAGTGACTTGCTCTTGTCTTCATGACCCCAAAGTTGGAGCTCTGAATCTCAGAAAATGAACCCTCACTAGTGTTCATAGATCATAATGCAATACCGAGGACATGTCAGAAGCTCAACTAATACACATTCAATTAAAAGGAATAATATATTGGAATACAATGAAAAATTATAAAGGTGTTTCCATAGTCTAGAATATGTACATCATATAACCAAAAACTATGTGTCCAGTAGGAAAATTCAAAAGGACTTTTATCAAACCATTGTTTGTTTTTGTTTCAAGAATTATGAATCTAAGATTTATCTCTCTTTGCTTTTTTGATTAAAAATGTAGAGCCAAAATTAAAGCTTTACCTCAGTGATATACTAATACATAGGGCTGTAATTGCATGTGTAAAACTTGACCTTGGTTTTATTATTTTTTAAAATTATATTTTCCAAAATATGTATATGTGTGTATATATATATACACACACATATATATACACATATATATACATACATATATATATATACACGCATATGTACATCAAAATTTTTTCTTTGCAAAAACATGTCTCAGGAAGGAATACTTTCCAATTTGAATCTCTGAATAAGAATCTCAAATCACTTAACTCTTATTTTAATTTTTAAAATAATATTATGTTTGTGGAAGACATGCCAGTAGGAAATTAATTCAGTTAAGGGTAATTATGAATGCTTATACAGATCACTTAACAGAATCATTAAAGAAAAAAAAAAGTAAGAGAGGTTAGAAATGTAGCAAAAATGCCCAGTTGTAATTGTCCAATATCATAAAGATTGAACTAAATAATTATAATAAGACATATGTATAAACCTAAAGGATAAATGTTTTAAAATTGTTTAATGCTCATAACTATGCACTTGTGGTTTAGGATAAAATTTCTAGGAGAAAATTATATTTGAATTAAAAAAGTACTATATCTAAATAACATGGATGACTGTGAATATGATGTTCTCTATGTTAGATAATTCAATAAAAGTCTGTGATGATAACCGCTAATTAAAAATTGTTTTTGAAATATGAAGAATAGATAATATGTCTGAATTACTAGATTATATAGCACATAATTATAAAGTAGGTGCATGTATCTAAATTTATAAGGTCAGCATCTATAAAATCTCATTATTTTATCTATATCATAAAAATTTACATATTTAAATTGAACCAAAATATTGTTTATTAATTACATCAGTAGAAAAATAGTGAAAATCTTATATATATATTTTTGGATACACCTTTGATTCTTTATATTTTGTTTTAAATTGATTATTATTTATATAACAAAGACATCAAAATAAATGTGAAAATTTATGTATAGACATTACGGATACTTGCGTAATGGATATTTCAGCTTAATATAACATTGCAAGTTTCTTAAATATTTGATGTGCAACTCTACTGTTCTTGAACCACAAATTATGGTAACATTATGTGAATAATGTCATATTTCACTAGGACGACACTGAGAAATCTAGCTCAAAGACCATCTATTGTTTTTAGTAAACAGATGGTTGATTTAGTTCATAAGAAAGCAAAAGACATAGAGCCAACATTAAAGAATCAACATCTGGTTCCTATACATTTTGTAATAAGGTTTTACTTTTAATAATATAAGATGTTAATATTTTTTATTTATTACACATTTGTTTCTATACATCCCACAGAACTTTTTTTTTGCACCAACTGTAATAGACAGGGGTCATGACTGGGTCCCTTTTTTCTTCTCCCTTGCTCTTTCTCTTGCTCCCTTCTTCCCTTCTCTCTCTTCTTTTTTCTTTTTTCCCCCTCTCTTTTTAATGTTCCTGTGACCTTTACCAATACTGTTATTAGAGTTTATTTCCAATGACTCAATAGTTAAGTCTCTTTCTTCTCATTTCATTCTTGGCAGCGGTGACATCAGGCCAGTGAAAATGAAATGTTACAGTCAATTGTGTTTAATATTATTTGTTCCTATCACTGTTAACACTTCTATTTTTATCAAAACGTTTAGATCGGCACTGTCAGTTCCAAAGGAACTGCTGACATACCAAAGGAAACTTTGAATAACAGTTCTGCTGTATTTTCTCTACATTATTCAGAGTCCTTGTTTGAAAATATTTTCTTATTCCTCAGGATATTTATTCTGAAAAAAAAAAAAAAACAACTTGGTGTTTTGAGCTCATCAATTCGTGATTCTTATGTTCCACTTGAAGTTTTAATCCTCTGTTTCTAATCTCACAATTGGTTGCCGTAGAGGTGACTAAAATGTCACAAATATAGGATTAATATAATTCTATGCAGAGAATAAGCCATAGATGATTTTCTAAGGAACAAAGATGTCATTTTCATGTAAATTTATCAACCGTCTCAAAGTGAGTAAGAAAATAAAAGACATAAATATGAGATCTAATAGTACCGATTGTAAAAGAAGTGGCTAAAGATCAAAATTTCACATAAAATTTTAATAGCTCTGAAAAATTTATACATACATTCATGTTTTTTGAATTCTGCAGTTCTTTGAATACATGCAGGTGGGTCTGCAAATTTAAAGCATGTGTACATGACATACTTTCTTAATCCAAACACTTAATTGACTGCTGTATATGACCTTGAATAACTAAAACTAAGACTAATTTCTTGCTTGGTTTGTAGAAAGGAATGCAATTTTATAATTGTACTTTTTATCCTCCATTTCATTTGAAAGAATGATATTTCAAAACAATAGAATTCTCATGAAATTGTATATCCTACATTGATTATGTATTAGATAGAAGATTCTGTTCATTGTTTTTTCTCAGTAATTTAAATATGGGAAATTATTGAGCATGTTATATCTTCTTCTTTTTCTTACTGTGAGTATGGGTACATGTTTCACAGTATAAAGCACAGAGTAGGCTTTTACTTAACACTTATCAAGTTATAATACAAAACAGACACTTTCCCTCTGGAGAAAAATGAAGTCGACAAAATTTGAATAGTCTTAGTTAAAGACAAATTTTCCTTTTCCAATCCGTGCCAAACTACTGATGAGCACACAGCTCCATCTGGGGGCAAGGCCCAAAGGGAACATTTTCTGAGAGTCTCTTGGTATCTTGGCCATGTGTCTGTCATCTCTGTGCACCAGTCACACAGCTTCCTGCGTCAAAAGCTCTGAAGTGCTCATGGAAGAGACTTTAGGAATTGACGACCACGAGTGTCTCCAGTTAGTGCATTTCAGGAAATTCCTTTAAGGTCACTGGTGACATCGTTGTTGCCAATTCCAAAAGACACTGTTGAGGAATCCTAGAACCTTATACCTTACTATCTATCAGCCAGTCTTTTCCTGCTACGTTCCGCTTCTGTGACATCTCTGTCCTCTGGTTTTTATTCTAACTCATTTTACCTCAGAAGTCTAATACTCACGTCATTTTGTCAGTTACCTCCTAAATATCTGCAGTTAGCTCTTTTCTCTTTTCATTTTTCACTCTTGTTTACAAAATTATGTCCACACTCATATCTTCAAATACCTGTCCAACTTCAATAATCATCCATTTTCCATATAAAGTCTTACCCTTTGTATTGAGATTCACTCTGTTAGGATAATGATGTCCTATTCAATTTTGTTTGGGTATCTTACAGGCCATTCATAGGTAATATACCCCCAAATTGTTCATACGTCCCTACTAAACCACATCTATATATTTCTTTTCCTGCTTCAAAACCTAAATATTACTCTCTTTCTCCTTTATTCCCCAATCCCAATAACCTTAATCAACTGACAAGTACTGACAATCCTAGTCTCTCAAATAGTCTCAAATCTGCCCTTCATCTTCATTGTCATAACCATATTATGTTCTTTTGTTTGGCTACCTGGAACACTGCCACAGCTTTCTGATAATCAGTTTCTGATATTTAATGCATCCTTTCAACTGCAGAGCAACTGTTCCAAGTCAATTATATCATCTTCCTGCTTAAAATCCTTACCGTCTTCCTCATTTCCATCAGAGGCAGTCTGATTAAGGGTTTAATGTTACACAGGTAGACAACTTAGCTTCAAATGCTGGATTCTCCAGTTAGTAGTCAGTTAATTTTGTCAATTTATGTAATGTTTTTGTACCATATTTTCCTTATCTATAAAATGGTATTAATAGTGGACTTACAAGTCAGCTAGGAGAATAAGCTAAATTAATTTCTATAAATCTTTAGCACAACCGTTGGCACATGGTAGGTACATGATAAATATTAATTGTAGCCACATTATCATCATTATCATTGATATCATCCTTATAATCATCACAGGGAAAAAGACAATGGCATATCATTCAAGACTTTTCAAATCAACTCCTTTGGCCCTTTCAGCTTCCCACCCTGCTATTCCCTCGTAAATAAACCCTCCAAAAGCTTGCTAACTCTGTCTCACCTCTGAAGGCATTTTTTCTGTTCAAATGGGATGTCTACTTTCCCTACTACTCTTTTTATCATCTCTTCCCTTTGCCTATAAAAACTGCAATTTCTCTTTCAAGCCATCTTTCAAATTCATTTTGTGAAACCTTTCCTTATGCACACAGGCAGTCAGGCACTCTCTTTTGGCTCTCACACTACCCTGTACATATTTCTAATATTGCATTGCTTTATGCTTATTTACCCTCTGTCTTTCTTAGAAGGCTATGAAGATGTTGGAGAGCAGGAGTTGAGCTTTATTCATACCTCTAGTGCATTGTAGAGTATCTGGAATATCATAGACACTTAAAATGACTTTTAAATAAATGGCATACCATCACTAGTGCGAATTTACTGTTTGAAATAAGCATATTTTTGCAGGAGCAGAGAATTCAGATGGGCTTTAAAGAGACTCTTGATTTAATATATACTTTGAAATGTTCCCTTTATCTGTTATAGTCATACTTTAATGATCCTTTTCTTTATGACTCAAATTTGTTCAGTTATCAAATGTAAATTCTGTCTCAAAAATGTCTTGGGAGTCTCTATCCTAACTCAACAATTCATGTCCAGCTGCTAATATTATGTTCCTAAAATGAAATCTGACACTGTTCCTCCTCTGTTTAAAGATTCTTTAGGACAGGTGAAACTATGCATAACTTAGTTCTGCGTACAAAGCAATCTATATCCAGAAACTTTTATAAGTAACTTTCTTCAGTCTTATTTTCCATCATTTACCTGTTAAACTCAATTTTTTGACATAACACTACCAGCTAGAACGAAAATCTGTTTACCCTTCTACATTTTACACTCTTACGTTTGCCTAAAATGACCTTCATTCACTTGGGGTATACTAGTTGCCCCCTGAATCTCCGGTTCAAATAGTACTTGATTCTTTCATTAATTCATTCACTAAATTAATTAATCGTACAAGAACTATCTTTATTCCTTATGTTGGTATACGTCTCCATTTCTGCACATCTTTACCATGCTCATCTCATCACAATACCCTCCATCTCATCCAATACCTCCATAACCAGGCCCAGCTCACTCAGTAAACACTAACCTCATCTCTGTTGTTAATAATTTCATTCTTCTCCCTAATCTCTCATTTGAGAGTTTATTCTCTCCTGCTCATCATGGCTGTCATTCGATTAGCCGTACTTTTTCTTTCAACCATATTTTTTCCTACTGGATTTTTCCAGGCAGCACAAAAATATACCTATCTTCCACATTAATAATAATAATAAAAAAAAATCTGAACCAATTCTTTGTTCAAGCTACCACCATATTTATTTTTCTTTTTACTATCATGTTTCTTGAACTATTGGTCTACTCAAAATCTTCATTTCTCTTATCCCTGCTGTAGTCCCGGATCTATTTAAAAAAGCACACCCATCTTTTCACTAAAACGACTTTCATCGAAAGTGCCAAAAATATCTTTATTATAAATACAATGTTTACTTCTTTACCTTTAAAATATTTCTATTGCATTTAATAGTATTTATTAATTATTCCCCTCCTCGAACCATTTTCTATTCCAACTTGACTTCTAGGACTCAAATTTCTCTTGGCTCTCTGACTATATTTCCTTGCTTTATTTTCTGGAGTCATTCTTAACTTTTCTCATCTTATATTATATACTCACTCTATTTTAATTCATCTATGTATATAACTATTTACAGCTGATTTGTAAAAAAAAAAAAATGAAAACCTCATTTCCTGTGACAACTTTTAAATTACCTATTGAGTCTCCCTACTTGCATAAGTCAAAGTACTTAAAGTTTAATGTGATTGAAACAGAACTTAATATCTTTTTAACCCAAGCTTGCTCCTTTTTTTGTACTTCCTATCTTGGTGATTAACCTAATTATTCATTTTTCCTCTCAGGAGACAACTTGAAATTCATCTGGTATCCTATCTTCCTCAATATCCATACTCTACTAATTTTATCTCTGTGATATTGGCCATTTCTCCCCTTCTCTTTTCTTTCTTTCCACATGAGTTTTGAGTCTCATCTTTCTCTCCTAGATGGCATCAATAGCACTTTAACTCATTTACCTAGTCGAATAGCACTTTAACTCATTTACATAGTCGTAGTACAATTCTCTTTCAAAAACCATTTGGACACTTTCCTGACAAAAATTATTTTCATCATAATCTTCCTTTTACCTTCCAAAGTCATTTTTTTTTTTAATATTTAGGGAGAGAAATGGTTGTTTCATACATGCTCCTGGGTTGTTCTTATTGATACCTTATCTATGTCAGGTGCTTTTTTTGAGTTGCTCTCACTTATGCCCTAAATCGCTTCATCTTTTTCTTTCATTAGACCTTCAGCAATGAACCTCATATGGTAAAAGAATGGTTTCTAGTAGTTTCTAGACTACAATAGAATAAATTCAAGAAACCTCATTTCTTCTTGGTAACATTTCTATAAATGACCATATATTAATTAATGTTGTGTCAATGCTTATACCTAAACCAATTAGTGTACTGAGCTGCTGGTATTATAGACGAATAATGTGTTTACTGTTGAAGAACTGATCACTGTAGGTAGAAGGATCCCACACAGTGAATGGCCTGGCCTAGGGTTCTATATCTACCTGTGGAGGTTAAATTAGAGCACTGCTTGGACCATGGGTTGATAAGACAGTAAGGTGGTCTCCAAGGGAAGTCAAGGGTTATTATGTGAAGTATAAATCTCTAAAGCTACTCCTAATCTTGACCGGTCAGATGCAAATCACGTGTTTGTGACACATTTTCTGAGCTCTGATTTCTGGTTTGAATTAGATGATTCAATTCTATGTCTCTTACAGCAACCTGTGCTCAAATATATAGTTATGTTGTTCTTAGTTACAGGCCATAAACTACTAATGTCAGAGGCTTGTTTGCAGTTATTTTTATATCCCTAACACATGGCTCAGTGCCTGTCACAAATTTGGCACTCAATAAATGCTTACTTTACTTACGGAATTAAATGATAAGTGAATACCATATTTCAAATCTTGGGCTTCATTAACTGCTTCAGAGTTAGTTGTTTCATCCTTTGTACAGCTTTTTAATGGGGATTTATCTATTTGCATATGTATCACTAGAAAGTATTTTATTAATCTTCGAACAAATATACGTTGCTTAATAATGTTTGGCGAACAAATGAATGAATACATGAGTGAGTGAGTGAGTGAGTGAGTGAGCGAATGAGTAAACAAATGAATGATAAATGGAGAGCAATTTACTTCTTCAGGTCTCCTATGCCACATTACACCCAATGGATTTAGGTAGGAAAGGTTAAGCAAAAATTCCATCATTGCGCAGTTGAAAAACTAGAAGCTCTGGAAAAGTCAAATTGTATTTGTCATGGAACTTTCATCATGACCTTGAAAATGACAGAACAGAATTTAAGTCTCTGACTGTACATGCAGAGTTCCTTTTGCTGAGCTGCATTGTCTGAATTCATATTCAAGAATCTCAGTTTTCACTCATACATTGGAAAATTTTGTCTGTTTTATGTAAGAGAATGAGGATACATAGTTGACGTCTTGAAAGAACATAACAGTGTCTAGTAAAATTTCCTTTAACTCCTATTAGGTTCCTTCACTTTAAAGGTAGAAAGAGAATTTTACTTACTAGACTCCAGGTAGGGCACATTTAATTTTTAATTATTTAGGTCTTAAGTTACATAAAAACTATTGTCTAATTGTTGTAAACTTATTTAAGAGAGACAAATCCATGTGCAGATTTTTTTTCCACTGAAATAGAAGACATATAAAGAAATACACAAGCATTTGTTTTTATTTAAATGTCAGTTAAAATTATCTCTTTTCCTCAAGTTTTCACATAGTGAGAAATCATGACTTTCTGGTTCTAGTATAGTTCCTGCCAGTTAATGCTGCTGATATTCCTAAATTCAAAACCCTAAGCAACAGATACAATGGCTTGCACGTGACAGATGCTCAATAAAGATTTTCTGGACTTAACTAAATATAAAATATTAAAATCTCTTTATCTTTTTTTTTCTTTTAAACCTCACTTTTAACTTTTTAATCTCCACTTTTTAACTTCTTTTACTCCCTGCTAGTTTGCGAGCTTAGACAACACCTTCCTTAATTAATGAGTTTCAGATTTCCATCTGTTAAATGGGGAAAATAATTTATTCGACACCTACTGAGTACGTGCATTGTACAATCCAGTGTGTTAAGTATTAGGGGATGGCAGTTAATGAGACAGATTACATCTATATTTAATCTATATCTCTATCATTATCTACATCTACATCTATATCTATATATCTATATACCACTTGATTGATCAGTCATTCTATAGAGACATATTTATTGTTCCTTCCTCCAAGAAACTTAAAGCCTATTGAGAAAGACAGCCATTCATTGTTATTTTACAAATTTAGTAAGTTTAAAGGGAAGTATGAACTTTTATCAAACATTAAACAAGGGTGAATAATCTGGTCTATGGGAAGGGAAAGCTTCCCTAAGATTTTGGTGAAATGATTAGTTTTCCATTTTTTTTTCTAGACGAGATCCCTTAGCATAACATTATGTTACGTTTTCTATGAAGACTGAAAATTTGGAAACCAGTTCTCATAATTGTCTGGATTTGATCAAGAAGAACCATTTTTTTTTTTTTTTTAGTTTTCATTTACACTTCAGAGGGGTTTTTGTGTGTGTATGTGTGTTTCTTCAATGTACATCTGCTCTAGCAATTCATATTTAGACTTTTATTTAGGCACTTATAATGCTTATCTAAGGCAGATAGTGAAATGATGCTTCCGAATTGGTAGTTTATATTATCTAATTTCTGCTAATTTATAATTTAATTCCCTGGATAAATATAATTTTAATACTATAGAGTGTACTGAGAAACATGTCCCACCTTTCATCTGGAGTATCCCTACATTTTAAATCTATTTATTTTACATGTATTTTAAATCTTCGAGGCTTTTGAGATAGGCTACCTCAACCACATTACTAGTATTTTGGATCTAAAATTAACTTTTTTTTCAATTTGTGGGTCTGTTTTTTTTTTTTAACTATTTCGAAATAATTTTAGTTTCAAAAGAAGTGGAAAAAATAGTTACAGTAGGGTTGTATATTTTTCATCCATTTTTCCTCAATGATTACATCTTACACAACTATAGTACAATTTCAAAATCAGGAAATTGGAATTGACATAACGGATATGTATACTTGTATGCTATGTCATTTTATCACCTATGTATGTTTGTGTAACCACCGCAATATCAAAATACAGAACTATTCCATTTTCACAAAGATCTCTGTCATGCCGCCCCTCTGTAGCATAGCTTCCATCTTTCCTCTCTACCATCTATGAACCCTGACAACCACTAAACTGTTTTTTTATTTTAATAATTGTATCATTTCAACAATGTTATATAAATGGAATCACACAGCATCTGACATTTTGAGATTGGCATTTTTCACTTAGCATAATGTCTTTGAGATACACCCCAATTGTTGCATATATCAATAATGTTGCCTTTTAAATACTGACTAGCATTCCATGGTATGTATTTGTCAGTTTGTTTAACCATCTACCAATCCAGGGATATTTTGTTTGTTTCTATTTTTTTGGCTATTAAAAATAAAACTGCTAAGAATAGCCATTCACAAGTGTTTGTGTGACCATACATTTTCATTTTACTGGGATAAATGCAAAGGAAGCAACTGCTGGCTCATACAGTAAATAAAATTTACTTTTTAATTACAACTGGCAACATATGAAACAACCTATTTCTCTGCATTTGCACCAGCATTTGCTATTGTCAGGTTTTTGTTTGTTTGTTTAGCTATTACATATTACGATAGCTTTGTAGTGATAATTCAGTCTTGTTATAACATGCATTTCTGTAATGGCTAGTTATGCTGAACATCTGCCCCTCCCGGACTCCTCCTCCCCCAGTTGGGGCTCATTTGCTAACTATATATCCACTTTGGTAAAATGCCTTTTGCCCATTGTGTATTTTCATTGTTTGATTTATCGTTGAGTTTTTAGAGTTCTTTATGTATTCTAGATACTCTTCCTTTGTCAAATACATATTTTCAAACATTTTCTACTACTCTGTAGATTTTCTTTTTATCCTCTAAACAGGTTCTTTCATAGACAAATGATTTTACTTTCGGTAGATTATTATTTTCTATTATATATCATGCATTTGATGTTATGTTTAAAAACTATTTATTCACCAAGTCATAGGTCACCAAAATTTTTTCCTATATTTTTTTCTAAACCTGTTATCATTTTATGTTTACATTTAAATCTCTAATCTATTTTTTATTAATTTTTGCAAAAGATGTGAGGCTTACGTTGACATTCATTAATTTGCTCCAGCATCATTTCTTAAAAAGATTATCCTTCTACACATCGCTTTTGCACTTTGGTCAAATTCAGTTGGCTGCAGTTCTAGGTTCTGTATTCTGTACCATTAATTTATGTGTCAATCCTTTTGCTAATGCCATATAATATGGTTTACTGTAACTATATACTGTCTTGAATTAGGGAAGAATGATTCCTTTCACTTTATTATTTTTCAAAATTTTTATCAATTCTTATTTCTTTGCATTTCCATATATAATTTAGCATCATTTTGCTATATGTACAAAATTATCACTGAGATATTGATAGGAATTGCCTTAAATCAATACATTAATGTGGCAAAAATTGACGTTTCACTGTTTAGTCTTCAAATTCTTGATCTCAATATATTTCTCCATTTATCAAGAACTTCTTTATTTCATCAGTGTTTGGTAGTTTTCAGCATAAAAGTCTTTGCATATTTTTTCATATATATGTATTTCATTATTTTGTCTGATTCTAAATGGTATTGTATTTTAAATTTTGGCTTCCACATCTTCATTGCTAGTACATAGAAATATAATTGATTTTTGTTTATTAGTCTTCTATCCTGTGATAACCTAAACTCGGTAATTCTAAGAGTTTCTTTATAGATTATTTAGGATATTCTATGTAGAAATAACATCTTTAAATGACAATCATTTCTTCCTTTCAAATCTGTATTCTTTTATTTCCTTTGTTTTATTGCTCTGACAACAACTTTCCTTATTATATTGAATATCCTTGCTTTGTTTATAATCCTAGAGGAAAAACATTCTCCACTTGGCCTCCTTGACACAACTCCAGTAGAGAAAGGAAAGGTACTCCAGTACTGTGGGGAGGAGCTTCTTACATTCTTCCCACTGTCACCATGGTGCAGGGATTGTATCATTACTGCTTTGTATGGAATAAAGCCTTTGTACTCATTTCCTAGAGTTGCCAGAGCAAAGAACCATAGACTAAGTAGCTTAAACAACAAAAACTTATTTTCTCTCAATTCTGAAAAGTCTCAGACCAAGATGGTAGAAGGTTTTTTTTTTTTTTTCTGAGGCCCTTCTCCATGTAGATGCCACCTTCTCCTTATGCTTTCATATAGTCTTCCCTTTGTACCTGTCTGTGTCCTAATCTCCTCTTCTTATAAGGATACCAATTATATTGAATTAGGGTCTCCCCAGCACCCATTTTAACTTAACAACTTTAAAGGCTTTGTTTCCAAATACAATTACATTCTGATGCACTGAGGGTTAGGGCTTCAACATATGAATTTGGGGGGATGTGGCAACCCACAACAATCCTGATTTCTCTTTTGACTTGATCTGATACCACCCAGCATAGAGTAAATATGGCATGACAACCTACCTAGGGTTGGAGTCTAGTCTTTTTGCTTTGTCTTTACTGGTAGCATTAGGTTTGGGGGTGGGGGGGCATAGTTTTTTCTTTGGTGTTTGAGTAAAGTAGGACTTTTATTGCCTAACAGTTTTCTCTCTTGCTAGGCCTCTCCTAGCCCTTTTTCTTAAGAACTTACTTTCATTAGAACATGTTTTATCTGTACCTGTTGCTGTTTTTGAATCATTTACTTTTCTAACACCAATTCTGGAATATTTGGGGCTAAAAGAAACCCCAAAGAATTTCGCTATGTTTTTCGTCTCTTCCTATAGTCCCCAGTCAGTCTTATGTTTGCTTTAAGTGTAATCTCCAAGGCTTCTAGTTGTACTTAATAGGAATAATAGGAAAAAGAATTCTAGTCCATCTTTTTAGAAGTAAAGCTACAGTAAAATCAACTTACAGTGTTTAAAAGACATTTTTCTAAAATAGTTTTTGTTTGCAAATGAATTACTTTATATTTTGACATTGAAAAATAATTCTATTTTATTTATAGATTATTTTCTTAATACAACATAATCTATTGAATTTTGCATAAATTTTTTAAATTATATATTATAAATTTTAATACTGGTGATTTTTTTATAATGATAACAAAATATATATTTATGTTGTACTTCATCTCTTATAATTTTCATTGTACACAAAATCAACAAATGTAAAAAGAAAAAGATTAGTAGAAAATACTATTTAGCTATCATGAGAAAAAATTGGCATAAAGAATATTTTTCTATATTCCTACTACAACTTAGTCTAAGCTAAACTGATAATGTTTGACTCTAATTGTAAACTGTCAAATCACATTTAAATACTTAGTGCTTTTCACAAGTAAGTGTTCCATAATTATTTCCTCTGTTCCTTCCTTGAACATACATTGTTACAAATGTGTGGTTTTATATTTCTCCACTGTGATGAAGCTGATAAAACACCCCAAACACCACATGGATAAATCAAGATGACATCAACAACTAAAGTGACACCAATAATTTACTAAAGAAAGAGAAGGAATGAGTCCTGAGCTAAGAATTTTACATATTATTTTATTAAATACACAAGTATAATGTTAACTAAGACTATGATAGTATATTTTTGCTATTTATTTTTTAGTAGCTAACAATTCTAACCTGAGACCAAATGTTTGCTACATATCTTAGGTTTGCTCTTCCAGATTTCTTCATCTTTTTTCATTTTCGCTTCTTTATTTCTTTACGTCTTCCATATATCCTGCCCTGGGAAGGGGAGATGATCCTTTTGAGTCCAAAAACAATGAGAGGCAAAGCAGAATATTAGAGGTGAGAGGAGAATGATATTGGGGTATTTATTTTTCTGTCTGTGTTGCTGCATAGTGTTTATGTATCTGTACCTAATATCACAGCTCTAGTTGATTGGGTTTTGGGGATTCTCCATGTAGGTACTTTTGCTGGATTCCAGGAAGTAGTCCTTCTTTCTCTCCTTTATGAAAAGAATGTCAAATAAATGAGGCTAGCATCTCATTGTTGCTAGCCTCATTTATTATTGATTTCCTTTGAATCTATCTACAAAATAGCCCCTTTAATAAAATACCCTGAATTACCACATTTGAGTGTGTCATCTACATCAAATTTTTTAAATACAGATTTATCCACATTTGAAATTTTAGTTTTGATCCAAAGTAACTTTCAATATATTCCATATGGTTTATTTCTTTATAATTTTATGTAAAGTACTTGTGTACTTTAAAGAACATTCCACTTTTAAAATACTGTTATTGAGAATACAGTTTCCAAACTTGATTCATACCTCAAAGAGCTTTTTAACCTGAAGTGAGAGAATAACACTTACTTTGCAAATTTGGAATCTAACATTTTCATGATAAGTTTAGCCTATTGAAGCCAATCTAGCAAGTTATACATAACAAAAAATGATATTTAAATAAATACGAACAAAACACAAAAATTAGGATATTATATTTTCCCTATAAAGCTACTAGATTTATAGTTCTATTTCTAATAATTAGTCTTGATTGCTACCAGGAAGAATTTCAAGAACTTTGATAAATTTTTCCACCTGTGTGATGAGTCTTCATTGACTTTATTTGCTTGGCATAGATGTATGCCTTTGCTCTGTTTTAAGTTAATAATACCCTGTGTTTGATATTTAATTGTGTGTAACTTGGCTAACACAGTCTTCTTTGTGATTATTGTTCCAAAAATTAATTTGTTTTGCTCTTTCTGTTTTCCAGAAACCCAGAGTTAGGCTGTAAATTGTGCTTCTGGGTATTATTAAGGCAGATCTTCTGTTTTTGCCTAGACTGGTTTTAGTTCCCTATATGGCCAGCTGCTCAAGTGTACTGCCATCATCCATCAACTCTATATATCCAAACTAACAAAAGCAAATTGCTCTCAGGGTTGCTTCCAAACTGGTTGCTGATTGACATTCAGCTGCTCTTTGTTGATGATATTGTATGCTAATATTCTGTAGCTAAATACCATTGTAACTGGTTAAAAAAAAAAATCCCTATAATCTCCCCAACCATGTCTTTTGGCTTAAAGAAGATTGGAAAATTTAAACCTCCAATGTGGTCATTGCTGAGATAAATTTAAACACTTGTTGCTAGTGAGAAATGAAGCTTGGTCAAGAGCATAGGTTCACAACTTCTGAATGTGGATAAATAATGAAACCCATTTGCAAAATGTGTCCTAGGTTAACAGAAAAAGAGCTGACAGGGGTGTGGAGCAAGGCATTATTAAGTATCTCAATTGTGGAGAACGAAATAAAGACATTGTATGTGCATTAAATTTTGAGCCTGGGAATACTCAAAGTTTCCCATATAATTTAATAGTAATTGTTACCTCACTTTATGCCATTTCAGCTTATAAAAGATTTCATAGGAACACTCTACTTTTGTATAGCTGGAAAAACTTGTATTCCTTGTTAACCTTCAAATGCACCCAGCTTTCTGCCTTACTGGCAGTGGATTTATAATCAGGTTTAGCCATCGTTCTCCATCCAAAGAGATGTTAGATAGGTAACTAAGAAAAAAAAAATAGTAATATATTATTATGTGAGCCTTTTGTTGATGACATGACATCTCCACATTCGATCCCACATTTTTTTCTTGATCTTTTGTGTTTCCAGAAGTCTTTTTGGTTATAGAGGCAGATTCTAGAATTTCTCTGCTCTTCAAGGTTAACTGTATTGTCCTTGATTTTCAGTGATTTGAGGAACAATTGTAGCTCTATTTGGAAATGACTAATTAAGTGGCTATATGATGTTTTGTGTAACAGGAGTCTAAATTTAATAAAATTATAAAATTAAATTAATGAAATGTGATAATGGAGGTGCCTTAGTCAGAACCATCAGAGCTCCAGTCTCCCAGAAACCTGTCTTGGTAGACCTGATGTCAGAGCAATAGATGACTGTGGAGCAAGCAATACGAATAGAAGGATGGGGATCTGTTCTAGGTAAGGCTGAACTCTCAACTGTCAGGGACTTTTCTCTTTTGCACAATATAATGTTAGAAGACATATTGTTTTAGTAAAAATAAGCATCTTCTTTTGATTTAGTTACAGGTGTCCGTAATTGTTGCTTTTATGCTGGCAAAACCATGAAGAGGGCAATCTGACTTAAATAGGTAGAAGAGGTGGAAAGACTAAGAATTAATTCTTTTGTAGGTAAGTAGAGATGAGGAGAAAAAATCTGTCTGAGAGCCACTGATAGATGAACATGGAATGAATTCTGTAACGATTTTGGAGTATAAGAGGCAGAAGAAAGTTCATCGGTCATCTTCTAGTAGTGCAGTATATTGGTCTGAGTAGTTATGTGGGTAAATATTGAGCATGCACTGGCTCAAAGGGGCAAATGAGTATTTTAATCACATTTGTGTAAATATTCCATTGGTCTCTACTGAGGTATATGTTTCCTGACAAGTAGTTAGGAGCAAATCTATCTATTAGACATTGTTTAATGTGCTGGGGGAAAATGTCTTTTCTCATAAATTAAATTCTAGTGACTGAGAAGGTAAAATCCAATAGTCAAAAAGACATAGATATGCTGTCAGCTGGTGCTGAGTTCCAGCAGGAAACTAAACAAAGTCAAGGCAGAGAGGGTAAGAGGAGATATTTTTTGGTGGAGATGATGGGTAGGAAAGTCTCTTTGAGGACTTGACACAGAGCACAGACCTGAACGGGAGAGTGGGCCATGTGGCGATATCAAGGAAAAGTACTTTGTGCAAATGGAGCAGCATGTTCAAAGACATTGAAGCAGAAGTGTGGTTGGTAACTGAGAACAACCAGCAAATTGGGGTAATGACAGCACAGTCAGAAGGTGCTGAAGTTATGAAACATCACATTGCTAATGTACCAGGGCCTAGATTATTATAGGGTCTTATGGGTCAGAGTAAGGACTTTAGTCAAAATGGTATGGGAAACCAGTTGATAGTTGATGGGACGTTTTAAACAGGGGTTGACTAAATCTATAAGATCAATAACAATGCAGGGTGGACAATAGACTGTGGAGAAGAATAAAACAAAGAAGTTGTGAAGAAATTATAATAGTCAGCAAGAGATTGTCATGCCATGGGCTGCACGATCTCCTTCAATTATTGACCATACTGACAGCGATTTTGACAATCCTCAAAAGAGAGATGAGCACATCAGAACAAGTTTATGCATGAAATTTCAGAAACATCCGGGGATCTTGATGTCAGTGGAGACTAGTTCTGTCACCAAATAACAATGGACTCTTGTGCAAAAATCAATACTTCCTGTAATGAAACATCCCATTTCAAAATGTAGGCTTGAACTAAATTACAACGACTTCCATCTCTGATATTCTATTTCTGTAGAATAATAGAAAGGATGTGGAATATGGAGAATGTGTGAACATCAGGCATTTAATACAACATTATAGTTTCTTATGTTAATCTCCTACTAATCCCCCCCCCACACACACACACAAACTAAACATTAAAAAACTACTACTACACTGTAGAGTAAGGTTAGGAGAATCTTTTGTTAGTTTTTTTTTTTTTTTCCAATGGATAATAAACATGCAAAATAATTCATTTTTAAAATATATTTCTAGGAGCTTTGTTACACCTTTCATCTGATTGTCTATAATTATGCAATCCAAAGTCTCTGACTAAATAAGCCTCCCATAACCAGTTTACTAGTTCAGGATAGAAAGAAAAATTGCATAGTTTAAATTCTGTTTCAATATGATGACTCTTGAGAATTTTATTGACCTCGGTGGACCTTTTGGAATTTGAGTTCATTTATAATCAAAATAGAAAAAAAAATGTTTGGAAATGCTATTTAGAAGCTTAAAAGAATTATAGGACCCTGAATAACTTTCATTACATGACATTTTGATAAGGTCATTGTAAATGAGTCAGAAACACAGATTACATTTCCTTTAAAAATACACATTGCTTCACGACAGGTTTGGTCCAAATTCATTTTGGCTTTTGCTGAATCCCAAGTGCTTTTCCTTCTATTTTTTTCCTCTTTAAATTCTCCAATAAACTTGCTAAACCCATAATCTAGGTGAGCTCACCTGCCTCTCTTCCCCATTGAGTTTAGCCTCAGGCTTTCTTTAATAGCATGTATTCTTAGAGCAGAAAGTCTTATACTGAGAATCAGCAGAAGCACAAAGTCTAATAAAAGCATGGGGAGATATATATATATATATATATATATATATATATATATATATATATATTCTTTTAAACTGAGAGAGCTCGAAGAGAATGATATTGTTCCAGAGAACTGACTCAAATCTGTTCTGTATTTGAACTCTGTGATTATGAAATTTCAATTAAAGCTATAAAAAGCAAAGCTAACAGACACCAGAGCATGCTAAAGAAAAACAGGATGTTCTTTTTTGATTGGGAAATAATTATCTAAGTTCAATGGCTGGGTCCAGGTAGCTGAGTTTACATTTTCTTCCCCTCATTATAGAAACAGTTGAATTATGGTAAAATTTCCCCAAGCAGCAAAGCTGTCATTCAAAAGTGTGATTTTATTGGGGTGCAAATCCCTTTAGTTATTGCTTTAGTCCATTTTAAAAATGGATTTAAAGCCTGAGGGGAAAGTACAAATTAAGATGGATTTTTCTCTTTATGCAACAACCCTCGCCTGTCTTGTGCTGTAGCCTGATGTAATACCTGCCCGGCTCTCCTCCACCAGGAAAGTCCTCTGCTACCTCATTCTTCACGGAAGTGAAATGTAAACATAGGTAGCTCTCTTTTTTCTCAAATATCATTACACTGATTGGATTGTACCCACAACAACAGCATGAATTTCCTCACACATTTATAACTTAGTGATTGAAATGTGAGGTTTTGTGGTAAAGTCAAAAAGTACTAAAAAATGTTAAGAATGAAGAAATGTAGTAACACTAGTGCCTTCCCATACCTTCATATTTGGGGTGAGAACGAGGGAGAGTACAGCTTTTTAAAATTTGAGAAATCAACTTCTTTTTTAAGTTTTAGAATTTGAGTACTCTTTATGACTACAGTTTATCGTGAATGATTCTGTCGACCATATACTATGCATGGACATACTGTCTAAAATAAACTAAGAATTTGTATTAAAATTGTTTAAAATCTAAAAGGATTGTAACAGAATAAAATATTTATATATTAAAAGCACCATTTGAACTAGATAAAATAATGGAAAGGAAAAACAAAGTCAGATATGATCATTTTCTTCTGGGCAGTCACTGACAGTGGACATAATCTCTGTATGGGAAATAAGGACATATTTTCTTTCTTTTTACTATTAGAGATATAACTTAAAACGTATTTTAGGAATAGATCACCTATTGTCGAGAATTAAATTTAATTATATGAGGACCTAAGCAACTCATATAACACAGTGTTTACAGAATTTAGGTGACCTCGGGAGATTATGAATCCTTTAGCTTGATGGTAGCATCAACAATTTAATTTAGATATTATAATACACATTATTTTAATATAACAGAGAAATACATTTCACGAGTATTCTTCGTCTCACATCAAACTTAAATTCTTCCTATTGTACCTTTATACTTTTGTCCCTTGTCCTTCTTTTCAACAAAAATGCCCATCGGCATTTGCACAATAATATTCCTATGTATTTTTAAGTCTGCTATTATCAGCCTCTAAAATCTTACTCAAGGTCAAATCATTTCTGTAACCTTTTCTTAGATAAATATGTGATCAACCCTTTTCATCAATCTCACTGCTCTCCCGAGTATGCTATTTATGTTGTACATATCTCCTTTAAGTCACAGAGAAAGAAACTGTTAGGTACTGATCTGAATAAGTTTATGTATAATGGGAGGGCTACGTTGATTTCCTTCTGTGTACATTTTCTTCATTCCTGAATTCTCCCTGCTGTTGACCAACAGTGAAGAATTGTTGAATCAACTTCAAATCATGTCCTGAACTCAGAGACTGCTTTCTATTAAATTTCACAGAGAATAGTTCATGATTATCTAGTATGTCTATAGTTTTTTGTCTCTAAATGTTTACCACAGTTGTTTTCCTCACATATCCATCAATTCCCCAATTTTATGAAATATTTTTAATAACCATAACAGTTATTAAACCTAAAACACTAGTCCTCAAATAAGCTTTTAAAAAAATAGATCCCATGATTTTTTTAAAAAAATAAATCATTTTATTTTCCTTAAATGATAGTAGGAACAGTAAACTTCATACCAAGACTTTAATTATCAACATTTCCATTCTAGCATCTATAATTTAAATATTTGGGAGAAAGGCTGCATATTATGTCCTCTTTGTATACTAAATTACTAAAACTTAAGAGGTCTTATAATAAAGAAAACTGATTAATTTTGATTCAGAATTTGTTTTAAAGTTTCACAAACTTTCTATAAAAATTGTATCTAATTGAATCAAATTTCTGCTTGAAGTTATTTGAACTCAGATTGTGGGAACTGGAAAAATGAAGAACTACACATAAAAGCAGTATGCAAGCCTCATTAATTGTAGAACATCAGAATACAAATTAACAAAATTATGCTGCTCTAAGTAAAAAAAAATTTTCAGTTTTAGTTAATGAAATCCAGATATCTAGTATTACAGGAAGTGCTCTTGAGGGCAGCATGAACTGCAATGGTACCAATTTGAACAAGTATTTAAGTCAGATCATATCTACAGATTCTGTTTCTTTGGAAATTGCAAAGCTTTGTTTATTATTTTTAAAATTATGCTTATTATTTCAATGTCCCATCTTTTAATGGGGGGAAGATTTATCCATTTTTTTTTCTCCTTTGACATTTCTTCCAGTGTTCTAATTTGAGATTAAATTACAAAATTATCAAGGTGGAGAATTAGAATTAGCCTTGACCACTTATTACATTCACACCTGCTTCTCAGCAAGCATAAGTAGGTAATATCTTTAAAATTGTGTCTTCTCATTGAAACACTTTTCCCTCAATTTGTTCATAGCTCCTTTGATGTCTTTCAGTTAACTTTTAGCATTTGTTGTATGTAGGTCTTGCTGTATGTAGGGATTGATTTCCTTTTCATATCGTAACATTTTTTGCTTGGTGAATGAGATTCTTTCCACTAAATTTTCTAATTGGTTATTCTTGGCTCATTGAATAGACTTCGTTGTATGCTGATATGTTTTCTGGACATTTTTTCTTCTCATATTCTAATAACTATTGATGATTATTTTGAATTTTTTAAAGAAAGTAATATTTTTTTTTCTGCAAATAATTATAGGTTTTGTCCTTTTCTTTCCAATGTTTATATTAATTTACTTTATTAGTATTCTCATTGACCGAAACCTATACAACATTACTGATCATATGCGTATCATTTAGTTCTTTGCCAGTATGGAAAATGTATCCAAAGTGTCATTATTAAATATATTAATATATTTATATATTAATATATTAAATATATTATATTTAATATAATGTTTGCTAAAGTTCCACTCTTCCTAATAATGGCGAGAAAACTATATGGACAACTCTCATTCAAAAGTATCAAGGTTCTTTCTATTAACAACTTATAAAAGCTCTTTATGAGAAATTCCAGCTTAATGTTATTTATCAAAATCATTTCAGCATTTTTGAGATGATAAAACAGTTTTTGCTTCTTTCATCAATTAAATTACATTAATGGACTTGAAAATATTGGTCTAGGTAAACATTTCTTTTTAAGTCCTCCTTATTTATAAAATATTATTTGTAATAATATGTTTAATGCAATTTTTATTTTTTAAAAATAAGGAGTATTTACTATCTACTGGAAAATAAGCTTCATGAAGAAAAGGTTTTTGCTGGTTTTATTCATTGCTATATTTCCAGTTCCAAAAATGATACTTCATGCAAAGTGAGAAGTAAATAAATGTTTGTTAAATTAAGACGTGCATACAAAAATAAATGTAAAGCTCAGTAATTCCTTTCCCTTCTATTTTCTCCATTTTCTTTCATTTGCCATGATCTTGTCTGTTGTGGAATACTGCAGTTATTACAACAAGGAGAAATGAATTTGGAGTTGTTCCAAATTTCTCTAATGTTTGGAATATTTTCAATTAGTTTCTTTTGGGAGAATTTGGTAAACTCATTTCTAAAATAATCTAGGTTTTATTTGCATCTTATTACACTCATTTATATACTTACTTCTTGATCAAATCCAAGTTGTCTGAAAATACTGTCTTATTTCTTTCTTTGACAATTTGCATACCATTTATTATATTTTATTGCCACATTACATTAGATATGACCCTCAGTACAATGTTAAATAAAAGTGTGATAGCCAGAATATTTGTCTTGCTCTCAATTTCAAATGGAAAATTTTGAATATTTCACTAAGTATTCTATTTACTATAAGATTTTATTTTAGACACAACAAATTAATTAAGTTCCCTTCTAGTCCTAGTGTGCAAACATATACTTTTTAACCATGAATAAGATTTAACTTTTATAAAATACAAAGACAGTTTAACATTTAAAAAATTAGTCAATCCTATTCATTACTTTTATCAGAAAAAAAATAGGAAAAAATAGTAAAGTTATCTCAAATTGGATTCTATTCTCTCGGAGAACTTTTTATTTATTTACTTTTTATTTTTATTTTTTGATATTCCATAGGTTAGAAAAGCTTCCTACCTTAGGTAGAAGAATCACAATCTATGCATAGAACTCTAAGAATTTTTCAACCAACATCTTTCTGGTGATGTTTTTCTAACCTCGCCCCACCTCTGCACAGATCAGTATTTGGCCAAACACTTGAGAGGAACTTTCTCAAGAACTTCTGGATCTCTTTTTCTCTGTGTAGCTCCTTCATCTCTAGTATGATTCCCACAAATTCTGCCCATGTTGTCCTCCCCAAAATCCTTAACTCAGTAAGACCATTCGGATATTTGTTTTCCTTTCCTGAAATGTGGCCTAGAAACTGTCTCCAGGTAACAAACCAAATCTTGCGGCTCACTGGGGTTTCTCCCCTTTTGTGAACACAGTCCTAGGCTGCATTTTGTCCAAATAAATAAAAGTATTTATTTTATATATCTTGTCGAGTTTCTTCTAGTCTTGATAGATAGTAGAACAATTTTTGTAACATTATTTAGATCTCAAATTGGCTACTATCTAAAAAAAAATGTGATCTAATAAAAGAATTTAAGACAAACCATATATATACACACTCTTATATGCTATATACTTTTAAATGCTTTGCATTAATAATTAATGATTAATTATTCCTTTTTATTTTCATTTTTCTTAATCAAATTTAGTTTTAGTGCAATAATTTGCCAACATTTCTTATTCCAGCACTTAATGTTCTTATTTTATTACCTATACCACCATCTCACATTACTTTTATAAACTTAGATTATCACTCATCATTAAAATTGCTGTTGATATGTCATTTTTTATTAAATATTGAATTCTTTAAGAATCACTTCTCATTCAGGCAAGTATGCTATGATTTTTTACCACCTATATTTTAACAATAAGAAAACAAAAAACTGCTATCTATATTCCATATTATTGAGCTCTTTATAGGTTTCTAGATAAAATAAATACAGGGTGCCACCTAAATTTGAGTTTCAGAAAAATAACACATAATTTTTAGTATAGGTATGTTTTATGCAGTATTTTTATTTTCTGAAGCTGGTAACTATACTTTTTTACCTTATTCATTTTTAGAGACTTTATGACTGCCAAGAGTCCAGTTTGTTTCAGAACTATGTCACTCATGAAAGAGAACATTTAATTTCTACTATGAGAACCTCTGGTGTTCTTCCTGTGTTATATCAAATAAAGAGGCTATATCTTTTAGGTGGTACAAGTACAAAATGTTGGGGACTTTATCAGCCTGAGTTGACATTATTACTGAGATGCTGAAAATATAGATGAAAATTGCCTTACACAGTAGAATAAATCCATAGTAGATTTTCTATAAGTAGGAAATAAATCTTTGTTGTATTGTTCCTAAGATTGGATGATGATTATTACCAGCCTAAACTGACATATCAAAATTATTATTATCAAAGTGAGATCTTTTGTACTTTGTGATCATTCAGGATAAACGGTATTACTATAGATTAAATCAAATGGATAAAATAAGTAAGTTATCATAAAGTTCTTTTATACTTTGGTAACAATTAAAATCCGGTTTTTGCCATTTTACTGATGTTTTTATAATTCCATAGCTAATGTTTTTTTTTTAATGAAAATTAGAGACAAAAATAAATAACCCATTATCTATTTAAACTCTTTTAATGTAATTCTCTGAATAGAATCAAAAGTATTAAATTGAATTTGCCCATTCTATTGCCATAAATTAATTATGAGAGGGACTTCTGACTCCTTTCCAGGTAAGTCGGTCATATTATATGTCATATCCTTCAAAGAATGTGACTGGTTGTTCAAGTAGAATATCCAAAACAGGTTGAAAATCAGGGACTTCTCCATGAAAGAAGAGATGCTGTCATTTTTTTTTCCTTTAAAATATCCTATTATTGATATTGTGCTGATTGTTCTAAAATGAGGAAATTGGCCCTTAGGATAAAGAAATAATCTGATTGTGTCTGACTTTCTCAAAAAGGAATAAACTTACTATCCAAGTGGCAAGTGACTATTTTAGATAAGTGACAAGTTAGCAGAAAATAGAGCAGTGGAATCAATGTGATGTGATTTTAAACGAGAGCACTAATGGCAAGATTGGCTCACTGTTGAGACATTGAAATAAAACTCTTTATAGTTCCTCTATAGTTTCATTTACATAAAATCCACAAACGAAGCAATTGGCCTAGTCTATCATGGTAGAGATTTTCAATTCTGCCTGTATATTATAATCTTCAGAAAATTTATTATTTTTTTTTAATAAAAGTTATCTGGCTCCTCACATAGGAATTCCAATTCAGTAGAATAGCTAAGTATCTGACTTTTTAAGAGTTTCACTGGTGATTTTTATAAATATCAGTCCTGCTAGAAATTCTTCATGATTTGCTTTATATATCATATGACACATTTTTAGTTTGTAGAACTAAAATATGCCAAACTCATTCCTTGCTAAAAGGATCTTAGGAGCATAAAGCAAGGTGGGTTTTCTCTTATCTTTGTTTAGATATATTTCTAAAACATATTCAGAATGCCAAAAGAAGAATGAAGAAGAGAAAATATAAAGAGAATATAGGAGGAAATTTTAAAGAGACTGGAACAAATATAAATAATTAAAATTTTTCAATTTTTCAGAACACATCATTTCTGGTAAGTGCTAGGAGTAATATCACATTCTAATTATAAAGGCATTCTGTAGCTATCCTAGCCACAAAACTTTATCCATAGGAAATGATGAATCGTGTCTTTTATTCTTTAATTTTGCCAATTTTATTACATTCCCAGGCTAGCGTCGCTGTTGCTCTGCAACAATTTTGTATACTGACAGAGCCATTTTATATTTAACAACTCAAAGAAGAAAAAAAAGTCTTAACCAATGTAATTTATAACTGGAGCATTTTTTCTTTTTTTTGGTTCCATAGAAGTTTCATAGAATAAGTAGAATTTATAATATAGTCAAAAACATAACTTTAAAATCTCATGATAAGCAGTTAGGATACTATTTGTCATTACTCAGTTAATGATTTGATCAACATACTTTTGTGATCAAGTACTATCACTATAAGGAGAAAAAAACTCAATTTTTTAAAAGTAGGTATGTTTAAAGATAATTTACTTGCACTCTGAAAAAAATATATACATATATATAGACATTACACTTACTTAAGCATTTAAGTTCCTTGAAATCATTGAAAATCACTAATGTAATGAAAATTGATTCTGTGGAATATTTTAAATGGCCCATGAGGAACATTGTACTGAAGAACATACATTTTCAAACAATAACCTTTTCCTTGATGGTAAACATGCTATTCATTGTAATTTCAAAAATATGTCCTCTCAGAATAACATTTTTGACCCTCATAAGTACTGAAAATTACATATTACTTTCCCATGAGTTTACAATCCTTGTTTTGTCATACATATATTTAATTTTCCCATACAGCCATTATGATTCAACCAATCAGATTAAATTGAAAGACGTTCATATGACCATTAAAGGCATAAAAATATTAAATGTTGTCCTACTTTCTTCTCCACTATTATCCAAGATTTATGATGACAGCGTATTTGGCTATCAGTGATAATCTACATAAATCAAAATCTACCCACAATAGTTAACCTACAAGCCACCTTCTTTTCAAATTGTGGGCCTTTCTACATACTATTATACCTATCTGTACACAGTGATAACTAATTTATTATTTTCTTCAGATAAATTAAACTATATTGCTTAGTATTTCCAGAAGTCATTATTTTAAATAATGGTTTCTAGATTTCCCTTCTGATTGTCCTACCTTTTATACAGACTTTCTATTTGATATTATGAGCCACATAAATATTTGAACAAAATTTGTACCCGAGAATACAACATCGAATCTGTAATAGTTAAGATAAACTGTTTTTATGGAATGTAAATCAATCACGATTTTATGATTTTTTAAAATAAATTATTGTATGTGCTTCTCATTAGAAAGAGTATTTCTTTTATGTCTCAACAGCAAGATCATAGAATGATTTGAATTGATTTAACATATTTACAATAAATGATTATAATTTTCAGGTGTTAGAGGGGAAAAAATAATCACAAAATCTGTTATTAAAATGCATGCTTTTATATGGTCACTGTCTGTCAAAGTGGAGTGTTTTATTCTCTCAGCTTAAGATAAAAGCTTAAACTAATTGTTCTTTGTATATTCCCTTCTATGTTTTACAATTAGCAAGATTGGGGGTGGTAAAGGTCAGCAGAAACTTTTGATTTTATTATGGTTCTTAGATTTTATTTCAAGTCTCTGATCTATTAGTAAGAATTTTTTCATATGTCTGGACACTGTTCAATATTGTTTTCATTTTAAGGCTATTCTTAGTGTTTCTTCAGAATGTTAATTTGTGTTATTCAAATGTCACTAGAGATATTTCCGCCTTTATATGTGCTATTCACAAAGATATGTCTCTGCTGGGTTGGAAACTCTTCACAATTTATTTTTACTTCCCTATCTTTTTGGTTATCATACTTGGATAACCTCCTCTGAAATAAGTGTCAGAATTTAAAGGTAAAATAAATGCAGAGTAATCTTTTAAGCCACATTTAGTAATAAATTGTGCTTTTTAGAAGCCAATTTGTGTTTATTCTATGATAACACTTTACTTGCAAACATAATTGCTCACTGGTAGTTTGGGAGCTATAGAATGTGTGTAAATTTTTTAAGGTGAATGTAATAAATGGATTTTGTAAGTATATGAAAATAAAATAAAATATAATAAATTATGATCTCCAAGAGAGCTTTTATCTAATACATATTTCAGCCATTCAAGTTTTAATTTTTCAAATTTTTTTATGCACATTCTAATATTACATGTAATATTAGAAGCTATGATTAGAAACAAGCCTGGGGGACTAGATGAATCATGGTGTTACTAATAGGATATTAAGTCTTTTAAATCTACACAGTCATTTGGTTGAAATCTAGCCAACGTTAATAGGGTACCATATTATAATTTGCCAAATTAAATGACTATATTATGAGACCCAGTTCTATTGAATAGAGGGCTACATAGTATTTTATCCTGACCAACACAATCACTGTAAGATTAAAGGTAGTTTATTTTATATTTGCTCATGACCATCCACAATTGCTCTATGAAAGATGAATACAGATCCTTAATTAGTATCTAGTACCTAATGTAGGATAGTTTAGTGTGATATAAATATCAGATTAGAAGGAATTAGACATTTAAATATCCTGTATCATAAAGATATCTTTGGAGACATATTTTCTTTAAATGTTTTAAATATATTATGATAACATGGATTTAAAGCTCAAAATATAGTAAATAAAATGACACTAAAGAGAACAGTGAAGTTATTGATCAAATTAAATACATAACTCTTTAACATATTTCATGATCTTAAATATAAAAAGTAATGAAATAATATTTACCAGATCTAAAGTTGTTTCTGTGACACAAGGGTAATTTATACTAGGGTAACAACTGTAGGTGTTTGTAGAAATTTAAGACTCTGAGACTTGACTTAATATATGTGACATAAAATCATAATTAGAAATTATTTTGATTTTATTTTAGATTTTTAATTTTTTCTATCCATTCAATTTTCTTATAATGTAAGAGAATTGTTTTAACATGCTTCTGACATAATGTATAAAATGTGTACAGAAAGAAATCTAACTATGGGAGGTGAACACACAGTATAAATAAATAAATATATATATATATGCCTTACTGTTAAAAATAATAATAATTTTAATTGTAAGCAAAAAATAGGAGGGTCTTTTAGCTTCTCTTTGCAAATTATATTCAATTAAAGAAGCCTTCTCTACCTCCTAAAAAAATAGTTCATAAATGTAGGCATGGATTAATAAAATATTAACCAAAAGCAAAAAAAAAAAGTATAAAATGCATTAAAAGATAATTAGCATTTGATGTACTTCTGGGCATTAAGAACATGAACAGTTCTCTAATTCATTCATTTGCTAGTAATTCTTTTTCGATGAAGATGTTTTCCAGTGGCTGTGATGTAGGAGCAGAACCATAGCAGTGTGATGGGTTTCCATGAACCCATCATTAAAATAATACATGAGCATTAGCTTTATCACTTCATAGTGATAGTTTTCAGACTTCTGCTACACTCCAGAATACCTTAACTATTTTGAACCTCTCTTTGACAATAATCGTTCACCAGGCGATAATTCTTGAATGGGAGTGGGAAAGCAGCACATACTAAAATCTCTTGGATGGAATTGCCTCACATGTCAGTTCACCCTAGAACATCACCATTTCTAGAACTACTTCTGATGCTCCTAATTAGGAGGATCTACAAGTCATAAGTCCATAGCTCTGTGGTTTTCTGTTTATATGGGTCTGACATTTATTTATTTATCCATTCAGAATAGAATGTTAGTCTCCAGTATGTTTCCAGTATCAACTTATCAATTTGGGACTCAGATTAATTTAATGTGAGCTATGTTTAATATAAGTATTTCCCAAATGTTGTATGCTATAGATATTAGGAAAAGGATACCTATAAATGAATAATTAATGCTATGTTTTATAGAGTAGTAGTCGCTAAGTTTAGGTATTAAGGAAGACTATTTAGAGGAATTGATTTTTAAACAGAATTTTGAACAATGAGAGCTTTAGCTAGACAAAAACAGAGCCATAGATATTTCAAAAAGATGAGGAGAAAAGGGAAAAAGCATCAAGGAATGAGACAGTACACAAATTTAGCATATTTTAGTTAATTCCATGAATCTATATTTCTTGGTACATGTGCTTAATCTGTAGAATATAAGACTAGAAAGGTTAGTAAGGTTAGTTGGGAGAAGAGCATTCCTACACACCCAAATCTGAACACAGTAGGTCTAGAATGAGTTTTAGAATTTGTGTGATTCAATTGCTGCTGGAAGTTTAAGGACCACTTGACATTTAGAATAGACACCACTCCTATTGGTTATGGGGGTAATAAATTATATTAACTTAGAGAATGTGATCAAATAAGAATAAAATATAATCCTTGCATTTAAGAGCCTCATATGAAAACTCATTAAAATAAAATGTAAGAAAGCATGTAAATTACCATGGGAAGAGGAAAGAATGGAAATTAATTTGTTCTATAGTAAAAGTCACAGTAGTCTTCTGAAAGGTTACACATAATGTCAGTCCAGAGGATCAGCAGGAGTCAGGCAAAGGTGAGGGGTAGGATATTGAGTCATTGCCCATAGAAGAAATGCAAGAAAAGGTACAGAGACATTTTGTAGATGAGGTAGCATGCTTTAGATTTTTATCACTGTGTAAGAAATTATCACAGTTTAGTGACTTAAAACAACATATATTTATTATCTCACAGTTTCCATGGGTCGGGAGTACAAGGAATCTTTACCTGGGTCCTCTGCTCAGGGTCTCACAGGCTTCAATGTAAGCCTTGACTGAGATGCATTGCTTTCTGGAGCCCCGGGTCCTCTTCCAAACATACTTGATTGTTGGCAGAATTCATTTCTTTGTTGCAGTCCTGAGGTCCCTGTTTTCTTATTAAATGCCAACTGGACTCTTGGTTCCTAGGAATTCTCAACTTCTTGCTATGTGACCCTCTCCTAGGCCCTCTCTTACAACATGATAATCTGCATCTTCAAAGCCCACAGGAAGATCTCTTGCTCCAGACTGCTAATCATGAGAATCACTATCCTATCACCTCTGCGATATAATATAACCAAATTAAGAAAATGACATTCCATCACCTTTATCATATTTCATTGGCAAGAAGCAAGTCACAGGCTCTGTCTATACTCAAGGGGAGGGGATTATACAAGAGTGTGACTCATTTTGGTTTATCTTAGAATCCTGCCTACCACAGAGCATCAGGAAATATTAAGAATGATAGCCATAGGTTTGAGAAGACAGTCTTGAATTTGAAAGGAAAAGCACTTTATATAGAATCAAATATAAAACAAACAAAATCAGGGCATATCCTAGAACATTTTGAATATAAAAGGTGGAGTTTATGTTATAGTATCATAATATTTAGGAATAGAATATAACCTATAGAATTATTGGCATTCCGATTAAGGAGCTAAGTTTGGTCTCTTTCCTCTACTCCCATGCAAGTTAATGACAGGTTATTTGGATATATTTTGTAACCACAGTTTATAGACATATCGTAAAGTTGTGTTTCTGTTGAGTACTAAGATCATTAAAGATAGATAATATTACTCATTAATTAAATATGGGTGTTCTATACCATGCTTAACACTGTACTTAATCTAAGCTTATTATATTGACAATTTTTATATAGATGTGCTATTAGCATTTACATTTGCTGAAGGAATATGGAAAACACATTTGTGCTGTTTGCAGCAAAATCATTAGTGCAATGCAATGTAGATCAAAGGGGAGTGAACAACAAGATGCATGTAAATAATTCAAAATGAAGTTAATAAGGAAGAACCACATTTTTCATATGAGTTTTTTTTATCAGTTTCTTAATACAGCCATTAATAGCAAAATCTTCAAATAATAGTATGATATTTTACTAAATAAGGAATGCTATTTGTATAGTGAACAAAACTTGAGATGAAAACCTAGCATTTACTAAATGAAAATGAGGAAAAGTTTAAAATAAAGAACTGCAATTACCATCCTGTTCCAAAGTTTTCTGCTGTTTAATTATATATACCAATCATAAAATAAATAAAATTTAAAAATGGACATTGATTTCTAGTTTCTAGCCTATATTTTTATGCTAATAAAAGCAGGTAATTACTTATCTTTCCATTAATTTTTGATATTGAAGAAAGTGCCTTGAATTATTTAAAAATAGGAGAATCTGGACTCTGATCTTGTATATAAACTGCAGAAAATGTTCTCATTCTTAATATTCTATATAGTAAATATTTTATATTTTCCTATGTAAACCACACTCATTGATGGCTTTCTTAAACTCTCATAGTTTGAGCATTGATCACCAAGCTCAGGTCAAGTTAAGTTCCCCACTCTAACCCAGTTTCCCCCCAAAAAACCTCTTAGTTCTCCTTTTATAAGGTATCAATAATTTGGGAGTAGATGTAAGTATCAATTCATTCAAAAAAGAAACCACTCTCAATCTTTTGTAATGTAAAGTGCATGTTTTGCTTCACTGAGTCCTCTCAGTCCTTCTGTTATAAACACTTTCATCACTTCTCTCTACTAATTAAGAGCCTGAAGCACGAGATTTGCCATTTTGTGTACTGCAAAACAGGAATTTCAGTCTAAGTCCATTTGACCAAAGAGCCTGTTCTAACTGCTTCTTGAACTCTATTCTTTATCTGAATGATAGCTTTTAATGAATTATAAGAGTACCAAGATATTGATCTCTCAGGGCTAGGGCTGGCTGGGCATAGTTGGCGTTCCCTGAAGTCCTTGAGCTGGTCACTTCTAGGCCAATCCCAAAAGTATAGCAGAAAACTTGTCGTTTTCTATGTAAGCCACCACATTTAAATTTTGGCAAACATTATTTCCAGCTCAGAGAATACCACTGTGAGTCGCAAAGACAAGACATTGCATGTTATGGAGATTCTAGTAGGGTAGAACAAAACTTTTAAAAAGTAGACAAAAAGATATTAGCAATATACAAAGAGCACATTGAAAATGAAAGCTCAAATGTGCTTTTAAGCATTAAAGAGAAACTAAAAAGGAAGAGATACATATGCCCAGGCCTACTATATAGAAACTGGTCCATAAAATCTACTTTGAGAAAATAACGATTGAATCGATAGTAGAGCAACATGAAAGAGCTAGTCATTTGAAAACTTGAGGAAGAATGTGCTAACCCAAGAGTGTAGCAAGAGCAAAGGCAAGCATGAAACTGTGTTGTTTGAAATTCAGGTATTCTGTTTTACAAAGTGCAGTAAGATAATATATCCTAAAATGCCCTTAAAATTGAAGCTAGGTATTTAACCTATAAAAAGTAAATGAGCCCTTATTACTATTCATAAAGTAATGAATATTTTTTGTGTGTGATTATTTCAGCATACTGTGAGATTTTAGTATATTCTGTTTCATCAGTATATATGTGAATATTCAATTTGTCTCTAACGGTATATCTTATAATGGCTGAAGGTGATCAATAGCTCCTGGACATATATGGAAACTTTTTTTTAAATCAATTGATTCACAGCAGTGGACAATCTTGATATCAATGCAACTTTTGATACTTCGGAAGTTATTATTGGGGCCAGTTGAATTACTAAGCTCTCTACCATCTGACACTAACATAGTGGCATTTCTGAATGATTCCTTGTGGTGTTCTTGATTTTTCTATTTCCATGCCTTAGAACTTTTAAAGCCAGATATTATTTAACTGAGATAGTCTAGGAGTACCAGACCAAATATAAAAATTAAATTAAACTTGAATTTCAAGTAAGCAAAGAATCATTGTTTAATATAAGTATTTCCCAAATATTGTATGCTAAATTTATGGTAAAAATTTTGCACAATACTAATTGCACCTTTATACAAATGAAAATAAAACCACTGCTGCCTTTTTATTTCAATGACTTGCAAGGTAAATCGAAACTTTAGGGATTCATGAGCTGTTATTATTATATTTAAAGAATATGTTGTTATGGAAAAAACTATAGCTACTGTATAAGATAAGATAGATCACTTACTATTGTCTTTTTCCTTAGTGAAGTTAAATTTTGTCTATCTGGATCAGAATTAAAGTTTAAATTAAATTACTTGTATATGATATTTATACCATTCCTGAATGCAGGAATATTAAAATAATCATAGCATATTTTAAAGTTTAGTGAAGTAAAAGGAAGAAAACATATTTTTTAAAAAATTGGTAATTATAATTTCTTACCTGAAAGGATAGCAAGACATGAGAATTAATTTACCAGGGCTGTAGTAACAAAGTACCACAAACCAAGTGACTTAAACAACAAGAATGTATTGTCTCATAGACCTGGAGGCTAGAAATCCAAGATCCTGGTGTTAGACTTGGTTCCTTCTAATGGCTGTGAGGGAAAATCTGTTTTACACTGATCCTCTAGCTTCTTTTGGTTTCCTGGAAATCATTGGCTTGCAGAAACAGTACCCCAATCTCTGCCTTCATTTTTTCATGGACTACTCCTTGTGGCTGTGTCTGTGTCTAATTCCCCATCACTTTTTTAGAAGATACCAGTCATATTGGATGCCTACCCTACTCAGTGTGACCTCTTTTTAATCAATTACATCTGTAATCACACTATTTCAAAAGAAGGTCAGACTCTGACGTACTGGGGCTTAGAATGTCAACATATGAATTTGGAGGTGGGATGGACAGAATTCAACCCATGACAGCATGGCTAAAAGAAATGAACAAAAAAACTTTCAAAAAGCAAGGACCCTAGCTTTATTTAATTTGTCTGCCCTACCTTTGTCAACTCTTAATTTCCCTGTTTTAATTTTATAACATGCAAAATGGAGCGAATAACTTTATCCTTGTATCCTTCACAGGAATGTTGGGAAAATCACAGGAATGGTGATATTTTTACAAGAATTATTAAGTAAAATATAAATCTGTCCTTTAGAATAATTTTAAAGCCGAAGAATCTTTGAGTCAAAATATAACCAGTTGAAATAATGCTATTTGTTTTAGTGTCTAAAAATAGAACATAAAAAATTGAATTATTCTCAAATACTCTGCCATATTATATTAATTTAATCACTAGAGAGAACTAAATATTGCCAGAGTTCTTTCCTTTTTCTCTGTCAGTAGTAGCCATTTGCTTTTACTCTTAAAATTATCTCTTTACAGGACTTGCGATCTCCATTCTCTATCCTATATACCTGTCTCATTTTTTCCAATACAATTTTACTAAATACAGTATGTGAACTTGTTGTTAGTAGTACAAATAATAATAGAGAAGAGTCATTGTTCTTCATGTGTTATAATCTATTGGTGGGCACAGGCCACAACCTGAAAAGAAATTCTGGAAAGCTTCCTAATAATTGCTATGAACTTTTCATATTCTGATTTTTATACAATGAATAAAAATATGAGGAGTAAAAAGAAAATTAGAAACCAATCTTATTTGTAAATAAGATGCAAAAGAGAAAACACAATAACAAAACAAACCACCAGATTAATCTCCCATAGCCAAGAATAATTTAAGAATAAAATAAGTTTTTACAATTAGAAAATTAATTTAAAAATTTCATCATATTAACTGGTTAAAGGAAAATTACTTGATTAACTTAAGGATACCAAGAATTACTAAATTTAGCCTCTTTTCTTATTGAAGATATTTTTATATAAAATACATGCACCTGAAGCCATCAGCAAACATTTTTTCTTATTCACTAACTTTCAAAAATTAAATGTACAGAAAAAGATATAATTGTGAAAGCATTGCTATAAACATTCACATATACTTCCAAATTCACCACCTTTGAATATTTTACCAGATCAGTTTCTCCTCTCTTTTTCTCAACCTTTTGAAAGGTATTTATAGAAAGGATACTAATTCATTTCTAAATACTTTATCACATGTTGCCTCAGATGAGAACATACTCCTCGTGTAACAGAAGCACAATGTTAAGGCTCAGAAAATTTACCACTAACAAACTAGCACTATCTACTATAAATCCATATTTAAATTTCCTCATTTACCTCAATAATGTCTTTTATAGACTTTTTCTCAGTGTATTGTGTATTAAATATAACTGAGATGCCATGTTAGTCTCTTTTCAAATAGAACATTTTCCCACTTATTTTTTTATGACATGGATATTTTTGAGGAAATCAGACCAGTTGCTTAGGGCATACCTATCAATTTGAATTTGTCTAGTTAGTTTCTCACACAAACACTCAGATTAAAGTTTTTTAATAGAGGTGGTACTTAGGTGATGTCGCCTGTTGTATTGTCTTTCTCAGGGATTCACACTAGGAGACAGTTTATTCCACTTTGGCATTATGTTTGATTCATGTATTGGTTTTCATTGCTACATAACAAATCATCACAAATTTAACAGCTTACTTAACACAATATAAATTTATTATCTCACAGTTTCCAAGGGGCAGAAGTCCAGCACATTTTAGCTATGTTCTCTGCTCAGAAGTTCACAATCTGAAATCAAGGTGTCAGCCATCTCCAGCCAGCTGGAGATTTGACTTGGGAAAGATCTGCTTTCGAGCTCGCTCAACCTGTAGTCAGAATTCATTTTCTTGGAGCTGTATAACCATGGTCTCCATTTTCTAGAAGGCTGTTAGTCTGAAATCACTCTCAGTTCTTTGAGAGTGTGGTGTGAAAAACGAGAAAAAAGCATGCCGGAGCAGTATGTGAGATTTTACTTCTGATATTAAAAGCAAGTCATAGTCTTGACACATGTAGGTTACCTAATAATATTTCTAATGGGAGTCCGACATGCAGCCATAGAGCTAAAAGTGATGTGCTGTTCATTATCTATTTAGGTATCTGCATGTATGTATGTATGTATGTGTATATATATCCATAGGTATATACCTGTCTATATGTTATTATTTTTATATTGCTAATACTCATTCATGTTGATTATAAAAATACAATCATATAAATAGGAAAATATAAATCTCTATAATAATAATATCCAAGAAATAAAATACTTAAACACAAGATACATTATAGTTCTTTATGTTCTTTTCCATGCACGTTGGCATACACACTGATTTGATTAAGAACAATATGAATCTAAATTTTAGCTTCCTTTTTAACAACCTATAGTATATCGTAAAAACTTCTCCTGTGTCATTTAATGGTCTTACATTTCATTCTATAAATGGCTTCACGGAGACCCCGTAGGGCAGAAGCTATTTAGGTATTCACTATTCTAATTCCATTCTCTGGACATGTAGGAAAACTACATTTCCCAGCCTAGAATATATGCCTAATAAAAATACTGCATATACCACTAGGATCTTTGAATAGAAAAACTAGCAGTAATGATTCGGGAGATGTCAAGGCCAATAATGTAGACAGATTGAATAAAATTCCTGTCTGTATACAGTTTGGTAATGGAACCATCCTATTTGCCACTGTTGTTAATTAAACAAAGAAATAGAAAAACAAACAATGTGACCTTCAAACAAGCATTTCTTTTAATGTAGGCAGCTGTAGGAGATGGAGGTTTCAAAAGTTTCAGTTAGTGCTGTAATCATTGTCCTGAACCAGATTATTTGTGTTTGGTATTCACTTGTTTCTCAACTTCCCCATTTAGACCTCGCTGTTTTAACAGTTGATAGATAGATATATCAGTGTGAAAAATCTTTTGTATGAGGTATCAATGTGAAAAGATCTTGGGAAAAATAGTCTAATGTACAAGTATGGTCTAGTGGATTTAATAAAAAGAAAAGAAAAGAAAAGAAAACCCCTAAATACTCACTTTGTTCTTATGAAAAATATGAATCCATGCATGTGATACACTTTTTTCCTAAAATATCCTTCAAATGAAAAGTCAGGAAACTGGCAAGTTAGCACTTCTGTGTGCTTTAGAGAAATGGCGTTAAAACCTTTTATTTTCTTCCCTACGGTTTCACTCTTATTCTGTTTTTCAACTATGATTTTTTTTTTTTTTTAGCTGGCATTCCATGCAAACCAATTTTGTTACCTTTGGTTATGATTTTATATTTTAACCTTTTTTCATCCCTGACATTTACCTTTCCGTCCATGATCTGTTTTCCCTAACAGCAAGGCCTTCCTCTCTTTCTGTGTTACATAATAATAAAATAAAAAAGGTGGTTGTCGGATACTCAGAACTTGGTCTTCTATACTGTAGTTCAGCCATCAGGATTAGGTCTATTATTATTTTATGTTTACTTTCTTTTGAATTGTGCCTGTGGAACAAGTAATAAATATCTTCTAAACTCATATTTTTCTCTATCTACCCTCTACTTTTTTTCAGCATTAATAGTCAGAAAAACAAATACTGTTTTGACAGCAGGTTCTTAGTAACATATACAGGCTTGGTTCTGTATACAACAATTATTCTTGACTTAGCCAATTTTAAAGAACAGTTAATAGAGAAAATCACATATCTTTTTTAAATGATATAGTTAAACCTTTTGTTTTTCAGCTGTCTCCTTCTCTTACTGTGAGCAAACACTTATTATAAATGTCAGAGAAAGAAAATGTCCTGAGAGACTCTTGTCCTTTCTATTCGAATGTTATGGCTATACTTCTGAGGAAAAGTATTGCAATATTTTATATTCAGATTAAAATATAAATTTTACTTTACCTGAAATTCTCCTAAAATGTCATGTGTTTCACCTTGGAGAAATACATGTAGATAACATAGCTATTATTAACTCACTTTAAAAATGTAAGTTGCTCTTCTCAGAATTTACATGTTTATAGCTTAAAGTATATATATCTGGCCAAGAGATACTCAACGTTTCAACTTTTTCTTATGCTAACTAGAACACCGCGTGGGCAGCTGTGTTAGTCAGCAGAATTACCAATTCATGGAGATGAGTAATACTACTTAAAATTTTCCAAAACCTATGTACACATGAATTGCCTTAAAATTCTTTTAGGTATTTTTCAGAGAAATGGGGAAAATATGAAATCATGAAGAATATTTAGAACAAGTGTTAAGTCCAAACAGTTTAAAAATAATACAATGAACTATATGGGGATTTCAATAAAAAAATATATAACAGTTGATGAATTTATATCTCAAAGTCTCAACAGTTTTGCATTTCAACAGTAAGCTGAGGGCTAATTTGAGATGATTGTGTAAAACTAATTGAGGTGGCTGGGAGGATATATTCTCTATTTTATTTTTTTTGTAGAATTAAGCACTTTGTTGTTTTAAAATAAAATGCTCAAGAATTATTTTTGTACTATTTACTTGACACACTTAGCTATCAATTTAGCATTGAAGCCTAATGATTAGAGTTGATAAACAAAGTTTTATATGAGAGCTTACAATGTAACAAATAGATATAAAAGTTAAGGCATTATAATTTCTTGTTTCTTTATTGTATCTCTCTTAAACAAAATACTGTGTGCGTGTGTGTGTGTGTGTGTGTGTGTGTGTGTTAGATTATCTTCCTGGCCCGATTCTTCAACCATCCCTGAAACATACCTTTACTATGGCTTCATAATAGGTGAGGTCTATTTCCTACCCTTGACTTTGAAAATAATTTTGTGACTTGCTCTAGGACATAGTAAAAGTCAGGAGTGACTGACTGCATGCCATTTCCAAATCAAGGATTTAAGATACTTTGTTTTCTTTTTCACCTTTTTTCATTTCTGCTATCATTATGAGAAGAACCAGTGATGGTTAATCTGCTAGTCAAAAGAGAACAAGAGACAAATGAAACAGAGACACCTGATGTTACCTATAGATCTTTAGTAAGATGTGTATCAGTTCTAGCCACTGCTTATAAAACAGATTTATCCAGCTGATCCCTGCTTAAATCAGCCTAGCCTCACAAATTTGTATATGTATAAAAATAAGTGATTGTTGTAAACACTAGGTTTGATTTAACAGTGTTAACAAGGTATAATTGAAATACAATAAACATCACATATTTAAAGTACATATTTTGATGAGTTTTGACATATGTATACATCTATAAAACCATCATTACAAAATTGCCATTATCAGATAATAAATACAATCACTCCCAAAATTCCAAAATTTGTTCACACTAATTTGTTTGCCCTTCCCACAGCTCATTGCCCACCTCATCTACAGGCAACCAGAGATCTCTTTATATTACTATAGTGACATTTTCTAAAATTTATCTAAAGAAAATTATGGAGAAGATACCTTTTTTCTTGTCTACTTTTTGTCAGCAAAATTATTTTAAGAATCATTGATGTATATATCAATAGTTCATTGCCTTTTATTCTGAGTAATTTTATATTGTGTGACTAGTCCATTTATTAACCTTTAGACCACTGTTTGTGTTGTTTCCAGTTTGGGGGCTACTAAAAGTAAAGCCCCTATGAACCTTAAATATAACATTTTGTGTAAATATATGATTTCCTTTCTCTTGAGCAAATGCCTCTGGGTGGAGTGGCTGGGACATGTGGTAAATGTGTATGTAATTTATTTAAAAAAAAAACAAAAAACAAAAAAAACCTGCCATACTGTTTTCCAAAGTGATTTTACCATTTTACATTCCCAGCAGTAGTGCATGAAAGTTTTAGTCTATCTGTATGCCGACCAACACTTATCATTATCAGCCCTTTTAAATTTTAAACATCTCTGGTATATAGTTATATATCCTTGTAATTTTATTTTGCATTTCTCTAATGAACAAAGGACTGGAGTATTATGTGCTTATTTGTCATTCGTATATCTTCTTTGGTGAAATGTCCAAATCTTTGCACTCTGCATTGTGAGTTCCTTATATATTCTGGATACAAGTATTTTGTCAGAAATGAGTTTTGCAAATATTTTCTCCCAGTCTCTAACACATTTTTGTATTCTCTTAGTGGTGAATACTCTTAATTTTGATAAAGTTCAATTTATCAATTTGTTAAATAGTAATTTTTGTGTTTAAATCTAAGAAATTATGGAAAAACTCAGGTTAAACAGATTTCTTTCTATGTTTTCTACTAGAAATTCTATAGTTTTAGGTTTTAAACTTTAAGCTATGATTCATTTTGAGATAAATATTTTGTATGTAAGTGAGGCACAGGTCAGAGTTTTATTTTTATTTATTCATTTTTTGTATATTGTTATTCAATAGCTTCAGCTCCATTTGTTGAAAAGATTATCCATTCCCCAGTGAATTGCTCTAGCATTTAGTAAAAAAAAAACAGATTAGGCTTTTTTCAGTTTTATTGTTCAGTTTTCTTAACTCTAAAACCACACTGTTTTGCTTACTATAGGTCTGTAATGAAACTTAAAACCCAGTTTCATTAGCCCCATTATTTCATTCTTATTTTTCAAAGTTTTTATTTTTAATATCTTCTATACTTTTGCATATTTATATAAAATTTAAAATCAACCTATTACTATAAAAAAGCCTACTGAAATTTTAATTGGCATTGCATTGCTTCCATAGATCAGATCTGTGGGAATTAACCTCCTACTATTGATTCTTCAGATTCAGGAACCTGGTGGCATATCTATTTATTTAGGTCTTCTTTATTCTCATCTATGTTTCCATTCATTTCTCTCAGCCACATCTGCATTTCTTTTTTTAGTATAAAGTCAATACACACCTTTTGTCAAATTTATCCTTAAACGTATTATAGTTTTGATGCTTATATAAATGGCAGTTTTTAAATTTCAATTTGTTTGTTAATGTATAAAAATACATTTGATTAGTGTATAATTTTGTATCTTGCAAACATACTAAGCTCATTTATTATTCCTAGTACGTTCTGTGTAAATTCAGTAAGATCTACTACATTGATAATTATGCTATTAGCTAATAAAGATTTATCACTGACTATATGTCTATAATTTCTTTTTCTTTTATATTTTTCCAAATACTAGAACTGCTAATGCCCTGTGGAAAGAAAATAGTGAGAATAACTGTTCTTGTCTTTTTCCTGATGTTCAGAGAAAAATTTACTTTTTTTTTTACCATCAAATATGGTAGAAATTATATTGCCTGGATTCCTTTAATTAGGTTTACACACTGGATCTATTTTTCTATCATCTCTTGAGATGATCAGTTTTTCTTTTAAATAGTGAATTATTATAATCAATTTCAGAATGTTTAATGTTGTATTGTGTAGATACATATTTCAGGTTATAGTAGGGGTTAATTATGTGTTGATGTCATTGGATAACAGAGTTCTCACATATTTGATCAAACATTATTCTGTGTATTTTGATGAGGGTCTTATCAGATGTAACATCTGAATCTGTAGACTGAGTAAAGCAGATTTCCCTCCCTATATGATGTGTCTTGTCTAATCAGTTGAAGGCCATAGAACAAACAGCCTACCCCTATCCTGAGAAAGAGAGAATGTCTCTTGCCTTACTGCTTTTGGACTGAGATAACAGTTTTTATCCTGCTTTCAAACTTGAACTTAAACATTAACTCTTCCTGGATCTTAATCCTGCTGGCATTTAATAAGAACCATATCATCAACTTTCCTGGTTCTTAGGTCTTTGGGCTCATACTTGAATTAAATATCAGCTTCCCTGGGTCTCTAGCTTTCTGACTCAGATGGAAAGAACTCACAACAGTATAGTTTCATTTCTCCTTTCCTAGCCTTTATGTTATTGTTGTCATACATATACTATATATAAATATACATCCATTACATGTAGATATACACACATATACTCTATAATGCATCATTATATTTTTGAAAAAATATTTAAAAATTAAAATAGAAAATATTTTATATTTACTCACACATTTATATTTTTTTCTGTATTGATGCAATTTCTGTATGAAATCATTATCCTTCCTAAAAGATAGTGTAGATCTGCTAGTAATCAATTCTTTTGGCTTTTGCATATCCAAAAATGTCTTTATATTGACTTCATTTTTTCAAAAACATTTCATTTGGTATAGAATGTTAGGTTGCCAAGTTTTTCTTTTAGTACTTTAAAGATGTTGCTTCACTGTCTTCTAACTTGCATTGCTTTTGATGAGCGATTTGTTGTTATCATTATTTTTGTTACCTTGTACATGATGTACTTTCAAGATGGTCTTTTTATCTCTAATTTTAAACAATAAGACTATTTGTGCTTTTTGCATAAAGTTCATTGAATATGTTGCATATGTTGGTTTACAGTTATCAAATTTGGAAAATCTAGCAAATATTCTTGTCACATAAAAGAATAAAACATTTCATTACATTTTCAACATTTATGTGGGGTCACGTATATTTTGAAATATATTGAATTGTAATTTTATGCTTTAAATGCAAATACTTCATCAATGAAAGACATTTTAGTCAAAATATTGTACAGCAAATCACTTCAAGAAGCATTCAATGTACTTATCAGTCTTTTTATCTTTTTAGGAGGTGCAACAAGTTGATGCAATATATACATGATGGGGTATAATGTAGGAAAGTTGGAAAACCTTTGCTCAGATTTTGAGACCTAATGAGTGCCTCTATATCTGTGATTTCCTTAAGTGAGGATTTGATTACAAGGTCAGAGAAAAGAAGTAGAGATCTCCAGATTTAATTATCTAATATTATACTTATCTCTGTAATTATGGACATATATGTATGTACGTATATATATACATATACACATGTATTTAATAGAGAATTTTTTTGGTCTATTAAGGCATAATTCTGGAAGCTGAACAATGAGTAATTTTTATTTTTATTTAATAAATATTTATTGTGATAAACACTATCTGAGAGTACTGGTGAGATTACAAAAATTAAGAGAAAAAATAAATTATATTAAATCCTATGAATAAAGTAAAACAGGGTTATGCAGAAAGTGACCACATAACTGAGTTGGGAATTTTATAACATTAGACAACATGGTCCAAGAAGTCCTCTCTAGTTCATAATTTTTTAGTTGAAACTTAAAGGTTGAGAAAGTGCGGATTTCCAAGCAGAGTATATAGAAAATTAAAAAGTTCTGAAATAAACCAATCTTAAAATATTTCAGAAATGAAAAGAAGGTCAGTGTGGCTGAATCATAATAGGCAAGGAATTGCATGATGCCAATAATGTAGTAAAAGGCAGGATCTTAAAATGGAGTTCGAAGACACATAAAGAGTTTGAAATTTAATCTAAGCAAGATAGAAAGACAGAGTATTGAGCAAGTGGCAGAGAAAGAGCTGATCGGCAGTTTTAAAAGATCACTCTAATTTGCATTAAAAATGGATGTAGAAGAGCAAGATGGAATTTATTACAGTAATTTTGATAGTCATTGATGTTATTCTGAGACAGAAAAATATGTATAATGAAACTTACAGTTTACTAAAAAATATTCTTCCAATTTGCAAAGAAAACTAATAGACTTAGTATTGAATATGTCTAGAGTAAGTTTTGAGCCAGTCTCTAATTCTGTTTTAGCTTCTCATGTCAACATTGAAAGTATTTAAAATTACTATTATCTAAATTATATTTTATGTCTTTCACATTTTCTTTATTTTTGCCATACAATATTTTCAAGTAATATTATAAATGTTTTTCTATCTTAAGAAGATTATAAGAGGCTTGTTTATAAAAAATTATAAATTTTTGGAAAAATATATTTCTGAAAGTAAAAACGAAGTACCATAGAACAGAAATAAAATTATCACTTTAATCTTCCTTTTCATATGCTATCCTAATTCCTAATATTTTGTGTTATCAGGATATTATGTTCATAATAAATGCTGAATATAAATAGAATATGTGTGTGTATACAGACACACTGATTTACCAATTATTTCATGATTTGTTTATTTTATCCTCACAAATTCACCTGGTAAATGATCATGACTAACATTTCAACTGAGCCTTATTGCACCAAGGAATGTGTTAGGCATGTAAAAGAAATTAGCAGTGCATATTAATAAATTGCATATTCTACATACCTGAATATGTCTGGGCAATTTGTGTTATTTCTCCAAGTCATTGATCAAGAAGAGTACAGGTTAAGGATTTTTGTTGCTTATTTTATTTAGATTTTTGTTATTTCTTTTTATATTACTAAATGAAACAGCAATTGCTTCAATACATTCTATGTATTCAAAACCTATGATTTATGTTCATTTTAGGACTATACTACTTGCGATATTCATTATGAATACAAGACCCTTGTTCTATTTTTGAGTCAATATTATTCTTAACGACATTGTTCACTAGTATACTTTGCACATTTATAAATATACTGTAGTCAATGAGTAAATATATTTTCTATGATATGTATGATAATGTTACCAGCTTGGAAATCTTCTATTATAATAAAACACTCAATACCATTAAGTTATATTGGCAATATTTTCATGTTATTGGGCTGTCAAAAAGAAATAATAAACAGAATGCAATGAGATATATAGATTGGTGAAGCCAGAAACATCCATATTTTATTTTATTAGGTCAGAGTATGAGAGACTTATATTATGATGCTAATTGCTGCATGTTTATTGTTGGATGTTTGTGGCATGCTTATATTGTCAACCTATATGGTCCTCAGTTTTTTTATTCACCATGATCATTAGGTGTTTCCTTCCTATCCCGAGGCCAGGACCAAAGTCATTGAATTCTATTCTCTCTATATATTTGAAAGTACTACTACATAAATTTTAAGTAGGCAGAAATGGGAAAGTTGATTTATTTTATCAGATATGTGCCATTCTTCCTCTGGAAAAAATAATGCCCATCTTTCCAAACAGTAAATATGATTTCAAAACAAAACACTGACAAGGTGTCCAAATTCTAAATGCAGCCTTCAGAATTTCTGAGCTAGAAAATGTTTGTTGATATTGAATGAATTCTACTTATAGAAACAAATAGGATGGTATTGTTTTAACTAGCTCTCTTGGTAATAGCTTTATTCTGTATTTTTTCTCAGTGTAACAATAGCCTGTAAGACAAGAAAGAATATCTGTGTGTTCAATCTTTTGATTTCACCTGAAATGAAGTTGCTGTGCCTCTAAATCAATATCTCAGTGTTGAGTTGATTACATGTTTGACGTTTGTAAAGGGATGAAAGAAGTCTGAGATATTGCTCCTGTGATAAGTGGGAATGTGCAGAAACAACCCAAGTTATAACTGCACAGAGTTGTTGTTGTTTTTTATTTTTTGTTTTTTGTTTTTGCTTATCAGACTATGCTGTAGCTGTACACAGTACTGGTTTGGGAATCTTACTCCTTCTGTAAATTGTAATTAGTGAAAAATGCCATAGAACTGAGAGGGTCTGGTTAGATCAGAAAGGAGTAACAGCCAAGATTGTCTTCTCAAGAATGCAAATCAGTTTTCAAAATTAACCACCTTCTTAATTTGCTTATAATCCTGAGTCAGCTAGCTATCCAGAGAATTGTCAACCCTTTCACCGTGAAAGAAAAACTTATTTTTATATTATTCTTGTCTATGTTTAGTACGGAGGGCAGTGTTGTTGTTAGCGGTGTTGTTGTTAAGGGCAAGACACAAGATGTGCTAACATTCACAAATTAGTACTCTTTGGCTCCAGAGTCATAGAAAAGGCTATGCTCTTCTTGAGGCTAGGGGCAGGGTAGAAAATAACAGATCTTACATGGATGAGTTTGATATAGGAAATCCTGTGTTCTCTTCTGGTGCTGTAGAATCTGACACGGCATGGTCTGAGGAACATAAAACTAGGTAGCAGATTGGGAAGATCATCCAAAGCACTTCATTTTTTATTTTTGTTTTTCTCATTCATGAGAACATAGATATTAATGAAAAGAGATTAAATAGGTATTTCTCCGACTGTCATTTAAAAGGATGATTCAAGGCTCTCCCATTAGTCCGTCTCTCTTAATGTTCAATGTGTAATTGTCAACAAACGAGGTTGATTTCTCTGAAAGGTCACTATTAATTGTCCTTTTGTGCCTTGAGAGCAGGGCATCTAAAATTTACTTCTAATTGTGCATTATTTTTGATGTTTAATAACTGTGTGATTTTATAACCATGCTTAACAAAGCTCTAGAAGTAACACAGGGTCAACTATTGCAGGCAAAAAAAAAAAAAAAAAGATCATTTGCTCATCTTAGACCTCTTACCTATTTTGACAACAGCTGTTCCACTTTTATGAGTTTTGTGTTTTCCCATATCATTTTAACTGAAAACTAGTAACTACTAAAACCATGATATGATGTAGATCAGGTAAAGAGGAAGTGCTAAAAAGTAGAAATAATTGTGACTTCCTTCCTTTTTTGTACTCAACAAATTTTGTTGAGCTTAAGACAGCAGTAAGCTACTGAGAAAGGAAGGGATTCTCCAGTTTTTAGTGGAAACAGGATAAACATAAAGAAGTAGAGTGGCCGCTATGGTGATCTTTGGAGGGCAATAAGGGATACAAAAGGGGAAATGAGCTGTAAATGTAAAGGTTCACGAAATTAACCTGATGTCTGTCCTTAACTGGAGAAAAGTTAATGACTTCCAGCACATGAAAATGTATCACAGAACTGTTTGTTTGAATTCTGAGTTCTTTGTTGGTACAGTTTATGCTTTTAATATAATTAAGTAAACACATTCTTTTGAGACCTCAATACCCTCTATCATTCAATATTGAATCATATATAATGATGTTAATCAAAGTGTCAAATATGAAATATTTTACTTAACGGCTTTGACATCTTATGACTTGTGACAAAACAAAGTCTGGAAAAAATGTTCATAATTAATCATCTACATTAATAATTCACTTGAATACAGTTGCCCAATTATGCATATAACTTCTCTTCAAGGCATATTAGTGGTTCATAGTATACATACTTTATTTTGGGCATTATGATTTAACTTAAAATGTCATATTACATATTACACAATAATTTTCTATTAATAGAGATTAGTTGCAATTTCAATAGAATTTCCCATTTGGGAGGGGGGCAACTAAAAATGTTAGTAAAAAGTTCCAGTTTAGTATTTTGATTTTAAGATACAAGTAATGTGCTTTCAGTTTATTTTAAAGGTTTTTTTTTTTTTTTTTAGATTAAGCATTCAAAGTCATGCAGAAATTAAATGGAATTAATCAAGCATGTTCTTACAATACTGATGAAATTTATCATTCTTATTGCTGTTTTAGTAAATGTTCTTCAAAGACTATCAAATTAAACATAAATCAAAACTTGAAAAATAAAAAAATCTAGATATTAAACTACATAATTTAGGCCAGAAAATATCAATATTTTAGATACTTTGATATTTTTGACTCAACATATACCACTAATTTAGACCAAATATTGTGTAATATAAATGTCATCATATAGGGGTTGACATTTTCTGATCTATTTTCTATATTAAATTCTATCTTAGTTTCAGCAGTATTTGTGTGTGTGTGTGTGTGTGTGTGTGTGTGTGTGTGTGTGTAATACAAAGGGCCACACATAACCAAACTGAGTTCGGAAAAGAACAAAGTGGAAATGTTATTTTTATGGATATCAAAAGTTATTTTAAAACTCTTCTGCCTTCAGTCTTATCTTAAAATGACATCTCATTGAGGCATTCACATGGAAAACGTATTGCTTTGTGTAACTCAAATTTACATTAGTGACAGAACTTTGATGCTCTGGTGTATTAGAGGCTTAAACGACTTTTCGCAGTTTAATCTAGATTAATCCCATTCAAATAAATATCTAAAATGTAACTTTGTAGTTTCCCTTAAGAATTCAAATGTGTTCCTAATTTTTTCATCAATTTTGAAATTACTTTCACCTTAATTTTTATAAACTTTATAAATAAATAAAAAAATTAATGTACCTGGCATTTAGTTAATACAGAGATTAAAACAGTTTAGTATTGACATAGACATAAAAAAATAGACTAATTAAACATAGAAAAAACTAGTACATACATGGACAGTTGATTTACAGCCAAATGGTACTGCACAGAATAAAGGAAATAATTTTTGTAACAAAATAGTGCTGCATTAATGTAATATACCTATTAAGAATATTTTGGTTCTTACCTACCTGCTATTAACATGGAGATTTATAGTTAGTTATGAGATGAAAGTTTAAATTAAGTCATATACTGAACAATAGTATTTGTAATTTGATAAAGTACAAGTCTTCAGAATAAGGACTTCTACAGATTAATAATAATGGTGGGGAAATAAAAAAAACAGTTGAACTACCAACCAAACAAATCATCGATCCAATTATAAATGGACATATTTATAAAAACACATTTCCAAAAAAAATTCAAAAAGCCAAATTATATGAAATCATGTTCAACTGTCTTATTAGTTAGGGAAATGCAAATTAATTGCCTGAGATACCACTAAACAACCACAAAAATGTGAAATTAAAAATAATGACATCATTTGTTGGCAGAGATGTGAAGCAATATCAACTCTAACATCCTCCTAGTAGAAGTATAAATTTCAAAAATTGTTTGAAAGTACTAATGTTGGACATTTTATGTCATTTGATAAAGCAATTTAACTCCAAAGTTCATATCCAACAAAACTGTATACATGTGCATAATAAAGCATACATGAAAATATTAATAATAGAATTTACAATAGCCACAAACACGCAGCAAGAGTTGCATGGAATAATTCTGGTAGTTTCCTAAAAGGAATACTACACAGTAAAAAGAATGAATTAACTATCTCTATCCATAGCAGCAAGGAAATAACAAATATTATTTTCAGTCAAAGGAAAATGTCCACAAACAAATCAATTGCAAACTTTTATTTATATAAAGTTTTAAAACAGGGAAAACAATATAACATTTGAAATCAGAATAGAACTAATTTTTTAGGAGACTGGTAGGGTAATTATTAGGAGAGAGCAGAAAGTGTGCTACTAGGGTGGTGGTGTTCACTCTCTCTCTCTCTCTCTCTCTCACTTTATTGGGTTACACAATATTAATCAAGTTATACATTTTTAATCTGTAAAATTTTTTCCATGCATGATATTTTGCAATAAATATTTATTTTAAAAGTTCTTTATGGTCAAATACATTTGGTCATTACTTTTGGGAAGTATTAAAATTTAACGTTTCATAATTTTTGCAAGTCATTAATATACTGTTATATTTTCTCTCTGTAAATGTAGTATATTATGTACCATTTATTGTTTACTTCCCCCCGCCCCCCAAACAAACAACTATTGGGATCTATTCATTTATGTGCCAAATTATTTGATATTGTGTATCAAGCTCCTTATGATCTCATTCTTACTAACTTTCTCAGTCACTTTTTCTATTTCTGGGTTATGCCCTTTATGTAAACTACACTTATTACATGTGTCCTTCAAATAAACTCAGCTATCTTTTTCCTCCAGACCTTAAAATACAAATGCTTATTTTGTCTGAAATATTTTTCTATTTATAACATAGTTAAGTTCTATGTAATTTTAAGACTTGAATTGTTGTCATCTCCTTCAGAAAGGTTATCATAATTCACCTAGTCTGTGTTAAATGTTCTCCTCTACTTCTTGCTCATAATAACCTGACCTCACTCTATTATAGCACTAATGATATTAGTTGAAAATTAGAATATAAGCACCGTGAAAATATCTCATTCTTCTTGGTATCTAAAGCATTCATCACAGTTTATACACAATAAATGTCAAATGAGTAAATTTATTACATTTTGAAAATCAAAGAAATTTTAACCATCCTCCTCATTTGTAATGTGATAGAGTTCCATCCAAGGTGCTGTGATTTTTTTCATTAGGAAGATACACACACACACACACACACACATAAAAATTCAGAGTCAATGTCAAAATTCAGATATCCAGATATCTAACAGTGTTCATTCATTTTTACCATTTTTGCAGAAAGCAACACGATGCATTTGACCATACTGAGACATTCACTTCAATTTCTACACTGATGCAGCATTTATTTGCCAATCATAGAATACATCTTCCAGCTGCAGATTTTCTTGCAGATAAGAAATTTATATTTTCTGTGTGTCCTCCCATGTTTTGTCTGAATTGCTTGGTCAGCTCATGAATAAATATGAAATATGCTTAGATAAGGAAGCACATCACCAAGAGATCACATGGCTGTTTTTTTCCTGTTCTGTATTTGGTATGTTCTCAGGATATTGTGAAGATTAATTGACTTAATACATGTGTGGAACTTAGAACAGTGCCTGATACTCAATAAAGTCTAGGTTGAGGTTAACTATTATCATCATTTTCTGTATCTGCACTTAGAGAGTTGTCTGTTTCATATTATGAAAAGAACTTTGAAAGAGCATAAAAGCACATGGTGTATGTTTGTGCAAATGATGCTATGTTAAAATGGAAAATAATTAGGCAATAAATTGAGCTTCAACACTAAAATAATCTGTGAGGAGTTAACAGTGAACCTTAAATTAACACCAGTCTTTTCTTGTTGTCATTGTACTCATGTGTGTAAGATTTTATGTGCGCCTGGCAAGCTGGAATGGATATGAATTAGCTTATAATGCCTCCCCCACCTCTTCTTATGTTCCCTGCTATGGTTGTAATTAAACTTTGTTATAATGCTCAGGTGCCATTGATTGTTTGTAAATGTGAGTGAGGCAATAAATCATAGAATTATAAGGCTGAAGTGACTTTATTTTATAATGAAAGATTAAGAAGTGCCAATATATCTGAAAATTTTGAAATCTGTAGCTTTCATCATAGCCTCAGTGTCATCCTCAAGAATGCAAATTACCTGGAAAATATATGTATTCAAACAATTTTCTACAGAAAGCATAGGAAGTCTGGTATTATCCACAACAAAGAACTCTTTCTGTATTTGTGTGTGTGTGTGTGTGTGTGTATGTGTGTGTGATCTGTAGAACCTGTTAATATAACATACATTGAAATCTTTAATTCATAAAACTTTGGTTATAAATTATACAAACTATAGCAACACAAATCCTATTTAAGCATGACATTATCGCTTTGTCTCCGAAAGAGAACTGGTTAATTGTCTTTCAATTTCTGATTCGCAATAAAATGGTATTTACTCTACTAGATGAAACAGATAAATTTAATGAAACATTGATTTGTAGTATTTATTAGACAAAATATGTTCTTATTAAATATGTTCTCAGATGACCTATATTTATTAATACTATTACAAAAAAATTGTTTTGGATAACTTCTTTTATACCACACACCGCAATTATTATCAATGTATTTTTTTTTTCCAGGGTTTAGTTTATGTTTCTGAAATTAATAGAATTAATTATATAATTACATGATTTAATTTTAGAGCTGAATGTATAGTATAACTTTATTTATTGCTCAATTTTATTTTATATTATATTTTCCCAAGGCTGCTGAAATAAAGTCCCACAAACCAAGTGACTTAAAACCACAGAGATTTATTTTCTTATAGAACTGGAGGCTAGAAGTCTAAAATCTATATAGTATAGCTATACTCCCTCTGAGACACTGGGTAAAATTTTCTATGCTATACATTATGTCCCATGACTTATGTATTTTATAACAAATTTCCTTTTTTTTTTTTTTTTTTATTCTAAAGGCACCAGTTACATTGGATTAAGGGCCCACCCTAATAGCCTTATTTTAACTTGGTTAACTCTGTAAAGATCCTATTTCCAAATAAGGTCACATTTTGAAGGTACTGGGGATTCGACTATGAACTTCAACATATCTTTCCTGTGGGGCACAATTCAACCCCAAATAACAGGTGTTAATGACATTTGAAGATATGGACAATGATCCAGTTGTTTTCATTTAAAATAAATTGAGGTGAGATATATTTATATAGTATGTAAAATATGGTATAAGTTCTTGATTCAAATTGGAAAGTAACAAATTTTTAAGTTTAAGAAAATTTCCATGTTTTTTCAAGTACTTTCTTTTCATTGTTAAAAAGAAAAGTAAAACATCTTCTAAACCATTTTAATATTATTCCTTCAAGACATAAGGGCATAAGTAGATATGTTTAATGACATCACAAAGATATATATATATATATATATATATATCATGAAAAGTCTATATATAATTCAAACCAAAAGATTATCCAAATTTTAATTCTTTGGTATAATATAGTAATGTAGATATTTTATTCTTTGAGATTTGAATTTTTTAGCCAGTTGTTTTCATGCAAAAGCTATAAATCAATTTATAATATAATCCTTCTTAATCTGTTAATTCAAATTTGCACATATTTCTCTCAAAAGTTATTTGATACACAAGCATATGTTCTCAAGCTTTAGCACAGAAAATAAGTATTAGAAAGTATTGGATAAAGTTTTCAGGACAATTATTCTGTTGAAGTTTTAAATAAAAAGCCTTAAATAAAAAGCATTTTTATTGTGTTATTGGTATTGCCTAACAAATGAGTTAACTCCACGTTATTTCACAGTCACTGATGGAATCACTATCACAGGGAGCTAGCTATCTTGTAAAAGTGTACTATTACAAGGTAAGACTGAGTCGCAGAGAATCAGATGAGTACAAATTTATTATTCTTAAAAGGAAACATCTATCATAAAATTCTATATATGATTCTTAGAGGTTATATTTATATGAAACATATTGATTTCTCTAAATATGATTGATCAGTGAGTTTCTGAGAAGTCCTAAACATTTCCAGTTGATAATAAACTCAATGGAAATTAAAAATATGATGTTGCTGCCTAAATATTTCCAAATAAACTGTACTAATAGTAATTTAGTTTCTAGAAATTTTACTGAATAGTACTCATCTGTAATGTTTCTTCTTAGTCTAGTGAACTATTATGTAAGAAATACATTGATATACAGGACCATAAGAAAGGTAACCTATGTCACAAAAGGTGGGATATTTTATAGTATGAGAAATGTTGAAAAAAGAATTGAGCATGGCATATCCAGTTAAATGTATTTTGGTTATCTTATAAGAAATGCTGAAGAAAATATTAAGCATATTTGTCATAATGATTTTTATATACATGAAAACTGACTTACATTTTTGAATAATTTGATTCATGATGTGGTTTAATGGAAAGGAAATTTTATTGAGAGACAACTACATGAAGGCTTTTTCTTTGATAGTTACTTCAGTTTTACCATCTCATCTAATCTTCATAAATAGCCATTAGATTAGTTATAAATGTTTTAATCTTACATTTGCCCAAATCTAATTTTCAGGCTTCTCCATTATATTATGCTGCCTCACCCTCAACCCCAAATCCTGTCTTTGTGAATTTGCTCAGATTTGTTGTCATATGCGGTTGTCTGCTTTAGGAAACAGAGTTTTCTATTTGAATGAATAGAAAAGCTAAATTAATTATCAAGAAGAATGTAGTAGACGTGATTTAAAGAAAACGTAAGGCAACAATATTTAATATTTAATAGATAAGGGAACGATATAAATTCCCATCCAGGATACAGGTTCTAACTCTAGATCTTTGGAACTGATATCTTCATTTTCTAAAGCTTTCTAGAAAATTTCCATTTACGCGAACATTCTGGGTGTAAAGCGTGATTACCACAGATATTAAGAGTTAGGATCAAATTATTTTAATTACTTCTGTATTTGATACACCATCATATTTAAGATACAGCATCACTGGAAACACAAAAATTATCCACATGAGGGTGACATCAAATAATGAATAAAAAAACAAAACCTAGGCAAAACATTGAGTTGATTAAAATGTTGAGTAAAAGAAATCCAAATTCTAGGTACACAAGAAAGAAATAGAGACAGAAAATATTATGTTTCCAACACTTACATTTATTGTACCATTTATCACAGTAACTTATAATGTAGATAGAATTACCTTTTTAATTTTATAAATACACAAAACTAAAATCTAAAGATTATACTATCGTACAGTTTTTAAGTGGCATAATATTGGTTCCAATTCAGTTCTATTTTCATTCAACAATTTTCAGAAATTCAATTATTTCTGTTTCTTAACTTAATTAAATTGCGTGCAAAATTGGAATATTTGTGGATAAAAGACATAGTTATATTTTCCTAGAGAGATAAACTATAGGTTTCATAAAATTCTCAAATAGGTCTGTGAACCAAGAAAATCTTTTGTGCAACAAATTTCTTAGGCATTAATGAAGCATCTCAATTGAAACAAACAAAACAATGGTTCTAATTTTATCTAAATCAAGTGTTTTAAATTCCTATATATTTCTATGATTTTATTGAGATGCGTTTTAGTGGTTTTCTTTGTATTTAACTTGGAATATTTATTTTTAACTTCCTTAAATGCTGAAATAACACATAATTGACACACAGATGTGCTGCATGCCAAATTTTAATAATTTATATCAATCAAAATATCAACTTGTGCCGATTAATAAAATTTTCAAGTTGTCACTCACTGACAATTATGTAATGTAAGACATCATCTCAACTTACATATCTGAGTTAAGTTTTATAGCTATTATACTGCTTCCCCCTCAAAAAAAGGAAAGTCCCTTTAAATTGGTTATATGGTGAGGTGAACACTTATAAAACTAAAACCAATGCACATAACCTCACAGCATGGCTCATCAGAACTGTATATTAGGTTGATGAATTGTTACATTATTCCGAGTATAAGACGTCTGTTTTTTGTTGAAGTGAGAAAGACAATATCTCAGATGAGCAGAGGGAAGAAAGAAACATGGAAACCACACATTATGGGTTGAATTGTAGCACCATGACATTTATGTGTATAAATCCAAACCCTCAGTACCTCCAAATATGACCCTATTTGGAGATAGGGTCTTTACAGAGATAATCAAATTGAAATGACATCATTAGGTTAGGTCCGAATTCAATATTATTGATATCCTGATAAAAAGGGGAAATTTGGAGACAGATGTGTACGCAGGAAGAATGTCATGTGACTACTAAGGCAGATATCAGGGTAATTCATCTACAAGCCAAGGAATATTTAAAATTGCTAGTAAGCCACAAGAAGCTAGGAAAGAAGAATGGAACAGATTTTCCCTTTCGGACAATAGAAAAGGCCCAGTCTACACCTTGATCTTAGACTTGTTGCTTCCAGAACAATGAGACAATAAACTTAAATTGTTTAAGCTATGCAATTTGTGGTATCTTATTATGACAGATCCAGCAAACAAATACACAAAACGTTTTACACAGTCTTTAAATCACATAACTTTTGAACCTCAACAGTAGTTGTACATTCGGAGATAACTGATATTTTCAATTTCTTAGCATTTCGAAGGTTTTATGTCTCAAATTGAGTTACTCTTGATTTTCCCAGTATTGACAATATTTTCATAGGTCTAATACATCAATTATAGTTTATCTTTTTACTTGGCATTTTCTACTTTCCAATTATTTTACTTACTACCTTCTCTTCAATTGTTGTAACCTTTAGAAAATTTTTTTCTCACAATTTTAGTGAGTTTGTGAAAGGGAAGGACACAAATTCAAAAGTTGTGTCTTCTATTTTTAACCAAAATTTCCATTAGTTGACATAAAGAAATAAAACCATTAAAATCTGGTAATGTGAAATGAACATTAAGTAAAATACTTGTTTTAAATTTATATTACATTTATATATAAGAAGAAGATTCATCTGTCAACAATTTTTTTAAACTATCAGGATGTTGTAGATTCCATGCAAGAACTTTTTTGAACCTAGTAATGTAGAAAATTATCCTAGTGCTGTTTCACTCTCAATTATAACACATATTCATTTTTCTTTTATAAAATCTGTATATACAGATTCATGAGTGAGGAGAATCAAGTGTGTAGAGTTCTCCAACATGTCTTCGGTCTTAGCCCAGAATTTTTAGCTGTTAGCATCAGCCTCTACTATTCATCACAACTGTCAGAATTAAATCAGAAATGAAAACAGAGTAAACTTGAAAGTAACAAGTACAATACAGATAAAGCATGTATTTTTTCCTTTACAAGTGCCACTGGCTTTACATTGATAGGACTTAATATTACTAGGTGGCAGATTAGACACGTACATATAAGGGTCTTATTTGGAAAATAAATAAATGATGAGAGCATCATTTATTCATTTACTAATCTTTACTGATGCACAGAATCAATAACCTTACGATTTTTCATAAGATGTGCCTTTAGCATTCAACTGTGTACATTTCTAAAACGGGAGACTAGCATTAAAGTTTTATATTTAAGTTGTTGGTTTTCTCTTTCATTTAGCTTATTTACCTATAGATTGACCTAGTCATACCATCAAATAATAACCAAGATACTAGTAGAGACAATTCTCAAGTTATTATCAAATCAACATGTAGTTACTTTTCAAATATGTGGTAAACTTTTGAAGTAAGATTCTTTCATTACCTGGTTGCCAGTAGTCGTCCAGACCCTCGTGAGGGAGGTTATTTGTCTGTCTGTTGGAGGCCCTTTTACCTCCTGAGGTTTATTTGATGGAACAAAGGATTCAATAAAACTGAGACGCTTCCTTGAATGATTCCCTGTATTGTATTAGCTCACATCATCTCTGGGCATCATGCCTTGAAAGTTAGCTCTTTGTTTTTCTTTAAATATCTGAAAAATGCAATGTTTGAGTCAACCTTGGTTCAATCTAGGGTAAACCAAAATACTGTTTTCAAAAGATATTTTCATTCTGACTTTTTCCTGTGGTTATCAAATTGGTTTCAGACTCTCTGTCCTGGCTTAGCCACATGTATGTCTTTGGTGAATCTCTTTAAATGGTTGCTGAGCTTGTAATAAGCATAGTTGTAATGATCCTATTCCAAAAGAATTATGCATAATTAGGTCATAACAAGGGCTAAGTATATGGCATAGGAAAATTACTCAATGGCAGGAGAACCTTCAAGCTAAAGCCAAATCCTTTATTAGTTCTTTTTGTTTATAGAATGTGGTCACCATGGCTTTCGTATGAACCCTGTAGAGGCTGCTTAAAATTTTGAACTGAGAGCTGTAATGAAAGCTATCTGTCCATGTTTTATGTATGTATGTATGTATGTATGTATGTATGTATGTATATATGTATGTACTCATTGATCTATTATCTATCCCCTTATTTTTCTATAATATCATCTGTTCCAGAGATAAACCAATGGGTCATGTTTAACAAGTCTTAGGAAGATAACTACAGTCTGAGACTTATTTTAAAGTTATGTTCTAGAAATTAGAATCACATCTTTGAATCTTGTCACTTTAAGCATTATAAAGTTGAGAGTTGATATTTATGGGTTTTGAATTGGAAAAAAATAGAATAAAACAATTACCTATCTCTTATTGCTACGTATCCTAAATTACCAGTCTTGAAATCTTCGTAAGGCCTTTTCCTAAGTGTTTAGAATTTTATTTTCTCAGAAACTTCCTTTATAGGTTCTTTTGTTTCTGCTGTATAAAGTTGATCCCTTTATTGTCTTTACAACCATTACATGCAGTGAATCTCTGTTGGTCACTTGCTCATTTAAATGATGATTACTGATTTGATTTAAAAATTCCAAACCAGATCATGAGCTACTGTCAGACAGTGACAGTTATAATGATCTATTACCTCTAGTACCTGGAACAGTGCAGCATAGGGAATGACATTAGGTGAATGTTTGTTGAATACCATTTCTGTGTATTTGATTAGTCTACTGGTTTTAACTGGAAGAGAAAAGTAATGAAAACCATCCAAATATTTTCTCTTTGGTTTTTCAAACAAAACACTGGCTGGCTAGTCTTCAGATTTTCATGAAATAATGAGAGAGAGAGAATACAATTCTTTAAAACTTCTTAATACATAGGTATATATTGATGGTAGAAAAATTCATCATATAATTAAAACAATGCCATCTATATTTCATTCAATGTCCCCCCAAATATGACATTTTTTCATGATGTCTTCTCAATAATTTATATCTATTCATAAAGGTGTTTATATTATGTTTTTACTTCTTTGATGATTATCTGACATTCATTAACATCTATCCCAATTCATGAATTCTAAGTTGAATGAATATATCTTCATCACTCAGAAAACCTAATTCAAGTTTATAAAATATTAAGCTTTTTATGTAACATTTATTAGTTTTCTATTATTACTTAAAACTTGTCGAATTTTCTAAAACATACATTTTACCTTATAAAAATAAAGAACACAAAATTAGAACTTATTAAAGATAAAAGTGTGCGGAAAATTTTTCTTCATTCTGAATCTGCAAACGATTAAGTATCCTTTCAATTTTTATTAATTTTCTAATTATGCCTCCTTGATTTTGCATATTAAAACATCCTGTATATTTTATAATGTCTTACTAAGTGACATGTTTTATAATGTATTAAGATGGTTGTATGGACATATTGGATTGATTTGCTCCTTTCTTCATTTGACACATTCTAATTTGCTGCAGCTTTCATGCGGTAATATAAATAAGCAAAAACATACATAGTCATTATTTCAATTATTTTATTAAACTATCTCAAACATTGCCAATATTGGCTTTTAAAAAATCTACATGTTTCAAATAGCTTAACAAAAAGTATTTTCTCAGAATTCATGATTTATTTTGATGTGAATTATTACAATGTCATTATTATAGGTCAGACAAATAACTTCTTAAACTTAAAATGTGTACATATTTGAAGCATTGTGAATAATTGAAGTTACAAATACTTGTAAAAAAATCTGCAGGTCAGCTCCAAAATGACCTTTGTTTGGAAATCTCATATCTTCAGTAACAATCTATTTTTGGAGTTAAAAACCAGTTCAGTCACAACACAAGTGGGATGACTGAAGGCTTGGGTAATGGGCTATAAAATCTTTCCCATCTAGGTCACTGATTGATTTGAGACTGTCACCAAAGTAGGTAGAAACACTGTGATTGCTGCCATATAAAAACTGTCAAATCATGTGAAATAAGAATATGGTCTCAATTCTAGTAGACATATTTCCCATTTACCTAACATGCATTCACGTGTGCGGGGGAAAAACACACACACACACACTCACACACTCAAAACTCACACACTCACTCACACACTTCCTCACTCACAGACTCTTAATGACTTCTTGGGTTGCTTTAGAGTAGAATAAAATTGTAAAATTATTCTAGAGTGATACTTCTGCTCTCAAATTGTAAGGCAGAATAGAAAATATTGTGCTTAATTTGTCCAAGCAGTGTCATCAGGCAATTTTTGTTCTGAATTAAGTAGTGCACTTTACCAGGGGAAATCTAAACTCTGATTTTTATCCCTTTGTGTGTTATATAGTAAATTAAGTTTCTTTGTTCTCTTACTATATTGCCCTTTAATAGTATTTAATATTTAGAGGAAGCAACATTGTGTCTGAATTCTACCAAATAAAAACTAAAAAAGAATTTAGTTTGATCAGCAAAGAATGTAGAAATTTACTTAAGTAGTAAAGAATGTGGCTGTCTGACTTTGGTATTATGTTACACCTCATGGTTCAGGCATCTTGTTTGCCTTAAATGGTTTCACAAGCAGGAGGGTTGACCCAGAGCAGATTTGCAGTGGCTGCACAGAGCACAGCTAAACAGCAGATTTAATGAGGTTGGAATTTCACACAACGCCTTATTCAAAGAATTCAGGCAGCAGGGAAAGCAGTTATGATGAATTGCAGTTGCCCACGGCTTTGCATCAAGAAGCAAAACCTTTCTCTTCAAATAGTTTATAAAAGATCAAAAATAGATGTCAATTATACTTAGTTTTAAGATTTAAGCTTTGGGAGGTGGGGAATGGGGACTTATGTCTTCCCTTTGTTAGAATAAGGACCAAAAGTATAGACCCCTATTTACTACTCTAAAGTAAGTAAGAATCATTTTTTTGTTTCTAATATATATTGACATGCTGGAAGCGTTTCTTTTGTTTTCCCACTTTATGTCTTTGAAACATCTACCACCTTATACTACATTTTTTTATTTGTCTGTCTTTTCTATTTAACTTTGAACTCTTTGAAGACAGACTTTGGAGCCATCATAAACATTTACTAAATGATTGCAGAATAAATGTTGAATGAAAATAAATGTAACTCATTCATATATTCTATGTTTAAGTAAGACATAAAAAGCAGACATTTTCACTTTATTTTATTCCCTTAAGAAGCATCAATGTAAGAATTCAACACACAGCTCATCTTTCTATGAAGCTAATTACTAGCTTTAATTTTGAAAATTCAATATCCAGTAGTGAAATTTCCCCTCCTTTTTCCCCAGTGAAAAATAGTCCCAGGTTGATAATTTTTATAATTCTTTATTTTACACCTGGGGATAAAACTACAATTACAAAAGCAGACTACCTCAGTCTCTGGTTTATTGGTTTCAGAAATGAGAACATCTTCCCCTTACATTAGAACTGTGTGACTCTGGGCTTTTTTACATAACTGTTGTTGGACCTTAAACCCCATTTTATCAAAAAATCATATGAACTGGAGGGGTTTGGGATAGGAGTAGAACACTCATAACATTTAACATCAAGATCTGGACGATTTTATCTGAAAAAAAGAAAAGAAAAAGGAGAAGGAGGAGAGGGTGATAGGGAGAGGAAGGAAGGATGAAAGGGAGAGAGGAAGGGAGGGGGGAAGGAAGAAAGAAGAGAAAAGAGGAAAAGAAAGGAAGGAAGGAAGAAAGGGGGGGGGAGAGAGAGAGAGAGAGAGAGAGAGAGAGAGAGAGAGAGAGAGAGAGAGAGAGAGAGAGAGAATGAATGTGCCCAGACAATAGGTGTAGCAGACTTTCTGAGGGAAACCAAAGCAGGTCAGCCTGGGTAGAAGAAATGACCCAGTGAACAAAACTGCCCCCATTCCAGTTGACTTCTAGTTTGGTTTTCCAATTTTGCCTTTTTAATGTTTATATAAAGTCTTGATTTATGCTTGACTGAAAGTATTGAATGCCTATATTTCACTTGTGATAGAAAGAGGCAAGATGATTTCCCCTCAGTGGTATCACTGAATGATGGTCTTCATATTGAGATTATTTCCAAGAACAATAGTGCAGACATTTTTAATGGAGTCAAAGCATCCTTACCTACTATAGTTACTTTTTCCTGGCTTGGCATTGGTTTTTGTTTATTTTTTTCTAAAATTCCTTTTCTTAATTTAGTAACTATATACAAAAAGAGAAAAAAGTTTTCTACTGATTCATCTCATCGGATATTGCAAATTACTATTATTGTCTTGGGTGCCTTCACTAAACTACCTTAATTCCACTATGGAAACTTTTGTTTTTCTCTTTTTTTATACATTTCTGTGAAGAAAGAAGTAGGGAATTTAGAAAAAATGGTATATTTCTTCCCTTGTAGAATATTCTTAAATCAAATATATGGTAGATTGTTCATGGTGAGATTGCTGACAATGTTTATTTAATGGCTTCATCTTTGCCAAACCCCTACTATTTTCAAATAATGCTTGCTCTTGAGAAAATATATGGTTAGAGCAGTGAGCTTCAGAAAAAAAAAATAATAAACTCTTTAAACTGGATTTCATCCACATATTTAATGTAATCAATTTTAAGTTATTTTCTATCTTTATCCATTCCTAATATACATCATTATAAGGAAAGAATCTACAAATATCCAATGTAATAGAGATTACTTATTTATTCTGATATTTTTAAACGCTACCAGAATGCTATTTGGTACACCATATTTTTCAAATTATAATGGATAAAAGTTTCAGATAAAGAATTATTTATTTTGGATGTGACATATCTTATTCAATAATTCAGGTAAATCTTATCAAATGCTATCTTGAAATACTAATTTTAAGGATTCATCATTTTACCTTAATTATTAGAAGTTAATGTAGATATAGAATAAAACTCACCCAACTTAATTATATTTGCATTTTAATTTAACTCAACCATTTTTTAAATTATTTATTTTCAAAGATGAATTCTGAAATTTATGTATCTCCTTTTTGATATTCATCAAGTGCATATTAACAGATGCATTTGAGTAAAAAAAAAAAAAGTGAAACTTTTTCACAAACAAAACATCTGGTTTGACTAATTGGTATGCCAATAAGAACAAGCATTACTTCTAAAGTTATAATGTCAAAGACAAGTCCCTGAAATGAGCTAAATTAAGAAACTCTCAAGTTTGGCAAAATGAACAAAGTTTAAGGCACATGAAAAAAATACAAATATGTCATTAGAAAAATTGCGTTGTCGAAGGGGTTACAGTATTTCAGTGTTCCTAATCAATCAATTCTGAGATTTTTGTGTTAATCAAAGTGTCAATAAGGGAAAAGAATAATAGGTTTAATTTATGGTGATTTGATAAGTCTTGAAAAGTAAGAGTTTAACTTGTTGAAACTACCTAAGAAGAAAGTTGGCATTGCTTATGACCTTCTACATTTGAACATTGATGTGCCCTATGTTTCAGAACTTTACTCCTAGGTATGCACCCTAGAGAGACACTTGCACATGAGCTGCCAGAGACCTGTGTGAGAATATCATAACAGCAAAAAACCGAAAAGAATCTAAATACCCATCGTGTTAGACTGAATGAATAAACCATGTGTTATTCACACACTGACATATACTACAGTAGTTAAAATAAATGAACTATAACAATGTGCCATAACGTGGTTGAATTTCTCAACAAAGTCTCAGTAAAACTTTTTAAAACTGCTTTACAGAATTTGAGAATGCCAATGACATAAAAGTCTGGATTACTAAAAAACAAAAAAAGCCTGGAAGACAAATCTGTGTACAAGTTATTGGTTTTAAATTCCTGGCTTAGAGTATAAGTGAAAGAATTGTTAAACTATCTGGAATAGATAATGAAAAATAATATTTGATGACAGAACACCATGGCATTCTTAGTATAGATGATATTAAAGAACAGAGTGTCTTTGCTAAATAACAAATAACTTAAAATTGGAATCAGCCCAGTGTTCTAATATTCCAGTTGATTCAGACCGATGTGGAAAATATGACTATATTAATAATCATGTTTACCAACTACATGTATAATATTTTAGGCTAGAATCAGTTTCAGGACATTCATTTTGCCCAAATTAGGACATTTTGTTTTAATGCACTTGTAAACATTCCAGAATCTTCACATATGACACAATTCAAAATTGGAAATATTTCTTACTGACAAAAATTTAAGTACACATATAAACCAACATACTCCTCCCAAAAACACAGTTATCAAACCGTTTTTTTTTTTTTCATTCAAGTAAACATGTTTATTAAACCCTAGAGCTCTTGGTTATTAAGAACAAAAATAATTTAGACTGTTTAAGAACCATTGAAACGCCAACTATTGAGTCTGAAAACCACATTTTATTTTAACAGATGAGAATTAGTAACAAAATTCATAATGGGTTTTGGTTAATGAGTATTTGTTTGCATTTACTGAATGTAGAGCAATATGCACTTAAAAAAAAAAACATAATGTAGTTCCTCCCTCATATTTCTTTTTCCAAAATTTTCTTTATTTTTACCAAGGTATAAAATAAAATGCTACAGTACTACACATACACCATACAGATGTCATCATCTCTTTAGTCTTGGCAGAACCAGCCCCAGGCAAGACTGTGGAGGAAAAGATTGACATTGACATCACCAGATCTACTTTAGGCAGTTTTTCTTCCTCTTCAGGGTACTTTTCTTTGCATCCTTAAGGAACTCCATATCTTTGTGAAAGCCCTGACCCCTGCCAATTAAATTTGCTCTCAGCAAAGAATTCCTTCTCAGGTGTTCACCCTTCACTGTCAATTTTTAGGAAAGGTATTACTTTACCAGTGTTCTTCACATTTTAGGTCATTTTTAAATTATGGAATGAGTGGCTTGGTCCCCTGGAAAGCCAGATCGCCTATTTAAGTAGACTTGCCTTTTGATGTAAAAGTCAAAGCTGCCCTGATTTTGTGAAGGAAAAAAAGAAACTTAAAGAGTTATTTCTATATGCAAACATGACTGATTAAAAAGTAATGCCCAATTAGTGATTTCAAGGTCATCAATTAAACATCCTGACCACTCCATCAATGATGATGGCAGTCACGTGTACAGGGCTTGTCATTGTTTGCAGAGCTGTCTCTTAGCTTTATGACTAGTAAAAAATATTGTTAAAATTGAGCCTTGTCAACCTTAATTGTTTCACACTAGAGTAGGTCATCTGCTGCTGTCATTTCCCAGGTATTAATATTGATTCAAGCTCACTACATTGTCTCCTAAAAGCCTTTCTTCTTCCCACACAGGAAAGGATTGTTTGCTCTATTTCACTTTGTCATGTAGCAATTTTTTTTGGAGGGGGGGGCATTCAACAGTTTTCTATACCCATAAAGTGATCAAAACCACATCTGAGAGCCTGTCTGGATTGCTGGCATTGGCTACACCACTACTTTAACTCAAATCTTTTAAAATCAGTTTCATTTAAATGTGCCTAGATTATAACCTTCATAAAGGCACATAATGAATGTACATTTTGTAAGTAGTTAAGGAGAATTTAGCAGCAGATTTTCCTGAAAATAAAAGAGAAGAAAATAAAGACCTTTTTATTGATACTCAGTTTTAATTAAAAAAATTTATATATATAATCTTCTGGTTACCACCATAACTCATTGTATACAAAAATAAAGATGAAGTCTGGAGGTTGCAAAAGATTGTAGGAAAGCACATCTGGTCAACCACACAGGATGTTAAACTTGAGAGATATAGAGGAAAAATTATTAGGAAGGATTTTTTCTGCTTTCATATCTGTATTATCCACAAGGGAAATTATGTGTCAGTTAACTAATATATGGGGGTTTCTATCATGGAAGTGGATATGAATTGCTATCATATGTAAATACCTGTTCTCTCTCTTTCTCTTCACTCTCTCTCTCACCCCTTTTGCCAGGGATTATGGGCTGAAGATTATTACAGTGCTAGAGTACCGCTTTTGGGAAAATTTTTCTAAGACTTGAAAAATATTTGCATTTCTTTTGACATTATTATTATTTTTTTTGGTAGACACAAGCAAACAAAACTATTGATTTGTAACATGAAGTTTAATTACCACAGCTATTTATTCTTTTTTTTAATTTATAATATGAGATTGGTTTTGAATTTGTGGCCTAAAAGCAGAAAAATCTATATTGCCATAATACCATTCTGATAAGCCGCTCAAGTTTCATAAATATAATTATTTATGAAATTTTATTAGAGCACATAAAATTAGTTTCATTTAAATTATTTGTTTTAATATGCTTTTTAAAATAGATATTAAATGTTCTAGCACATAACCTCCAGATATACTCAATATAAAATTCGTAAAGGAGAAATATAATTAAATATCTGTTTATTAAGATGATTGCAGAGGGCAGTGGCAATGTAAAGAACTGCATTAAATAAGGTTATATTAGTGAAAGAAAGAACTCTAGTGCAATTATGATTATAAGCACTAGACATGAAACAAACTTATTTAAAATGTCTGCAGAAATTCATTTAAAGGTTGCTATGCTGATGGATAATTATACTCAGCTATTCACCAATCGCCTTCCCCGGGCCTGACTCCAAGATGCAGATTCATGACTGATGTGTTTGAACTTGTCAGTTTTGAGAGTAAGAAATTTTTTTTTTTTTTTTTTTTTTTAGTGCAACCTAACTGGTTTTGATAATTGTAAAGCTATATCAAGATCAGGGCACGGTTTAGCATTTTTTAAACTACAATGAGTTTTGACATCTATATTTGTGCAACATACATTTTTCCAGAACATGTAATCAACATTCTTTTTTAGAATTACTGTCATATAATGGTCAATTGCCAAGTTAAAAATGTGATATGCCATCTTCTCATTTAAAGTTAATACACACAGTAAGTTTGAGAATATCCTTCTTTTCTCTATGAAACTGTATGTCTAAAGAGCCCACCTTGCAATCACATGCATGAATAAGCACCATGACCCTTGCATGCATTTCCAGAATCTTTCTTTTCAAAGGGTTTGGAAACATTTATGAGATACTAAGGATGTAGTAGAGCTGACTTCTTCATAGAGAAGATGTTAAGATGAGATACATCTGGATACTTGCATAATAGTTTCAGAGCACCGAGTTAAAGCAATATTTAATAATTTAGGTAATGCATAAATACAGAAGTTTGAGCAAAACAAAAATGGTACACCTGGAGAACATCTTACTAAACAGAATTTTTATGAAACTACAGAGACAAACTACTCAACTCTATTGAACCTAGTAGATATAAAAATATATTTAATCAAGTACCTTTTCTTTTATGGTTCATGTCTAAATACATACTGAAGATACTAAGTTCTGTTCCTTCATTGGAATGACTGATAGTCATTATTTTTAATTTTCAAATTGTGAGTATACAAATAAATATTTTTTTTGTAATGCCAGGTATATTAGTTTGCTAGAGGTTGGCATTTCAAAATACCACTAACTGAGAATCTTAAATAAGAGAAATGTATCATCTTACAGTTCTGGTGACCAGAAGTCCAAAACCAAGGTATTGGGAGGGTTGGTTCCTTTTGAGAGCTGAAGGAAGTATCTGTTGCATGCCTCTCACTTATAGATGACCACCTTCTCCCTATGCCTCTCTATGTCATCTTCTCTTACGTGTGTGTTTGTGTACAAATTTCTCCTTTTTAGAAGAATGCTAGTCATATTGGATTAGGATCCATCCTAATGACCTCATTTTAATTTTACTGCCTTTGCAAAAACTCTGTCTCCCAAAAGGTCATATTCCGAGATGCCAGGAATTAGGATTTCAATATATGAATTTTGAGGAGACACAATTCATCCCATAACCGAGGTATTGCGGTATAATTTATATCAAGTAAAATGAACTCTTTTTAAGTATATGCAAAAGTAATCACCACCAAAATGAAGATATAAAATAGTTTCATCACTTGAGAATATTCCTCTGACACTTTGGTACTCATTCCTCCCCATAATGCCAATATCTGGCAAACACCGATTTTGTGTTTGTTGCTTCTAGAATTGTGAGAAAATAAATTTCTCTCGTTTTAAGTCTCAATTTGTGGCAATTTGTTACAGAAACATTAGGAAACCAATAAAGAAAATTATATTTTAAAGAGGTTAAAAATAAGAGAAAAAAATCATGTTTATTTTTAAATTAGCTATTTCTAATACTCTTTATCCATTCTTATAAATACCTATTTCCATCTGACATCAAATTTATTATCCTTTAATAACTTCCTTAAATATTCTTTGTATTTCAAGTTTGCTAGAAATAAATGCACTTTTTAAAATCTAAAAAATCTTTATTTCACATTTTTACATGTATTTTTGAAAACTATTATTAACTGCTTTTTAATAAAAGGTGTAGAATTTTCAGTTGACCATTTTCTTTTATTCTTTTTTTCTTTACTAATTTAAATATATTTTTCCATTGTATTCTGAATGCCTTCATTTATGATGAGAATTCTGCTGAATTTTATATTTTTTGGTTGCATTCAAGACTTTTTAGTTATCACTTTGTTGTTATGTCTGAGTGACTTTTATTTTTCTTTTTTCTACCTGTTTTTCTTCTCTTCTTTTCCTTTTGTATTTATCTTGCATTTAGTTCTATGAGTTATTTAAATCTGTGATTTGTGGCCATTAATTTTGGAAAATGTTTCACTATTATCTCTTCAAATACATCTTCTGCCCCATTGCTTTGTCTTTTTTTTTTTAGAGATTCTAGTTATACATATATTCAACTGTTTGAAATTATCAAATAGCTCTTGAATATTCTGTTTTCTTTTTTTACTGATAGTTTTTCTTTTTGTGTTTGTATTGTATAATTTTTATTAGCCTATCCTCGAGTCTATTCACTGATTCTTTTTTCAGCTGTATTTAATCTGCAGAGGAACCATCAAATAATTCTTAATCTCTGATAACATGCATTTTTATTTCTAGCATTTCCATTTGACTTTTTTATAGTTTCTGTAACTCTTATAATTGCAAATCTGTTTATGAATGTTTTATGTTTTTCCATTTAATTTTTAACATGTTAATTATTGTTTTGTTCAAGACAGTCTAATAGATACTACATTTGAGTTTTCTATAATGTTGGCTATATCGATTGCTTTATTTCTTGTTTTTTTGTGTATCCCATAACTTTATTATGTTCTGGACATCAAGTTAAGATGAATAATAGAAACTGAGGTTGAGTATTTATCTCCAATAACGGGCACCCTAATTCTTTGTCAAGACATTAGTATGGGGAGTTGGCAATCTAATATGTGGTTGAGATAGGTTTGGGATTTGTGGTAACAATTTCCATCTTTGATATAGTGTGAGTTTCAAATTCCTCCTGTGGTTGGGTTTCTCTTTGTGTCTGTAAAACATTCCTAAAACAGGGTCTTTATCCACACTCTTACTCTCCTTATCAGTTGCTTGCTGTTGCTTTTTATGCATTGCTAGGTTTATGATGGGGACAGTTATCCTGCCCCAACCTCAGTCTGTATCTCTAGTGTGTTTTGGAGAAGATACAATGTTCCAACACTTTCCCAGTGATAGCAGACCCCTGTTTTGCACTAGAGAAGGATAATAGTTCCAGTAGTTCCTCCTAGCCACTCCCAAGGGCAGTGGATTTTATTTCTCTCTCTCCCTCAAAAGTAGCATGTCTTTGAGCCATAGAACAAGGAAATTTCATTACCTCTTCCTTTGTGGTTTAAAGATCTTACTTTATATGTCAAAGAGACCTAGAAGCAGGTAATGCATTGTACCTGTACCCCACTAGGCCAGTCATCTTGTTCATACTTATTCCTCTAACAGGGGCTCCTTCTAGTCTTTAGCCTTTCCTCGGATATTTCTCATGAACACACAAAAGAAGCCCACTGAAAGAAGATTGAATGTGCATGCAAATCTTTTTTTTCAGGGCTCCCAATTATTCTAAACTATACTCAGTCTTTAAAATTGTTATAATTTTAGTTGATTTCATTTTTATCTATTTGTATAAAGGCTCTTTTTTTCTCCCATGGCTGCCAAAGGAGAAAGAGTTAACATATCTTATTCATTTTTGGAAAGAATTGTCACTCTGGAATTCAGTTATAGTGTTGTGACCTCAGCGCTGTAAAAGCTTTTTAAAAAATGACTATGCTTTAATAGATTATATTTTTCATTGTAATGGTGTTCTTTTGTGTCTTTCTACATCTGAAGTGAGAGGAGAATTCTAATAACTTTTTAATTACTTGATATTTACTATAAAGTACAAATAATAAAAATTCACATCAAATAATAATCAGTTAAAGAGCCATTTACTTGACCTTAGAAGAGTATGTTATTTATAAGATAAAAATATTCAAACAGAAAAAAACTTTAACTGAAAAGGAATAAACAACGATAGAAACAAATTACAATTTTCAGAAAATTGCTTTAGCCTTTGTCTTAGAGAAAATTAAAAATTATAGCAATATTATGATTTATGTATGTATATTCTCACATGTTGCTATTAATAACCTACTATTCTATTTCCTCTGTACTTTCAGAGTGATGTTTCTAAAATAAAAATAAGATTATATCTCTACCTGCTTCTAATCTTAAGTAGTTCCTCATTGCTCTTAGAACAAAGACACATCTTATCATAATTTTTAAAGCCCTTAGCAAGCCCAAGGCCTGCTTACCTCAACAGTGATATCTCTTTCTATTCTTCCCATTATACTTCACACTCCTGTCATTCTGGCCTTATTATAGTTCCTAGATTGTATCCTGTTCCTTTGTTCCCCTGGACTTCCACAAATGTATTACTCTCTGTCTAAATTAACTTATTTTCTCCCAGCCATTATACATATTAACTGGCTAACTTCATGTCTACCATTATGACTCATTGTACAAGTTACTTTTTCTAAGTAGCCTTCCTTGACCCCTAAAGGATGCATTAAATCCTCTACCATATGGTTACATAACACCTTGCAATTCACCAATTATCACAACTTTTTGTTGTTGTTGTTGCCTTTTTGTTTATCCATATTGCAATATTAAACAGTAAAATGTCAGAGACTAAGTCATTGTATCCTTGACTTTTCCAGACCCCGGGCACAGTCCTGGCATATAGTGTGTATTTGCTGAATATGAATGAGTGAATGTTCTTCCTATTTATTGATACATCTGCCTTTTCTTAAAAAGCCATTACATTTTGAACAGTATTGCTCATTACTTTTGTTTTCCAGATGAAATCCTTTTTTTCCAAAATCCAATGACGAATTTCTCTTTCAAAATTTATTTTCCCCTTACTCTAAGGCTTGATGAGTAATGTTAGTGGGCAGAATGTGCATAAAGGAAAACAGGGACTTAAATAAAGGATGACATAGAAACTGAGTCTTTTTTAAATGTTCATTACTGTGCAGTGAATGGAATGACTCATTTCTATCAAACTGTGCTATAAAAATAAAAATGACAAGCTGGACTTTATATCTGAACACATTTGAACAAAAGGATGACTTTGTTTCAAATGGCTTACTAACCATTTCACATTTGCTTGGGTGTATGTGTGCCTGTGGTTAATTCATAGCAACTTCCAATGAGGTTGAATAATTCTATTCAAATTTGTTCTTCAATCATGGAGTATACCAGTTGAGAAGGAAGTCTAATTTGTAGTTCTGGTCATCATTTCAAATGAAATATTGGCCTATTCATTTTTTAACTGAGAAGATTGTATTTCAGTGAAAATCTTGTATATATCTCAAAAGAAAACCATTGATTTATTACAATAACTATAAACAAATGAAAACTTATGTTCGTGATGTGTTTATAGATTTTTGATGTATCTAAATGAGATCTAAGTTTCCTTAAACTGTGAAAAGATATAAAAGCCATAAAAGTTTTATAAGCCATAAAAAGATATTAAAAGATATAAAATTTAAGATTATATAGTTTAGAGAAAAAACTGCTGATACTGCAAACTGATTCAAGGAAATTTGACTATGTACAAAACAAAGTGTTTGTTTCAGTAGGTTACGATATCCACTAATGTGGGGTGAGGGTTAGCTACACACTCTAAGACTCTCCTCACTAACAGTGAAAGCAAATCTCAGACTTATTTTTGTCACAAATACATTCATTTAATAATCATATATTAACAAAACACAGAAAAAGAGTGTATATATAACCTGTCCTTTAATCTTTATATAATCCAGATCTGTGTAATTGCATGTTCTCTGACATCTTGCATAAAAAGTTCAGTTGAGTCAGATATTGTAAGATACTAGGAACAAGCTTAGATCATTCTTGAGTCAGCATAAGGCAACCAGAATTCTTCCTATGTTTAGATACAGAACTGTATCAATAAATAAAACTTTATTTATAAAACAATAAAACTTTGGCTACCATCCCCAAGAGTAATGGTTCTAAGCCTGGATAAATTCTTAATTTAAACCCTACTTATATATAAATTTTAGTAGTGCCTTGAATATAAATTATCCAATTTCACATATCTTAAGTATTTTTAATTTCATGTAAGAGCATTATTCCATATTTTAGTTTATGGACAAGTTTATGAATAAAATCTATTTCTGCTATAATAGCTGATTTTTCTAGAGCAAGAATTCTCTTTGGGAACTGACTACAATTACAACTATCTACACTTTCTAGTTCAGTGAAGAAAACAGTATAATAGCTTGATGAAATCTTTTTGATTTGTGAAATTGATTTGCACAAGCCTTTGAGATAAATTCATAGGAGAGTGAAGAGAACTTCACTTATTCCATTTTTATTTAATATGTGTTTTATAAAGTACTATTCTCTTTAATATTTTACAATCATTTTTGTAATTACCTTAAACTTTGATGAAGGAAGTCCCTACTTAATTGCAGACATTTTCATTGTCAGGAGAATGTGCGTGATCCTTCAGGGAGCACCTAACTGAGATTTATAGTGTTCTGCTTTGAGAGTGAAGCAATTAAGTCTATTTTTGTTTTATAGTCAGATGAGCAAAGAAAGTTTAATTTTAGAGAATTCAATATTAAATGTCACAAAAGAGTTATTGTGCTTATAATATCAAAATTTTCGAAAGCAGAAGTACACAATATATGCTCCCATTTGAATATGGGCATATTTAGATTTCAAAAAATGTGATTAATTCATTAAATAAGCAGATATTTACTAAATTTCCACTATGAATCAGGCTAATTCAAATCTTGGGCAATAACTAACTAATAAATCTTCAGAGAGAGACAGAAAGAGGGAAAGAGAGAGGTGTGTGTGGGACAGGTAAGAGAAGACAGAGATGGGGGTGGGCAGAGAAGAAAGAAGTATTTGTAAAAACGCTAAATAAATCATGTTCAAACCAGCACAAAAAGCAGCTGAAGAAAATATGAATAGTTAGGCAACACTTGAAAAAGAGTTAACATAATCAAAATCACCTAGTTGGTCATAGGGGAGTCTCAAATGTTCTCTTGATTACTAAATTGCAAGCAGCGTGTAGAGTAATTCAATTTAGTTACAAACATTCACCATTAAAAATATTTGTTCTGTGTGTTACTACATGAATAATAAGTTCTGGATGGTTTTTCTCCATATTTTATGGGTTTCTAGCTATATGTAATCAAGTGACTAAATTCTGGTCAATGAGATGTATTTGAAAATGTAAGCCTTTTGGGAAGGCACTTTAAAAGTGGTAACTCAGGTGGAAAGTACTTCTTTTTTGATGTTTCTTCTTTTCTTCTTTCTTTGGGCTTGGGCTTGTAGTGTAATGACTTGATGCTGTAGCCATTATAATCCATGTGGTGATAATAAGGCATAATCACAATTTAGAATGGTAACAGAGAAGGACAGGAATAGCCTGGCTCTCTGAAAATTGCTGATGCCCCATATCGGTTCTGTTTCACTTAACTTTAGACTTCTCCAGGAGGGTGAGAATAAAAGTTTCATTTGTTTTTAGGCTATTGTATTTCTTAACTCAATAAATAAGACAAGAAGAATAAAGGGATTTTCTAAAACTTCACCAAACTCTGTATTATTGTCTTTCTTACACCAATAGAAAAATGTTTTCGATTTTAAGCTTTACTTATGGGTAATAATTTTAGAATTCTATTAGGGCCAACTCTTGTTAAGTATGACTTCAAATTAATTTAATTACATTTCCAAAGATGCTATTTCCAATAAGGTGACATTTACAATCATTAGAAATTTGAACTTCAACCTATCATTTTGGGAGAAACAATTCAATCCACTACTTCATACAAGGAAGGCAACTCTGGATATGCCTATTGTTTAGACTTAGAGTAGAAAGATGAACTCTTCATTGTCGTGAGGGATATATAGTAGATAATGATTTTGGAGGTATCGCAATGTGACGATGTATTAAGCTCTTTCCAGGAATTATTCATTATCTGTCTAACATTTGTAAAACCCATAAATCTGTCTGTAGAATATTGTAAATTATTCTGAAATAAATAAAATCAAAAGTATAGAAATAGATCAAATGATTTAAGAAACAATAACAAGAACACAAATCTTGAAATAAAAATAGAAATGAAGTGAGAACTTAAAGAGTAGATGAGACTGAGAGTTATATCCATCTGTTGTGTAAGAAAGTTATTTGGATCCTACTCAAATAAAGTATAAGAAAATTATGATACAATTGAGGAAATGTGAACATTAATTTATATTTGTTGATATTAAAGCAGCTATTATTAATTTGATTTATAAATAAAATGGTTAAAGATTATTTTTATAAAAAATATTTTCTATCTCTTAAAATTACCTACTAAAATATCTACAGATATCATGCTCTGGTGGCTGGGGTTTGCTTCATGCTAATATTCCCTAGGGAGCAGAAGAGTGACTATGAATTGTAGACATAGAATGATGATGACATGTAGTTTAATATTACTATTCTTTTAAATTTCAATATATTTAAAATTCATTTATAATGAATAAAGTGTTTACAAAATAACCTTTGATGTGTAGATATAAAAATTATTTTATAACAAAATCTTTTATTCACCTAAAAAAAGAGGAATAAAAATGTCATAATTGTATAAATTTGTACAACTTAAAAAGTTTTAACTTACTTTTACTGATATTACATTAAATCCACCTAACAATGCATGCAATGAAGGAGTGTTGTCTCATTTTTTTCAAAAAAGCAAAAGCTAAGTCAATTTTTTCCCAATTGTATAATCAGGTTTAAATTCTGTTTTTTTTCAAGGTTTCTAAATGAACCAGAAAATCTTGGAAATATACTTTTAGCATCCTAACTCATTTTTTCATTCCATTTCAAATAAATCAATATTTTCAATATATGCTTGTGTGTGTGTGTGCGTGTGCATGTGCGTGCGTGTGTGTGTGTCTTACATGAGAGTACAAACCCGAGCACATGTTTATACAGAAAACTCATTAACAACGTTCCACTTACCTACTGGTATCTGAATATTCTTTTGATACGATTAAGTGATGCTTTCACAAAGAAGAGTTTAAAATTTAAGAAAAAGTAAAAGATGACTACAAATCAAATGAAAGAGTCATTTGTCAGAAAAAAAAAAGTGGGAAAATATTAATTACCAGGAATTTGAAAACATGACTGTAGGACTTACAGAAGAGAAAATATTTCAGAATAAGTGAAGGTCGTGAGGGATAGAGAATGCCAAGGTCAGGTTTGGGTTCTGAGTCATGCCCTTGGTTTGGTATGAAGTGGTTTAATTAGCTAAGAACCTTAGCTTCCTGGCTTCTGCTACTACTCAGTGTAGCCAAGAGTACACATACATAAAGGATAAAACTATTTTTTAAATCTAAAACATTATTTTCTTAGAAATCAACATGAAGAAATATATATGAAAGAAGAGTTTGTCTGTGATGTCTTGCCATCTGGAGAATTTCTACAGAGTATTCTATAATCTTTTTTTCTCAAATCTTATCTATTTTCTCATAAAAAAATGTTACTCTTTCAAGCTGAGAAAGGTAATACAAATGAGGTTTGCTGTGTTCTAAACTCACTAAGAATCAATTTATAAGGCCAAAATCTTTGGAAACAAAATGTACCTCTCTTTAAATAATAAAAAGAAAAAATCCTCATATAAAGATAGAAGAATCATTCTCTCTCTGCCTTGGCAAGAAATATAAACTTGAAATCATTTTTTAAAAAGTAGATCTTACAGGAAATTTTCAAATGAATGTTTCTGACATTACAAATGGAAACAAGAGGGGTTCTGAGATCTGATATTCTTTATATAAGGGAGTTATAGACATCAAAAGAGAAAAAATGGTCACGAGTCACAATGAATAAAAGATTTATAAGAACTTTGTCAATTACTCCCTTGTCCTGTAGGAAATTCTGGAAAGGCCACACATTTTGTGACTGTAAACAGTCCTTTTGTATAGAAGGGCTAAGATGTCGTGATAAGCAACCGAAGAGTTCTCATTCTGTCTTATTAAAGAAAAAAGTGAAAGAAAAAAATTTAAATAAAAAAGCTTAATATATATGTAAATAGATAAATTACATTATGGGTATAAGAAAAGAGCTGAGAGACAGTATGGTGTAATGAATGGTTAAGAGTTCAGGATTTAGAATAGGATCAACTGGCTTCAAATTCCGCCTTAGTTATCATCCACATATATCTCTAAGACTTGACATTCCTATCTCTGAAATGGAACTAAAATGGTTTGTAATAAGATTTAAATTTAGATTAGATCTCTTGTGAGATATAGAACTCACTGCCCAGACTCTCAGGGTTAAAGTTAAGGTGCATATAAATGCAGAGTTTTACTGGCTTACCACGTTTCCGAAGTGTGAGTTGGAAAATGGCGAAGTGGAGCTGGAGCAGGGATCCCTAATCGTCAATGATGGATAAAAAACTGAGATGTATAGTCATCATCTCTGACCATACCCTCTTTTTTGAGGATCAGAAACCCCAATGGTCTACAGACATCTTACTTTGTATGGCCAGGGAAAGACCAGGGCAAAGGTTAATGCAAGGAACTTCTGTTTTTGAAATACTGGAAGCCTCTGCCCGCCTGTACCAAATAGAATACCATGCCAACACTCTTCACTTTTATTCCTATCTCCACCATTCCGCAGATACGTTTCCTCTTAAGGATATGAAAACAGGTGAAAAATTAGTGACTCCTTCAACACTAAACACTTGGGTACTACTAGTACAGAAAAACCCTGAAAGAGATAAACTATAAATTGAGAGCAGTCCAAATGAGTTTTTCCATGGATTCGTCTGTTAATTCAACATTTGTGCTAATTGCAGAAAGTAGTGTGAAGCCTCATAGGCACCATAAAAACCTATGCTATTTTTCTATACAACAACTTCATCAGCTCTTAAATGACTAAACTAAGCAATCCTTACAGGATTCAGGATTCAGAAGGAAACTCAAGAGACCCATAAGAAATTTATTGGTGTTTCTCTGGATGTTCAGTGAGTTTGACAGTTTACCTGGGATATTTGCAAAAAGTTGTCAGAAGTCTCTCAGGATCCATAAAACTTAAATTTGCATAGACCACTCCTTTGCAAATTAAAGAGTTAGAGTGAGTCCCCTGAGTTTTTGCAGTATTCAGAGCTTCAGCTAGATGGGCAATACAGAGGCAAGGGATTTCATTTGTCCTAGGAACTAATGGATTTTTCTCTGATTATGTACATTGCTCTTTTTGAAGAAGACGCTGAATGATTATACAAAAGACAAAGCTGTAACTTGGAAAATTCTGTGGTTTCACTGAGGAAAAACCAAAAACCCATCACTGAACTTAAGAGAAAGTTAAAGTTATATTTGAAAGAAGCAATATTATTAATCTACATTGAAAAGGAATTTTTTAGTTTATCCCAGAAATAAATTAATGTGTTTAATTTTTGTTTATATAAAACATTTATTTTTAAAAACTATTAAGTTAAACACTTTAAGTTTACTTTTAAAGTCAATACCATTTATTATATTTGAAATGCATTAATCAATTGAATCTTAAATGTTAAAATTTCAGAAAGCTTCATTTATAAAGCCCATGCAAATGTATTTATAAATTATACACAGGTAAATATGGAATAATAATAAATATATGTTTCTATTCCAAATTTATAGGAATTTTTAATTGAAAGCACATTTTAATCAATAAAATTCCTAATGGAAACTATAAAATCTGTTAAATATCATAAATATGCAATATTTTGTTTGTCCAAAGACTTCACATGCGGAGATCATGTGTGATGTATCTACAATGTTATTTTTCAGCATGAAATTTAGTACTACTTTTTATCCAGAGGCATTATGGGCAATGCTTGATCTTCCATGAAATCCCATTATATTAAATCCTATTAATGATATATAATAATCTCACATTATAATTTTCCATTACGTTAGTGATATATCACGTTATAGTGTTCTTGTCATTAATATTATGTTTATGCTTTTAGCTAGATTTAAAATGAGAATTATTAATAATCTCTAACAAGAACTTTTTAATTTTCACATTATTCTACAAGGTCTCATAAATACTAATAGATTTGCCTTAAACATGGGGAAAAAAACTCATGTAAGATTGTACAACATAATATCCATGATTAACTTGTCTATATGATCAAATGAGAGCTGTAAAATTAAAATAAAAACAAAACAAAACAAACAAAACAGTTTATGACCACATAGTTAGTGGCTGAGTGTACCAATGAGGTTAAGTAATATTTTATTTTTACTCTCTGGAACAAACTATTTATAGAAATGTGATGTTTACAAATTCTCCTTTCTTTTTCTAGGTTCTTTCCTGTTTGATTCCCTGCCCCGTTCCTTATTTTTCAATGCCCTGTTCTATTGGTTCTTAGTTATACTTTAATACTGACTTTGTCCTTACAACACTGTACATATGTTATCGATTTTGTATGTCCTTTAATTATACTCCTTAATCCTGTCATTCTAATTTCACTCAACTTAGTGGTTGTGACTTACCTCACTGATAATGCAGCAAGGGCTGAATGGCTTCATCTTATGACAATTCTGACTTCTGAGGAGGTGCTAGGGGCATGTTAATATCATTCTCAGAAGCTGATGAGTCCATATGTTCTGTAGCTAACGCAAATATTTAAATGCGACACTTGTAATCTTATTATGCTTTAGGTAGTAATTTAGCATTCTTTCATCCTTTTTTTGTTAGAAAAATATGAAGTGCTCAATATGACCAAAAATTATACTATTACACAAGAAATTTATAAAAATGAAATGTGTATCAATTTCAACTCACACACATGTCACGATGCTCCATTTCTAGTTATTTCTTTTCATGTTCACTCACTTTAAAATAAAGGAGAATAAAATATAGGATTGTTAAAATATTTACCAAATTAAAATATATCCATCTCAAGGAAAATACAGTTATTTAGTTAATTTATTATACTGATTTTTTGATATAGCTATATGTATAAGTAAAAAAAAATCTTATTGCTTTATGGATATAAAAATAGAATAAACTTCTAAAGCCTCTTTGTATAGTAGAAATATTAGGAAAGTAGGCTTACAGTTAGACTGTAAATATCCCAGTCTCAATACTTACTCGCTGGGTAGATCTTTCTTATCTCATCTGTAAATTCAACAGCATCAGTATCCATTACATAGAATTTTTGTAGGGATCGAATGAGTTAATGTACATTAGTCTTATAGAACAATGCCTAGTATATAACATACTCCATTAATATTGCTAGTTTATTGACAATGCATACATAGCAGACATTTCTTGATGTTGCTATTAATGAATAAACTATTTTATCTGTCTCTTGATCACTTTAAAAAATTGAGTTGATGTGGACGTTGAAATGCCACATGAAAAGGGAGAAATTGTGGAGAAACAAGAAAAGAGCACAGAGTTCTCCGAATAAGGTTAAGAGGGTAAATTAGTGTCTACAGTGAGCTGATTGTAATTTAGTTATGCTTCCTGATAGCAAATGCAAAAGTGAAATTTACTGAGTTATATTATTTTCTTCCCTTCTGCAAGTATTTCTTTCCTGTGACTTTGACAAAAAGATAGTGGGTGATTTTCCAATTTTATTATATTCTTGACCCTCATGAAATTATTTGCAAAGAATCTTAGTTTTTATTTATGTCATTTTATCTTCAATTTTGTTAACGTTGGTAATGAGAAGAGAATAGGCTGTTTATGCCATACGAGCCCATCATTAACTGTAGTGAAATGCTAAGAACAGGGCCACTGTCAAATCAGCCCTTTAAAAGCAAAAGACATCATAGTAAACACTCATTCAATTATAATTTTACTGTATTTTTAATAATTATGGACAATTCATTTGTAATCTTATTATCAAATAATAATAATAATTCAAGAAGTAATCTGGTCACCAGGACTGACTTTTATTAATATTATTACCTTAATATTTATTCTTTTACTTTTCAGTGGAGCTCGAAAAAACTAAGCAGCTTATTACATAAGAATCAGTTTAATTACCTTATATTTTATGAATGACCTTTTGTAGAATAAAAGACAGTCAAGACATAAACTTTAGAACAGTTACTAAGTAGAGAGTTCATGTGGGTGGATATAAAAAAGAGCATATAATTCAGAATATAGAGAAACAGATGAGAGTAAAGAGTATCTATCATATTCACAAGCAAAGCAGAACATGCCCTTCAATGACTGTTTCTTTTCTGCTGGAAGCTAATATTGCTGAATTTTGTAATTCATTGTATTTCTATCAACTTTAATGCAGAATAAGCAAATAGACATTCACGCAAGTGGGCCATTTATATCTGGATGTTCTGGTAAAAAATGGTATTCTTATTTTTTTTTCACTAGCTTCTGCATGCGTGTGTGTGTGTGTGTGTGTGTGTGTGTGTGTGTGTGTGTAAATGGAGAGGGCATCCTTTGTTATAATATGTTATTTGCTAATATATTTATAAAAGAATATTAGAATGAGTCATTATTCTCTGGAAACCAGATTCTCCCCGGTGGCTTCCTCACTGTTGGGTACATTAGTTATTTGTTAACCATTTCAGGGCACAGATGAGTCATTCTTATAAATAACACTCACACTGAATCTCGGTCAAGCTTGTAAATACATAGAGAATACTAGAGAAGATAAAAAGAACAGATACTGTAATTCACATGTTTTGGACTGCTTCTGTTTAAAAACTCTCTGAACCTAGCCTCAGGACTTAACTTTAATGTCTATAAGTCACAGGGTCTCTGAGGATGAGGCCATTTGTCTCTCAAGTCACAGCAAACTTGAGGAATTCATGCTTTTCATGCATGACAACAAACTTCTGTTTTTACTCATTTGTCCTTCACAGCCAATGCTGTCAGTGTCTAAATCTTAGTTCCTTGGGACACAAACTTGACTGGTCTGGGTAGTGACATCACAATAGTTTAGTGATGCCTGGCAGTGATAAATCCTATGTGCTACATTTAAAAATGATGCAAATGCCTTAAATTAAGAAAAGCCTCTTAATCGCCCCCCCATTGTTATTTTAGGCTTAATAGTAGATTTTGGAAAATTTCCCTGTACTTGGCTAGAGAGCAGAATCTATGTGAAACTTAAGTCCGTATCAACTATCCACTTAACTCATTTTCTCACCCTCTTTTCTGCCCATAATGAAATAAAGCTGATGTGTGTGCTTGGAAAATCATCATGGGTAGGAGGCTTGCTTTTCTTCCCCAAAATATCCAACCCACAGTCTATCTTTGTGGATGACAGGCAAACAAAACTGACTAATGGTCAGAAGCTGCTGTAAGACACTCCAGCTCAGAGGTGTAGTGTATATTGTGTAGGAGTTCTCTTCTGTTTCTGGGATACCACCGCACCCACTGGAAACTCTTGCTGAGGATTTTCAACTTGATTATGTCATTCTACCATCCCTCCTTCTACGTTCACTGGAAATTAGGATGGAGCCAGCTATCTTTATAACATTTGTTTCATCACAATGTAATAGTTAGAAAACTTCATCTAAAATAACATCAATATCATTATAATAGTATTTGCTATCTGATATGTATGTGTATAATAGACATATGGATTAGACTGGATTCATGCCAGAGCCTTTAAGTTCATTCAGAAAATATAATAGCAACATCATATATAAGAAGCCTGGACTGAATGAATAGATTGGGAATCTGAATTTTAATAGAAACCGGTTAATCAATTTAGAGGCCATGTTAAAATGGAAATATGTTCAGCCAGATCAATGCCTTCTGAACTTTTTGAGAGCATTATTGATTACTTTTTTGATAGTTATAAAATTTTGTTTTTATATATCTATAGCAATCTAGCCGGACATCCATTTCAAAAGCCAAATATATCTCTATGTATTATATTACACATACTCATATACAATATTAGCTTGATTTTTAAATAATAATAGAAACAAAGATAAATCAAAATATCTCTAAATTTGTATTGTACATTTATATTTTATTATTATGTCATATTGGTTAAGAACACAGGATTTAGAAATGGATTCAAGTATTACAGTCAACTATTTTGAGAGACCAGAAATCTCACAAAACTAAGGTAGATTAACCAAGTGTAAATTTACATTCATGAGTAGAAAAAAGTGGTAAACTTAATATTTGATACTTTATCAAAATAGGAATGCTCCTGTGAATAGCCTATGCTTCTTTTGCCATAGTATGGGCTAGAGTCTGATATTCCATTTTTTAAAGAAAAGTCTGATATCAGAGTTGTTCCCGAAGTGTACTGATTTATAAACTAAGAATTTATTCAAAAACATAATTACAAATTTAGCTCATAGCTCTAATTGAGGTTTTCAGTTCTCAACTTTTATGAATGTAGAATGAAGATATTATGTTTAACTCATAGCATTTTTCTGAGGATTCCATAAATCAATTGAAATAGTGCTTGACATCTAGTAAGTGCCCAGTAAAAATAAGCAATTATTATTTTAAATAAGTATCAGTTGTATTAAAAGTGTTCTATTTATTCAATAAGTACTTTGTGCTTGTTATTTTCTAGGTATCATGCGAACATCCAAAAGAACTGTAGAGACTCTGGAACCACTTTCTTTTCTTGGGTATTAAGTTTTTGCATATCAACTGGTACCTTGGTTTGTGTTTACCTTAACTTCTTCATGGAGTAGCTGCTTTGAAAACTATGATTTCACAGAGTCGTACTGTTGTTTGACAATTGGCTCTCCAAAAAGACAGAGAAAAAGAGGAGAATACACCTGAGAGAGAGGCTGAGAGCCCAGATTTGTAGAATCTACCAGTTATCCTGGTGCAAATACTCCTCCTATGGCTGACTAAAGTTGCCAGTATGAAGTCAGTGAACATGAGTCGGAATGAAAAGAAATGCTAAAAATCAGCTCTCACAAGTCTCTTCAATGTGTCTACAATATCACTCTTGAATATAAAGCTAGTGAATGATGCTGTGTGGGAATTTGAAAGAGAGTAGATTTTATACTCTTGATAACCAACAGAACACCAGCAGAAATGCCTTTGTGCCAAAAATCAAACATAGCTTTAATAAGACACACAATAGCATCAAGTATAAGTTAAAACTATCTCACAATGGAAATTAAAAATAAATGAAATAGGTATTATTTTTGGACCAGAAGGAGAAAAGAAAACATAAATAGAAAGATGACCTAATTTTTTGTTTTGTTTTAAAAAGACATTCATATAACACTTTCTATGTTCCAGCCATGATTCTAAAAACTTTATAAATGCTAACTGATTTAAATACTTGAAAAGTGTCATTAAAATAAATAGTCTTGGAATCTAATCATATCTGATCTAATCACTTTGATAAAAATAGCCATGTTTGCAAAAGACTGGAAATGATTTTGCTATGTGTAGAGGCTAGAGACCAAAAGATCTATAAGGTGGAAGCTGTAATCTTCCCCCCAAAGGTAAGGGCCTGAATAAGGAAAATGATGAACACATCAGGAAGTAAAATTTTTATTTGTAAATAAAATAATGAAATTTATAAAATAAATATTAATAGAATAAAATAATAACATAATGAAAATAGCTGAGATTTATAAAGCACCTATGTCTTGCTTTGCAAGGATTTTTTCAGTTGTTCATATTTTCATTTGTATTTTGAGTACCTTACTATGTGCTAGGCACTGTGGCCATTAATTACATGATAGTGAGTGCAGTGAATGGGAGAGGTCACAGCTTTCCTGGAGCTGTCAGTCTAGTTGGGAACTTATATTCTGTATAAGTTAGGGTTAATAATGCTAACAGCAGTACCAAAGAAATCCCCAAAGTTTGTTGGCTTTCAAAGAAAAATGTATATCTTCTTCATACAAACTCTAATATAAATATTTTTCTTCAGCAAATGGTCTATGCCACATGGTAATTCAGGAATTCAAGTAAATTCCATCTCATAGTTTCTGTCCTCTGTTCCTGAAAGTTCTTTTCATTCAGCAGATGTAGAAAGAGAGACACTGGTAGGTTATACAAGAAAATTTCAAGGGCCAATTTTATGAGAGTTATATACTACCTCCACTCACACCCCACTGGTCAAGTCCAATTGCAAAGAAGTCTGGGAAAAGAAACCCACCTGTGCACTTAGAGGAAAGGAAATAAGTTTGTTAAAACCATAGTCTCTGGCACATGTTCAATTCTCAGCTAATGTTTACAACAATCCTATGTGTAGATAAAATATTGGCATCCATTTTATAGATGAAGAAATGGAAGCTCAAAAAAAAGTATGTAACTTACTCGAGTTAACTACTTAATTAATGTCAAAAGTAGAATTTGAAACCAGGTCATGGCCTTACTTAATGAGATAAAATTAGTAGAGGTTTTAAGGTTTTTGCTTGTTTGATTGTTTCTTGTTTGTTTTGTTTCGTTTGTTTTTGGTCTTGCTTTGTTTTTAAACTTTTGGAATAAAATGATTCTATCCAAAGATGGTCTTGAATCAAAAATGTTTCCAAGAAAACAAGATCTACAACATTTAGAATTAACTCTATTATCAGGAACTCAAGACAAAATTACATAAAAATTTTTGCCTACCTTTGATTTTCCAATAAGGGAATTTTATGTAAATAGAAAAAAGTTTTGATGAAATCTCAGGGATAGGCTTTATACAAAATCTGTTCTTCTAGACAGAATATTGTTTGCAATTAGTATCAATAAGACATAAATGCTGCCAAGGCTAAAGCCATAAACCTTTGTAAAGAACACATAACGATTGTTTTATTGTGGTTCGACAAGATATTTGAAATACCATTCTGCTATATTTAGAAACTAATAAAATATAGGTTTAAAAAGATGGTAAATAATAACAGATTTTTAAGCTCATATTTCAAATTCCACCCAGCTCATACCAATCTGAAAGTCACTAATTTGATTTAAGTCTATGCAGCAAAACTCCATTAGTCTCTGACTTGTCATTCAGTTCTCTGCTACGAATTCCTAAGATACTTTCCTGGAGCATGTAGAACTTGATGAAATATCTTTAAGACACTTTAAGAAGTTAATAAAAATAGTCAAGAATAATGTGAAAAGACCTGTTTTATTTATCTATTTAGTTTTATTAGCAAATATAAATTTATAAATAGGTTATTCACATATACTAGGTGATAATATATAGTGAAGTAATTTTACACTGTAATAATCAAATACTTTTATTAAGCTCTTAGACTTACTGAAAATGTATTTTCTTAGTACTTCGATAGGATGACTTAGGCACTTTAGATCTCAGATCAATAGATAGAAACACTTTTTTACACGAAGGCAAATAGATTTCTTATTGTCTTAAAATTATTTTGCTATGCCATGTGAACTCATTTTAAAGTCTCTTTCTTATCATCAATAATATGTTGTGTTTCAAACTGAAACAAAATGCATTTTTTCTTTTGAAGAAGTATCTTAAATAGAACAAAGTTTCAAAGCAGTGCGACTTCTTTCATTACAAAAATCTTTAATTTTTTAAAAAAGGTAGAAAGAAAGGAGACAAATTTCTATGCGAAGAAATTCTATAGCTGAAGTTTCCTACAAAAACAACCAGCTGACCAAAGGTGGTACCATTGTCTAGAAATTAGCACTGGGAAGGAAAATAAGCAAGACTTAAGCATTTGTAGTTTATACATCTGTCTATTTAAAGGAATTTCAACCCCTTAGCCCTGTGCTGTTGTCAGGAAAGAAACGGAAAATCCAGTTACAATTGTCTAGTAGGTCTATCATTATTCAGGATGAAAACACAGTTTAGTCATTCACTAACTCAGAATTCTCTCTTTTTAGCAACTTAATACAGTATCATGGAACAACTGCCCCAGACAGTTTATAACAAGATTCTGTGCCAAAAATACATCACTTGTTAGGAAAACAGGAAACAGCAAAGAAAAAGTCAACTTTAACCAGTTTTCTGAGTCACCTCTTCCTGTGAATTCATCATGTTACAAAACTCCACTTATTTATGAGAGTTCATAGTGTGAATTGGAGGAAAGGATTAGAGCCCGATACTGCTATTAATTGGTCTAAACCACCAGCTTCTAAGGGCTGGTTCCTAGGCCAAATGACAAAGTGGCATTTCAACACCATCTCCTCTCCTCTTTCTGTGCTCAAATCTCTCCCTTCTAAGTAACCAGGGCCCTCAAGCTTCATCTGGCTTCCCAGAGCCTAATCCTTTACTCACTAAACCCTGTGCAGTTAGTTAACATGATGATTTAGTCAATGATATGAGAAATTAATGCCAAATGCAGATACAAATGGAGGTTTTGTGAAAGATTGTTTGAGGTTACACAAACTAACTATGCTGGGACTTCTTCAAGGCAGAAGATGGCCAGATGGTAATAGTAACCAAAAATGATCAGAATTTGTTGAATATTTACTATGTTCAAGTAGTGACTAATTGCCTTGAATCAACTCATTAAAATGTTAAAAGAACAACAATAAAAAAACACAAAATTCTTAGATAATTATTATATGTATATAATATGTTAAAAATATTATGTATATGTGTTTTATGACAGAAGATTTAGGCTTGAATGCTAAGTAACATTCTGGAAACTCCCTAGCCAATGCCTGGTGGAACAGGGAGTCAACTGCAGGACTGTCTGAATTTAGAGTCTGTCATTTTGCTGATCTGCATGGTTATTCCTCATGGAGTGTGCTCAGAGATGAGAATAGGAACATCATGTCAGAACTCCCAGAGACTGCTCTCAAAATTCACTTAAATGAATGGCAATCTCCTGACCCATATCATCAGTATGGCCATCATATATGTCATAAAAATTTCCAAAATGATTCAAAATCACCCTCTAATTAAGGACACACATTAACGGGGTCATTGGTATGTGAAGACATGGGTGAACATCAGTGTCATTTGATGCAGGCTGGAAATCATGAGCAGGACAAGTACTAGTCACGCCTAATTCAAGTACTAGTCACACCTCCTTCCATCAGGTGTAAGTCCACTGCAGGCAGTGCTGGATGTGTTCAGGAGTTTCTCTGGATAAGTTTTGATTGCAGTAGGAGAAAAGCCACTCAGGTGCCTTTGGGGACAGATTATTGAATGGGGATGAAAGGCTCTGTGCTATAGTGATTTAACCCTGTCTTTCTCTTTCTAGACCCCTGTCCCTCTCATAGTTCTTTTCTAACAACCTCTGTCAGCCACAATGCTTTTTGAGGTGGGTCCTAAAGGGGAAAATTTGGTTCTCAATCTTGCTCCCATCCTTGCTGCTCTTCTTTTCTTCTCGCCTGCTCTTTCCATTTGAGGGGCAACCCAGGGCTCTAAAGTTCTACTCTGGCCAACTATGTCCAAGCGCCTATGGCTATAGCTGTGAGATACATCCCACTTTGCAAATAGTCTTTGAGAAGTCTCTCTTGCTCTGGAATCCAGCTTCACATCCCTAGGTATCTAAATCAAAAATTTCTTTCACTTTTATTATTTTCCGGATGGGCTATAATTGTAGATTTGATTTCCTCTGTGATATCAAGTGAGCCCTTTTGCTGACTCCTTGAGATGCTTGACTACTTTGTTTTATTTGTTCATTTGGTTACCTTGACAAGGAGCAGTGCTAACACTAGTGGGAAGTACAATGAATTCTGTTCAGTGCTAGTTATGGAGCAGAAAAAAGCCTTAGTTCCAACTGATTTAGTCTCCAGAGAATGCCTCTCTGCCTTCTTACATTTTTAGAGACTCTCGATTTCACGGGATGAAGGGGGATTTGTCCATGTCTTCAAATACTCTTATGTGCCTTGTGAGCATTTACATGCCACGTCAGGCTGCTGTAGACTTCTGCCTGTGCTCCAGACAAGGGTAGAAAGCAGATCCTATCCAAAATGCTGAAAAATATTTAATTAATAGGTCAGTGCTCATACCGTATTGTTGAATTCAATGGAGTTACTAGGAATAATAACAGTTGAAAATATTCGGCTAATTTGAACACCCCTCTCTTCTCCTAATTGATTTCTTTTGCATTGTGTATTCAGGCAGGAGGGAACAGGAGAATGAGGATGTGACAGATGTTGAAGCACTTACTTCCTCTGGACTGCCCTAATGAGAGTCTTGGTTTAAAAATCTAAATAAACTTTTTGCTATTGCTCAGCACTTTAGGGAAGTAGCAAATATTTTCCAATACCTGAAAGCATTAGAGATTTACACCTTAGAAAATATTGTTGGGTCAAAAAATAAGAATACCTGATAAACTGATCAAATAAAAGAATGAACCCTACAGATGATGACAATGGAGACAGAAGAGGACCTCAGACAATGTGCCTATCAGCCCATTCCTTGCACTATGTATTATCATAAAAAAGAATTTCAGTGAGGACAAGAAAATCCTTAATTGGCTGATGAACTCTTTCCAACACCCAGTGGAATGAAATTCATTAAAGAAATTAGGTTACACAACATTAAAGCAAGTTATTTTTTATATGCACTTGTTTTTTTGGATTGAGATTATTAAAGAACTCTGTAGTTGATTGATGATAATGACATCACTCAAAACGTACTCAAAGCCACATACTATAAAACTGAGTAGATGGGAACAAAGAGCTTAAAGTACATGTAGATAAGCTCTTTTGGGTCTGAGAGTAACTTCAATTTTATCTAGGAACCTTTATTATCATAATTGCTTTGCTGCTGGACATTCCCATTAAAATAATATGATCCAGGATTTTCATGTATGTATTAAAAATATTTTAATGTAATATCATCAGTTAGAAGTTTAAATATTTTAAAATCATTATTTCATGTTTGTCATATTTGTGTTAAAGAATAATTCATTTCTTAACATTCATGTATAAAAGTGTGAACAAAAAAGCAAACACACCGATAGCTATTTATAATTAATGAAAATCATCACATTATTTATACTTAAATTCAGGAATAGACTACAGAGAAGAACTACAAATGAGAATTTGAGGTACTTAAAGTTATTTAAATTACAAAATAACTTCTTTGTTCCTGGAAATTTAGTTAATTATTTAAGAAATAGGTCACCATTCTATTTTGTATTGTGATATTATTCCTTATAATGGGCTGAATGATTTTCTTTCAGCTTTTTTCATATCATTATGTGTGACTGGCTTTTATTGACTATTCATAAAGTGCACTTAGTAGCTTCAGATATATTACAGATTCCTAGTTAATTGAATATGTATAACATAAATTGACTAGGACTATAAATGTATCCTTCCAATTGTTTTTAGATTATCACCTTCATGGCATGATAAATACATTTTTTTCCTAATAAAATAACGAATCAGGATAAATAGTGATGTGAAGAACATATTTGAACTTTTTCCTCACCCTTAATTTATAATAAAATAGTTAGGTAATAAAAGGAAATTCTCGACAAGTTTCTGATTGGCTTTCAAGGTACTCTATCATTCTACTCGCATTTTCTAATTTTTTCTTCACTTTTCTTCAGAATATTAGCCATATCATATTAACGTTGAAATTGCCAGCATCTATTACAGTGCCTGGAACGTGGTAGTTATGAAATAATTAGAACTCTATTTTCTTTCTGAGCCTCAGCGTCTTCTCATAATGGAAATAACATTTATAATACATTACGGTGCCATAGCAGGAGAAAGATATAAAGTATTATATAAATTAAAAGCAAATTTTAACATATAAAAACAATGCAAATCTTATAGATTGTATTATGTATATTCTATTTATATTTTAAGATGCATCTTAAATCATTTATTCTTTCTAAAGATGTCCTGAGTACCTCGTTTTATAGTTATTCCTTCCTTTTCCACACTCCAATCTTTCTATTTAGGTAATAAGTAAATTAAATATAGGCTAATGCAATCTTAGAAATAAGAGAGATGTCAGTCCAATATACATATTATATAGAGAAAGAGGCTGAGGCCCCAAGAAACAGTGGGAAATACTGGAAACTTTTGACTCTCTCATTGATTATTTTTTCTATGATAGTACATGATGAGGACCTGATTGACAGGCCATGTTAAAAACATCTCAATCAATCTATCTGTAAAATCAACAGACATTAAAAGAAGCTGTCTAGAGAATTTTGTGTTTCAGGACTGATCACACTATGTATGTCATATTGATTCTGAAATGTAATTGTTTGTTCCTGAAGATGTTGCAAATAAATTATACACCAGGAAAAACTGCCTTCAGAAAAATGCCTCCATATGAGCAGATAACATTCTTACAATTTCATGAGAAAAAAAAATGAACCTATCAGGCATGATGAGTCTTAATTCTACTCCCTAAAACACACACACACACACACACACACACACACACACACCAGCACTCCTTCCTAGGATAAAACCGAAGAGAGCAGAAAAATTTTTTTAGGTTTGTTCGAGACAGATTTTTCCATCTGAGTTTTTAATGAAATTCTTTTCTGTCTTCCCTGATACTTTGCTCCATAAATTATTCCCACTTTCCATTGAATTTTCGCCTTCTTCCTCCCCATTACCACATGTTCTATAAACATATTTACATCAGTATTCTAAATGAGAGTTCTTGACTCTGTGGTTCCCTGTTACTACAATTATCTTTCTCGTTTGCTTTTCTTGGAAAGAGCATCTTTATTTACATTTCTTTTCTCTAACTTGATAAATATGGCTTAACTTGCTGATTTAGGCATGCATGCAGGTTTTGCAAGGTGTGATTATTAATTTTATATGTCAGCTTGCCTGGAACACTGTGTGCCCAAATATTTGGCACCATTATTTCCGGGTGTGTCTGTAAGGTTAGCATTTGAATTGTGAACTAACTCAGTAAAGAGGTTTGCCTTCCCCTGTGGAGGCAGGCATCATTCAATCCAATCTACTGAGGGCAGGGATGGAACAGAAAGGTGAAGGAAGAAAGAATTCAGCCTTTCTTGCCTGATTGCTTGAGATCAGACATTTACCTTTCTCCATCTTTAGGACTCCTGGTTCTCAGGGCTCAGACTTGGACGCAATTTTCATTGGCTTCCGTGATTCATAGGCCTTTGGACTCAGATTTAATTATATCACAAGCTTTTCTGTGTTTTTGGTTCTCTAGAGAACCCTGCTGATAGGCAGGGTCTGAAACTCCTATGAAAGTGAAAAGCTTTGAAGTTCATGCTTCAGTGGCTTCATAATAAAGCTGTCTTTGCTTGCAAACTTATTTCTGTTTTCACCAACTACTGAGATTGCTCTCACTGGAGTCACCAAACACCTGTTGGTGTTGAGAGAGGGTACACTAAAAACTTGTTTAGATGAATTTGAAATTACATATTTAAACTACCTACGCTACAGGGCTTCAAAAGTGTCCCATCTTTGTTATCTAGCATAGAGTACTAATAAGGCAGCTTGACAGACAACAGATTCTTATTCGTTGGTAGGTAACACTTTCCTGCTCACCCAAACACCTTTCCCAAGGTTTTAGGCTCTTTTATGTATGTTTCTTGTTCTGAAATTCAGGGAGGATGATCTCACTGTTGAGTCTCTTTATATATATATTATTCTTGACAGTTGGTGGTTTCCTACCATAAAGATTCATATGTATCTGCAACTTTTAAATTTTCTTTCCTCTCACTTGTTAATTTTTTTAAAGTTGGTAAGTAATATGAGGTATTGCATAATATATGTAAAATAATACACGTGTATGTACAAAATTTTGTTTATAGATTTATTAAAATATATTTAAAAATAAAAAAACATGGTTATATTTGGGAAGATTTTTGTATGACTGAGGAAAGATTAAAGGGAGACATTTACTTTTGATCATTTTATAAGCAACTTGTTATATAACTGACATAGAGTATGCTGAACATATTTAAACTGTACACTTAGAAAAAGATTGACATATGTATACTGCCATTAAACCATTACCACAAACAAGACAGCAAACATATCCATAATTTCTAAAGGTTTTCTCCTGCCTCTTTATAATGCCTTCTTCTATTTCCTCCCTACCCACTACCATACCAGTTATTATTCATCTTTCTGCCACTATTGATTAGTTTCTATTTTCTAGAATTTTATGTAAGTAGAATCATAGAGTATATATTTTTTGCCTGGCTTTTTACATGCTGTTCAATTATTTTGAGATTCACCATATTGTATCAGTAGTTTATAGTTTATTAGTTCCTCTGTTAAGCTTTTGATTAGTGTTTTGATTAGTATTAGCATTTAATATAAATATAGATATCAATTTAGAAAAAACTGACATTTTAACAATATTGAAACTTCTAGCCAATGCTCATATTTAAGCTTTTTCAAAATCCTAACAGCAATGATTTTTAGGTTTCAGTGTAGAGGTACCACACACCTTCAAGATTTATCCCTAATCATTTATGTTTTCATGTTATTTTAAATTTAAATTTCTGATTACTTTTTATAATAAGTAGAAATTCAATTTATTTATGTATATTGATCTCATATCCTGCAACCTACTAAACTTTCTTATTATTTCTAGTAGATTTTAGTGGGTTCCACTGCATTTTCTGTGTGTATGAACATGTAGCCTTCAGATAAAGATAATTTTGTTGTTTCTTAAAAACCTGAATGAATTTTATTTCCATTTTTTTCTAATTGCACTCGCCACAACCTCCAGTACAATTTTGAAAAGATATGGTGAAATTAGACATACTTTTCTTATTTCTGATTTTAGAGTAAAAGTATTCAGTTATTCATAATTTACATTTTTTATGAAAACTCTTTCAGGATAAGGGATTTCCATCTATCTCCAATGTCTTGATAGTTTTAAACAGAAGTGGTTGTTGAATTTTCTAATATGCTTTTTCTGGTTCTGTTGAGACGATCTATTTTTAAATATAATTTGTTAATATGGAGAATTACTGATTTCTTTTTAAATGTTAAACCAATCATACTTTTTCTTCACTTGATCACAGTGTAGTATTATTTTTTATTATTTTTGGAGTTGATCTGTTAACATTTACTTTAAAATTTTTGCATCGATATTCATAAAGAATATTGATCTGTAGATTTCTTTTGATTTGTTTGTCTGCTATTAGTAATGGAATAATGATGGCCTCATAGAGTGATTTAGGAAGTATTTTCTCCTCTTCACATTTCTGGGAGAGTTTATTTAGAGTTGCTATTATATCTTCTTTTAAAATTTAATTAAATTCTCCAGTAAAACCATCTGGCCCTGGGTATTTCTTTTTTGAATATTTTCTATTATAAATTTAATTAATTTACAGATATTAATACAGACTATTTCTTAATGAGATTACTTTTGTGATTGTTTTCTTTTAAGACATTTATCTAGTTAATCCATATTGTCATATTTGTTGGCATAAAATTATTTATAATACTCATCCATTAACTTTTTAATATCTGCAAAATCTGTGATGATGTCATGTCTCCAATTCTTGTCATTGATAATTCAAGGGTTTTATTTCCTTGATCTGTCTGACTGAAACACTATATTTACATACTGATCTTCTCAAAGAATCATTTTAGTTTCATTTTTTCTCCAATGTTCATATATTTTTATATTATTAAATTTTGTTCTATTTATTTTCTCTCTTTTACTTTGGGTTTAGCTTCTCTTTTGCACTTCTAAAGGTTAATGCTAAGGTAATTGATTTGGTACAATTGTTTCTAACACAGGCTGTTAGTGTTATAAATTGTCCCTTTAGCTATTGTATTGCTTATGTTGTATTTTCATTAAATTTGGTTCAAACTTCTTTTAGTTCCTTCTTTTGATTAGCTGTTTGATTCATGGCTTATTTAGAATTGTGTTATTTACTTTCTTACATTTACAAATTTTCTAGACATCTTTCTGATGTTGATTTCTAATTTAATTACACTGTAGTCAGAGAATATACTTTATATTATTTGAATACTTTCAGATTTGTTGAGACTTGCTTACTTTATGATCCAAAAGGCAGTCTAATTTCCTCTTAGTTATACAGGTTACCCCATGCAATATGAGTATAGGCTACATAAAGACAGGGATAACAGGGTATATATAGGCTATCATAAGTTTCTTATATTTTAGTATAGATGTAACCAGGAACTCAACATATTCTCATGGAATTTTTATTGTATTCAGAGGTGTTAAATAAGAAACATAAATCAATAAGCAAACAAATGAATTATGGATTTTAACAAGTACTATGAAATATATAAACAGAATATGATGGTAAAACATAAAAGGGCTGGCTAGTGATATTTTACTCTGTATAATCAGGAACAGACTGTCTGTATAAAGACAGTTGAATCCTAAGGATGAAATAAAGTAGCCATTCCAATAGCTGAGATAAGAAAAATATCAGCAAAAGGAATATGAGAAAGAACTTGGTATTGGAGAGACAAAAGTGTGGATTGAAATACAGCTGCGACTTAGGGAATATGGTATGGTATGTCTTTGGAGAAGCCACTAGAAACCATATGGTCAGTTATTTCAGTCTCTCTCCAGGTAAACTAGAAAATGACTGAAGTGTTTCAAGCAGGGAGAGTGACATAAACTTATTTACTGTAAAAAAATAAATAAATAAATAAATGGATTTTATTTTTGTTTGGAGGCTCAAAGCCAAGGGTAAAGAAGAGATAATAGATATTTAAGTGGACATAACAAAAGCTGACACAAGAGCACAATCAGGAGGCTACACGATTTTCCAGATAGAATAAGCTATTAGAAGTGAATTCGAAGAGAAGTAGATATATAATAAATATTTTGGGAGGTAGACCATTTAGGTTTGCTAATTGATTGGCTATGGAGGATGAAAGAAAAGGTAAATAGGACCCCAAAATATCCTGCTATGTGAAGAGTCAAACACAAAAGACTACATATTTATGTGACACATTTACATAAATTTACAGAAAAGGCAAACTAGTGACAGAAAGCCAATCAGTAGTTATCTAATGCTTGTGGTCAGAGAAGGGAAGGAACTCATAAGTATCTGAGGAACTATTGAGGATGATCGAAATTTTCTGTATCTTGTTGTGGTAGAGGTCCATTACTATATACAATTACTCAAATTCATATAACTATATACCAACATTGAGAGAATGTTATTCTATGTAAATTATCTCACAATGCAACTAGTGATAATAACCAATATAAAATATAGCATATTTCCAAAAGCCAGTATAAATAAAAAATAATTACTTTAAGGTATAAAAAACAGGTAGATTTTTAGTATGCCATAAATACTCCATAAACACATATCTTAAAATTATAAAATATTATAAGAATGAACTAAGAATATAGGAATATAAGAATTAACAAAAGAAATCTAAATATTCAAAACACAAAAATAGAGACACATGGCTTCAACTGTTATGTTTAAAGAGTTTGTAAGCCATTGTTCTTTTTCTTATAACATGAATAGGCTGGAAAGAAACTTGAAAATCAGTGACTTTTCTTGGACTTAGTTTAAATTACAGAGCAAACTGCCACCCTAAAATCTGAGAGTTTGGTGTATCTGAGTACCAAAAGTGTACTTACCTGGACCAGAAGTTATTAGACTCCATAAATGGGTAGGAGGCCTTAATTAGCATTTTTGACAAATTTCTGGAAGTTGGCTATGGACTATTATGAGAATAAAAAGCTCTCAAAACCACAGGAAATCCTACAAAGTATGTTCTTAAACCAAAGGAGAATTAAACTAGAAATCAATAATAGAGATGATGCATAAAAATCCCCAGATATTTTAAGATTAAATAATACATTTATCAATGACATGTAAGTCAAAGAAGAAGCTTCAAGAGATTTAAAAATATTTTGAACTAAATAAAAATGGAAATATAACTTATCAAAATGTGTGGAATACAGTGAAAGTAGTGCTTAAAGGGAAATTTCTAACATTACATACATATTACATTGGTTTAAAAAAAGTCTAAAATCAATAACTTAAGCATCTACCATAGAAAATTAAGGAAAGAAGACCAAATTATACCTAAACCAAGGCGAGCAAAGGTAATAATAAATTTTAAGCAGAAGTCAATGGAATTGAAACCAAGAAAATGATAGAGAGCATCTTCAAAACCAAAACTTGGTCCTCAAGTAAAATCATTAAAAGTGATTAAATCTTGCCTTGTAAACTAAGGGTTTTTTTGTTTTATTTTGTTTTGTTTTTTGTTTTTTGTTTTTTTGTTTTGTTTTTGTTTGTTTTTTAAAACACATATTGCCAGTGTTAGGAATAATAGAAGGGTATTCACAACTTGTTCCATGGATTAAAAGGTAATTAGGTAACACTATAAATATTACGTTCATATTTTACTAACATGGATGATATGGACTATTTCATTGAAAGACATAAACTACAAAAATTCACTTAAGGAACACTACCTAACTTGAGTAGCTCTACATTTATCGCTAAAATTTAATTAGTCATACAGAGAAAAAAAAAAAAAAACCCAAAATACAAAATACCATGCCCAGATGATTTTAACAGAGAATTGTACCAATCATGTAAAGAACAGTAATATTAATTTTATAAATATTTTTCAAAAAAATATTGGAGAAGAAAACACTTGCTGATTCATTTCAGAGTTCAGCATTATTCTATTACCAAACCCCTATGAAATATTACAAAAAAATTCTCTACAGTTTTATATCTTTTATAATTATAATTGTAGACATGAAGATTCTTTACATATCAGCAAACACATTCAGCAACATACAAAGAATATAATACATCATACTCAAATGTGATTCGTTCCAGGAATGAAAAGTTGGATATCAATTATTGAAACTGCTCATTTTAACAATATATATATGATTATATCAGTAAATGAAGAAAACAGATTTGATGAAGTTCAAGAGGCATTCAAACTCTTAAATAATTAAGCATTGAAGGAAAGTTCTAATAAAAGTTTTACATGAAAAACCTATAGGTAACATTACACTTAATGAGAAATCGAATATTTTCTTCTAAAATTAGTAATAAGACAAGTATGTCCTTTCTCCCATTCAACCTGAAACTGAACAACTTAATTACTGCAAGGTATATGGTTGGAAAAGAGGAATTAAAATGGTGTTTATTTGTAGATGATATAATTGTAAATTTCACAAATTAAATGTAAGATATGCATGTAGAAATCTATTACATACTAATGAAAAAATGAAATCTAAACAAATAGAGATATTTTTTACCTGTAGAGTGAAAGTTTCGATATTTTTACAATATCATTTTTTTTTTTAATTCACTCTAAAAATTCAAACCAATATCAGCAATGCAGCCCCTCTAGGAGACAGTTTGTCAGTCTCATATACAACTCAGCAGTCATACTCCTAAATAATTACCTAATTGATTTTAAAATATATTTCTATGCAAAAACTTTTATAGAAATGTACATATCATCATTATTCATATTCACTAAAAGCTAGAATCAAGCAAGATGTTCCTCAGTTGGTGAATGAATGAACTGTGGTACATCAATACTATGGAATACTATTCAGTGATCAAAAGGATCAAGCTATTGTTGCATATAGCTTCATGGATAAATCTTAAAGGTGTATTTTTAAGTATAGAAACCAGTCTGAAAGGGCTATATTCTGTGTAATTCCATTATATAGCAGTTTGAAAGGGATAGAACTATAAGAGATGGAAGACAGATCATTGGTTGCTAGAGGTTTTAGAAAGGGGAAGAGCTACTTTAATGAGGTGATTTGTAGGATGATGAAACTATTTTGCGTGATACAATAATGTTAAATACATGCCGCTATTTGTTTCTCGAAACCCATGTCACTGTATAGCAAGAGTGAATATTAAGGTTTATAAGTTAAAATGATAAAAATCAACTAGGAGTGTGGGAGATTTTAGATAGAGTTCAGACTGTGGCAAATATATGTCTTACAAACACATGGCACAACCACACTGAAGGTGGTGGGAAGGAATGAAAATCTCAGTAACTTGATAAATGACTGGAAACTGTCTAATGACAAAAATAAAGTCTAATGACAAAAGGAACTATACATAAGCATGAGTCTAGTTAGTAAAGTTATTTATCACAAGAGTATAAATTAACAATTTTGAAAATGCTGTGCAAAAATAGTGTAATTAGTTAAATAAATAAATAGATGGTGGATTTTGGAAGGCCTACATGCATGTTTGGATGTGTATATATACACAATATACATATTTGTGTTTATATATATGGGCTGAAAATATAGTTTTGTAAATATGAAAAAGGGAATTTATATTAACCAAGTTTCAAAATATATTTATATCATAACTCTTCTGAGTTTTATAGTAAGGATAGATTATCAGTCTGTAGTTTTTCTTCAGTTCTTTGCTGAGATTGATGCTCATATCCCTCTTGAATAGCTATAATAAAAATTTTGTCTTGTTATATGTTGAGATCATTTTGACACATTTGGTAATGGAAGTGTTTTCCACAGGTCAGTAATTAGGTTTAGTGACAAGCAATGCAGCAAAATGAATCTTTAACCAAATAATGAAATCACAGTGTGTTAAACTCCAAATGATTTATTTTAAATGTTAATTTGCTTCAGATTATGTTATTATAGTTTTTTAGAGATTATACTTCTTTGGAGCAGTTTTTGGTCCACAGTAAAACTGAGAGGCAGATACAGACATTTCCCATTTATCCCTTACTATCACACATTCAGAGCCTCCCCCATTATCAACATCCTCCACCAGAGCAATACATTTTTTACAACTAATGAACCTACATTTTCCATCATAATTACTTAAAGTCCATAGTTTACCTTAAGGTTTACTCTTAGTGTTGTACATAAATTTGTACAAATGTATAATAACACGTATCCATCATTTTAGTATCATACAAAATATTTTCACTGCCCTATTCATTCATTTTGGGGTTTAATTTGTTTTGTTGTGCTAACTGTAGACACTAATCTAAACCTTAATATGAGGATCTCCTTGCAATACTTTCAATTCCTTCTGTATATAGGCAGTGCTTGAGGAGTCATGTGGCCCATACCCAGCAGGCTTTATATAAATCAAGGAAGAGAACGAACAACCTCTGATCCAGAATAATCAGATTTCATCTCTAAGTCTGTACACTGGTTCTTTGAATTCCTGCTTTTCAGATTTCTTCTATTTGCAAACATCTATGTTACCTCTGTCAATATATATATTTGAACATTTTTCTTTGTGCTTTATATTGGACCTACATCACTTCCAGTTTGAATATGTTTAAAGGTACAAAAACCATTTGTGAATTGACCTGAAAGTTTAAGTCGTAGCCTTGACCTAGAATATAGGACTTTTAGGAGCTCCAACTTCCTGAGTTTAGGATAGACTTTCTTTAATTTCAATGAACTATCTAGACAACATTCTAAAATGGTAATGTCTCTGTGACTTTGTAAACCAAAGTGAAATCATGATATAGAATTTGGCCTAGAATGTAATTGTTCTTTAAGAAGCAACTAGGGAGCTGAATCAGGTGTTTTACTTGCCCCTTTTCATTTTTTAAACCTCAAAGTAATATTTTTATCTGATCTTACTCTACTTGTAAAATATATCATCAATGATTATTATTCAGCATAAATTATATGCTTCTTTGTATTTGATATGCTCGAGATGTTTAACTACTTTAAATTGTCCTATAGCAATATCAGTCTTACATTGTGTCTTCCATGTCTCCTTACTTGATTATGTTTAGTAAATCAAGAAACATTTATTGTGTTTCAAGAACTGCTCTAAATATTAGGAATAAAACAATGAGCAAGAAAGACATGATTCTTGCCTCACAGATCCTATCAATAGGAAAGAATGAACATTATACAAACTGGTGTGTTAATTACCATAACAGAAAATTTTAAGGTGTTGTGGGAACTTATTTTTCTACAGTACATCGACAGATCATTATTAAAATGAGGATAAGAGTTTGTAAAGTTCAAGACAAACTGAATTTATCAGAATTTAAAATTTCAGGTAAAAAATAAGCATATGCCATTTTTAATTAAATTTACTCATTTCTAAAGATTAAAGCACCTACATAAAATCAAATTCCAACTGATTCTCAAAATATTCTAGTTTTCCTTAGTAACTATTACCTTCATATTCATATATATATAGCAGATTTATTGCACCTATATATTTAGTCTTTAAAATCTCTTCAAAGTAATGCATTTCATTAAATTATTACCTTTCATATAAAATTATAATTTAATTTACTTTTCCTACATTTACATGTGTGAAACTACAATTGAATTTATTTGCCATAATCTATTAAGAGATTTGGCTCCCTTGGCATTATTTACTTTTTGGCTTGGCCCACGCTTATCTTATCAGGGCTACACATTAAATAGAGTTTATAAGTATACATTTATAAATATTTTAAGAACCAATGAGTTACTGTGCTAGATAATGTGAAATTAGCAGTAAATATAATAGACTGAGATCTTATTTCACAGAACTTTGAGCTTCATAGGGTTGAGGTTGTAAGTCAGACCCATACAAATAATTAAGCAAGTAGTTATATAATTGTGACAAATGGTATGAAAGAAAAGTAAAAAAAAAAAAAAAGCTATCAAAATGGTAATAGAGATGTGTAAATCGAGCTGGAGTCTAATAGACTGTCTCTAAGCAAAGGAAGGGGAATCTTAGACAAGAAAGGTGAGCAGGTGTTGAGAAGCAGTGATTTGTGTGGGGGTAGCAAGAGGTTGATTGGACAAGATAAAACAAGTAGAGTTAATAACTTGGCCTTGAACCTAAAAGAATTTGGTACTGTCCAGAAATTGAAAGAACTTAATATTTTTCCCATGAAAGAGTAAATGAAAAGAAAAATGTCTGTACCAATTGTTCAGATCAAGCTGGATTTTGAAATTTATGTTTAGTATATTAACGTATCTTAAAAATACTGTTTTTTTTAAAGAAAATATATTTGCTGATTATATTTTAAAAAATACTTTTACTGCTGTTTGAGCAGGGGATTGAAGAGAGACAGGAATAGAATGAGACATATCAGTTAAAAGACATTTAAAATAGTTTGAGCAACTTGTAATAAGATGAGAAGAAGGTGACTTCAATAAAATTTCATTCAAGTAGTGATGGATTAAGGTGGGTGAACGGAGAGTGCTTCCCAGGTTTCTGCCATGAACACTGTATGTGTAATAATTAGTAATTGTTTATCTGAGACAGACCGGGAAAGAATTATATGTTTGAGGAATGGCTTTGAAGTTTTAGTTTCAAAATGCTATCTTTGTGATATTTATGAGACATCTAAGTGATAGATGTATGTTTCAGAGTTTAGAAGTCTAGAAATGAAATGTATGAGTCATTGGCATAATTCTGGTGTTTAAAGTTATGGCAATGAATAGTAATCTAAAGAGAAACCATAGATGGAGAAAGAAAATGGCATTTTATGGAGTTCCAGGTAATGGAAAATAGGCAATTTTCTGAATCACCCAAGTTGAGGAAAAGGTTACAGTGAAAATTGCAAGAGACAGTCCAGAGAGTTAGTGAAAAACCAGGAGAGTTTTAAACACATCTGAAATTAGGTAAAAAGTACTTCCAAGATAGAATGATAAACTGTGCTGTATGCATCCAAGAAATCCACATATTCTAAATTAAATTATAACATTCATAGCGACAATTTACATTCACATTTTCATTCCCCCCTTATATCTCCTCGACATAGGCGAATATCCAAAATAAGGCAAAATATTTCTCAATCATTTCCATTTTTTGTTGTTTTGGAAAGATATCTTCATGGTTTTAAATTATTTGTTTATATCTCTAGTTTTTGATTTAGTAACTTAAAATATATTTGCTTTTCTTTTTAAGAAAAAACATATCTTTTTACCATATTACAAAGATATTTATACATTAATGTTATTTAACTGTTAGATTTTTTTTCAGATATTTTTCAGAATTTTTAAAAATTAAATTTATTAATTGAGTCCATTTTCTAAGCCTAATTTCCTGGAATTATCCTGTAATTTATTTTTTGTTTGTTTGCTTTCTAAAAATATTCTAATGCCTTGCCCTCATTTTTGATTGATAATGAGTATCAATCTACATTAATCTTAATATTTTTTGTATTTCATAAGGATAAATAGGTTTTTCTTTCATTTTCTCTACTAATTTTTTGCCACTTCTATTAGCTATTGGCCATTCAGAAATTTGTCAAAATCTTTATTCTGTTTACATCAACATTTATTCTCTGTAAATACACACAGAAAGCGTATTTACTTTTTGCTTTTTAGGTATTATTCTAAAAAGTTCATGAGATAACAGAAGCAAATTCATATATTCAATCTTTCTTCTTGAACTAGAAAATTGTCCATTGTATTTGCAACATGGACTATCAGAGTGGGTTTAAATACTAATGCTGAGGGGAAAGATTGAGTACTGAGCTAATGAGCTACTGAAGAACCTGGAGATGAGTAAACATAGAAGTGGATATTAATTAGAAAAGAAGTTGTGATTCAGAGCCCAGGCCAAGGGAATTCTCTTTTCCACTGATGTTTGTAGTCTCCTTATTCCTTAGGAAATTTTAAGTTGCCTGAAGATTTTGAGATTCTATGTATATGTAGGCTTCAGGTATAGTGTAAAGGCAGGACCGTATTATTGTAGTTTTCCAAAGGGCTTGTTTAGTGATGATGAGTATTTATAATATTTGAATACAACATTCTCTCTTTCCTGCTGTCTTGAAGGACATGATTTATAATACTTCCAGGGTTCATAACCTGTGAGTAAACTGGTATTTCCAAGTTGAACATTCTCTACATATAAATTAGATTTTTTTCTAAGTAAACAGCCCCAAATTAAAATTATTTTGCCATTTGTAAGCCAAAATTACAAAATATTCCTGAGACTACTTGTTCCAGCAAGATTTTGCATTAATCAGGAAAGTCTTTCAAAACCTTGAGATTATTTTACATACTTTTGCTGTAAATCATTTATAAAAATGTTAAACAAGGCAGATTCTGGTACTGCTGCCTAAGAAGCATTGGTGTTTATACTTTTTATTTAGAAAAGTGTCTACTTATTTCTAAACTTCCCTCTTTTCTCTAAATTAGTTTTGTATCCATGAAAAAACAGTCTCCCAGACCTCATATGTGTTTTTTTTCCAATTTTTAATACATAATTTTATCAATGATTTTCTAAAAGTCTCAGTAGTCATAGTTACTAATTGCTTTTATTGACATGCTTTTGTGGTCTTTTTTAAAAGCTTTTGTGATTTATCTTTTATGGCTCATTTATATACCCTTTTTATAGGACCTGATTAGCTATTATACTAATATGTTATGTTTGCTAATATTTATTTAGATCTCCCTTTACTTATCTATTAATTTTCTCAGAATGCTGTTTAGCTCTATTTTATTTATTTCAGAATATTTTATACCAAGGCTCATTTTGAATAAGAGAGCAAATATCTTAGCTATCCATAGTAACTTGTACATTTCAGGAAAACAGATTTTTTCTAATATGAACCAACCAAAAGTTTGTTTGAGGACTAACGTGTTTTCCCCCAAACTTTATTGAAATATAATAAACAGTTGCTCACATTTACATTGTACAATTCAATGAGTTTTTAAAATTATAGTTCACATACAATAATATATTAGTTTTAGTTGTACAGCATAGTGATTAGAGCTCAAGTGACCACTGCACTAATTTGTACCCCTCTTCCCCCTTACATATTTATTGCACACTGTTGACTATTTTCCTTATGTTACACTTTATATCTCCATGACTACTTTATAACTATCCATTTGTGTTTCTTAATCCCTTTACCCTTTTTCATTGCTCCCCCAACCCCACTCCTGCCTAGTAGCCCTCAAAATATTATCTGTATATATGAGTTTGTTTCCATTTTTATTGTTATTGTTGTTTATTTTGTTTAGATTCTGCGTGTATGTAAAATCATGTGGTATTTGTCTTTATTTGACTTATTTCATTTAGCGCAATACCCTCTAGGACCATCAAGGCGATATCTTTTTCCATCCCCTTCCTTTTAGTCTGTGTGTCTTTTAATCTGAAGTGAGTCTCTTGTAGGCAGCTTACATAAGGGTCTTGTTTTCTCATCTATTCAGCCACCCTGCTCTTTGGTTGGAGCACTTAATTCTTTTCTATTTGAGTAGTCATTGATAGATATGTAGTTATTACCATTTTTTATTTGTAATTTTGATAGATGTTTTTCTTCTTAAAGAATTCCCTCATTTTATCTAAGTGACTTGGTGTCGATGAATTCTTTAGCTTATTTTTGTCTGGGAAGCTTTTTATCTGTCCTTCAACTCTAAATGATAACATCGTTAGAAAAAGTATTCTTGGTTGTAGATCCTGGGTCTTCAACATGTTGAATATTTTGTGCCAAGCCCTTCTGTCCTGCAAAACTTATTTTGAGAAATCAGCAGACAGTTTTATGGGTGTGCCCTTGTAGGTAACTAATTGCTTTTCTCTTGCTGCTTTTAAGATTCTCTCTTTGTATTTAATCTTTGGCATTTTCATTATGATGTGTCGGAGTGGGCCTCTTTGGGTTATTCTTTCTTGAGACTCTCTGAGCTTCCTTGGGTTGTACGTCTTTCTTTCACCAGGATAGAGAAGTTTTTCATTATTATTTCTTCAAATAGCTTTTCCATTTCTTGTTCTCCCTCTCTTCCTTCAGATACTCCTATTACACAGATCTTTTTATACTTATTATTGTCCCAAAGACTCTTTCAATTATTATTACAGTCTTGGCTTCTTTTTTCTTGCCATTCTGATTGGGTGAACTTGGCTTCCCCATCCTCTATATGGTGATACAATCTTCTTCTTTATCCACTCTGTTAATTCTCTCTAATATACTCTTCATCTCAGATAATGTATTCTTCATTTCTGACTGGTTCTCTTTTATAATTTTCAATTCCATTTTTATGTTTTTTATCTCTTTGTTAAAGTTCTCGCTAAGTTAATTTACCTTCCCTTAAGTTATTTTTAACCAGTGTTTTGACCTGCATCTGTTAGTTTGCTTGACTCCATTATTCCTGGATCTCTGTTTGGTTCTCTCATACGGTTTCTGCTTCTTTGTCTTCCCATTTTGGCTGCCTTTCTCTGTCTGTTTCTATGTACTAATCAAAGCTCCTAAGTCACCCAGTCTTGTTAGTGTGGCTTTGTGTAGTATGTGTCCAGAGGCACAGTCTAACGTGGCATTCAGCAGCAGGACAAGTTTAGTCTAAGCCTGTGTCCCTCCACGGCCACCTGTTAAGATTCAGCAAGCAATCCACAGATGCTATGCTTATAGTTCCCTCAAGAAACTATGCCAGAAACCAAGGTCAGCTGTCACCAATGTGGGTCTTGGAGCTTGCTCAGCAAGTTGCACAGGACTTTCCAAGGACGCAAATTGATATGGCTTGGATAGGACCATGAGTTGGGGAAGGTGGAGTTTCAGGGAATCCTCTGGGTAAAGTGACCTCTGTTATCCAGTTAATGACGTCTCAGCTACAGGGGTGCCGAGTCAGCACACTGGGAGCGGGGAGAGGAACAATGGATAACGCTGGCACTTTTGCCGGGGAGAAAACCTCATCTGTGGCCCTCACTTGGACAATTCGGTGTCTCTCTGTAAGCCCCTGGTCCCCACCACCCAGCAGCAGACTGGGTGCTGGTGCTCAGAGCAAGCGAGTCCATCGCAGATACGGTCCAGTTGCAAACAAGGCCCTTTTAGAGGAACATCTGCAGCTGCCTGCTGCCACTGCCATAGCCGCTGTCCCACGCAGCGCTCAGGACCGACCAGCCTCATGTCCTTTCCCTGTCCTACCTCCTTCTGTTGCAGGGTAATTTCTTATTTTTCTCCCTAGTTTTAGGGCTTCTGTTCCTCTAGACCTCGGGCCACTCTGCTTGCTGTTTGCTCCGTGTTTCCATCACAATTTTTGTAAGAGCAAATGAACAAAGCCTCTATCATCTACACCATGTTTCCCAGCCCTCTAATGCTTTTTCACTTTTTGGAAATTTCCCTAGAACTCAGAGCAGAACATGTCCAAAGTGTTTATAACATAATTTCCTTGACTATTCAATATTTTTCACAAGTCCCATGTAAGGTGTTTTCTTTTTTTTTTTTTTAACCTTTCTCAAAAACAGGAAAATCCCATCAAGAAGTGATGGGGACAAGTATATGGCATATCCTTACCCCCTATTTACTATTCAAGCCACTTGGGGAGCGTTGTTAGATAATTTCAGCAGAATGTAGTAAGTCTCATAAAATCAAGCGCAAGCATAAATTTTCTATTATAATGCATATAACAAACCTACAGAGTAAGCACAAAGTAGTTGCACATAATTTATTTCACACAATATCCCTGATTCTTGAAAACAAAACTATTTTTATCATGCAGTTAAATGAAACAGAATGAGAGACACCTGTACCTAGGTGTTCAAAATACTCTTTTTCTCAGCTGTACAGCAGAGAGAGATGGGTTAATATACATAGTTTCCAATTTCCATTGTGTGTGTATATATATATTTTCTACAGATAAATTATTCTAGATTCTCATTTCTCTAACCCTTTCCTCAAGCTACATAAACTGCTTCACCATTTATCCCTTCTATTTCCTGACACCCAAATTTTCAGGGAATGGTAATCTATGAAAATAGATTAAATGATGAAAATGCCCGGAAATTTAAAAATTAATAGATTTGTCTATTTAAAAATTGGTAGAATCAGTAGAAAGACACTAAGTTAAGAGTTTGGGTCTTAACACTAGATGATGGGCAAAGGGTTGAGGACAAACTTGCTATCCATTTGCTCTGCAGTGTGGTGTTCCTCAACGACCACAAGAAAGCCAGTGCCAGTTGCTAACATGGATTGGCACTTCATATTTATATATCTTGTAAATAATGAAAATCCTTCCTAGATTCTGGTTGCAGTTTGAAAGTCATTGTTAAAGGCTACATATGTTTTTGCATCTTATGTATTTTAAGGGTGTTTTGGGATGCTGCGAGATGATATTTAGGCAGAAAACTGAATGTGTGATTCTTGACATAGATAGCACTTGAAGAATACTGAAAGTTTCAGCCAGGCAGAGACGCAAGATGAATGAGGGCATTCCAGGCAAAGCAAGCAACATGAGCAGAGGGGGAAAAAAGTAGCATTAGGAAGAAAATAGTCCAGTTTGACTGCAATATAGACTATATGGAGTTTAATGGGATATAGGATTAAAAATAATGTTGCCATGTTAGGATGTACCTTGTAAAGATTGTGTGTGTGTGTGTGTGTGTGTGTGTGTGTGTGTGGTGACACTAAAAAGACATTAAAGGTTTTGAGAAGAAAAGTCATGGTCGGAGGTGGACTTTAGAAATCCAAATCTGATTATTTTATGTATGATGGTTGGATTAGGGGGAGGCTGGAGACAGGTAGTTAATAAGGTAAAAACTGGTATTGCTAAGAGGTTATAAAGTATAAAAAAGATAATTGATTGATGTTTTATTTCCTAGATCTTTTTTACTCTTTTTACTCTGTTGGTTTTCACCTATTGAATAAATGCCATGCATTTCTTCAGAGGGCAGACAGATACTGTCTAGGTAGAACAAAGAAATCTCTGCTCAACTTTGGATATCAAATTGTAAATTTTTTTGAGTGAAGTTGAATGTTATTGGTATTTCTGTTTGTTTTCTCTAAGAAATGATTCAGCACTTAACAACCATAAATAGTTGAGCATACGTGCTCATCAGGTGTGTGTCTATAGGACATAACTTTAGCAATTGAAGCCCTATGTATCTTTTAAAGAAAGCTGTGATATTTCTGTTGCTTTTCTATTCCAAATATGACATTTTCTTTCAAAGGAAGTTTGTATTGGCTCACTCTCACCTTGTTATTCAGAAACAGAGCTTCTGAGAGCTCTGCTCCCCAGAGAGCTATAGATCAATGCAGGAGCTCACATTTGTTTGAATGTATGTCAGGTAATCATAGTACAGCCCCTGACTATTGACTGAGCAAAGAGAAAGTAAAAAATCCTGATATTTTCTATTGAAATTACAAATTCTAAGGCTATTTCTACAATAAAACAGAAATGTGAGTTTTTGCTCATTTTGAAAACCAACTTGTTAATCCATGACCCATAAAAAAGAATTGTGGTTTGGGTGATCATTATACTTAAAAGGCTTTATTTGCATTGCACTACTTTATTTCTGTGTTGTAATTTCCCCATGGGGTGGCTAAAATTACTATTAAGTTTTGCTCATTTCGCTGCTGCCAACTTCTCTAAATATGCATTACTTAAATATTTTGATATATACTAATGCTACTGCTTTCATGTTTACATATATCCCAAAATGGAAACCTAAAAGATGACTAATAATAGACCATAAAAAACAGAGCAAAGTTAATAAAACATGAGATTTTGTACTGTTTCTGATTCCCAAGGCCAAGTATAAAGGCTCAATTATCAGCCAGATGGCTTCCTTTTGATATGAGATAATTATTAATAATATTTAACTACTACGTAAATAATGCTTGTGACTTTAAAAATACGCTTATATACACTGTAATATCCTTATGATGGCCCTTTTGCAGTATCTTTGTTCATTTTCTCCTTTGTTCATTGAGCTCCAGAGAGATTATGTTACTTTCCCCTGATTACGATTAGAAATACAGAGCTGAAACATGTTTCTTTCTCTGTCTAGCTGTGTCTGGACTCTTTCCCTGATACCTCCATGTTGATGCTCTTCATCCCTGACCTCCAGAGCATCACTTGTTCTCAAGTCTTTTTTTCCAGTCAGCTGCCTTGCATTTGCATCTCCTGGTCACAACTGAGCTAGTCAGGTGGGTATCAATGAGGAGAAAACACCTCTCAGAACCCTTTTTGAAAATTTTATGTTGAGTCAGAAACATCGTCTTTGTGCATGGCATCCTGTCTGCTTATTTTTTCAGGAGCGAAAGCATCTCTTCAGCTTTTATGCAAAATGAAAGGATCATTATGAACACCAATTTAAATTAAAGTAGGCAGAGTAAATCTGTAAAAGACAAAAAAAATTAATCACCTGTGGCAACTGTCATTTGAAGTTATCCTTCGCTCATTCCACTCCAGCTCATTCACATAAACACAAAGAGAGATCATATTGTTTACTGGTATCAAACTGCAGGATTTGGCTTGCCTTAGGCATTGCTCTAGCCCAGAATCCAAGCCGCCACAAATATCAATTTGGAGCGCAGTTTCAGTGCTAGTGGAAAAGCTGTCACAGGCAAGCCTAAAATACTGAGAGTGCTGAGCTACTGACATTGTTAAAGATGATCATGAAGACATTTATCCAGCTTCTCCTGCCTCTCTTTCGCCCAGCCCTTCAGAAGCTTATGTCAGGTGTGACAGGCTAGGTGATGAATGGGTAGAAAGTTGACAGGTGACGACAGACGGCTGAGTAAGTGAAATCCTCATCGTTAATTCTTGTGATTTTACCTTTCTGACACAATGAACTGATATTAGAATGTGTGGCTAAATAAACCACATAGAAAAAAGCCATTCACTAAAAAACAGAGTCCAGAACAGAAAGCTTTACTCTCATTTCTGTCGAACTTCTTAATTGCTGGACTTTTGGAATACGCTATATAATCAAGTATACATTATGTGGAGTTAAGTAGGCTGATTAGTTGTGTTGTATTTCTCTGGAATATATATCCAGAGAACTTAACTTAAAGTCACGAGTCAGAAAAATTCCATTTCTCATAAATCTCTTCTCGACTATACTAAAAAAAGAAATCAGCTCATTGGAATTTTGATTAATGAGAAAAGAAGAAGGGTTTCAGGGTGAGTGCTTTATTCTATTGATGTCCATGAAATGTTGGTGACTGCCTGACACATCCTAGTCCAAAGCAATTGAAAATCATTTTAACTTTGCTTTGTTTTGAGAGGCTTAGGGGTTATTGAGTTGAGAGAAATTGGACTGAAACAAGTAATTTTTTTGACACAGGCCACTAAACAGCTTGGAGACCATGAGCTTTAAGGCCTCAAGCAGGTCATTTAGTATAGAGTGGTGACTTTCTCAGGGGTTGCTTTCTTCTTACATAAATATACCGAGAAACAAAAGTCTTGGTGATCTTCTGAATTTCCTTATATGTCCTTCTATTTTTAATTAGCAATAAATATCAATAAAGTTTTCGCCTATAACTCTACATCCCAATTGGGATCAGTATAGACAGAGATGGTAAAGTTATAACCCATCTTTAAAGTAGGGAGAATTTCATGATTGAAGTTCAAGAATATGAATTCCTATTTCAGATCATATTTCATACTCTTTCTGAGAATCTAAAGAAATTATACTTGACAAGACTTTTAAATTGAGTAATACTGGGGTAGGAACTCAAAACAATTTCTTTTTTTAAATACAAGTTTATAGTTGCAGGCATTTTTTTTTAATTTGCATTGTATTTAAAATATATATTTCGATTACTAAAATGAAAATTTCCTAATAAAACCAATATTAAAGTCCTTTTCTCCTTTTCTGATATTTATACTATGTCTTAATCACTTGCTGATTCTTCTTGTTTTAGGACATTTGATTTTTCTATATTATCTTAGAGGTTTTATTGCAGTAAATATATAAGCTGTTTGTGTTATATTTTCTATTTAGGGGCTCCTGTGATACTCCTTCATGAAAAATATAATTTGAAATATCTTTGTTTTTTTTATGAATTTGTATCCATATATCGTTAAAAATTTTTAAAACTTGTTTTCTGTGTTTTTATCTTTTTGTGCCATTTTCTTGGACAAAATGTATTTTCTAATATGCATGTTCCAATAATTAATATATTATAGTATACCTTATGATGCTGAGACATTTTATATATACCTTTAAAAACCAGTTCATTCATACTCATTGGGTTTTGTTTCTACTTTTTTTTTAATCACTTAAAATTATCTCCTATTTTGTCTTTTTCAAGTTATTTCCAAATCCTCATCATCCTATTGAGACAAAATTTCTGTTATATCAACTTTAAACATAACTAGAATTTAAGGAATTACTCTCAGTTTATGCTTTCTTGAGTCTTCAGTAATTTCATGTTTATGTATATTCTATGTTCACATCATTACCTATGACCTCAAAACCAAGTTCTAGATCTTAAGATTTGGCCAAAAAAAAGTAATGACTCAGAATCTCAAGATCCTCATCTGGTAAATTAGCTTAATAGTTATCTATAGAAAGTTTCTGTAAGTCCTAAGTGAGATAATAGATACCCAGTGCTTAAGAACTGCCATAGTGAGCTCTCAGTAAATACCAGTTATTTTATTCTAGATTATAGAATGATTTACAGAGCACAAAATCAAATTCCTTCTCTCAGTTCAGTTTCAAAAGTTTTATTGTGAACCCCTTTTGTTTCTGATATTCTGCATGGGACCGGCAATAGTAAGGAAAATCAGGTACTGTTTCTGACCTCAAGGGAATTTCAGACTACGGAAGAGAGACTAAACATTCTAATAAACAATAACTCCACGTGATATGTATTCGATAAAAGTATATAGCATAAAGGAGTGGTAAAGAAGAAGGAGGAATTCACCAATTGGGGAAAGGAGAAATTGGGAATAACATAAACCACTCGTCATGAGCAAATTCATCATGAGTAAGTTCAAGAAGTAACGTTTATCAGCTGTTAAGGTGTGGAGAAGGAAGAAAGCTCCAGGTAGAGTAACATCACTCTTGGTTTCATTGGGGCAAGATAGTACTTTAAAAACTAAATTTAAATACATCTAAGTGTATTTATTCTACTTCCTACCATTACTTCCTATTCTTTTAGTTAGTTACAACAAATATTGATAATGCTTGCCTGGCTTTTGAAGGACAGCTGGTGAATTGTGACTCTTGAGGCAAACGAACCAGAAAGATTAGAGTGTGTATGTGTCTGTGTATGTGTGTGTAGTTTATGTAAAAAAATCATATGACACTTCCTTTATTTTGCTTTGTTATTTTTTTAATAATTACATAGTATTCTATTTTAAGTATATACCATAATTTCTATAAGCAATCCCCCAAAAATAAACATTGCTTTCTTTTCCTAATTATTATAACAATGTTGGAAGTAAGATTCTGTACATATACATTCAGGTATTTATCTGAATTTATCTATAGATAAATGTATAGAGATGGATGTAATAGCAAATTTAGGGTGTTAACTATTTGTCTTTTCAATGCGTTTTAACTGATGGTAAAAAGAAACAAGGAAGCAAATAGAGATAAAAAGATATGCTTATCAATTATGGAAAATGTTCCAAACCTCACAAATTCAGGCTTCTTTGGGAAAACTAGATTGAAGTACAAGGCTGGGATCTGAAACCAAATAGGCATCTTCCTGCATTCATTACTGGGATCTGAAACCAAATAAGCATCACCCTGTACCATAAAAGATGTCATTGCATCTCTTAAAGTTGCCCTTCTAACTGCATGTAGTACTTATATACTATCTAGGTAATAGACATTCAGAAACTTAACTGCATATTTTTTTCTTTGCAGAAACTCCCTTTGCACTATGAGTAATTTACTTTTTACTTCTTTGAACTTGATTGTAGAATTGAACATATACTAATTGTGTGCTTCTACTGTGCTCCCAGGTGAAATTAAACAACAAAAAATATCAAAACTGATTACTGAACTGATGAAGTTAGATGAGTGTAATTTTATGTAAATTCTAAAAGATTTGGTAATTAAGAATGAGTTTGATTTTAATTTTATTCTTCTTTTGCTCTTAATTTTTACAACTTAATTCCAAACATGATAAATGGCATCTTTTCCTCATATATGTGTGAGTTTTATAGTTTGTTCAAAGTTTAGGTAGATTAAGAAATAAAAAGCTATATTAATATCAAATTGACCTATCCAGATGTCTGACCTTGTAGTAAATAGAAAAATGCCCCTGAAAGCAGGAAAATATGTGTAGACTCATGTTATTTTCAATTTATGTAATGTCCCAGTTGTCAATAGCAAAGATTTATAATAAGTAATGCTTTCTGTTAATATTGAATGGTGTTAAAGTGCTTTTCCAAGCATCTCATTTGTTTCCTAAATTCTTAGATTCTTTAAAGAAGTTTTAGTATATGCATTTTAGAAGTGTGGCAATTAAAACAACAAGAATTGAAGTAATCAAAAAAAGGGAGTTTTTAAATAAATTGACATTACTACTCACCTATTTCGCTGCCTTCACCACTGTACTCCTCTGGAATCTGCATGACATTTGTAATGTTAATTAAACTTTAATATTCCACATTATGTAAATATATAGAAAGTTTAATTTTAAAGTAATAGATTTTTATAACTTTTAAAAGATTATTTGATATTAAGACCAAAGATTAAGCCAGAAACAAAAAATTGCGAAGAACGTTAAATCAGTAAAAACAATAATAACTGTGCTAACTAGGATTGTTATATAAACATCATTTAAAAACTATTGTATAAGATAAACTTTTGACAATTAAAAGTAATGGCAAAAACCTTGGGCTTAAAAATAAATGTGTAAAAAAATAAATGTATACTTAGGAGCCAGATAAAGGCAATAATTTTACCTAAAAAAAAAAAAAAAAACAGAATACTATAATTAAATATCGTCTTGTTCTCAATTTTATTTTAGAAAAATACATACTCTTTAAAAGATTAAAAAACACATAATTTTATAGAAAAATAAAAGTGGCTCATTGAGTAATATTTATCTCGATTAGAAAATATATTTTTTCTTACTTCTTTAAAAGAGATTTTATTTTTCTAAGCAAAATCTTTTTTATTGTGTAACATGTATTTCAGTAGAATTTGATGAAGGTCATTAAAAAATTTAATAGTTTAAGAACATTTACTGTAAAGAAAATTTTAAACTATGAATCTATTCCACAATGTAATTATAATTGTAACTGTATGTTTATTTCTTTGAGTGTGTTTATTTTTTTGAGTATATTTATTTCTATGAGTATATGAATAAATCTATCTCAGTGAGACAAGGTAAAGTGCTTGATATTTCTCCAGGGAGTCAGAATTATTGCATAGGAAAAAATCTCAGAATAAAATTCTAATATTTTGCATATGTTGATGTTGATTTAATGGGACCTATTCATAACAGAAGGTGAGAGAGACCCATAAAATGCCTATATTAATAGCATTCTTTTTCTTTAATTCATCTCGTAAGTATTAATAATAGAAAGCAAAATTTCCTGCTTTAATTTATTTTAAAAATCATTTTTTTTAAGTCCAGGATTTAAATTTTAAATCAACATTCATAAAGCTATAAAGGGGAAAATAAATGAATAAATATATATATAAATATATAAAATTAAAAATTAAATCATTTATACATAACCTATTTCTATATTTTATTAACATCTTTCTAAAATTTACTCTGTGCACAGAGTTTTTGATAATGATAGGTATATTATAATGCTATTTAATAAAACATGTAATTTTAATTAAAAACAAACAAAAAACAACTTAAAGTGAATCTGAAGCAAATTGAACATTCTAAGTTTTCCACCTGAAGAGATATAATTTCTAAAAGACCATTTAATATAATAAAATTAATTCAGTGTCCTAATGGCTTTCTTAATAGGGTTTAACCACTTTTACACAATTTATTGAATATTGTAAGAAATCACAATAGCCACTGTTATCTTTTCTCTCTCTTCTGTTTAACTTATTTTCCCATTCTATTACTGAGGTTATTAATATTTTGTTAAAGCGGTTATAATGACCACATGTTCTGTAACCATGATTCCTTAGTAATTTAATTATCTCAATATAGATATTTACTTCAGGTCATATTTTACAATTGTGTCTTATGTATTACATTTTTATTTTTAATTACCCTTTATTTAGAGATGATGGTAGAACCAGGATATCGACATTGAAAAAATCAAGATATAGAATTTTCTATCATCTCAGTTGTTCCTCTTGTTGCCCTTTTATAGCTACAAACATTTCCCTCTCAGTTCCATTCCTTCCATGTTATCTGGCCACCAATATAGTCTCTATTTCTATAATTTTGTAATTTCAAGAATGCTATATAAAATGAATCATACAGTATTTAACTTAAATTTTTTTTTTTTCTTCAGCATAATTCTCTGGAGATTCTTCCAAGTGGTCATGTGTACACGGCATGTTTATTCTCTCATTGAAGGAGCCTGGGTCATTTCCAGTTTGAGGCTACTAAAAATAGAGCTGTTATAAACATATTTGTTGTGTATAGGTAATATGAACATAACTTAATTTCTCTGAGTTAAAAACCACGAGTACAATGTGGAGTCATATAGTAGTTGAATATTGTTTTTTTTTTTAAGACATTGCCAACTATTCTTCAGAGTAGTAGATCATTTTATATTTTCATTGATAATGTGTGATGAGTGATACAGCTTCTCTGTATCTTCATAAGCATTTGGTGTTGTCATATTTTACTAGAGAAATTCTGGTAATGTATAATGGTACATAAATATGTTTAAATTTACATTAGTCTAATGAATAACAATGTCATATGCTTTTTGCCATCCGTATGTCCTCTTCAGTTTCTTCATTGATTTTGCTCAATTTCTAACTGGACTGTTTGTTTTTACTATTGAGTTTTCAGAGTTTTTAAAAATATATTCTTGATGGTAGTCTTTTGTCAGATAAGGTTTGTAAATATTTTATACTGGTCCATAGTTTGTCTTTTCATCTTTAACAGTGTCTTTCTCAAAGCAAAAGTGCTTAATTTTAGTAATATCCAGTTTATCAATTTTCCCATCGTAGGTTCTGCTTTTGGTATCAATATGTATATATATTTTTTGTCTAGCTACAGATCATGATGTTTTTCTCCTATAGTTTTTTCGAACTTTATAGTTTTATATTTTACATTTAAGTTTATGATTCATTTTGAGTTCACTTTTTATAAGGCTGGGGTTTATTTATTTATTTTATTTTTCCTATGTATATCCAATTTTTCCCAGCACCATTTTTTGAGAGACCTAACCTTTAATTTCTTTATTACCTTTAAAATAAAAAATCAATTATATATATTGCTTGGGTCTATTTCTCGGTTGTTTCATGCTGCAGTGTTCTATGTGCTTATCATTCCACCAGTACCGCACAATTTTGTTCGCTGCAGCTGTATAATGAGTTGAAACTGGGTAGATTGATTTCTCTCATTTTATTTTATTTTTCCAAATTATTTTAACAAATTCAATTCTTTTTGTTTTCTATAAAAAAAAATTGAGTAATCTTGTCTATGACTACAAAAATTGTTAGAATTTTTATAGGGGTTGTATTAAATCTGAATATCAATTTGGGAGGAATTAATGTTGAGCCTTCTAATTCAAGAACAGAGTATGTTTCTCCATTTATTTAGGTATTCTTTAATTTCTTTGATCGGCATTTTGTTTTGTTCCTAAAATTGTTCTACCTTTGACTTTTGAGGGCTCTCCCAGTTGGTTTCTTGTCCCTTTGACATATCCCCATCATTATGTGTGTGTATGCATTAGTGTGTGGGACTTTCTTACTTTTAGACACTGCAAGTTACTCCATGCCTGTCTTGTACATTTCCTGCTCCAGACCTAAAATCAACCATCTATCCAAGAATCTCTGGTTTCTTTAATTGGAGAATCATATTAGTAACCAAGACCTGGTCACACGTTATGCTCATGGTTACTGGGTGTTTTTACTTCTCTGACTTCTCAGTTGGCAGAGTAAGGAAACACCTGTGTGTATACTCACCCATGTATATACATATATACTAAATATTCCTCTATTTATGTATTTCTATTTATATTAAGATAAACTACATTTCTATTGATCTTTTCACTCTACTCCAGTGTTACTATATGAATAATTTTAGCCTTCTGCTTGCTTATCTGTAATCTTTCACACTAAGTGAGAAATTGGTTCCCATTTTCCACCATTAATTTATGTATTTGTTCAATTCCACTAAAAAAAACCCTGTTACTGTCCAGAATTGAACAGTTCAATAATGTCCAGAATTGTTAATGTACATTCTTATCAGAAACAGTTTTACTGATGTTTGTTATTTACACTTCTTTTTGTCTTTCATCTTATAGTAACTCGTAATTTTCAAAGTTACTTAAGTCACTTGAATTTTCCCATAGCCTCTTCAGTGAGATTATTTTATGCACCCATGATGAAGATTTTTGTTGTTGTTTGTTTGTTTGTTTTTGTCACAGTTTGCATTCCATTCTGGGATCTCCTGAACTTCTAGCTTGTATTTTCAACAGAACTTTCAGGTGAACATCAGGGAGAGATGGAAACCTATTTGATCATAAGACTGAAAGATCATGATAAATTTATTAAGTATTCAAAGAGAGTACGACTTTCTGTTGGAGTATAGTACATTACTATTTTATAAAAGTTTGGTAAAGGTTTATCTAGAGAATAAAAAATATTATGGTCAGTGAGGTTATCAACAAATTTATAGATTCTTCTCATAAAACATACCATCTCTGAAATATTTATATTAACAATATTTTGCTTATACAAACTTAATCTTTGTAAGACTGAGCATCTCTTTTGAGTTGACAGCCCTTCCCATGCAAATGTTAGTATAGTGTTGGCCTAATTAAGAAATGAGGAGCATATAAAACAAATATATTTCTACTAACTTTCATTTTCAGAATGTAAAATATCAGATCTTTTTAATTTTCCAGGGGCAATTTGTTAAATCTCAAAGATCATTTTGGAGGTATACAATATTCATTTATTTTCTTTATTATTTTTAAGATCTTGATCTTGACAAAGTAAAATAAAAAATATTGTACCTGACTTAAATGTAAAAAACAAAAACGACAATAAACGTGTGGGTTTACATCAAACTAAAAACTTCCTAGAACAAAGAAAATAGTTAACAAAATGAAAAGGCTCCCTACTGAATGAGAGAGAATATTTGCAAATCATATATCTGATATATGATTAATATGCAAAAAATAGAACTCATACAACTCAACTGCAAAACAAAACAATCTGAACAAAAAATGGACAGATAATTTGAATAAACATTTTTTTCCAGAGAAGACATATAGATGGCTAACACGTACATGAATAGATGCTCAAAATCATTAATTGTCAGGGAAATGCAAATCAAAATCATAATGAAATATCACCTTACATTTGTTAGAATGGCTGTTATTAAAAAGACAAGAAATAACAAGAGTTATTGTTATTATAGGCCAGGATGTGGAGTGTGGGAACCTATGTGCAGTGTTGATGGGACTATAAATTGGTACAACCATTATGGAAAGCAGAATGGAGGTTCCTCAAAATTTAAAAATAAAACTACTATATGCTTTAGTAATTGTACTTTCAGTTATTTATCCTAATAAAATGAAAACACTAATTTGAAAAAATATATGCACCTCTATGTTCATTGTAGCATTATTTATAAGAGCCAAGATCTGTAAACAACCCATGTTCACCAAGGCATTAATCAATAAAAGAGATTTTATATATACATATATATACATACATATGAATAATACATACATACACAATGGAATACTATTCAGCCTTAAAAAAAACAAAATTTTTCTATTTGTGACAACATGAATGGACCTTGAAGGCATTGTGCTAAGTGAAATAACAGAATAAAAAGAAATTCTACATGATCTCACTTATATGTGGAAACTAAAAAATAAACAAATTAAAAAAACCCCAAGTTTATAGATACAGGACACAGATTAGTGGTTGCCAGAGGAGGAGAGGTTGCAGGGGTGAAGGGGGAAATGGGTGAAGGATGTGAAAAGATACAAACTTACAGTTACAAAATATATAAGTCCTGGATGTGTAATGTACAGCATGGTGACTAAAGTTAATAATACTGTATTACATATTTGAAAATTGCTGAGAGAGTAAGTCTTAAAAGTCCTCATCACAAGAAATATGTGTATGTGTATGTATATATATGTATATATGTGTATATATATATGTATATATGTATACATATACATACACATACACATACACATATATACGTGTGTGTGTGTGTGTGTGTGTGTGTGTATATATATAGTAACTGCATGGTAAAAAAATGAGTTGACAGGAGATTTGTTTGATAGATTAAAATATGCTCATGGATACCTGATAAATAATGACTTGGATATCCATTTAATCAAAGTGAAAAGAAAATATTATTTTATTTTATTTTATTATTAGTTTCAAGTATACAGTACATTGGTTAGATATTTATATCATTTATAAAACAATCCTCCTAATTGTTCTTTCTCTCATCTGGCTCTCCGCCTACCCATGAAAAGAAAATACTTTTAAAAATAAATGAAAAGATGTTAACACAAATGAAAAGCTTTTGTTATTTTAGAATGTTTTAAAAGATATTGTTATATTTTGTAATAATTAAGCACCTGATATGGTCTCCACAAAACAAAACAAAAAAATATCTAATTTGCAATCTCCCTGATGGTAGCATATTACATAAATTATAAATACTCTTTGTTAATCCACGTTAAGATTTCTAAATCCAAATTATGATTTTAATAAGAAAAATTCTGTTTAGAGAACAACATGATACCTTGCAGTATATATTTATGATTTTCTCCCTCCTATTTTTTACATAATTATCTTGTAAATAAGCCCATAATTAGGGCAAATTTTTTCCAAAATTTAAACATATTTTATCTTTTTTTGAACTCAGGTATTACAAACCAAAAAGAAATGAAATTGCATCTCCCAAACCCTCTAAAATTATTCAGGTCTTGTTCTTCACTATGCTCTTTCATATTCTGGATAAATTTAGACTTTCCTTTTCGGTCAACATTCTCTTTTTCCTTGGAAGAAAAAAACACTCAAACTACCTTACCTAAATAGTTATACTTTTCTATCACTATTACTCCTAGGATAGCCTCAACCACAATTACTTATAAATTTTAATAAAGTAACTTCTGACATCTATTTTAGGGAGAAAACTGGAGGATATAATGTAAACTGTTCATCCTACATTAGTATTTTAGCAGGCTGGAGAATAGTTCAATAGACATAAAACATGTCAGTCATATCCATTCTTTTTGCCATTTCTTAAAGTGACAAAAATTTATCAATTTATTAACATTTTCCAAATTTATAGCCCTGTATATCATCTACAAGTAAGAAGTAAATGTTTATAAAATTTTTGCTTGTCATCTGTTTTTGCAAGTAGTTTTATTTAACAGCCACAGTCATTTATTTTCACACTGGCTTGGCTGCTTTGCACCACTGCTCATATTTAGGTATTTGCAACAGAGACCTTATCATCTTCAAAGCCATATATTTTTACTATCTGGTCTTTTACAGAAAAAAAAAAAGTTTGCAAACACTTCATTTAGTTATCCAAGGATTTTATATTCATAAATTCAATTATCTCAATGTTTTATATTAGTTATAAATCTTAGAAATTATGTTCAAGAGGATATATAGTTAGTTCTGCTCCAACACTTGTTCTGAAAACATGGATTCGTTCCAATACATTTGATAAATTAGGAAACAATTTGAGCACACTGCAAAATTTTCTGTTGTTTATGCACAATTTCTTCTGCAAGAAACCCTACCTGAAAACAGAAAAAGCTGCATCCTGCTGAATTGAGCTGCACGGAAATACACGAAATAGATACACATACGCCTCAAACATCTACCAGTTACTTCTGTTCACTGTGTGTGCTGTGAGCCACACTTCCTCAGCGATGTTACAAGTTTTCGTTGGATTTCACATAGCCCTTCTCATACCTATTCATAATAATAACAAGTTGCAACCACTTTTATGCCCACTTCCCTAAGCAAACTTCTGGACTTTTTCAAGAAAAAATGCCAAATTTATTGTAATATCTATTCATTCTTAACTATTCCATATGCAGAAAAGGGTGTTATCATTTCCATGGGTCCTTTAATAGGTTCTTCTCTCTCTCTCTCTCTCTCTCTCTCTCTCTCTCTCTCTCTCTCTCTCTCTCTCTCTTTCTCTCTCTCTCACTAACAAAGTTTTTGAGTAGTATGTGTCTATCTCCATTTTTTTCACATGAGCCTTGGGGTTTTTCGATGTGATTTTTGCATAACACAGTGATTTTTTTTTTTAGGAATATATGTTTCATTGTAGCAAACTCTCTCTCTCTCTCTCTCATTTATATCTATCATCTGTCGACATGTATCTATCTGATTTCTGACAGAGAACTCAAAGTTGAATAAGTATTTCATCAAAGAATATATCTAAGAGATGTGTAAGTTCTTTCAATATCATTAGTAATTAGGAATATACAAATTAAAATTATTAGGAAATGTGATTACACAAGATTTTATTAAAGAGCCCAGCAATGCGTAGTGGTGGCCAGTTGTAATGTCACAAGAATGCTCATCTGTTACTGGAGGAAGTATAAAATGATTAAACCAGTATGAAAAAATATTTCAATATTTGTACTCTATGAATCAGCAATTTTTTACTAGCAATATACTCAAGAGAAATGATTACTTAGGTCTACAAATATACTTGTATAAGAAAGTAAATGAAAGGTTTTTCAAAAATGTTCCAAACCAGAAACAATCCAAATGTCCTTCAGCTGAAGACTATAATAAAATACTATTAAACAATCAGAAGAAGAGATATGCTTATACATACATTAACCTGGAAGAATTTCAGACATATTATGTCAAATGAAAGAAATGAGATGAAAAGGTATACATACTGTATACATACAATTGTATTTATGCCAAGTTCAAGGGTAGGCAAAACTAATCAATAATTGAAGTGAAATAGTGATTTTCCCTGGGAGTGGTAGAGATTGTCTGGACAGGGCCTGAGGTTAATAGTTATTCTAAACTTTGATATCACCAGTAAACACATTGAGAGGCATGCATATTGAAAAAGTCATCCAGTTGTACACTTAATATTTATACATTTTATTGTATGTAAAACACATAGACTATACCTCAATAAAACATGTTCAAAATTAAAGATCAGGTTAAATACTTTTTTTTTAATGAAACCTTCTGAAACTCTTACAGAAAACATTTTTCCTCCTCAAATCAGTTAGCATTTTATTTAAACATGTTTGATCATTTCCCCTATTTACATTTTATTATAATTACTTGCGGGAAGGGCTTAACTGTCCTTTCATGTAAAAGTGTAAACTCATTCAGTGAAAGTTATTTTATGTATCTAATAATTGTAAAGCAGAACTTTGTCCAAACTATGCAATGCACTTTCTGAAACTGAAATGGATTGAATTAAGTAAGCAAGCATGTATTTCACTTTCAATGAATATTAATTCTAGCAATTATAAGAACACTTTTTCACAAGATATGGCTGTGTTCCTGTAAAGATCCGTGTACGGAGATAGCAAGGTAAGTATAACTCTAACGTAAAATTATTTACCTTATATTCGACTTAAAAATATTGTGGTGAAGAAATAAATTCTATATCTAAAATTATTCTTTTTTTAATGGTGCAACATAAAAAATGGGGCACACAAATGTGAATATTATAACACACATGCATTCATACAATGTTCAAGTTAATAAATCTTCAATTTACCAAAATCTTTTTAAAAAATAATATTCAAGAATATGTTACATTAAAGGCACATTGCAAATTAACAACTAATTAAAAGAAACTGAGATTCTAGATTTTTGATGGAATTCTCTGAATGTCCTGACATAAATGTAGACTGAGATGGATTCTAACGAGGTTCTAAATTTTACATATCTTTCTTCCTCTCCCAAGGCATTCAAAATTACAAACAGACCAAAACAAGTGGTATGAGCTTTCCAAAAGAATTTTAATAAATATATTAGTGATCTAACTTCTGGAGTAGCTTGGATATGTACTTAGACTGTGGTAATAATAATATCGAAAAATTAATATTTTTAAAATTCCTTATTAGATAGACTCAAAAATTTTAGAATCTACATATAAATTTATATGCATGTATATATACATATATATGTTTACAAAGTTCCCAAATTTTAAATATTCTTAATTTTTTAAGCATGAATTAAAAACAAAAGTGTTTCTAATTTTTTTAAGCACCAAATTTTTTAGTTATATTTTAAGCAGGCTCATTTCTCTAGTTGTGTCATTGTGAAGATGTAAAATCATTTTCCTATGAGCTGCATAATGGAAGCCTACTTCAGGTATCGCTTAGTATCCTGAGACGAGCCTACAAAAAATCTAAACTCTTTTGTTAAACTCATAAGACAGTGATAAGTACAGAATATGTTTTTTAAACATTTTTTACCTTAGCTAACTTCTTTGTATTGAATGATTTAAATGAGGAATCATGGTTTCCTTCTTGAACAGCATATTTAAACTGATTATTTAATTAGTCGTCACTCTATTGTTTTTCTGATTGCAACTCAGAATAAAATCACCTAACCTTTTTAACGGAGTTCATTTTATTTTGCATTCAGTGCATTCATTTAAAGAATGAAAAGTTAAAAATACATCTATAGTCTCAATCACTTAATGTTTCTGTAAGCAAATTATTATAAGAACTATGGGTGTTAGCTGACCTGACAAATATGAAAGTAGGTTGAATTAATTTTAAAAATTATGTCAAGTGAAAGAAATGAGATGAAAAGGTATGCATATTGTATGGTATAATTGTATTCATGTAGAAAGAAACTTTAAGTTAGGTAACTTCTTAACTGATTAAAGTATATGAAAACTTTAAATGCAATGTATGATATTGTTTACTAATAGCAGATTTCTTGTAACCTCTTCAAAGGTGAGTGATTTGTATATGTTTGTAAATTCAGGTACTCGGTTAAGAAGAAAAATAATTTTTCAATTAATTTTGATATGTGTTTCTTGAAGTTCCAAATACCAGAAATTCCAATGGACAGTGTAAAAAATAAGATTGTGGTTTTTATTCAAAATATATATCCCATTTAGAACAGTACATAGACAATTATGCCAAATATTAGAATTTAAAAACTTGCTGTGTCTAGAACATTATACTATTACTTCCTTTTAGTATTCTAAATTCATACAAAACATAAACAAAAGAACAAATAATCCCAAGTTATAGCTTTTAATCAAGTTATTTATATAATGGAGCAATGAGAACCCATAATTGATTAGAATGTAATAATTGTATTTTGCTTCAATACAACTAATTGTGCTCCTGATAGTTGCATTTCTCATCTAAGGGTTAAATATTAAGTGTGACATTTAATATAGCTAATATGCTATTTTATACAGTAAATAAAGAGTAAACACTATCATCTAATATTGCTATAGAATGTGTAGGTTGGTTACTGAACTATACTGCTTAAGAAAATTACTACACATGCTATGTATAGATTGCCCTTAAAAAATATTAGAACATGTGAATTTTTTGGACACTAAAATTCCACTGGGAAAATTTATATTTTTTGATAAGTTAGAAGAATTATCAAGTTATCTTGTAATTTATGGAGACTTTTGGGGAAATTAAACATAAAGAATAAACACTTATATTTATTAAAAATGTTAGACAATCAGCTTTGGTTGAAAAACACTTTTAGATGCTACTCCTGGTATAGTGTGGGATAGGGAGCTGCACTATATAATATACATGTAAGTATTTTTCAGAGAGCCCAGAGACATAAAAAGAGTAAAAGGATCACTTACCAGTAATCAATAACATAAACTAAAATGTTTTATAATGTTCTTTTGTCTCTGAATAATCTATATGTCTCAGATTAGGTAAATGATTCTTTTAGATTTAACTTCTCAACAAACTCAATAAAATAAAAATAAAAGACAATAAAGCTTGCCTGTTTCATGAGCATCACATTCCAGGTTTTCTTCAACTATATTTTCAACCATTTTTTTGTAAAAGGCCAAAGAAAAATACTCAAAGTTTTTAATGTGTATCCTCTTATTGGCTCCAATAAATATTGTAAAAAGAAACGGTTTAGATTTCGTACAAAGTATCTACTTGCATTGTTTGCCCTCACAAATGTTAATAAAAATTAAGAGGAAAAAATATTTAGCCAAATGATGTAGACAGTAATCACATTCCATTTCAAAATAGAAACTTTTAAACAGAGAGTCAAACTCACATTTAGTGTTCTTAGATAACTAATTCGTTAATGGCAAAATTTATAAAAGGAAATCAAATTTCTGAAAAGAAGAGACATATAAATTAATATAATTTGTTTCATGCAACAGATGGTAATATTCAAAACCAGAAAAGCAATTTAATTTACTCTATGATCAAAGGATAATTCAAAAAACAATCCACCTATAACTAAAAAATAAATCCAAAGAAATAAAATATAATCTATCAGCTGATGAACATTAAATGTAAGAACTAACCCTGGGAAAACCATTATCATAACTTTCTTGACCTCTGAGGGGTCTGTTGACATAGTACTATATATATCACCCCTAAACATTTTTTTAAGTTTTCCTGGATGCCTGACACTGAGGGGCAGCCTATATAGAAAAGCGGTATCCTCAGAAACTGGAATATGAGCTTTTTTCTTTCTCTAATTATTAAGAATTATCTTCACTTTATAATGATTTGCAGAGATATCTGTAGTTTTAGCAAACAATCCATGACTATTATCCAGAAAATTATCTGGATAATCAGTAAAGACCATGTTCCTTCCATTTAAGCCAATAAACCTTTAATTTGTCTTATTAACCAGACACCAGAAGGAAATAGACATATGTTTACCTTTGGAAAATTTAGTGAAGAAGCACTGGCCATTTATCAACCAGCAGTCATAGAAATACTACTTGGTAATAAGAAAAAAAAAAATTGAGGAAGGAACACTGGTGTTGAGTAGGCATAAAGTGTGTGTGTATTTGAGTGTATGTTTATTTGAGTGTGTGTGTGTGTGTGTGTGTGTTCATTCATTTGTTGACATAATGCCATGCTGCTTTAATTAGCTCTTAAAATTTTACATATTTTAAAATGACTCTGATGTCAAAATAAAGTAAAATACATTTTAGTACTAAAGAAGCCCACCAAGATCTAAATGTCTAAAAATTATCTTATTTCATAAATTGGCTTTTATACATGAATTAGCTGCTGCTAAATCCACTCACACATTTTTACAATGGCTTCAGAATTTCTGATTGCCCTTTTTCTCATCTCTCTGCCTCAGCTATTTCTACAAAATCACATTCTTGCCAACCTCTGTCTACAATGAATGTCCCCATTATTTAGTAATTGAATGTTTATGATGAGTTGTAATTCCATACTGTAACAAATTGAAGTAGCTCTTGTTTTAATGAAGGCCTAGTTTTCATGCCAGAGACCCATGAGAGAAATAGCAGCAGCATTGATTCACAACTCTTGACCACTTTGGGCCTCTTATTCATTCTTATTGAATTCTGATATAATTATGTATCCCATGGACTGTTTTTATTTGGTATATTATCTTCCACTTTGCCTCTCTTTAGAATTGCTTTCGTTTTGCTTTGTTTTTTAATGTCCATACTTTTTTGTCCCACTTTAATCTTCTATCTGAATCTTTTTTGTTTATTGACAAGTCGATGCTCATTGAAGTGGAATGTGAAACCTGGAGATGAGATAGCATGAGAATCACAGTGTGTTTCTAAGAGATGGTTCTGTTTTGACAAAGATTTAGCCACATTTCTTAAGTTTCAGATTGGTATTAATAAGGTTCCTTTTTCTATGGTGGGGCTATAAGTATGAGAATTTTCTCTTCTCTGTTTATTATGGACCTAGCCTTAAAATATCTTCCCTGATGACTCAAGTGAAGAATTCTGAATCTAACAAAAATTAAAAAGATGCATTCTGCAATAGATGATGGACTCTTAAATAGTTATTATTTCTACATTTAATAGTATTCATAGCATCTTGGGATTTTCTTTCACCAAATTCTGGTTTATTCAATACAAATTCATGAGAGAGTGATATCTAACTATCTTCTATTTTGATATATCTATACCTGTATCACTCTATTTGTTGTTATCTGAAGTGCATTCTGATTGTCTTATAAATAATATGGAACTTTTAGATCATGAACTCTTATAGCAGCCACCAATGAAACTAGTATTGATTTTTTTGAATGTTATTCAAAAAATATTTTAGTGTTTTAGTGTTTAGCAGAGACTTTGTATTTTAGTTTTTAGTAGAGAACTATGCTTGTTCATAGTAAGTACGTTGGGATAGATATTGAACTGTGGTTAGCTTTATCTAGTCATAGGATCTTGATGATATATATGCTTATATGATGTGGGTTAATTATTTCTCACTCTAATTCTATAATTTAAAGAAGATAAATTATCAAGATCTAAAATAGAATGAACCATCACCATACAATTTTCCAGCCAATTATTAAAATTCAAAACATTATATTACTATGAAAATCACCTCATAATATTTAAAATACAGGATATTTTAAACATAGGTAGTTCAAAGAGAAAACAAATTACAGTAAGCAGTATTTTCAAACTAAGCATTAGTGGCTATTGCAGACTCAAACTAGGTTGATAACATGTGGTTGAGCAGTGAAAAGCTCTTTATCCCATTATCAATCCCTCGAGGCAAATTAAAACAATTGAAAAAGAAACCCTGAAGCACTATAAATAATGTGTATATGTGTGTTCAGGAGAAAGGAGCGATCTCATGTGATTTTGGTGGTGGTATATATTAGGGGTTTGTATAGGATATAAAGCAAGTTTAAACTTGATGGCATTCACAGATTGTGAAACCTTCATAAAATCAGTGTTGCAGGCAGTAGGTCCTTCAAACGTTTCAAGGGAATCGGTGTACTTATCATAAAGCAGTCATAGATGATAATCCGAAAACTCTAATTACAGGCTTATTGCAGTATGAAATTTCATATTGAAAATAATGCTGCATTATCGATTTAGTCTCTGCGCAAATATATCAATAAAAATATCAGTAGATAGAACCTGTCCTCTTAATATTTCATATTTATTAGATATTCAAAACCACAATTAACCTTTTTCTATAAACACAATATTTTTGTTTGCATAATTAGCTATAAAAAAGTTTATTTTAATAAACACTCATACTTTTTTTTTGTTTTGTTTTGTTTTGCTGCAGAAGTGGGTCACACGGTCATCTCGTTGTGATAAAACATTTTTATCCTATGGGTTTTTATTTTTTCTAACACATGTTGGAACCATATAGGAGCGTGACATAAGCTGCATTCAAACAAGCTGCACCTGTGTGCCCTTCCAGACCGACGTGGCATGTCACACATGTTTGTTTCCCAGAGATACAAATGGTGTGGAGGGAGCAGTGCTCTTGGGTATTCATTATTCTGGGGGATCACCTGGGAGTGGCTAGTTTAAAATCACCTTGGCAGTAAGGAATCAATGAGATTTTCGTGGATGGGGAGAGCTCCAGGGTTTTGTTTCTGCTGGATGTCATTTAACATGGGTGAACTGTAAGTGCCTAAAATAGGGGCTCTTACCATGGAGAAACACTGGGCGTGCACGGCCACACAGAATGCTCACTACAATATTGTTCAGCATAAAAAAGGCAGAAGGGCAGCAAGCAATGCAGAAAGTGACAAACCATTAAGCTAATCCTATAAAGATCTGGTCTGTCAGGCGGCACATTTCCTGAATACTTAGAAAGCATGAGAGAGGCTTATTAATGGTTCATCACAGTTCTTACACTGCTTACAGGGCTAATATGCAAACACTGCCCTTTTTGAGTTGGGATTTTCAGCACATCAGGACGTCACTTCCATGGCTACTGTATTTTTTTTTCCTCCTGGGTAATTGAAGCATTACCATAGAAGACAATGATTGATGATGTCTTTAAAGGTCTAAAAAAGCTCAGGCTATTTTTGAAACTATGCCATGTCTATATAAGGCAAGAAGGAGGAACAATCTGAATTCTACAGTGTGCTAGGGCAACAGCAACAAAGCCCTGAGGCTTATGTGGAGATCAGGGTTACTTTCATTTTTTGCTCCCATTCCCCACACCCTTTTCTTTCCTTCTTTGAATTACTGACTGCTGCTTGGTTAGTGCAGGAAGGATCTGGAGTTTGTCAGATACTCAGTGTAATTAGACCATTGTGCTCGGAAGGCTTGACTCTACACTTCATCTCTGGGAGCCACAAAGCTCTCCTAGCCTTTGAAAGCTGCTTGACTAAGTTGAAAACCAGAAATAGTGATGGTGATGGTGAGATTAGCATTGTTTTGCATTTAGCACACCAGCTTTCTTTCTGTTATTTATAGTACTTGGGAACTATTATCTTATGCATACATGTACCTTCTCCTGCTGATTCTTTGTATTTTTCTCCTCTTTAGCATCTGCTTTCAACTTTCTATCACTGTTGATTTACTCCAGTAAACATTTAAGGAAAATCTATAACACCGTGCTAGGAATACAAATCTAATTATTTATGTATGTATTTATTTAATTTCTGGAAAAACTCAGTCTTGTAAGATATGCACACATGGTAATGATAAATTTCATTTTCAAATTAGTTTTCTTTTCTTCTTTTTTTCATCCTTGCCCAAATAGTATATAAAGACAGAGAAAGAGAGGACTTATTTTTGAGGGATAGGAGAGTTAAAGGTGGAAATTATTCATTAGTTTACGTTAATCATCTCTATTTACAATCCTTTAAAAAAATTGAAAAGGTAAGGTCTAGTTCTTTAAATCATTTGAATGGACTACCAATATTTGCTTTAATATATTTAGTACTTGTCCAATGAGTAAGTAAAGTCATAAAATTTAATCAAAGCAACAGGAAGCAAGTTATTAAAACTGGATGTTTTATTTCGGTTGTTTTGGTCTTGTTTTTTTTCCAGTTAGAGTGACTCTGGCCATGTGAGCTTGGTCCAGTTTACTAAATTTTCTAGAATTCAGTCCCTCATTTACAAAATGAAACTAACAATACCTGGCTTGCATGATGTTCTGCATATCAAATGAAAAATACAAAACAGTGTATGATAGTAAGTAAGGTGTCAAGTAATTAACATAATATATGAATGATGCAAAGAAAAATTAAAAACATTTCATTTCAAATTGGGCAGAAACAATTTCTGCTCAGCATTATTTGCTGGAAGACTTTCATAATATGTAAGATTTTTCTTTTTTTCTCTTTATGACTATGGACTTCTTATAATAGGGATGACATATTTTGTTCAAAAGTATTTTTGTTGGCTTGCTTTTCTATATTCTCTATACATAAAAATATAGATGTGCCAAATAATATTATAAATAAAAATTAGGATACAGAGGAAACAATTGGAGTAATTCTTTAGCGAAGAAACTGAGGTAAAGGAGAAATAAGTAGATTGCCTAACATCACACTGAAAAATAAGTGAGGAGAGGAAAGGAAAATAAGAGAGAATAACAGAAAAGAATGGAGGACCAGAAATAGGTTGCAGTACCTTGTCAGCTGATCAATACTTCTTTTCAGGTTTCACCAATACTTTCACCAAAAAAAAAAAGGAAAATTATTCTTTGAGTCATAAAATCCTTGAGGATGGTTTCAAAACAAATTAATATCATTTTAACATGTAATATATCGAAAAATACCACTTCGTATTTGCAATTTCCTTCCTTAAAACCATTGTATGCTAATGGTCTTCCTCATCATACTTCTCTTCCCTCTTGGCCAGGTATTCTCTACATGTGTGCTTATTATTCAAAAATTGGTGTATGCATCTGTTTGGAATCCAGTTCATGAAGTCAACCCAAATTTCTAACCTTCAGAAAATCAAAACTAATGAGGAAAAAAGTCTTCCCAGGCTCAAATCTCTGGATTCAAATACATACTTAGTAATTATTACATATTCTTTAAGTTTCTGATGGTAGTGACTATGAGAATATTACTATCAGATGTACATTAAGATCTAATTACATTTATTTTCCATCCAGGCTCTGAACCCAAAATTAGTTTTTTATATAGCCCTAAATGAGTTGACATAATGCATTCTTTCCATTAATAGTTTTATTCAACTGTTGGTAAACCATGCTTTACATGGGAATGGGAAGTTAATTTGACTCTGAGCTAGGCTCTGAACTTACAGCATAAAGATGCACAGTTTCTCCTCTGCTTCAATGTATTGTACTGCACGTGCTCCTCTGGATACCACAAGGTAGCTGCTAAGGATGCTTTGTGTATATACCCCCCCCCCCACCAAATGTGTCATTCAAACTTCATGATACATATTCATGGTGCCTGAAAGGAGTCTCCTTGCTGCCTCGGAAAGAAGAACAGCAAGTATGACAATTACTAGGTACCTTCTTCAAGCATCATAATATTTTAGCCATTTTGTGAGATGTGTTGGATATAGGATACTCCCTTACTAGATAACTTCAGAGGTCTTTTACTTTCTATTCAAGTTTTTACAGTGATAGGAATTGGATGACTGTTATAATCTATCAGAAACCAGAACAAGAATTACAAGAATTGAGCCCAATAGTTAAAGCATTTTTTAATTGATGGGAATGATAAATAATACCTAACTGATAGTAGGTTCTCTGGGAAATTTGGACAAATGTGAAATATGATCACTATAATGGGTTGAATTTTGCCCCCTCCTCAATTCATATGTTGAAACCCAACCCCCACTATTTCAGAAGATGACCATATTTGGAGGTGGGGCCTTTAGGGAAGTAATTAAGTTAAAGTGAAGTTATTAGGGTGGGCCCTAATCCAGCCCACTGGTGTCCTTATAAAAAAAAGGTAATAGAACACACAGAGATACCAGGTATATGTGTGTCCTGTTGTTACTCTATGAAGTAATACGGGGATTGCTAAGTGAAGAGGTAGCAAGAGGATGACCATTTACAAGCCATGGAATAGCCTCAGAAGAAATCAAACCTATAGACGTGTTGACCTTGGACTTATAGACTTTAGAACTGTGAGAAAAAAATCTCTTGTTTAAACCACCCAATCTGTTATGGCGGCAGCCCTACTAAACTCTTAAAACTGTATACATGGAATTATTTTATTAACATCTATATGAGTTGTTCAATTTTGCACATTCTTTAAACTGTAAAACAGCCAATATACTAAATAACATGCCTATAAATTGATCATTCTAATGGGATTCTGCACACTCTGGTCTCTCTTCTTCATTTTGCTTTGTTGAGGACTCTTGCATTTCTATTCCCTTCACTTCAAGGAGTGATTTACTCCCTGTTTACAGCTTTCTCACTGATTTGTTCACTTATTGATCTCTCTCTTGAGCCATTACAGATTGGCTATTTCTAGGACATTGTGTTCACCTTCCTTGTTTCCTTCTAGGTTGTCTCTAAGGAATTTTCATATACTCCCATGCATAAAAGTGTCAACTATGTGTTTAAACCAAATCTATGTCTCCATTCTTACTTTTTTTTTAATCTGATGAAATATTCTTCTATACGTTATGCCATTATTTGATATTTAAACATATGGCAGACTACATGTGATGGAAATATAAATAATAATAATAATAAAACAAATACCCATGAAAACATACTAATTCCTAAGACATAATATTGCCCATTCAGTTGAAGCCATGCTTTCCCCCAATCTCACCCTCCTACCCTCCCACTTGGAGATAACCACTATTCTATATTTTGTGTTTATCTTTAATATGCAACTTAAAAAACTATGAACCTATTTAGGTATTTATAAAGAACATGTAAATTTGTTTCTTGAGTTTTAATTATGGTATCATACTAGATGTAGTCTTATGTGTTTTATTTTTTCAGTGACGAGCCACTATTTATTTTGCCATCATTAGCTATGTGGCCAGGAAGGAACATCTTTACCCAGCATAAGTGTTTATTTCAGTGAAAACAAGTTGCTGACCCCTCTATGATGAAAGTATATAATACAATAAACCTGCTATGTGGAATAGGATATTGTATTAGAGGGTCAGGGTTGGTTTTGGTCTGCCCAAGCAGTGGCTATATTCAGGTTAGTCTTAGAGAAGAGAAATTCATAAGAGTGGGCCAAATATAATCTCTTATCCGGCCACCATGGCCATGTTGTTCATGTAAACCTATTTATAAGCCTAACATAGCTTTCTACCAAAACCCTAGAAACAGTGCTGCGATTCTCTTATTGAGGCATCAACGGGCTTCATAAAACATTCAGCACAGACTCAGACACTTCCAGCAACATTACATCTGCTGAGGTTTAAAAGCAACAGGTAGAGTCATTCACATTACTAACATGGACAAACTGGACAACTAGCATGTTCTCTAGATTTCAATGAAACTTCAAAGAATATGGACTAGTTTATTAAGGGTTAGGTCTCTTATTTTGTACAAAGAGTTACCAGGTGCAAAAGGGAGTATTCTATTAGGACTCAGATTGGCCCCTAAAGATGTCAGACACAAAATAGTAGTACCTGTGTGATTCTATGTGTATAAAGTTCGAAAACTAGCAAAACAAATAGTGATTGAAATTAGGATAGTGTTTTGGTTTGAAGATGGACAATAGTGAATAAGAGGGTACATAGGGGGCTTTGAAATGTTTATAATTTTTTATTATTTATTTCATGTAGTAGGTACATGGGTGTGTTCACTTTCTGAAAACTGAATCAAGTAGTTTATTGATGATTTGTTCTTTTCTTTAAGTATGTCATACTGTGATTTTAAAAAATAACTAAAAATACTAGGTAGATCTCATGGAAGTACTGGAAAACTACGAGTTCAGACTAAGTATATATTACGAATACCCCAAGATACTCTCACAGGCTGGTTAAAGGGAGGAAACATCCCGCACAAATGACTCTTGGGAAATGACCACCACAGCTTCTGTTGCCTCCAATCAGTAGACGATGGTCCTGCACAGAACCTCACTTAAAAATTCAACTTGTATGTAAAGTACATAATAACCAAAACCATGGTCACATGCCTTTATCTCAGCCACCTCAGAGACTATGAAATGTCGTTTTTTATTTTGCTTTGTTTTTTTTTTTATTTATTTCTTAAAATGTGACGATCAGAATATATGAATGGAGCATAACCCATGGGAACTGTAATAAATGATAAATGATATTATACCCTGTTTTGTGCTATTCATATCAACATACTCTTTAATTTCCAGAATAGCCTTAGATTTTTACAGCTCCAGTTTTGATAATCCTATTCCTTCTAATTGTATTGTACTATCCTAACGTTTTAGTTGAGATCATGCCTAAACTTTTTAAGGACTAGTTCCAATAGCACCTGCTCTATGAATTTTACTCTGTCTTTACAAGGTAGAAAGGTTTTTTTTGTCTGTCTGTAATGTCACAGCATGATACACACACAGTTCATGCTTCTCTTACTTAGCATGTTAAGTAGTGCTTTGTTTTATTCAAGTTTATTTCCTTTGCTACATTAGGAAGTCCTCGAAGCAAGAAACTATGTTTTATTGCTATCTGTTATTTCCATATTTATGATCATACTTTGCTTTCAACATTTATTTAATAAACATTTATTAAGTTCATTCTATTTGCCAGTCACTGAGGTAGATATGAAAATAAAATCAGGAAAGAAAATAAATTGTAACACATGAGTCTTATATTCTAGATCAAACAAGTGGTTAAAATAATTTGAAAAATATCAAAATAGAAGTATAAACAAAAGTCTGTGGGAGCACAAACAGGAAGCACTGTGAATCACAATAGTCTTGTGCTGAGGAAGGCTTTTACAAATGTACTCGACAAATATTTGTAGTTAAAAATTGAAATTAATCAAAATAATAAAATATTTTTACTTTTACTGTATTTTATAATATTATCTCTGGTATCTATTTTAGAAAAGAACTGATATGTGCCACTTCATTTACATAAGACAGAGAAGAAATTACTTCAATCATTCCATAAGAGAATCTTTTGATATTTATTTACCACTCCTATATTCACATTGTTCTTATCCTCTTATCATTCTTGTCCTTATATTACTCATCTTTATATCTCTCTATGTTGAGCTTGGTATAGTTGAAATACCATTTAGGTCTTTGTTAGTGATTAAATTGATATTAAATGTAAAACTTATTTATTTATTCTATTATAGATTTATAAATTATTCATTAGTTCATTTATTCTTTTCGGAGATATAACAAAGAATGACATTTAAAAAAAACATCAATAATACAAAACAGCAACTAACTGAATGAGAGAAGATATTTGCAAATGATGCTTTTGATTAGGGGCTAATATCCAAAATATATTAAGAACTCACACAACAACAACAAAAACAAACAATCCAATTTAAAAATGGACAGAGGACCTGAACAACACTTCTTTTTAGAAGACATACAAATGAAAAGATACTTGACTTCACTAGCTATTAGGGAAATGCATATCAAAACCACAATGAGATACTACCTCACACCTGTTAGAATGGCTATTATCAACAAGACAAATAATAGCAAGTGTTGTAGAGACTGTGGGGAAAGAGGATCTTCATACACTGCTAGTGGGAATGTAAATTGGCACAGCCACTTTGGAAAACAGTATGGAGGTTCCTCGAAATCTAAAAATAGAATTACCATGTAACCCAGCAATCTGTCTTCTGGGTGTCTATGCCCAAAATTTGAAAACATTTGTCTGTAAAGATATATGCACCTCAGTGTTCACTGCAGCATTGTTTACAGTGGCCAAGACATGAAAACAACCCAAGTGTCTTCAATAGATGTTTGGATAAAGAAAAATTGGTCCATATACACAATGGAATATTAACCATAAGAAAAGATGAAATACTGACATTTGCTACAATATGGATGGATCTTGAGATTATCATGCTAAGTGAAATAAGTCACACAAGAAAAGTCGAGAACCATATGATGAAATTGTATGGGATATAAAACTGAAAGCAATATAAATGAACAAGACAATCAAAAACTCATAGACAGAGACAACAGTTTAGTGGTTACCAGAGGGAAAGGGGGAAAATGGTAAGGTAGATAAGGGTAAAGAATGTCAAATATGTGGTGACAGAAAGAGATTGACTTTGGATGGTGAACACACATATGTATGATGAATTGTTGAATTGTACACTTGAAACCTTATATAATTTTATTAACCAATGTCTCCCCAATAAACTTACAAAAAAATCTGCTTCTGTGGAGATTTCATTTTATTAAGACAACATAGACAATATACAATACAGATAAATAATTAAAATATAGAGTATATTAGCTAGTGACCAGAAAAAAAATACTATTTTATTACTAGATTAAAAATTATATTGTGTCTTATTAGGTATTATAATATATTAATATTATAAAAAGTAAAGTTTTGCACACCATTCAATCAGCATAATTCTTAGAAAGTTATTCGAGAATGGCATGCTGTGATATTTTCCCACAGCAGTAGCACCATTGCTATACAAATAAAAAGAGATCCATTAAAAATTTTTTAAATATACTGTAATATGCTACTTCATTCAAAATGTCATATGGTCATTGTCTTATAAAATAATTAATTGATAGATGATTATCCAAGTACACAAGTAGATTTCTATTTTATTAAATAATATTAATTTTTATAAGATCCATTACAGTTTTGAAAATAATCCTATACATTAGTCTACTCAATCTTAATCCCACAACTAGCAATAGTGGTATCTGTGTTTTAGAGATCTCACAGAAATTCAAAAAGTTTGAGGTTGGTCAGTTTACACACGAGAGTAGGTATCAAAATCAGAGCTAGATTTTCATGTGCCTCATGTAGCATTTTTTTTTTCCCTACAAGTCTTTGCCACCAACATATTTTACAGCATTCCAGAGCAGAAATTCCTAATCGGAAAGTTAAATGAATCCAAATAAGTACATTTCTGTCAGTTGTGAGAATTATGAGGTTTTCATTACCTTTTCTGGAAAATCTTTATCTTCATTAGAAATTATCCTAATTACTAGAAGTAGAACAAATATAAAATTTTCTTTTTATGTCAAATGGAATGACACTAATAGATCATATAAAATGTGCTAAATGTGACACAAAACACATAAAACATATAAAATAAATATTTATGACTAAATTTATATTTTTATAAAATAAACATTTTTAAATGCATGATATGGAATTTTAAAATCACCTCAAATTTAAATGCAAAAAGGAATGTGTTCACACATCTATGTTTTTTAATTTTATTTTTTTATTAATTTCAAGTAGACAGTACATTGGTTCGACATTTATATATTTTATAAAATGATCCCCCTAATTTCTCTCTCTCTCCTCCGGCTCTCCATCTAGCTACAACATCAATGCTAACTGCATTCCTTATGCTGTGTTTTTTCCACTTCCCTGTGACCATCTATCAACTACTAATTTGTACTTCTTTAACCTTCATCCCATTCTCTCAGCCTCCACCCCTACCCCACTCCCCTCTGGCCATCATCAGATTGTCTTATATATTTGTGTGTTTGTTTTTGATTAGTTCTTTTTGTTTCTTAGATTCTGGATTAAAGTGAAATCATGTAGTATTTATCTTTCTCTGACTTATTTCACTAAACATAATAACCTCTAGGTCCATCCATGTTGTTGAAAATGGTAGAATTTCATTTTTTTTTTAATGACTGAGTAATATTTCATTGTATATATGAACCATAACTTCTTTATCCAATCATCTGTTGATGGGCATTTAGGTTGCTTCCTTATGTTGGCTATTGTAACTTGTGCTGCCATGAACATCGCGGTGCATAGATCTTTACGAATTATTGTTTGGGTTTTCTTTGGATAAATACCCAGAAGTGCAATTGCTGGGTCAAAAAGTATACCCATTTTTATTTTTTTTTGAGGAAATTCTATATTGTTTTCCATAGTGGCTGATTTATTGATGATGGCTATTCTGATAGGTGTGAGGTGATATCACTATGGTTTTAATTAGCATTTTTCTGATGACTAGTGACCTGTAGCACCTTTTCATATGTCTATTGGCTATCTGTAGCTCCTCTTTGGAGAAATATCTATGCAGGACTTCTGCCTTTTTAATTAGATTGTTTGTTTTTTTGTTGTTGTTGAGTGTATGAGTTCTTTATATATTTTGGATATTAACCTCTTATCAGATGTATCATAAGTGAATGTCTTCTCCCATTCAGTCAATTCTCTTTTTGTTTTGTTGATGGTTCCCTTTGCTTTACAAAAATGCACATCTACATTTAAGTGTTACATTTTTTTCATTTTGAAATTGCTTTGGGAAATGAAATATGTTTTTTTTTTTTTGTCCCTAATGCAAGGTGAGCAATTTTGTGGTTGTCTTACCTTGTTTCTGTTCATTTTAGATGTAAAATCTTTAGTGATGTTCCCAGGGCATTAGAACAAGAACTACTAATCTCAATATTTCACCAAATGGTGAATGTGAGAAGCCATTTTGAAGAAATGGATGTAATAGCTTCCAGATACAAATTTTAGTTCAGTAAATGGTAGGTCAACTTAAATTTGTTCAAAGTGTTCTAAGTGACAGTAAACAGTGAATTTGTAGCCACAGTAGTTCCTCATGGCTTCAAATACTACAAACTTGGTGGCTTAAAACAGCAAAAAGTTATTCTCTCACAGCTTCTGGAAGATGGAAGCATAAAATCATTTTCACTGAGCCGAAATCAAGGTGTTGATGGGTCTGTGCTCCCTCTGGAGACTTACAGGAAAATCAGTTCTCTGCCTCTCCCAGCTTCTGGAGGGGCTGCCAGCATTGCTTGACTTGTGGTTGCATCATACCAATCGTTCCTTCCTTGGTCACATTGCCTACTCCTTTTCTGTATGTGTCAGATTTCCCTCTGACTCTATTTATCATAAAAACGTTGTGAACGGATTTATAGTTGACCAGATAATCCAGGAAAATCTGCCCATGTCAATATTCTTAATTAATCACATCTACAATGACCTTCCTTCTTTTAAGGTAATGTTTACAAGTTCTAAGAATTAAGACCAGACGTGTTTATGTGGCAAGCATTCAACCTACTACAAGTAGTCTTTTGAATTTTTTTTAAAAATTGCATATGCAAGAGAATAGAAACAAATTATTACAGTGCAATTCTAGTGTATTTTTTTACTACTACTCTACTAATTGCAGAATTAGAGAAAAGCAGCTCTTCACCACCTTACCAGTGGAAAAGTAGTCTACTAAGAATAATGGTATTCAATAAAAAGGAAGATAGTATCTTTCATATAATCATCAACTGATACATATTTTAATCACATTAGATTTTACAGTTTAAAAACTCTTTGAAAATCAAAATGAGACTCCAATTTACATGTCTTAGCACTTAATGAGAAACATGGTATATTATGTTGCCTAGATTATGGCTCATGGCATTTTATAATGGCATAAATCTTTTGAAAATAGTTTAGCTGTATGCATCAAGAAAAAAAATATTTATTAACTTTGACATACTAATTCAGTCCTAGAAATATTTTCTAAGAAAATACTCTTAAATACAGAAAATCTATAATGCATATACTTTTAACACTAAAACTTTGGAAACAATCAAATGCTGTCAAATAAAATATCACTTAGTTATCTTATGTTGCAACCAATCAATTTAATAAAATGTGTCCATTGAAATTATGGTTTTGAAAATAATGAAATAACAAGGAATGATATAATACACAAATAGTGATTGTAGTAAGATGGTATAGTCACTGATTTTGACCATCTGTTTGTATATTTATGTTTGTATTTTTATAACAAAAAATATATTTAAATATATTTTCTTTCTAATATTATAAATTTAACTCGTAACTTTTCAGGTTCTTCAATTATAGTGTTCCTGAATTTATTAGTATTCATGCCTTTTCTTTGGATGTTATTAATAGATAATTTTCTTGATTTCCTTGCTAGCACCTTTCTATGTAAGGAGTAAACTCATTCTTTAGCTTGCATCTTGTCATCAAAAGCAGGGAACACTCTATATGAAGTCTAATGTCTGTGTTTGAACAGGTAGAGCTTTCTCAAACCAAGGACAGATATAGACTTTCTTTTGAAGTCTATGTCCACATTTAATAACTGCATAAATATGTTTTGGGTTCATAAATTATGAATAATAATTCCAAATATAACTTTTTATACAGTTTTTATACAGTCCTATACAAACATGGGATTTTCCTTACTTTTTTTTCTGTGAGTAAATTTTATTATCTCAATGTTATTTTTAAAGTAATTTTATTTATTAACCATTTCGAAAGCACTAAAATCATGGCTTATTCATAATTAACCGTTCTATTGATTTAAAAGAATTTTTTTGAGAAAGTTCTACCTATTGAGTCATAATTTGGCTTGACATTAACAGTTTTTAAAAGCCTCCATGATGAGCATTGTACAAATATCTGAGGGAGATATATTCTAGTGTTTGATCACACTCAAGCATAGATAAATTTTTATCTAAACTCCTATGACATATCTGTTACTATGCAAAATCTCTGATCCATGAAATCACCCTTCATATAATTAGCTATTCTAGAAAGACCATAATTAAGATATTCCTGAGCTTTCTTTGGACCTGTATCTCACCCACATCTTCACTCCATAATACCAATTTTATTTTTTAATAGTTCTCTATTGAGATTATTTTTTCTTCTTTTAATTATGTTTCTCTGTTTCTATTAATGTGGTATACCTAAAAATATCTTGTGGGCATTATTTAATTTATAAAATCCTAAATTTGAAAGATTTTTAAAGATAATTCATTATATTGAGTTCAAAAACTCCCTTTGTGATTAATTCAGAAGAGACAATTTCTAACTAGCTGTTGGGATCATTTGGGATGTTGACTTTCCTTCACCTTCACCACGATCTGATTATTTTTTTTTTCTACCCCAGTTGCAATGAAGGGGTTGCTATTTCATTTAGAATATTCTAATTTCTGTCCTTAAAAATACTTTGCTTTTGGAAAAAAAGTGTCACTTTTTATTGAATTCTCTGCTGCTTGTAACAGTATTTGCATGGCAAAGAAGTAGGTATAGATTAAAGGTTAAAAGCTACTTACATGAAAAACATGTATTAGATGTCAAATACAATTCACTTTGTGTGTCTATGTGTATGTGTTTGTGTGAATGGAAGTAAAATAAAGTTTCATTCCGTGTTTCTTTTCTTTTAAAAGTCACTTATCCCTTCCTACCAAGGGCACATAGAAACAGGAAGTTAAAGTACATATTAAAATAGGAAACAAAACTTATGAACACTTTATGACACAACTTGCAAAATGAAGAATTCTCTCTCCTTGTTGGTTAGCCATACAACATTTTTCAACCTTCTTGTTATAATCTTGAACTTCATATTATTGTCCTTCAATGTTCATCCAAAAAAAAAATCATTTTTATCAATAGTAAGAAAAATTTTTAAAATTTTCCTTTTTATTGAGGTATAATTGACTAATAAAATAGTGATATATTTAAAGTGTACAATGTACAGATTTTATATATGGATACATTGGAAGGATTCCCACCTTCAAGTTAATTAACACAGTTACCTCACACATTTAACTTTTTATTGCTCTTCAGTGAGAACACTTAAGTTCTACTCTCTTAGAAAATTTTACTCCGCAATATAGTATTATCAACTATAGTCATCATTATATACATTAGATTCTCAGACCTTATTTATCTCATCACTAATAAACTGTATCCTTTTACCATTTCCTTTCTATTTCCCACACTCCCCAGCCCCTGGTAGCCACCATTCTAATCTTAGTTTCTATGAGTTTGGCTTTCTTTTTAAATTACACATATAAATGAGACTATGCAGTAATTATCTTTCTCTGTATGACTTATTTCATTTACCATAATATTCCTCAGGTTCATCTATGCTGTCATAAATGACAAGATTTACTTCCTTTCGAAGATCGAATAATACTATTTACATTTGCGTTTATCTCTATGTAGTTATATGTATATATGTATATATTTTTTATATTTCTTTATATCTTTCTATCTTTAGTCTATTGTTGAAACTTTCTACTGTTATTATTATTATTTTTTAAAATTTTAATTATTGTATTATTCAACTCCGTGATTTCTGTTTGGTACTTTTTAATATTTTTTATCTGATAGATGAATTTCTCATTTTGTTTATGAATTATGAGTTCTCTTGACTTCAGTGAGTATTTTTGTGACTATTATTTTGAATGCTGTATTAGGTAGATTAGTTATCTCCATTTCATTAAGATATGTTTCTGAAGATTTTTTTTTTTTTTTTTTTTTTTTGGTTTGAAATATACTCCCTTGTTTCTTCATTTTCCCTGATTCTTTGTGTTAGATTCTGTGCATTAATAAAACAGTCACCTCTCCTACTCTTGACAGACTTATCTCAATATGAGATAAACCTTGTCAATTAGCTTGGCCAGAGATTCCCAGTATTTGAGGGTATTTTAAAACCTATCAGTTTCCCAAAAGGGAAGACTGTAGTCGGCACCAGATTCAGGCTTATTAAAACCTGAACCTTCAGGCAATAGCTGGGAAAGTATGCAGTCAGTCCCTTCTAGAGAGAAACCGGAAGACAAACATTTTTACCTAATACCTCTGTGTTGATCTTGGGTGTAGAGCCATGTAGAGGGGTGCTCTTGCACTCATTTATAACTCTTCTTTGTTTGCTATTGTTTTGTGGGTCTCATGAATACAAGCCCCAATGGCTTTTTGAACTAGGTTAGTGGCGGTTTGTCTCTTGGATGGCAGCCTTAAAAGTTGGGGTACGAGGTGTGTGGTTCAAACCATATGTATCTTAGCCAGAATTTAGGAGTTGGAGATTTCCCTCCTTATTATATGGTGCTGTGCTGGGGTGAGATTTATGTCAAAAGTGTGTCTCAGCTTTTCTTACGTGTTTTAATGTGGGTGTTTCTGTCACCCAATGTGTAAGAGTCATTTATTTGGTTCCTTAATTTCTCTCCAAGGGACTTGCTTTGTATATAGCTGTATATTTGATGGATCCATGGGAAGAGGGAAATTCAGGAGTTTCCTATATTGCTGTCTTGGTCCAAAGCCAAGGGATTTTTAAAATGTAATATTATACAGTTTTCCCTAATAAACTAATACTGTCAAAGATAATCTCCATTATTGATCCCTTATCTGATTTTTATCATTAAGGTAATCTACAAAAATGGGAGATTTTAAAAGCAAGACTTTTTTATCAAATACTTAGGACTCATCGCTGGAGAAAATTATTATTTACATCAATATTTTTCTAGAAATGGACCTCTAATATAAACCATGAATATATAATTGTGCTACGCAACATGTTCTAGATATTTCCAATGTAAATGCACCCCATTCCATTTTTATACATCTTTTTTTTAGTTAAATTCTAAAGTTTTGAGAGATATGAGAATAGATTAAATATAAAAATGTAAAATTGTAAAATTAATTTTACACTACATATATGAATTAATGGATTGAAAATAAAGTATTTATTTTTTAGAATGTATATAGAAAAATAAAATGAATGAAATTGCTGTGATTTTTATCTGTTTTTAAAGATTTGAAATTAATTTTTTACTTCTTAATTCTTTACTACTTAAATTTCATTGTTGGAAGAAAGTGATGTCAATTGAAATAAATACTGAGGATTCAACTTAGGGGAGAAATGATTTCTTTTCCTTCTTTCCTTCCCACATATGAATATGCCTAGTCCAAAATTAACCAAGTAACCCTAACTGGTATGTGAATATCAGAAAACAGGAGCGCCCAAGGATTCACTAAACAGCTTCTTCAGTGTTTTGAAGTCCTTTTAAGCCTTCATACAATCAGATGACTTTAGACTTTCACTGTTGACTGATATCTAGACAATTTTAGTTTAAATTATCGCTTAATAGCTAATGCCTACACACTTCAAAAGTCCCTGTCTCTATAAATGCATTCACTTTTAATTGGCTTGATCCTCACTATTGGTCACAGCATTCCTAGATAAATAAGTTTAATTATTTTAGCTCTACTACAGCCTATAATACTGTCAACAGTTATGTTTTGTATAAAAGACAAGTCATGTATCTCATGTGAATAGATCCAAAAGACAATACCCTTCTTCCTGGATTCTTACAAAATTGTCAGTTCCATGTTCTTTACAGAGTTCAGTCACATTATTTCATCATTTATCTCCAATACTGGTTTTAAAATGATAATATTGAAAGTATAATTTTGATTATTCTTTTCAAGTTGCTCTTCCTAGCCTATCCTGATAATAAAAACCTGATACTTTACTGTAACTTCCCTTATTTAAAAAAAAAATATTTTATGATTTTTAGAGAAAGCTTCAAAATTTTTCAAAATATAGAAATTATTTTGTGACTAAAGAGATCCTCAAACACTGTTTTCTATATCCTTTAATGCTTCATAGCACTTGATTTACTGCAAAGAATGATAACCAAGTCTCTATGTATAAGATTCTGTACTGAAATCATGAGAAAACTTAGAAAATATAAAAATAACACTTGGTATTATTTTATTGATTTCTGATGTAAACATGGAAAAATGTACAAAAGAATGTATAGTAATAATTTTTGTTCAGAGAATGAAGGGGAATATGCAGATAACATTCTTTTTTCTATGTTATGACCATGACTATTGTGAATAATTCAGTAATATAATATTCTTTACCTAATTCTAAACTAAGATTATTATTCTTGAGCTTCAATTATCTTAATTTGGGTTATTTGGGGCTCTACCGACTAATTTCGACTTCATATTTCATCTCAGACTGTTATAAAATTTATTTATACTAAAGATTAAAGACCTAAAAATGATGCATTGTTTATGAGTATAGTAAAGACGGTAGATTTTTAAACATTATATTTGAGGCTCAAAAAGTTTTATAGTTTTTTGGGGGAATAAGATTTACTTAAAAGCTTTTGTGGTAAAGTATAAATATTTAGGTAGGTAGATCTATAGATAGATGATAGGTGATAGATTAGATAGATAGATAGATAGATAGATAGATAGATAGATAAATAGATAATTGATAGATGATAGAGCGCGCTACGAGATGTGCATAGCTAGATCCTGCTGCTCGAGCGAGGAGAGCAGAGGCAGAGCGGCTCCTAGCTCGCTCGCTGCTAGCTCGCTCGCTCGCTTCTCTGCTCGCTCGCTATAATAGATAGATGATAGGTAGATAGATGGATGATAGATAAGTGGCAGATAGAGAAATATTCAGGTAGTTACTATTAAAACATATTTTACTTTCATAGACCCACAAGGAAATTTAACACTTATTAAGTTATTTTCACTTAATTCATATTTTAGGGAAAAATTTTGCATTACTAGAAAGGTAGATGGTTATTTCTAATTAAAACACAAATAGAGTAATTATAGTTTATATGCTATTATCCTGAATCTACACTGGATGAGTTTAAACAGCCAAAGAGCCATTAATTTTAGTGTTCAAAGAAATGCTCATAATCTTTTTAAAATGTCATATAAAATATTCATTTCTAAATGCCCTACGGTGATTTCTGAATTTATTTAAAGTGGGCTGTTGATAGCTCTTTTTATAAATAAGCAATTACACTGAATATATCATGGCCCATCACATTATACATTCTATAATTTCATGGATGAAAGGCCTACAGCTGATCTGCATAAACGCAGTGCATATCTCAGCAGGTGAAGGGTTTGATTACACAGGATAATCAGTGTTATTATTTATAGTAACTATTTATGTCTGTTATTTATTAAATCTCTACAAATCAGGTATTTATTTCTCCAGGAGATATATTCAAAAAATATTTGTAATAGGATATAGACATTTTGAACATTTTACAGAATGGCCTGAATATGGACTTTTACATTTGAATTCTCAGTTTCAATTAATGTTAAGCTAGTCAAAATTAGATTTTAAATTACATCGACTTCCAAGGAATTTTGGAACTTAAGTGTGCTTAAAACATTCGATAGTAAGACAAATTTTCAGATTCAATATATTCATCTAATTTTGATGAGGTCAAATTCATTACTGTTGGAAACCCCACTCCTACTTGTGATTAATTACATTTCTTTATCCACTTCCTTTAAGTTATATTCACTTAATAATATTTATGGGGACAGACGCTATGATGGTCACTGAGGATATGGTGATGTCAAAGAGACAAAAAGGCACCCATTTTCTAATTACAGTAGTACTGCATGCTAAGAAGGAAAAGATACACTGGAGAATATGCTAAGGTGAGATCTACTAGTATAGTTAGTGAGAGAGATCTGAAAATATGAGTAAGAACTATTCAATATCTAGGGAGGTAAGGTGTGTATGTGTTTGCCTGGGAGTTGTAAAGAAGAAGGTTGCTCATGTCATTGCAGAGAAAGAACAAAAGGTGGAAATCTCCTGAGGCCATAATATAATCTCATTTCCTCTGTGTGTGTGTGTGTGTGTGTGTGTGTGTGTGTGTGTGTGTGTAAAAGCATATGCATGTATCACTGTTCCTGGCAGGAGGTAGACTAGTGATCTAGATGGTAATTTATTTTAAAATATATAAAGTATATCTTAAATCTGTTGTGGGGTATATAGGAAATAAGGGACATACTTCCCCAAAACATAAAACATAAAAGCAAACAAAAATTGACAACACTTGATAACCTTAAGCAAAAGCAACATGTTGGCTGTTCTTAAAGCAAATGCCAATATCATCATCAATCTGATGAACAAGTTTTGATAACAATTTTTACTTGAGACCCTGAAGGAGATTGGGAGTATACTCTATCCTTACTTCCCAACCCAAATCCAGCCACACTCTGAAAAGAAACAGATTCAGTGTAGACCCACAGGTCTTCCAAATTTGAAAACAAATAATAAATAAAAATTAACAAATTAATAAATACAAATATCTAAGTATATAAGAAAATTAATCAACTTGAATGAGATTCAGCAGAAGCAAAACAGATTTAGACTTTCAAGAAAATTAAAAAATGAAGTTTCCAGTTTAGAAATATGGCTTAAATATGAATTATATGTTAATCAAATAAAATTAATTAGTCACTAAAAGTACTATTAAATAAATAACTAAGCAAGTTTAAAATACAACTGTAGATAATATAAAATAAAAACATAAAGAGTTGAGATTTTTGGTCAAGATGATGAAGTAGGTAAATAGTGTGTTTATCTTCTGTCATGACCACATCAAAATTACAAGTGAAGCACAGAACAATTATCATTGAAAATCACCTGAAGTCTAGCTAAACAAAAGTCCTACAAATAAGGACATATAGAAGAAGCCACTTTGAGACTGGTAGGAGGGGTAAAGATGCAGGATGGGCTGGTTCCACATCTGCATGTGGCAGATAAAAATCAGGAAGGATATTTCAGCTGAAGAGGTTCCCCTGGATGAATAATGGGTCCCAACTCCACATGAGACTTCCTATCCCAAGTTTCCATTTCTGGGAAAATAAATCTCCACAGCTTCTGGTTCTGAAAACCTGCAGGGATGGGGCTGAGTGAAACAGAGTGCTGCTGGAGTACCAGCATTCCTCTTAAAGGGTCCACATGTGAACTTACTAATGGACTCACTCATTCTGAGTTCCATTGCTAGGGCAGCAGTTTGAAAGACACCAGGGACATATGGGAAGAACTGAATTATCTGGCTTTAGGGCAAGGACTGGAGGGGACGCTATCTCTTAGAAAGTGTGCTGACAGAATCCATTGTTTCTTTGTTGAGTCCTCCTAACTCCCTGTGTGCATATATAAGCAGCCGCCATATCTGAGTTTCTTTAAACTTGGCTAACATTGGTCACCCTAACCTGGTGATTCTCTTCAACAATGCCCCACCCAACTTGTGGGCCCACCAAGCCACTTTTATGGATTTTTCACATAAATGGTCTATCTTGGCTCATACTGCAGACTTTCCTAAAATCTCTTAAAGGTTCACAAAACCCAAACAAGCAAAATCTGATGTCATGCGGACCATATCCCTTGCTGAGAAGCCCAAGCTCGGCACTAGTGGCAGCCAGCCTTGGTTTGCAGTTTAGCTAGTAGAGGGACCTTCAAGTTCAGTGCAGGTGGTAGCCATCTGTGGGTTGGTTGGTGGCCCATGCTAGGTGGGCCCAAAGAGGGCACAGGTTGCAACTGATTTGGGCTGTGGTGGAGCCTCTCCCATGAGGCCCCAGGGCCAGCACACCCAGCGGCCACTTTGACAAAGCCAGAGCACCATCTAGAGCCATGTCCAAGGATGACACACCTGAAATTCAAACTGGGAAGGCACCAGAGTTCTGCTAAAGTAAATCTTGCCTGTAGGGTCAGCATCTGCACTGCAGCTCCTTCACTATAGTCACATCCAATTCTTGAAACCAGTGGGCCCAAAAGTTGATCCCTCCCATTGATGTCAAACAGCAACCAAGGCTCAGATACAAGAGGGCGCACATAACACATATAAAGGACACACCTGGAGCAGCCAGCTCAGGTGACCAGGGACTATGTCACTAGCCTCAAAATATACCTGCTACATAAGCCCATGTTACTAAAACCAGGAGGCATAGCAGGTCTACCTAATACATAGAAACAAATATAGGGTGAAATTCAAAAAGGGGAGACAAAGAAACATGTCCAAAATGAAAGAATATAACACAACTTCAGAAAATGAACAATCTACCAGATGCAGAATTCAAAACCATAGTTATAAGGATGCTCAATGAACTTAGGGGAAAAGTAGATGAACTTAGTGATAACTTTAACAAAGAGATAGGAAACCTAAAAATGGAGATAGAGAACATAAAAAAGAACCAATCAGAAATAAAGAATACAAAAACTAAAATGAAATATACATTTTGAGGGAATCAACAGCAGATTAGATGAAGCAAAGGATCAAATCTGTGATTTGGAAGATAAGGTAGCAGAAAACACCCAGACAGAATAGCAACAAGAAAAAGGAATCCAAAAAAATGAGGATAGTTTAAGGGGATTTTGAGACATCAGTCATACTAACATTCACATACCAGAAGGAGAAGAGAGAGCAAGAAATTAAAAACCTATTTCAAGAAATAATGATGGGAAATTCCCCTAATCTGTCAAAGAAGAGTCATACAACTCCAGGAATCTCAGAGTCCCAAATAAAATGAACCCAAAAGGCCTACACCAAGACACATTATCATTAAATTGCCAAATTTAAAGACAAAGAGAGAATCTTAAAAGCAGCAAGAGAAAAAAGCAATTAGTTAACTACAAGGGAACTCACATAAGACTGTCCACTGATTTCTCAACAGAAACTTTGTAGGCCAGAAAAGATTGGTACAAAATTTCAAAGTGATGAAAAACAGGGGTCCACAACTAGGATTATTCTACCTAGTAAAGCTGTCATTTAGAATCAAAAGACAAGTAAAGAGCTTCCCACACCAGAAAAAACTAAAGTTCATTGACACAAAACAGTATTATAAGAAATGTTAGAGGGACTTCTTTAAGAAAAAGAAGGGAAAAAAAGATAAAAAAAATATGAATAATAAAAATGGCAATAACTACATATCTAACAATAATTACTTTAAATGTAAATTGATTAAATGTTCCAATCAAAATAGAGGATGGCTGAATGGATAAGAAAATCCTTATATATACTGCCTACAATAGACTCGCTTCAGTTTGAAAAACACAGACTAAAAGTAGAAGAGTAGAAAAAGATATTTCACGAAAATGGAAACAAACAATAAGAACGAGCTGGGGTGACGATACATATACCAGAAAAAGCAGGCTATATCAAATAAGGACACAGTAATGCCACTTTAAGTATTTATCTGAAGAAACCCAAAATACTACTTTGAAGGGATATACAAATCCATATGTTCATTGCAGCACTATTTACAATAGCCAAGATATAAAGGCAACCTGGATGTCCATCAATGGATAAATGGATAAAGAAGAGATGGAAGGTATATACATTTGAATATTATTCAGCCGCAAAAAGGAATGAAATCTTGCCATCTGTAACAAAGTGGATGGACCTAAAGTGAAATAAGTCAGACAGATAAAGACAAATGTCATATGATTGTACTTACACATGGAATCCAAAGGACAAAATAATCAAATAAAATAGAAACAAACTCATAAATACAGGAAACATTTTTTGGATTGCCAGATGGGAGGGGGATTAGGGATAGGTGACAATGGGGAAGGGATTCGGAAGTACAATTTGGTAGAGTAGTCATGGAAATGTAAACATAGCATAAGGAATATAGTCAATAATGTAATAATTATGTAGGATGTCACCTGGGTACTAGATTTACTGTGATGATCACTTCTAAGCTATATAAATGTCTAATCACGATGTTGTACACCTGAAGCTAATATGATATTGTATGTCAATGCCAACTACAATTGAAAAAAATTTTAAAAAGTAAAAAATATAAAGTGTTGAAGTAAAAATAAAACCTAAGGAAATAACATAAAGACAAATTAGCCCCAGCTGAAGAGGCAATACTGCTAGAGTATAAGAAATATTTAGAGTACAAGATAGATAGCAACAAAGAATTAAAAATAGGAAAGAGATGGTAAAAGATATATAAGAAAACTTAAATATTCTATTATTTGTTTAATTGGAATCCTCAAAGGAAAAAGTTTGAGAGAAAAGAAATGATATTTGAAAGTTAATTCCTGTGAACTTTTCAGACATATAGTTGTAGATACAAAAAATTTAATGTATACCAAACAGAAAAAATTTAGACAGTTACATTTTAGTAAAATACACCAAAGACAAAAAAGCACCAAACAAAGAGCAAGGAAAGAGTTTCGCAAAGGAAAGAAAAAAGAAAGAGAAGAGAAAATATAAATCAACCGCCACAATTAATTGAAATGGTTTAAACTCACCAATTTAAGGCCAGAGATTGTCTGATTTAAAAGTCCATTTGTATCCTACTTATTAGAGAACTAAAACATAAAACATGGAATTACGGAAAATAAAATGAAGATAAAAAGATATACCAAGAAAATTCTAATCAAAAGACACTGGAAAAACATAAAGCATGTCATTATATAATAACATTTTTAACTTACCAATAAGTACATCTCTAAACTAATAATCACTTAATAAAATAGCTTAAATTTTATTGAATAATATTTCACAGAATTACAGGGAAAACTTTTAAAAGTCATTCTTATACGATTTCATACAGCTCTCTTATTGATAACTGGTTTAAGACAAAAATTATCAAAATATATAAAACTCAAACAACATAGTTAATTATCTTTATTCAGTAAAAATACAGAACCTGGCAACCAATAATTAGCAAATTAACATTGTTTTTAGGCCTACGTATTCATAGAAGTCATATCAATGAAAACATACAAACCAACAAATAAAACAAATTAAAAAACTTAAGTAGGATGTCAATTTAAAAAATCCTTAGAAAAATCTTCCCATGTGTTTTAATAACACACATAAATAACCATAAAGTCAAGAAAAAAATTATAATGAAAATTAAATTTTACTTTGAATTGTAATAAAAGCACACTATGTATGAAACTTTCAACAGAATGAAAGCGGTTTTTCAAGAAATTGTTTCCAGTGTTAAATGTTTATGTTTAGAATAAAAAGCAATTTTCTAAGTTTTCAGTTTAAGAAGTTAGAAAAAGAAAGAAATAAAACCAAAATACAAAACAAAAAAAAGAAGTTGCAGGTACAAAAAAAAATTAAGAACATTTAAGATATAGGAAAACAAAACAGAAGTTTTTATCAAAGAATACTAAAATAGAAATTTTTGTAAGACTAAGGAGAGAGGAGAGATATGGGAATCTAATAAATTCTATTACAAATTAAACTGCGGATATAATTATATATACAGTGTTTATTAAAAAGTTAATAAAGTAATTTATATGAATACTTTTGTAAATTTAGATGTAATAGATAAAAATCTATGAAATGTAATTAATTAAAAATTGAAGAAAAATAGAAAGATTGAGTAACATGTACCAGTTTTATTCCCTAAAATATAAAAGTAAAAAATGTTTAACAAGTAAATTACAACAATTTTGAAGGGATGTCTTATAGCCAAATTACATGAACTTTTCTGTGAAAACATCAAAACCAGTCAAGGACAGTTTAAAAATAGAAAATTCCAACACAAAATTGCTCTTGTTCATTTATTCTAAAACATAAACAAAGTATTACTCATCTAAACACAGCAATTTGAAAGAAAAATAAGAATGAAAAAGTATACATTATTATGTTCAAGTTTGTGTAAGTATTAATTGTTAAAAATTCACAAATATAATTAATAATATTTATCAATTAAAGAAAATAAAACAAGATGATATAAAATATACAATGAATGCAGTTGATAAAATCTGCACCCCCATATGGTACAAATTATTTGATTAATAGACTTCTTTATCCTTATAAAAGTAGTCTCCAAAACCTACACAATATTGTTAATGTTGAAATTTAGAAATATTCCTTTTAGAATAAGGAACCAGAGAAGGGTATGCAGTATCATTGCCTTGAGTCAACATTTTAATGAATTTCAACTGGTTACATAATCAGAGAAATAGATAATTAAAAGATTGAACAAAGAAAAATTAATTTACAAGGAATACGTAATTAGATTTAAAAAAGAAAAAGATATATACAGAAAGAACTAATCTAAGTCACTTTGTACGATCGACTCAGAAGACAGATTTCAATGAGGGCCAAATAAAATAAAAGGGTGATATGACACGGGGTCAATTTTTTTTTTTTTAATTTTTATTTTCACAACTAGAATGTGAAAGGAATGAGGAGAGACTGGAAAGTGGTTAGAGGAAGCTGAATTGTTAAGTGGGGACTTTGTGCTTTCATTCTTCATGCTGTTCTTGTTTTGTTTTTTGTTTTGTTTTGACACTTGAGCATTCTTATATGCTGAGAGAAAAGGCTTGACTGAGATCATGAGCTAGGTTGTAGCTAAGTACACTAGTTTACAACTCCTGACTAATGATTCCTAGTCCTCTTTCTACTACATTGCCCTGCTTTTCCTTATTAGTGATAGTGGACACCTGTCAATATGACTGTTCCCATTTCCTCGACATTAAATCTTACCCAATCAGTCCATTTCTGACTAGAATTTAGGTATATTTGAGTCATTGTAGTTAATGTAATAAAGTAATACAACAATTTACTATATTTAGCATACCTATCTGTTCATTGTGTATTTGAAAATCTGAGTAAATTTCTCCACTTTATAGAAAATAAATAAACTTTAAGTGTAAATATTGGGTTAGTTTACAACTTTAAGTGAACACCCAGTTACTGTGATCATTGCAATCAATGAAGAGAGTTGCACTCCTGTTGCTAAATTCTTTTCTACATATCATCTCACATCGAGAAGAAAAAAATCACTTGGAACTGACAGAGCTAAATCCATCTGTTGAAATCTTTCTTTATAATTTCGTTTGCAAACATTCTGCCTTGTCCAAGAGAGATTTCCAGCCAAGCAATAAATCAGTTGCTCCTGAGAGGGTGGAAGTTGTCTGTGGGTCTGGCTGTCCTCCATGGCCATTGTTCTCCTCTTAACTGGCTCATGATAAAATCTGGACTTAGTGTTTGTCAACTACTACCTGTAATTAATTCAATGGTCAATTGAAATTTTGACAACACTAAGATCCCTCAGATATAATATAGAAAATATTCTGTTTTAAAATAAAGATATGATGTATCTTTTCTGCCAGAGTGGGCCATCACCCTCATAGAACAATATTAGAACACAGATTTAAAGACAGACTGATTAAGAAAAAATTGCTCACGTTGAAAGATGATATCACAAATATTGTTAAGTTAAAGTCTAGAGTCAGTGAAAATATTCTTCAGGAGTAAAAGAGAAATCAAGATATTTTTAGCCAAAGGAAAACTAGGAAATTATGCTATTAACAAATGTACCCTAAAAAATGGCTAAAAGAAGTTCTCAAAACAGAAAAAGAATGGTAAAAGAAGGAATCTTGGAACATTAACAATGAAATAAGAGGAACAGAGATAGTAAATATCTAGGCTAAGTATAGTAAGTTATTTTTGTCCTCCCCACTACTTTAAAACATGTTTGACAGTTGAAAGCAAAAAAAAAAAAAAAAAGTAACATTATCTTATAAAGTTTTCAGTGTATATAGATATATTTAAAATAACCATAGACTAAGAGGGGGAGGGCAAAAGGCTATATGTTGTTATCTAGATATGTAGTTAGTAAAATTTTGATTCTAAACAGAATATGAAAGGGTAAGCAAAGATTTTGTAATTTCTGGAACAACCACTAAAAAGATTATACGAAGATAGTCAAAATAATAAGTGATAAGTAAAAAGATGGAATATTTAAAAAGATTCAAATGGTCCATAAGAAAGCAGTAAAATGGTTACAAACAGAAAACAAACAAATAAAACAAAGAAAACAAATGAAATATGGAAACAAATAATAATATGGTAGACTCAAATTCAAATATATTAATAATTGCATTAAGTATAAATGGTCTATTCATATCAATTAGAAGAGATTGATAGAATGAATATTTTTAAAATTAAACAACTTCATACTGTAACAAAAGCTCACTTTAAATATAATGATGTACATAGTTTAAAAGTTAAGTATGAAAAAGTGATATACTATGAAAATAATAATCAAAAGAAAACTTCAATAATTATATTAATATCAAAAAAGTGGATCTTAGGACACAAAGAAATTACCAAGAACAGAGAAGTTCATTAATTATAATGTTAATGATAATTTATGATAAAAGGGTCATAACCTAAAAAAACAATCCTTAATGTATATTCACCAAAGACTTCAAAACACAGGAGACAAAACTGACAGAAGGAAAAGGTGGAAAGAAAAATTTACAATTATTATTGGGAGCATCAACCCCTCTCTCAGTAACTGATAGATATAAAAAAGCACAGACATAATACAACACCATATAACAATGAGATGTAATTGTCACGTACAGAATACTTTTTCCAAAATAGCAGAATACACATTCTCCCCAAATTCACATGAAACATTCACAAATATAGACCATATTGAACTTATAGGACAACAGTTTTAAAATAACAAAATCATACAAAGTTTATTCTATGATCATAATGGTATTAAATTAATTCAACTAGAAATCAAAACAGAAATAACATCTCTACTTATTTGGAAATTAAACAATGTAGTTCAGAATAATCCATGTCATGGAGTGAATTGTGTCTCCTCCAAATTAATTGTTGAATCCTTAAAACCCCTGTACCTGAGAATATGATGGTATTTGGAGATAGAGCTTTTAAAGAGGCAATAAAGACAACTAATAACAAATGTTGGAGAGGATGCAGAGAAATAGGAACCCTCATACACTGCTTATGGGACTGCAAATTGGTATAGCCACTATGGAAAACAGTACAGTGGTTCTTCAAAAAACTAAGAATCATTCTACTATATAACCCAGTAATCTTTCTACTGATTATTTACCTCCAAAACCTGAAAGCCCATATCCGAAAAGATATTTGCATACCGATGTTCATAGCAGTATTATTCACAATGGCCAGGACATGGACGCGACCATAAAGTCCTATGGTAGATGATTGGCTAAAAAAGCTGTGGTACATGTATACAATAAAATATTGCTCACTCATAAAAAGAGATGAAGTACTGCCATTTGCAACAACATGGATGGCCCCTGAAATAATCATACTAAGCGAAATAAGCCAGACAGAATAGGTTGAAAATCACATGATATCACTTACGTGTGGGATATAAACCTAAAAGCAACAAATGAACAGGACAAACAAACAGAGACTCATGGACATGGACAATGGACTAGCGGTTACCAGAGGGGAGGGAGGAGGAGGGTGAGATAAGGAGAATAAAAAAAAATAAAATGTTAAAAAGAAAAAAAAATAAATTAAAAAAAAATAAGTAGGCTATTAAATTAAAATGAGCTCCATTAAGGTACGTCCTAATGAAATTTGATTAGTGTCCTTATAAAAAGAGATTAGAATACAGAGACACTCCAGGGGTGCCCTTGCACAGAGATAACCATATGAAGAAACAGGAAGAGGGCAGCCATTTGTGAGCCAAGGCTTCAGAAGAAACTAACACTGCATGGCATTTTGATCTTAAACTTTCGGCTTCAGAAATCGTGAGAAAATAAATTTGCATTGTTTAAGCCACCCAGTCTATGGTATTTTGATATGGCAGACCTAGCAAACTAATACAATCTTAATTAAACAGCAAGTCTCAAGAGAAATTAAAAATGAAGTTAAAAACTAAATGAAAATAAAAATGCAAGATTATTGGTTGGAATTAAGTAAATCAGTACTTAAAGGCAAATTTGTAGAATTAAATGCTTATATCAAAAAAGAAAAAATCTTATAACAATAATCTGTTTCTATTTTAATAAATTAAAAAATAAGATCAAAATATAGTGAAAGCAGGCAAAAGAAAGAAAATAATAAAGGCAAAAATCAATGCAATTTAAAACCAAAAGCAAAATCAAAAGAGAAAGTCTTTGAAACCAAAAACTGCTTCTCTTTGAAATAATAAAATGGTTGAACTTCTAGAAACTGACAAAGAACAAAAGAGAAGACACAAATGACCAATACAAGGAAATGAATGAGGAGATATCATTACAGACCTCAACAGAGAATAAAAGTACAACGAGGGGAATGCTGTGAAAAATCTTTACATATAAATTCAGGAACATGATTTTCCAATTACCTTTGTTCCTGCATATTATGATCTTTGTTACAGATTTCAGTAGCCTGTTTTGTTACACAAAGTCTAGAACCAAACTCATTTTCCTGTACAAAATTTTGTGTCTTCCTCTCAATAGAAGCCCTAAAGCAATAAATTCTAAAAACTCAGTGGAGTAGACATGCAAAGTGTACATGAAAGATTATAGAAGAAGGAAAGATGAAATCTAGTTAATCACCCAAATTTTTATTCTGTTATCTTAATACTCTCCTCCTATATTTAGGAGCAGCTGGACCTATCCATTTGTAACTGGGCTAATTCAATTGCAGATGTAGAATCATATCTTCTGTCCTTTCTCTCCTAAAGTATGAGCAGACAGATATGTAGAATTTGAAATTTTACATCAGTTTGCCAGGTAACTTTCTCCGTGATATAGATGGTTCAAGGAATTTGGCTTTGGAGACTTCTATAGAGTTTATTCATTCACCATTCACTTTCTATATCGTCTACTCCTTAATCTATCACATCTGAGTAAATTTTTCTCTTCTTATGGTTTCTAGGAAAAGCTTAAGGCTGAGACTTAATGCTAAAAACATGTATTTCTCTTCTCTTCATCACAGAATATTAAAAAAAACCCATAAAGTTGATATTTATGTTATATATAAATACATATTATACATAAATACAGATTATATATATCTAAATTAAGCTATAGGCCTGAGAGGTCAGAAGATAGTCTTTTGTACTCTTGTGAAATTTTTAGTTCTCACTTTTCTAATCTTTCATCTATGTTTAATAACCTATTTTATTAACAGAATAATTATTATTGGTCAAAGATGGATATTTCTATGCTGTGCATTTAAAATAGTTACAGGACAAGACCTTGTTTCTCCTTTTTGTATGTTACCTTTTACTATGATGCTATGATTGTCAAAACTGACAGAAAAACGTGGTCCCAGAACTAGGAAGCATTCCATGTGCACTCAGATATGGCTCAGATGTTCCATGGCTCACCTTTGACTATTCTGATCATTTGGCATTCTTAGAATTTATACTTGGCTCTATAACACCATTTTCAGGTGCAGAACAGAAAAATATTCTAACTATAGCAGTAACAAAAGAAAAAGCAAAGAAAATAGTTGATATAATTTTAGATGTCAATAACCATAAAGTAAACTTAAAGCTATAAATATCTTTTACAAACTATATTTTTGAAATATTGTTGCTTTTCTGACTCTTAAGCAAATAATTTTTAAAGGAAATCAGAAATTACAACATTATTTATATTCAGGGAAGTCATTCAGTAACTGAAACTTGTGACCTACTCTCCTCAGACTGAAAACAAATAAGAACTTAGTAATGAACATTAATTAAGACTCAGAATATTATTTTACATGCAAGAATAACTTAATTATATATATCCTAATGATCGATATTATCTGGCTTTGTCAATTCTAACGTTTTCCTCACTCAGGGTTATTTTTATAGGTCAGCTAAGTAAGGAATACCTATTCTGGGCTACTTTTTCCACTTGTTATCTAGCATACAGATTGTTTATCGTCAATACATTCAAAAGCTGGATGCCATTAAAAATCATAACTTTTTTTGTAAGATAGGTTGATAGATAGATACATATATCTGTAGAAATTGCCTTGTTTTACTTCAGCAGATTCAACTTTTTAGTTTTCTAGTTTTAAATTTATCTAAGACTAAATTTAAAAATTTTTCAGAGATAGCAAAATCAATTAAATAAAGATTTATGTTTAATTCTGTTTCAGCTTCTATTCCAGTTGCTAAAAATATATATGTATATGTGTATATGTATATATATATATATAAATGGATATATATACACATATGTGTGTGTGTGTGTGTGTGTGTGTGTGTGTAACTGTGGCTTTGCCATAAAAAATTTTGTATTTTAGGTGGGCAGAACCTTAAAGGACAATATGATAAAGACATGACCTTGGAGCTAAGGAAGCAAATAAATAGGAAAGGTTATTTCTACCTATGCATTTCACTAAAGGCTTTCCTGAAGATCGAATGTGGGGAGCCCAGCCGAGAGTCTAAGTAGTTAATGAGGCAAAAAAACTGTAAACTATTTCCAGATAGAAGGAGCCATATGAACAAAGGCAGAGTATGTTAGTTTCCTATTGCTGCAATTAGTACCAATGTATTGGCCTAAAACAACACATTTATTTTCTTAAAGTTCTGGAGGTTAGAAATCCAAAATTAGTTTCTCTGGGCTAAAGCCAAGGTGTGAGTAGAGCCGTCTCCTTTGGAGTCTCTCAACGAAGAATCTTATTTCTTGCCATTTCTTGCCAAGGAATAGAGATGGCCTCTATTCCTTGGCTTGTGGCCATTTCTAGCTCTAAAATGTATAATTTCAATTTCTGTGTTTATTATCACGTCATCTTTCTAACTTTTTCTCTCTATATCTGAACCTTCTTAGACTGTTATGATTATGTTGGGGCCACACATTAATCCAGGATAATTTCCCCATCTCAAGATCCTTAACTTAATCCATCTGTAAAGTCTTTTTTGTCATATAAGGCAACATTTATAAATTCCTGGGATTAAAGCATAGACATATTGGGGTCTATTATTCAATCTACCACATATGCTTTGGAAGATGTATACACACAGGAAATTCTAGGGTACTAGAAAACATGACAGTTTGGAATGTAGTTTGATGAATATGAAAAGGTGGTTAAAGATTAGATAAGTTTTTTCAAAGATGAGTCAGTAATCACTTCAAGTTCAAAGGTATATATTTTTGAGTGGCAAGAGGAGCACAGCACAGATCTGAAACTCACACAAAAGATGTCTTTTTAAAAAATGTCTTCACTTTTGTAATGAACCAAAACCCAATAACTGCACAGTTTGAATCTTCAAAAGATTCAAACTGTGCTATATAATTATACATTGAATATTGAATTTAAGTGCCTCTTGTGTTTATCTTTGGGGCTTTGTGGTACCCTTTTAATTAAAAAGCTTCAACTGGACTTAAAACATAAAAGATAGTCCTGCCAAATTAAGGGTAAATTATATCATGGCTTGATGAACAAAGGAAAATTCACATAGAGTAGTGTGTTTGGAAGGTTGAGTCATCACATGGCATATGGGCTTTGTAATACAGGCATACTGAGCTCAACTAAACACAACACAGTTATTTGGCTTATTTAATTCTGTATGGTTACTATGAGTAGCTATTTCATTTAAGAAAGACATCCTCATTTGTCACATTAAATTAATATATTTATTTAGAGTTGTTTTAGTTTTGCCCATTTGTTTTGGATAAAGTTGTATAAAAAATATAAGAATAAGAATGTCATACATTGATTTATGTTTGTACCCTTCAATATTGCTTTAGTAAATTATTTAGTCACTATCTGGCATTTAAGATTTTTTTTTTGAATGTGATACATTATTTAAGTTTGAGAAAATTGAAAATTTACAGTATTAAATGCTAATGTTAAAAAAGGTTCTCAAATCAATAATAAAAGTTTCCATTAAAAAAAAAAAAACAAGGAAAATAAGATAAAAATATACCCAAAGTTAGCAGAAGAAAGAGAATATAGGAGAAAACAGAAATTAAGAGAATGAAGTTCAAAATCTGAACTGCGTAATCTTGATTCTCAACTCTATCACTTATAATCTCTAAGACCTTGGGCAAGATACTGAACTTACTCATGCGAAACAGAGTTAATAATAGTAATAGGGATATTATAATAATTAAAAGTTCTTAGAAACACAAGACACTGAAAAATGAAATGAAAACTGCTTATAATAGTGTTTGGCTCATAATAAACTGGATCAAAGTAGGGTGATTATATGTTCTAGTTTGTCCAGGGCAGTCCCAGTTTAGAAGTTATCATGAGTTTTTCATTTAACAATAAAATACTACTAATATTTGCATCAATATAAGCTGCTTCTGCCATGTTCTCATCTAGGAGTCTGAAAGACACATGAGAACTTCACTCTTACATGTGGAAGAACACCAATGATCCATCTCTGTTTTGTTTTCAGTGGAAGGTAACTAACATTTTCCCCCTCAATAACAACATGTGGTGTGCTCTCTGGAAAAAACAAAGTATTGGACAATGCTGCATCGTGAGCTGATCACAGACCAGTTATATGTATCACAACCATAACAAACCTTATGAGAGATAGTAAACTACTAGACTGCAAATTGGAGGGATTACTAGGACACATGAAAATGATAGGCTAGATATAATAAGGTACATGTGGAAAATAAAGGCTGAGTTGTCCTATCTTAAAAACGTATAAAATGTAGTATAAACCCTCTTGCTATCACAGGATTGTATGAACATAAATTGAAAAATTCTTAACAGAATATTAGTAAACCAGATGTAAGCATCGTATAAAAGATAATCCATTATGTCCAAGGCCTACAAGTTTAATATTTTACAAATAAATTAATATATTCTTATTTAAGAATTATCTTAATAAATGTAGGAAAATATTTGTCAAAATCCAACAGATAGCTATAATAAAATTAGTCATCAATCAGGAATACAAGGAAATTCCTTAATGTCGCAAAGTCATTTTCAATAAAATGCACATAGCACATGTCATTTGTAAAGTGAAAGCATTGAAAACATTCCGGAACCAGACAAAATGATTGAATCTCATCATTGCACTAGATGCTGAGAACTATTATATCAATGGCAAGATACTAAAGGCAGGAAAAAGAAAACTAAAATGAAATGAGGTCATCTGTCTATATAGAAAAGCCAAAGGATATCACTGATAAATTATGACAAGGAATTAGAAAATTTTAGCAAAATTTTCAAAGCTGTGGTATATAAAATCAAAATTCAAAAATCAATAACATTTATACATATTTGTCTCAATCAGGTGGAAAGTAAAGTTGTGCAAAGATTGTACAATATGATAAAAAGCTGTGGCTAGCATTTCTATCCTAAGTTATCTATAGATCCAAATCAATTCTGATTAAAGACTCCACAGAATTACTTTTGTCTCTTTTTCTCTGTTCTTTTTGTGTATAAAACTTAAGGGGATGATTCTAAGTTGATATAGAAGAACCTAAATACTCCTTAAGAAGAATAACATGGGTGTGGGGTAGGGTGGAATTTGCCCTGCCATTTATCAAAAATTATTATAAATATATAATTAATAACAATATTGTATTGATAAGGATAGAAAAATCTAACAAAGTAAAAGAGGTGCACGTATATGGACAATGGATTTAAAATAGTGTTATATTAAAATCAGTAGAAAATAATAGACTTTTCAACCAATACTGTTGACAAATCTAACCATCTCTATGGAGAAAATATAAACTTTGTCCCTTGACTAACACCATATAAATATTTATAAATGAAAAGTAAAAATAGTTTACAGTATGGCAACTTAAAATAATGTCTCTATGAATTTAAATAGAGAAGAATTTATTAAACCCAATATCACTGATTATTTCAGCTACATTAAGGACCAATCATTGTAGAATGAAGAAGCCCCAAACTGGGAGAAAATATATGTCACACATAGATGTGATCAGTGTAAGTTTTCAGAATGAGTGAATAACTGCTATAAATCAGGTAGAGAGACACAGTCTGATAAAAATGGGAAAAATGAATAAACAAGTGTTAGGTAGTTAGTCAGGCATGAGCGACAGGAGCCAAGGCCCAGCTATGTAATGTTAGAAACTTCCCTTGAAGACCTTCCTTAAGTACCTCCCAGAAACACCTCCCTTTTAGGGTTATAAATTACTCCAAATCCTAGAGCACAAAGGCTGTAAAAGTTGCCAGCTACAAATGCATGTGCAAAAATTGCTGCCCATAACTTCAGCCTCATTGTATCATTATTATAATGTCATGACTATGCCTAGAAGTTCATAAATTTAATTATAACAGACTGAATTCTGAGTAAGCACACCCACAATAAGCTAAGCATTATATAGCAGCCAACTAACTGTCAGTCAAGGTGACTTCACATACAGATTATCTAGGACCTCCCATCAAGGCTCAAATATAAACAGACTTTCCCACTTCTGCATTGTTACAGCTATCCTGGCTGGAAACCTGCCCCTCCCTTAGGGCGTACTATCTTATCTCTTCACTTCCTAAATTCCACAGGGCTGCAGCTTTCCTTAGTGACCTGGTCTCCCTCTAAAATGTACTTTCAATAAATTTTGCTTTTTCTCACTTTCACCAACCTGTAATTCTTTGCTGTGTTGGCTGGGAAGAACCAAGGAACAACACACACCACCACTGTCCACTGCCCTCCTCTTCTCCTCCCCTATGCCACTGAGGCACAGGGTGAATTTCACACCACGCCAGAGGTGACACAAGCATTTAACATAATAGAAACCCAAATAACCAATAAACTTGTGAGAAGATTTCCGATCTGATTTGTAATCAGTAACATGCAAATTTATAACATTTTGTGCCTGCTAGACTGGCAAATTTAGAGTCTAGCAATATCAAATGTTGGTGAGAATTGGGAACGTTTTAAAACTGCTGTTGGAAATGGACATCGGTGGGCCACTTTGGGGAAAAAAATTGGCATATAGAACATTGAAGATGCTCCTAATCTATGATCCAAGAATTCTACTCCTTTTCATGTGCACCAGGAGACAAATGGATGAATAAGCTCAGCAGCAAATATACTGGTAAATATTAGAAAGCAATTCATGTGTTCCTCAGTATTAGAATGAAAAATACATTATGATAAAGTCATAAATTAGAAAAGTGAGTATACACGTAAGCACTATATAGATGGATATTCGGAACATAAAGATTAAGGAAAAAGGCAAATTGCTGCAGAGCACACTGCACAATTCCATTTCCTACAATTCAAAATGAAGTAAGAGGCATTTTGCTTAGAAAAGTAATTTTAGTTACAGAATGCAAAAAAAATAAAAAATAAAAAGGAAACGATAAACATAATATACAGGTTACTAGGTGGGGGAAGAGACACAAGTGGTGAGGACATGAAAGGAACTACAGTAAAGAAGGGTCTCCCTGTAACATTTGCCTTATTACCATGTGCATAGCTGTTCATTTGATTCTTTATACTTTACAGTACATAGTTTAAAATACTAATTGGAATTTGGTCACTATTTAATTATTTTAAAATATTTTTTCATCAACACATTTTATTTTTTAAAAGAAGCAGTAAGACTTCCAATAGACTGACATAGAGAGATGCAAGCTTTTGTAATTCCTTGTCTGTTAGGTTTCTTGCATGTGTGAATCTCATTTGACTTCTGCATACCCCCCGATGGAGCTCAGAGCCTATCCAAGGCATTGTGTTTATTTTAGCAATGTCAAACAATTAAAAAAAAAATCTTTACAGATAAAGTTGTTCTTTTATTTAGTGATATATTCAACTGTCAAGTATGTACTATTTTTAAGTTCCTTCTTATGTTAAGCATGAGGAAGGCTAATGCCCTCTCACTGTTTACAATTTTAGCAGGAGAGATAAGACTAGTCCAAAGACAGCTCTGTTACAAGGCAGTAAGAGAGGAGTGCTGCCTGAGGAGCAAAAATGCAGGTGCTAGAAGAGTTGAAAGACAGAAGAATGATTGCCTGGATAATCATGCAGCTATTTCACTACAATAGCTGCCCCGGGAACTTTATATGCAAATTCCTAGGGTTGGGATGAGAACTTGGAAGAAAGTCTCAGGAAGGAAATTGGAATTTCATAATAAGGAAATCAGTGGAAGCAAGGCTTCTTTTAAACAACAGCTGTCAGATTCTCTCTGGTAAAACAAAATATTGCCTGAGACAGATGGGGTGGTGTTCATCAGCTCATCTGCGAGTTTAATTTAGATTGACATTCTGACCCCAACTAACTATGAAGACTTCAGTAATGTGTTGTAAGCTCAGGCATGCAACATGCTGCATATTGTACCAACAGGGATAATGTAGTGCGTTGTACGTGCATGTGTGTGTGTGTGCACGTGCACACGTATGTAGAGAGTAAAAGTAAGGAAATATGTAGAGATATGGAATGGATGTGGGATTCACCTCTCACTGAGTACATACAAAATGCAGCAAAGAGTATTTAGTACTCTGGGGTAAACAATAGTCTGTTGGTCTAATTTTTCCCTTGGGGAAAATGTACTACTTCATCTTTAAAAATCATAATTGATTCCCTGATATAGTGATCAAATTCTAAACATTTGCCTGATTTCCAGATTTTTATTTCAGATTTCCTGCTGGACAACTCCCAAAGGTTTACTAATAAGCATTTCATACTCAACATGTTCGGAAAGAAATTCCTTATCTGTCCTTCTATTTGACTCCTAAATTTTTAAAATTAGTGCCATGTCATGTTGTCAATTGCTCATCCTTAAAACCTACAGAAACATCTGCAGAGACTTCTTTTTACTCACCACTTAGGGCCATTTGCTGCAGTATGCAGTTTGCCTCTACGAAGGTCTTTTTATTCATCTGTTTCTTGGAATTTTCATTAACATCGCATGGGTTTATTTCCCATGACTTTTCTAAATTTATGTACAGTTTCCCATTTTTCTTTACCTTCTCTTTTCACATCCAGTCTCTCTTACATTTTCTTGAAAATATTTTGTCTAAAAAGTAAATCCATTTATATTTTACTCCTATAGAAAGTCTTTCAAACCCTTCAATAACAATCTATCGCTCTCAAAGTAAAGACTCTGCCCTTCCCCTTACACTCAAGGCATCCAAATATGGCTTACTTTAAATTTTCTCCTTTCAGGTGTACTATTCTCTAGTCCAGCTGGTCAGTTTATTAATACGCAACATAGTCCAATTTTTTTGCATCTTCTGATTTCGTTCATGTTTCTTCTGTGCAGAATTCCCTAACTCTTTATCTGTCAAAGTCCCATCTAAATCTCAAGCCCACTTTTTATAAAGCTTCTGTAGCTTGCTCAGCCATCAATCTTTTCTCTTTAAAATGTTTTGGTTTTGTTTTTTTTTTTTGTATGTGTTTTGGTAGCCATTTAGCTATTCTCAGCCTCTCTGTATATGGACTTATCTTTCCCTTGTACTAAATGATAAGCTCCTTGTGGTCAAAAACTTTGTTGTTAATATCAAAATCATCACAAAACTTACATATATCAGGTACAAAATGAAACACAGAGATGAAAAGATAAATAAAAAATAAGTCAGTCTTATACCATGGACATCATCAGTATATCTATTACCTCAGCATAAAGCAGAAAGTCTTAGATGTAATAGGTATATAAAAACTATTTTGCTTATTTTGAATGGATAATAGTATCAGTGAGACCATGAGACTCTCTTTTAGTCTAGGACTAATTTCTTTAAACCTTTCTTCTAAAGACATTTCACTATTTCTATTAATTCTTTATTCTATCTCTCAGTCTTTCTCTCTGTTTATTTCTCTCTACATATATACATTTCCTTTAGAAATTTATTGTTACTAGGTATAGTGTCTAATGTTACATATATAGTGGAATTCTAAGAGAAAGTTGTATTATTGGCTCATGTATTTGTGCTAAAGGAGATATAATTATTATTTAATAAAAGCCACCTGCAAAAGAACGAAACTAGACTGCTGTCTATCACCACACACCAAAATTAACTCAAAATTGATTGAGGACTTGAATATAAGACATGAAACAATAAAATGCATAGAAGAAAATATAAGAATGAAATTCAAAGACCTTGGACTTAAAGAGGATTTTATGAATTTGACCTCCAAGGCAAAGGAAGTAAAAGCTAAAATAAATGGTTGGGACTACATCAAACTTAAAAGCTTCTGCTCAGCAAACAAAATTGTCAACGAGATAAAGAGACAGTCATTTGAATGGGAAAATATATTTGTAAGCAATCCCTCCGATAAGGGTCTAGTATCCAAAATATATGAAGAACTCATATAACTCAATAACAACAACAAAATGAATGATCCAATCAAAAACTGGGCAGAGGATCTGAACAGACACTTCTCCCTAGAGGACATACGAATGGCCAACAAATATTTGAAAAGATGCTCAACATCACTAGCTATTAAGGAAATGCACATCAAAACCACAATGAGATACCATCTCACACCTGTTAGAATAGCTATAATCAACAGGACAAGTAATAACAAATGTTGGAGAGGATGTGGAGAAATAGGAACCCTCATACACTGCTTATGGGACTGCAAATTGGCACAGCCACTATGGAAAACAGTACAGAGGTTTCTCAAAAAACTAAGAATTAATCTATCATATGATCCAGCAATCCCTCTACTGAGTATTTACCCCCAAAACTTGAAAACCTATACCAAAAAGATATTTGCACATCGATATTCATAGCAGCATTATTCACAGTGGCCAGGACATGGAAGCGACCAAAGTGTCCTATGGAAGATGATTGGCTAAAGAAGCTGGTGTACATATATACAATGGAATATTACTCAGCCATAAGAAGAGGTGAAATACTGCCATTTGCGACAACATGCATAGATCTCAAGATAATTATACTAAGCGAAATAAGTCAGACAGAAAAAGTTGAAAATCACATGATATCATTTATATGTGGGATTTAAACCTAAAAGCAACAAATGAACAGGACAAACAGAGACTTATGGACATGGACTATAGAATAGTGGTTATCAGAGGGTAGTGGGTAGGGGAAGGGGGGACGTAGATTGGTTAAAGGGGGTCTTATGAGGTGACAGAAAGAAATCTAACTATGAGAGGTGAACACACAGTGTAAATATATGTGTGTGTGTGTGTGTGTGTGTGTGTGTATATATATACGCAATATATATAAAGTATATATATGCCTTATTGTTAAAGTGCACAGATGAAACTTACTGAATTTCATTAACCAATGTCAATTAATGTTATTAATAACTAATTAATTTATTATTAAAAATTAATTTTTAAAAGTAAATAAATAAATTAATTTTTTTCTGTTGTATACTAAAAATAAAAAATAAATTATTATCTAACAATAGATATTGAATTTGAAGTATAAAGCCTAGTAAAGTTTCTTTAGTCTACCATTTCTAGAGTAAGATGTAATTTAGGTTTTTGACATTTTGCGATATGTGTGTGTGTGGAAATGAAAGTGAAGAAGTAGCTAACGGTACAAAAGCATGAGAATAGAGTGGAGAGATGTCTTTGAACTTCTGTAATTGAAGATGTTGCCTACAAAGAAATTTATAGATGATCTTATCAAAGTCATGTCTAAGTCCTGTTATGGTCGGGTCAAAGTAGTTTATGATGGTAGCTCAGAAAAGATGGTCCGGGAACACATGAGAACTTTCCATTGATTTCCTTCTGAGGAACATCTTTCTACTGCATGTGGGACATGTATCTCTGCTTTTAATTTAAATAACACTAAGTCATTTGATTTGTTTCACGTCTGCTGATACCACCTGTCTTACCTGCTGGGTTCTCTTAGACCCCTTGCAGAGAAAAGAAAATGTTATTTACTCTACTTTATTATCCCTAAAGCGATTGTGTGTGTTAAAAATATTTATGGGCTTTTATTGCTACTAATTATGAAAAAAAGAGACAACAGGTAAAACAAATATATAGCAAATATTGGTGTACAATGAATAGCAAAAGTAATTATGACTCTTTTCCAATATTTTCTTTTTAAATTTTAAATCTATAAGCTCTTTTTACAGTTAAAAATTGCTTCTTAATTCCAAATGTTATTAAATTTGATAATATTAATTAAATATTAATTAATTAATTAAAAATTTGCTTTACTTTTAGGTCTGAAACTCTATTAAACCAGTTTTAAAAAATATGAAAATTTCCCACCAGATCAATAAAATTCAAGTTAACATTAATTTAATATGGCATACATTTTAGGAATTTTTTTGAAAGATGTAATTACTGATGAATTCAAAAGTATAAAATGATACTTTTCCACTTTTTTCATTTTTATTTTGAACATGCTGGACAATGTTTTGCATTGTAGTTTTATCATTGACCTTATTTTGTCTTTAAAATAACTAATAATTTTAACTATCAGGGAATTATTTTGAAGATCCAATCGATTTAATCATCTTCATAAAATACAATAAAATAATTTGAAGTGTGAAGCCTTTTATTAAATATTCAGTATCATAATTACTTTTATGGTAATTAAATCTATACAAAAAAATCTGTAGGTAAAATGGTTATAATACTGACTACTGCAGTACAGGTTCTGTTGAGTTCTGCAGAGTTCAAAGACCATGTGCTATTTGATGAATTACTTTCTCCACTACTCTTCCTATGTAAATGACTGTAAAATCTTTATTTATACAGCTTGCCATGAGGTAATTTGTTCTTTACTTGGGGCCAATGCAAATGCAAACTCCAGAACTTCAATAGGGCAGTATAATATGGTCATAAATTGATCATACACACAATCTGTGATATGCTTACATATTTTTTAAGATTAGCAAAATAAATGAAGGAAATTCAATAATAGTCTTACAACTAGCAAGTAAATCTCTAGGGATAGTAAGTATAGTAATTCCTTCTTTTATACTGACTCCGTGGCATCTCCTCATTTTCTTAGTCCTATTAGGGTAAAAAATATATGCACAAAATGCTTAATCATTTAAGATTTCTCCAGATTTGAATGTTATTTATAGCTCAAGGTAAATCCAGATAAAATGAGAGCTTCACTGTTTTACACAGGAAAGATCTACTTAGGTCATTTCCCAACAGTTACCAAATCCAAAGCAAGCTTAATATATCTTAAATATTTAAAGGAAAGATTGATTTGAAGAAGAAAATAATTATAAGACTTGTAGAAGAGCTGGATTTTTTTATTAATTTAAAAATATTTTACTCATTCAATAAAAGTTGTTAATTTATTGTATGGCATGCCCTAAGAATTTCGTTACTATATAGTTTTATCTACTTCTATTTCAATTCCCTGGAAATGTTGCCACAAAAAGTAAGCAGGGGGGACTTTACATTCTATAATTCATTTATGTTAATTTTGTGTTCTCTTTTTTTCTAAATAAGCTTTAAAGCCTCTAAATATATATTTGAGGCCTCCAAATAAATACAAATATTATACACGAAACATATAAACATATGTTTTACCCATAGCAGGAAATTTTGTAAAGTTAAAGGGAAAGTAAACTCATTATTATTATTCATATCAGGTAATTTCTGCAAACCAAACTCATTAATGCTACCATTGGAAAAGAATTGCCACAATTTATATTTTACTTCTAAACATGTTTAATTCAGGCTTTTGGCAGTCTTTTGTTTCAGAAAATAAGCTGATTTAATAATTTGAAAAATATAAACAGAACTCAGTGTATTTTCAGTTTAACTGAAAGCAAACACCCATAAAAGTAAGATTTTAGTAGGATTGGTCAATATCTAATGAACTTGAAAGGAAGATATTTATTCAGTTCTGAAACATAATCAATTTTTAGATGATGAGAACAAATTTAAACTTAAGAGTCCAGTAAATCTTGGTTATTTAAGTAGTCTACTGTAGTTTAGTTGTTTTATTTTCCCTTAATAAAATAATGTGAAAAAGAAAGTATATGGTTGACATTTATAAGTTTTGTTGCTCACAAATGGCTGCCCTTAAGTGTAGATTAAGTTCTTTAAGTTTCTTTTCTTAAAAGCAAGCTCTTGATCTAAAATTATGTTGAAAGTCTATTATTGGCAAGAGAGGTGAGAGAAAGGATAGATGTGAGTAAAAACCAATCTGTTGCACCACAGTTTTCCATCTCCAGATGAGTTTAACTGTTGACGCTTTCTTCATGACCACCATTTTACACTTTGCTGCTTTCTATATAGCCTTTTAAGGTTTAGCTCATTATTTTAGAATTTGCTTGCCACTCTTCCTTGGTTATACATCTTTTTGACTTTATTAAGTTACTAAAACTACATTTCAGAACTAAATATAGCCAGTAAACATTATGGCATATGGAAATTTATAGACATACATAAAGTTAGAGGTAAAAGATATTTTCATAAATTATATGAAACTTTAAAAAATATACTGAGTAATCATTTCAATCCATTGTTATAAAATGGGATCTATTCTTCTCCCCATTGCTCCAAAACAGCATTACTTCAAGAAAAAAAACTTGATTTAAGGACATTTGTAAAATTTGCACACTGTTTGCCATAGTCAATAGGATTTTCCTCCCTCTTACAAACTATTGCCTATGCCTCTAGGTAATATAGAGAGACAAACAAATAATGATAGTATTAAAACAAAGGGAGATTTAGCAATTTCTAAATATATTTGATCAAACAGTGAAATCAAACTTTATAATTCATGCTAATGTCTGCTTTATCTTAAACTGTGAGTTATTTTATTTGCCCATATGCTTTGGTAAAATTAAAGATAACCATAATCTCCACTCTTACTTTTTTCATATAGTAAAAATCATAATCCAAATAAAATGAACAAATAAAATAAACTTTGAAATAAGTTTTGCTGTTGTGTAGTCAACCAGAATTCAGGGTATAAATGTTACTGACAAACTTAAGTGTATTATATGAATTTTTATTTGCCTATAGCAACAAGCTCTGCCTGAGGAGTCAACCATACCATTAATAGTTAAACAGACAAATATAAACTATTAAAACTGCAAATATTATAGTTGATCATGTTCTCTATTACCCCAAACAAATCCATTTCATTGCAAGCCAAAATGTTAAAATAGGTTAATTGTCTCTTTTTTTGGCAATGATGACTTCTGCATATGTAATGCTCAAATCACCTTATTTTTACACAGATCATTGCTTTCAAGACATCAAAGAATTTTTTAAAATGTAATTTTAGCAATGCTTGCAACACCCACTAAATTTGGTAGTAACTAATTATATTCTAGTTGAAGGATAGAAAAATGCCAGTTGTAGAACTAAAATAGACGATCTTTTAGTGTTCACTCTAACAGGATTGCCTCACGTTTAACTTAGTTAACTCTTTAGCACTCTGCATCACCCTGCTGAAATATGAGGCCTGGGATATATTTTGAGGAAAATAAAATAATATAAACACAATGCAACTTTTCTTAATGGTTATTGAAATTAGCCACTGCATGTACCTTTTTGTGAGTCCAGGATACAGATGAACCAGCTGCAACTATTTCCAGCACCAGGTCTTGGGATATCCACATTCTCTATGGTAAGAGATGATAAAAGGGGGTGAGTAGTTGGAAGAGTAAGTCACTTTACTTCTCTGTTTAAAAGAAGCAAAAAAAAAAAAAAGCAAAAACTTGAGTTTTTATTTTAAAATACTTCCCTGTTCTTATTAGAGTAGTGTGTCTCTTACTCCTCTCATTGAAATTAATTTCTAAAAGAAAAAAAGAAAAAACTCTTGGTAACAGTTGTGTGAAAATCATTAGTAACACAAATTTCTAAAATCAGTTGAACTAAAGAAAATGAGAAACATATCACTTCTCAAATTTGAGGACAAAGATTGACTGATTCATTAATTTGGTAATTTTAACTTAAAAATATCTTATACTTTAAAAAGTTGGATCCATATCCAAATTTATTTTGCATTTCGAATGAAGTATTGAATTAAATGTAGCTTTGTTGGTTATCAGTTGTATAACTATGGTTATGTGTCTTGAGTCTCAGTTTTATGAGCTATAAAATGAGGGCTCATAATACTTTCTTCACAAAAGATCTTGCAAGATAAAAACATACAAGAAAATGTTAGAGTGGCTAGCACCTAGTTAATGCTAGGTAAACTGTAGAATATTACAACTAGTAGAACATAACATATGCTAGACTATTCACAGTTTAAAAATTGGGCTATCTCAAATATTATTTATCATATAGATTTTTTTTTTTTTTTTAATGAATGATATCTTAGTGAAAGGTATTGGGAACTCCTGTGCAAATGCAAGTCCTATGACACCTACGTTTCATAATTACAGAAGGAAGTATCATTAGGCAAGATTTATTTTCTATTTAAGAAAAGTCAGAATGTAAATGTCACCACTCATCTAGGGTGGCCAAGGGGAAGAGAGAGATTGAAAGAGAGAGAGAATGCAAGTGAGCCAAGCAGGTGTGTGGTATCCTGCCAAAATGCTTTGCTCCAGGCTGGTGGCCACTTGGAAGCTTGAGCCCAACACTTTATTTTACAAAGGGTTTTTAAAATGTGCACAACCAATACATTTCCCAAGCACTTCAATTTGCAGGGCAATCTACTTACAAAAGCCTGTAGAGAAAAGAGTTAGAAGTAGTCTTTTATTAAAACTAAAAATAGCAACTAATAAAATATTAACAAGAACAAATCTATACTAAAGGCAAACAGCAATCTTTAGTAACACAGGCAGCTTTCCATGAAAAGGGAAGTCAAGCAGAAAAGGAAAATTCATGAAAATCAACAATAGGTACTCCTGAGATCTGCTATACCAACATTTTGTAAATTGACAGAAATTTTCCTTTTCTGTACTATTAATTTATGACTATGGACTTTAACAATATGTATGCAGTTTAACACTAAATTGAAAGTTGAGTATCTTATGAAGAAGTCATTTGCCTTACTTTTAAGGGCAAATATTGGGATTTGAGTATTTTCATAGTATAAAGTCAAGTGAGTTTCTCTTTTTTGCCTCTTATGAACTAGACCTTTTATCTACATCATCTCCAATACCCCAACACCGTAAGTCAGTTATTTTATTTTTTTAACCATGTTTCACAACTGACTAATCTGAGGCTCTAAAAGATTAAGAAGTTTGTCTCAGAATGTATTAACAATAAAACACATAGGATTAGAACTTAACATTTGAAACAATGAAATATTTCTAAATTTCAATATGTATTTCTATTTCTACTTGGAAAATATGTTATATTATTTGCTTTTGTCTATCATTGGTTAACATAAAAACAGATTACAAATCTTTATAACTCTCTGAAGGGAATATTGAATAATTTTCCTATTTCATGGTAAAAAAACAAACAAACATAAAATAAGTTTCCTGATATTTCTGTAGAATGTTTATTTTATTAATTATAACAATTTTACTATATCTTTTTCAAATAATAATACACTCATTATAGATTACATAGTACCTCAAAAGGAGAAAATAATAATGACTTTAAATTCAACAACCAGTCATGATATCTATTTTCGATACAAAAAACTTGCTCCATTATATTTTATAATATGAATTTTAAAATTTAATGTCATGTACATATTCTGCCAAAATGTATGTTACATGTAGTAGGTTTAAATTTTATTTTTTAATATTTTTATGTTTTAATTACAGTAAACATACAATATTAGTTTCAAGTGTACAACATAGTAATTAGATATTTATATAACTTATGAAGTGATCACCCCAAAAATCTAGTACCCATCTGATACCATACATAGTTATTACATTAGTGATTGTATTCCCTATGCTATACTTTACATTCCCGTGACTATTTTGTAGCTAACAATTTGTACTTCCAAATCTCTTCCTTTTTTTCACTCATTCCCCCTATCCATCTTCCCTTTGGCAACCATCAAAATGTTCTCTGTATCTTTGGGTTTGTTTCTGGGATTTTTGTTCATTTATTTTGTTCTTTAGATTCCGCATATGAGTGAAATCATATAGTGTTTATCTTTCTCTGACCTATTTCACTTAGTGTTATGCCCTCTAAGTCCATCTATGTTGTTGCAGGTGACAAAATTTCCTTTTTTTATGTCCGAGTAATATTCCATTGTATATATGTGCTCCTTCTTTATTCATTCATCTACTGATGGACATTTAGGTTGCTTTCACATCTGGCTATTATAAATAATGTTGCAATGATATATGGATTCACATGTCCTTTGAAGTGGTGTTTTCGGTTTCTTTGGTTAAAAACCCAGAAGTGGAATCGCTGGGTCCTTATTTATCTCTTGCTATAGCCTTCATTTTAAAGTATATTTTTTCTAGTATAAATATTACTACCTCAGCTTTTTTTCATTTTTATTTTTATGAAATATCTTTTCCCATTCCTTCACTTTCAATCTGTGTGTATCTCAATCTGAAGTGAGTCTCCTGTAGATAGCATATGTAAGTTTATTGTTTCTTATCTATTCAACCATTCTATGTGTTTTAATTGGAGTATTTTACACTTAAAATAATTGTTGATAGACATGTAGTTATTTGTGTTTTATTATTCATATTTTTTGCTTTTTCTTTTTAAAGAAGTCCCTCTAACATTTCTTATAATACTGGTTTAGTGGTGATGAACTTCTACAACTTTTTCCTATCTGGGGAGCTCTTTACCTCTCCCTCGGTTTAAATGATAGTCCTGCTGGGTAGAATAATCTTGATCGCAGGTCCTTGCTTTTCCTCACTTTGAATATTTTATGCCAATTCCTTTGGCCTGTAAAGTTTCTGCTCAGAAATCATCTGCTAGTCTTATGAGAGACTCTTTATAAGTAACTAATTGCTTTTCTCTTGCTTCTTTTAAGATTCTCTTTTTGTCTTTAACCTCTGGCTTTTTAATTATAATGTGCCTTGGCGTGAGCCTCTTTGGTTTCTCATCTTGTTTTTGACTCTACGTTTCCTGGGCTTGTATGTCTATTTCCTTTGCCAGGTTAGGGAAATTTTTTTGTCATTATTTCTTTAGATAAGTTTTCAATTCCTTGCTCTTTCTGTTCTTTCTGCTGTTTCTGGCACTCTTATGATGTGGATATTGGTATGCTTGATATAGTCCTTCGACTATCTTCATATTTTTGGATTCCTTTTTCTTTTTGCTATTCTGATTAGGTGTTTTCTACTACCTTATTTTCCAAGTCCATGATTCAGTCCTCTGTTTAATCTAATCTACTGTTCATTCTCTATAATGTATTCTTCAGTTCAGTTATTGTATTCTTTTTCTGACTGTTCTTTTTAATGTTTTCTATCTGCATTTTTATGTTTTATATTTCTCTGTTGAAGTTCTCACTGAGATCATTGAACATTCTTGAAATCAATATTTTGAACTCTGCATCTTTTAGATTGGTCGTCTGCATTTTGTTTGGTTCCTTTTCTGGAGTTGTATTATGTTCTTCATTTGGGACATGTTTCTTTGTCTCCTCATTTTGGCTGCTTCCCTGGGTTTGTTCTATACATTAGGTGGAGCAGCTAGGTCTCCTGGTCTTGGTAGAGTGGGCTTATGCAGTAGGTTTCCTGTGGCTTCCAGTGACATAGTCTCCTCGGTCACCTAAGCCAGCTGCTCCAACTGCATCTCTTGTGTGGGTTGTGTATGCCCTTCTATTGTGGTTGAGCCTTGTTTGCTGTCAGCATGTCAGTGGGAGGAATTCACCCTCAGGCTGACTGGTTGTGAGGACTGGCCATGACTATAGTAGAGGAGATTTTGTGCAGAAGGTGACCCTACAGAGAAGGATTTGTCTTAGAACAACTCTGGTGCTTGTCGAGTGTGCCCTTTGGGTGTGTCATTTGTGGAAGTGGTTGCAAGACATTCTGATGTGGCCTGAAGCCTGCTACTGGGTATGTTGGTTCTGGGGACTCTTGGGAGGGACCCTGGTATATACCAAAGTCAGCTACTCCCTGTATCCTTCCCTAAGACACTTGGTATAACTTCCAAAGTGATCTGCAGATGGTAGCCACTTGTGCTGTGATTGGAGGTGCCTGGGAGAAGCTAAACTGTGAACTGAGGCTGGCAGCCACTAGAGCTGGGCTTGGGACTGTTCCACAAGGGGTTCGAGACATGAAGAGGAGAGATGCTGCTTGTTTGGGATTTGTGAACCTTTAAGAGATTTTAGGAAATTTCATAGCATGAGCCAAGACATTTTGTTTCTATGAAAAATCCACTGAAAGTGGCTTTGGTAGGCCTATAAGTTGTTTGGGTAGAGTCTCAAGGAATCACTAGGAAGAAAGGGGAAAATTAATCTATAATGACAGAAATCTTATCAGTTATTTTTTGGACCACGTGTGAGGTAGAAGAAAGAAATGCAAAGAGTCATGAGGAACATTTTGTTGATCCCAATATTATATATATTAATGATGAAGTTTACATTGGGTTCAATTATTTGTTAGTATTTATTGAATAGTACATTTAAGATGAGTGTACTTTATTGTTGGAAATATACTTCAACGTTTGTTGAAATAAATAAGTTAGGAAGTCTTTTTATTTTCTTATGCTAAGAAAAAAATATGTATAAAACAAAGAAATGATTAGTCCCTTGAAAGCCCGAAGGAATCACTGGGGAAAACATGGGTTTATGAAATCCTGTTGGGATAGTTGCTTTTTGTATTATTCTATTTTCTCTAATAGATATATGTCCTCTTTTACAAATACCTTGCAAACTTTTATTTTATAGATAATCATCTATTTCTATCTGACTTTCTTTTTCTTTTGTGAATTAAAATACATAAAAATGTGTCAGAATATTTTAAAATCATTTTTCGAAATTTTCCTTCCCCCTTTGTTTTTGCTTTCTAAAAATTCCAAATCCATTGTAGATGTTCCTTACATGATCACCATTACTGTACTCTCTAATTATTTTTTTATAATTTTCAGTTTATTTCTCCAGACCTATAAACACACACACACACACTAACACTCACACTCACACACACACACACTCACACTCACACTCACACACACACCTCCCTAAAGCTTTTTTCTTAATTATTACAATTTTATCAAAGGCTCTGTCTGTCCATGGAGACACACATAGGCTTGTGATCTCTACACGGCTATTTGTATCTCAATATTATGAATTTTATTATATAATCAAATAATCTTTATGAATGTGCTAGTATAATCTCCTCTTCAAATTGATAATGTGTTAAGGATAATACAGATATTGTCGAAGAAAGGTAAGTGGCCTGAGTGTCCACTTGATTTTCTGTAAGTATGTGATATACTCCCTGTATATGGTTTATTCAGTTAAGCATTTAGGAAAAGAAGGCAGGTATTAGAAGATACATCACAGTCAGAATGAGAAGAAAAGCAGAAAAGAGCTAGTTTAAATAGAATACAGAGAGAAGAGATCTGAATGACCACATATTGATTCTCTCTTGTGACAGACTTCCTTATGCTCCCTTTAGTCACATCTCTTAAAGATGGCTTTTAGATGAAGACAGAAGAAAGTCAGAAATAATGAAATCTTGTGGTTGAACCAGAGTTAAATATTTGCATTTCAACATAAAGCTGCTACAGGATATTTTTTCCATGAAAAGTTTCATAGGCATGAATTTTAACTCAATCATTGTTCCTCTTTTTTCTCTGCTGTATTTCACTGTTTCAAAATGTGGAAGTAAGATATCTTTCTCCTCATCAAATATATATATTGAACAACTAAAAATATGTAAGATACTCCATATTTGAGATCTAGTTTAACTTCTAATTACAAGTCCAGTGACTTAAGAAGGCACATTGAAAGGTATATAGAACTTCTCAAGATTTTGTTTTACTTCTACTTCTTTTTCTGCTTTGAACTTCAAAGAGGCTATAAAATATTTCAGTAATTATAATATCTACAATTAAATAAACGCTTTGAGATTCTGACCTTTTCTTCTTGGGGAAATCAATTTGAAAAGTAGTGAATAGATACATTATATTGTTGAGAAACTTTTTCTAAAGGAACTAAAAATACACCAATGATAGACTTATTTATGTCATATTAAACTTATTTCTAATGTTAATAATGATTATATATTTGGCAATTTTTCCCAGGTAATCTCCTGACCTAGTTGTGGTTTAAAATATTACACATGTCCATGTTATTGAGATGGTTTAATAACTCCTCTTAAGAGTAGATTAATAAGCAAGAGGACTCTATGATAATATCCAACCTTTCTCATTCTTGTCTCAATTACAATGTCAACTTTTCATATGTGAAAGATGAAATTTTGCTATTTTTTAATGTTAAATCAACAAATACCAAGTATGACATATAGCTAAAAGATACTGTGTTGACTTCGAACCAGAGTTAATCCACTAGGATTCATAGGGTTTACAGAGGTAATTTACTCATACATTGGCCTTAGTTTCTTATGCATTTTGTAAATCAAAATCCTGTTTTAAGGGCTGTGTCAGTTTGTGGATTTTCACAAATGCAATTTAAAGTATTTTTCAATGTACATTGATCATTCTAATATAACAGTAGAAATCTGTTCAGTCAACATATAAAATAACATTTTTAATGAATTGTGTGATATTTAAGAGAACAAATAATAGTTTTGTTTCATTAATTTGGGCTAATTTAATCCACATTGTTACCAAGGTAGTTTTGGGTAACAATTGTTATGTTGCAAATGAAACCAATAGTTAAGTAGTATTATTATATATTCAATGAATATAAATAATCAGCAAAAAATTTCAAGGAAGAATATCATTGTTCTTTTCATATGTAGCCTCATTTATCATTTATCATTTCTGTCTCTCTTCTTTTGTTCTACGGATTCAAGTTGCTATTTGAAGTCATTTTCTTAGCTTGATACTTGCTCCCAACCATTATTTTTGTGCTATTATTAGCAAATATATTACATTTCTACATGAAACAGGCTCAAAAAATTATTATTTACATTTCGTTTTATGCATTTGCTTTTTTAAATCAAGTGAGAGGAGAAAGGAGAAAAATACGAACTTATACTGTCTTTTATAATTAAATAATTACCTTCACTGGTGTTATTTGTTTTTCCATGTGGATTCAAAATGTCATTTGGAGTCATTTATTTTCAACCTGAAGAATTTCCTTTACTATTTCTTTTAAGATAGGTTAGCTAGTAGCAAATCTTGATTTTGTTATTGTAGTTTTTGAGCAATTTTAATAGATTAACCCCCTGCTTTCTAGTCTAATTTTTTCTGATGAGGATTACATTAATTTTATTGGAGTTCCTTGTAAGTGATGAGTCATTTTTCTCTTACTGTCATCAAGATCTTTTCTCTCTCTTTGGCTTATAGTATTTTTATTATGATTTGCTTGTGGAGTTCTTTTCATTTCTTTTTCTTGGAGTTTGTTGACCTTCCTAAATCTGTGGATTATTGTTTTACAATACATTTTAATAATTTTCATCCATTATTTCTTTAAATATTATTTTTTTCTTTCTTTCTCTATGTCTCCTTTACTTTGGTACTCCCATGATGTATATGTTGGTATATGTTGGTATGTTTAGTGGTATTTACATTTTTTTAAAAACTTTTTTTCTTTTTTTTTTTTCTTATCTCTTCAGCTTGCATGGTCTCTACTGATCTGTTTTCAAGTTCAATAATTATTTTTCTGCTTGTTTAAATCTACTGTTGAGCCCCTCTAGTGCATTATGTTAATTTTTAGTTACCATACTATTCAATTATAGAATTTCTATGTTTTTTTATAAACGATTTTATCTATTGTCATCGGAATTTTCCTCTTTAATTATATTTTCCTTTATTTCCATGTATATGTTTTTAATGTCTGCTTTGAAGTCTTTTTTTTCTACTACAAACTACAACTGGTCACTATCACAGACACTTTCTACTGTACATTGATTATTTCTTTCCTAGTGTATGTGTCATATTTCTTTTTTCTTTCTATGTCTCAGAAAGTTTGTTGGAAACTGGATATTTTTGATAATATATTGTAGCAACTCTGAGTACTGCTCCCACCTTAAGTTCTAGGCTTGTTATTTTTGTTTGCTTGTTTATTGTTTTAGGAACTGGCTAGACTATTTTAGTAAAGTCTATTTTATTCCTTCAATATTAACCCTTTGATGTTTCACCTAATGGGCATCAGAGTTACCTTGGAATAAAAATTGTTCTTGCAGGTACAAAAATAAGTATCTTTTTTTTTTACAGGTACAAATTGCTAATTTTTAAAAATGTATATATATGTATATATATATGTGTATATGTGTGTGTGTGTGTGTGTGTGTGTATATATATATATATACACACTTTTATTCCCATGCTTATGTTTCCTACAAGTCTAGAATACGTTAGTAAAAATATTAACATTTGAAGTGGTAGAAATGGAGAAGGTGTTAACATGGGAGAATTATAAATATTATTATCATAGGCTAAAGCATATATATGTACTTGAATACAGATAAAAAATGATCCTTACACTGAAGTAGAAAACAGCTTATTATAAAAAAAAAATTCAAATATTGTCCAACTAGAATCTTAGAGATCATGGAGTTGATTTTTAAACTCATCTTATTTTTATTTTCTTTATATTTGTTCATGTCCTTTAGTTTCTTATCAGAATTTCTTCTTGCATCAATTTCTTTAGGATAGTAGGGAAAAATAATTGTTAATCTAGAAATAAATACCCAGCTAAGCTAATATTCTTGGAAGACACTTAGACAAACAGAAACTGAGACAATTTATCACCCCTGCATCCTTTCTAAAGGAATTTCTAAGTATATACCTTAGGAAGCAATAAAATGATCTCATTAAGGATGTCTATGACTATATATTACTTTGAACAATGTTGAAATCTATTAATTGCTGTTAAAATTCACTAATTGAGATCTTCCATTCTTGAGACCCATCAATTTCTGGCTGATTGTTTTATCATTTTCAACAATGTTCTGGGTCATGGATTGCTACAGACTTATCCAATGAAATTCAGTTTCCTTTGAAGGAATGGTTATAGAGGTCAGCATTTGAGATTTTTTTCTGATCTCAGAAAGACTCCTCATAGCTCTCTCTTTCCTATATTCTTCCTGATAAATAAGTCAGCCAAGAGTTGAACCTATATCTTTAATGAATCTATGAATCTCCTTCTAATTTCTATTCACCATGTCCTTCGCTGTTTTTGAGAGCGCCTTTAGGCTTCAATTTCTCCACACCCTTTTGCAAATGTAGGTAGTTACTTTTGGAAGAGACCAAGATTTTGTTTTATAATTTTCTCTCTTTTTTCTCTCTTCCCACAACAAAATATGTTACCATCTCTCTAAAGCTGGGAGTAGGGACAAAAGTGCATTCTGATCTGAGTGACATGCCTGCCTGCTCTAGGAACTGAGTGCTAGATGAAAAAAGGGCAGTAACATCAAGCTGTCCCAGCTTGCCTCTCCAACATGAAATCACTGCCTAAAGGGCTTGCAAAGTCATGTGATTAGGGACCCAGAATTCTCAGAAGCACCAAGCTCAAAATAGAACCTCTTCCCACCAGTGGGGACTAAGCCAAAAAGGGAGTACCCACCTCTTGCCTAAAACTAAAACTCAGCTTCACATAGGGTAGGATAAGATATGCTGACATCTTGATCATTTAGGGAAGGTATTTCTCCAACTGGCAGATGGGAATAGAGGGAGTCCTGAGTTCTTGGTTACTTTTATCTTTAGTGGAATTTCTATCTGGCTGAGCTAGGAAAAGGGAGTATTGATTAAAATACTACAGTTTCTCGCTGCTCTTACTGAATTTTAGCAGTTTTTTTTTTTTAGACCTTCCTTTATTGGTTAGATGTTGTTAGCACTATTTCCAGAGACTTTAAATGGTTGTGTTTTGTTTTATTTTGAACATATATGTATATATATGTATATATGTAATGTATACACACACGCGCACACACACGCACACTCACACACAAATTTACTCTGCTAGAAGTGGGTCCACAGAGTTCCTCATGCTATTATGCCAGTGACTTCTGTAATAGATATTTTTTCTTTTCTTTATTTTACTTTTTTGAATAATTGTCTCATATGTCTCTTTAACTTGGTCTTTTTAAAAATATGGAATGAGTTATTTGTTATCACTTATTCAGATACAACATTAATTTCATCTTCTTTATATTTAGAGTAACATATTATATTATATTAATCAAAAAAATTAAATAGCTTTATAAGCACCAATAAATTAGTGTTAACATCATGAATAAGAAATAAATGGTTAAAATGCAGTAATCTTTTAGTTTTAGAGGTTCATAGAGGCAAATATCTTTCTAATAAATGTTTAATGGTCTTCATTAAGCTCTCTTAGAACATTAAAATCATCTAAAATTGCTACAATAATTAGTCTTCTAAACAGCAGAGTGAGCACAAGTAGAATTGATCACTTGCCCAGATTAAACAATGCAGCCCCCAACATTTTGATGACTCTCACTAAAAACAGAAGCTACAATCATATACCCTTTTTATGTAGAGAATAATTGTCAAAAGAATATAAATTCTTGGATACTCTTATTTTTTTCAGATAATATCATTTCAAGAATTAGATGATATACTTCAGCCCAAGACATAGAGAATCAATACAATAGTAGAAAAATGCATTTTTCTATAGCTAAAATAGCATGAAAAGCACTGAAATAAAATAACAATCTGGGCTGGCATCGTAGTCACTTTGATGATTATGGGCTTTTGAAAGATGAACATATTTTGACCATTTCAATCATAAAAGATATGGTCAATTGACTTGTAGAAGGGCAAGAAATGGAGTTTCAGATTCCTCTATTCTATTTTTTACCAAATTATAGAAGGACAAAGCCATTTACAACTTATTTCAGAGTTCTGAAATAAATTATTTTATGGGCATTTGAGTTGCAAATTGTCTATTATTTTGGAACTTAACTGAGGCTACTATTGCAAAAAAGGTTTGAATCGTGTGTAGAAAAAAAGATAAAGTTTCAATAAAAAAAAAAAAAAACCTTTCATCGATACTGGCTATTTATTTCCTGAAGCAAAATTAATTTAAAAATCTCTCTTTACTTAAACTGAACCGATGTTGATTAGACCAAGTTGTAATAATGTTAAGTTCATATTAGTTTCAAGGCTGAGGTAACTCAGAAGAAAACATCAAAGATCAACGGATGCTGATAATATTCCTTCACCACTGATTTAGATGTGTACCAGTGAGTTTCAGGAAAATGATGCAGTTTTCTGAATCTAAAATATATCTTACAGAATATTCTTTAATATATCACCCAACCTTATTTTCTATTGGGGTGCTTCTGAGTCTTTGTACTTTTTTGTATATTAAAATTTTACTCATCTGAAAAATCTCGGCATTCTTTTTAAAAGATGTTTGAGTGTCCTTTGGAAACATTTACTTATAGTATCTTACTTAAGACCTTTACTAATTAGAATAACTATCTTGAGAAATTCTCACTAGTTGCTAAAAGGACTAGATTTTTACCCCCTATCATGCACAAATTAACCATCTTTTTGAAAACCAGGTAATGATTTTTTAAATGTGCAATTTAAAATTTCAAACCATATTACCATTTTCCTCCCAGAAACTTCACTGTCAGTGACTTAGTAAAACCATCATTAATCACAAGATAAGCTACAGTCATGGGGTGATTATAATTTGGTCCCACAGAATCAAAGACAAATGATATGGAATACTATTAGCAATGATAACTTTAATGTAGACATTCATCATGGACTCAGGTTCATTTGATGTGACTTTGGGATAAAAACAAGGGAAATTGCCTAGCTGTTGAAAATTCTATTGCTATTAAATCATAATTTTGACAAAATCACACAAAATAAGAGTGGTAGATTTTGTTTCTCATTTTTCACTCTTTAAAGACGAAATTGCAGGGGGCTTTGAATAACCCAGATGCAGTGCAATTAGAATAGTGAATACTGATTAGTTGTTATCTATCTAATTGCTAATAATAGAAACGGAGGTTTTGGGAAGCAGTCTATTTATAGGAGTAGCAATGCTGCTCCAGTTCATCAGAACAGGTAGGCTGCTAACAGAGGCTAAGGAGGCGCGCGCGCGCGTACACACACACACACACACACACACACACACACACACACAGTACATGCACACACACATTATATACACAATTTTTTTTATCGGTATAATATTTTATTGATCGTAAACTTCTTGAATATACTGCTAATAATCTCTTAAAGCAATAGAACATAGTTTTCAGGAAGAGATCCTTATTACCTAATTTAACTCAAGTACTATCAAGGGCCTCATTTAAGAAGCTATTTACATTTGCAAGGACCTATACAATCATTTTAAAATACTTTTTCTGTAGCAAATCCGTAATGTGAACTGAATTCAGTATCAGGAGTTTGATTGTAAATCTGAACTGGAAATAAAAGTTGACTATGGACTACAGCCTTCTCTTAAAGAATGTATGAGTAGAACTTTAATTCTTCATGTGAAAAAAGTAAATCAAAGCTACTATTTTAGGAATAAATTCAGGCAATATTACTGTGTACTTTATTTCAGTATGTTATTTCATTTATTTTTATTTCCGTCACCCAGACCTACCTGTGTAGCTTGTTCAACTACATCTGTCTCTATCCCTATAAATTTAGTTACTTTTTTCCTCTGTGTTCTTTAGTTGAGTTCTCTAATCACACTCTGTAATCCCAGGGATTAAATGTAATTCTGTGTCCCAGATGGAGTAGATTGGCTGTTAAACCACAAGATCTCTGTAGTGTCAAATTTGAGATCTGGCCCACAAATCTTCTAGTCTTCGAGAGTTGAATTCAGTGAGAGGAATGGCTTTAACACTTATTTCCTTGAATATTTAAAAATATGTATACTTTTGTGGTTGAGAAAAATTTCAGCACTTCAACATTTCAGTTGTATTGATGCCATATAGAAATACACATATGATTTATCTTTAATTTTCTGTAGGTCTACCTATATTGCATTTAGTTTAATATTATCTATATTGTGTCTGCTAATTTCTGTGGTTGGAGGGAATATTCCTTGAAGAAAAATGCTGCCATTTGCTTAAACATATGTCTTGCAATTGGCCCCCATGATCAAGTTCTAAGCATCATGAAAAGATGGTTTAAACATCTAAACTACCAAAAATATATAAGCCTTTTATAAATTGTTGAAAAATTCCTATGGCAAAAAAAAAAAAAAAAATTAAAATTAGAGTTGCCTAATTTAGAATTCCTTTAAAGAATCTGGCTGCTGTAGTAATAATATAAAAGATTAGCTCCTACAAGCCAGAAGGTTATGGTGTAAGTAAGACAACTTAGAGTCTAGCTGCAGGCTGATTACAGGCATGCTAAATTTTATGAAATTGGATAACACATTTAATTTATGCAGCATATATTTATGACCACTGTATTATTTTTCTAGGGCTGTCATATACTGGGTTGCATAAACAACAGAATTTTTTTTTCTCATATTCCTGGAGATTAGAAATCCAAGATCAAGGTGTCAGCAGGGGTTGTTTGTTTATTTTCCTTTCCTTTCCTTTCCTTTCCTTTCCTTTCCTTTCCTTTCCTTTCCTTTCCTTTCCTTTCCTCCTCCTTCCTTCCTTCTCTCCTCTCCTCTCCTCTCCTCTCCTCTCCTCTCCTCTCCTCTCCTCTCCTCTCCTCTCCTCTCCTCTTCCTTCTCCTCTCCTTCCCTTCCCTTCCCTTCCCTTCCCTTCCCTTTTTTTTCTTTTCTTTTCTTTTCTTTTCTTTTCTTTTCTTTTCTTTTCTGTTCTTTTCTTTTCTTTTCTTTTCTTTTCTTTTCTTTTCTTTTCTTTTCTTTTCTTTTCTTTTCTTTTAATGCCTTTGGCACCTGGATTTCCTAGGTGATCTCCCATCCAGGTACTAACCAGGCCCAATCCTGCTTCACTCCTGAGATCAGATGAGATTGGACATGTTCAGGGTGGCATGGCCATAGACTTGTTTCTTCTGAGGACTCCTGTGGCTTGCAGAAGGCCGCCTTCCTGCTGTGTCTTCATGTGGCCTTTCCTCTGTGTGTGTGTATTCTGATGTTTTCCTTTGTGCAAAAGCACCATGCACTATGTAGGTATTTCTCTGAATCCAAATTTCCTCTTCTTAAATGACACCAGTCAAATAGGACCAGGACCTACACTTATGACCTCATTTTTAACTTATCACCATTTTAAAGGCCCTATCTCCAAGTATGCTCATATTCTGAGATACTAGGATTTAAAGGCTTCAACATATAAATTTGAAGGGTAGGACACAAATCAGCCTCTAAGGCACCTGACGTAGCACTAAGGATACGGCATTAGACAGAATCTCTGTCATGCTGGAGCTTAGATCATTCTACTTAATATCTCTAAATTCTCAATTTCCTCATCTATACAACAAACCTACAAACTTTCGCTGGCATTACGTTAGATAACAGAGGAGAATAATTAAGATAGTTCTTAGCCCATAGAAAGTCTCAGCAAATCAGCAGGAGACTGTGATCATAAAACATTGATAAGCATAAGCAAGTTAGATTTAGAAATCTTTACCTTCTCCTGAGATTCTAAATGAGTTAGTTTCCATCAGACAATGACAAGGCTGCTGTCCAAGTGCTTTGCTCATAGGATATGTTCATTGTTTCACAAAGTCATATTCAATTATTTGCCTTCACTATTAATGCAATTATAGGAGTCACTGAGTGTCTGTAAATGATATAAGAACATTTCAATTGTTTAGATACTCAAGTTCCTCTTTCTTTCTTCTTGAAGTTTAAATATCTAGTTATTTAGGTCTAGTTCATTATGTTTGGGTCCAAGGTAGAATGGTACTACCCTTTCTGGTTAACTATTACAAATTCCTAAGAAATGTATTTTCAATTTGGGATATCTCAGTTCAAACAATTCCTTCACCATTGACATATCTGCTGACAAATAGCATTCTTCTTAAGAGCTTTCCCCCTGACTCTTGTGCATATATAGTTATTCAACAAAATATATTTTGTGCCTACTATGTACAGACAATTTTCTCAGTGTTGCAGATACACAAGTCAACAAACTAGACAAAAATCTCTAACTTCATGTAGCTTGCATTTAAGCATTGATTGGGGTAAGTTTTTCTGTAGAGGACACACTGTTTATGCCTACTGCTCCACTACCAAGCAATATGAACCATCATTGTAATTCAGTCTCAACTGCGAAGTAAAGTGAAACAGCATATATACACTTTTTGTATAAATTTTTATCCTTGAAACATAATATAAATATTATTGCAAATATCATTTTGTCCAGAATTATTTTAGGCATTTAAACATGATAAATTTTCTAAAATGTACTCTTAGATATTTTTCAAGTTGCTTTATGCTGAATCTTAGCAAGTATATCTTTTAAATATCACTTATTTTCTATTTCAATTTAGGGACAATCATGCTATTATCTTAGTCTACTGAACTGTCATTTCTTATATGCATTACTGCAAGTTTTCAGTCTTGAGCTCTTATAATAGATTCTATAAACTATAGAAAAGATGTCTTTCTATTTCCAAATTGTTAGCTGACTTTCACTTCTCACTACCTTCCACATTATACTATAGTTTTCAACAGGACAAATAATAGCAACTTTCAGTTCCTCAAACATGTCAATCTGCAACCACGATACTCAACTTTATTTCAAACAAAAAACTACACTGGAATCCATTGGTGAATTTTTTTTCTCTATTTTTGGTAGTGGTTGGAAGGGGTTTCTAGTTATCTGTCTTTATCTAAACTAAGTAGTGAGCTAATGAAGGTGGGGATCATGGTTTACTGTTCTTTGCATGCTCAGCTTCTAGTATAGTTCCTCCTTCACCTTATTTAAATAGCTTTTTTGAGTCATATTTTTCATATTATATAATTCATTCTTTTTAAATATATAATTTGGTGATTTTTTTGTAAATGCATTATTTATCGTGAAAACATAACAAATTCATTTTAAAACATCTTATCCTTCCAAAATGAACATATACTATTTACTTACATGTACCATTTATTCTTCTTCCTCCTGGACTCCCTCTGGGTGACTACTATTTACTTGCTGTCTTTATAGCTTTGTGTCTTCTGGATAAATCAAATCAAAGTATTTGGTCTATAATGTTTTGTATTCTTTCACAGAACAAAATTGCATTCTTTCACTAAAATATTTTGATGTTAATTTATGGCATAATACATATATTCATAGTTTGTTCCTTTTTATATCTGGATAATATTCCACTGTATATGTTAGCACCATTATTATATATATAATGGAAAATATATATAATCAATTCTGTTGGTCTCTACTTTGCTGAGTATGTCTTAATATCTCCTTTATTTATGAAGAATAGTTTTATGAGACATAGAATTCTTTGTTAATAGTGTTTTTCTTTCAAAACTTCAATATATTTTCCCACTGTCTCTTGGCCTATGTGGTTTCAGATAAATCAGCTACGATCTTATCAGAGGATTCTCGTATATGATAAGTCATTTTCTCTTGATGCCTTGAAGCTTTTTTCTTCATCTCTGAGTTTCATTAGATTGCCTAAGAAGTGTCTAAGTGGGGATTTTCTTGAGGTTATTTTAATTTTCGTTTTTTGAGCTGCTCATATGTTTAGATTAAATATTTATAGTAAACTTGGGAACATTTCATTCATTATTTCTTTATTTTTTTCTGATGATTTACCATTATTTTTCTGTTTTTTTTTTTTTCTTTATTCATATGGTGGCATGCTTGATGTTATCCCTCATGTTTACAAAACACTGTTTGTTTTTCTTAATTTTTTGTCCTTTATGGTCCTCAGTCTGGATTATCTCCATCAACCGATGTTCAAGTTCGATCGAGCCAGAAGAAAATCAATAACAATATAGATGAACCAAACTGAACAAATCAGTCAACTTTAATTAGTTTATATGTAATTAATACTATATTCAACCACAGACTATACATTCTTCTCAAGCTCACTTGAAATATTCATCAATGTAGACCATATTCTGAGACATAAAACATACCTTAACAAATTTAAAAAACCCAAAATTCTACAAAGTGTATTCGCAGACCACAATAAAATTAAAGTAGTAATCAAAAACATAAAATACTGGAAAATTCTTAAATATTTGGAAATTTAAGAATATACTTCTAATTAGTACATGGATAAAAAAAGAAGGCTCAAGATTAATAAAAATAATTTGATTAAACGAAATGAAAACGCGTTATCAGAAATTGTTAAATGCAGCAAAAGCAATGCTTTGCGGGTAATTTATAGCATTAAGTGCATATATTAGAAAATAATCTAAACTTAATAACTTAAGCTTCTACCTTAGTAATGTAGAGAAAGAAAAGCAGATTAAGTTTATAAAAACAGGAAAAAAAATAAAAATTCAAGCTAAAATCAACAAATTGGAAACAAAAAAATAAAGAAAACAAACAAACAAAAAAGCTGGTTGTTTGGAAAGACCAATAATATTGGGAAATATCTAGACAGGTTAACTAAGATAAAATGAGAAAAGACACAAATTATCAATGTCAGAAATGAAAGAAGGGTAAGACTAATATCATACTCTTGGGAATTGTTCTATGATTTATTATACAACCAAGTGAGATTTAGTCCTACTATTCAAGGCTGGTTTAACATTAAAAACAATAAATGTAATAAAACATATCCATGTGATAAAAGAAGTTATACCATACAGGCAGTTCAATTGACTCACAAAATTCTCTGACAAAATCCAAGAACAATTCAGGATAAAAATTATCAGCAAACACGTACGAGAATGGGATTTCTTTGGCTTTGTAATAAACATCTACAAAAACCCTACAGCTGTTATTACACTTAATGGTGAGAGACAAGACACTTCATTCTAGATCAGGAGCAAAGTAATTCATCTCTCCACTTCAATTTGACATCATACCAGAAGTCCTGGCTAGTACAATATGGAAAAAAAAAATGAAATGTACACAGATTATTGAAAAGAAAGAAAGAAAATTGTCTTTCTACACAGACAAAATGATTGTCTCTGTGGACAACACCAAAGAATCTATATAAAATCTTCTGGAACTAGTAAGTATTGCATATTTGCAGTTAACAAGATCAATAGTCAAAGATCAATAGCCTTCCTATAAACCAGAAATAAACTATTAAAATTTTTATTTAAAAAGTGCTATTTATAATAGCACCAAAATGGAGTATTTAAGTATAAATTAAACAAAATATTTCTAGGATCTGTATGTATTAAATTACAAAATTAATAAAAAATCAAAGATCTAAATAAGTAGAGAGATATTCTGTTCATAATATGGTTAAGATGCCAATTTTTTTTGACTTGATATATACGAATTCAATAAAATCCTCATTAAAATTTCAGCAAGCATTGTTGATGTTGACAAATTAGTTTAACAAGTTATGTAAAAAGTCAAAGAACTTCACATAGCCAACACAACACTGAAGAACAAAGTTTGAGGACTCATGCTGTATTTCAAGATTTATTATAAAGCTCTGATAATCAAGAAAGCATCATATTGGTGAAAGAATAGACACAGAGATCAATGGGACAGAATGGAAAGCCCAGAATAAAAACCGACAGAAATATAGTCAACTGTTTTTTGATAAAGACACAACAGCAATTCAAAGGAAAAAGGAAAATGTTTTCACTGAATGGTGCAGGAACAATTATTTATTTCCACATGTAAAATATGAATTTAGGCAAAAACGTCTATGTGGCTTGGTTTAGTAATGAGTTTTTGGTAGAATAACAATATTGGGATCCATGAAACAAATTGTCTTTTATTAAAATTACAAATCTATTGTTATGAGAATGGAAAGAAAACCACTGATGAGAAAAAATATTTAAAAATCCATATCTAATGAAGATAGAAACAAATCATAATTCAGCAATAAGAAAATAAATAACCTGTGTTGGTTTCTTGTTTTTGTTGTAACAAATTATGATGAATTCAGAGGCTTAAAACACAAAAAATTATTATTTTATAATTGTGGAAGATTTAAGTCTGAAATGATCAGCAAATATATACTTTTTTGGAGGCCCTATGGAAAATTTTTTTCCTTGCCTCCTACACCTTCTAGAGATTGACCCTGGTCCCATGTCACTCTAGCTTTTGCTTACATCATTATATCTCCTCATCTGACTCTGATTTTTTTGCCTCTCTCTTTTAAGGTCCCTTGTGATTACACTAGGCCTATTTAGATAATCCAGTTTAATCTTCCCATTTCAAGATCCTTAATTTAATCACATCTACAAAGTCCCCTTTGCCATTTAACATAACAGAGTTGCAAGAATTTGGATGTCAACATATGGGAGTAGGAAAGCTTTATTTTATCACACAACCTAGTTAAAAATGAGAAAACATCTGAATAGATACTTTACTAAAAAATAGATATACAAATAGTATGTAAACATATGGAAAGATCATCAACATTGTTTGTTATTAGGGAAGTGCAAATAAAGGCAATATTAAGATACCACTACACACGTGTGAGAATGACTGAAATACAAACAAAACAAAACAAAACAAAACAAAACAAAACCAACAATACTATCTGCTAGTGAGGATGTGTAGCAACAGGAACTTTCATTTATTGCCGGTGGAGTGCAAAATGACACAGTTATTTTGAAGACAGTTTGGCAGTTTCTTACAGGGCTAAACATAGTGTTACCATAGCAATTACACTCCTAGATATTTACCCAAATGATTAGAAAATGTATATACACACAAAAACCTATTCCTGGGTGTTTATAGAAACTATTCATAGTTGCCAAACCTGGAAGCACCCAAGACATCCTTGAATAACTGAATTAAAACAAACTGCAGCATGACATATGATGAAATACTATCCAGTAATAAAAATAAATGAGTTGTCAAGACATGCAAAGGCATGGATGAATCTTAAATGTATAATTCTACATGAAACTTGCCAGTCTAAAAAGCTTGCATAGTATATGACTCCATTCATATGACATTCTGGAAAAGGCAAAACTATAGAGAAGATAAACAATTTAGTGGTCTCTTTTAAATTTTTGGCCAGGCTCTTGTGTGCCCCAACTGCACTTAGCCTTAGGTGATGTTACCAGCAAAATACTATTATTTTCAGTAATGGATTTTTTGTTTTACTTTTTTTGTTGTTTTCCCAGAGCTGAGCCCCAAGTTAAATCAAGTACTTACAAAGACCTGGGAATGAAGCTTTTCCAGAAAGCTTTTCATTTTTTCAGATTGTATTCTGGGACAGGGTTTTCAACAGAGCTCCAATAGGAATGAGTCTTTGTTGGCTGTATGTCAGCTGGCTATCATGCCTATCACACCTATCATGCCACTGAGCTAGGGAATGAAGGAGGATAGCAATAGCCTCAAGTTAAAAAGCCACAGTCCACGCTATTCTTACTGAAATTCAGTATATCTTGAGTAAATGCTTTCAATGTATTATGTGAATTTGGTTAATTTCTAGGGTTCTGAAATGTTTGGTTTTTATTTATTTTCATTTCTTTATTTTTTTGGGGAGGGGGTGGTACTTTTACTGCTCTTTTGGAGAGCGGGTTTACTGACATCCTCATCCCCTCTTTCCAGAAGGTAATCTCTCACAAGCATAGATCTCGATGTTCATTATGTGAATATTCCAGCTGGAATAAAATAATGAATGCACCTGTGGTGTAATGGTGCAGCAAATTGAAGTCATATTGGGGAGGGAGGGCAGTCAAGTGCTGGTATTAAAGGTTTAGATTTTTGTTCCACAAATAAGAAAAAACGCCTCAATATTTTCAATAGAGAAATAACCTGGAAAAATAAGATTTGTGATAAAGTAGGTTTGCTAACTGTAGATGAATCATTGAAGAATACTTTGATTGAGAGAGGTAGGTACTTTTAAAAATTAATCTAGTATTACAATGAAAATTCATGAATTAGGGAAGTCAAAAGAAATGTAAAGAATTGTGAGAAATATTTTTTAAAGAACCATTTGATGAGATTTTGAGATTCGTAAAAAATAGGAAAGATACAAAAGGCTAACATCAAAGATGTTTTTAAGTTTTTAATTTTGAGTTTGGAGAAATTGATCCATAAATTGATATCAGAAATTATTGTTAAAAGGAAGAAAATTAATTGAATGGATTAGTTTAAATATTGATGGGTTATACAAGATGACATTTTCAGACAAGATATTGGAGATATGCAGCTGTAATTCAGTTTAGAGGTTAATGTTTGCTAATATAGATTTGCAGATAAATAGAGGTATAAGAATCAAAGCTCTAAAAATAGAAACATTTTTAAAAGAGACTTTGTGTTTAAAGAGAAGGATCTTGTAACATACAGAGAACATAGTTTTGAAAGTGGAAATAGAGTCTGTGAAGACAGGTTGTGGATAATTTGCTGAATTCTATCAAAGGTGTGATAATTTATTGGGAGGATGCCACTTAAGAACATGTTTACTATATTTGAACTCAGAAAAAATCAGATAAATTAGCAAAGTGAGTGAAAGTGTAGAAGAGATAGAACACAATTTTTTTGAATTTATGCAGCTTTTTAAAATTAATTTATTTTTTATGGTGACATTGGTTGATAAAATCCAGTAAGTTTCAGGTATACAATTCAACAGTATATTGCATTGTGTGTTCACTGCCCACAGTTAGATTTCTTTCTGTCATGAATTTATGCAGTTTTAAAACCACCCTAGTGTTACCTTCAATTGGATCATGAAGCAGAAAGAAGTATATTAATAATAAAACTGGTGAAATCCAAATAATGTTTGGAGTTTAATAAATAATAATAATAGTGCTAATAATAGTAGACATAATAAAGAAAATGACATTATTACTTTGTCCCTCTAGTAGATTACCATCTCTCTACTATGGAGAATGAGAGCATAAATAGAGCTATGACCATAATGCTTTGTCAATGAACTAATGGTAACAAATTTTAGATACAGCTCTTCATTTGAGTTCTTGTATTCTTTCCTTATAGGCAGAAATTTGACATATAGTGAAGGAAGAATTGAAATTATTTCAGTTCTGACAGATCAGAGCTAAATGTTTAATAGGGCATGGTAAAAATTGGGATAGACCTCTATACAATAAAGTAGTCACTAAATATATATTTTATGTTTCATTGTAGTAGTAACACTGCATATACATTTCTGACTTGTAATTATAAAGTACAAGTTATTAAGTTTGCAAGCGAAGTATTGTTTTTGATGTTGCCATTAGATATGCAACTAGAATTAAGACATATAATCACATATGTACTCGGCTTGATTGTATTTTAAATCTGAGTAGTAAACTACCAAATATGTTTTTATTCACATTCAATCTGCTGCCAGTCGAATCTGTTTATCACTTTTTATTAAAATATTTCTGTTTTCTTCAGTTTATCACCTTATTACAGATATTTTCTTACATGCAGTATAACATGTTAATGCTACTGAATCAACAAACTATTCTCAAGTTCTGACTAATATAATTTAATATAAATCTGTTTCATTACATCATTAACACAATGTCTTAAGTGTTTAGGAGAAAATATTAATAATATTGACATTAGCTTTAAAAATACATAGCAAATATTATCTTCCCTTACTACATCATTTGAGAATCTACCTCATATAGGCCATAATTTCCTTAAAGCATGTTTATTTTCCTCAAATAAGCAAATAGTAAATAATGTTTTATTTCATTGATTTTATTTGTTTATTATCTTCTCAACTTCCCTCTAAAATAAATCTTCACAAATTGTTGGCTATTAAAATAAATTGTACTAATGTCATCCCTCAACTTTTTATGACTTTAAAGTCATAAATAGACTAAGAACTAAACAGATTCTTACATGCATACTCTTTTTGTTTCTTGAAATTTTGAGATATAATTTCCAAAATTTGTGTTGTTACAATTTGTTAAATGTGCCATAGAAAAGTAGCCTACTTCTGTGGAGAAAAATCTCTGCCAAGGACTTTTTGTTTTATTTTTATGATGAATGTAGATTTTCCATTAAAAAGCATTTTTTTTTATTTCAATTGTTGAATAAGATACTTAAAATAATTCAGTTGGTTAAAATTAGATGCTGAGGAAGGAAAAGGCACTTGTGTGAATATTTTCTGATTCTATGGCAGTTACATTTGATTGCTAAATATAACTATGCTAATCACTTAACTTATAAAAAGCCAAATTAGTCATAATATTCATGTTGATCTGAGTAATGTTACTTTCTTCACATATGCAAAGTATTAAACACACTTTTACGATAACATTATGCATATTAAATTAAGCCAGCCTTATTTTTAGATAATGGAAAAAATTACTTAGAACTATGACTTATTTTTCTTTCCATCACAATTCTACCCATTTTCTTATTTTAGTTCACATATTGTTTGCAGTTTTCCTAACATCATTTATTGAAGAGGCTTTCCTTTCTCCATTGTATATTTTTGGCTCCTTTGTCAAAAATTATTTGTCTACATAAACAGGGGTAGAGGGAGGGGTTTCTTCTGGACTCTCAATTCTGTTCTGCTGGTCTGTGTGTCTGTTTTTCTGCCAATACCATGCTATTTTTATTATTGTCACTTTGTAGTATAATTTGGAGTCAAGCAAAGTCAAGAACCTCCAGCCTTGTTCTTTTCTCTCAGGATGGTTTTAGTGATTCAAGGTTTTTGTGCTTCCGTGCAAATTTGATGATTTTTTTGTTCTCTTTCTTTAAAAAGTGCTGATGGGAACACACGATGCAACATATATATGACTTATATTGAATTGTACACTTGAAACTTCTTGGATTTTGTTAATTGATGTCACTATAATGAAAAAAAAAGTTGTCCTTTGTAACCTCATGGGCTAATTTCATAAAAAGAAAGTATAAATTCTCCAAATATTTGTATTAGATTCAACTATAGATATCCCATTACATTATCCATCTGACTAATTGGAAGAAAATTTTTCATAAAAAACCAATGCATAACTTTCTGCTAAAAACGTTTATGCCTTCAAAAGCATTTATGTGTACATAATGAGGCAATCTTTAACAAAAAAAGGGTTAATAACTGTAGTGTTGTTTAATGGATGGAAAATGTATTTCCAGCTTCAAACCAAATGGATAATATGAAAGTTAGATCAGTATTTTTCAAAGTATGCTTCCTGGAGGAGCCTCGCTCAGAACCACCTAGATGTATTTGTTAAAAGCGATTGCTGTGGCCTTATTCTGGATCTAATGGGTCAAAGTGCCTGAATATAAAACAGCTACTGAGGAAACCATTGTATCACTGAAGTGTGAAAAACACTGAGTTAGAAGGCAAGCTAGATGGTAGATATTCTGTATAATTGATTTGATGATAGTCTTCTTTAATGAAACTCCATAGAAGACTAGTTGTGCTGCATTGAACACCTCCTCAAACTCCCCATACATTCGATACTTAATCTCCTGTACGAATTCTATTTTGTTATAATATTCACAATGAAATTTGTTTGCCATTTACTATAATACCTCTTAAAATATTCTAATTGGATTATTTTTAAGTACTTTTCTAAAAGCAACATACATTTGTATCTGCATATGAACCAGAAACCTGTATTATATAATCAAATTTTTAAAATAATTCATTTGTCTATTTCACCCAAATTCATCAGTCAAGAACAGGCAATTACTTTTTAAGGCCTAGTGCAAAATCTATATGTTTGTAAATATACTATCCATTTCTAAGTGATGGTAACAGAGCATTAATCTAAATATAGGACCTTTTAAGATCTCACTGGTTACATGTCCATGAAACTATCTTTGCAAGAGAATATTTATGTTCCTTCTACTAGTGAATAGCCAAAATATTGTTTGAAAAAAATGTAAAAAAAAGTAACAAACAAAAAAAGAAAGAAAATAAAGATGTTTTAAGAAAAGAGCTATTTAGATACTTATTATGTATGGTTATTTGTCATTTGAAAATTAAAGACAAAATAAGTCTAAGTTATATAATGCTATCCTGAAATTGTAAATTGTAATTTTACAATTGTAAATTGTAATTTTAAATAATTATTTCTTGAATCAAGTCATGTATGACAACTGATTTCTTTAATCAATTGCTTAGTTTTAAGTGAATTCCCCATTTTAAAACTGCTTTTTACTTATCTTCACACCTATTCTGACCAAATAAATCTAGACTTGTAGTCAATGAAAAAAAAAATACTTAGCAATTTGTTCCTATATAATAAGTATTGAATTTGGCAGAAAATAGAAACAATAGATTTCCAGGTGCATCTCTGCCTCAGTTAAGATGGAACTAAATATCTCAGTCCTGATATCCAATCTATTAATAAAGTAAATATTTGTAAAACAAGAATACTAATGCAATACAGATGCATTACTAATGCAATACAAGAATACTAATGCAATAAAGTGGTATTTAGCACATAGTTTCCTACTTTTTAATTCATTTGCCACTATGAACACATTTTTAAAATTTCAGTGTTTTAAAATACACACTCTTCTCATATGTTGTACAAGGAAACATTTAAATAACTATGTAATATGGGTAAAATATAATAACCTGTAAGATCTTTGCCAGCTGGCACTGAAATGAACCTTCAAAATCATTGTTTTCCCTTTCCTAAAAGACTCCCTAAGGATTACATTGAAAACAATTCAGTCTTGCTGTCTAACACAGTTCATGCATCAACTCCAACCTACAGTGACACAAAAAAATTCCTGCCTTATGCAACCCTGAGTGATACACGATGTACATTTAAAAGACAATTGTAGCATTTATGTTTCATATGTACAACATCTATGTTGAGATCCAGATCTTACTGACATTTACCAATGTAAACTATAATGGAAAAAAGCTTAGGAAAATATACCTAGTGTACATAACTAAATATATGACTCCATGTAACAAAATTACAACTCAGCACTTCAAACAGTTGCATCAAAAAATTGTGCCGAATCGAGTGCTATGTTTTAAAATGAAAATGGGTAGCATATAGTGATATTTAGATTATTCTACTAGAAAAAAAAAATTGTTTTCTTTGCCTTACATTCCAAACTTGATATAGTCCTTTTCAATGTCTTCACGACCATATTTTTGTCTGATTTTGTTTCGTAAATTAGCATTCATTCTTCATATAAGTGACATCAAAATATTTTCTTTGTGTTACTGTAAGAATCATTTTTAAAACTATGTGCTCTTTTGAGCATATTTATTTTCCAACTAAAATTTTTTACTTTAAATTTAAACAGGTGCAAAAGTGCAATTTCCAGTATATTGAAAATATTGTCATCTTAAAATAAAACTGTTACTTTTTAAAATGGAGCCAACTAAATTTAGTTACCAAACTGTTTTGTTAGCTACTAACATGTACATGAATGAGCTCTTCTTTACTAGATGGGATATTTACATTGTACCTTTTCTTCCTATTTTTACATTTAAGTTCTTCCACCCGAATTATGTAAATGTAATACAGCATATCATTTAAAATATATCATTGATTACTCAAGTATATTGATATCTAAGTATAAGCCTTAAAGATATTAATTTTTATGCCTATCAACCTTTAAGTGTTAAAATTTTTGCTCTTGACATTAAAATTAGAATTAGTACACAATTGATTAAAACATCATTAGTATATTATAACTTTTAATAATAATAGTTTAGACTGTGTTTTGTTATAATCTACCCACAAATTCACTGATGATGGTTAGTTCTTGTTTAAATAAGGAATATTTAAATAATATTTATATTATTCATTTTTAAATTTTATGGGAAGAAGCACTGAGTAGTCTAGTACACATATAAATTGTTATATCATGTCACTATTATAACCTTTTGGGTTATGTAAGAAAAATCATATAGTGAAGAATCAGCAAAAAATTATTTTTAATGCTCTATCAGCTGTCAACATGAATAGTCCTCTAATTTTCAAGTTAAGACGTCATCTAACTGCAAAAGAATTCTCATTGTTCAATGCCAATTTAAATGTCATATCTGCCCAGAAACTTTCTCTGACTTCCCAGACTTAGTTATTTTATCTATTCTTCTATACCATTGCATTGCTCTATGCCTATCAGTACATGTATATGGTATAATAAATAAGCTGGCTTCTTATTATTTATTAAATTTCTTATTTACATATGTTGAATAAGTAAAATAATGAACAAATATAAGCTTATTTTACTGTACAGATTTGTAATAGTGCATATGTGACAAAAGTATTTTAATTCCATGATAATGCTCTCAAACTTGTTTCTTCCTTTCTAAATAAGGCTTTTTATTCATCAATAAAAATCTATCATGTATATTCCTGATTATTTGTTGTTGAATTGAGACATATAACTGAATTTTGATGGTCATTTCTTAGAAATGGCCTCTGATTTTAATTGAAAAGCAACATAACAGATATATGAGATAGTAGAATGTTATTAGTATAAAAGGACTATGGCCAGAATATTTTCTGCCACTGATGATGAAAGCTTTGGCAAATTACTTAACCTTGCTATGTTTCAGTTTCTTCATCTGCAACATGGCAATAATAGTAGCGCTTACCATATCTGTTTGTTTCTAACATTAAAGGACATAATAAGAAATTAAGTCATTAGCTTGTATCTTCTCAGCACATTATAAGTCTTCAGTAAATGTTTTAGTCAGCTCAGGTTTCCATTACAAAATCCTGTAGACCGAGTGGCCAAAATAACAGACATTAATTACAGTTCGGAGGCTGGAAAATCCAAGACTAATGTGCTGGGAGGTTCTGTTCCTGGTGAGAACCCTTTTCCTGCATTGTAGATGCCCACCTTTTCCTTGTATCCTTATTCATAGAGAAAGAGAGAGTGCTGGTCTTTTTCTTTTTCGTACAAGGTCAGTAATCTTATCATAGGACACTTCCTCCATAACTTCATCTTAACCTAATTATCTCCCAAAGATCCCCACCTCTAAACACCATCACATTGAGGATTAGAGCTTTAACATATAAATTTGAAGGAGACACAAGCATTCAGTTCATAATAGTAAACACTTATTCTACGTCTATTACTTCTACTTTTCCCATCACCATTACCATCATAATGAGTACCCTCTTCTTCATCATTTGACCTAAAGTTTATGGATAATATTTTAAGCACAAAATAAACCCAGCATGATATAATGTATTTGTGGCTGAAAAGCATGTATACAAAAAGAAATATAATAAAATTCCACATGTGATGCATATGGTGAATACCAATAAGTCTTGTAAATCATAAAAGCATCTGCAATCACAAGCAGGTTTAGTGACTAAAAATTTGAGTGATCTGATGAGGTGGGGCTTGTGATACATCTTGGAATATGGCCTTGCAGTTAATACCCAGGACTTTCTCCATGCAGTCACATCCTTTGAAATCTTAATGTAAATTGGAATGAATGTTATGATAACAATATCTTCTTTTTAGCCTAATGGTCTCTGGGAAAAAAGGCAACAAGTAAACTTCTTTTGCTTTTTTCTTTTGTTCTCTCTCTCTCTATCTCTCTCTCTATCTCTCTCTCTCTCTCTCTCTCTCTCTCTCTCTCTCTCTCATTCTAGAAAATGTGACTTATAAAGGCAGATTCCTGGGACCGGACTCAGGATGTGTTTGTGGTCATGTACATGTGGGGGATGGGGGGGTGTGGCTTACAGAGTGTTATATCATGTACTCAAATCTCAGTGCCATTCACTCTCTCATTTAAGATTCACCACTTGTTCACTACAAAAAGCTAAAAAAAAAAATTGAAAGATGTTTACATTCTGTGAAATCTCCATTAGAACAGGAAATGTTTATTTTCCCCTTGGCATATCTGGAAGAATGGATGGCATTATATAAATACCTGTTAAATTAATTAATAATTATGTAACATCTTATTCGTATGTTTTACATGAGCTTATAAAATATCCAATAGTTTTAACTATCCTTTAAACTATACAATTTATGAGATAAAGAACTGAGTCCAGAACTTAATGAAAAAATGTCTCTATACATGCTTTCATTGACTTACTGATTTTCATCTATTTATTATTAAGCACCTACAGTGATAATGTTACAGCTTTTGTTAATAATGACCATATTTTTCATTAGTTCACTGAAAATAACCCATTTTTATTATATAAATAAATGACATGCAACTCAAATTAAGTCATATTAGATGAATGATAACATTTAATCTTCAACATTCAATCTTTCTTCATTTTTCTTGAAAAGAGTTCACCACAGTCTAAATTAAATTGGTTAGCAATAACATTATGATCACTACACATGCATCAAATTTTCAAAGGGGATTCTCCAGAAAAGAACCTAATTAATGTAATTTTTTGATTTAAGGAAAGCCCTAGGTCCATCTTGAATGCCAAAAACGTAGGCATAAGTAGTGAAATCTTCCTTTGCTTATGATTCTATGTCAATTCCTTACAGAATTATTTGTATAGTTTAAACATAAACTGATGCCTTAATTGGACATTGTTTTGAGACTGTATAAGAATCAAGAAATTAGAAATTAATATCTTATATGAATAAGCATAGCTTTGTTCTTTAAAAATTGTATAAGAAATACTTAAATACGATAAAGCATTCTATTATCGTATATTGGTTTAGCTTGCTTGCTTTTAAATTCATATGAATGGAATTATACATGATGTGTTATTTTGTGTCTAGCTTTTTAAATTCAAAGTTATGTCTCTTGATCCATTGTTTCGTATATAATATTTTATTGTAGCAACACAGGCACTGTATATACACAAATGTCTAATATTGGTAGATATTCACTTTTTAAAAATTTGAGCTATTATAAGTACAGTTACTAGGAATATTTTTGTATATAGTCATTTTTTCTTTTTTTTTTTTTTTTTGCTTTTATATACATTCAATAATTTCTCTCAATATATACCTAGGCTTCTAACTTTAGGATTATTAGGCAGTCTCTTGTTTAATGTTAGAAACTATTGCCAAAGGTTTCCCAAAGTGATGTAGCAACGTACACTCCCATCATCCGTGTATGAGAGTTTCGGGTTGCTTGACATCTTTAATAACATTCTTTTAAATTTAGCCAGTATTGTGATTACATATTGCATTACACAGCAGTTTTAATTTAAATTTCTCAGATAAAAAAGAATGATGAAAATCTTTGCCTATTTTTATTAGCCATATGTATTTCCTTCTCTATTAAGTGCCTGTTTGTGTGTCTTTCACTAATTTTAAAATATGGTTTCCTATTGTTATATTATTTACTTGTCACTGATTTCTGAATACAAGACATTTAAAGAATGTATATCATTGTAAATATTCCCTGCCAGTCTATGGCTTGCTTTTCACTCTTTTAAGTGTTTGTTTTAATGAACAAAAGTACTAAGTTTAATTATGGAATCCAATTTATCAGTCTACTTTTTCACAAGGTTAATACTTTTGTGTCCTAGTTACTGATCTTTGCTTACTCCAAGGTTATGAAGGTATTTTTATGTTTCTTCCAGAAACTTTATTGTTTCTCACTCTTAACAGGCTATGACCCCACCTTGAATTGATTTTTGTGAACGGTGTGAAGTAAATGTCAGGCTTTTATTTTTTCCTATGTGGCTATATAAATGACAGCACCATTTATTGAAAAGCCCATTCTAGCTCCCACTGAAGTCCATTGGCCCCATGGGAGTAAAATATATAGGTAGATTTTTTTTTTTCTGAATATTCTATTCTTCTCCACTGGTCAATTAACTTAATCATGTGCCAATAGCACAATGTTTTAATTACTAAAACTTTATAATAAATATTTATAATGAAGTAATTTAATTCCTCTTTTACTTTTATTCAAGATTGCTTTAAATAGTGTAGATATTTTGCATCCCTATATGAATTTCAGAATAAGTTTGTGAATTTGCAGATGCCTAGACACAGATACAGACTGCACACATACAATATAATAGACATAAAATGAAGCTTTTAAAGCTGATGCAGATGATGATATCCTTAAAAATCTTTCACTGGCATTTGGGTGTAGGTATATTATTTTTTATCATAATTTATGATCATTAAAAATTAGATATAATTTTCATGTTTTATTTTCTCTATATAAATCTGTTATTAATTTCTGCATTATTGTTCAAAATCTATATTAAGATAATGAATCTTCTCATTAAAATATTTAACTAATGTATTATGTTGATTATTATATACATTAGGTACTATAAATTTAATAATTAGCAAGTATAAAATGCATGAAATTAATGGTTTTTAATTTAGATATATTTATAATTTTTAGTGGCCTTAGTAAGTTTCACTACCATAGAGAAAGGAAATTAATTTTGTTGACTTTTTCTATATATTTTTGTTTTACACTGACTTCTAAACTGCTCATCTAAACAATATAGAATACTAAGGAAATCGTAGGAAGTTTGTATACTTTGATTCCATACCCTTAAGAGAAAGGAAATGTTAGCCATAGTAGCCTTTAGGAAGTCCGAAGAGAAGCTCGTAGGAGACTGGACCACTTTACTCTCTGCTTTACACACTTGCATGTCATTCAAGATTTTATTATGCGATTTGTTTTTATTAATAGTAATGGCAGTGCGACATATTCTTAAAAGATGTCTTTATAAATATGTAATTAACCTCTCAACATAAAAGGACTATGAAGGTACTGAAATTATTTCTCAGAAAAGTAAACAAAACTCTTGAGGGAAAATGTATATTTCGTTTTTGTTTTCAAAGGCCTAGCTCTGTTCCTGAACAACAGTAGGTACTATAAAAATAATTGCTGCTGTCAAGTCAGAGTGGATATATCATATTTGTTGGACAGTCTATTATGTCAATGTAGAGAAAGAATTTCTGTGAATTTATATCAAACTGTAGATATTATGTTGCCACAATTTTTAAAGTACAGAATAAGAATTAAAATAAAATTATAGTTTCCTAACAAATAACTTTTAGGGAAAATCAGAAACCAGAGTTATTAAAACATTAGTTACAGCATATTTTTAAAATTACCTCACCTTCTATCATTTATATTACTAACTCATCGATTTACTGACTACCTTATGTATTATGTCCTAAAATTACCTAAATGACTTTGGCTTCAAAAAGAAACAGATGAAAGTGAAATTTGTCTGTGTTGAGCTCAGACAAATCAGTGAAGATATAAGAATAAGATGAGGGTGTGAACAGTATCTGGAGTAAATGCCGACCATGGGAAGATCAGTCCATGTTGACAGTCTTGAAGTTATCTTTTTGTCACCATGATAAAGCCTGTGAATGACACTAACTTAAAGGTCACTTAGGAGTCTAGTGTTTCCCATCAAGACACAAAGCATAGAAACTGTTCATTACTCCACTGACATATTTTGAATAATAATATTTTAATCTAATTTTCTACATATGCTGTTTCCTCTTGGAAATTTCTTGAAGCATTGGACTAGCTGTTTACCAAAAGTTGATTTTTTGATACCAATAGGAAATAAAGAAGAAAATTTAGACTTACTTCAATTATTTCTGCATGTTTAAGGCCTTAGTGATTCCAGAAAATATTCTTGGTGAACATTTTTTTTCCTTATGTGACTTTAGCATGGTCCACAGCTTCAAATTTAATGCTTTTATTTTTGGTGATCAATGTTGATTTTATAACATTTTCTTAAGATTTATGTTATTATATCACATGGGACCAAAACATTAATGCAATTTACATAAAAATTTTGTTTGCTTGTGTCTGGGAATCTTATTGAGGGAATTATATAGTCTCATGGGCAGATAATTTTCTTTATATTGAAAAGACTTAAAATTTTTTTTATTCATTTGTTTTAATGTAGCTGGGTTGTTAATTTTTAGCACATTGGTAGAAAAGCCACAGCAGGAAGCTTTTGGTTCTTACTGAGAAATGTAAATTACAGTAATAATCTTTGCATTAAAAGTGATAAAATAAACTTAATGGGTCCAACCCCACAGTTGTTATTCTGAACTAATAAAAAGAAAAAAAGAAGTTTGTGAATAAAACTGAAAATGTTCCACTAAATCTTCAGTTATTCATAAAAACCTATAAAAACACAATGGAAAAATTCAAAATAAGCTGGACTATTCTTGGCCTTAGGTTTTGTGTCACCATTAATAGAAGTTAAAATTGAATAAGAATCACATACATGTGAATGTATAATAAACTAGTAGTCTGTTTCCTCTTTACTTAAATATGCATGCACATGCATACACACACACACATACACACACAAAGATATAAGTGGCCTTCTCTACTATGGGGGCCAGTAGATGCCAGATATTTCTTTTTCTTACTTCTTGCCACCCTAAATAAAATTCTCAATTTTTTTTTTTAATAACGTTCCAAATATGTCTCTAAAAGATCCTTGTGAAAATATAAGCATGTTGGGGGAAAGGAAACAGGAACACTGAAAATTATTATTTTCCATTAAAAGAATTTCGAATGATTTTCATCTCATTTGGAAACAGAGCCTTGAGAAAGAATTGGATAGAGATTATTATGCATGGTGAAGAGAAAAAAGGGTGACATCAGGAGTTGAACTATTACTCACATGTGGGTTATAATGGAGGAGGGTAGTGTGGAAATACACAGGTCAAGGGAGGGAGAATGATTAGTCATGAAACACCATTCCCCTACAGCACAACATCATCTAGAGTTTGCCCTCTGCATGACTCCTTGGTGCCAATGAGAAAAAAGACAAACAACAGTAATAGGAGCAGTGATGGAATTTTTAGAGTACTTACTATGTATTTTATAAAACCGTATGAAAATCTTCACATGGGTTATTTCAACTTACAGGAGTAGGTGGGGTTTAAGAGGGATCTTACAGAACTAAAAGCATGAAGCTGAAGTTTGCCAAAGAAAGCATTATTTTTCTTCAACTGAAGTTTACTAGCCATTTTACCATGTTCTGTAGAGGCCAATACCGTTAAACTTTTCACATGCAGTATTTTTACATGCACTATTAAAATTGTGCAAGCTCAGACAATGTCATGCCAATAAATTTAATTTAAAATAAATAAATAAATAAACAAACAAACAAACGGACAAATAAATAAATAAATATATTACAATACTTATCCAAGGGAAGAAAAAGGTTTTATACGCTAAAAAGTAGCATGCCTAGCAACTCTGCCAGTCTCAGTACAATTTCTGTCTTATAATATTTGCAATTGAGAATGACTTCACAGATTCTTGTGCTTGAAGAAAAACAACGAGATGTGTTGGTGGTTTATGGCTAGTGTCTGTTCTCAATGGATAGGTATGTACTCTGGTTGGTACTTATTGTACTAGTTGTTATATACAGTATTTTAAATAATATCTTAAAGGATAACTGACAGGAAACTTAGAAGTAATTGTCACCTCTTATAAAAATCCAATTATGTAGGAGCTTGTATCATAGTTGTAGGAAAGCTGTTATATATACCCTTTTTGCATAGCAGCTGCCCATTTTACTATTGCTCTCTAGAGAAATAATAGCACAAGGATGCCCAAACTCTTAAAAGAACAAATCGAAATATTTATTAAGCTTTCCACACTTGCCTATAGTAGTCATGTTTTGACACACTGGGATATATGTGACTATTTTTTCAATTTAATTTGCAGTTTTCACATTTTCATACAAAGTGATAATTATTACCCATTTTAATAGATAAGAATCACAGTTTCTAAGTCTTGTTTACATCAATCCAGAAAAACATTCTAAAGCGATTCTCCACCCACCTACACTATTCAAAAATTTATTGAACATCTATTAATATGCAAATTCTCTGAGAGATGCTCTGAGTGGTTTGAAAAAGAAGTTATTTTTTTCTGCCACAACTCAGTATATGAAAAGATGTGTGCAAAGTCCCTCGTTTTAATTCTATATTTCCTTGAGGGGTGGGTTGCAGGAGAAGCACTTACTTTAAAAAAAAAAAAAGATTTAGACAAATCATTAGGATATGAGAATAATAAGAAAGCTGAAATGCATTTATTGAATAAATATTTACTGAATGTAATCTAATAAGGAGACAAACTGTCTGCAATGAAACAGAAATAAACCTGACAGAGCCGGGGACATCCCAGATAGATAAATTCAGCTCAGCTTTCCACGCTACAGGCTTTTTAGGCATCTCAGAGGAAGACTCTACTCAACTGGGGCTGCAGGGGGATGTGCGTGACGTTAGGCTGGTTAGGATGGCAAGGCTAGGATGAAGAGAACTTTATGTGGATGCTACAAGGCCTGAGCTTTATACCCTGTATGTGCAAACAAGAACAGGTTTGGAGTATGGAGGTGGCTTAGCTAGATTTTGTTTTTAGATAATACCCGGTAGCTGTATAAACTATGCAACCTCGAAGGTGGACATACTAATTAAGGGGTCATACCTGATGCTCATTCATAGGTGGGCAAGTTTAATGCAAATCAATTTTGGTTAGAGATGATTTATCAATGTCATCAATTATTGGGTCTGCTTTCTTTTCAGGTCTTACCTCATCACTGACATGACAGGAGGCCCACTGCGAGAATTCTGGTCTTTTTGCCAAGCAGTTACCTTTCGATGTGGGTTTTATTTCTCCTAATACTCAGCAGCAACTCAGCATCGAAGTTGTAGAGAAAACGTTAGGGATTGAAAGAACATACTACCCTTTGGTGCTTTTAAACAACAACTTGGAAGTGGACAACTCTTTTCTATTTCTTTAAGTAATCTAGGAAAAGAGTTACCCAAGAGTTTAGTGGTTGCTCATTGTTTGAATAAGTACACAGCTTTCAAGTTTACTGCTATAATAGGCAACATTTGCTGAACGTGCTCACATGTCAGACACTGTCCCAATCATTTTATGCATGTATCGTCTCATGTTATCCCCCTCCAAAACTCTATGGAGTAGGTGATATTTTCAGGCCCATTTTACAGAGTGTAGAACTAAGGTTTAGAGACCTGCCTAAGATCATACCAGTGTCCAACCACGCATTGCTTCTCCTCTTTTGGAGTGTTTGCTAGGATCTGTGACTCTCACTTACTTGAGACTTTAGAATCTAGAACTGAATTTCTCTCTTGAACTCATTCTTGCTTTGCAAGGTTGGACAAGAAGTGAAAACTAATGAGTGTTTAAAAAGTACCAGGAAATAGTAAACTAAAAAAAGAGTAAGATTTAATTAATTAATCATAGGAAAGCAGTCACAGCTGTTTTGGATATATTTACCAGAACTGGCACAATTATTTAGAACAGAAAGCAGAAGCAGACACATTGACTGAAACTGCAGGGGGAATTTTGGTAGCAGAATATAATTGCTCATTATTTTTATTTGTATCTTCCCATTTTCTTGTTTTGTTTTCCCTTTGTTCTTTAGTAATACTCAAGACTTTGCATAAAAACACAGTCTTTTCATTGCTTATATAGTTAGGCTGATCCTGCAGCTTTACTCATTTTGAAGTCATCATCAGTTTCTAATATCATTATAATTTCCACAGTAACCAGTTGAGGTATCATAATCATGATAAAGACCAGAATATGACTTCTGAAAAGCAAATGAACTATGAAATAAAACACAGTTTTATGCAAATATTCTAAGCAATAAACCAAAAACAATAAATACCAAAAGATAATCCTGTTGTTATTCTGAGCTTTTGAACTAAAATATTCTAGGACTATTCAGCTTCTCTATAAAGGTTTTATTGAAACTTGGTTTCATTAGTGCACCCAACAGTATTTTTTTTATATCAACATTTGAGCTCATTCATCTTATCTGTATTGTCAAGCAATTAAAAAGATTTAGCATTCTTAAACATCAATATGTTTAATTCATAGTTGAAAAATTACTAGAACATTAAAGATTTTTTCTTTCCAAATATTTTAAAAAGAAGCAAGAGATAATGATGTAGTTATTTTGTCACCTAATACATGTGTGATATACATTAACAAAGTGGCGACAGGCTGTTGCAGTTTCTCAGTGCTGCATGTTTAATGACAACTCTGCTTTTTAACCAAAACAGTGGAAACATAAGATTGTTTTACCAAATACATTTAACAAGCACATGGAGTGTTCATCTGCTCTATTGTATTTCATTTTAAATAAGTATGTGAATGCAATTACAGAACCTTTTCTAAAATCATTGAATTCGATATCAGATATTGCTTAAACCAGGAGTCAGCATCCTTTTTTTCATTTTTATTTTTTTCTTGCAAGGGGCCTGATGGTAGATATTTTCACTTTGCCAGCCATGTGATCTCTATGGCAAGTAAGTAACTCTGCTGTTGGAACAGGAAAGCTGCCACAACTGTACAGGACAACATTTGTAAGGTTGTTTCAATAAAACTTTATTTACAAAAACAAGTGATAGAGTAGAATTGGCCTGAGGGTATTAGTTTGCCACAGTGGTTTAAAGAATGTTTTAAAGACAAAACCTCCTCAAAACATCCTTAACCAATATTTATTATAAGAGTTTTTCAAGCTTTAAATGAATTTTGGTTATGATACATTATCGAAAACAGGAATATTTTATTAGTTTAAAGCTTTTATTAGTTTAAAACTTTTTTGCATTCTCCCATCAGAGACATCTGGGTAAAACATAAATATGATGTCTAGTAGAGTTTGGGATCTAGCTTACAGTTCATGATGTTGCCTGGCAGCATATGAGAGATGAAAAGGAGAACCTATTTGTCTAATTCTTATTAACTCAGAAGCACTGGGTCTCTTCCAGTAGAAAACTGAGCTGCTCATACTCTATGAGGTGAATTGTGCTTTTCTGAGGTGGCAGAAAATGTTCTCATTCATTTTTTTGCTAAAAGTAGGAAGTGAATTCAATACATTAATTGAATCTTACAATATTTTAACTTTTTAGAAATAATCATGAAATAACTTTCTACTTAATTTCTTTCTTTCTCATTTAAAGTAATAAATATTCCTTTTTCTTTAGATAACCAATATTTTTTATTGTTTTGTTGTTGCTACTTTGAGAAAATCAACAATCTTATTTTCTACCTCAGTAAACCTATTGATTTCTATGTAGGTATCCTATCGTAAAATATTATACTGAATTATTTTTATGGAAAGTTTTTCAATTTATTTCTTTGAGATTTTTGTGTATACACATATTGTATAAAATGATGGCTTGTTAATCTTCTCTACTCTAGATCTCTTATTTCTGTTTTATTCTAACTGCATAAAACAAGTTTCAAAAACAACCTTAAAAATAATGATGATAACAGATATCCTGTTAGGGTTGCTAATTTTAACAGATATTTTATTTTATTATTTACTATAATTTACTAAAAGTAACTTTTAAAAAAAGCAAATGTACTTTGTTAATTTTCCTCAATATTTTTGAATAGAAATTTGTGTTGACTTTATCAAATAAAGTTGGTCAAACCTCTTGAGGATGCAATGTTTTTATCTAACTTACTGATATAGTAAATTAGCTTAGTAGTTCCCTTATACTGAATGTCTTTACCCTTATTTTGGAAAATTTCTAGTAATTGTTAAATCATGCTTCTCTTTGAGTGCTAATTTTTCTCGATATATATCTATTTTTTTTTCATATTATGATTTATGTAGTTTCTTATCTATTGTGACCTGGAACAATTTATAAAATATCAATTAATTTGTTCTGTGAAAAATTAAATAATTCATCAATGACAATTAATAAACATTTTTAAGTTTCTCAATGTTATTCTTAGTTATTGATTCATTGACTTCTCTGTGTAATATGTAAAATTATGCATTTATTTAGAAACTCATTTGTTTCATTGATGTTGGAAACTTCAGCACAAAGTAATTATGAATATAATGTTGCATAATATATTGTATTCATAATCTTTTTTTTTTACAACAAAAGTTTCCTTGGTTTGTCTACTTGCTAATTTTTTAAAACGGCTAATCGTAGGTACATGAATAGTATTATTCTTATGATGGGATCATAATAAAAATAAAGCAGGTGAATAATGAATACAGTGCCTTCAATAAGGCATAAATTAGAATTTTCACTTATGAGTCACTGTCACCCATTTCTAGTATATTATTTTTCTACTGCTATTGTAACAAATTACTATAATATTAGTAGCTTAATTGACATAAATTTATTATCTTATAATTCCGTTGTTTTGGAGTTTGACATGGGTTTTACTAGGCCAAAATCAAGATGTAAGCATCGTTCCTCTCTTTTCTGGAGGTTCTATGAGACATTTTGTTTCCTTGCCTTGTCCAGCTTCTAGTGGCCATCCACATTTCTTGGATTATAACACGTTCTCTATTTTCAAAGCTGGTAATGGTATGTCAAGTTCTTTTCACATTGCATCACTCTGACTCTCTTTTTCTACCTCTTTTTTCCACATTTAAGGACCTTTAGAAATTAGAGTGGGTCCACCTAGATTAATCAAGTCCTAAATCTAATTATATATGCAAATCCCTTTTGTCATGTAAGGTAACATATTCACAAATTTGAGGTTTGAGATTAGAACATGGACAACTTTGGTGGGCCATTTTCCTACCTACCACTCCTGGTTTTTTTTTTTTTTTTTTTTTTTTCAGGTTAAGTTGCACATCTTTTGTAAAAGAAAGTGATATACACAAATCTGACTCTTACCCATAATTAATTGTCTTTAATCTTGTCAAATTTATCTTTTAATTGGTTTCTAAGTATGGTCCAAAAAGTAATTTAGTTCTCCATGGTTGACCAAAGATCTATCTGCATAAATTCTTTCATTTGGACACATTTGTGTTAAATTATAAATATCCTCTGTGTTAATATACAGATTGCATCGACAGAATTTGTTTACCTGAGTTGACCATCAGATTAATCAGACTAATTATTTTATTAGCTCAATAAACTATCTAATGTTGGAAAAACATTTTATAATGCTCCTTAAATTAAAAGAACAAAAATAAGCAGGCATCAGATTATCAGTAAGACAGAATAAAATTTCATTATCACTTTGTATATACTTTAGAAAAAATGTGCTTATCAAGGATTCTTTTAATGGTTGCATTTAAATTAGTAGTTTAGTGAAAATTATTTTTAAAGAAAAAGTGAACTGTTGGAACAATGTTTAAAAAAATCCCCTGCTATCTAAATGAAACAGTGACATATACACAGATGTAGTATAAATCCAAATATCTTAGAATTCTTACAAAAATATATGGAGTTTTTCTATGAAATTTGGGCTGTTCCGGAATCAGCACTTTTGCAGATTAAAAGAGCACTTTCTATCAATTTGCTAAGAATATTTGACCCCCCCAAAAATGTAGCAGCCACTTAATATGCATTTTAGTCACATTCTAGGAATGTTCTCAGTATTATTATGCTATGACACAGGTTTTTAGTAATGTAGACCTTATTTATTAAAGCAAAGTTCTCATTGTTTTAGTTTTAAAGTGTGTGTAAGTAGTTAGGAAAATGGATATAGATGATAAATAGATTGATAGGTGTAATCATGGGTGTGTTTAAATTGTGAAATTTGAGCTATATATTTAAGATAACGATCATCTACTACAGTTAGTATTAACTTTCTATAATCTTTCATATTTGGTTTACCCAAATACTTTAATAATTTTCTTAAAGTCTTCCAGCTGTTAAAAATTATGGTGAGAATGGGGATGCATAATTGTTGACCACTGTAGAAAAAGAGTTTGGTTGTTCTTCGAAAAGTGAGAGTTACCACATGACCCTGAAATTTTATCGATAGGTATAGACACACAAGTTTTGAAATAAGGTGCTTAAACATGCTCATAGCATTATTCACAGTAGTCAAAAGGTAGAGACTACCCAAATGTTCATCAGTACATCAATGGACCAATGGATAAACACATTATGATATACATATACAAAGCAATATTATTCAGCCATAAAATAAAATAATGTTGCATGCTGCAAATTGGATGAACCTTCAAAACAATCTAAGTGAAAAAAGCCAAAGATAAAAGGTTAAATATTTTATGATTCCACTTATATGAAATTTCCACAATAGACAAATCCATAGAAACAAAACATAGATCAGTGGTTACCAGGGAAGAACACAAGTGGAAGTAAGAGGAAGGGAATGGGAAGAAACTGATTAATGGGTGTTGGGCTTTACTTTTCAGTGATGAAAATGTTTGAAATTAGATGTAAGTGGTACACATTGTGAATGTTATAAATACTACTGAATTGCTTATGTTAGAAATGGTAAATTGTATAGCATGTGAATTAGTGTATTTAAAAAAAAGTCTGTAGTATAAACAATATAACTTCTCATTTAAGTCAAAGACATTGATACTCTTAGCTTCACAACACTGATGTTGGTGTCCGTTCTTATCTTCACTTGCCCAAGTTGCATCCATATGCAGTCATTCCTCTCTGGACTTTGAAATTCAATGACTGTAGATAGATGTTTTATTGCTACTCAATTACAACCACCCAGCCTCTGTCCATTCTTTAATCTTCCTCTACTATGCCTATGCATCATTTGAGTATGATTCTCATCAGAAGCATTTTAAAACTTGGAAAAGGTGCTCTCAGCCTATTTGCCTACACACTGAGCATAAAAATTTTTCTCGCTGCTCACACACAAGGCATAGAGGTATGTTGCTATTTCACCTATGATCCAAACTTGACCTGAGATTATTTTGACCTTAATGTCCTTTCCTCTCAGTTTTCAAGCATGAATGAAGGTTTTTTACTGAAAACTTCCAGAACCTGGAGATTAATTTCTAATTTAAGGGAAAGACAGAATCTGCTCTGGCTCATCACATTTTTCTATATCCTCCCAGTGTTAACTTCAGGAAATATGTTTAAACTAAAAAATCAAGACCTAACTTTTCCTTTTATTTCAGAATTTGAGTCTTCTCTGAGGCAACATGTGACATATAGTATTAAAGGAATGGGGAATAAAAAATATATATATAAGACTGAAAAAACTGTAATCATAACTTAGTAGAGCATTGTGCATAGATGTTGGTTTCCTAGGGCTAAGTTCTTAACAATTTAACATTGTTATAATCAGTGATTTCAAAACCATATTAGCTAGTGTACTTTCTATACCTATTATGTCGGCAATGGGAACCAGGAAGTCAGAGGTTGAGAAGAGAGATAGTGTCTTTCTTTGAAAAAATCCTCAGAAAACACTCATAAGCAAGAATTATTCACAAATAACTGAAGAATGTAATGTATTTTTGTGAGATTTATGATCTCAGCACAGCAAGGTTTGATCAGGCAACATGATTGATGATCACAGGCATTGTGTTAATAGCTCAGTGACTATTGATTAGTGGTTTCGTAATAGATTATTATTAATTAACACCAAATCTTCCTCTGCCCATCTTCACATATTTATACTGAGACATTGCAGATCCTTTCATCACATGGAATCCATGTTTTCACGCCTTGATTCTGGGTATACCATGAAGCTTACTTCGGCCAATAGAACATTAGTAAATGTCACACAAGGGGAGACTTGAAAAGCATTTCCACATTGAGCTTGTTTTCTTACTCTTCCTAAGAACCTTTGCTAGCTATGTGGACGAGCCTGGACTCATCTGCTGAAAGACTACATGGAAACCACATGGAGAGGGATCCACTCACTTCAGCCATTACAGACAAGGCCATCATAAACCTCCCAGTTCCACATAACTCACCAGCTGAGAAGTTATGATTAAATCTAGCTGAGATCAACTAACCTGGATGATAACTGGTGAACTACTCATCTGGATTCAGTTCAAATAGCCACCCCACAAAATCATGTATTAAACAAGTAGTTCTTTCAGGCCACTAATTTTGGATTGTTTTCTTATGCACCAAAACTAACTCATAAACATGCTGATCTTTCTATTCTATGACTTATTATCATTGCTTCCTAATTCACCAAGATAAAATATAAATTATATCAGTAGTCATTTGTTGAGCATCTATGTATAAAGTTTAGACATTTAAAGAAATCTTTCAAGGTTTGTTTTATGAACTGAATTATGTCCCCCCAAATTCATAAATTGTAGCCCAAACCCTCAATATGACATTATTTAGAGGTAGGCCTTTATAAGAGGTAATCAAGGTTACATGAGATCATATGGAAGGGTCCCTGATCCAACAGGACCAGCATTCTTATAAGAATAGGAAGAGACATCAGGATGTGTACACAGAAAGAAAAATTCATATGAAGACACAGCTGGAAGGCCAGCCAAGAGAGTGGCTTCAGGAGAAACCAAACTTGCTTTCGCCTTGATCTTGGACTTCCGAATCTCCAGAACTCAGAGAAAATAAATTTCTGTTTTTCAGGTCACCCAGTCTATGGTATTTTGTTATGGCAACCCCCAGATTAAAATAGTTTATATTATTATGTTCTTTTTGCAAATGAGGCAAATATGTCTGAGAGGTATTTTTATAACTGGTCTACAGTAACCAGCTAGTACTACAGAGATGAGATCCTAGGCTAGGGTATATTGATGGCGAAACCTAGGTTCTTAGCAATATAGGGAAAACAAAGTGTGCTTTTATTTTACTACCCTGAGAACACCAATAGGTACTGTGATATCCCACAGTATCACAATTTTAATACTCTAATTACTTTTATGGGACAAAAATGGCTTGGAAGCCACATTTATTCCATATATAGGAATATAAAATCAGAACTAAAAAATTTGAAACAATATTGAAGAAAATACTACTTTTATAAAATAAAATAAAATAAAATAAAATGAAAGATGAAACACAAAACATATGCCAAAATAAATCACTTATATAAAGACAATAAGAAAAGAGAAAGTAGGACAAGGAAAATCATTTATGATTCATCAAGAACAGAGTATGATGACCTATTTGGTTTCCTTTTTTTTTTTACTTAAGGCAATATAATTATAGCTTTTGTATATTATGCTGACTTTCTATCATGTCATTTTTGGTTATTAATCCATTATGTGATTTACCACCTAAAATGTTTCTGCTTTTTTTTTTCCTTCGATGAAAAGATTGATAGGAGGTGACTTTTCATTTCTAGTTGCAAGGACTACATATTCCACATTTAAGTCAAATAGGATGTCCTTTTTCTTAATTTGCTAAATCTATTCACTTTCTTGTCTTTTGTTAATAAATTCTTTGGCATGGGGGAATCAAATAGGGCTCTTAAAGTACCTATCAATACCTGGCTACCCTTGAAAAGATAGCGTTATAGACTAAAGGTAGATTAGCCCACTGGTAAAAAAAATTCAAGCACGAGAACTGCTCTGTTCCTGAATCAAACATTTCTCAGAAGTAAGTGAAGATTAATTAAAACTAGTAAAAATACATTTAATAATCTTTACTAATAGATTTAAGCAAATATCCGGTTTAATTAAAAATAAATTAATAATGAGCATGCCTAAAATTCTTTCATTCACTCAATTGTTTTTAAAGTTAAATACCAAATATTTTTTAATTTAATATTGTGTAGTTAAGTACAATTGTGTTTAGTAGGTTCTTATCTTAAACTTTTTCTTTTTTAACTGGACCTGGCTGACTATTTTAGTGACATTTCTTTTTGACAATTCTATCAAGAGATGAATACAAAGTTCTGTTAAAAACTTTCCAACTGTAAATTGCCAATGCTTTTTTAGAAACATTAATCTTAAAACTTATAACATATTTTGGGAATAATTCAAATTTGTCTCTCAACATTAGCATTTAAGTAGGTTATATAAAATATTAAACTAAATATCCCACACTATCATGATATTAATACTTTCTAATTTCTTTTATGGGACAAAAATGACCTGGGTGCTCTATTTATTCCATATATAGGTTAATATGTCTTTACGTGCCTTACGTTCAGATTATTAATATAGAAGATAATGACTCATTGACTGTTTTGAACAATGACTCGGCTTTTTTTTATGTATGTAGATCAATTTTCTCAACAATTTGTGATAATTACTCTTTGATAATAACATTGTTCGTCATGGTATGATTAATATTCAGTATATATAAAAAATGTGCATTCTGTCAGTATATGAGGGACTCAATAAAGACATAAAACAAGTTAAGTAACTTGTCAAAGAAAACAACACTAGTAAGGGGCAGAGCAAGAACTTGAACCCATGTTAGTTTGGATCTAAAATAGTGTTCTTAATCAATATTCTATTCTCCTGGGGTCGCAATATTTCTTTTCACTTGCTCTTGATTCCACAAAATTTTAATTTTCTCTAGAATTCATTTTAATATCTATTATAAGAAGAAAATTCAATATAATTAGCTCTAGGGTAAAATACAAACTCTAAAAGCTATCTTCAAGGTTTGAAAATTGAATTGTTCTACAAAGAACAATTTTTCAATCTTACAGGACTTAGATTGTTATTCTCTATTTTTCTCCAAAAAATTTAGGCAAGATTATTAAAAGAATCAATTTCTTTTAAGTATTTTCAGTATTGGAAAGTTTTTTTTTTTAAGTCATAGATTTACACGTAGAACTTAATAACTTAATATAGATGAGATAATAACTGTGGAATCAAATGTGCTTTCTAGAACATCTGTGATTACATTGTGTGAGTGTCTTGCATTATTCACAGGAGACTAACACACATTTTCACATCTAGTTTTGGCACCATGTTTCTCTGAACTCAGACTGGATTCTGATTTTATGAATGTTGTGGATAATAACTGAAAAGAGAGTAGGACCAGGATGTTTGAGCCTCCTCTCAAATTTGAGAAAGAACTCTGAACATGTTATATATGAGATCTGGTGAATAGGGAAGGAAATCATCAGAAAACTGAAGAAGTATGAGTGAGAAACTAAGTATCAAAACTCTTGGAAGTGTTTAGCGACAAAACAAGACACCAGAATACAATGGAAAGACCAGAACAGTAGAAATTTGGGAAAATGAAAAGAAAAACAACATCCCAGACTTGGGTGGCAGGTCCAACTTATATCCATGACTTTGGGAAAATGAAATTGGTGAGTTTCATGATCCTCATTTATAAAATGTAGATAAAACTGTCCTTTTAGAGATATAAAATACTTTAGGTAATGCTTGCTGCTTGATAGGCAATTGCAAACTTTCATATCATCTTGGCTATATAGTTATATGCCACTTGTTAACATTTTGATCAACTATAGACTGCATTTACTGTGGGGTCTCATAAGATTATAATGGAGCTGAAAAATTCCTATCTGCTAGTGATATCATAGCCATTGTTATGTCATAGTGCAGTACACTGAAAAAATAAATTCTTTTAAGAAATAAGTTTAATGTAGCATAAGTGTATAGTGGTTATAAAGTCTATAGTTTTATACAGTAATGTTCCTAGACCTTCACATTCTCTCACTGATCACACACTGACATACCCAGAGCAACTTTCATTTATAGTAAGCACTCTATCTAGGTGTATCATTTTTTATTTTGTTACCACATTTTTACTGTACTTTTTCTGTTTAGCTACACAGATAATTACCATCATGTTATAATTAGCTATAGTAGTCAGTACAGTAATATGCTATATAGGTTTGTAGCCTAGGAGCAATAGGCTATAAAATATAGCCTAGGTGTGCAGTAGACTATACCATCTAGGTTTGGGAAAGTTTACTCTGTGATGCTCACACAATGATGTAATTGCCTAAAGACACACTTCTCAGACTATGTTCGTGGTTAACCCAAAAATAACTGTATATAGAGATCAAATGGATAGTGTTCTTTAAAAAAATGTAGAAATCACAAGAAGTGGCGAAAATAGTACAAGGGATTCCTTGAGACCTTATACTTAATTTTCACACAGATCGCATTTAACTTAACCATAGTACATTTTAACCAGGCATTGACTTTCGTATAAAGCTATTAACTAAACAGAACTTTTCGGAATTCACCAGCTGCATTTCGATGCATATGTAATGCGTGTGTGGTGTACGTGTGCAAGCGTGTGTGTGTCTGTGGTATGTGTTGGTGTGAGTGGTGTGTGTGTGCTGTGTGTGTATGGTAGATGTGTGCAATTTGTGTGTGTATGTGTGACTGTGTGTTTTGAAATGTAGTACTATAAAATTTTTATTACATGTCTAGGTTCATGTAACCACTATCACAATCAGGATATAGACTAATCTATCATTATAAAGGAACTTCCTTATACTAATCCTTTTAAGCCACATCCTCACCCTAATCCTAACTCTTAGCAATTTCTGTATGATATATCCTTCATCATTATATTTTTATTATTTCCAAATTGTAATATAAATAAAATCATGAATTTTTGAAATTGGCTTTTTTCACTAAGTATAATGCCCTTGAGTTGGCTCACCAAGTTGTTTTGTGTATCAGTAATGTGTTTATTTTATTGCTGAGTAGTTTTCTATTTTAAATATGTATCATGGCTTTTTTATCTATCCACATCTGCCCTTCGAAGGACATTTGGATGGTTTCCAGTTTGGGATATTACAAATAAAGTGGCTATAAACATCATATGAAAATTTCCATATGGATAAGATTATATGTTTCTAGGATAAATCCTCAGGAGTGTAATTGTTGGGTTGTAGGGTAAGAGTATGTTTAACTTTTTATGATAGTGCCAAAGTGTTTTCTAGAAGACCTGTACTATTTTCCGTCTCCAGCAGAAACGGTTGAGAGACTCAGTTGTAGAGGCAGTTGCAGATGGGTGGTGTTTTAAGAAACATAAAATATAAAATAATTTCTTTGACTTTTTGGACAAAGAAGTTAATGGTCATAAAATATATCCGGGGAAAAAAATTGCTCAATAGTATGCTAATACTGAGAAAAAAAGGAAGCCTCAGATTCCCTCTTCTACAAAATTTTGTTTCCTCAAATGATTGAGTGGCTAAATTGCCATGAGACTTGGCTGCTTGGAAATGTACACATTACTTTCTGTATTAATCAGACCATATTCTTGTTTCTGTTCAAAACAGACAACAGATTTTATTGTGTGAATTCATCCTAAATAAACCAAACTTCTTAATGTCTTCAGAGAGTCTTGTAAATATGGTCATTCATTAGCAAGATGGGGGCAGGGAGACTCAATCTAGTGGAGGAAGCATTAGCAAGATTTGGAATGTAACACAATCCCAGCAGGCAATTAAGAGTTGCTTTAAAATAGCTCCTCTTTAAAGAACCCAAGTGTAACACATCTTGTATTATGTTCACAGTGAATAAAGACAATATCCCTGGGAACATCTTCATGGCTGCATTTATTCTTCAAGGGAGACATTTAAAGTATAAAACTAATTTATTTCTAAATCAATTGCAGAAAAACCCAAACATGTTAATGTAATTTTCACTTCTTCTATTTAGTTACTTATAAAATTGTAGACAGAAATTTGAAGATGAATGAGATATCCATCCAAATAATGTTAAACTAGTCAGTGTTGTTCTTTACAGTTTAGCATCTTTTATAATAATTAATGGAATCAAAGATTGCAATTATTTACTTGTAGGGTATAATTAAAATACTTCAAGCAAGGAAGATCATTCTTTTATGGAAACCATTTATTTTAAAACTTCCTCTTTATAGCTCTATGTATTTTCCTAAACTCACCTTGTTTGCCAGCTAAAAAAGCAAAATGAACACAAAGCAAAAATACTTTTTATCAAGGTAAAAAATTATACATAACTATGGATTTTCTGCTGTGAAATGATAATAGAGACTTTAAAATTCATTATGAAATATAATGAGTTTAAAATAGCCAATAAGAAAAATAAATGAAGACAATTACACAGGATCTCACCGATCACGGAGGTGAGGCAGGGATTGAAATGAGCCAGCACCACTGAGAAGCACACAGACCTTAATCTGCTGTTTCATGAAGTAAGAATGAGGGTAATTGTTTGCCCTCCACTCCTCAGACTTTATGTCCTAATTCATGATGTTTTTCATATTGTACTTTAAAAAATAACGTTGCTTTTTGCATTCACATCGTGCCTACCATTTATTTGTTCTTTCACTTTAAATTTTACTTGTATCTTGGGAAAATTGGAAGTAGGCATTTTTAACAAAAAGTAATAAGGCTCTTTAACACACTGTTAATAGTAATAATCACTGCAATAAACTCAAACAAGGAAGGAGAGGTTTCTTTATATAATAGCGAAGACAACAATAATGTTTTTATTGATATTGTGTATCTTCGAGGTAATCAACAAATAAAAAAATGCATTCTTTTCATTGATTGTATTTCCCAAGGCAAATTTATTATAACTCAACAGCTATAAATTATCAGCTTAAAGACAAATATAGATAATATTATACACTAGGGTGCCTTTCTATAAGGATTAGACATTATTTGATGATAGAAATTTGTACCTAAGTATTTCAGAAGCAACTATAGTAAAAACATTCCTTCCATTATTATGGTACTCGACAGAAATTAGATAGTTTAAAGAACATTGTAAAATATGCATTTTAGTGCAAGGTGTTTACCAGACCCACTCTTTGGACATTGAAAGCCCAAGTTAAACACATTTGACTGCATAATGCAAAAACACTTAAGATCAAACTCAGGATTGGATGAGCTAGACACAATTACTGGTGTCAGCGGTTTAAATATAGTTCTTGCTGAGAACACCTTCAAGATAGCTGTTCAGACCCATTCATTTTGCCAAGTAGAGGCAATAATTGGTAACTATCAGTGCACCCTACAAACACCAGGCTCCTCCAAGAATAACCCAGTATGATTAGCTCTCAGCAATTGGCTGCACTTTTGCTGACTTCTTGTGAGTGTTTTTTCACATACAGTCACAGATAAAGCCACTGTAACTGAACACAGCTGATGACTCATTTCATGGCTTTCTGCTTGTCTCTTTCAAAGCTGTTTATTGTTTCTGTTTTAGAAAGAATAAGTAGCTATTTTTAACAAAAGGGTGAGTTTACTTCATTATTCAGAAAAGGATCAAGCAGGCATCTTTTAATCTTAATCAGTTACATGCAGAACATTTCTGGGTTTTGTTCCATAAATACAGCAAAGTTTTACTTAAAGGAACAATGTCAAAGTGACCTTCAAACCTATCTATAGACTTTTGTGTGTTGCTACAGTAAATGCATAATTCAAATTGAGTTTCTCTACAAAATATATTTTGGGAGGAGACATTTCTAGAGATTATAGATGGTTCAAAAGCAATTTAATGCTGGATACACTTGGGGTGCTGTCTGATTCATGAATAATGAGGACACTCAGATGTTCACTTGATATATGGTATTCAAACACAACTCAATGAATATTTCTTATAGAGTCACCTGGAGTGGTTGTGTAGGCGGGACTTGCTGCAAAAATTTAGTTTAAAATAATGTAAAAAGAGGCTAATTTTCTTTTAAAAGAAAATGTACTAGTTTGTTTTAGAACTTAAGAAATAAACACTCATCAATTTGAAAGTTAAATATCATAAAATTTTAAACGAGTTTTCACTCTTTATTGCAATCATGTAGAAAAAAAATTTTTCTCATCCATATTTTACCAAAAGAAAGCAACTTTTTGTTTCTGTTTTTAAATTTAATGGCCACATGTATAATTTATCTCAAATGATTATAAAATTTGAACAAGACAGTGTAAGATTATCATGAAGCAAGTTAATGACCAAGCCATTTCCACACTTTGCTCTCAGCCTATAATCAAAGTCAGAGTTTTTATTAACTGCCTATTAAAGTAGTAAGATCGGTTGCAGTCTGTGTGCGCATGTGCACAATCTGAGTGCATTCATTTTTGTTTTCTGTTTTTGTGGCCTCTTTGATTCATATCAAAAATAGTCTTTTCTTTCAGTTTTGTTTTGGTCATTTTATAATTTCTTTTACATTTGGTTGTTTCTTTAATTTTTCTGTTAATTGGTTATTTGAAAACGGTAAAAGAGATTATAAATATTTTATATTGTGTCTCCTGCTGCTGTTATTAATTAAGTACTTATTTCTTCATGTGAAAGCTTCAAAGGAAGTCTGGGCCACTGATGTAACAGCCACGTGTTCGGTTTCCATTCAGATGTGCTAACTCCAGCACATGTTCTCCCAGTCTGATTTCTTGGCTATTTTAAGTTTATAGTACAAATAAACCTGTTCCTCAGAAACCGTTACTTTTCAATAATAACAAACTGTTTTATTCAAATTGCAATGATCTATTCTCTTCATTTCCATTGTTTGCCTCATTTTCCCCACAGCTATTATTCTTCTATAAATATTGTAAAATTTGCTTATCGTTATGTTTATGGTCTATCTCCCCTCATTAGAATATAAGCTTCATGAGGCAGGAATTTTTATCTTCTTTGTTTATCAAACAATATATAAACCCAGCACATTTCTGGAACAAATAAGCTATTTGAAAATATTTACTGAATGAAGAAAGAATATTGGGATTCTGAGATGAAAATGTTTATGTGTTAGCATATAAGTTCATATGCTAGCTGTCTTTTGCCCATTTATTATGAAACAAAATTTTAAATTACATCAATTTTAGAGATACTGAATCTATTTGGAGTGCTATGAAATACTCTTACAGATTTATAATATTCTAGTATTTCTGTGTAGGTAATAAGAATAGCTGGGGTTTTTGGCCAGAAAATTAATTTCTCAGATACTGATATTAAAATGTACATAATATGAAGTCGTTCTATTTTTATAATACAGATGTCTTTTTAGATTTTTTTAAAGATCTTAAAGAATTCATAGATCTCACATTAATTTTGTAAGTACTACAAATCTGTGTAAATTGTGAAATATGTTGTTGTAAGATTTCAGAGTAGATAATAATATTAAATAAGATAATAAAATAATTAAATCTACTGGAGAAATGTTTTAAAATAATATTATAGATTAATATAAATTCTAAAATAGTTTTTTTCTTAGGAAAAATGCATTTTTTTATGAAAAAGTAGGTGTTTGGTTATTAGATACATGCCATAAAAAGTAGAAGAAGGATTGAGAGCCAGATATAAAAAGAAAAATCTATAGTTTATGTAATATGCAAACTAATCTAATTTACCTAGGCCCAGGAACTCAGGGATGGACAAAGACGCATGACTAATCTTTGAGGGAGTTGTAAAAAATTTTTATCTTGATTTTGATGGTATTTACATTGGTTTTGATACCCCTCAAAATTCAAAAAGCAATATATTTCAAATGGATGCAACATATTGTTTATAAATTATTTCTTGGCAAATTGTGGAAAAATGATAGTAAAGATTATTTAGACAAATTAAAATTATGAGAACACATCATTAATAGGTTTATATTAGGGACATACTAAAAAATATTATTTACATATAAAGAAAACAATATCTATTAAAACCTCAGAGGAATGAAGGGAGTAAATCTAAATAAGTATTAGCTATATAGGCAATAATGATGACTTCTTTTACTTAAAAAAAATGTATCAAATTAAATATGACCACAATGGTATATAATTTGAGAGAAAGTGATTTGATTTAAATTCTTCCAAGTTTCTTATACTGTCCTGAAAAAAGCCAAAAGTACATATGAATATTAGACATAAGTCACTGAAGAATGCATGCTGTAATCCCTTGGCTAAGCATTAAACAATAACAAATGAGTAAAATACTCCTAAACTATCATAGGGGAAACAATTAAACACACACACACACATATATACACATACACAAACACACTCATCCTAAAGAAGGGAAGAAAGAAAAAGAGGAACAGAGAGCAAGTGGGACAAATAAAAAATTAAACAGTAGATGGTAAGTTTAAACTCAAACATATGAATAATCACATTAATTTTAACTCAGCTACCATGTCAATTAAAAGACAACAGCTATTAGGGTGTACATGCGAATGCACAATCACATAAACATAACTACATAAACTTATATGAGAAAAAGAAACACACCACAATTATAAAATGTTAATTTTATCAAGAGCATAAACATTCTAAGTTTTATGAACCTACTAACATATTCTTAAATAGACATGCTACAAATATTGAAAAAACTGAAAGGCAAATCTACAGTTACAACTGAGAGATGTTAATGAGCTTCTCAGTAACAGAGTGGACAAAAAAGTGTACCCAGCAAAAAAAAAAAAAAAAAAAAAAAAAAAAAAATCAACAAGAATAAAGAAAACTTCAACATGCAATCAGAAAATTTAACTTATTTAATATATACATATATATGAAACATACACACATGTCAAAGCAAGACACTTCATAGTTAAATTGTACATGAAACACTAAAAAATGTGTGCTTCACCAAATAGCTGTTCTCAATTAATTACAAAGGAGTAAAATGATAGAGTATATTTTATGGCTACAATTAAGTTATAAATCATAATTTGGAAATTAAGAAATGTACTTCCAAATAAGCCAAGGATCAAAATAAAATCAAAATTAGAATAATAATAGTTTATATTAATCATAATGAATTACTACACATCAAAACTTATGAGCTAAAGATAAGACATACTTAGAGGAAAATTTATGGCTTTAATTCATATTTCAGAAAAGAACAAAGCCGAAACATTGAACTAACCGAACATCTTAAGAAGTTAGAAAAAGATTAGAAAATTAAAGCTCCAAAAATATAAAAAGGGAAAAATAAGAGTAGAGATTAATGAAATAGAAAACAAATGTACAAAAGATAGAACCAACAGATATAAAATTTAGTTCTTTGAAATTTGATCAGATGAGAATTATCAACAAATAGGTTTTTTACAATAATGTAAGAAAATACCATTATGGCCTTGAGGTAAAAGTTTTTAAACACAGAATGACCATGTAATTTAATCTTCCATGTAGAACATATTTTGAGAGTGTTTAAGGGAGGCACAGCTAACAACTATGCTGAGGCATCAACCAAGGATGCTTCAAGCAAACCAAGACACATGGTGTGCCGCTTATGTAGAATACAAAGAGCATTATCTGTAAAGATACATTATTGACATTAAAATTAAAAATACATAAAATTAAAATTATGAAATTGAAAAGGCAAATCACATAAACTTTATCAAAGGATATAGAGTGCTGGCATCAAAAAAATAGAAAATACTTTTTTTTATTTTACTTCAAACTTACACAAAATTATCACAGAAAATTACACTGTGTTAATTTGCAAAGGTAGTCTCAACAAAATCAAAGAAGCATTAACAAAAGCACCATGTTTTCTTGCTACATTACAATTAATTTAGAGAAAATAATAAGGCCTTACAGAATTCCACATTTGTTTTTTAAAATTAAATGTTTTAATAAGAAAAAGTGTAAGCAAAATGGAAATTATATCATAAGTAGGAGTGAATGATAATGAGAATTCTGTAGAATGTAGCAAGAATACTCCTCGTAGGCTTAAATGTCTACATTGACAAATAAAAAGGAAATACCCATAATTAGATCACTCAAATCAATAATTTAGAAGAGAAAATGTATAACAAAACCAAAAGAAGTAAAATAGGAAAATCTCAATAAATTTAAAAACTAACATAATAAGCAAAGTATAAGCAGAGTGAAATAATATACCCAAAAGCAGATAGAAAATACTGAGAATTGGCCAAAGTTGGTAAGATTAATCAAGCAAGAGAGAAAGCATATATATAATATTAGATAATAAAATGGGATATGGATATGAAAACACATTTAAACATCATATGAGGACACAATAATGGAGGAATAATTTAAACATTATATAAGAAAATTTACTTACAACTCTACTTCTAGAAGAACCCAATGAAGCCTATAATTAAAATAATTATTAACAAAGTTAAAAACAAAACCTACCCACAAAGCAAACATTTCTACCACCTTAACAATACAAAGCACACATGACTTTATAGGCTTCATTGTTCACTTTTATTAAAACCTCAAAAAGTAGATAGCCTCTCTCATTCATATTCAATGCTTAAGAGATTTAAAAGAAAATTCGCCCGACAGTTTTGATGAGTCTTGTAAATTCTAATTACAAATAAAAAAATAAAAACAAAAGATATCAAGAGAGGGAAAAAACATGAACATAGATATAACTACCTAAAATTAAAAATCAGCAATCAAAATCAGCAGTTGCAAATGACAAATAGGTATGATGTGTCTCAGTAATGCAAGAATACTTTTACATTGAAAATATATCAATCATATTTCCCGTATTAACTTCTTAAAACACCAAAATGTTTATCTCAATAAATAAAGAAAAGGTTTTGATTAATTTTAACGCTCATTTACTATTAACAGACATACACACACTCATATAACACATGCACACATGCACGTGCATGTGCACACACATACATACACAGACAAATACATTCCAAAAATTAAACAGAAACCTCTTAGGAAACTAAAAACAGGAAAAGACCAGATCCTTGTAAATGTCCCCTATCAAAACCTATATTAAAGGGATAAACATAGAATATATGTATCATGGTCTTATAATCAAAAGTAACATAAGGATACTTTCATTACATACTATTACATACTATTAAATATTGTACTAAATACAGACATAAAGAAGCAAATTATGGAAAAGATTATACAAAATATTGTTACTCATAAGTAATATAACCATCCCCATAGAAGATTCAATGTATTTCTAGGCAAACTAATAGATCTCATCAGAAGATCCACCAGTGTAGCTTGATAAAACTTAAGCAAAAATCAAGAGTTGTACAGTAGCTTTGACTCTTCTAAGACACGCTTTTAAATAAAGATTCTACTTACAATAATAGCAACAATATATCATGTTAAGGAAAATTCATAAAAGCAATTGGGGATATTAATGATGAAATTCTAAAATATTTAAAGAATGCAAATAAAGGGAAATGTATCTAAAATTTTGAGACAATTTCCATAGAAATTTTGTAGAAATACACAACTTTTAAAGAAAATGTATAGGTACAAAAAAGAGAAAAAAGGAAGAGGGAAAAAAGAAGAAGGCGACTTGTCGTACTCAGCTGGTTTTGAACTGTCATCTCACCTAACTTGAAACTACAATTTCTAGAATCCTCCTTCTTATGTAGTTGTAGATTATGATTGAGGAAAAAAAAAAAAAAAAAAGAAAGAAAGAAATTGGCCTAGATCTGGAAAGTAAGTGTTAAGGCAGCAGGCATTGTGTCCTGAAAGTTAGAATAGGGCACCAGGCATGGTTGCAGTTCACACAGATCATGGATACGCTGTCTCTACTCTTCCAAGTTCTGCCAGCTGGAGTAAAGTATAGTGAAATATAAAAGCATGAATGGGGAAAACACATTAAATCTTAAATAGTAAGGTGCGGAGGTGAATGAAATCGAGAATGAGTATAAAGTAGACTTCAACAAAATTTCCAAAAATGACATAATAAAGCCAAAATAGCAAAATGTTTACATTTCATATGTCTGAATGATGAGATAAATGTATTTTTATACTGTTCTCTAAATTTCTATTTTGAATAGTTATTTCAATAAATTACTGAAATAGGAAGATATAAAAGAATATATAGCATTATAGCATGAAACTCAAAATTATAAAAGAAAATAGTTACCAATTTGAATTTTTACAGAAATATAAGACAAATTATTACAATGTTAAGAGATACGACTTCACACATATTTCTTGGAATTAAAAATTTAAAACAGCATACTATCCAGATACATTTAGGTTTTTTTTTTTTATGTTCAATTGAAAATTGTATGGATCTATAGATTATTATTTTTTTTACTTGCTCATATTCCATTATAATTGCTACAAATATTTCAAGTAAATAGGAGTTTGGGAGCTGTGTATTTATATTGTATATTTTAACTACTAATAAAATAGTTTTACTAAACCAGCCTAGACACTGTAATTTTTAATATAGAATCATAGTATTATTTTAATTAACTTTTTTCTCTTTTATAGAAATTCATTAGGTACTTATAAATTTTATAAAATTACCTTTTTAATATTGATTTTAAAAATATGTCTGTCAAGTTTTGAAGTAGAGTTATTTGACAATAGGTTAATATAATTCTAACGTAAATATTAAAAATCTCATTCATTAATTTGAGTAGTGTATAAACAATATATATAATACCTATTTACAATTTGTAAGTTACTGTTCTTTACATAGTCCTCTCACGTTTGTTTAGTTAGGAGCATTGAAACTAAGATAAATTATAACTCTTTTAGAATAAACCTCAAATGCTTGTCCTTTGTGTAGATTTTTGCTCCCAAAGCAAAAATCTTAGGTAATTCAAGCAAACAAATGACATTAGTCCATTTTTAGAAAGAACTTATGGTTTTAATGTATGGTATTTAACATGCATTCCCATAAGTCATTCTTACCTTTAAGTGTCATCTCAAGGTCATCACGTAATACTTAGAAAGCAGGTAATCAACCAATTTAGAATCCATAGCATAGGTCACCTTGGTACAAATTCGGTGATAAAAAACCAGTCATGCATCTACAGAAATGTGAGCTAAAGGGCAGGCTTCACATGGAAAAGGTTAAGATGTAAGATTAAAGCTAGAGAGCAGCTGTCCAGCACCTTAGGGACGTGTGATGTGGGGAGAAAACTTATGAGTGAGAAGTGTTCAGTAGCATTGGTATTGAGTTGGTTATCTTCAATTGCCAAGTCCGGGATGCCCTCTTTCCCTTAACTTACCCTGTTGTCATTAGTGGATTGGATTTGGTGCATCATATTCAATGCCAGATAATTTCTGCACATGTAAAAGTGGTCTACACACCTTTGGAAGTTTTGTCCAAATTTCTCCAATTTTAAGAAAATAAAAAGGTAGGTAATCATATGATCCATTGGGCTTTTTTAAAGCAGTGTTTAAAACATATTTATTTAATATATGATCAAAGGTAAATTATTAGAACACAATTTGAATTTCTATGCAAAATGATTCTTTTTATGATTGAAATTACATGGCGTAATATAGCGATTTGAACTTTGCATAGAAGTTCAATGCAATAACCCTTATGTTGTGTTTACAGTAATGGTTTACTGCACAGGCATTTAGTAAAGCCAATACCAGTCTTCAAAAAAAGGAATTTTAAAGACATTAAAATATTTCCTTTTAAAATATCCATTTTTTGTTGTGGTAAGAACACCTAACACAAGATCTATCCTGTTAACATATTTTAAGTGTACAACATCATTAACTATAGATACAATGTTATAGAGCAGATCACTAGAAATTATATATATTGCTTTACTAAAAATTTATACCATTCGATTAGCAATTGCCCATTTCGACCAACCTCTTCACTTTGGCAATCACCCTTCTTCTCGTTGCTGCCATAGTTAGATTATTTTAGATACCTCATATAAGTGCAATCATTTTTAGATATGAAAATTACAGACCAATCCTCTGCTAGCCTAGTAAAAGGAGGTAACTCTCCTGATTCGGATGTGCATGGAGTGTTATGACAGTGGGGTGAGAAAAATCAGTGCCCATTAGAATTTCTTCGAATTTGCATCTCTCCAAAATGGCAAAGTTGTACTTTATTTAAATATGCTGTATTTCATTTTTCAATATTCCTATGGCAAAGGCATTAAGAATTGAGAGTGCTTTGTTCTTCACTGAGCAGATTTTGTTACTAAAACTTAGTTACTAAAAATTCTTATCAGCCTCTAAGAAAAGTATAATAGAGTCTTCCCACACACTGTGGTCTTTTCCAAAGTGGAAAGTAGGGAGAATTCATCCTTGACTTCCCAGGCTTTTTTCCTGTGCTTTCCTCCTTTTTTGTGCATGGTGATTTCACAATCTTTTCCTTCCCCTCTTGACTTAGCAACCTCTGTTTTCAGAAAAAATACTGAAACTTAATTTATACTATATTAGGGAAGACTTAAACTTTGTGTGTTAATGTTCTTCCAGAGATTTGTATTTCATGAAGTTCAAGTTCAGCATGGATTATAGCTTTAACAGTGTCATCAATGATATAATGGATGAGACATCATTGTTTTGCAGTAATAGTGGCTTTCCCAGTCCCTCAGAAAAGTGCTATGTCCACAAATGGAGTGCCTGTCCATGAGGTGAGCACTCCTTAGTACATATAAAACTTTTGCATCAGAGAAAACATGCAGGAGGGGAAGAAAGTCAGAGTACGTGATGATTACTGTAGAAGCACATAAATTAAAAGAGTTGGAATACGATGGGAAACTTTTGTTTTATTTAGCCTCAAAATGTTTTCTTTCTATATAGCTATTAACAATAGTATAGTATGAGTCAAAGCGCAAAATTTACATTACAGTTATCAACATAAAATTCTATTTTTTTCTCTTGTCTACAATACATCTCATATCAAACAATAACGTTTTGTTTTTAAATTTCTTAAAATAATGTTTAAACAAAATTTCCTCAAAGGATTAACACTGAAAACCGAATTTCCTTTGCAGAAGTAGTATCATGATTTTAGAGCAAATCTAGCAAATCTGCTCCATCCCTGTTTTTCATGATTTTCAGAGCTCTGCAGAAATTGCACATCTGGCTCTTTGCCTGTGCACCTGAGGTTACCTAAAGAAAAATTATATAAATTAAAGACAGACATAAAAAGAGTCTTTTTGAGTTCAAACCAACAAATTATATATCCAAGACAACAAAAGGAGTGAGGAAAAAAAGCTAATAAACTTTATTGCTATTAGAAAACTAACAAAATGATTATAATATAAAATAAATGGTGTGAAAATAACAATAAAAAACAATACAAATTAGAGTGAGAAATACATTGTGTAGGCCAAGAAGAATATTACTATCACTTCCTTCCATCCATGTGTACAACTGTGGTCATTAGCTCTTTTTTATTGAATTTTTTTAAACTTCGAAAATAGCAAGAACTTGGCACATTTGTCAAGATTGATATCGCTTACTTTATTTCTCCTGCCCTTATTAGTATTGCACAGAATAATGGCTTGTCCTGCAGATTTAAGGTTACTCTTTAATTTCTGAGCTGATAGGTAGAGTCAGGGATATCTATATATAGTAGCCCTTCTATGTAATTCCCCACTTTCCTGTCACTTGGTCCATTCTCTCCAGGTCTTTTGGAGTTAAAAATGAATTTATTACCTCACTGCAAGTCCCCTGCCTTCTGATCCACCACGTTGCACACTGCTTAAATAGATCAAATTGTTTGAGACGAATTCCCTGTAAACTAGTCTTCCAGAGAGAAAATTCACCGTCGAAGAGCTCCATGAAGCTATAAAAATATGGCAGATCAGGACCCAAGTCCAAAGGGGCACTAAATTAAAAAGCTACAATTATGAATCTTGGATGTCATCTTTTGATAATACTGGAGATATTCAGGTTTCTCTCAACCATGAATGCTGAAGTGAAAGAATCAGACAGCAGACTAAGAAACTGCCATATTATGCAATACTGCTTTTGGATCCTAGCTCCCATGATGTCAGGGGAGGGTAGTGTTCCATAATCATGCAGTCTAACAGCCTCACAAGAAAAAAGTCAGAGTTCTGCACCCGGGAGTTGGTACCCAACCCTCCCAGATCCCTGTGTGTTGCTTTAGAATGTAATGTCATTGAAGGACCCACATATCTGTGCCTGTACATGTTCTTCAGGCTGGCTGTACATGTTGAATGGCTATTTGCCAAGGTTTGCTTCATTTTCTTCAATGAAACAGCCCACTTTGCCAGTTAGACTAAAGATTTTGTATACCTTGTCACTCAGATATCTCTACATAGTATTAAAAAAAAACTTAAATACCCACCACAAGAACAAAAGAAACAGTACACATTCTACACCTCAGTATAGCAAAAGACAGAAAACGCTGGGAATTTTAAATTAATTTGAGTAGCAATAAACTGTTTCAACTAGAGATCTTTCTTAAGCTCCTATGACAAGCATTGTTAGAGTTCAGAGAGATATCCATTTCATGAAATGTTTATACCATTAAAACCACAAAAGAATGATAAATGAATTAAAGGCTTAATCCAAAAAGCAAGAAAAATAAAATGACAAATAAAAAGAAAGCAGAAAGAAAAAAAAATTAGAAAGATAAAGGAGAGCTGACAAATTAGTAAATCAAAATTTTTTTAAAAAAGCAAAATGAATCAAGAATAAAATGTTGAAAGCATAATATACAAAATAAGAAAAGATGAGGCTGGGAGAAATATATTACTGCTACTGCTATTAGATTTCTTACTTTCAATTAAGTTTGAACACCTAAATAAAATAGATAATTCCCTAGGAAAATAGTGATTATCGAACTTGATTTTATTCAAGACAAATCTTATATAGATCAATTTTGTTGAAGCAGAGAAAGTCATTAACAAATGCTCTCTCTGAAAAGGAAGCAAAGAATCCCTAAGAGAATTCTAGTAAATTTTCAAAGAAAATATAATTTCAATTCTACATATATGTTTCAAAAGCACACAAAAAAATAAGCTCTCTTTAGAAAGCAAGTAAAATATTAATACTGAAACCCAAAGTAGCACAAAAAACAATACCACAGATCAATATCATTTATGAAAACATATCAAAAATAAGATATAAAATATAAGGAAAAGAAATTTAACAGATATTTTAAAAAGAAACAGCATTATAAAGGTAGATTTTTTTCCCCAGATGCAGGCTAGTTAAATGTTAGGATATATTGTAATGTCATATACCACATTAGAAGATCTAAGGACAAAAACACATCTATGAACACTAAATATCTTTTAGCAAAATTCAACACTCATTGACAATATAAAAAACTAAAAAATAAGAATTAATGGATATTTTCTTTTTCTGAGTATATATTTTAGTCACTTTCAAGGAATTTTAGAGTCATATCCATCAAAATCAGGGGAAAAAAAGCATGGATACCCACTATCTCCACTATTTTTCAATATGATACTAAAGATTTTATCCAATGAGGTAAGATAAAATAATTAGGTCCTTAAGAATAAAAAAAAGAAGATCCAAAAATATCTTTCATCGAAGGTTGTCCTAAACTGTGTTCTCCAGGACTTAAACATAGGTGAGTATATTTGCATTTAGATATTTTGGAGGAAGTGTCTTTAGAATCAGTAATTATCAAGGAGCAAAAGAAGTAGAATTAGGCTGAGTGAAGTATGGAACTGTGAAGCAGCACCGTCCTCAGCCGATTCTACCTCTTCAGTGAGTCCTAGAGCAGGGATAGTTTCTGAAAAGCTCTTCCTTTAGGCAAGGGGCCTGTGGCTTGATCACCAATATGCAGCAGTCTTTGAATACAAATTATCACAAAAGAGAGTCTGTGGCTTTGAACAAAGCTTCTCTCTTTGGCTGAAAGAAATTCCTGGAGCAGGACTCAGCTAGGAGCTACCATCTGCCAACACTACCAGAGCTGGAGTAATGGATTCTAAAGGGGGAAATCTCAGAGGCATGCTAAAGCACCTACTACACAGATGATGTGTCAGCATACCTGGAAAATCTCACAGAATAAATGTCTTAACAAAAATCTAAATAAAAAAAATATTAAGTAAAATAATAGGCTATAAAATATATGTTTAAAAATAAATAATCTTTATAATCTTATAGTGAAGTATGAAATATAATATAGGGAAATTCCCATATGTAGTAATATAAAGGAAATAAAGTATTTACAAATCAATTTAACAAGAAATGTGCAAAATTTATATACAGATGACTGTAAACATTCCTGAAAGGTAAAAAATAGACTGAAACAAATTTAAAGATTTTCCTTGCTCATGGATGAGATGACTCAATACCATAAAGATATCTGTTAGCTTTAAATAGATTTATATATTCAGTGTAATCTCTATAAAAACACCAATGAGTTTTTTATGGAGATATAAAAATAAAATAAGCTTGGAAAAATAAATTCTCAAGAATAGCCATGAGTACTACGAAGAATAAAAGCTAGGAACATTAACACTGCCAAATGTTAAAATATTGTATAAAACTTCTGTAATGACATGCTGATAAGTAGAAGAAAATAGAAGTTCATTAGAAAATTTTAAAAGGAATATCAATCCCTGAAGTCAATATCAACTTTTAAAATAAACAGTGCTGGGAAAACAAGAAGGCTTTTTGGAAAAAAATGAAATTTGATACATACATTGCACAATACATAAGAAGCCCAAAGTAGATCAGAGGTAAATGTAAACATACCAGCTCTAGAAGAAAATAGGGTGATTTCCTCTATAAACATGGCATTTAAAAGTCTATCCATGAGTAAAGTTCAGATAAAATAAATGAGATTTAAATATACAATTAACATCGAATAGAAAACACAATATCATGAAGATAATCAAATATAGATAGTTGGAAAAATATTTGCAGCATGAATAACAGATAAAAGAAAGCTATAACTTATAAAGAATTCTTTAAAAATTAAGAATATTTAAAAAATTATTTTTAAAATTGCTATTAAATGAAAAATTAATAATAAAGATTATAAAATTGTTCTTAAATTTACAAAAGATGTTCAGCTTCACTTATAATACAAAAAATAAAAAACAAAACTTCACTGAGATACCACCATTTCTTTCATGTCAGATTGGCAAGACTGCAATTTTGACAAAACATTTTGTTGGTAAGGTTGTAGAAAACAGATACTCACAAACAATGCTGATGAGAATGCAAACTGACATTACCGTGTGGAGAGAAACTTGGCAGTATATAAGAAAATCACATTTTAATCTCTATGCCTAGCAAACTCCTTGTAGGAATCTAGCCTATACAGAAATATATATGCGCAGATTTATTCAGTGGGCATTATTTATAATTGCAAAATATTGAAAAATAAAAATAAAAGCCTAGGTTCTCACACACAAAAGATTCCTTGAAGAAACTATGGCTCATCTCCTTAGTGGTATACTATTCAGATATAAAAACAATAAGGATGGTCTTGATGAACTGTATAGTCATTTCAGAAAAAAATGCAAAAAGCTCCTCTAGTTCTTTAAACTTTGTGTAAGAATGAAGGGAAAATATAAAAATAAATATGTATTTGTTTATTTCCCAAAGAGAAGCAGGATGTATAAACATTGCTGAAATCTAGTGTGTGTGCACCTTCAACATGGTATTAGTTTGCCCTTGAAACTGCTTTCTGTCTATGCTAGAAACTAAGTAAGCACAATCATTTGAGAGTTGAAATTATATGAAAAGGAGACTAATGGCATTATGTTGAAATTAGAGGGATCCATTCGATAGACACAGAAATAAAGATATTTTCTAGCTCAGTATACTGAAAAGGCCTAGAAATTATAAAACTTCAGCGAAGGTAAACACACCAAGGACCAAGATATTGGTTTCTAAATACCGTTCTCCACCAAAAGGACAATAGTTTCCTTAAAAAAAAAAAAAAAAAAAAAAAAAAGGCTGGTTCAAGAGCCAGGACAGGGAAAGTACAAGAGAAGACTGGAGCACATTGTGCTAGAAAGTACGTTAATGCTCAAAAGACGATTGAAACAAAAGAAAAAAAGATACAAGAGTCTTCCTGAAGAGAATTTAAACTGGCCAAATTTGGGATGATTTTAACATCAATAAATAATGACAGTAGTAATTTAATACTATAATATTAATAGTATAGTATACCATAAGTATTATATTATAATAGGAATTTATGAACCTATACTATGTCAATCAATCAATAGGAAGGAAAAGATCTTCCATACAGCATAATGACATCCAAAAATGTAGAAGAAATGATGGAATAAAAATATCACCATTTTGTACCTATCATCATCAGCAATTTTGTTAAGTAAGGCTCATTGGTGCATGTTAAAACTTGTAGGAGCAAGAAACAGTATATTTTTTAGACTCTCGGAATATCTCCCACAAAAACAATTCATAAAGTACAAAATAGCAATTTTATAGAGAAGAAAACTGGCAGAATTCATCACAAAAATGTGATCCAAGTTAGCATTCTCAGTAATAGAAAAACTGACATAAAAGCAATAAAATAACATAACTGAGATGGACTCAACATTGTTGTTATGTTATTCCTACCAAAAAATTTGATGGTACTTGAAATTATAATTTCTGCTTTTTCCCATTATTTTTTTCCCCTCGTAAATTGAGCTGGTCATGATTACTTGCCCAGTGGAACAATGCAGAATTTTATTTGTGAAGGAACTATGCCATGAATAGTCTTGTCTGTTCTGAAATGTCACCGATTTTTATCATAGATAGTAATTCTAAAGAGGTAACTCAGATGATCTCTTATGTTGCAGAAAAACTACTTGGGCCTTCAACTTGCATGAAGTAATCCGATTTTCACTTGATAGTCGAAATCAGCTCTACTAGTCAGCAGACTAACCACTGTTTTGTCTGTTGTTTTACTGATAGGAGAATTATATAATGGCTAAGTACAGTCTCAACTTTTAATTTAATGGAATAACTGCTGTAGCCCTGGTGCAAGCATTTCTCTTTTAGGAATAATGTCTCTCAACCAATGAAGTCCAAACTGAAGACACAAAAAGCAAAAGTTTTGCTACTGAATTGTTTGAAGTAATAATGAGAGGCGACATTCATTTCATCTTTCAATTTTCAAGCTTGTGAATCTTTTCTATAAAAAAAATTAGTAAAGTATATTGGCATCTTTTATTGAGTGTGTATCTTGGTTGAATCTACCCAGCCCTTTAACATGTTTTCATCTAGATGTTACCATAACTGAGTCTTCCAAAAGCTTTCCCCCATTCTTTAAGGACAGCTGTTTTAGTGTTAAGGGGTATATGGAGGGACCAGAAACTGAAGTGTGAGCTACTAAATCCATTTATAAACCTCATCTCAGCCATGTGCCTTTTTGTCATGACCTCATCAGACAAGAACAGAGGTGAATGAAGAAAGAGCCTGACTTATGTTCACAGAACAGATCGTTCTGTCATTCTGAGAATTAATATTCTACATTCAGATGTTGCATTTTTGTGACCATTTACACAAAACACAAATATCTTTTCATTCTTTCCCTATATAGAAATGCCTGTACGCAAACCTCCTCCAGACCCTTTTCTCACCCATTCTGAATCTTTATTTTTTTTGTCCAAATCTCAGATTATCCAACCAAGCCATTAGGTACTGTCTATGAAGTATTATAGAGCTATAATCCCAACCATCTGTACATTTAGGCAAAAGAGGCTATTTAGTTCATGGCATTATTTCTTGTTTACTCGGTTAGTTTTCTATAACTACTGTCCTTTAAGGTTAATTATAAGTAGAACTATTGAGCTTTTTCTGTTCAGTTTTGAATGGGGCCACTTTGAATATGCAAAATCATCTGTAATTTAGGCCCATGTCATGCTTCCTAGTTAAGTGAACGTAGAAAACTCTGTTTGAGGTTACAGGTGTGGATAGAGAGAAAAAGGCAATGTAACTGGAATAGAAGCCATAGGACATGAGCCACTTGCTCACGCAGCATCCTTTTGCCCTTTATGAACTGCTGGAGCCAAATTTGTTTACACTATAATATGTCGAAGTTTTGCTGTGCATTTTTTGTTGATGTTCATTTCTTCCATATTTTTGCTATTTTCTGTCTAGTTCTATGAAATATTGAGGCTAAGATGTTGAATTTTCCAGCTCTAACTGTAAATCGACTATTCTCCTTTAATTTTTATCAGTTCGTTTCATGCATTTGGTTTGATAATTTCTGTTGTCTGGCGCATATACATTTAGTATCATTATATGTCCTTGGTAGACTTATCTTTTTATCATTATATAATTTCCTTCTTTGTTATAATTTTATTTGTTCTGATGTCTACCTTATCTAATATTTTTCCAGTCACTATTTTTTTTTTTTACATTAAAGTTAGCACTATCTATCTCTTCCTGTCCTTTTCCTTTAGACCTACCTATGTTGTTGAGTTCAAAGTGTGTTTCTTATAGATAGCATATAGGTCATGTTTTTTAACCCACTCTAGCAATCTCTATCTTGAAATTGGTGTATATCTTAGTCAGTTTGGGCTGCTATAACAAAACATTTTAGTCTTGATGTTTTATATACAACAGAAATTTATTTCTCACAGTCTGGAGGCTGAATTCTTAGATCAGGTCATATTCTGGTAAGGGTCTTCTTCTGGGTTGCAGACTGCTGACTTTTTGTTGTATCCTCACAGGGAACAGTGTAGAGCAGAGAAGCAAATGCTCTTGTGACTCTTATAAAGGCATAATCTCATTGATGAGGGCTCCACCCATATGACTTCGTTTAATTCTAATTACTCCCCAAAGATCCATGTCCTAATACCATCACATTAGGGATAGGGTTTCATTCTGGGTGAACACGAACATTCAGTTCTTAATAGAGTATTTAGAATATTTACATATTTTAATGTAATGATTAATATGTTAGAACTTATATCTGCCATTTTATTTATTTTTCCTCTGATTCTTATTCTTCTGTTTATTTCCTTGCTTTCCTTTTGGATGCTATCTTGCTTCATCTATACTATTTTAAACTATATCTCTTTTTATAGTTTTATTAGTGGTTACTTCAGGTATTTCAATATACACATGCAACTTAATGATATTGTACCATTTCTAGTAAAGTATTGAAACCTTACTTCCATTTAGGTTTCCTTCTCAACTATTAAAATATATTTGTCTCAAGTATTTCCTCTACATACATTGAACATCATTTGATAGTGTTATAATTTTTTCTTGAACCATAGAATATGATTTAAGAAGCTCAAGAGGGATAAGATAGTCTAGCATATGTACTCATACTTTAAAATATTTTGTTATTTTTCTTTCCTTCTGAATTTACAAGTTTCTTTTATTCTCATTTTCTTTCTATTTGAAGATCATTCTTTAGATTTTTTTAAAAGGAGGCTTTACTTTGAGAATGCCTTGATTTCCCTTTAATCCCTGAAGGATAGTTTTGTAAAACAAAAATTCATGTAGAAATCTTTTTCTCTAAGCACTTAAAAAATATTGTGCCACTTCCTCTGTCCTCTGTTGGTTCAGATGAGAAGTCTATTGTCATTCAAATAAATGTTCCCCCACGGGTAAGTTTCTGTGATTACTTATAGGCTTTCTTGTTTGTCTTTAGTTTTTAGAAGTTTAATGTGTTGGCTTGAATTTCTTTGGGTGTGTCATGTTTAAAGTTTGGTTAGCTTCTTGAATCCATAAGAAAATGTCAGTTCTCAAATTGAGGAAGTGTTCAGTCATTTTTTATTTTAAATATTAGCAACAAACTCCTCTACATTGGGACTCTGATGAATGTATGTTAAATCTTTCGTTATTGTTCCAGAGGTCACTAGGACCTTGTTTATCATTTTTTAGGCCTGTTTTCTCTCTGTTGTTCATACAGAGTGAATTTCTATTGATCTACTCTAAGTTCAGTAATTTTATTATCTCCAATCTATTTTAGTGCTCATCCAGCAATTTTTAATTATTTACTATTTTTTTATTCTTTCTGTTATTATGGTTTTCAATTGTATGATTTCTATTTGGTTATTTTCTTTATGACTTTTATTTCTTTGCTCATATTTTCTATTTCTTTCATTTGTTTCAAGGCAATTTATAATTATGATTGAAGCAATTATTAAGGTGCCATTTTTAAAATCTTTATTAGCTGATTTAGCAGTTGATTCTTTTGGTAATGATATGAGTTAACTTTACTGTTTCTTTCAAGTTTTATTTTTCCTGGTGCTTGGTATGACAATTGATTTTTGCTTGTACCTGGAAATGTTGGATATTGTTAGAAGACTCTCAATGCTGTTAAATCTATTTTAACAGGCTATTGCTCAATTTATGTTTAGCACATAGCTTAGAAGAAAGAGCTGAGCAATTCAAAAGAATGCAGATACTGGTTAAATACAGGAAACCTGTGAAATCCATTGATGTGGATAGGTATCATGGAACGAATGAATTTGTAACATGCGACATATTGCACAAGAATAGGCTTAATATTACCTCTGTGTAGAAATGTTTCTCTTTCTCAGATATGTCCACCTTAGAACTGGATTTTGATTATATTTTTTAGTGCACTCTTTACCTGTGCCAACACTCATTTTTTTCTGACTATACTTTTGCCTAAAAATAGATATAAAAGTAGAAACTAAGATCTTAAGTTAATTATAAATAATTGCAGTGTTGTTTTTAGTTAAAATATTTAGAGTTGAAAATTTAGCTGTAATGACCTTGAGGATTATTAATATAAATTAGCTGTAGAGAAAACATAAGAGAAAAACCTATACGTTCTCAGTCTACTATAGGAAACTTCTATGTATTGTAGTACTCTTTTTCACAGTAAAAGACTGAAAATAACACTATGACTATTAGCTGAGGGCTCACGAATAAACTAAATAAACTGATACAATGAAGTTGAAATTAAAAAATGATGACTATGTCTACATTTTGGTTCTTCATAATGTATTGTCAAATATTTACATAATGAGGATTTGAATATGCATGTATATTTGTTTGCTTAAATGATAAAAATGGCAGAATAAATTATAATACTTAAAAAAAAATAATTATCTGGAAGAGAGCTAGTAGACTCAGAGACAGAGACAAGCCATAGGTACACTTTTTCCATATTACATTTTGGAGTTATAAAATGTCTGACACTTATAACAACAAAATTAAAATTTTAAACTGAAATCAAAATAAACAAACAAATGAACCATGGTATCAAATTGGCAGCACACAGAGATTTGTCCCACTTGACTTTAAAACAACATTTTGATTAGCTATCCCAAATAAAATTTACTTCTAGGACAAAAAAATTGCAAAATAATTTTGTCTGTTTTTAGTAATTATAGTTGATAGGATCTGCATTTTCATTCTGAAAATAAAGAAATTAAGTATGCATATGGAAGAGCAAGAAAGTAATTATACCAGTCTCATTAAGAACTAGGATTTATGAATGAGAAAAGCTATAGAGATGTAAGATTGATGAGTTAGGTAAAATCTCTGTCATTTTTAATTTATACTGAGTGCAGAAGTATAAACGTCTAATTTATTTTCTCTTAAGTAATAAAAAAAAATACTTTCAGCTCTGGCCACAAAAATTGTCTAGAAATTACCAACCTAATGGCAATGAGTAGTGATTAGACAGTAAGTACACAAGATATGCCTAAAACAACTCGTTATTTCAGAAAACAATTTAAATAGAAAGCTCTCTGGGAGAAATAGATGATACTGTAGAGAATCTGTAGCCAACTTGAATAATCTCTTTCCCTAAGCCAAAGATGGAATGATTTGAATACAGATATGAATTCTAACTGCAACAGATTAGAACACAACAAGTATATCTAAATCCATGAGTTATAATAATATTTTTTAAAGTTATTTGCAAATGTAGCCTCATGAATATCTCTCATTCCTCATGCTTTTCTTTTACATTCTAACTTTCTTTCAGGAAGTAGAGTCTAGGTGTCCTCCTAGTGAAACAAAGTGGGTCTTTGTGACCATCTCTGCCCATTGAATAGGACAAATATGATGCCGTGTGACTTCCAAGGCTATCCTCAAAATGTCATGCATGCCTCTATCATTCTCTTAAAGCATTTGCTCTGGAGGTAGTCAGTCACCATGTAAGAATTTTAACTGTTACTATAGACTGAGTGGCTTATAAACAACAGGGATTTACTTCTCATAATTCTGGACCCTACAAAGGCCAACATCAAGGTGTCACAGATTTGTTGTTTACTAAACACCTGCTTCTCAAATCGTAGATAGTTATCTTTCTGCTGTTCCTTTACTTGGTGGAAGGAATAAGTGAAAATACCTGCAGTCTCTTTTATGGCACTAATCCTATTTATGAGGACTCTGCCCTCATCTCCTAATCACTTGCTAAAGGCACCAATTCCAAATACCATCACATTGGGAATAATTCAATTTCCAAAAGTGTATTGGAGAATACGAATATTCAGTATATAGCAACTACCCTCAGGATGACATGTTCTTAAGAGAATTCGAACTAGTCCACATGGAAAGATGACATGGAGAGTTCTAAGTGCATCTTCTTACGGAGTCAGGTGCTGGCTGATACCTAACTATTTAGTCTCCTGTTGTTCCAGTTTCAGGTGTTTGTCTGACCACAACTATGGAAGAGATCCTAAGAAACGGAACTGCCTTGCTGAGCCCTGTGACTCACAGAAATGTGACAAGTAAATCAATGATTGCCATTGTTTTAAGACACTATAATTTAGACTATTTTATTACACAACAGTATATACCTAAAACAGTCACATTAGAAAGATACTAGGAAACAAATGCTTAAAAAGAAAAAAAAAGTGAATAAAGGAAAATAATTAATTTATTTCCTTTTTCTATACAAAGTATATTTCAGTGTAACCAAATAATAATAAAAGTTTTACGTTAGAAAAGATTTCTGCTACTAATTGAAGAAAAATGATTAAATTTTATAAAGATGTTTTCAAACCCTTAATGTATTAATGTATCTAGGTAGTGGATAGCAATTGCTAATAACCAGAAAACCAGATATTATGTATCTCCTGATAGAAGAACACAAATAGGAACTGTGAAAAATTCTTATTAAAAATAAAAAACAAAACAAAACTTGGATCTGATAAATCCTCTAGGTATGGTTGCAATTTATAGGAACTAAAGTAGATATAGGATTATGCTAAATGAAACCACAAAAATAGTTATAAGTACATTGAGGCTATGAGACACTACAGGACAACCAACTCTGATAAATAATAAGCAAACAAACAGAGACAGATGAGAACCTATAGATAAAAAGATAAGTAATGGGCATATCAGTTTGATCATATGAACCTTATCTGATATCTGATTCAAACATAAAAACAAAAATAAAAATAATTAATTATGAAAATTCATACATTGAATGCGTGTTTGATAATATCTTGAAATTATAATTTATGTGTTGTGTTATTGTGTTTTATTTTTAAAAATATTTTTAAATGTTTTATAGATTATGCTGAAATATTTATGGACTAAATAATATATCTGAGTTTTACTCCAAAAAAATTTTGAGAGAGTAGTGGGAGTCAGTATTAAAATCAGACAGAAGTTGATAATTGTTAAAGCTAAGTGACAGTACATGTGACATACTGGTCTGTCCAATTTTGTATATATTTGAAGTTTTGTATATGTTTGAAGTTTTTCATAGTCAAAAATAATGATGAGGAACTGTCTGAAATATACATTGTCTTCACAGAAAATATTCTTTCATTGTTACAAATATTATATATACATTCATTATTTGACTATTGAAACCACAAAAAATGTTTAATCTTACTTAGATCTATTTCTCCTTTTTATTAGAGATAGAAAATAAATACAAATAAACAAGAAAGGTATTGTGCAAAATTAGAGTTTTCGACTTAGTGATAATTGGAAGGGGAGTTCATCTGTTCCTGGAGGGTAATTTTTATAATAAGTGTCTCTTGCGTTTTCCTCGTCTAGGATGTAATATCTTCAGGGAACCAATATCTTAAATTCAGAATATAAAGTCTTTTTGAAGAAGAAAATAATTTCATACTAAAATATATACATTTCATATAAAAAATATATACATATATACATATAAAACTCTGTGTCTGAGTGTGAATATATTTTAAAGAAATATATTTTTATAACCCAGCACTATATTTTATATGGAACATTTGTCTTTATACTTTATATTCTCCCAGATTCATCCATTTATGTCTTTCTTTTTTTATTAATTGTTCAACTCAAGGTTATTTTGATCCAAGTAGACAGTTGGCATACAAAAACCATCATTTTCACTTCAAGTGGGGGTTAGTTTGTCTTTGCAACTTAAGTGTAATCATCTGTCAACTTCTATATAGCTCTTTTTAGTTAGCAACAATAAATCAGACTTAAGAAAAATCATTGTTATAGTACTTTTCTCAATGAAAAATGTTTTTACTTCTTTATATATTTGTATATATTTTATTTTAATCATATGCTGTCTATAAACATGTAATTGTTGAATATGCAAAATTACATTCAAACATTAACATAAATGGGAGAAGAAGAAATCTTTCTCCACTGCTATTTCATGTGGATTCTGTCAGTGAATGATGAATCCAACTGTTAAATCTATGGGGTTTAGTTATTCTACTACCTGTACAACATTTAGATCAAATATTGCATCCCTGCCCCTGAGAATGAGGCATCTCTCCAGAGAGTTAAAACCTCAAGAGAAGGCTTGGGAGATTGGATGCTCTTCCTCTAGTATTTGCCAGTACAGCTCTAGGGACAAAAAGATATTGTGCACAAGCTAAACAGAGGTCATACAGAGGTGAATAAAGTTCAGACAAAGGTAAATAGAATATCTATGATGAATCTTAAACAGGAAATCAGGAAACCTTATATTGTACTCTAACTTACTACTTAAAACCTAGGACTATAATCAACTAGTAGTTTCTCTTCGAAACATTGAGTGCTTGTATTTATACACATTCAAAATAATCCTGGCTAAATGAAATGTTCTTGAAAATAAATTTAAACGTTCTCATTAAACTACTAAGTTTGCACATGTATCTTACTTAGAAGGAAATTTTAGCTTCCTTATGCTAGAAATTATAAAAGGGAGATCATTTTCAGTGAACACATTTCTAAAAATACCTTTCTTTCTGAGCACAAATGTAGTTCATTAATAAGTGAATGGAATAAAATTGAGTACCATGCTGCAGCTGTTATATTCCTATATTACATATGAAAAAAACAACTATAGAAAATATATATTTAAATCTCAATTATAATGAGATATGAAATGATAACTTATACTTTTAGAGTTCTAAAAAGCAATCATTATTGAGAATTTTTCTTAAAAAAGTAATACACCCAGAAACTTATTAGAAATAAGATAGTATCAAGTGATAAATTTGACAATACCATTTCTGACATGATAATATTAAAAAATCTTATAACACTATATAGTTTTAATTTTTTTTTCATATTTTAAATATGTTAATATTTTACCACATCTCAAGAAAATTTAGAATATTACTGATTGTTATACTTGATATGATTTATAACTAGCAGCAACAAATCAACAATAACACAATTCTCAACTTAAGATATTATTAATGGATAAATCAACCTGTATTTGGCCTAAGATGAATGTTTTGAATGAAATTTCTTTCCTATGTAATCATTTTATCAATCAATATTCAGTTTAATGCGCACCATAGGAATTGAAAAGGGTACTTCTTCAGTCTCTCCTTGGTGATCATTGACAGAGTGTTGAGGCAGTTTCAGAAGTCTGAAGATATACTTGGCTTCCAGCTTCATTTATGGTCACTAAAAACACTACCATACTCTAATTAATTGGACTTTTTCATAGCTTTGAGAGGAAAAATAACATTTTGCAGAACAACAAGAAAATCTAGGTACAGAGTAGAAGTTTGTGTGTGGCAATGGCATACATATTCATTTTTCGTTCTTACAAGAATTTACTCTTCGCATCTGTTTTTGATCAAACAAATACAAACAGGAACACAAACCTATGAATTTCATCATTTATATAGCTAGATTGTTTTGAGTATTTTTATGTCTTTCTTGTGTATCCATGTCTGCAAATTGACTGGCAAGTGACAAAGCAAGTATGGCAAGATAAATTCAAATGCTTTGTGTTCCTTCCCATAGAAGATTTGGTAAACAAAACCAGTGTATAGAGAAATATCAAACTCTCATGTTCTTAGTTTCAAAAACCTCAGAGATACTCTATAAGGTATTCTAAACTCAGTAACAAGAAATTGCTAAAGCAAATACCTTTACAATAGATAAAACTTAGACATTTATCTGAAAAATCCCTGGGCTTCTAAGGAAACTGGAAGATGAAAACATTTTTTTTTATCAACACATCTGATTTGGTGACTTTCTAAGATATTTATCTATTTTGAGTACTGAAATGCTGCTTTTGATGCATGTGATTAGTTGTTTGTATTCTTTATCTTTTATACGCTGATTTTTTCCTGTATTTGAGATATCATTTATGAAATAGAGATAATATTTTTTCTATCAGGGCACATTATTAACTGAGTATTGGGAAGATATATAGTTAGTTGCCAAGATTTGACCCAAGAATTTATGAGATATATATTAAAATATATTTATATATTGAAGACATATAAAAATTGATTTTTATATCTATATGTTGTATATAATCTATTATATATTATGATATTTATACATGTGTGTGTTTGCTATGAGACATAAAACTTCTAAGAATATCCAGAATTTAGTAAGTAAGCTGTTGAGCTTAAAGCTAAAATGTCTAAATTTCCTATGAAATTTATATTGTACAATTTTGCTTATTTGGACTTTTGTTATTAACAGTTTTTTTTTCCCCTTATTGGACTTCTTCAATTAATTATGGGTTAATTTTTTGCTTTAACTTTAAAACATCTTTAGATACTAAAGGAGAAATAATTTTGTGTTTTCCTTTATTCCATGCTTTCATTCATTAGCATCCTGGCTGCCACATGATATTTTTGTAATTACTAAAAATAAAACTGTTCAGCTTATGGGTATTCTGTTGTCCACTTTTGGGAGGAATCCTCTTATTCTTTTAATTTTTAATCAACCTCTTGTTTTTGTATATTTAGAACATTCAGAACATTATAATTACTAAATTTTACATAAGAGAATTCTCATGTATGATAAACTATATGTTATATATTAATCTGAAATACATTGACAATAATTTTAATCTATTTCTAATTTAAATATATTTCAGATTAAATAAGTGATAATAAATGATAATTTGCTAAGAAACTGAAACCGAATTATTATATCAAATTGAATTATGTTCTACAACAAATCTCATGTTATCATTAGACACTTAAAAATTTCCTCAAGCTCATAAAGAGAGAAGATCAAATATATTATAAATGATTTGAAAAATAATTAGGCTTAAAAAATCAGGCAGCACAAAAGTGTGATGTATTATAAATTAAAATGCTAATTATGTAATAGCAGATTAATTATACACACATAACATGCATTTTTTGTTGCCTTACGTTTGAGTGATTCTATGCAGGTTTTTTTTTTTTTATTTTTGTGGTATGGTATAGCTGTATCTTCAAGATGGATTAAAATACTATGTAAATAATAATTATTAATGCACTCAAAGTGTTGAACTCTCTGTACATGTGAACATTTTCTGTATACCTTTGGTCTTCTTAATTTTGCTAGAACTCAATTTTCTTATCAGTAATATTGAAAAACATCTACCTCACAAGATTGTTGGCAATTAGCTGATATACGAATATAAAGAGTTTAGTACAGTACATATCAATACATGTTAATTATGATAATATACTATTATATTTATGATAAATTTTTATGTTATTGTTTAGAGTTCATAATTTCAGAAACCATTTTATTCTCTAGTAATCATAGATGTTCATATCCTGAAAATCTTTCATAAACCAATATCAAAAGTTTCAAACATAATTAGAATGCCATTTATTCAACAGTTATGCTCACAGATGTGATAAGAACCAAAAATCAACTACATTGAGATGTCATTAACACTGATTTTGCTTTCTGCCACCGATATGGTTGCTGTTTCATGCTGTTATGTATTTTATTTTCTACCTTATTTTTTCCAGCTCCTCGAAAAATAACGATTAAATTTTTAAGACCAATTTAAAATGATAAGTAGAGTTAAGCCCAAATCCACATGATAATATAGATACGTTGTTCTTTAAGCATAAATAAATTTTCCTAGTTTTGTGGGTATTAGAAAAAGACAATTGACATTTTTAAACTTGTTCGAAAACTTTGAAAGTATAATTTGTATAAAAACAAACCTAGCAATTTATTTATTTAAAGTAGTAGTGCACAAGACTTAAAACAGAAATGACGTAGCTTCCATTCCATTAATGTATTGCATATGTTACTAAAAATAATACATTCCTTCGACCCCAAATTTGGCAAAACTAGTAGCTTGTTTTCCAGTTAAACTCTATTTGCAAGAAAATAATGTCATCCTTGCTTTTCTTTTACTTTCTCAGGATCAAAAAAAAAGCAAATCAATAAAATGAGACGATGAAGCCTAATCACACATAGGTATACAGGCTTTGGCCCTATGTTAGTCTACCAGCACTGCCATAACAAAGTACCACAAGCTGGGGTGCTTAAACCACAGAAATGTATTGTCTTACTGTTCTGGAGGCTACAAATCCAATATCAAGGTGTAGGTATTATTGATTCTTTCATAGGGTTGTGAGAAAGAATCTATTCCATGCCTCTCAGCTAGCTTCTGATGGTTTGCATGCAATTTTTGATGCTCCTTTTCTTGTTTAAGCATCACTATAATGTCTGCCTTCATCTTCACATAGTATTTTCCCGCTATACATACATTTGTCCAAATTTCCTCTTATGAGGACATCTATTGGATTAAGGACCCACCCTACTTCCATACAATCTCATTCTAACTTAACTAAGTTCATCAGCAACTACCCTATTTCCAAGAAAGATAACATTCTGAGATACTGGGGATTAGGACTTCAACATAATGATTTTGGAGGGAAACAATTTAATCCATAAAAGCCCCCAGGAGAAGGAACTTCGGAGGTTTAAAACCTTCAAGGGGGAGAAATAGGCATCAACAAAATAGCCCAGCCCTTCACAAAACAAATAAGCAAAAAGCAAATACAAATAAGAAGTTCAAAAGGAAAAGTACCCATAGTTGTTACAATGCATTATGTAAAGTTTCCACCTCTCTGCAACAATAGCAGAAAAATATAACATGAAGAAAAAAAAAAGCAGGCAACAGAAACTCCTTATCAGAGATACCAGAGAAAATATTTCACAGAAAAAGACTTCAAAGTATCATTGTAAATATATTCAAATATAAGGAAACTATGATTAAAGAAGTAAAGGAAGATAAAATGACAATGCTTCATCAAACAGAAAATGTCAATAAAGAGATAGAAATTATAGAAAATGATTAAAAGGAAATTATGGAGTAGAAATTATAATAATTGAAATAGAAAATTCACTAGAAGTGATCAATAGTATATTTAAACTGACAAAAGAATTAATTAGCAAATTTAAAGATGGGGTGATAGCGGTTATGCAATTTGAAGAATAAAAAATGAACAGAATATCTGAGAAATGTAGACATTACTAATCACACCAATGTAAGAATAATAGGAATACTGGAAGAAGAAAAGAATGAGAAATGAGCAGGGAAAAAAACATTTGAAGACTTAATGACTGAAAACTTCCCAAATTTATTGAAATAATCTATACATTCTTGAACCAATGAACTCCAAGAAGGATGATGCAGAGATTCACAAATATTTCACAATGAAATACCAAATTTAAAAATGAGAAAATTTTGAAAGCACAAAGAGGAAGTCAACTCATCACTTACAGGGGAACGCCAATAAGATTATCAACTGTGTTCTTATTGGAAACAGTGGAGGCTTTGAAGGCAGTGTAATAACATATCATTCAAAGTGTTCATAGAAACAATTAACCAAGAGTTCTATTTACAGGAAAGCTATTTTTCAAAAATGAAGGTGAAATGAAAATATTACCATTTAATCAAAAACTGAGCAAATTTGTTTCTAGGAGACTATCTTATAAGAAATACTAAAGGAAGTTCTTCAGGCTAAAAGCAAGTTAGCCCAGACCATAATTTAAATACACACACACACACACACACACACACACACACACACAAACACACAACACAACGCAACACAGGTAAAGGTAATTATGTAATTATAGAAGACAATACAAGTACATATTTCTTCTCCAATCTTCTCTTAATTGATTTAAAAACCAATACATAAAACAACAGTTATATGGATGTAGGACCTATAGCATGGAGAAGTTTATATATATGCCAACACAGCACAAAAGAGACAGGTGGGAGCAAATCTGTACTGGGCTAGGGAAATGACTCCAGATGGTACTCAAATTCGTACGAACAAATGAAGAGAAACAGGAATGGTAAATCACAAGATTAATATAACAAAAGCTATAAATACATTCTTGCTCTCTTTTCTCCTCTCGGCTTTTTAAAAGATAGAATATAATCATTATATTAATTTATTTTTGAGTTTGTAGCATTTGTAGATGTAATATGTAGAACATTAACACCATAGGAAAAGAGAAAAGGAAATGATGACTAACATTTCTATATCTAACTGAAATTAAATTAGTATAGATCTGAAACTGATATCGATAGGGTAATGAGTACATGGTAAGCCCTAAATATATACGGTAAAAAAATCATTAAGGAAATAGAAGTGCAAAATTCAAAAATAGTCACTTAATTCAAATGAAAACACTAAAGGAGGAATAGAGGGAGAAAAGGGCAAAAACATTGGGAAAATTAACAGCATTAATAGCCATAGTCGATCCAACTATATCAATAATATTGTTAAATATGAATGTATTAAGCCTTCTAATCAAAAGTCAGAAATTATCAGACTGGACAAAAAAAACAAGATACAACTATTTGCTCTTAAATAATAGTTTAGATTCAAAGAGAAAGCCATATTATACAAACAACCACCACAAGAAAGCTGGAGTAGCTATAGTAATATACAAGTAAATATATTTTAAAATAACAAATGTTACTAGTGACACTAACAAGAGAGTAAAGGACAATGCATAGAATGGGAGAAAATATTTATAAATCATATATCCGATAAGGGAATTTCATCTAGAATACATTAAGAACACTTACTACTCAATAACATAAACTCAAACAATTCATTTAAAAAATGGAAAACATTGAGAATAAACATTTCTCCAAGGAAAATATACAAATGGTGAATAAACTCATGAAAGCATCTTGACGACGACGGTACTAAATGATGTGGAATTTATTTTGAGGTGATGAAAATGTCAATGATTGTGGTGAGAGTTGCACATATCTGTGAACATACTAGAAAATATTGAATTTACTCCACTTTAAATGAGTGAATTTCATGGCTTGTGAATTACATCTCGATATAACTGTTTAATAAAACACAAGCAAAACAATATTAACATTTTTAGTAGAGGCACTTATAGGCCTGTAACCATAGTTACATCTGTATTTATTTGTGTTATACCTTTATTACATTTCTTATGAAAGAAATCCTGCTTATGATATATTTTCTATGCACAACACTTCTACTCTATCAAGCATAATCTCTGCATAAATTTCTTCTTTAACAAATATCTGGCACCACAATTATTGCATATTTTTTATCAAAGTAGTTAGAAAAAGGGACTTACATGTTCAGATAGCAACAAATTAATATTGACTTAGATTCTAGTTCTATCCTGCCATTTATCATTTATGGACTTTCACATCATTTATCCTAAGACTCAGTTCTTATCTAAAAAATTAATACAAATATTTACTTTATTTTATTATTTTATTTTGGTGCTGAATGAGACAATGCATGTTTAAGGCTTCACCTTTGGCCATTTCACATAATAAACACTTAGTGACTGTGTATCCATGTTATCCTTTCAATATCAGGAATGTTACAGCCATCTGTATGCACAGGATTGATTGGGTAAATAGGGATAGATAAAAGAGATGATCATTTATTAGTTAAACTCTTTTTTTCTATGTAAAAATCAAAGGACTATTTTGTTTTCTTTTAGTCTTTATTGATCATCCATGAGGTGTTGCAATGAAATTAACTATAAATTATAACAGAAACAAGTTTGGGGTTTGGGATATTTTTTTCTTTTTTTTTTTGCAAAGTTAGAATAAATGACTTGGTTTAAGTTTAAATTTTCACCATCAATCTGTAGCTAATACGAGCACCATAATGATTATAGTTATTAAATTTAGTTTTTCTGAATTTCAAACTATAAGCAACCAAATATATTTGAAGTTAAAAATAAAAAATGTGTTGGTTGCCAAGGGCTCGGGGAAAGGGAAAATGAAAAATGGGCATAAAGTTTCAGTTAAGCAGGATGAAGTTCCTGAGATCTGCTGTACATTGTATCTACAGTCAACCATAATGTATTATACACTTAAAATTTTAAGAGTTAATCTCATATTAATTATTCTTACCACAATAAAATCAAATTTAAAATAAGGCTAAATGTTAACATTCTTATAGTCTTATCACCTAAATTTAAACAGTATTTTTCAAATATTAGATTTTATCTGTTATAAAAACAAATGTTTCCTTAACCTTTTAAGAGACTCCATATAATACTCATGATTTTTTTTTTATTTTGGAAAATAAATATATGTGTATTTGATGGTGATTTCCTTGATAGTATGTGCTTTGTAAAATCTCAGTAATTTATAGGCATTGATGATTAAGTCAATCTGAATTACAAAGAGAAAGCACCAATTATTTCTAAGCCATTTGGACCTGCTGTAATGAACAAACATGAGACTGGAGACCTTAAAAATAAGTATATTGTCCTGGTTAACTATCTTCTTGACCTTGTAACTTGCTATTGATTGGCTTAATAAGCTTTATTTCTTCTTAGACCACAGAAAGATAAGCTTCATTCTAGCGCGGGTTAAATAATCACAAATTCTGAATTTCCAGAGCTTACATTTTAGTACTTAATCAAATATATTCTATATCGTTCACTTTTATTTGGATACATTGAATTAATATTCCTTGGTTTCAAATTTTAACACATAAATCTATAAACAGTTCCAACACAGTAGGAGGGCAATTGTTTTTTATTATATCCCTCTTGACTTCTTGTCTTAGTTGCCTCTCCTCCTCTCAGTAAACATTAGTTGATGGTAATTCCATGTTAAAGATCTTTCAAATGCCTACATTCTTTACCCTGTAATATTAATGGGGCACATCAGAACTATGGCACATAACTTAGACTTTGTATTTCAGCAATTTTATATCCTACTTACTTTAACTGGCACCCCTAGAGTTATAGAGCTTTATTGACTTAGTTTAAATGTGCTATTGTTACTTATGGGTTAAGCAAGTAGGCTGATTGCATTAATAAAAATTGATAAGTAGGCAGGTTATCCTTCCTAATTTATTTCCATGGCAACAGACAAGTAACGGTGCCTTGTTTCTCAGGAGCAGAATGCTAATAATCAAATGTGCCTTACCCAGATGAATATATAACATGGTTTACTAATATAAATGTCTTGACATTGTGTATATTACTAAAGACAAATACATATTAATTCTGCATCTAAGTTACATGATAGATATGCTCAGGAGAATGACAAAATGAGAAAGTTCCTCCGAAACATAAAAACTGTTCATTAAGGTAATGTTTTTTAAATAGTGTATACAGTGAACAATTTAATTCTGACACTCATATTGTTTATTTCGGGAGGTGCTTATATTGCAGAAAAAAAATGTAGTAATGCATATTTATTTTGACATCTCGGAAAATAATGGGCCCTGCACAAGAGTTCAATTAAGCAATAATCCCTGGGAAAAATGGTCATTACTAGCAGTTAATGATTGGTTTGTTAGTTAATGGCCCAAGGCAAAGCTGAGGGCGGTTAAGACTCTAACAAACGAGTTGTGAATTGTAGCAATGGCTTGTGAATTGTAGCAGTGAGAGATTTTAAAGGATTTCCCCCCTTGTTATTAACCACCTTTAATAGTCTATGATAGAAATAATCTGCTTTTTAAGTCTGAATATAACTTAGGACAGTCTCTGAAACAATTGATATTTCCAGTAAATTAACAATTGATTTTCATAATGGTTCCTGATACTATAAATTTACAGGTAAGATTTTTTGCTTTAGAATATAGGCATCTATATTACACAAATATATTGTTCATTTGGTTAAAATACATGTAATGTTGGCTAAGTTATACATAGCATTCTCTTTTCATGGTTTTTTTGTTTGCTTTTGGTTAAAAATATTATGTGAATTCCTATTAGTTATAATTGTATATTTTCTTTAAGTAGCTTTACTAGAAAGTTTTGACCTGTGATATTAGTTTAAATTTTATCTTGAAATGAAATCACCCAGAGTTTTTACTTAAAAGGCTTTAAGACTATGGAATATCTCTTGAATCCCTACATCCCCACGGCTCCTGCAGGAAGAAAATGTCATCGGTTCTCCTGGCCCACAACCATGTCTTCAAATGTTCACACGTAATTTAACAGAATAAATGTGCTATATTAAGAATTTCTTTACCTATCATCAGTGCTATCTTATCGTTTCTCTTTTTTAATCCATAGGAAGTTAGACTCCATTAGTCTGGGTACTTGCCTCACAAAACTACTTATAATGAAACTATAATAGCTTCTGGGATACAAAAAGGCTTCATCTGCTCTTAGAAATAATACTTTGTACTCAGATTCAATTAAATCTGGATCTGCATAACTGACAACCACAACTGGTCAACTGGTGAATTGATGAAAGAATCTGTGAAACTGATAATATGGCTCTTGAGATATGTTTAAAAAGAGATTAACCAATTTCTTGTAAAAGATTTTTTTTTTGATTAATTGAATTAACATTTTGTAATATATCAGCTAGAATTTGGAATTGAATTTAATCAGGCCATGGGGAAGAGGGATTAGTCTAGTCTATTCTATGTACATGCAGTAGGAACATATTACCAAGTTAAATTATTTGATTAAAATTTTCTCATAAAACCACAATATCTTATTAAAGTTTTCTAGGAATTCGCTTTTGTTCAAAAAACATCTCATGGAAGAATTTCTTTAGATCCAAAGCAAAACAACAGTCTCTATCTGTGTCTCTGTCTCCCTGTCTCTATCTCTGTCTCTGTCTCTGTCTCTCTCTTTCTCTCTCTTGTTCCCTCCCTCCATTCCACCTTCCTTTTTAACTTATCACTTGATGACAGAGATGTTAACTTTACACATAAATAAAATGAGAATCTCACAGGCTAAATAACCTATGCAATGTCACACATATATAATTAGCAGATCTGGGATTCAAAAAATTAGTTTGGGTGTTGTGAATTTAAATCATATGTTTGTCTGTAGTACATAAAACATCAGAGAAAAAAGTTAAATAGCAAGCATGATCCTAAACACAATAAAAATCATCTTGTAAAATTATTACAACAGTTTGAAGCTTATATTTTAAGATTCAGAACAAGTGATTATGTCATTAAAATAATACCATTCTAAAATGTCATTATTAAAGCTTTTTTCCCCTGGGAATAATTTTATTTTATTAATATTCTAAACACAGTGAGAATCTCTACATTCTCCATAATGCATTTTAACTTCAGTATAAAACAGAGAACGATTAAGACCCAATAAATTTGGCTCTTATCTTAGGTCAGAGTGGGCTCCAGAGGGTCATTCAATTCAGACATAGTGTTGAATTCTGTTCACATGCACCTTGTTCACATAGGAACATATATACAGAGGTAAAGCTTTGGGTACTTGAGGATTCATCAATCTATGTTATATGTTTCAATCTTATTCCTATTTACTAAAGCAATCTATTATTCATTTGTACTTTTATTTCTTAGTAATGCGTATTTTGTGTTAGAAAGAAACAAAATAAAGAATTGATGATACGTAAATAATGACTATTAGCCCAATAAAGACATTCTGTCAGCAGAATATCCTCTCTTTCTAAACTTAATTGAGAATGCAATGCAGTGTGTACATTATGTTGCTCCAATTAATTCAAATCATCCCTAATTGGGATCTCTTAAATAACTCCCTCCTGGGTCTAGAGAGGAAATTGAATCAAGCATTAAATCAGGAAGTCATCTCTATCTTTAAATACATTGTTATTCATAATCAAATATGCTGATGACATTACTAAAGATTAAGAAAATAATCTTTTCTTGCATTTCATAAGTAAAAGTATACTCCAGTTAGTTAAAAATACTGTTAACTGATAGTAGTAAAAACCAATAAAATTTTAAATACATATTCATTTCTGTAGGCAACTGGAATTACTTGAAGTACTAATGATAAAGAATCAATTATTGAAACACAAACCTAGAAAGAGCAGAAGCTAATGTAACTTATTTGAGTTAGACTAGAACTTATTACTGTGAATGATAGAGTAGAAACAGTGCTAAGGTGGAGACAATATTAGTTATAAAACACATAATGGGAAAGGAGTTTTAATGCTGAGATAGTAAAATAATCATATGAAGAGAAAGAGCCTTGGCTTTTCATGGGCAACCACAACAAAAAGAAAGTAAATAAATGAGCTGGCATATCCTGTGATTAAAAGCTTTCCTGCTCTATTGTTCAGAGCTCACTTGAGGAATTAAATTACCTTCTAGGTACCATATTTTCAGAAGGTACTGGGGAAGGTAAAGGCTTTGGAACTGATGTCATTTAAGGTGGGTAAATCTTAGTGTAAAATATAGAAGATTAATATAGGATAACCATTTTTAAATGTTTTCAAATTTATGACTTGGACAACAAATTACACTTACATTGTTCTTGCTGACTGATTTCTTCCACACCAGTGGCAGGAGGTACTGAAAGCTTGTCCTGTTGAAGGAAAGGTTTTGGAGAGTCAAGAGCCAGGTTGGAGAATTTTAATCAGAGATAATACACAATAGTCACTATTCCAGCATAGCTGTTGATGTTGAAGAATATTCTAAGACTATCCTCATCATCCTTGGGACGGTAGATAACACTTCAATTGATATATTTATGAGCTCAGCCAAAGCATTTTTGTTTCTGTCAGTTGAACTTTGGTTGTTATTAGTCACTTCACCTCTCAGGGCTCAACTGCAATATAAAATGAAGACTATATTTATTTTGTCATGCCTACTTGAGTTGGCTTAATGAGCATCAGGTAAGATATGGAGAAATGGGTGAAAGACTTAAGATAAGGGACTAAACACATGTGACTGCATTTACACATCTAAGAATGTATAGACATTTGCTAGCACTTTGTCAGAATTGTATTCTCTTCTAACTATGCACACAGATGATGTTCATTTCTCACAGATTTCCTCAAAGTTAAATCTGACATGTGACTGAATTCTAGTCAATAGATAGCAAATACAATGTGTGCCACTTTTAGGCCAGGACCACAGAGTCTTCACATATAGTCACCTTTGATTTTTTCCACTCTGGCTGGATAGGGTGAAAAATGACTCCTGGAGAAAATTTGGAAACCAGTATCAAAGGTGGTGGAGCCCTAAGATGAAAGGAGTCATTTGGAGGAGAACAAATGATTGATTAGCAATGCCCACTTATAAATTTATGTATGCAAGAACTAAAGTTCTAAAATATTAAGTCACTAATATTTTGGGGTTTGTTTATTACTGTCACTGGTGTTATTCTAACTAATATGGGAATCAGAAAGAATGTGTTATTGCTAACCAAAACCTAAATTATAAATAATATTGACCAAAAAACTGGGCTGCAGATTGCAGACAGAGTGATATTAGAGGATGAAAAGATGGAGTCCCATATTCTGTGGTAGCAAATATTTGGTAAATATGTCACCTTCAATAAGTTTTACATTAGAGTATGTGCACGCTGAACCTGTAGGTCTCAGTACAGAATGCAGAAGTAGGAAGAGTTAGGATGAAGCGTGCATCCCACACCATTTGATAGAATCGTTACAGTTATATCTATTATACAAATATAATAGAAGTTAATAACCTGTAGAGCATAGATAACAGTAAAATGTAGTAAAATTATGAAGATGGGATGAGTTTAGGTTAATTACCTGCATTTTTAATATAGCTTATTTAATTGTAAGTGTATAATTTATTTAATAGTGACTGTGATTAACAATTGACTCACACGATTCCTGAAAATTTACTGCTTGACTCTTGTGACTTAGTATGAACCAGTTCTAGCACATAATTATGAATTTTGGAACTCGTAGGAACAAGAAATGAATTTTAAACCACTGACATTTACGTGTTTATCTGTGGCTACAAGTAGCCCTGACCTAACTGATGCATAGGGTTACTTTTTATTTAGAAATGTCAGATGCCTTCGACTTATTCACTGTTCCTCCGGGTGATATGGAGCTTTCTACAATGCCTCCACTCTCTGAGACCCAAGGATCTTGTCTGGTGGGTGGTGTTTCACTGGGCTCCAGCAGGACATTTTTCACCTGAAGCAATGGACATGTGTTTCAAAGATAGAAGTGAGATTGTCAAAATTCAACTATAGTAGATTTAAAGTCAATACTGTAGTGCAGAGTTATGAGGTTCTTATTATCTCAAAGCAACAAAACCATAATATTTCAATTCTCAAAATTGTACCTACTTAAATCAGGGACAGCTAGACTAATCTGTGAGCAACTAGAAAGCAGAGAAGACTGCCAGTATATGCAGAAGACATATGTCCCTGAATTATTCATGTTGAGCACAATGTGTTCTGTTATATTAAACAATGTACCTTGGTATGATCATCGAAAATTTCTGTAATATTAAAATTCGAGGGCGGAATCAAAAAATTTTCAAATTGAAAATTGTCCTTCTGGCCCTAGCCCTTTAAGTCCTGACGAAGAAACCATCCTCTGTGAATTGCAACCAACTGGGGATCTGATTTGCTGGTCTTGGTGACAGTCCCTTTCTCTCTCTTGCTTGCTGTTTCAGTTCAGTGTTCCCAGTACCAATGTGCACATTTTGAATGTTCCCCTGCTTTGTGGTGTGTGTTCAATAATATAACACGCAGATCTATGTTACAGAATGTTTGTCCACTTGCTGGTAAGCATGCAGCCGCTCTCTAAGACTTTGACACAAGCCTCAGATGACCTTGCAGGGCAGTATTTCCAATATTTCTTTTAACCCTTTTCACGGATATGGACCATTCTAAAAATAATTATATATATATTTTTTTCAACTGCATTTTAAAGACCTTCTTAGATGGGCATCTAAACTTCTGAAAACATCTATAACTTTTCATACTACATTATATCTTGAGTGAGTTTTAAAAATTATACAATTGTCCCTTCTAGAGAATTTACTGTTTATTTGGGGTATTCCACGTTGAGATCTGGGCACATGGATAAAAATTTTTAATTACCCAACCAAGTCTGTCTTTGTTGTCTCTTCAAGTTTGAGAAAGACACTCCCTGATCCCAGGTTTTTTTTGTCGTTGTTTTTTTTTTTTTTTTTAATGCCTACAGCGGCCGGTATTCCTAGGTGGTCTCCCATCAAAGTACTAACTATGCCTGACCCTCCTTAGCTTCTGCAATCAGACAAGATCGGGCATGTTCAGGGTGGCATAGCCATAGACCCCAGGTGTTTTTTTAAAGCTGATATCTACAGGTGTGTATTAAATTCCTCTGTGACACTTGCCAAAGAACATTTCTCTAAGAAATTATAATTTACCTAGTTGCATATTGATCATATTAAATTAGGTCTCAATCCCTGTGTGCTATATGAAATATATCTTCCCTCCAGAAACTTGAGTTATTTTTGAGAAATTTTGTCTGAATTTAACTCACATTTCTCAATTCAGGTATATAAGTCATCATAGTGAGAATGCTATCTTGGAGCAGACAAAAAAACTGAGTCATGGGAAGACCTTTCCATTATCCATGGATGTTTACAATTATTGAATATCATGGTCCTCTCCCCCGCTTCCCCTATATATGTAGGCTGAATATACAACTATAGTAGCAGACAATAAAAATCTCATTATTTTATGAAGATAAAATTTATATGCTCATAAGTGTGTTTTGCAATGAAGTTGCACCACTTGTTTCTGAGTTTATGTAATCAAACAAAACTGCTAAAAATATTAATGAACTAAGTTCCTACTGGAGCCACTTTGGATTCACCTGCTTCTTGAAAAATCATGCTTCCTTGTTATCATCTAAGTTCTTGTTATCAGTTGATACGGCCTTTCTGGAGCTAGGCCCATGCCAAGGTCTCTGAGACAAGGTCCTTCTCTACTGGGCTGCTGGGGTGGTGACTCTGTACCAAGCTACCTTCCATAGCAACACAGCCTTCCTCATTTTTGCTTAGTTCCTCACATGCAGACATCAGGGAAGGGGTTTTTCTAGTAACTGATCTCTCCACCTTTCTATCTCCCAGAGGCCAATCCTTCTCCTCATCTTTCTAACACTTTCCTGTCAGCCACTTCTATCCAGATTCCCCAAATCATTTTCAATTCAAGTCTTGTGTTCCCTAATGAAACTTTCAAAGTATGAAGAAAAGAATTAAAATTGTCAGTAGGTCAAGCTGAAGAGTTCACTTCTCTGTAATTGAGCTCTGGTATTTATTTGAGGTAGCTGTAGCTCCGTAATTAAAAATCAAGTTTTATTTTGAATATGTCTTTTGTTTAATGCTACAGAATTACATCTTCAATGATGGAGACAGGTTTATAGAAAAAAAAAAAGAACCATATCTAATGGGTAATGAAATGCAGTTTCGCAGACATTCTTGGAACACTTACTGTAAGAATACTGCTTTGCACTTAACCAATTTATTTGCTTAATGTGAAGTTTGCAAGAAAACTAAAATCAGAGAAATAAAAATACCTAGGTCATTTTCATATGTAGAATATCAACAAAACATAAATGCACACAGACATACAAAAACTGGCTTGCTTTTGACCAAAATAGATTTTTATCAACATGATTTTTTCACAAGAAAATCAGGGATGTTATTTGATAGATCAATTTGAAATGTGAGTCAGCATCACAACATTCCTGTAAGGACTCTTTTTATTATATCATGGATTGCAAGAGAGACTACTTCCAGTTATAAATAGGTCACGTATTCATATACATAGCCCTTTTCTAACAATTGGAAACTTAAGCACATAATTTGGCATATTTTTAACACAAGGAAAATATTCAAGCAGAAGCGGAGGGAAATAAATATCCTCTGTAATTCCAATCCTAAAATGGAAAAAGAACCTGAAACTTTCCTCTGAGTATTTAAGTAAAATCTCAATATTGCCACTAGGTGACTGTGGTTACTACAATATTTTGATTCAAGAAAAATACTAGGATGACATCTGGACCTGGAGAATAATAGAATCTTCCTTTTTACCTTCACTAATGACGAAACACTAAACAGATGATAGTCTTGACAAATGAGTAAGAGAAGCAGCTATTCTCACTTCAGCTAAATATGATCCATGGGTTGTGTAGAGGGGAGCTGATAAATCAGGTCACTTTATTTGTTTGAGTTCAGTGAGTATGTTGTGTTCTGAGGCTATATTTCCCAGTGGCTTGAAAACATTTAAAAAATGGATGTTTCGCACTATACAACACTCATATAGAGGGTAATTTTACTTTCTATCTTAAATCCTACATACTTTCATCTTCAGCCTTCACTTCCATAGAATCAGATTTGGAAGAATTTCATTGGTCCTCTAGTCCATCTTTTTGTATACATATATATATATATATTTTTGTCTTAGCATCACTAATAGGATATTATAGCATTTCACCTTGAAAATCATTATTAACTACTTCACAAAGTAATATATTTCATTAAAGTAAAATGTAAACAAGTAAAAAGTAGCATGATGTTGAGCTAAAATTCATCACCATTTGTATAATTCTTACAACATTTACCACTTACTACTACAGTTCTTTTAAGTTCCTCCAATTCTCTTAAGTTCTTAAGCCTGCCACTCTAAGATAAACAACATTCTTAAGGAATTATCTCTTTAGCACAGAGAATAAAGGGTTTATTGTTTACATTAACCCACATATTGCATGCCCACAAGAACACCCGAACTAATGTTTGCTCTTTTAAACTCATCACACTGTTAATGAGGATTGAGCTTGTTTACTAAAACCTCTAGCTCTTTTATAAGTCGTTTTTTTGGTTATCTCGGTGTTCTATATGCCACGCTTAAAAATTTATCATTGATTATGCTTATAGCACTTTTATTTTGCTGGAGAGTTCACATAAAATATTGTTTCTAAGATGATTTATGTTAACCATCTGTCAAAGTTTTGTCTCTCTTGCCAATTCAATAATCATTTTTTGTACGTCTTCCTTCAAAACAAAGAAGAAATATCAATTCATTTAATCTATGAGTTTTCATCAACTGACCAAGAATTGACCAAATTATACTATAATGTAACCTGAATTTAATTCTGCACAGAGACCCACAGTTTATTAAAGGGAGTAAAAAATAGAAAACATTTAAGCAAACACCACCTTTTAAATGTACAGAAAGTGAGTTTTAGAGTAATGAGTTGGCTTTCTTAATATGGTTAAACATTTGTTGAAATCAAGCTATAACATAATTATTTGTAGTATCCTATATTTCAGGGGAAAATTCCCATATTCTTATACTAGATTCATGAGCTATGGAAGTTAATTATAGTTGGTTATTAAATTATATTAATTTATCTAAATTTTAGACAATAGAGCTAATGAGAATCCTATTACTATTATGGTCTCTTTGAAAGAGGTGAGCAATGCAAATACCTTATTTTCCCCTGCTGATTATCATAATGTTTCTTGATGCATAGGTGCATCATATCCTGATGTTCCATGTTAGAAGACAGTGCAAGAATATCAGTTAAAAAATCCTTCTCACTTAGTACTTGAAAATAAGTAAATTAACTTTAGGGTCTGTCTCAACCTCAGAACGTTCTAACCTCAGAAACAGCTTTATCACAATATTGGCTGCTGGCTTAGTTGTTGGAATAATTGTTTCGTTAAAATTGAGGGAAGAAGCAAAGGAAAGTTCATGATTTATTGATTTGTTTTTCTGGCTGGCTTGAAATAAGGGAATTGGTATCAATTCTCTATGCATATATTGATTCTTATATAAAAGGACTTGTAAGAGGGGCAGTTGAATACTGTTAAAATGGGCTAAAAATGTTTCCTGATAAACCTTGTGAGGTTTTCATGGGGTCACTTTTATTTAAGCACTACACTCTTGCTTGTGTTATTTTCAAAGAAAACAGAAAGCTAATTTAAGGGTGGTACGGCTCTTTCTACTTGAGAATCCAAAGGGGTTAATGGTCCTGATAGGTTGACGGTAAAGTTCCAGACTGAAAACCGCAATGACTGATTCAAGTTTCATAACTCGTATCTAATCCTCATAAATTCTTAAAGTTAATTAAATTAAATTTTTAATGAATGTTGTTGCACGAAAGAAAAATTGGAACCACCAAGCTGATGTTTCCTTCATCCGAGACTTTTTGCACATTGCTTGAAATGTTCATCTTGTAGCATTGTCAGTATACACGTGGGAGATAGAGTGATCATTATCTAATTTTATAAAGCTTAAAACACAGTATTTTCATGAATTGTTTTTGAAAAACACCTTTAACTAGTAAAGTAGAAATAAATAGAATTCAGATTTTCATTTTTTAAAATTTAAAAAAATCTTGATCCATTCACAAACTTAAGGAAAAATAAAAAAAAAAAAAACAAACATAGATGTATGTGAAGTATACTGAAGCTATCACAAGATCACATTAATACATATAATGAATATAAATCTGGAAACAACAAATATAGACCAGCACATATTGGCATTATTGCCTCAAATATGGGCACATCCCTCTTTAGGATGGGGATACATTCTGAGAAATGTATCTTTAGGTGGTTTTATTGTTGTGGGAAAGATCATAGAGTGTGCTTACACACACCTTGGTGTTACAGTCTACATACCTAAGCTATACGATATACCACCCTCATATATGTGGTCCGCCACTGACGAAACATCATTATGCAGCAAATGACTGTATGAGAATGTTGCTGCCATCCATAACGTGATTTTCTTTTGGTGAAGTTTAAAACAACAAAGTAAAATTTTCTCTAAAATTACCTTACAGTTACTTTTATTTTTTTGGAAAATTCAGTGTGAATTAAGCCTGCAGAAACTATCCATGTCTATAGGTAAAATATAGTTTAGTTCTAGATTCAAATAATATGGTCTCCTCACCACACCTTGCATAAATGACTGGAAGATAAAAGGTCTTGTAGAGGCAGGAAGTCTTTCTTTATTTTTTATGGTAGTCTTACTCATTGCTGGGCATCTGCTATCCCAAGCACCCTCCAGTGAAATGTGTGTAGTATCCCAGAAAACATTTTACAACCAAAAAAATCCACCTAAATTTCTAAAATTCCCACTTGGTGTGGTTTCACTCTTTATGAAAATTATTGTTTATATTTTATGCTATAGATTAGATATACTATATTATAGAAGTGACCAAACAAATGGAATCACTGCCATAGTATCATCATGAATACAACTAAGAACTGAGAACTTGGAGAGGAATTCATAGAGAGGAAGCTTTTAGCTTAGGAAAGACTGAACACCTCCAGAATGTAATGTGCTCCTGGTAAGCAGAGAAGTACAGCAAACATTAATTAGCCAACAGCAATTTGACAAAAAGCAACTTTTCCGCTGAGTGGTCAAATTTCTAAGAGTAAGTGAGTATAACGGCATTTCTTTAATTTATCATTTTTAGTTATTAATTTATAAAATAATATTTCTATAGCAATTTATATTTTCCTGACATCACTCAATTGTCATATTATTTAGAAAAAAATTTTGTGTAATTTTGTATAGTGGATGTTGTTCATATCACAGGTCAAGAATTTTGTAAATGGCAGGTGTTTATTTCCATAGTGTTTTCATTTTCACCTACATTCTTTTTTGTGTGTGTTGATTTACATATGTCTAAGCATATGCTCAATTATTATCTGTCTAGATAATTTTAGATGGAACTCCTGAATTTAATTGCAAACTGATTATATGACTAGTAACAATTTAAATAAATTTATCTTCTATTAAGAGTTCTTTTCAGTGTTCTTGGTAGTTATAAACACTTGTTTGTCTTACATTCTTGGGAATGATGACTTGAAAATATTTTCTAAATTCTATAGCTCCTCAACATAGTATTCTATAAGTAAGTGCTTGATGAATGGGTCTTGCTTCATTCACTAATATCTGAAACTTGAACCTGAAGCAGATTTGGCAGACTGTCTATGCTAACCTGTTAGGAAAATAACCCACTGGGTCTGGCATATCATGCAGAGAAAAAGAGTAACAAATTAAATTTCAAGTTCAATGATTACCATCATATATAAAATTATCAGTCAATTGCTCTTTTACTCTAATTTTCCCATTAATTGTATGATTGTCATGTCACTGGACTACTCAATGAGTCATTTTTAATGAATTGCCTGGTCTACTTGAGAAAGTATATTATTCAAAATCTTAATTTTTATTTTCCCATAGAATTCAATGCCTACTGGAACTGATTACATCATCAGATAAATTTAGCCTGAGCCAGACACAGCGTGTATCTCTAATGCCAGAGCACTGAGATACAGAAAGGGGAATTAGAGGAACTAGGATACCTAATAAAATGGCCACTGACTCCTTTCTCTCCATGAATTTCTCCCCCGCATATTCTATTCATATCTCTTCCTTTTTCCTCTTCTCCTGTTGCTTCAGAAGATCGAGAGATAAGACTCTTTAGGATATTTACAGAATATGGGGAGAATAAGATGTGCTAAAATAAGATGTTTCTACCATTGTTGCTGTATCAGATGTACAACATGGAAGAATCGTAACAAGCACGTACCAGAGGAAGGTAGGGACTGTGTAAAGGTGACCATTTGCCTGTTTATAAAATATCTCAGCTACACTGAAGTAGAAATTGAATTATTTTATGTACTAAGAGTTGTAAAAATCCATTTTTATCCTCATAAGAGTCTAACATCAGAGAAAGTAAACAACTATTTGTTGAATTATTAAGATAAAAATAATTCTTCTCTTTAAAAAACATTCATGAAGAAAAATACATTGTACTAAGGTTGGAAAGAGCCCAGGGAGGGCAATGAAAGAAAATTGATATTTTTTCTTTTTCTTTTTATTTGCTTTTTTTGTTGTTGTTGTTGTTGCTTTTTTGTCTGTTAAAAGGCCCAATTGAAGTAGTTTCACTGTCTTTTCAATGTGGAAACAGTGATCAAGCCCATCTTATTTTTGTCTCTAGCCTGAGATTCCTGGAATTTTGCACATTCTAAATATAAGTAGAAAACTAAAGTACCTATTGAAAAAGCCTACATTTAAAATGTAGCTTTACACAGTATTCTAGAACACGTGTTTGAGAAATCGAAAGATAAGTCATCTGACAAACACTTTTATAATCTCATTTTTAATGAAGAAGCAAAACCAATCTTTAAAAAACAGAACAATATAATTTTAATTCATATTGCCTTAATGGCTGAAGACCAGAGGCAAAATAAACCAAACAGGAAGAGAAAATAGTACATATGGGTAATATGACTTGGGTAATGTTACTAAGGAACCATAACTTCTGACTTTAATAACTTTAATATGATTCAATTTTCAATTTTAACATCATAATGACTCACATTCCTAATTATCACGTTTTTCTGCATATCACATTCCTTGTTCTTGGGGTTGTTGCTAGCATTATTTCCTACTTAGCACATTTATTTTATTTTTGTCTCTTAAAAACATTCAAACAAAATATTAGTATAATAATTTTCCAGCCATATTTTGCATTATTTGCTTTAAAAAATTATGTTCTTGGGAAGAATGCTACAACTCCCAAACATTTTATATCTTAAAAATGTTTAGAGTTGTATTTTCTCACTTTTATTTATATGCATTTATAATTGATTTTAAATAGCCAACATAATCTAAATAATTAAACATATTAAAGAATCTCTTTTCCACTCTCTGCTTTCCTAAGATTTGTACATTCTATGTAAAGAAAGATTAATTTTGATTATCTGCATCATATGAAGTCATCGTATAGATTATTTGAAACCAGAAATAATCATCTATATTTTTTAAAATTTACCTCTGGGATATATAAAATAATACCTCTAAATCAGATTTTCCTTCTTAAAAATTCTTAACACAGAAGTGTTTAAAATATATTATTTAAATAGGAGAAATACCTATTACATCAAAATCTTACACAGAACCTCATGTATAAAAAAGATTAAAGTAGAGTTGCTCTGGATGAATGAGAGGGCTGTATTCTGTTATATAATTTTCTACTTTTCTCAGAAGTAGCTTGTGAAGATACAAAGTTAATACAATTTTATACAAAACACTGTTAGAAGATCAGAATCTGTGGTCAAACTTAAAAAAAAGGGACACAATACTATACACACACACACACACACACACACACACATATGTGCCTTACCAATAAATTGTACACCTGAAATTTACTGGATTTTGTTAACCAATGTCATCATAATAAAAATAAATAAATAAATAAATTTTTTTAAAAAAGGATTTTCTTGGTTTATAAAACAAATGAAAAAAAAAACCATGGCTTTCTCTGGCACTTGACCTGCACCCCAACCCACCCAATTCACTACAGGCTTCTACAACACTTTGTATTTGCCTCTCACCATTCTCATATTTTAGATTTTATTTTATTAGTTGGCATGTCCATAAATTCTGACAGTATCCATCATGGATTTTATATCTGCATTTGTTAACACCACTTTCAACACACTAAGTACTCAGGAAATGTTTACCAAGTGAAGGAATTGAAGGACTAACAAATAACTGATTAAATAAATGTGTAAATTAAAGAATAAATGAAAGATGTGTAAATCAGTAGGATAATTAGTATGAGAATGTTCAGTAATACTAATTTGCTACTAATAATCCATTTGCGTACAATCAAACCTACCCACATTTTTGCTTGTGTATCTGTAGCCTCAATAAAAAGGTTTCCTTCCACGTGTGTAAACAAATCCCTTAACCTATAATTTGGATTTGTCATTTTTTTGTTTTCAAGAACTCATTTATTATAACTTGTTCTTCCCTTTTTTATTTTCAACCTCTCCTCCACTGATTATTTACCTCCAGAAAATTAATATACTTAAGTTTGTTCAAAATTAAACACGTGCGTGCGCACGCACGCGCGCGCGCGCGCGCGCGCACACACACACACACACACACGGAAACATGCTCCTTTAACTCCATTGCCACTTTTTCTCATCATTCACAGTCAAGCATGTAATAGCATTGTAGACTTTTTCCATTACCACTAAACTACGTTTCGTTTATTCTTCAACCCGCTGCCTATATCTTATCTATTATCACTGCAATGTGCTATTTTTGCCTAAATAAAAATAATATGAAAACAAAAATGATCAGGATGACAACAATAATAATAACATGATACAGAGCACTTCCCATGTACCAGGCATTGTTTTAAGTACATGTTTACATTTTCATTTAATATTTATGGTAACTCTTTGAGATAAGAACTGTGACTAGCTCCTTTTTTTGAATGAAGACATGGAAACACATACAACTTAAACAAATCATGCAATATTAGTAGAGGAGTATGGATTTGAATTCAATAAGTAATTCCAAAGCCCACACTTTCAATCACTAGAATGTAGCGACAGTCACCAAAGGTTAAGAAATACGTTGTGACTTCTTTCCAGGTCTAACATGTTGATTAAATATTTCTCCTCTACAATCTATTCTATTTTCTAAATTTCGGTGAAATTTTATGTCTTTTTTTACATTTCTCTTTCACTCGTAATTCCTTTTAAACCTTTTCTTGCTGGTCATTGAATGTTGGTGTTTGTAAAAGTTATACCTTAGGCACTCTTTTCTTTTAATTCACACACTTTTTTTTTTTCTAGCATATCTCATTCCTTCCAGAGGCTTCAGTTACCATCTCCATGTAAAATACTTGACAATCTACAGTTTTTATTCATTAATATTTACAAAACTAAAGATAGTATTTAACAGCCTCAGAAGATTTCCACTTTGGTATTTCTTGGTCCCCAAATTCTAAATGTCCAAAGTGGACTAATAGACACAAAAATTATAATGACCATAATTAAAAAATAAGTTTAAGATTATAGAGAACTACTTGGACAATTTCAGTGAAGAATTAGAATGTATACAAAAATAAAATAAAAATTATAGAGATGTAAAATGGAGAGATAGCTTCATATTTGCCCTTGAAAGAGACTGGATGTCTAAATATGGTATTATAAGACTCTCACTCAGCCAAATATACCCATCACTAACTGGGTGTTATCTGACCAAGAGCCAAAAGTTGGGCATGCAGAGAAAAATATTTATTATCAAGTGGAGATAATACATGAGATAAGCTCAGGCAAGTCTGAAAGATATAAGCAAATTGTCTGAGAAGGTAAATCATACTTACTTGTCACTGATTCCTGCTATACTGCCTCCTCTCCCTCCAGCACTACCTATGCCTTCATGGTCTTTACAAATAGTTGGCTAGAGAATTAAAAATTGAACCTTATTAAAAAATAGTTCACCCAAAATTAAATGACTGCAGCATTAAAACGCTACTCTGAGGTGATTTTAAAGCAGAATGATAAAAGAAAATCATTCCAGCAGGCAGAATTTTGAGCAGTACAATCTTTTTTCTTTTTCTTTTTTTCCTACTTTCACTGGCAATTTCATTTGTCTAGAAGTGCAAATGTGCTCTGACTCATAGGCAGTTGCTAACAGTTTGGCTGAAAGGTCAGGGCCTTGGAAGAAATAGTTTGGAAAATTGGAAGTCTAGAGAAGAGGTATGAGGATAGGTCTTTCAGAATTAGCACAGAATTTGAAGGTATTTATGTCTCAGATGAACAATCACCAAAGGACATTCACTGCTGAGAAGGCTCTCAATAATAAATAAACACAATGACATTGGTGAATGTCAGTTTCTTCCCCAGGCCACCACAGTACTTGGTCATGGGTCTTTAACAAAGTGTTTATAGTGTCAGGAATAGAGACTATTAATAGATTCAAAATATGTTCTTTCTTTTACCAAAACTGATCATGCCACTCCTAATGCTGTATGCTTAATATGCCAGCAGAGAAACAAATCTTGAGCCCCAGATATAACATCATTCCCTAGATGTACCAGCAAGATACTTGGTGGCAAGTAGCTAACACTGGAAATTTTCCTCATGAAGGGAACAGGATTTTTCCTCACTTGGATATGCACTCATTCGGGATATAGATTTGCCATAGCTACCAGTGATGCTTCTGCCAGAAATTCTACCATCAGTGGACCCATGGAATGCTTATCTATCATTATTATATGCCATGTAATATTGCTTCCTATTAAGGAATTTATTTTACAGAAAAAGAAATGAAGCAATTGGCCCAGGCTCACAGGATTCACTTGCCTTAGCATATCACTTAAAAAAAAAAAAAAAAAAAAAGATTGTCTAATAAAAAGATGAAATGGATTCCTAAATAAAGTGCCAGTTGAAAGATATGCTTAACTGAATCATAAATGATTGATGGTTGCTGTCTCCATTATTGCCAGAATGTATGGGTCTAAGAACCAAGCAGTGGAAGGGACTTTGCTTACTCTTGCACCTAATAACGCATTTTTGGAATGTTTGCTTCTTGTCTAAACAGCTTCAAATTCTGCTAGTGTGGAAGTCTGTTTTTGTTTTTTCCTAATGCAGGACTTCTGTTCTCAACAACACAAATTGGTTTCATTGAATTGGAAAATGAAACTACCATGTCACCATTTTGTGTTCCTTATGACACTGACTCAACACATCGTAAAGGAGGTTAGTATTCTGGTTTAGCTGATTGGTCAAAATTGTAAAATAGATTTCCAGTTTTACAGAGTGGGCAAAAAGGAATATGTATAGGACCGATGGGAGTATCTGCAACTACTTTTATATGTAGTAGTAAAGATTAATAATAAGGTAAACAAAAAATGTAGAAATTTTGAGGATTTGATTCTTTCAGAATAATGGTTTGGGTCACCTACTTACTAAAATCTTTACCAGATGAGACTTTTTTCCCAAGAGCAAAAATATAAGGAACATGTTATAGAATAAAGAAATCATAAATATTAAAATAGTCATTTCCAGTTACTGAAATATAGAATACAGTTATTTTATAGTTTCTCTTTGCATGTTATACATATAATTATTAATTATATTTTCCCCTTTTCCCACTTTTTATTTTATATAAAAAATTGGTAGTTAATTTTAGAACTTAGTCTTCAGATAACAGAATATTCAATACAAATGTTTCTAAATTTAATTAATGGCTATTGGGACAGTGGATCTCATCATTTTGGTGAGAGAGAAAAGACTTCATAATTATATAAAGGAAAACACATTTTATTAGATAGAATCATAGAGTATTTTATTTGCCGCATGAAAATTCATACTATCTGAAGGGCGTTTGCTAATTGAAGAGTCAAAAGGGTCGACTATACCCATTATTAAAAATGCCTCTCATCTCATAATTCACATTTCTTTCTTTGTGGTACTAGAACTGGACTCCCTAGATACTTCTCCTTTGCCAGTTTTTCTGAAGAGAGGGTCCTTGAAAGTCACTGTAAAACTAGAGAAGCCAGAAGCCCTTTCCTTCATATATCTAGTGTGCTATTTTTCAACATGACAGCTAATACAGTAGCATCTGGGAAACCTGGTAACCCTCACTTCAGCTGTCTACATGCATGAGTTGTGACCAACATCTAGGATGTTTCTCTGTCACCAAGCAGATCACTTCTGGAGAACAACTGTGGTCAACCCTGCAGAAAGAATTTTCACTATCGATGTAGAGTTACTTATGAACTCCAGCAAGTATCACTGATAATCTGCACGTTCTATGGTGACCACACTCTTGTCAAAAATATCTGAATCTCTGCATTAGTGGGAACCTCATCTAAGTTCCTAGTTCTATCAGTGTTCGCTCTGTCTCTCAGTGCTAGAGGTAATAGCTGCTATTTTTACTTGCTACTTCAAAACCATTTAATGCTCATTTTGTCATCCATTTTTAGTAGCTAACAGACATTTATATTAAAATCTACCTGCTTCAGTTATTAATATGCTTTCCATTTCCTGTTTCCTGACTGACACAAATACTAAAGAATTTCCTCTGAAAGAAATAAATGGCCCTGTAAGGAAGCACAGGAACCAAGAAAAGCATAAGAGGCAATGGGAAGTGTGAATATAAATGCATACTGACTGCTCCTTAATGTTTTGTGAAGTTTCTAATATATGAGGCGATAAATTACATTCCAATAATACTACAAAACATAGAAGGCGCATTAATGCAGTCAAGCGATTCTTCAAATGTTTGCATTTTTCAGGAAGAGAGTAAGTACGAGAGTAAGTAATATTTGTATTAAGCTTTAATAAGAAGATGCATATTATACTACAGAAGATAAACCATAAAATAGTATAACTACATATTTAGAGAGCACTATTAGAGAAGAAATATTGATGATAATTATAATAATACCAACAATACTTGGTAATTGCAGAAAAAGCTGATCAAGTAGAGAAAAAGAAGCAAATAGACGGAAATAAAAAAAAAAATCAGAAGACGTTAGACCTCAACTCCGATACAATAATTATTAAAGTTAAATGGATTTTGAAACTCTGATTAAAAGACAAATATTGTAATACTGGAGCAAAGTAAAATCAGACCCCAAACTCTATATTGATTTCTTCAAAAGTGAGGATACAGAATTATACATAAAGTAATAACTAACTAAATAAGTAAATGCCAAGCAATGATATCTAAAATAAAGCTGAAGATTTCAGACAATAAATGGAACATTTCAAAATGATAAAATTCAACTCTTCAGATTTAAAATCTTATAGACCTATTTACATTCTTTTATGACATATAAAGTAAAATTGATAGAACTGTGAAAAAACTAGGCAAATACACTCTCATAGTGAAATCGAAAAAATCACTCTCAGTATCTGACAGAAAAAAAGCAGAAAAAAAGAATCTATGAGAATAATGATTGCTGTATTTTACAGATACACTTTATCTGTTTAAAGAAATTCTTCTATCTTTGGTTATTTAAGAAAATGTTCCTTTAAAAAAATCATAATACAAATTGAATTTCGCCAAATCAATTTTCTGAATAATTTGAGATGATTATTTTTCTCTTTAATTATTTTTAATGCAGTAAATTTAATTATTGGTTTCTCATTATTGTTAAACCAATCTGGATTCCTTGAATGCAAATTGATAATTATAATGCACTATTTTTTAATGCATTGATGAATTATTTTGTTAATATGTTTATGATATTGTATCTATATTCATAAAACTGACTGATATTTTTTCTTTACTCTTTGTCAAATATTAATATCAATATTGTTTGTCACATAAAATGAGTTAAAAATTGTTCCTTCTCTTCTATTTCCCAGAATAATTTGTGTGAAATTATAATTGATTCCTTAAATACTGGAAAAAGTCACCTACAAATTTTCTGAAAGTGATGATTTATTTCAAGAGAAATTTTTAATAAACAATTGAATTATTTAAATAATTATTAAACTAATTTATATTTTTTCTTGAATAAATTCTGGCAAGTTATATTCTTCCAGAAAATTTAATTAGTTCTGACTATCAAAATTGATTGGCGCAATGTATTTCAACATTCTATTTTTATATGTTTACTATCTACGACATCAAATTTATACATGCTTTTTTACTTTAGTAATATTTTTGTCCTTGTTCTTTATTTATTAATTTTGCTAGAGTTTTGATTATATTTTTTAATTAAAGAATGAAGATACTTTTTGTTTTTGTTAATCATTATCATATAGTTTTCATTCTATTATGAAATCATTTGCTCTTATCTTTAGTGTCCTACTTTGTTTGAATTATTCTAAATTCTTTATATTGTTGCTTAGCTCATTAATTCTGAGCTTTTCTGCATTCTATACATTTTTATCTAGTATTTTTATTTTGTTCACTTCTCAATATTTTCCAGTATTTATTATGGTTTATTCTTTGGTTCATGAGTTTATTTTTATTATGGAATATTCTAAAGTCCTCAAGTTTGAAATGTACAACTTGATGAATGTTTACAAATTTGTGTCCATTTAAGGAAGTTAAATTAATATATAAACCATTTACAGTCCCCCACAGGCTTCCTAATACCTTCTTTTAGTAGATCGCATCCCCAGACCCCTCCCCATTCTGGTATATAATCTTTTGGATCTGACCATTTGCTTATTTCATCTACGAGATACATCCAAGTTGTTGTATGTAACAGTAGTTTAATCTTGTAGTTAGTTGTACAATATCTCATATCAAGGTGGCACAATTTATTGATGAACATTTGAGTTATTTCTTTTTTTTTTTTTTGTTCTTAGGCATTATGCTTCTATGAACATCCTTGTATGTTTCTTTGGTAAACATACCATCTTTTCTCCTGAGAATATAACTCTAAATAGACAAATTGTGGAAATGTATATATACTCTCATTCTATTTTCTAATATATATCTCATTCTATGTATAAATATATATGTGTAGTATTGTGATATGCATATATTGTGATTAGGCAATATATTCTATATATTGCCAAAATTATTTGGCATTGTCGAAGTTAGCTATATGATTATTGCATTACCAGTTTTCATATAGGCTTTTTGGTGCTCTTAGATTGCATGTATTCTCTACTTGGTAAATGCCATTAGTTCAGTCTTGTTAATTATGCCATTAAACTCTACTATGTTATATCTAATTATTGCTGACAATTTTATCTATTTCTAGGGTGTGTATTAAAAAGCATCCACTAACGGTGGATTTGGCCATATTTCCTTGAATTTCTGGCATATTTTGCTTTAAATATTTTAAAATTATATCATTTGCTGCATTCTGGTTTAGCAATGTTAGACTCACTTGTGAATCAAAACTTTATTCAATAGTAAACTTTTTTTTTTATCTTTAGTCATCATAGTTTTGCTTGTGTAACTTTTAATCTAACATCGTTTAACTTCAACAGCATATTTTACTTAATTTTTGGTAACATATATTTTTCTAAACTTTAAAATTAAAATTGCCATGCCCTTACATTTTAGGCTTATCTCTTGAAAATAGTACATCCATAGATTATATCATGGATATAATCCATAGATATAATCATGTTTATATCAGCTTGGACTTCTTCATTTTTAAAGAGTTTATTTCATTCTTATTTACCTTAATTACTAATTTGCTTACGTTTATATCTTCTTTATCAGCCATTTATAATCTCTTTTTACCTTAGAAAAAACCTTGAACAGGTTTACATGTCTCAGGAAATTTTTTGTGTAAAAATTATTATATCTATACTGTATCATACGTTAGCATGATTAATAAATTGTGGATATAATAATCTAGTAACAGTTGTCAATTGTTTTTTAATAACGAGTAATCTTTTTTTTTTCTATTGGTCTGTTTTATTATCATGATGTTTATGTAGGCTTTTCTGCCCTATGATTAGCATAAGTTAATAATGTAGATAGCAGACACTCCAGTTTTTCTTTCTTTTTAAAAATTTTAACTTACTATTTATATTTTAATCCTCCAAGTTGACCTAACAGATTCGTCACAAATTTCTACTATTTACAATTCTAATAAGGTTATGTACTCTAAGATATGTAAAAGAGTTTTCTTCTTTTTTCTTTCCCCTTCTTAAACCTAAAAATGGCTTTTCAATCAAACTCTCTTGAAAACAGAAAAGCAAGTTTGAAGTTTGGTGTATCTTTCTCGACATTAATCTCTTTCCTCTTCAAATGTTTTATAATTTATAAAGCAAATATTTAAATAATTATTCAATTTGATGTTATTATAATATAAAATGGGTTGATATGGTTGAATAGTAAAATGACTAAAATTAACCAAAGTCATATGTTTAAAATTATAGCCAAAGATATAATTTAATAAAAGAATTTGAAAAAAAAATTTTCTAAGCGATATGACAGATTCAATATACCAGAAAATGATTATGTATGTGTTGTTCGCATGATTTTTTTCATAATTCTACCTACACATAAAAATTATTTTTAAATCAAATATAAAGAATGAAATTAAATTAATAAGTATAAGATGTGTGCTTGTTTTTTCACTGGTTTAAATTTGCAATAAGCATATAACTTTTATTTTAACTGAAATGTGACATTTCTGTCCTTAAACTCAATGACTGTTAAATGGGCTGAGGTGTGCATATATGTATAAAAAGTTAAAAAAAAACTGCATCAAAATGTGTGGTGCTTTCTTCTGATAGAAGGATATTTTTCTTTCACAGAAATACAGAACTTGTCTAGAGGTAGATTAATAACTCTAATCTTCAATGTGTGATCAGACTACAGGTCACAAAATACTTTTAAAATCAAGTTTCAGGCTGAACAGACATGACAGAGAAAGGGTCTATCGCTCTGTTGAATGTTTGAGTCGAGAGGGTGGAAAAACACTGCTCAATGTTCTGCAGTTCTCCAGATGTTTTTCAATAAGTTTTGGGACCCGCTCATATATTTTCTCATTCCAAATCCAAGCAGCAGTGCAAATGTTTCAAGATTTCCTTGTGTGACACAATTTTTTAAATACAAATAATTTTTTAAAGACATAATTTTTCTAATTTTAAATACAAAAATCTTGTCATATGAAGTAAAATAAAATATCTCCAGGACCTGTTAAACTGGATCATGTGATAAAAAATGTCTGCCAATTAGGCTGGTTTCTGCAGCCGTTATTCATCTTCAAAGTAGTCAGCAAAATCTGGCCTATGGTTTTCTTGAAAGTACTCCTATAATTTCCCTTTCAGCTCAAACATCCTGTTGGGAACTCTTCCTCCATCAAAACACTGGATTTTCTTGTGTAGCAGGAAGTGTGTGTGTATGTTCTTCGTCCAGGTTTTTATACAGTTTTTAAAAGATTCCTGAGTGAGTTAATCTTGCTGTAATAAAATTGATCATTTTGTGCATGTGGCATCATTCTAGACATCTTATTACTTCGTTTTCATGAGTTAGTTTTGTTTTGTTTTGTTTCTACATCAGAAGCTATCTTTGAGTCTATGGTCATGCTACCCTGAACAAGCCTGATCCCGTCTGATCTCAGAAGCTAATTTGGGTAGGGTCTGGTTGGTACTTGGATGGGAGACCACCTAGGAAGACCAGGTGCTGTAGGTGTAAAAAATAAAAATAATAATAATAGTAGTAAGGGATTGTAAGTTGACAAGATTTTTGCAATCTGTGAGGTCAACCAAGGGTTGCCTGGCCTAAAAAAAAAAAAAAAAAGAAGAAGCTATCTTTGAACAAAGATTTGTTTTATGACAATATTGGTACTATAGTTTTACGAGAAGTAAAATTCAAGGAGTCAATCACTGGTGGGGCACCTTAGTGCAGAAGACAATGCAATTCTTTCAGGATAGAACTTTTGTTCAAAATAGGAAGATATAACATTAAGTATATGTAGCCCATTGCTTGTTCAGGCCATTCTTTGCACAGGGAATGTTACTGTGAATTTCATCATCATTTACAAATATTATAAATGTGACAGAATGGCATTTATTAGTGAAATCTGTTGACTCATCAACCTGGATAATGAGGCTACTGTTTTTCAGTTTACTACACAAAAACTCTTCAACATCCTGTGGCATTTCATCAATACATTGCTATTTATATGCCTTGAGAGTGGAAGCTTTTCAAATTCTCATTCAGCATCTTGTTTTAGCAATTACCTCACTAAAATTTTATACACTGGCATTATTAGGTTTTTAACAACTATGTGACTTATTTTATGAAAAATACTCTCTGCTACTAAATTACCTGGTCCTTTTTTACAGGATAAATATTTTAACCAAACATTTATTTTTAGATTCTAAAAGCCATATAAAAAATCAGTACAATAATTTGTCAAATAACTCTGATTTTTAAATGTGTCTTTAATTTTTCTGGAAATATTGTTGCATCTTGAGTTGCCACAGGAGACACAAAGAAATATGCCAAGTTGGATCAGAGCCCACGTAAAATCCCTGATCCAAAGCTTTTATTGTAAAGACAGATTATATGTGTTCCTTTCTGGTGCATGATTCAGAAGTCTGTAATTCTTCAACACTAACCTCATCAGAACTGACCATTAGTCCAGGCCTTCAACCCTCCTTCCATTTCACACCTATTCTTCACAGATTACAATACTGAATCGGCAGACACATTTGCAAAACACAAGAGCTAATAGAATACAAAATAAAAGAGCATAATAGAGCACTAAATGAGAACATTAGGGAAAAAAGAGAACATGCTATAATTTACTTTTAATCTATTACCCAAGTTTTGTAAAATTCTTCAGGAGAGAATTTGCATTTGTGTTGACCAATTGTGATTTTTTTTTTACTAACTTCTTGAATTTAAACTCTCCTCTTTAAATTTTTTTGACATATAGATGGTGTTCCAGTTTATTCTGTAACATGTGGCATATTATAATTTCTAAAGTTGACCACAAATTTACAGTGTAATTTCTTGTGAAAACTAGCTGATATATATAATTACATTATTCTAGTCCCTTTACCCAATGCCAAGGATGAGAAAGGCAAACTTTCCTGTTTTCACTTCTAAAAGTTAGGAGTCCACTTTCTATTTTACCACTGTCATTTGAGACTTGCTTTTTATGAAAATGTCTCTTATTTTATGCTTCTGATCGATCAGTTATAAACTATATTTCAGGCAGTCTGCAAAGAGGAAGAATTTTATCTTAATCTTTTCACAAAAATCATTGAAGCTAAAACAAATGTGTATCTTCATTTTTTAAGTTTTAAAATATCTGCTATTTGTGGATTTCTTGCTTTCTCATTATCTCAGATGCATTAAAAACTTAATTTTTGTTTGTTTTGTTTTCAGCATTCCTATTATTTAGCCCAGAGGAATCTTTTAGGAATGTTAGTTCAAAATGGTCTTTTTATAAAGCAAACATTTTAACACCACTTTCATGCTTAAAACCGTGTTGATCATATTGCTTTTTTTTTCAATTATAGTCGATATTCAATATTATATTAGTTTCAAGTATACTGCATAGTGGTTAGAGATTTATATAACTTACAAAATGATCCCCCAGATAAATCTAGAATCCACTCAGTGCCATGCATATGGATGCTAATATCATTAACTATATTCTCTATGCTATACTTTATATCCCCATGACTATTTTGTAACTGAAATTTGTACTTCTTAATCCCTTCATTTTTTTCCCTCATCTGGCAACCATCAGTTTATTCCTTGTATCAATGAGTGTTTCTGGGTTTTTTGTTTTAGATTCTACATATTAGTAAAATCATATAGTATTTGTCTTCCTCTGTCTGACTTATTTCATTTAGCATAAAACCATCTAGATTCATCTATGTTGTGGTAAATGGTTCATTTTTTTTGTGGTCAAGCAATATTCCATTGTATATATGTACCTCATCTTCTTTATCCAATCATCTAATGATGGACACTTAAGTAGCTACCATATCTTGGTTACCGTAAATAACTGCAGTGAACATAGGAAAGCATATACCTTTTCAAATCGGTGTTTTGGATTTCTTGGGAAAAAATACCTTGAAGTGGAATTGCTGGGTCATAAAGTATAGTTAAAAGCAATTTAGTCCTGGGATTCAAGTTTGGTTTAATATCCGTGAATCAACTAATTAGGTATATCACATAAAGAAACTGAAAGATAAATCATATAATCATATCAGTAGATGCAAAAAAAAAAAAGCATTTGACAAAATCCAGTTTCCATTTATGATAAAAACTCTTAGCAAAGTGGGAATAGAGGGAACATACCTCAACATAATAAAGGCCACATGTGACAAACTCACAGCTAGCATCATACTCAATGGTGAAAAGCTAAAATCAGGAACAAGAAAAGATGTCCACTTTCACCACTTTTATTTACCATAGTTTTAGAAGTTCTAGTCATAGCATCAGACAAGAAAAAGAAATAAAAGTTATCCAAAATGGAAAGAAATATATAAAACTCTTATCTGCAGATAACATGATACAATACACTGAGAACCCTAAAGAATCCACCAAAAAAACTAGTAAGACTGATAAATGAATTCAGTAAAGTAACAAAATTCAAAATTAATACTCAGAAATTAGTTGCATTTAATACACCAATAACTAATTTCCAAAAAGAGAAAAAAGAAAGAAATCTCCTTTACAATTGTTCACATTGCTCTTAAATTACGAACTCCTTTATATGCATAGCAAAGTCTCCTACAATCTAGCCCTCGATTATTTCTCTTTCATTATTTTCTCCTGACTAGAATTCTGTCCTAGCTTTCTAGGTTTTTTAAAATGTGGCTGTCATTGCTTTATTTTTCTTATCCTTAGTCCTTAATTGACTTACTCTTACATAACCTCCAAGTGTTTCCTGGGCATAATTTTGATGAGGAATCCTTGTCTAGCCCCTCCCCTGTATGAATGTCTCACCCTCTTCCATCCACTGGTCCTCCTATACATTGCCCCCCATGGAGAATATAGCCAAACTGCACCATATCCATCTTGTTAGACATTTCCCAAGGTAGGAAATACACCCATTTATAATGAGATCATTGCATACTTATTCATCATTTTTCCTATATCCCAGCACAGAAAAATAGTTTGGGAGGAATTTAGGATATGCAGCATAAATAAATAAAACTATATTAAATTTTTACTCATTATGATCTAAAGAATAGGCATGTGTATATGTATCATTGTGTATGCTGATGTGATTTATAAGCTAAAATTTTGCTCATATAAAATAACTTAAAGGATATTTTCTTGTCATCATTAATACTGAATTTTTAAATTTTTTCTAATGTCATTTAAATACTTTTATTCTGTTCATTTATATAAACTTATAATTATCATTATTTGCAATCTATTTGCTTTATAGTAGATTTCCAGTAGTCCTAGTGTTGGCATAAATTTAGCCAATATGTAAATAAGTAATTGTATGTCTTATGTATTTTACGTTTGTTGCTCAAATCTTTAGGGACAATTGTGGCACATCTATAGTCACATTATAAAACTCCAACTGTTATAGTGAACAAACATAATTCAATAGGACATAATCATAAAAATAATCTTTTCTCACTGTTGTCTGGAAATCTACTATGTTACATCCTTTCTCTTTTCTCTGGGCAAAATCTTAGACAGTCTTAGTAACATTTTCTGGTTTTTTTTGTTTTTGTTTTTGTTTTTCCTGGGACAATAATTCTTACAGGCCCTTTTTCTAGAAAAATTCCTGTTTAGATAATCAAATGGCCATTTTCAATTGAGCCTTTATTTTCCCCTCTGACAGCATAGGCTTTCTTTAAGCTAAGAATTTAATGAGTATAAGGGATGCTTTAAGTTTCCTCTCCTGTTCTTAATCCTGTGCTAATATTTTGCTGTTACTGCTACACTCTTTTGGCCTCAGTCCCTATGCCCACTCCACCAGGTTGTCCCAAGTTCCCTGAGAGACAAGAAATAAAACAGGGGTGGAAATTTCGGATAAGTCACAGACACATCAAATGCGCCTAGATCATCAAGAACATTAAATCTCTATATCTATTAGGATATGTGGTAATGTTGAAAGTAAGAAAGGTTCAGCAACATGGCAAAGAGATTTTATTGTGGAAAATTGTATTTATATCTGTCATATCTTTGGACTAGTTTTGGTAGTAAAGAGTTTTCATTAAATATCACTATTACTCTCTTCTCTCGTTTCTGCTTCTCTCTGACTGTTAGAATCATTACCAGGAAAAACGTTTCACTCAGCAGCTCCCATATTTCACAACAAAAATATTTACCATCAAAGATAGGTTCAGGCATGCTCTGCTTGGTCTGAAGTTCAAAACCCATAGTCTAGTCACATATTTAGTGTAGTGGGTATAAATCTCAGGAGCAATCAGCTGTGAAGAGGGAAATATATTTTTAAAATGTAGTTTCTATTTGAACCACATATTTGAAGAGAAGAAAAGTGTTACTGCACAAGAAGATTGGATGAATGTGTTAGGAGTTTTAAGCAGACAAGTCAATCAATATCTAATCACTACCTGGTGGTAGAATAAAAAGAAAAAGATTTCTTTTGGAAAACACTATCATGTTTTGGGTGGAAATGTATTGTTTTTCTTTGCCTTGGATGAATCTTATAGAAAATAATACAATACACAATAGCTTTCGGAAGATTAAATCTTTATAAAGCATGATAATATTGAAGTAATACATCTTCGTCATTGGAAAACAATATTTTGACTTTTAAAAGTACTAGGATATTTTTGATTGAAACTCTCAGAAACCCCCACGTCAATGTCTAAACAATAAGGAGATTTTTATTTACAATGTTTAGTGTTTGGCCAGTCACTAATACTGGTGGACTTAGGGGCTTAATGTTGTATTAAGGACAGGTTCTATGCCCTCCGTGCTCCAGCCTTGATATAGATTTTTTCTCAAGATGGTAGCAATTTGGATGCAGTCATTCAAGATATTCCATAACAATGCAGCAACGATCCTGAGAAAGCTAAAGTGTTATCTTTTACTATGATTCTAAAATAGATATGAGAAATAATTTTCAAAAAAATCTCCCCCTTCTCTAACATGAATTTGGTCAAAATTTGTTTATATGCCTATTTCTAATAACACAATAGCAAAGAAACACTATGACCATGTTGTCCAAACCCTTATTGTCTGAAGTTAAAGGGCACTGATGAATCAAATTCAATATAGATATTAAAATTATGTCTTTGGACTTCAGGCTATAAATCTATTTTCTGAGTTCTTTTTTAAAAAATAATAATTGATTAAACATATAATATAATAAAATTTTAATAATATGCCCTTTTCAGCATTGTTCTTATAGACTTCATTATGGGATTTAACTTCAATTTTGAAATAAGAAATAAGAGTTGCTGATGTAAAAATAATAAGCTGCCATTTTTCAAAGTTTTACAATTTAACATTGTTTTGTAGTATTTGGTCAAATTTAATGGTCTTTCTTGTTACAAGTATAGTAAATATTTCAATAGATTATCATAAATAAATTAGGGATCTATAATTTACCTCATAAAAGTATAAAAAGCCATAGCAAATTCTGAAATTAAAATGCAAATTATATAAAATTTTGATAGAATACTTAACCTCTTTCTGAGAATCATTTACAAAGAGCCAAAATTATAAAATGTCTCCTCTTTACTATTTTAAATATTTCAACTTATGGTTCACGAAGAAATATATGTCTAAATAAATAAAATAAAAATACAAGTTTTATGTATTGGCTATCTAAATTGCTTTGCCATCCTTAGGATATTTAAGAGAAGAAAAGACATTGGCATTAGTTGATTTTCCCTTGAGCATATTATATGAAAACTTAGTTATTATCATAAAGCTGAATGATTAGCCATTACAAATCATAAAATAAAATGATTAACCGTCATAAATGTTGGAAATGGTGTATATTATTCTAGCCATTTGTTTCAGTTAATTCACAATTTATAATTTCAAGTGAATAAACATTTTGGCTATTTTAGTTCTGCTGTCCACCTCTATATCCCTCTCAAGCTAATGAAGAATATATCCAAATGAAAAAAAAATTAAAACAACTTCTCTAAGTATTAAACTAGTAAAATACATTCATATATTAATCATTGATAAGGAAAAAAATCCAAAAGATTGTAGCTTATATAAAATCTTGTGATATACTCTGCTTTATACTATTTTATATTACCTAATGAAGATAAACAAACATAGGTCCACAGGTGTAAAAATATTCAGAAGACGGTCAGCAGCCTGCGTCTAAAATCCAGGCAGGTGAAAATATATCTTATGCTTAGTTAATTTGGCATAACCTACTTTTTTACCAATCTGCTTCCTTAACATTTTTAGCTTTAAAACTTCCAGTATAGTAAAGCATATTATCATAGAGTAGATTGCATCTGTTCTATGTGCCTCAAAGATAAGAATTAGAATGTTTCTTTTTATCAAATAATAGAGATATGTTTGTATACTTTTGGAGTCAAATACTTCCTGAACATAAAAAATGTCCACACTACACAATCACTAGAAGAAAAGGAAAACAGAATTTGAGCAGACTAAGGAGTGCCCTGGAAGGGTTAAAGTCAGATGTTAAAATGATCTTAAAATAAGTTGGGAAATACAAGTTTAGGTCAATGGAAAATAAAGTACTATTAAGATAGCATTAAATGGAGTTGTTATATTTGCAAGTTGGTAAAGAACTGAGAAAATGAATTATTATATAGTTGTTTCTCATTATTTAAAGCAGTCATGTTCTATAAAGTCATGAAAGATCAACTAGTGAATACGGAACAATTTCTCAAGTGAAAATACTCAATTGAGTTCCTGAAAGCCTCTGGTCACTACTTTTCCATCTAGTATAAATACATAATCTCGTTTTATGAGTCTATCTATTTAAAGACACTGTATTTAATGCATACTGTTGATCCATTAACATTGAACTTATCGTCAACAGCACTTAAATTCATGTCTAAATGAAGCTTATCTAATACACATATTTTCTCCATAAGGCACATTCCTCCTTGGCTTCTATTTAGTAACAAAATACAGCATTGTGGCATTAGGCTTAGGGGCTATTTAGACAGCAAAGTCACCAAGAAAATGCAAAAAACAAAACAAAAAAAAAAATGCAAAGATTATGTCACTAAATAGACTGTTTAAAGTCACTTTTTTTTTTTTTTTAGTGTAACAGCTGAAACAAGAAGGCAGAGGATCTCTGTATTTGACCTTAGCTGGGAACAAGTATGTTGGCCAACTCAAATTTTTGCTACTCTGCACATATATGTTATTGTCTATAAAATTGTTTTAGGGGTTATAAATAAAATTTTTGGAAGTAGGCAAATTCACAAATATGGAATTCACAAATAATAAAGATTGACTGCACCTGAAAAGGAGACAAAAAATGGTCATGATTTTAAACCTCCCAAAACAACCTTGATTTTAAACAAATCACTGCGACCAAAGATTGACACACAAATTATTCATTCTACAGCAACGATCCAGGAAAACAAATCACTCTATTTATTACTCTAATTGTTTAACCTCAAACTCCTATGTGGTGCTTAGTCTTGGTAACTTAGACTCTCCAGTGATTCTCGAATTGTATCATGTATCAAATTCACCTGGAGGGCTTGTAAAAATGCAGATTGTTGCACCCCACTCTCAGATTGGGGTGGGGCCTGAGAATTTGCAGTTACCAGGTATTGTGTTATTCTGGAATTATAGTGAGAACCAATGGACTAGATTAGATATGAATCAGAAAGATTTTTTCTAACCTGGATAAGTCTACAAGATTGAGGCTGTTCAAAAGAGACTGCATGAGCCTCTTGGGCTTTTTTGCCCTATCATCACCATCTCACCAAAAAAAGCTACAAAAAAAAAAAAAAGGGAAGATCTGCCAAAGAAAGAATATTTTATATTTTATATGTTTTGCAGCAAAATCCACCATCTCTAGGTTTCCCCAGCTCATGGAATTTATATCGTTTGGAAAGTGGCCTAATTTTACTACACCAGATTCAAGGTGGTGCTGAGAAATATTCCAAAAAGGAAAAGAATATGAAATTGCAAAGTAACTAAATAGTGAGAATTCAAAGCTGATGAAAAATCGAAATTAATATGCTCATGAACTCAAGAGATTTAATTCTTATTAAACATATTGAAAATAGGGAAACACATTTTTTAATGAATATAGAGTTTCTACATTGCAAGATGAATAAAGATCTAGAGTGGGTCGTACAACACTGTAAATGTACTTAACAATACTGAATTATACACTTAAGAATTGTTAAGATGGTAACTTTACATTTTGTGTATTTTACCCCAGTTGAATTTTTAATTCTAATAGTAATACAGTATTTGGAAAATGTCACTAAATACATAATGTGCTTCAAGCTCTCTTTCGTGGAATTTATTTAAATAACGATAGACAAAAAGGCATTTAGTATTGGAAAAACACTTGCTCTTCTTTCCTGATAAAAATGGCTTATATAATACACAGTAAACAATCTGGCTACAAATGATAATAAATTCCTATGTCAGCAAACACTAGAAAATAAAGTTACATACAAAACAAAGCTAAAGATGTGGGAAAAAACATATACAGTATAATTATAGATTTTCTAACATGCTTAGTTTATGATTTTACTAGTTTTTACTTAAATTATGAAATATACAAGGAAATATTTTCTTTATTAACCAATACAGATGTAATAAAGAAAATATATTCTCATATATTCTCAATGCGTCCTCTCTGTGAGTAAAAAAATGTGTATGTTGCTTTATTTTTTTATTTGAGATAAGTTTAGCAAAACAGCACAGCTTTGAAATTTTTTTCACAGTATATTTTATAAAAAAAGCAATCACAGCAAAAACACAAACCCAGAAGTACACAAAGTGCTATATGATATTATCAATGTGATAAATTTTATGAAAATAAGATCTTCATCATACAATAGAATCATTGTTATACTTCGTGATAAAATGGAAACACCAAGGAAATCTTTAAGAGATTTCAAGGGTAAAAGTGCTTTAAAGAGTTGTCGAAGATATTGTTTTTTGGTTTTTTTTGCATTTCAAATAAGCTAGAATTTTTAGAATTGATAAGTGATAATTTGTTGTAACTCATAGAGTTAAACATTTGTTCATCACTATCATTGTCTTAGAGTTTAGAAAGTACTTCCAACAACAAATTATAAGACTTAGGGAACACAAACATATTCCTGAAAGGGAATAGGGATCTCAATCAATGGTTTTGATTGGCTCATTGTGGCTAATTTCCTTGGGCTGTTTTCCCATCAGACTAGGCTGATGTGTTTCATATCAGCTTTCCATTAGAATGGGTTAAGAACATTGAATTTGAAGCAGACAGCATGCATTTAGGTATCACCTCTGACATCTACTATATGGTGTATCTTAGGCCACTTAATTTTCACCTGAAAACTGTGGGTAATAAATCTTGCTATGCAGTAATTACTCTTCAGCGCCTAGTACAGAAATAACATTAATTAAGTACAGCTTTATTTTATGTTGTCACAAATTGATTGATATTTTTTCCTGATTTACAAATATTCAACTTCGGATAAATACCTATCTTGATTCCTAAAGTAATTGAGTGCATAATTTCTCATAAAAAGGAGAAAAATCACTCAGGCCATATTTTTTTCCCCTTATTAAACCATTGGATTTTCCTTGTGAGACAAGGTAAGTTGATTTTTTTATGACACTGTCATAGAAACCATTTATTGCATCACAGGGTATTCATGGAGCAATTTGGCTTCTAGCACTGCTACGGATGTTGAATTATGTTACTGTAGTTGAAACAGAGCATCTGCAAAACCCTCGGCCTGTTTAATTATAGGGATCCTCTCCACCGAAGAATTACAATAGAATATTGATAATGTGTGATAGTCTGAAGAAAAATAAAGCATTTGTTATCAATAGAGCCAATTCAATATAGACGATTTTGTCTATAATAGGGTTTTGCCTCCAATTTTAACTCATCACACAAGACTGCTGCCATCCTGATAGAAGTTAATACCTTGACTCCAATTTCCTACTTCAAGTGGTGCTTTGGTAGCAAATTCACTCAAGAATATGTATGTAAAAAATAGTTGTTATTTAAAAAAATACTGCAAAATAAGGAAAACATCATATAGAAGATTCAGAAGATAAATAGTTCTCTGGGCTATTTTTTATAAGAATCTTTAAATATTGATGGGCCTACATCATAAATAAAATGTAAGCATACACAAACTATTCAACAGGAGGAGATATTTATAGAGATCAGATTTTGGTGAAAAGACAACAGTTTAAGCTTAAATGAGAGACATAGAACTATAGAAATATTATAAGGAATTTAAAATGCAATATCTCATTTAAAATGTGAGTGGGAAGCAACAAATAAAATAACACACAGGGCTAAAAAGCTTATCAGTGATGTAAGGCAGAGAAGATGGATAAACATTAAGTACTGAAAATATTAAAAGATAATTATGGAGAACAGACAAGAGAGACTTATGCTAAACTTTGCCAGCATCACTAAGAAATAAATAAGAAATATTTGAAGAGAAATGTCTTAAAATTTCTTCTTAGTAAGCAATTATAAAGATGTGTTTCTAATTGTTTTGTATTATTAATCTTTAGTTTAATTATATAACATCAAAATTAAGAATTCTCCTTTTTTTTAATTTACACTTTCTCCTGATAATCTCTACAAAGTTTATGATTTTTTTTGTTTCTTGGTTTCCCATCTGTAAATTGGGCAAACTACCAATCTCATAGAATTATATGGACTAATGGAATTAATACACATTTAGAAAAATGTTTAGAATAGGTTTGCTTACTCTGAGATATATACATGTTCTGGTATTGTTACTATTGACTCATCAGTCATCCAACTTCATGGTTTTAAGTACATTTTATAAACTGATCATATTTCCACTAGGGTATTATCTTAGTCTGTTTGGGCTACTATAACAAAATATCACAAACTGAGTAAATTATAAACAATAAAAATTTATTTCTCACAATTCCGGAGGCTGGAAGTCTATTTAGATTTATCATCTATTCACATCAAAATTTCATCATTTCTTGTAGGAATGACTTTTGTTGTTATCATGTTGCAATTTTTTAAATGTCTTTTTAGTCCCTCTTAATCTGGAATAGCTTCCTTCAGTCTCTTGCCCCATCCTCTTACAGCTTTTTATTAAACAATTGTCCTAGCCACCTCAAAAGTAAATGTTATTGGGAAAATGTGATACATTACCCCTAAAATCCTGAATCAGGAGATTTGAGTTAAAGATAGTCTTGCTATAACAGAATGAAATTCCATTAATTTTTTTTTTTACATTGGCAAGATGGGATGATCTTAAATGTTTTCAATTATAAGAATAAACTCCAAGAAATGAGTTTTTAAATGTGTATAGGCTGTTAAATTCTTTTGTTGTATCCCTGTTATTTTAAATCCTATACATTACTATAGTATTCTTCAATCTGATGATTTTTCTTTATGTCTCCTGACTAGAAAAGTAATGTAATTCCCCATTTCTTCTATGAAAACCCACACAAATATAAGAAGTCATGCCTGATGATATAAAGGGGTTTTTCACATCTAGGGGTAGAACATTTATGCTCCCCAAAGTCCTTGTCATTCCTTCATATCCTATCCTAAAATTATTATAAAAATAGTACATAACAGGAAAATAGTATTTTATCACTTTATAGATAGATGAATTTTTCAGATCAGTTTATCCTGCTTATTTTTAGTCACTCAATATTGAAAATGTACAAAATTTTTCCAGAAAATAAATCTTATTCTATAGTAAGTATTATTCTACATTTTTACTGAAAATTATATATGCATTTTAAAAAATCTGTTAGTGTGAATATGGTGGTTTATTTTTTCCCTCATGAGGGGAAAAAAAAACATAGAATATCTGAAGCATTTTGCCTTGTGCATATCGCTACCAACACATATGAAGTTGAGAAAAATGTAGATAATAAGAAAGTAGATACATTTTTTTCCAAGTTAAACTTGGTGAAATACAGAAAAAAATAAATGCCTCTATATACTTTATGTTCCCAAATAATCCTGTGGATATTAATGAAACTTGTTTATAATTTTGCCATTTACTTAATTTTAAAAAGGAATATAATCCCAATGTTTTAAATTGCTTATATTTAGAAGTTCTGAGTGCTTTCCAATTGAGAAACTTTTAATTTAAAAGATTGTTGACAGAACTGATTCAAGTACATCGGCTCATGCACAATGTCGTCCCTTTTTCAGAACTGTACATATTGTTTTTCTTCCTCTTGTGGATGTTTATTTGAAGGATGAATAGGTCACTCTTAGCAGGAGAAATCTTCACGTGACTGCCAGATACTGAAGACAGATGAGTCAGTTCCACACAGACTACAAATTATGCATGCAGGATAAATCTATATTCATATTTGCATTTGACCTAAGATTCAACTTTAAAAATAGATTTAACAGAAATTATACGGAAATTCAGAAATTGTTTTGCTAGGAAGCAAACAAGTTTTGCAATGCAATTTAAAAAAAGAATGTTCCCTCTGCTAGAAAGAGATCACATTAGCAGTGAAATACTGTATGTCAGTGTGAGCTTAAGCCCAAATTCAAGAACATATTGTACACAAAACTTCTGAAATCTATTTATCTGCTGTGTGATTGATAGTTATTGCTGCAGTTTGGAGACCTTAGGGCGGTACTGCCTTTCCATCGTTTGTCATTGTAGAGTATCCTTTGAATGGAAAGTTAAGTCCCTTTCAGTACCAGCAGAAAATAGCCCAGGTTGCTGGATGCTGGTTAAAATATAAGAACCTGGGTTCAGTAGGCAAGGAGCTGATTTTAAATATTAGCTCAGCCACTCCCATGAATGAAGTACTTAGAATAACTGCTTTACTTTACTCATCTGTAAACATGGATAATGATGACATCAGCTTCATATAGGGTAGAGCTCAGGTGTGCCTTACCTGTTATAATCTTTTAAAGGACTAAGCACACTGTCTGGTATATACTTACCTAAGGCATACTAGCTGTGTTTTTGATTACATCTTTTTTATTCACTATTGCACAATATGCCTATAGTGTTCAGACTGTGATTTTTAGTTAAAGCTTATCATGGATTCCAAGATTTCAGAAATATTTGCCCTGCCTCTTTTCTAGTATTTGAAAGCTTGCTTTTGACAAGGAACTGCAGCTGATTTTTTTTTTTTAATAAAGAAATCTGCAGCTAACAGGGATATAATGCTAAATATCCCTTTTTCTTTGTCGGAGCAATAGTCGTTGCTGGAGTAGGGACCAAAATGTCTCAATTTGGAATTGCTACTTTTTTTTTTTTACTAGCAAACTTTATTAGTTTCTTCTGAAATCTTAGATTTCAGAGTATAAATTAATTTGGGCTTTAGAAACAAACAAACTAACTAAATCTATAGAAGAATGGTTGAATTTGAAGATTATACACATTTCTTATTTATTATTAAAATAATAACCAATATTTTAGATGATTTTACACATTTAATTCTCACAGCAATCCTATGAATTTAGGTTTTATTATTCCAGTTTCACAAATTAAAAAAAAAAAAACTGATACAACATTTCAAGGATGTTTTTCAGGTTTTCACAAGTAGTAGGTGAAGGATTCAGAATTAGAACCTAGATGTGACCAACAAACCCAACGATGTTGCTTTGTGGTAGGAAAAAAAAAAAAAGAAAAACAAGACAGGTTTTAATCAAAATGCAGAACCTGACCTTTCTCTCTGGGGCTCTTTAGGTAGCACTGAGCAGACACTCAGGCTACTTACTAGTTTGATCTTTCCTGTGAAGATATTAAATAAACAGAAAATGCATGTATGTTCTAGTCAAGATGTTTGCTTAACATATGGCATTCAGATTTACCTTCTGAACTGTCCCCTAGAAATATGGAGTCCAGAGTTCCTGAGGAGATAGGCCTCTTTGATGTCTATTATAAGAAAAGATGCATGTTTTCGGATGTAAATAAAAACAAATAAACAAAAATTCTATATCTAAGAAGATAACCTTCCTCAGAAATGTTCTCTCCTGAGCACGGACTTTGAGGAGACTTAGAGAAGTAGAGAGATGGTGGTGGCTGCAGAAGGAACAGCCTTGTAGGGAACATCAAATTGTCCTAGAACAAAAACATTATTTTTGGTCAGATGATCTGGTTATATGCTATTTTTTTCCCTATTATCTATTATAAGTATTGCCTAGCCCTATTATATTTCTTTCTGTTATTTATCATTTTGTCATCGAAATACCACAAACCAGACTCAAACTTTATATGAATGTTTTGCTCTTGCTAAATACTTAGCATTTTTCATATTCTTTCCCATATCTCATTCAATTTCTATCTCATTTGAGGTTTTTCATTCTTCTCCTTCTAGTGCTTTTGACACCATATTTTATATCTCAATTTTTTTCATTGTGAATGCTTTAATAACCATATTATTCTAGAAAAGCTTACAGTTAACATATTTTTTACTATTAAATAATATTAGAACATTAGAATTCTTTAACTTTAATAACTCTCATGCTACTTACATAGTACTTTTAAACAATATTATAGTTCTATTTTATATTTACCAATAAAAGTAACTATTTTGATTCCTGTTTTATTAAGTCAAACTGTGCTTAGTTTTATCCATGTGTTTATAATTTTTTGCTGTTTTTGTTAACTAATCATGTTACATTTTAATCTTTCCACTGGCTTTAATTTCTCCATCCAAATGCATATTTTGGAAGTTCCTACCTAAAGATCTGTAATAAATTTGTGTTAGTTTGCCTGAAAATGTTTTTGTTTTTCTTACATTCTTATTGTGTACATGATTACAAAATACTACATTGATAGGTAATTCAATGTCATTGTTTTCAGTATATGATTTTACACTTTGACCATTACCATTGTCATTTTAAAATATGCTATCGGTCTAAAAAATGTGTGTAGGAAAATTTTTTGGCCATACTTAAATAATGCTTCTGTCTTTGTGAGTTCAACGATTTTACTGAGCTATATCTAAATATCGATTTTATAAAATGTCTTTATTGGCTTAAAATTTCTGGGAACATATAGTATATAAATTCAAACCCCATATTTGCATTAAAAAATATGAGGTATGACCAGTTTTACTCCACTCAGAATCAGGCCATGGCTGATAATTTTTTGCTGTCTTATTTATACTTTTTTTTTTTCTATTCCACTATTGAATTAAAGGAATCACATTTTGAATATTGCTGTTTTACATAGGAGACTCAGTAACAGTGCATCCTCATCAAACTTTTCTGTTACCAAGACTGGCAGAACTAGTGTCTGATGATGCATTTTATTTTCTGCTACTTCCTCATTTTGACCCTTAGGAATTCTTTGTTCATCGAAAAGGTCATTTATTGCATTTTATCTTTGATTTCTAGGTAGTGCATGTTGAGATGTTTTCTAGGTTATCTATTTTGCTATATTTCAGGTATTATTTTAATGTCCTTTGCATAAGGTTCTTATTAAGGTATCTTGCAGGTGTCTGACTCAGCTCATCTTGGGGTTTTAAATTTAGCTTCTATAATGCTTTTATACGGTTCTTTCCCTTCTCTAACCCAATGTTACATTTCAAAAAAAAAAAAAAGACCCTGTGTAATAATGTTTTTAAAGAGTTTAAGAGATGGTTAAATGGTAAGAAATATATAGAAACACCTTTGGAATACTTAGTATATATGTCACTGACACAATGGGGCTTATTAAATACTACTTAATAACTACAGAATAAACCAGTTTGTCCCCATGCCAATTGAATTGCATTTCATAATGTAAGAAGTGGATTTGTGATAAGATTTATATGACTAGGGAGTTATCTGGGAATAAATAGACATGTGAATTCTGAATAATTAAATTTGCTCTAAGATTCCAAAATTTATAGCACAGTTTTAAACCTAAATAGTACTTTGGTTTTTAAAAGTGAAAATTGATATTGTATTTAAAAAATAACTATTAATAGAATTTAAAATATCCTTGTAGCTCTTTCAGTTTTCTTATGTTTACTAAGTAATCTTATTCATTTATTTATTTATTTATTTATTTATTTATTTATTTATTTATTTATTTATTATAAGCACATTTGGAAATGGCAGCATTTGAATGAAAAGCAAATGATTCAAAAAAACATACTTTTGTCATTGAAAACATGTTTTTTTTTTTTTTAATTTTTATGGTTCATTTTATTGGTCTAATGGGAACGTTAAAGTTAGCAGGTCTTAGTCAAAAGTTATCAGACTAGGTAAAAGACTAGCATAAAGAATATTTTTAAAAGGCCATCTATTCTTATAATGAGGCCAAAATTATTTTCTGCAAAGAGTTTTATATACATATAATTAAAATCTCAGCTCTACAATAATTAGTTATATTACATAAGATTATATATCATATTATATTGCTATAGATTTAGTATTCTGGAATGATGGTGATAGTTTTGAGTTTCTACAAATTCTGATAACAGAGTCAAAATAACAAAACTAGTGACAAGGTAGAAGAGAACAGGGAAAAGCTATCAATATTACCAAGACATTTGTGCTATCTACTTCTTTAGAGGATAAAGTGGAGAATAGGTAAAAAGGTTTGTAGTACCTTGAGAGCTAAGAAACTATAAATCAAAAGTATTCACTGGATAATTTGGTAAGCTAAACCTAGAAGTTTAAATAGGCTTTTCCAGATTCTGTTTGCAGCTGAATGCAAGAACAAAGCTGATGTTGCTGATTTCTGGGCGCTGTGAACTCACATAACTAACCAAATAAAGTTTTCTTCCAGGCAAAATGAGTCTTTGTTCACCCTGGAGAATCTCTTAGGATAGAACCTATGTTGACAAGACTGGAAAAAAAAGGCTGCAACAAAGTGTGGTTCATTCACATAATGTAGAATTGTGTATCTATATAGCATAAGGAATAGCTATTGTAGACCACTACCAGATTTTTAGGATACCAAATTTTGTGAAAACGCAAGAAGGAGAAAATGTATACAGTTTGGTAATTTTTATCTTAAAAAGCTGTAGACAGTTTCAAATGTATTTGTTTCTTCTTTTTTTTTTTTTCAATGGAAGTCTAAATAATACAATGAACGATGGTGTTATTTATGCAGGAAAGGGAGAGTATAGGATGAGTCAGGAATGACAGCTATGCTTTTCTGACATTATTTAGATTTCATATTAGAATCATGTAAATGTTTTACATAACTATAAAACAATTTTAAATTAACATGGAAAGATATAAAAGCAAATAAACTAAAATTTGCATTGAGTTGATTGATTAAATAGGAAAAAAAGCTTTCTAAGTGGCCTAAAAACATTTTAAATTGACTGTAATACCTAATAAAGAAATATGAACTAAGAAACAACCTGCAAAAAAAAATTCTAGAACTATGTTGAGTTAAAACATATTTGGGTCATAATTTTGGTATTATTATTATTAACTACTACATGTATATGACATGTAAACCAAATACTTATTTATAGTTATTAAGAAACAAGATTTTTAACCAAAGAGAAAGAAGATAAATAAAAAGTAAAAGAAGGTAACATGATAAAATAATATATTTGAATAAAAATTATCAGTATGGATCTATGATAAAGTTTTTATTAAGGAAACATCATCTCATTTATAACCATTACAAAGGCCAAGAAACGGGGAGCAATACAGCAGGCATCAGAAACATAGAACAAAGACTGTGTCTCTATATACCACAGGAAGTTGTGCTTTTCAGAGATATGGCTTATTCCAGTTCTGGGGTAAGAAGTGGAAAGATGACAATAGACATCATGTTATATCATAAAAAAAAAGGAAACTATCAAAAACTACTCCAGTCTTGTCAAAAATATTTAATAATTAATCTGAAGAGGCTTGCATTGACAATATACACGATAGTTTAAGTTTCCATAAAATTATAACACAATGGATTGAAAAGTATTAAATGCTACAGTTTTTAATTGCAAAAATTATATTAGAGAATGTAAACAAACAAAAAACTTTTATAGACATATTTGGAAGATGCTACAGAGATAACTCATTGTCTTGACAACTGGTGAATAAAGGGAAAGAATCAAGCATTTCTCCTGCCTTCTCTTTATGAACGGTACTTTTGGGTAACCAAATAGATGAGGAAGAGAAGCTGCTCTCTATAGAAATATTCCAACTGAAAAAGAAATGATAAAATTACAATATCGCCACTACACAAAAAATGAAAGAAAAAAGATTTCTGGCACGTTTCCTCAATGGCCACTATAACCTAACAAATATAGAAAGAACCAGATATCATGTAGCTCTTGATGAAAGTACACACTACCACATATAGAATCCTTTTCACAAATTCTACCTGGAATCAGATCAAACCTCTAGAACTATTTACCAGGGACAGAAAAATGTTATTGCTTTTAATTTTATAATCCTTTAAATTCCCAAAGGACTGAATTGATAAAAACAGAAAGTGAAAAATAATAAAACCACTACAGAACCAATCACACAATTTCTTTGAAATACAATTTTTTGAAATACAATGCAATATATATTAAATATGCCTTACTGTTAAATTGTACACCCGAAACACTGGATTTTGTTAAACAATGTCACCATAATAAAGTTTTTTATTAAAAAATAAAACTAAATAAAATAAAATAATATTATGAAAGGAAAAATATAAAGAGGGATAAATGACATAATAAAAGAGATCTAAGAATATGTTTATTACTATATCTTAAAGAATACATTAAAAAATAATCAAGAAACTTTGATTATTGCCTATTAGAGAATTTTGAGGCAGGCACTGTGGGAAATGATCAATCTATCATGGCTATTTTTTTAAGTGTACTTATCTTTTAGAGAAGTTTTTTGAAATAACTGTTAATTAAATAACATGTTTTACGTTTGTTTCGAAGCAGCAGAGGGGGATGGTGAATATAAATCGAAGTTTAGATAAATGGAACAAATTGATGATGACTATTATAGCTGAGCAATGGCTTCAAAGCATTCATTTTACCATTGTTGTCGTTTGTATAAATTTGAAATTTTTCATTAAAAAAAAGCTAATCTGAGACTCTAGAAAACCTCATCTTATACCACATAGAACATGTCACACTTATCTCCCTCTGTTTTCTTGGCCTTCACATTTCTATTCATTACATTATTTTTCTAAGGCTGAAAATGGCCCAAGAAAAGCCATCTGGCTGAATTGTGATAAAAACTGATCAAGTTTAGGAAACAAAATCAGAACTTATCTTTATTGTCAAGTCTGTCTGTTGTTTCACTTAGAATGAGAGATTGACATGGGTAAAATCACATCTTATTTTTTATTACAACATCGAGGCTTCTACAGCATCTGGAACTTTCAGCAATTTAATCAGTGTTTTAATTAAATGAGAAAATTCATTAAAATATATGCACAATTATTTTCAAAAGGATGTTTTGATTAGTTCATCTAACATTTTTTATTATGATTAAATTAGAGACCTTAATTTGACCATTTATTCAAACAGTATTACATATTTTCAAAGATTTAAATCACAGAATTAACCTAACTCATAAATGGTTGTGGTTTTTAATAACATCTTATTTGTTTTCAGAGAAGCTATTTAACAACCTTGGCAACATAAGTTGGTCAGTACTCAGTTTTCCCTGGAAAAATTGAAGAGTGCTTAGATAATGTCTTTTTCCTTTTCCTCAGTAAATCAATAAAATCTTCAAATAATTGATGAGATTAGATAATGATAAGAAACTCAAGACCTTATTTATAAACTTTGGCTGAGAATCTTAAGGAGCACTCATGCCAATCAAGATGAATACATTATAATCTCAAGAAGATAGAACTTGATTGTAATTATAACTAAGAAAACTGAACTTAACAAAATAGAGTGAAATATGTTTTAAGGAAAATTATGTTAACCAATTAGGAGGAGGTGAACTATGCTCATCATGAAAAAGGGTGTGGGTCAGTGTGTCTGTAAAACTGAGTAGATGAGAGAGGGCTCTAAAGGGTCAAAATGAGTAAATATACTTACTTGACAGGTATGTTTCCAAAGTAAAATCCAAGTATCATAATTCAATGACTTACACTAGATATGTCAATAAAATAATTGATATAAAGAGAAAGATTTGTCAATTGGGTGACATAAGAATTTAGTTTTCTTCATAGTTATTTTTTATTGCAATTAATAAATTGACATCTTAAATGAATATGCTTTTTGTGTTTGATGAGCATGTAAGGTCCTGAGGAATGAATCACTTCTGGGTACATTGACAGTAATCATATTTCTGGAACTGCCTTAGTAATCTCATTAAAACTGCTGAATACAGCGAAGTCATTCTCGAGTGGCCAGTTTAAACTTCCAAATAACTAATCATCATTACTTAATATGTAGGCACCACAGCCACATCCCCTGGATTTGAATCTTACCTCTATGGTTTATAAGCTGTGTTGCTTTGTTTAGTAAACTCTCTGTGTTATTTTGAACAGTTATAAATTGGACTTTTTAATAAAGTTTATTTCATAAAACTGTCAGTTATATTACTATTATTTTTTCTTTTACAACTGTAACATCAATCACTTCCAACCATTCAGGATGCATTTAAGCCAAGGCAAAGAAAGAGAAAGGGAAAGAGGGAAGGAAAAGAAAAAAATATTTTTAATAATTTTTCTGCATATAAAGTCTTTCTTCATATAAATCTTTATCAATCATTACCATGAACAAGAATATGCATATGTTAAACATATGTTTCCAAGTATACTTTTAAGGTTTAAAAGACTAAAATATTGGTAAAATTCCTTGAGAAATTAGTTGTTCAAAATGCAGATCCAAAATAATATTTTAAGGGAAATTTTATTTTAAGGGTAATTTTATTTCATAAGATCTTTTATTAATGCTTATTGTACATGCCTGTCCAAAACTTTTTAGTCTAGATACCATTATTATTATTCTCACTTTGTAAATAAAGACTTTGAGTGGTAACTGGCCTCAGATCACATAATCTACTAAGTGGCAGCTGGGACTGGAGGCAGGCTTGATACTTAGTGGTGGTCAGAGTCCCTGTCCACAGAGTTGTTCACGACACTGCAGAGCAAGTCCAGAAAAAAAGGAATAGAGTTGTAAAAATGTACAGCCTTGTATACTATAATAACATTAATCTAGGAACTTGATATGTGCTGAATTATATTTCCCCCACATTCGTATGTTGAAGCCCTCACCCTCATATGACTGTATTTGAAAATAGGGCCTTTGGGAGGTAATTAAGATTAAATGAGGTCATAGCTTGTGCTCTAAATTGATAGGATTAGTGTCCTTACGAGAAGAGACACCAGAGCTCACTCTGTCTCCCCTTAGCACTTGACCCTAGTAGCATGTGAAACACAACTAGAAGACACCATCTGCAAAACATGAAGAAGCACTCTCACCAGAATCTGATGCTCTAGACCTTGATCTTGGACTTCTAGCCTCCAGAATTGTGAGAAAATAAATTTCTATTGTTTAAGCTGCCCAGTGTGTGATATTTTGCTATGTCACCCTGAGTTGACTAATCGAGAGCTTTGCTTTGTACAAAATATGATCAAAAAAAGGTTTGATAATTTCACACACACTGAGTTTTCTCCTGTCTTATCCTAGTACTTTCTTTAATTCTGCATCTCCTTTCTTATGTTCCCCTGACCTTAAATTATTAGTTCCTTAGTACGGTTTAACGCAGGATATACCACAGGTCTAGGATTGGTCATTTTTCCAACCTCAGATTTCCTAGCAACTACAGCTATGATCTCTTTAAATTTCAGTTCCTTAGAAAAGCCTTCTGTTTTTATCATTCAGACGTAGTGCCTGGTGATAATAAACAGGCTATGATTTTTTTTTTTTTTTGTCTTTTTTCTGAACTAGAATTCAAATGAAGGATATGCTAAACACAGCTGTTGCTGTGTATAATGACATTCAGTATGTGGATGCCGCATCCAGATTCCATTTTAGGGCAGCCATCTGTCCTTTAGCTGGCAAAATAATGGGAAATTTATACCTTAATAAAACCACACACATAAGTGCAACCTACACACCTTCCTGTGACCTCCGTGCAGTTTCACATTCACTCATGAATTTTCTTTAAGCTTTTCTAGCTTTAAGACTGTTTGGCAGTGAGATTCCGGACCTAGTAAGCCTGAACACAAGGGTTTTAACATAATATATTTTGAACTCAGTATGGTTTTCAGTAAATCTTCATAGATTGACATGAATATCATGAAATTTAAAAAATTAAGAAACATTCTCTATTTTTCTAGGCCTATACAAACTAATATTTATTTAGCACTGTCAAGCTTATAAAACCTTTTTCCTTCTTATTTAATTAAATATCCATAATAACGTCAGGTTGCCCAAGATCACACATGTCATTAGCAAAGAAACCAGGACTCAAAATAAAATGTTCTTTCCCCAAATACCTTGCCCTTTACATTCCCCTGATAGGTACCTATTTATCTATGCAATGAATGACTTTATATTATTTTAATTAATTATAGCTATCGATAATAATAAGTTATTGAACTCTTATTACGTGCCAGGACCTTAGTTACTGTTTTAAGTAAATTACTCCATGATAATTACAATATTCTGATGATGCAGACATTTCTTTAAAAACAGTTAGTATAAGAACTTATAAAAAGCAATTGTGTACATGCAGAAACACACATACACACACATATATATATCTATATATCTATATGTCTATATCTATATCTATATCTATCTATATCTATATCTATATAGATCTATATCTATATCTATCTATGTGTGTGTGTGTGTGTGTGTGTGTGTGTGTGTGTGCTCTCCTTAAAGTATAAACAGAAAAGAACAATTTTATATATATTTTATGTAGTGGGTCTATTAACACCTTCTCACTCCAAAACTTGTTCACATTCTTTTTCCTGGCTAAATTTAGTTAGATTTTCCCATATTTTAAAATTTTATAATCTCAAAAGACTTGTTTGCTTATTAGTTTTTATATATTTACTAAACGATTTCATCCTATTCTTTCAGCATCCTATAAACTCTAATAATAAATATCTGACTTTCATACTTCCATAATTTTCAAGCACAAAGCTCTACAATTACTATATGAGACACTATTTCCCATCTTTCATATGATAGCCCATTTCAATGAATTAACTATTTATTCAAAAATTATTATGAATGACTATCATTTTCTAAGCACTGCAATGAGCACCAGAATCATAGCAGAAACAATACAGATAAAAACCCTTGCCCTCACGGAGTGTATACTCTAATGGGGGCACCCATTCCCTTTTATGCATGTCTGTTTTCTGGTCTTTGTATGAAAAACTGGGATAATTTCCTATCAGTGTTCTGGAAGTTGTCTTTGGGGGATTTATATGCATGTGTGTGCTATATCCCTGATACTCAAATTGTGGGAGTCATTTGGGTAGACCTGTCAGAACTCAGAGCCACTGAATAGATTCCAAGGTCATGGGCATTCACATTAAAGTTTAAAAGTGCAGCTTTATATGTATTCAATAAAAATTATTTTCCTCTGAGGTACCTTTTCCTCTAGGTGGGTTTCCACTTCTTTGTGCTTCAAAGAGTATGAACATTGTCCTTATGCATGTCCCATTGTGTCTTCAACTTGGCTCTAATGAATGTGAGGTCGGAATCTCTCTTACAAATGCAAAAAGCTAGCAGCTAATAAATTTTAATTGAATGACTGAAAGAATGGATCAAATATTTAAAAATATATGTATATTTCAAGTATACTTTCAATTTGATAATTCTGAATTATACAACATATTGAAATGAGTAACAGTACACTCTGTTCTATAAAAATAAACTTTGTTTATGTATATATACCATTGGAGTCTGAAATATAATGCATTCTGAAGCCGAAATAGTTATTTTCCTAAAAAAGAAAATAATATACAATATGTATGTACCTGTCTATATGTATTTCTTGACATTGGTAAAAAAAAAAGAAAAAACTAAGACTTTTTCAAAACTAATATATTACTACGTTTGCAGATATTGACACAAAACCCAGAAAAATTTTTTCATGCTTTGTCTTACCTTTCACCCTCTACACACCAAGCAAAATTGCATACACTTGAACTAACAGCATTGCATCTATTATCTATTTTTAGGGCAGACATCTTTCTCTCCACCCTGCAGGGAAACTGAACATTTGTAGGGAAGTGGATGGAGTGCATTAATCCTGTTTAATATCCAAAGACTCACACAGATAATCATCGTGTGTTGAGAGGGCAGGCTAGTAAATTTTTTCTTCAAAACACAATAAATAACTTAGTTTAATTCTATATTTCTTCCATATTTTTGCAAGATTTATTTCAAAAATTAAATTGTTAAAATGACCACTTTTTGAATTTTATTTTTTCTTTACCGCATTTTTTTCTCTGTCTATATTTTGTTTATTGTAATCAACAATTTAAAAATGAGGAAAAAAAGATGTGGGATGAAACATTTAAACAATATATTTCCTGGATGATTTTTATTCCTAAAAACACTTGATATTATATACTAAATAGGTGTTTCTAATGTCATGTGTTATTTCTGAGGTCATGTGTTATTTTTTCTATGGCATAATTCTAGAAACCTTCTTTTAAGTATGAAAGATACCTTTAACTTTTACTTGAAATATATTTAGACAGAGAAGCTAGCAAAAATAGTAAATATAGTCTTGTGTATCCTTCACTCAGTCCCATATTAGCTACCCCTAATATTAGCATCTTATATAACCATGGTAAAATAGTCAAAACTAAGAAACTAACACTGATACAATACTATTAATTAAATTAAACTACAGACATTATTCAGATTCTCCCAGTTTTTCCACTTATGTGTTTTCTATTTTAATGTTCCAGGATCAAGTCTAGGATATTATATTGTATATAGTTTTGTATTCATTGTCTCTTCGAATCTGTGACATTTTCTCCATCTTTTATTTTGTTTTTCATAACCTGAGATTTTGAAGAATACTCTTAAGTTATTTGATAAAATAAAATCCCTCAATTATATTTCATCTGACGTTTTCTCATGAGTAGACTGAGGATATGAATTTTATGAAAGCATTGCATGGAGGCAATGCATTTTTTCCCTTGCTTTATTTTAGGGCATACATGATATCACTATTTTTATTACTGGTGATGTTAACCTTTACCTCTTGGTTATGGCAGTGTCTGTTAGGTTACTATCCACTGTAGAATTGCTTTTTTTTTCCTTTTCTTTTCTTGCTATACTCTATTTATTAGAAGTGAGTAACTAAGCTCAACTCACACACTCAAGAAGTGGTAAGTAAGCTCAAAGAATTTGTTAACATGTTAAAAGCACCACAGTAAGTAATAAATATTCTTAGGAGAAACTTTGAGTCTATGCAAATTTTGTGTTTCTCTTTAAAGTTTCTCCTATTAATTTTAGTATTCCTCAATACATCCTGTCTGCAACAATTATTACTGTAACGTTCTAATGGTGATTTTCTACTTCATTCATTTTGTATTAATTGGATTCTTCAGTAATGGTTGTATTTTTTCCCTACATTTAATTATGTATTGAATTATTTGCTTATATTACTAAAGATTCAGGGATAACTGCATTATTAGAGTAATAATCTAAGACAATCGTTGTTTATCCTATGGGTCAAGTTATTTCATTTTTAGCCAGTGGAAGCTTTTTTCAGTTGGCTCCTGTGCTATAATCTTCTCCTCGTCATCTCTTTCTGCTTCTGCTTATTGTTATTGTTTTGCTGTTGTTGCTATTATTATTTTTATTTTTAATACTACCTTACCTCTGGCACCATAAGTTATTCCAGGATCATTGTGTATTTTCCCTACCACAGCAATTTCTCTAAGAAGCCATTTCCTTTAATTAAAGAATAAAAAAAACCTTGGTTCCTTTAATTGGAGGAACCAAAATATGTGTGCTAAGTGTTTTCTTTGTTAGTGCAGAGGCTGCTTCTAGGCTCTCTTGGCATATGGGGTTTGGAAATATAATGTATGTATACTAAGCCATATATACACACATAACTATATTCATTTCTGTATTCACCCATATGTATATACATTATAATGAAAATATGCTCTTACTGATATCTCCAACGCCACATCTATCATTCTTCCTTTGCTTATGTACTTCTTTCTCTTACAGTGAGAAACTTGGCTCATGTTATCTATATTATATTTAATTATTTGTTTAAAAATAATACATATGTATAGTAGTTTCAGAATTGCTAAACCGTCTAAGCTTTTTAACTAAGGCATAGTGTTTGCATTCAATTATTTTGTCTTTTGTCTCATACTATTGAGTCAAAACAACATTTCATGAGTTACTTCAGTCAGCCTTTGTATTTCTCAATTGTTTCGCTATGGTTATATCACATATTTGTAATATAACTAGATATGTTAGCCACAGTCTGCATTTTGTATTGGATCCCCCCTTCGTCTGTCAATCTGGTTGACTTTTTTCAAAAATTTGCATATAGTCAAATTCACTCTTTGTGGTGTACAGTTCTACGGGTTTGACAAATGCATTGAGCTAAGTAACTTTCACTACAATGCTATACACAATAATTCCATCATCCCCCAAATTTCCTTCTGCTACTCCTTTGTAGTCAGCTCTTTTCCCCACACCCATTCCTGGCAATTATTGACACATTTTCTACTATAATTTGTCTTTTGCAGAATGTCATATAACTAGTTTTTAATGTTTTTATTAAAGTATAGTTAACATAAACTAGTATAGTAATTTCAGGTATATACCATAGTAATTCAACATTTATATACCTTACTATATGATATCACACTAAATCTAGTAACCATTTGTCATCATGCAAAATTATCACAATATTATTGTCTATATTCTCCTTTACCCATTTTACCCAACCCCTATTCCCCTCCCCTCTGGAAACTATTTGCCTGCTTTCTCTTTCTGAGTCTGTTTGTTTTGCTTTGTTCATTTTTTGTTATTGTCTGTTTATTTACATTTCAGATATATGTGAAACCATGCAGTATTTTAGTAATTGTCTTTTCCTGTCTTACTTATTTCATTTAAATTAATATCCTCTAGGTCCATCTGTGCTGTTGCAAATGGCGGGATTTTATTCTTTTACATTGCTGTGCATCGCACAAATATTAATAGGTTGTGTTTTAATTTTTACTCAGTTCAAAAAATATTTCTTTTGTTTTCTCTTGAAACTCCTTTGATCCATGTGTTACTTAGTGTGTATTATTTAATTATTAAATATTTGGAGTTTTTTCTGCTTATCTTTCTATTATTAATTTTATAGTCTAATTCCACTGTGATATGAGAATATACTTTGTTATTTAAATTTAACTTTATTATTTTGAACTTTTGTAAGTTAATTTTCAGTACCAGAATGGGGCCTATCTTGAGGAATAGTCCATGTGAGCTCGATAAGAATGTGTATTACACTGTTGATATGTAGAGTGTTCTATACGCATCAATTATGTCACATTAGTTGATAGTTTTATCAAGGTCATCATAACCTTATTAATTTTCTGCATGCTTCTCCTATTAATTACTGAGACAGAAGTGTTAAATTTTCTAAATGTAATTGTAGGTTTTTCTATTTATTCATTAACTTCTATTTTTGTCTCATACTTTTTGAAGCTCTAATCAAACATTTAAGATAATTATGTCTTGTAGAATTGGTCTCTTTATTATTTCATAAAGAGTGATGTTGCTCTTTATTCCTGATAACATTTTCTGTTCTGGTGTCCATTTTGTTTGATATTCATATAGCTACTCAAATTTTCTTTGATTATTTTGCATTGTATAATATTGTTCATCCTTATATATTTCAGTTTTATGTATTTATAGTTAAGGTGGTTGTTTTGGAGAGCATATATATGTGTCATGTATTTTTATTCCATTTGACAAGCATTTAATTATACCCATAGACTGCATTTCTGGAGGTGAATTTCTGAATGCCTTTTCCACTTGGCTTAGAGTCTTTACTTTGTACTGTGCCCCAAATGGAATCTATCTTTTGCACCGCTAAACATATATTCATTCCTCTGGGTTTTTTGTTTGTTTGTTTGTTTGTTTTGTTTGTGTTTGTGTTTGTGTTTGTGTTTCACATGACACTTGATAGCCTGGATGTGGGAAACAGAGGAGAGGTTTATTCTCTACTGTTTTGATTAAGCCTTAATCTTAAGTATGCTCTATTATTGAATCTCAGTGGTGTGATCTTTACAAGTACACCTGCTTCTCTTCCAACCCTGGTATTAACAATTTTTGACTCTCCAGAGGAATACTTTCTTTCCATCATAAGTGCCCTAAAACTGTAGTTTTTTACTGTTCTTCTTCTCGTAGATTAATATTTGTTTTACAGGAGAGAGAGAGGGAAAGCACGAGGGTCTAGACAAAGTTTCAGTAGTGATTGCTATTCTCCTCCTCCAGCCAGCACCACAAGAAAAGTTTTGTTGGGATTCTATTTGATCTTCCTTGTGAGAGCTTGGTGGGATTACTGGAGGATAAACCTGGAAGAGGGTGTAAAATGCATTATATCTGCAGTGTTTAGAGGATTAAACTCTCATACTATCCCACTGTGAGAGGCTTAATATTGGCTTCCCAAAGGTGCACATAACCTGTGACTATGAACTGTGACTAGAACTGTGACTATGTTAACTACCTGGCAGTTAACAAATTAAGAAGTAATTGGTAAATACTCCTTAATATTAACTGGTAAATAAATTAAGGAGTTTAGAATGGAAAAATTATCCTGGATTATTCAGTTGGGCTCAATGTTATCACAAAGGTCCTTATAAGAAAGAAAAAGAGGGTCAAAGTCACATATAGGAGATATAAAGAAATAAGTGGAGATTGGGGTGAATAACTTTGAAGATGGGAGAAAGGACCATGAGTTGAGGAATACAGTCAATCTTACTTCTAGAAAAGACAAGGGACCAACTTCTCTGGAGCTTAAGAAAGAAATGGAGCTCTGCCGACTTGATTTTAGCCTATAAGACTAATTTTGGATTTCTGGCCTCCAGAACTGTGAGATAATAGATGAGTTTTGTTTTAAGCTATTAAGTTTGTGATAAATTGTTTTATCAACAGTAGGAAAATAATATACCTATTCTTACCTTTGGCAGTTTATTAAAAAATTAATTTGTCAGCTTACATGGTATCTAATGTGTTTGCTCAAGGTAAGTAAATGGTTGGATACTTTTCTGGATTGCTCTCATCTACTTTTCCCCAGATTTTGGGTTATATGATTGTTCTTAATGGGAAATTTTATGACAAGTCAAAGAAAGTAATTATATTGAAGATTCTCTTTTTTCTTTCTTGTAAGGTTCGAAATGGTGCTTCTAGCTCAGTACATTTTGGATTTTAAAACCAGAAGTCTGTCAGATATTACTAATCCTGGATCAGCAATATTTTCTGCCCATGGAATTCATGAGCCTAAATTCCTCTTTTATTTTATTTGATATGCAAACAGAAAATGTAGATTATTTAGAAAATCATGTAATTTCATTTATATTCCAATATGTATAATATGTGGTTTATTTCAAAATTAATTAGGTATATGCAAACATTTCTTTTGTGACTGCTGTGAAAAATATATGTGTAAGTTTATAAAAGTGTTTCTGCATGATGTGTTTATTACTTTGAATGTGATCATGAAGTAGTAATGGAATTTTGTATTTATCCCTGAGATATCTAAAACAATCAAATTCAACTTATCATACTTTAAAACAAATGTACCAAAAGTTTAACTATTCAATTTTATAATGTGACACTTTATTCTACTAGATTGTTTGGCTGCTTACAATCTATGTCTTAAAATATTTAAGTATCAAAAAGTATTTTAAATCAACAAGCCTACAATACACAAAGCAATATGTTATTTCACTTACAGTACTTTATTTTATTTAGCTGTCCTAGAGTAATAGCTTTTCAAATAAATTCTTGTTGTGTTTAAAAAATAAATCTTACTCTTTAGAAAACATATTTGACATATCCTTAGATATAAAAATTATCTTCCTAAGTTTGTTATTACTCTTTGAACAAACATTTTTATTTAATAACTATTGTTGAATGTCTCCTAGGAGTGCCATTACAGAGTAAGTGGAATTATAAACAAATCGTCATCGGCAGTAGAATACCCAGAGAAATAACATTAGCATACTTTATATTTTAACTTTTCCTGTTAGATATTGGTGATTTATGACACTGAAACTGAACTAAGATCAGAGTCTAATAGAATTTGAATATTAAAAAATGAAAAAATAATTGAACTAATATTTATATAGCTATTCCAACTATTCAGTTTCTGTATATAGAATCAATCCTGGTTTCCATTCTCTCCTTCATCATTTACAACTTTCACCACTAACACAGTATGCTCTATATTTTGTATTGCCTTAAAAAAAGTATAATATTATTTTATAATTTTATATTAACTACTGAAAGTTTAGACTGATTGGCAGGTATGGTAATTTCAATAAAAATTTTCTGCATAATCCAATCCACATAATGTTTTTTTTGGAGTACTCTAACCACTTTTTGGAACAACAGGTTAATTTTTTTCCATGTTGAAGTATGTTTTTAATCTCTTTACTCTCCTGGATGCATTTAAATACTACTACTACTACTACTACTACTACTACTACTACTACTAAATTTAATAATCCTTAGATTAAAAAAAATCTTTAGTTCTAAACAATAAACTTTCATTGATAGAATTGTATACCTCTTGCAAGGCAGAGATATTTGAAGCAAGAGTTCCTACAGACATTATACCACAGATGATGGATCTTCCTCTAGTAAGTGTCATTGGAGTTATGTTATTACTGCAGAACTATCGAACACCTGTGAAATAATTTCAACTAGCTAGAGCCCAACTGAGACAACCAAAACAATCCCTGCTTAATACCTTGTAGGTTTCTGCCTATAAAACATTTTATTTAAATATATATACATGTATTGATACATACATATAAAGTTTGAGTCATAAAAGGGGAAATCCATAGTACAGAAGTATTGAAACCTTGGCATAGCAAACTTGTGAACAATCCATTGGTTAAATTTTAGAGTTTTAAAAAGTAGTATTGGAGTAATATTTTTATATTAATATTTTACTTTCAAGATTATATCTTCTAAGAGTAATTATATTATCTGTAAAAAAACAATCATGATCAAGAGCATTTTGGAGGTTTAGTGACAATGTTTTCTGATTTCTTTCTTCCCTATAATTATAAATTACTAGGCTGAAATTCTGACCAAAATTAGTAATCTCCAATACAAAGCAGAATGACCCTTTTTCTTGAGTTTCAAATAAAATTTCACTATATTTTCTGATATTAATAGTTGAAGAGTAAATAGTCCTTGCCAGCCAGAGGGTCTTATGACTTATTCATTAAACTTTATAGTTGACTAGTTATTAGGTTTTCCTGGATCCAATCAACTGATAAATAATGATTGGAACTGCATCAGTTTTCTCTAAAAGAGTACAAGGGCCTAAAATGTATAAACCTATTCATTCTACAAGGCCATTCACTCTTCAGTGATTTTCTTGTGAGATATAACATTTGTTATTTTAAATATCAGTGGTTGACAAGAGTCTAGTTCCAACAGCTTCACAATAAATGAAAAATACATAAAAATGAAAAATAAGAAAACTTATTTTCTAGTGTATAATTATTTTTCTGTTACTTAAAACATTTTTTTTCTGGGATTTTTTCAACTCTGTAATATCTTGTCCTCTTATCAATATGGCTAGTAGATGGTCTTTTATGTTTCTATCTAAGCTTTCTATGGGGTAATCTGATTACAATGCACATGAGAGCTTAAGAAGAAAAAAAGCTACGTTTTACCATCTAAGATAGCGAAAACTAGATAACTTCATTAATTCATCTCACCATAGTTAACATTAAATAATAAGGTTCACATCTCCATCCACAAGTACCAAGGCTCTATTTTTATAACACACAGTTTAGATATGACTTTTCATATATGTAAAGATCTATTAACAGCTGTATCTTATGAATCATTTTGATGAAAGCTATAACCAAACCTGTAGAATAAACTTTTCTAAAGCAAATCAAAGCCATTCTATATACTAGATCTGATTAAATGTTACTAAATGATAAGAATTTTTCTTGTCAAAGAGTTCATGAGAATGAAAAGACAAATTTTGGCATGGAGAATATATTTACCCCTGTATACCAAACAAAAAAACCTTTAGTTTGGAGAATATTGTAATAACATTTCGGTGAAAAAAATTAAAACATGCAATTCTACATAAAAAGAAGAAAGATTAATAGTCCACAAGCAAAGAAGAATTGTTTGTTCTCATTACTACCCACAGGAATCTAAATTATGTGATTCACACAAATGAAAAGCCTGACAATACTGAGTAGTGGAAAGAAAAAAATAACTTTTCATACACTACACATAGGACTATAAATTAAACACAATATAAAATATTTGTCATGATTTAATAAAGGTATGTACACATCCTATGACCTACTAATCTCACGCTGTACCTTTCTTTAGAGAAATTACAAGAATATTCATGGCATAACATAAAACTACAAAAAGAATAGAAAATAACTCAAGTATACATCAATAGTAAAATAGATAAGTAAATTGTAATGGAGTTAAACACTGCAAAACTAAAAAGCAGTAAAAATAAATAAAATAGAGGTATAAATAGATGGAAAAGAAAGTTTTTAAGCGTGAATAATTTTCCGCATCTATTGATATGATCATGTGATTTTATTGTTTATCCTGTTGATATGATGGCTTACATTAATTGAGTTTTGAAAGTTGAATGAGTCTTGACTACCTGGGATAAATCTTATTTGGCTGTGGTTTATAATTCCTACAATACATTGTTAGATTTGATGTGCTAATACTTTGTTGAGGAGTTTTGCATCTATGTTCATGAGACATATTGGTCTGTAGTTTTCTTGTCTTTGTCTGGTTTGGTAGTGATATAATGGTAACCTTAAAAAGTAAGTTAGAAAGTATTTCCTCTATTTCTATTATCTGAAAATAATTATAGAGAATGGGTATAATTTCTTCCATACATGTTTGGTATCAATATTCATTTTTATTATTTGCAAGCTAACAAAATACATAAATATGTCCCAAAGTGGGAAATAATAATATTTTTGTCCTAACATAATCTTATAAAAATGATGTCAATACATGTTGTTTATGTCAATAAAAATGTTAACCGTACATGATTTTTTTTAATGTTAGGTTATTTTAAATTCAACTTTCTAGTTAGTAATTGTTTTTATGTAACTTTAGCTGACTTTAATTAACATCTTTAATTAACCGACTTTAATTAACAATGAGATGTGACTTGGTTATCTTTTTAGATGAAATGTTCTGTATAAAATTCACAACACTGAAATCAGCAGAAAGATTAAATTAAGATACTGCTTTTAAGAGTTTAAGCTTTTAAAATTTATTTACTTTTTAATAGAGAATTCTTTGGAAAGGAATGAAAGTATTTTAATGTTTTCTTAAAGAAAAGATTTACCTCAGATTTGATAAAATGTGTGGATTTAGAAGATTGACTCACAGGCAATTAGAAAAATCTTTATTTTAATAATGTGTAATTTTTAATTATGAAAATGTTGAATTAAATTACATGTATTACACAAGTTTATTATGTTAGTATATAAAAAGTGACTGCAATGATCATTTCCAGTGTTATAAGTACTCCATTTCTGACCATATTTCTCACTAGAGACAAGATGCTCAATGAGAAATTCTGCAGATCAATTAGTTGCATTTGTATTCTGGATATTAATGAGGATTTCAGGGCTATTAAAAGTGAAACTGATATTCTAGAAATAAATAGGGAAAAGGGCACGGACTTTCCTATATTATATAAATAAATTAAATTTACCATTAAGTTTATTTTTCTTTTTGTCACGTCCAGAACACATGCCACATTTTAAGTTAACTATTGGAAATTCAAATACATCATCATCATCATCATCATCATCATCATCATTATCATCATTGTAATAGTAGTTGTAATAAATTTACGTATGTAGTATTTTGTCTCCTAGGAAATTAAACTTTCTTTAAAACTACACTCTTGCTTAAAAACAAACAACAAACAAAAAAACAACTTTAAAGAAGAGACTTAAAATTTCTGTACAAATCTCTGTCTGAAGCCAAGACACCTCAAGCACATTAGCAAAACCATCCATGTATGTTCTCTTCCCGCATCTGCCCCACTACATTTCTAAATCTGCTAGAGGTGAGACTTTGGTTTTTCAGGTCCTACCTGTATTTATCAGTTAACAAATTTAAATATTACTTATTTTTCTGGCCAAAACAAGAATTATTTTTTTCAAACTACTAAATTGAGATATAAACAAAGTATTATAAAACACACATACACACACATGCACTAGAGAGGGGCAAAATGTTGTTGGTCTACTTAAGCCAGTCAGGTTCATTACTTCACAGAGAGTAAACAGACATATTTGCAGGATCTAATTCACTAATTGACCGGAAAAGTATAAACTGTTATTTCTAGGCTACAAGTATTGAGCAGAAGTTATTTAAATAGCATTTTCCTTGAAATGATAGTAAGATATTCAAAAGAGGAGACTATGTGAATGAAGATATGGCTAGAGTTTGGGAGATTATGGCAATGCAGAGAATGTATTTAACTGTCTCTGGATAAAAATAAATCATGGAGAGTTAAGTCTGAAAGAGTGAAAGAGAATTTTTCTCATTCACTACATAAATGTAATACAAGAAAAACTTTAGTTCTTTTAAAAATTCTCAATCCAATAGTGAATACAAATTTTTCATTTAAATAGATTGTCAAGAGTACATAAATGCATGAACGTCTCTTTAATTGCCTATGATGATTAAGTACTATGGTTCTTATCCAAATGTTATCTGCCTAAAATTTGTAATGGTGTCAAAGAAGCCTTCGAGGAGTGCTGAGCAGCCACGTCTCGGACTTAGGGGCCCGGTCCTTTCGCTGAACTTTCAGGATGGGGACAGCGGATTCCCACTTACTACCCAGGTTATCAGAGGTAGCGATGACAGCACAGGTTGGGGCAGCTCTTTCTGTCTATGGATGGATAGCTAATCACCTGACATGTAAAGACAAATGGGAGTTGGAGAAATTCAGCACAGCCGTTGTTATGTTTATTTTTGTTGTTATTGAAAATATATGGCATATATGCTTAAAAATATGAAAGGAAAATATTAACCATTTTTAATAGAACGGAGCAGTCTATTGACAATCAGGTTTTATAGAGAAATATTAACAATAACCTGTAACTATCGTGAACACAGATATATGGGAAATGTAGAGTAACAAAACATCAGTTAGGTGGAAAACTTAACAACAGGAAAAACCTGTTTGTTTTTTAGAGTGCTGGGAATAAATTATATTAACACCATTTTTAAATCTCTTTTTTTGGGGGGCAAATGACTGAAATTTATCTTAAATAATTTAATGACCAAATCTAGTTAAAAATATAAAATGACATGCATAAAATAAAAGGAACACATTTTGGGAATCTGTTTCTTAACTGATCGGTTAAAATGAGGGAAGTAAAAAAAATGCAAGCAGAACAATTTAAATAATTTCATTCAAAATGTAAGTGGGATAGAAAGTCATATACATTCCTGGTGGCCTAGACAGAAATGTGGAATAAACCCTAGGAGAAAACAAACGGAATACAGCCTAAGTCAAAATATAGAACTTTTTTTCTCTTCAACCCTTCCCTTGTTAATACTGTATGCTGTGCTTTTTAAAGGAAATGACAGAATGTCAGATTACATTTTCTGCATAGAATGCAGATTAAATTTCATTGTAATAGACTTCAAAATAATGCCCACATAATTTAATGTTATTGAAATTGTTTTCCTCCCTCCCTCCCTTTCTTCTTTTATTTTTTTCCTTCTTCATTCCCTCCTTCTTACTACAATTTATTTAATATTTAACCCCAACCAATTCATTGTATTAAAACTTGGAAAAATATAGATAGGTTACCATGCCCATTCTTTCTTATTTATTCTAAGCATGAGCATTTACATACTTTCAAATCCAAGAATCAGCTTCCTCTAATGTATTTTGGAAAAGGCAAGTTTCATTATGTGTTTTCTTGGGTTATCCACATCACAACTTCTCTTCACCTTAGCTTTCAACTTGTCCACGGAAAGACTATACCACATTACTTCCCCACCTGTAACACTTTGCATAGCAGACCTTCTTGTGTAATAGGTTTACCATTGTATTATTCACTCTAAAATAATCACATAACATAATCTAAGTTATGCTTTGTGACTCCAAGTCTTTTCTCCTTCCAGTGTCCCCTGACAAGGTGAGAAGATAAAGTTGCTAATTATTGTTTGTTGTTAATAAGCAACACTTGCATTGAACAACAACTACACACACACACACACACACACATTCATGAACACACAAAACCCCTGAGGACAATAACAAATTAGACGATGAAGTCTAAATCCAGATGTAAAGAGAAATTGTGATCTCACTACACCAAAATTAGCACTGTTGTCCCTGCCAGGGTGGATATTACATCAGCCATGCACAGCAGCTGCTACTCATGGGTAATGTTTTATACTTTCACATTTCACATTTCATGCAAATTTCTGTTCTTGGTCCTATTATGGGACCCATTAGAAAGTCACACATACTTAGAGGATTATTTCATAATTTGGAAAAAGAGATTTCAAATTGAAACTTATCTTTATTTTTCAGGCCAGATAATTTATATATACTAATAATATATATACTAATATTAATACTAATTCATATAAACTAATTATATAACCACAGAGAAGAGGACAATGAATTCTTCCTGGGAAAAACCTTTTATACATTACACGTAGGCCTTGAAAAGAGGACAGAAATTTAATTGCCTATAAAATGAGAGAGAAATGAATATCATGAGGAAGAGATTGAATTGAGACGCTGATATGAGATAGCATCGTTGGGGATAAGCAAGGAGTCTGGGGTGACGCAAATATAAGTTTGAGGTCAGGGGGCAGTGAGAGCAGCACAGTGGTTCCCCTTATTTACAGTTTTGCTTTCCATGGGTTCAGCTATGAGCAGTCACCCATGGTCTGAAGACAGCAAATGGAAAATGAATGATATTCTGAAAGATGGAGAGAGAGCACATTCACATAACTTTTATTACAGTATACTATTATAATTTTTCTATTTTATTATTAATTATTGTTTTTAATCTCTTACTGTGCCCAATTTATAAATTAAACTTTATCATACATATAAATATGTAGAAAAAACATAGCATGTATAAAAGTTTTGGTACCATCTGTGGTCGCAGAAACTCTTCAAGAATTAGAGGGGACTACTGTGCTAAGAGATAAAGTTGTAAAGATAGAGTGTGACCTCTTCCAATTAATGAGTTTTCTCTCTTAGATACTAGAATTAGTACTTCTCAAAATAAATACATCAACTATAACTTTCAAATAATTCGTTCATACAGAGTTTGATATTTTTTCAAATGATTTGATGTTAACATATAACTACATTCTTCTTGCACTTTAAAAATAATTCATCATTGAATGGATAAAAAAGATGTGATACACACGCATACACACATACACTCACAAACACATACACACATAATACACACAATGGAATATTACACATCCATAAAAAAGAATGGAATCTTGCCACTTGCAACAACATGGATAGACCTACAGAGTTTTATGCTAAGTGAAATAAGTCAGAAAAAGATAAATACTATATCATTTTATTTATATGTGGAGGCTAAAAACTAAAATTAAGAAACGAAACAAAACAAACAGACTCATAGGTACAGAGAACAAACTGATAGTTGCCAGAGGGTTGGGTGGGATAGGAACAGGCTAAAAAAGGGGAAGGGGATTAGAAGGTACAAACTTATAACATAAATAAATCATGGGGATGTAATGTACAGCATAGGGAATACGGTCAATAATATGGCAATAATTTTGTAAAGCGACGGGTGGTTACTATACTTCTTGTGGTGATCACTTTGTAAGGTATATAAATGTCAAATCACTATATTGTACAATGAAACTAATATAATGTAGTATATCGACTATACTTTAAAAAGAGTTTTATATTCAAAAATAATAAAATAAAATAAAATAAAATAAAATGATTCATCATTAACGACAGGTTCATTTTTTTACTTTCATTTGTATTTACTTTCTTCAAATTCTCCTTTCAAAAGAAACAGAAACAATTTACTGAGCTGAAGTTAAATTCCATAACAGACTACCTCAAAGGAATTTCTCTTATTATACAAAATTGCTTTGGGTGAAATGGTGCAAAGGTCTCATTTATTTCAATGAGCTTTTGCTTATTAAAAATAATATGCACTTATAATACAAACTTTTTAACATAGGGAAGCTATTTCGTTTTAAAATTTTCAGAACTCACAACACATAAATGCAAATTACATATACTATTCTTAAATAACTTTAGATTTCTTTCACTTTAAGTTCAAATATTGCTGCAAATTATATTTACTGAATTTGCTCCTGCAATAAGGTATAATAAAGAGGATTGACAAGTTACCTTGTTTGCAGGAAAGAAGGGGAGGTATTTTAGGGAAAAAAATTAAAAACAGTAATAGAACTGACTAAAAGTTGGTCTGTTTATATTAACACATTCTACTGCCAATTCTAAATGTTGTCAGTGATAAAAATATTACTTTCTCCCAAAATATAGTTGCTATGATTACTTCGAGTTTTAATTTAAATATATGTAAATTCCAAGAAGAGTAAAGAAGTGAAAGGTAGGAAATATTTCAAGAGAATTTTAAAAAATTGAAGAAACACATCCATCCTCAGGTTGTAGACACATAATATGCTAAATATTAAAGATTGGAGAGAGCTTAACACATTTAAACAGCATAGTGAAATTTAAGGACATCAAAGGCAAAGAGAAGTTTATAAATGCCTGGAGAGGTATTACATATGTATATTTAAACTTTACAACACCCCTGTGAGATAAGCACTATTACCATTCCCAATCCACAGTCACTCGATTTGGAACTAAAAGTTCGATTGCATCAATATAGGTTGGAGTGGACAAGGATAAGGAGGAATGAACTGTCATTTGGCATTTTACAAAGTACATGTTTGAGAATAAAATACAAACACTGTTCAGTTTTAAATATAAATGGCAAAATTAAGCATAAAAATATATCAAAATATTAAAGAGAAAGAAAAATATATAATTATAACTTTAAAATAATAGGAAAAAAAATATCCCCCCCTGAAAGTTAGGAAAGGACTTATTCAAAGAAAAAAGACTTAAAAACAATTGTAAGTTAAGAGATATATGTCTTGATATGAAGTAAATGCAATCATTTCAAATGGGCTAAACTGACTAGCCAAAAGAAAGATACATGCAGATCAGCGACTCCTCCCTGCAAAAATTTAGCAATATATTTTTTACAAGGTGTACTTAAGAAATAATGATGCAGAAATATTAAAAATAAAAGAATTGAAAAGTTATAGTGTGCATGTACAAACCAAAAAGTGCTAGACTAGCATATATAACATGAAGTAAAATAGATTTTAAAAGCAGTAAAAAAATCAATAAAAATCAAAATTGCATATTACCAATAGAACAATAGATCAATTCTTATTAAATGATGTCATTATGTGGACTTAATCTAGCCTTAAAGAAGCAAAAAGAAACAGTGATGTAAAGAAGAAATAGATAAATCACCAACTGAAGCCATAAATTTTAATATGTTATTCTTAAAAACCAAGAGTAAATTTACAGAAAAGTATAAGAGCTATGAATAATGTGATTAATAAAATTGATATAATAGCTATAACTTTACATACCATAAAAGACACTATCTTTTAAAAGCATATATGTAATATATGCAAAAAAATCACATCATATCCTAGCTCCATCAATTAGTTTTGAAGAATCAACTTCTTAAAGAATATGTCCTCTGACCACATATTTTAAATTAAATTTCTATAAGGGTTACGTTTTAACTGTGACATTTATGATGTCATTGATTAAATAATCGAGAGTGAATGTAAACAGTCTGCTGTCACTGTAGAGATGACTGAGGGTGTCTGCTAGGCTGTGTTGCAAAAGAAAGCGTGCCCTTACATGCTGTTCCTTCCTCCATTCTAAAATACAATAAGAAAAACACCTGTAATTGTTCCTAGATGGAAATTTATAAATGAGGCATTGTTTACAAATTGTATGGGAAAAAATATTTATAGATTTATATAATGAGATTGTATTTGCTGCACAAACTCATCTATTTCTTAAATGCTTTATGAACACAGAGCTTTCTTTTAATTCATAATTGATTAAATTTGTGAAATTATTTCTAAAACTATTACTGGCATTATATAAAGCTCCGAAAAAGCTTTCATATTTCTTTTTTTTTAAAAAATCTATACTTCATGCAATATCAATCCTTAATAGGCAACAGTAAGGATTCCTGGGTTATTATTTCTCACTTATTTGACTGAAGACTCTGAGTCCTATATGAAAATGAATAGAGTCATAAAGCATATCTTTTCCTTACTTCTCAGCCCCCTCCTTTAATATCTAACATGTCTTGGCATAAAAATGCTGCTTCTGTAAACAGAATATGGAATTCTTTTGTGAGTAGTGTTTCTGCTCTATGTAGTACTAGTGATAGAAACATTTGGTTTGAAGCCAAAAGATACTATTTTAGGCTTAGTATAATTTTCCAGCTGTTGTTGGGGAAAGCATGTTACACTTCCCCACCCATTACACTGACATACTCATCTATACATTTATATTTTGCTGCTTTTTCAAGTCAGTGATGCAGCTGCCACAATATGCCTCCTCCTTCCAGCAGGTGGTAAATTATTCTCTGCATAAAATGACATCATTCCCTATCTTGCAGAAAACATGCCCTCTGAGCTGAGGAAAGGGCAGGACCGTTATGAAGGCAAAATTTAGATAAATTTACCATATCGTATTTATTGAAACTACATCATGTATTTTTGAGATTTAACAAGTAAAGGCAATGAAATCAAGTTACCAATAATGTTTCAAAAACTATCAGTAAAATATAAATAATTAAGGATTGCAATAATTAAAATAGCAGCAATCTTGTGCCTTCTTAGGAATCAATGCTAGGGTAAACACCTATGTGTGGCCCTGCACCTATCCTATTTTATCCCTAAAGGAAAGAAAAGCATTTGTATTGTACTTAATATAATTTCTCAGATTATGAGGTTACGTTTTGCTGATGATTTGGTGAAATGTTTTACTAAGCAAAAACCATAATAAAAATTTCCATTAGAATTACACTGGCCCTAAACTTTTTTTCTCTTAAACAGAAACCTTTTTAATAGTCAATAAAAATGGTTTTTGGCTGGCATTCGATTTGGGAATGACTAAGAAGTATTTTATTTTTTGAGTCAAGTTAGGATAGGAAATATTATCAGAATATCAGAACACTGATCAGAACACTATCTGGTAACTGACTGTACAGATATAAGTTTGTAAATAAACATGTGACCTCATAATACTTACCGTGAATTAATGATTGCTTTAGTAGATATTTTACATTATCTGACATAGATGAATCAGCATATTTATACATTTGATCGTATATATTTTTCCTTTTTTAAATCGTACATATTTTATACACAATACTCACAAATAAAGTCATGTTGACGTATACTTATATTTTCTTTTGTGAACATGTTCATCTCTTAGTTATCTTTAAATGTCATCAAAAGCATAGAATAAGAGTTCAATATTTCTAGCTCTTACTTTTAGAGAAATTACATCATAACACTTCTGTGGGATTTAGAGGGAGCTGGGCTTTCAACACATAGGGTGATGATTGCCTGTATGCATTACTTCACATACAAGAAATGTATATCTGTGTGAGAACAAAAATTTTTTTTTTCAGAGTCAAAGAGATCATTTTCAAATTCATACTAGTGTTAGGAGAAAGCAAATGTCCCTGGTAATAACCAGCACTGGAAACGATTGGCAAGCCCACAAAGAGACATTCTATGTTGAAGGTCTACTGATTACCAGATGATGTTGTGGTTTTGCTGGAAAGCTGTTGATTTATTTATTATATCCTTTCTGGAAGATGATATAAGATTTTATGAGGGAAATGTTTCCAATATCTAATAGTTCTCTGTTCTACAAGATGCGTCCAAGAAGACCATAGATAATAGAGGGTGGTTATCTAGTTTAGGGAGAACTCGTCTCTAATCAGTCTTAGCACAAAGTGGTCCAGAGAATGAAGAAGCTCTGCACCATAGTTTTAAAAAGAGCTAAAAGTAACACTCTCTCTCACTCTGCTAAGCCAATGGTTATCTCTTTTAGTACACATACATGTGTTTATAGCAAACCAAATATTTTTCTATATATATGTAAGACTATGGTCATCAAAATTTGGCTCCTCAAACATTTGTATCTGTCATAAAGTCACAGTCACTTAGAACCAGAAAGGAAAATAAAATCACCATGAATAAAAATATAATCTCATAAACAAGAAAAGTAATAATGATGATAGAGGACAGAGACTTGAAATATACTGGCTATTAAATAAAAAAAAATGTGAATATATATCTTTCAAGCATAATGTGCTATTTTGAATTTTCCTGTTCATATATTTTTTAATTAAAGTGCTTTAAAGAGAATTTATTATAATTTTAAAATAATTATTTTTTTAGATTTACAGAATTGTTACAAAAATAGTACAGAGTTTCTGTATATCCCACACCCAGTTTCCCTTATGATTAACAACTTACATTAATAAGGTACATTTTTCAGTTAATGAACTAAATTACATGTTATTTTTAACTAAAGTCCATACTTTATTCAAATCTTCTCAGTTTCCCTTCATGCCCTTTCTCTGTCCCAGGATCTCATTTAAGGTACCACATTACATTGTTATCCTGTGTCCTTAGAGAACTCTTGTTTGCAACAGTGTCTCAGATTTTCCTTTTTCTTGTTTTTATGACCTTGACAGTTTTCAGGATTACTGCTCAGGTATTTGATAAAATGTCTCTCAGCAAAGATTTGTCTGAAATTTCTGTCATGTTTAGAATAGAGTAGTGACTTTTGGGTAGCATTATAGTGTTTCGTTTGTCTTAATGAAGTAATTACATTAGAGTTTGTTGTTTACAACTAAGTTTCCAAAGGTGGCCTTCAGAAAGAATAACTCCTAGTAAAAGGTAATCAGTAATTTCTAAGTTTATATGTGCTCAATGGTACTTTTGACTCTTACACGTTCAAGAAATTTCTATACTCACATAAATATTGTATTAGTTCAGGCTATTTGATACTATATATACATGGAAGGATGATTATCGAGAAAGTTAACTCAATTCCTAACAAAGATATAAAATGGCTTTACAGATAAGGTAAATGAATGTTCATCCCAAATTGAGTAGAATGTTCCCAATTTCTAGCTGCTGTTCCTTCTCTTACTCAATGATTTTGCAGATTGTACAACAAATCATTTGGTCACAGATTTGTTTCCTGTAGTTGCTATAACAAAATACCATAAACTTAGTTGTTTAAAACAACACAAAGGCATTATCGTACAGTTCTAGAGATTGGAAGTCCGAATCAGGTTCACTGGGCTAAAATTATGATATATGCAGGGCTGAGATCTTTCTGCATGTTCTAGGAGAAAATTCATTCCTTTACCTTTTTCAGTTTCTATTCCCTTGTGGCATTCTTCCAGCAATGACTTCACTCTGACATCTGCTTTGTCATCACATTTCCTTGTCTATATGTCTATAACCCTCTTACCTTCCTTTTATAGGGACACTTGAGTACATTGGGCCCACCTAGATAATCCAGGATCACCCTCTAGTTTCAAGATATTTAACGTATCAAATTGTCAAAGTCTCTTTTTAAGGTAATGCATTCATAGTTTCAGAGACTAAGGTATGGGCATATTCTGCCTATTGTATACCAGAGTAATAAAAAACAAGTAAATTTTTTTTAAAAAAATCATTTTGACCAGTGAAGAGTGAAGATGTTGGGTGCAAGACTTAATTCTAAGTATATGTTTAAATGTAAAACCCTTTACCTCTCCATGCATTTCTACTATTCATCTGCTGTAAGATAGAGGAAAAGGAATTATGGAAATTTCTGAGACTGTTTGGTGGTAATCTAGGATAAGAAGAGAAGGCAAGATAGCATGAATTTATGATCATATTTTGCTTATTAGGCTTGACCTTTCTAACAGTGGAAAGTGGATCTATGCAAAAGTATAGTGCAGGAGGATTTATACAGTAAAGTAATAAGCTGGATCATACGGCAAAATAATAAACTTTCTAAAATGAATTTTTTTAGAGTTCCAGGGTCTCATATCACTTTTTTCTGCCTTACAAATTTTATGACATTCTAATAAAGTGAACAAAAAAAATAATTCAGAATCCTTCACATTTAGATCACTACCCATCTATGGGTGAAGGCTGCTTTAATCTGTGATGAGTTAAAAATGGCCCCGAGTACTTTGACATTTTTCTAATGAGAAATGAGGTTTGAGTCATCCCTTAAATCTGGATGACACTCTGACTGCTTTGACCAATACAATACTGTGAGAATAATGCTACACCAGTGTTTGCCCCCTAGATTTTAAGAGAGCGATCAGCTTCCTTCTAATTGGTGTGATGAGTCACTATGTAAAGGTTTGACTGCCCTGAGGCCTCCATGCTGTGAGGAAATTCAACCTAGTGTTGAGACCTGGTAAAGAGAGAGAAAGATAGAGTGATGCCTGATTAGACCCCAGGTCTTCCTGTTATCTTCAGTCATTCAATCCTCTGAGCCACCTTAGCTGGAGACACCATAGAGCAAATTCCTGACCCCAGAATTCAAAAGAATAAGACAATCACTGTTGTTTTATGATGTTAAATTTTGGTGAGATATGTTTTATAGTAATATTTTATCAATACAAACACAAAGTACCTGTCTTTATTTTAAGCGACTTGGGAGAATTTCCCTATTAACATCCTTCAAAAAATTCTTGATCAGTTTTGGAGTTCATTCAGTTGTGTCACGAGTGGTTTTCACTGCTTAGCTGATATCTTTCAAACAATCTTTTGTTTGAAATGTCTTCTTAATTAAAAAAAAAATTTAAATGAAATTTATTGCGGTGACGGTTAATAAAATCATATCAGTTTCAAGTGTATAATTCTATAATATATCATCTGTATATTGCATCTTGTGTTCACCACCTAAAGTTACATTTCTTTTTATCACCATATATTTGGCTCTCTTTATCCTTTTCTACCTCCTCATCTCCCCTCTGGTAACAGACTAAACTGTTGTCCATGTCCCAAGTCTCTGTTTGTTTGTCTTGTTTGTTGATTTCAGATTTATATTCCACATATAAATGAAATCATATGGCTCTCATCTTTTTTCTATCTGACTTGTTTTGTTTAGCATGATAATCTCAAGATCCATCCATATTGTCTCAACTGGCATTATTTCATTTTTTCTTAAGGCTGAGTAATAGTCTATGTATATAACACAGAATTTAAAAATTGTGTATATTTTATACTCCCTTCTATATCCAAAAGCTGACTTTCCTACATATAAACTAACTCCTAGATCCAAGATATTATTGGGAAAGTAAGGACAACCACTGATACATTTAGGATAGAACACTGTAATTTTATAATATGGCAACTTAGCCTAAGGAGCCATTTTATAAAACTTAATCTTTTAAAGATTTCTTTAATATCTGCTTTAAAGAGTATTCTACACAGTTTATTTTTTTAAAAATACTTTTTGAATTTTAACTATTTTCAAAGTGCTAGAGTACACAAAAATAAACACTTTCTAATTACTCAGTGAACAAAAAAGACAAAGACCTGCTCTTCTCAAACAAATTATTCTGGTGAAAAACAGAGAATATAAACAGGAAAAAAGAAACAAATAAAGAAATATATATGTCAAGTTATGCTGTTCTTTATGGTACCCACGGCCATGTGGAGCTAAACTTATATTGCATTTAGTAAAAATCAAATAGAATAAAAAATTCAGTCCCTTAGGCACAACAGCCTCACTCCAAGTGCCGAATAGCCTTAAATGGCCAGTGCCCACCACATATAGTGCAGAATACAGAACCTTTTCATCTTCACAGAAACATATCACCTGGCATAGAAAATTAAAGCAAGATAAAAATAGGTATTCATAAAAATTTGAAAATTGAAAGAAGCAAAATATTTTTAGTGTATTTTTTAGAGCATTATATGGATCTCTTTATTAAATGTCTCATTAAGACCAAATCATTCAGAGCTAATTAATTTATCTTACAGATAATAAAAGCAGAAAGTGAATTTGTTTTCCTTCAGCATTCAATAATGGCATAGTTTAGAATTTTGTTAGTTTTCTTTGTAAAATCCCTCTACAATAAAGAAAAAGTAGTATATTAATGATGGTCTTCCATACTTCTGTGTTAGAATATACAAAATGTTTAGAGATGCTATGAAATAGAAATCATTTTTTAGCATGTTTACGACTGACTATAAAAAAGTGAGAATGTTATAGAAAAATGGAATATAATATTAAAGCCTAAACCTAACCAATAAATGATTCAAATTTCAATTTCTAGGGAAAAGCATAATTCATAAAATATTTCAACAAGCTAGAACCTTAATTTAGACAAATATTGCTTAACAAGATAAATCAAACTTATTTCTCTACTAATTTGCTTTTAATTGCTTTTTAGTTATCATCTGTCTTTGGTTCTATACCTACACTCATATTTTTATGAAATCATTATTACTTGTATATAAATATTTCTAAATTATGATCATGTTATATTACCATTTAAATGTACTTTATGTGAAATATTAAGGAGGTGAGAAGGCTTATCAATGAATAAAAAATTTTAAACATAAAATGCTTTATTCAAAATTAGAAAGAACATATCATTTGTAAAATTCAGAAACTATTTACAAGATATAAACTCATACCAATTTTGGAATAAAAGGGAATTTATTTACCCATATAAAAATAGTTATAAAAAAATCTCAGTAAATTATTTATTTGATATTAAATTTGAAGCAGTACAGTTCACCTATTATGAGAGGTCTTATCGTTTATATTTACACAAGGAAGAAAAAGAGCTGTAATGATTATAAAGAAAAAAAGAGATATCAGTATTCACAAATGACATGCTTGTCTTTACAGAAATTTCAATATAAAATGTCACCTAGATTTCTATGCAATGACAAACATAATTTTAAAGTTTCCATTTATGATGGAAACGATATGCAGCTTTCATTAGTAAAGGTTAAAAAAAAGATGCATACAAGCTTTATGGAAAATGTTTTGAGTATCTAGAATATATTAAGAAAGTTCCAAGTACATAAAAGAAAAGAAACATGCTCAAGGATACAAAATCACATTTCATAAAATATTTATTCTTTTCAAAGTAATCTACAGGTTCGATAGAATTTCAAATGAATACATATATATATAATATATAATAATTCAGAAGAATACAGTGATAAATATTCAGTGTTAAGACAATTATTTCATTGTTTCAAATATATATATATTTATTTATTTATATGCATATATATAAATGGACAAGCAGATTTAAAATGGAGAAGAGAAGAACCAAGAATAGGTAACACATCAGGAAGAAGAATGACAAGATTAGGGTGGGGGCATTTTCTATATAAAGACATATTACAAAATCAAAATATTTAAGAGGTTCTGTTTTGGTTCAGGAATAGATAAACAGAGGAATAGAAAAGAATGGATAAAAATTGAGAATTTTCCAAAAAGGAAATTTTATACCCATAATATCAAGCCCAAAGGAATATTAAAATAAAATACAGAAGAAAATTTGTATTCTGTCAGACAGAAATGTCTCAAAAGAAACACCAAAAAAAGTCTTTAAAAAGTTTAATAAACTTGTCAGCTACAATACAATTATTTATTAAAAGAATGATAGAGTAAAAGACCACAAACTGGTAGAAGATATTTACAATATATGGCATAATAATACATTATTTCCTGAACTATATAAATATTTTCTATAGACCATTATAAGACACAACCACAAAGAAAAAAATGGATGAATATTTAAGGAGTAAGATGAAACATATGCAGATATATTTAATTTTATTTTGTCACAAAAAAATACAACTTAAACCCATAATGAGATATCACATTAAAGAACTAGATGGGCAAAAATTAAAATAGACTAATGATACAAAATGTTGTCATGGATACAAAATAGTAGGAACTAATAAACTACTGGTGGGCTTAAAATTATAAATACTTTGAAAAACTATTTGACAATATCTAATGAAAGTAAAGGTATGTATATTGTAAGATGTGTACTTAGATGTATACTATAAATAAAACATTTCGTACTTAGTGCAGAATATATATCTATTTTCTATCTCCATAGAGCACGTTTTGTGCTATTTAAAAACTGAGAGCAATCTGAATATCTATCAACAATATAATGAACATATATACTTTGATGTATTCATACAATGGACTGTTTTCTATAAAAATTAAGGAGCTATATTGTATCAAAATAGATGCATCATAATAATATAGAGGGTGAAACAACATGTCCAGAAGAGTCTGTATAGTGTGATTTAACCTATGTAATTTTAAGAAAAAAAGTTTAGTAATATATTATTTAGGGATAAAATAGGTAATATCATATGCTCTCAAAAAAATTTTTGAGAAGTAACTTCCACATTTGTCAACTGCTTGCTCAGTAACTGGTACAAATCTTCCTATTAAAGATAATTATAAAACAAGATGTCATATATATATGTAAAATGATTTCTTTTAAAGTATCTGGGAAGTACCAAAATATTGAAGTTTCTTTTGAAACCGAGATAGAAGACAGAAAGGGGATCTAGAGAGATGAGCCTTCGTTTGGAGACTTTTTTTTTTTTTTTTTTTTTTTTTTTTTAACTGAAGGGATTTACCATTTTCCAGGAAGGTTAATAAGTACTTTCACCAGCTTCATGGGCTTAGGGATCAACCAGGGGTGTAGACCCTGGTAATCATCCTCTGGTTTGGGTTAGAAATTCTGAAATGTTGCTCTCAAGGAAGATAAGCAAGAATAAAATGTCCCTACAAGCACTACAATTTGACTTTTACATTATCCTGGGTTGGGAATGCCAAGCACTGAGGTGTTGAAAATAACTATAACCCAAGAATTAGGCCAAGACGAATTAACATTTCTTTCTGGGAAGGAAAACCTCATTCTATGTCTGACCTTATTACATCAAATAATTTTGCAAATGCAATAACCAATACTCAAGCAAAGACGGCACACAGTAGGAGACAAATGAAAACCAGTTTAAAACATTATAAAGACTGTAGGAGAGTAGAAGAAACATACCACTGGGGCATCTAAAAACAACTGCGCTTACTATGTTGAAAAATATAAAAGTCAAACATAAATTTTTTATAATGAAAGTGACTTTACATATCTGAAAAATGTAAGGTATTCTAGAATTGAAAAATATGATATAATTAGGAAACCATGGACATATTTACCAAACATAATTAAATAAATAATTCGTATTTGGAAGACAGGAAAGAAACTTATCCAAAATGAAGCATCAGAGAAAAAAAAAGATGAAAATGCAGAAGAAAGTGTGAAATATCTTAAAGATACAGTGAAGACTGACATACAATTTAACATATTTTACAGAAGAGTAGAGAAGTCAGTGAAGTTGACATTTAAAGGAATGGTAGTTGAGATTGTTCAAAACTAATGAAGGAGATCAGATTCAAGAAAACCACAAAATTTAGAGTAGGCCAAAAATTATCATACCTTGTCACAATGCATAGTAAAAACAAGGAGAAAATCATAAAGTAGTTAATGTGAAGTCAAACTTAAGTTCGGAAGAACTAATTAGACTAACGGTAACAATGGAAGCCAAAGACCAGAAATAATATTGTCACTTTGTGGCAGAAAATAGTCACAAACCATAATGAGATACCTCTACAACCTTATTAAACAGCTACATTTTAGAAGATGAAGATATAGAATAACAGGTACTCTCACAAATAGCTCACGGGAATATAAAAAGGTTCAAACACTTTGGAAAATAAGTTAGCAGTTTCTTGTAAAGTCAAACATATAAGTCATTTCTCAGAGTTAAACTTGGATTTCTCAGTGTTCCTAAAAAGAGCCCAGCCTGCTGAGACACAGAAACATATATGATATAAAGAAAAGAAAAAGGTATGTGATTGTTTGCTTCCACATCTTGTAGAAACGTTTTCACATACCTGTAAGGATTAGGTCTATAGCCATTTATTTCCTTAATTGCAGAACTCAATTATCTTATTCAAAAAGATAAGAAAAACTTATCTCACCCCAAGAGTCAAACTGTTACATCTATGGATAGACCCCTAGATTAACTCTTGGCATGCCAGGGAGACTGAAATGGTATTTTCCTTGATATTTACATTTTAAGGAAGAATTTGGTCCCCCCAACTTGAAGGCATCTCCAGTTCTTAAACATTGAGACACTTGGGCTGTGTAGTCCTAGGAGAGATTTTATTTATATAACAAGAGATAGGAGTAATGAGAGGCCCTTTTCAGGTCCAGGGAGATACAGGGAGATAGCTGCCTCTTTTCCTCTGTAAGGAAAGTATTACTTTTTTTTTTTTTTTTTTTTGTCCTGTACCTATGGAGTGTCTGGCCACTTGCATAGGAAAAATTTCCATGGGATCACATCATGTGCCTAAGGGATTAGCCTAGAGTAAGGGAGGAAGGGGCAACACACTTATTAATCATAAAAATAAATTAATAAGAAGTCTTTGATTCAGGACAGTTCACATACCCAATAATGATAAAATTAATAAAGATGAATATTAAAAAACCAATACTCATACAATTCAAGAATTCTATTTATAAGTATTTTCTCAAAATAAATGAAAACATAACTTCCAAGGACTTCTAAATAATTATTTATAACAGGTTTATATAGAATTAGCCAAGAACTTTTAACAAACTGAACATCCATCAGCAGATGAATGGGTAAACAAATTATACTGTATTTTTGTGATAGAATATTCAGCAATAAAAATGGGTAAACTAGTGATATATATAACAATATGGCTAGATGTCATGAACACTGAGCTGAGCATAAGAAACAAACTACAATACAGTATTTTCGTATAATTCCTTTCATAACATACTTTTAAAAACCTAACATATAGAGGTAGAATCAGAACTATAATTACCCAGGGCCAGAAATGGAAGGTGAGAGGTTTCACTGGAATGGGGCACAGGAAAACCTGTGGGGTGCTGGACATGTTTATATCTTGATTGTGATGGTGGTTACATGGATATACACGCTAAGCAAAATACACCGTATTATAAAAATAAAAATTGATACACTTACTACATACAAATTTTACTTCAATATAGTTGACTTAAAATTCTTTAGGGAGAAGTGTGCTAAGGTCCTCTCTGGTAACCATTAGTCTATAGTCCTTGTCCATGAGTCTATATTTGTTTGAACTGTTCATTTGTTGATCCTAGGTTCATATCCCACATATAAGTGATATCATATGATTTTCAACTTTTTCTGTCTGGCTTATTTCGCTTAGCATGATTACCTCTAGGTCCATCCATGTTGTCGCAAATGGCCGTGTTCTCTATTATTAATATTTGTATTATTGTGATACATTTGCTACGACTGATGAACCGGTATTGACCCATTATTATTAACGAAAGTCCATAGTTTGCATTTGAGCCCACTCTTTGTGGTACAGTTCCATCTGTTTTGAAAAATGAATAATGTTGTGTATTCACAATTGCAGTAGTATCCTGAGCTTCACTGCCCTAAAAGTCCCTTGTGCTCTACCTATTCATGCTTTCTTCCCTTCCCCCAACCCCTGGCAACCGCTAGTCTTTTTGTTGTCTCTATAATTTAGACTTTCCCAGAATATCATACAGGTGGAATTATACAATATGTAGCCTTTCAGACTAGCTTCTTCACTTGTCAGTATGTATTTAAGGCTCTTTGATGTCTTTTCACGGACTTACAAATCATTAGCTCATTTCTTTTTAACTGCATAATAATCCTTAGTCTGGATGTATCTCTTTTGTTTTTCTATTCACTTAATAAAGGATATTCTTTTAGATTTCATCAATTATGAATAAAACTGCTATTAACTTTCATGTATAGGTTTTTGTGTGGAAGCAAGTTCTCATCTTATTTCACTACCAATGAGCACAATTGTGTGATCATATAATGAGTGTTTATTTTTGCAAAAACTGCCAAATTTTCTTCCAAAGTAGCTTTACAATTTGGACTCCTTTCTAATGAGTGAGATATTGCTTCACCTCCCATGAGCATTTGGTGTTGTCAGTGGGTTTTGACCATTCTTATAGGTATGTAGTGGTATCTTATTTTTGTTGTTTAAATTTATAATTTCCTAATGATATATGATGAATATCTTTCACATGCTAATTTAATTTACACAGTGTATCTTTTTCTAATATGCTATCCAAATAGTAGGTTTGGATTATTCAGTGTTGGAAGTTATATTTTCTAGGTTAGTTAATAAAATAACTAGATACAATCCATAACTGATAGAAAAGAACGAGGAATGATTAAACAAATTTATTTCAAAATATGGCCACAAAAAAATAGTAAAAGGAGAAAAATGTTACTAAATTAAATAGAAAGAGCAGAATGATTTATTAAATGTAAACCAAAGGATATGAGTAAATATAATAAATGTAAAGATATTAATTATTCCAATTACACAAAAATAGTTTAAAAGCCAGTGAGTGATACCTTTTAGCAAGAGACACTTTAAAATACAAGATTGGTGATAATGAAAGTAGATGATGGAAAGGATACATCAAGTAAATACCAACCTAAATAAATATCTTGCAGCTATATTAATATCGGACAAAACATACTTGAAAACAAACATCAGTTAACCAGGAAGAAACAGATTTATAACATAACATAGATCTTAATAATATAACCTCAGACTATATAAATCAAAAGCTGAAAGAACTAAAATGAGAACAAATTTGCAATAATGGGAAAAGTAAGATAAACATGACAGAAATTGAAAAACTAATAGGCAAAAAATTAGTAAGGCTATATAATGTTAAACAAACTCATTGCTAACTCATTACAAACTCATAAATTTATCAATTGTCAATTGACAAATTTTTGAAATAGAAAACCAAACAAAGGTGCCTGTTAAAACTAAAAATGTTCAGCATTTTACTCGGAGCACATTAATAAATCAACATAAAATAAATATAGGAAATAAGAAAAAAGATCCAGATAAGTGGAAGGTTATATCATGTTCACAAAAGTATTAAAAGATCCAACTTCCTGTGTTTATGTGTGTGTGTATGTGCACACAAACTCATGTGTATACCAATTTTTCTCTAAATCATTTGTAGATTCAGTTTTAATTGGTTTTATATTGTATGTGTGTGTTGTCCTTTTTTGGCTTGAGAGTTTAAAGAAATGCAAATCTTCAAGAATTGCCACTATACTCAAAGGAGAAGAACATGGTGGGAGAGCTTACTCTACTAATTGCGAATACTTAATAATTATCAATGATAATTAAGATAGTTTGTATAGTTCCAGGAATAGGCGAATACATCAATAGAACATAAAAAAGAGTCAAAGAAAAAAGATGTCAATGAATATTAATGAGGAGTAGACAATACTATCAATAAATGCTGCTGGGGAAAAAAAAGTGACCATCCATATGGAAAAAGAAAAAAATCAACCCTGTCCTCTATTTCACATACGAAAATCCCTTAGAGACAGAATAAAGATTTAAATGTAAAAGGCAAAGCGATTAATGATGTAGACCTTAAAATAGGAGACTTTCTTAATGAACACGTGGTAGGGAAAGTGTTCTTAAACAATATACAAAAAAAAAAAGCAAATAAAATATGTTTGACAAATTAAGTTGAAAATCATCCATTCATTAATGAAAACACTATTAAGAAATTTAAAACATAAGGTATATGATATGATAGAAGATGAATATTTACAACACATAACGAAAACAGAGTTTATATTCAAAATACATATAGAGGACTGTTCACTTTGTAACTCAGTAGTACACACACAGGAGAAACAAAATGACTCATACATATGTATACAGGAGACATATACAATATTTTTAATAGCAGTATTGTTTGAAAGGATTAAAACTGGAAATGATAGAAAAGATGAAAAATGTATAGCATAATCAAATACTAGATAATCATGTAGCAACCAAAATGAAAAGAACTATATATATATGTGTGTGTGCGTGTGTGTGTATATACACACATGTATATATATATGACACATCTGATAAATTCTTAAATGATTATTGAGGAAAATAGGCCAGTCAACATAAAGCATACTTTTCCCCCCCAAGGCCAGATAGTGATTTAGTGCAACTATATAAAAATGCAAGAAGTTATAGTATTTCAAGGTTATGTTTCTCAAGTTCAGTGATATGCCCACTGACGGTTATTTAAAATTATTATTATTGTTGTTGTTGTTGTTGAAACTATAGCTAAGTGTGTATCAGAAATATTTTAGAATAAAATTTTGTTGTTAATAATGAAGCAAACTGATTTGTTCTGAAGCAAAAAAACAAACAAACAAACAAACAAACAAAAAAAAACTTATAAAGAAGTAACCAGGGATTTAAATTTATGGGAGTGAAACTGAAGTTACAATTTGGATCCCCATTATAAATTTTGTAACTTTACGTTTTTCATATACTACAATAGAAATAATAATTGGAATGAAATTTTTGCACCATTCTAGTTATAATTTCTAATGGAATAAATATGTTTAGTTTGACCATCTATGAGTGCCACAATAGCTTTGTGAATGAGAGACCAAAAACCTCATTCTCAAAGATAAATTCTATCATTTGATACTGAGCAAAGCTAAATCTGACTCGGAGAAATCACTTCTCTCATTAAATATCTCTAAAAAGTGAGTAACATAAAGTCAGACTGTCAAAAATATATTTAAAAATTTGTTTAGCTTGGTGTTATGGAAGAACAAGACCATGACACAATGTTTTATTCCCTTTATCATAACATTTTTCTTCATTTTCTCTGTACTACTTTCTGTTTCCTTTGGTTAAGACTTCTTTCCAATTATTGTTTCATTTTTAGTACAGGAAGAATGTAAAAAAATATTACTAGGGTTTGAATTATAGATACGCTATCACTCTCATAAATTTATATTCTCTTTGGTGCTTCTTCACTAGTCCTCATATTTAAAAACATGAAAGCTTTCTAGGCTAGGTCTTAGTTTAGGAATTATAGAAAGAATGATTTCCCAATTCCTTTATAAGAGAGTAAAATATAAATACATAAATTATAGAAACTGATATAGACTTGATTTTAAGTCAAATCAAAAGATGTGTCAAGATAATATTCCAAGCTATTAATTTATGTTTTGTTTTCTGAACATTTTTTTTTCCATCTCTTGTTTATTTGGCAGAAACCAGAAAAGAGGACAATTTCTCTTCTGGCTTTTATTTTAGAAACCTGGGAATTATGGAGCAGTTTCCAAGGGAAAGAGACAAAGTTAGATTAGTTGGTGACTTGGGTGTTGGGGTTTTTAAAGTTGAGATAGACATTTCTACAAGATCAGCGGGAAAGTCCGATTTAGAGTTTAAGAGAGATTGTGATCTACACCCCACCATCTGCCTGTATCTTGGAACTGAAGTCAAGATTTCAGGGAATGATTAAACTATCAAATGAGCAGACAGAATTTGGGCACCAAGGCTATTAGTCTGGGAAAAGAATACAAAGCCTAAGCACTGAAAAGATACCTCAGCTTTTCCTGCCTTCCTGGGACCACTGGGTTAGGATAATGTTTGTACCTACAGTTACCCACCTGGGCCAAAGACCAAGCATAGCGGAATGCCCTGCTTTGAGTTGGAGCCCTTCCACTCTGAACCCTTAGCTCAGAACTTTGTTCAACTCTTGTAAGAAATCCCAGTAGTAGTAAAATCGACTTTCCTTCTGAACTAATAGGATGTAAAATTCAAATTTAATATTATGTTGGAAATATAATTATTTCTTGCATATCTGAATGTGAGCATGTGTACCTTGAATAATATTTGTGTATTAGGATTATGTTTACTTTACTAAATCATGGTCCTATATTTGCATTCTATAAATATTTTAATATATTTTTTAAATATGTTGTGTATTTATTTTCCTTCTAATTTCATTTACATGCAGTAAGGTCCACTTGATATTCATATAACATTGAAAAAAACTGTTAGGAACAGTAATTTGGCATCATGGACATAATTGTTGGACTAACTTCAACTTTTTCCCCCTGTGTTACTAAATTCAGTGATTCCAGTCTGTTTCAGACACTACTTGCAGCTTTTTGGAAGGAAGACACATGTTCTCATATGTTTTATATAATTTAATTCAGCAAAGATTAAAAAGTAATTGAGTACAGGTTCATGAAAAAGTTTATATTAAAAAAAAAATAGTCAGAGAAAGTGGCTCCCTGCTAGCAATTTAGAGAAAATCATGTGAGTTGTGCTTTTAGAAACAAATTTAATGAAACTGTGCTAGGATATGTTTTATCTAAAGTAGTCTGCATAATTTTAAGCCCATGAATACATAAACACAATTATGATTCCAAGTTAAAATGTTCTAGTGTCAAACTTGGTGCTACTGCCAAAATATTAACGGAAAACAGAGTATTTGGCACATAGAATCTATCAGTATTTTTTGAATAATGCTAAAAATTATAGGAAATAGACAATATTTCTCATCATGTAGTAATGTTGACATGCAAGTTGTTGAAATAACAGGGAACTATAAAATGAAAATGAAGTATCATAAGCTTTCTTTCCTTAAATTTTAGTGAAAATAACACAGAAAGAATTCTCCATATTAAAAATACCCAGAAGTCTCAGTCCTTTAACACACTGTTTAAGTCAAAATTAAAGTGGCTGGCACAAAGACCTTGACTTTTAAGAGAGTTTTAGGTTTCTTTTATAAATTCTACTGACTCACATTTAAAACATTAAGGTCACACATTTGATTTTTTGCATTTTCAGAACCAAGCTTGTAAGTAGAAGCAAAAAGTAGTTAGTTGACTTTTTTTGCTATAAATGTGAACTCTAACTGCAGAAGACCACAAGGAATGGTAGCTGACAAACAGTTATGAAGAAAAAACAAAAAGAGAAAACGCTGCTATAGAATTACAAATGCACAATAAGATTTGTGATTTAAAGTTAAAAGAAATAATTTCATACTATATAGAAGTACATATTAAATCTTATTTTACAATAAAATAAAATAAATGATATTCATAACCCTAACTTACATCATGTAGAAAATTTTAGGAAAGATTGACAATTCCAAAAGAATCATATTTTTTTCAGAGTAAAATGTGGTGTGAGTATTTATTTATACTGTGGAAAGGGTTTTGGGCTTTCATTCAATTTTTATGTATCTCTTGATAGGAATTTTACAATTTTTTTTTTTTTTTTTTTTTTTTTTTTTTTTTTTGCGTTTAAAGTTGATAAAGAAACAACAAAGCCCAACAGAGAAGCTGATGCTGGAGATGATGCTGGAGGCTCATTCACTAAATAAGTGATTCACTCTCATTTTTATTGCTCTTTGCATTTATCTGATATATAAAGTTTTATAGGATATTGTTTAAAGAATAGGAATATGTGGTAACTTCACTAAATTCAAAAGATATTGAACAAAGGCCACAAGGTAAGCAGAATTGCCTCTATAAACTCTCCACAATATTTCCTGGAATGTGCCTGAAATGGATCATATGGCAAAAGGGACTTGCAGAAATATTTAAGATTATGAACCATAAAACAGAAAGATTATTCTGGATTATTCTGTAGGCACAATGTAATCATATGAGCCTTTAAAAACAGACAGCTTTCTCAAACTGGAATGACAAAGATGTTGCAGAAGGAAAAGTCAGAGAGATTCAAAGCATGAGATTCTACTGCCATTGACAAATTGAAAATGCAGAGGGCAGAATGACAGAGAAGAAGGGGGGTTAAATTGCTGAGAATGGCTTTTCTGGCTTACGGACAGTGAAAATTGGGGACCTCAGTCCTACAACCCAAAGAAACTGAATTCTGTCAAGAACCTGAGTGAGTTTGGAAGCTGACTCTCCCCAAAAGCCTCTAGTTAATAGCCCAGGCCAACTTAGATGGTGATTTTGGCCATAAGTGTCCTAAAGCAGAGAAACTAGCTGAGCTTACCTCAACTTCTGATCTGCAGAACTATGAAACAATAAATTTGGGTTGTTTTAAGGCACTGAATTTGTGGCAATTAGTTAAACTGCAGCAGTAGAAAACAAGGCAAGCCCTTAATTACTTATTTTTTTCCCATTTTTAGAGTTATATTTCATTTTTCTTAAAATTTATAAGCTATCTGGAATGCTTAATTACTTTATAATTTCAGAAAATTCACCTTGCTGCTCAGATAGAAGGGCTTCATATTATTTTGTTGGCAGTGATTCTGTATCAAATCTATTTCTATAAGTGGAAAAAACTAAAATATTTACCACAATAAATGTTGTATAAATATACTCAGGGTAGATAAAAAAGGAAACAAAGAAAGCTGTACATTGATTTTCTTTAGCAAGCTTGAGTTAAATGTCTGTAATTATTACCTTGATATAACTTCATATTAATTGTTGCAGATATTTTAATCAAATGAAAGTAGAAGAAAATAATTTAGTTAAAACAGACTAGAAAATTATGGGGAATGTGAATATTAAAAAATAAGTATTAAAAGAAATCTGTTGAATAAATCATACTTGAAAATACATGTGAGTAAAACTCACGTTCTTTCCGAATTTCCAAAGAGATATATATATATATATATCTGTCTTGCTATCTTGCTCTCCCTCACCTACACACAATCACTTCATTTGTAGTTAATATTTATTCAAAACTGTGTAGAAAGGACCTTTCACATATTTAGAACAAGCATGCATAAACTGAAGTTAGCAAAATCTTTTTTTTTATTTCTTAGAAAAAAAATAGGGCTTTTCATAAATCACGAATAAAGACTGTTTTCTTTCCCCGTCCCTTAATCATTTTATCCTAGATAAAATGATGAATAATGTTATCTATTATATTTTCTATATCCTTCAGTCATATCCATGTATATCAAAATATGGGACTAAATTATACATCGTGCAAACACATCCATATTTTCCTTGTGTTGATTGCTCACTCCATGTCAAGCACTGTGCTATTTTTATTTTGTTATGTTTAATGTTTAAAACAATATTGCATAATTGTCTTTATTATCTTCTTCCTACAAATGATGAAAAAGTTTTAAAATTTTAAAAACCTGTGTAGGGCTCACAGTAGTTAAATTCACATTAAAATCAGGATAGTCTTATTTCAGGATTTATGCCTTATCTTCTATACCTTCTATTTCTCCCATAGGGTAGACTTAAATAAGCTAGTTAAATTATACTTTATCTTTAAAATGATAATTTTTAAAGCAATGCAAACTGTTTTATGTATTAATTCTAATTAACTGATTAGAAAACTATGGGGAAAATATCACCTAATGTCATTTATGGTAAACAAGTTATGTTGCCTTGCCTAGATCTCTGAAAAATAATCCTATTAGTATTTAAGCCACTTTTTATCCTGGTGATATAAATCCATTTTGCACAATTTTAATTAAGGCATTATAAAATCTCTATAAATAAATACTACATACCTAAACATTTTCATAGTTCAGTTTATTTGTATATGTACAGTCACACATGGCTTAAAGATGGGAATGCATTTTGAGAAATGCATCATTAGGAAATTTCCTTGTTGGATAAATATCTAGAGTGCATTTACCAAAACCTAGATAGTATAGCTTACTACATACCTAGGCTATACGGTATAACCTATTGTTCCTAGGCTATAAGTTTGTACAGCATATTACTGTACAAACAGCAGGAGATTAAATCAAGCACAAGAGAAAATGATGCAAGTAAGTGAAGTGGTAAACAGAAGATGTATGAGGCATATTGTTTTATAGCAAATTTTATTTTTGTAAGTAGAAAGAGTATATTATAAAATAATAAGTATAGTATAGTAAAAATATAAATCGGAAACAAGCCACTTAATATTATTATCAAGTATTATGTATTGCACTTAATTATACCTTTATATGACTGGATGAGCAGCAGGTTTGTCTCCACCAGCATCACCACAAACATGTGAGTAGTGCATTTTGCTACTATGTTAATAGGTGATAGGACTTTTTCAGCTCCATTATAATCTTATAGGACCACTGTGGTATATGCTGTCTGTCATTAACTGAAACATTATAATTTAGCACATGACCATGCTAAGTGAAGGGGTGGTGTAAACATTTATTCTTCAAGGTTTAATGATCCTCAGTTAATTCTGTGGAGATATTTTTGTGGAGAATTTATGATGAACCAATCGTTGACATGCTAGAACTAAAGTATAATTAAGCCATGAATTCTACTTAGATATAACTTATTTTCGCATCTAGAGTTAGCTACCTTAAAATTTGTTTTCCATAAAGAGAAACCAGCAAAAAACTCAGAGAAAAACAATTTAGAGCAAAACTCAGAGAAAAACAATTGTTCCTTGGAAGCTAAGAGACCAACCAACTACATCAAAGGGTGTGGTCAGCATTTCAAATGTCACTAACAGGGCAGAGAAATAGTCATTTCATTGAGCTACATGTTGCTCATGGGTGCCTTTGACAAGATAAGGTTCATATAAATAGTGGATTTGAAATCCATAAGAAGCGTTTGGAAATAATGGATAGAGGGAGATGACTAGGATATTGCGAGTATAGGCAACAGTCTCGGAGTTCTGTCAGGAAAGGGATGAAAAGGCAAGATCAAGGAAGTTTGTTTTCTAATTAAATAAATGATTTAAAATATATTAGAAAAATACTATATTAGAAAGCCTATGGCTAGTGATCTTTTATTTTTGTATTTCCTATTTACATTTTTCATGAAATATTTCCAAATATATGTACTTTAAATGCAAGTGCATTTTCAATTTTAGTTAATGATATTACTACCAGCATAAAAATTATGTAAGTTCTTGATTGAAATGATTAAAAAGATTTGCAGAAATAAATTTTTTAAAGATTTTTAAAATAAATATGTATGAAATAAGTATGTCTTATTTATCCAAACATTGCTGAGCCTCAAGAGAATATCTAGATATATGAAATAATGATTAAATGTAATTGTCTGATATTTTGACAATTTTCAATTATATAAACATTTTAGTCATTATGAAGATGTTTGTAAGGAAGGAAGAGATAAATTACTTAATTTAATAGTTTATTAATTGATATAAACATTTAACTATTTAAAACATGGTATATAGACCCCAATTTTTACCCTTGTCCTATGTCTATATAGGTTTGAGGTTAACCTATCAGTAAAATTAAATTATTGTTGAGGTCAGGTTTCCAGAAAAGGTGAGCTGAAAACTGGGAATATCAGAAGCACGCTAAGAGATTGTTGTTAGATCAGATAACAGTGTGGGATATGATGATAAGAATGAATGTTTGATGTAGGGTGAAGGAAAAGTTCACTAAAAGAGGAATTTCAGAAAATGATGGGCTGAGTTTTGGGGCATATTTTTACTAGTGTATTGAAAATACCAAGAATTTAAGGCAGGTGTGTTGGGTAAGAGGGTGATACTGAGCTAGAGCCAAAGAAAAGAAGGAAAATAAAACTCTGAGAAGTGAAAGAACTTGGTTTGTGTATCAATAGATCATACCAACAATGTAGGATGCTGTGAGATAAATAAATAAATAAATAAATACACACACATATGTGTGTGTGTGTATATATATATACACACAAATATTTATAGTAGATTTATATTATTTATAGTAGATTTGAACCTAGGTATCATTACTATAGTAATTCAAGGATTACCCTCAATGTGAACACTACCTCCCATCATAACTTAACATGTTTTCCTAGATAATTTAAACAAATTTAAATATATAGTTATATATAGTTATTTATAGAATATATATATTTATATATAAATGTATAGATACATTCAATATATATTGAATGTATTGTGTGTGTATCTATATTTTTATATAGATACACACACACACACACACACACACACACACACACACATTCAATCCAAGCCTCCAAAACACAATAACTTTGCTGATTATAACCAGTCTAAACCATTAGAAAAACCATTTCTCTTTTGTTAGGAGAGAAATTTAGTAATTAGTTATTATAATGTTGGTAAGAATATAAAAGTGAATTTTGAGGTCCAAGGTAATAAACTGAAGAAGACATTATCTGGTTTCTTATCTAAATGTTGAAAGTATAAGATTGCAGAATGTCAAGATGAGAAAAGACAACATATCATAAGTAAATTTCGGGAATAGGAAACCACAATGTTTGTGTAGAATATTTACAATTTGGCTGGAGCATTTGTTGGAAAGGAGTAAAAATTAAAATCAGAATTGTAGGCTGGGATCATACTGTGGAGGGGCTTGACTGTCAAGGTGATTCATTGTGTAATGTTTTTCTAAGTACCAATGGGTAAAGTAAATATATTTGGAGATTGTTAATCAAAATTTACATTTGCTTAAGTGTTCACTGTAAAGAAATGTTATTTTCTGTATTCATGTATTCATGTCAGTGTATTATACCCGTTGTTTTATTATATAATATGTCTTAATATGTTATATGGCAGATTTACCTTATTTCTAGGTTTAGAAATATATCTTTTTTTTAAATAGAATATTTTATCTACTGATTCACTACGATAACATTTGGATCACAACCTTCTCTTTTTTTTTCTATATCATGAATTTTATTCATTAAGTCTTTGCCTATTAAAGGAAAGAATATAGTAAGCAGAGTAAAATAAATTATAACTCAATCCGGCTCTCGAAACTTTTTACAATACTTGTACAACAAAAACCATGACACTTGAGATTTATTCTCTTTGAAATATATATGTTAACTAGCTGTCCTGCTTCCACCCACCACAGTCCTTACAAAAACTGAAACATGAAAAACTATAGGCTTAATTCTCCTTCAAATTAAGAAAAATCATTTTTTCTTTAAATTTACAGAGCACTCTATTGAATTATAAATTATTTTTTGGATGCAGAACTCCAAAAAAAAAAAAGAGAGAGAAAAGAAATATGTGTTCTATGCTTTCTACAAGAAAATGGTAAGGGCAAAGGGGATCAAATGTATGGTGACAGAAGGAAATTTTACCTGTGAACATACAAAGCAGTATGCAGATGATATAGCATAGAACTGTACACTTGAAATGTATATAATTTTATTAATCGATGTCACCATAATAAATTTAATTAAAAAATACTGTAGAAACAAAACTATCTTCTAAGTGATGTTATATAATATTTCTTCAAAAATATATAAAAATATTAGACAATCTGAAAACTTCAAGGCACTAATTTTAACACAAATGGAACCAGTATTTTTCTATAAGAATATTACATGCGAAATCTAACTGAAGATGGAATAGAATAATAAAGCAACATTCTTGAAAATAAGTAAGTTGATAATCAAAATGTCCATTTCTTAATCTTCCCTACCATAAACATTCCTGAACAAAACTGATTCTTCAGATCTGTTTTACCAACCTTTAAGAAGTACTCCATCTGGATTTTATTCATGATACTTCGAAAAATAGAAAAGAGGAATCTCTCCATATCAAAATCCATCAGTCCTAAAGCATACTCTACCATTTTGGAATTTTTTCTTGTATTCACTTCCTGCCTCATCTCTAGGCAACAAATGATCTGCTTTCTGATAAGGAAGATTAGATTTTACTTTATAGAGTTTTAAATAAATAAAATCAGGCAGTAGGTACTCTTTTTTGGGTCTGACTTTTGAAACTCTGGATAATCATTTTTGAGATTCAACTACTTTGTTGCCTTATAGCAATAATGTTTAAGTTTATTGCTCAGTAGTATTCCAGTGTAAGGATATATCACAATTTTGTTCTGTTTTGTTTTAAATTCATTCATCTATTGATGAACATTTTGGGTTGTTTCCAATTAGGGGCTACAACAAAGATTCTATAAATAATTGTTTATAGATATATGCTATCATTTCTCCCAGCAAAAACCTAGAAGAGAAATTGTTGGGTATCTGGTAGCTGTCTAATTTTTTAAAGAAACTGTCAGTTTGCTTTTAGAAGTGATTTTACCATCTTACATTCTCATCAGTAGTATATATAAGTTCAAGCCTTCCCATATGCATGGCAATACTTGATATGGTCAGACTTTTAAGTTTTAGTTTAAATAAAGCCCAGTTTATTATTTGTTCTTTTAAGGATTTGGCTTTGGTCATATTTAAGACATGTTAGTCTCAATCATATATATACTTTTGTGTGTGTGTAGTTTTAGGTTTTATGTTAAACCAGGTAATCTGATTTGAGTGAATTTTTGTATATGATGCAAGGAAAGGATTCAAGCTTTTTTCTTTGCTTCTCTGCAATTGTCTCAGCACCATTTGCTATATAAACTATTCTTACTCCTTTGAATTATCTCTACATCTTAGTCAAAAAGCAGCTGTCCATAAATGTATGGATATATTTCTAGACTCTATTTGCTTCTTTTGATCAATTTGTTTGTCTTTAAAGAAAAAAAAATATGTCTTCATTAGATCTATTCTATACTGTCTTTATGCACTTTTAGTCCTACAATTTTGTTCTTTTTGTCAACATTGTTTGTGCTATTCCATATGATTTTCAGAATGAGTTTGTCAGTTTTTGTAAAAAATAAAATCTGTAAGTTTTCATAGGAATCACATCTAATCTGTGAATCAACTTGTAACAATATTGTCTTCTAACTGATGAACAACCTATCTTTCAATTTACTTTTCTTTAGTATAATTCAATGTTTTATAGTTTTCAGAGTATATGTCTCTCATGTATTTTGTTAAATATCACCCTTAAAGTTTTTATAGTTTCAGTGTTATTTTAGACAATACCTTAAATTTTTATTTTTTTATTTTTCTTCATTAATATTTATATATACAGTGGATTCTATACTGATCTTATACTCTAGATCTTTGATAAATTCATTTGTTAATTCTAGACATTTTTTGTAGATTCCTGTGGGTTTTCTGCATAGATAATTATATTGTCTGCAATATAACTTTAAGTATGGTTCCCTTTTGATACTTTTCCTTGCCTTATTGAAATAGCTCAAACCCTTAGTAAAACACTAAAAAGTGATGAGAGTAGGCATTTTGTCTTCTCCTTGATCTTAGAGAGAAAGCTATCAATATTATTGTCAGATTTTTGCACATGCCTTTATCAGATTGAGCAAGTTTCCTTCTCTTCTCATGTGCTGAAATTTTTTAAAATTAGGGATGGAAGTTGGATTTTACTACTTTTTAAAATATCCATTGAGAAGTTAATATATTAATTTTTAGTTTATTAACATGGAGAAGTACATTATTTATGTTCAAAAATTAAACAAATTTTGACTACTTGGGATCCACCAAACTTGGTCATGACCTATTATTTATGTCTTGTATTTGTTTATATTGTTGCATTTGATTTGCTAAAGTTTTTTGAAAAATTTATGTAATAGAAAGTATTGTTTTATAGTTTTCTTATTTTTAAGAATGTTTTCATCTCATTTTGGAATCAGGGTAATTCTGGCCTTATAGAATGAGGTCCTTCTTTTCAATATTCTGAAATTGTGTAGAATTGGTGCTATTTCATTACTAAATGTTTGATAAAAATCAACAATGAAGTAAATTACTTCGAGTTTTTTAATATAAAAATTTTAAACTATAAATTAAATAAATTTACTATTCAGCTTATCTACTTCTTTTTGTGTTTTTTTTTTGTAGTATTTTATTTTTTGTCTATTTTATTTAAGATATTGATTTTACTGATAGTTTTTTGACAATATTCCCTTATTTTTCTTTTAACATCTTAAGACTTTGTTTTTATGTCACCTTTTTTAGCCCTGGTAATGTTAATGTCTGTCTTTTTCCTCCTTTTCAATTTTCCTTTATCAGTCTGCCTATGAGTTTATCAATTTTATTGATCTTTTTGAAACAGCACTTTTTTTAACACCTTGAACTTCCATAATATGTTTTTCTGTTTTCTATTTCATTGATTTTTGTTCTGATCTTTATTACTTTATTTGGCTTCCTTTTGGTTTAATTGTGTCTTTTTATTAGTTTCTTAGGTCATAAATAAAGTTATTTTGGGTCTCAAAAGCTTTGAGATTATTTATTTATACAGGCATTTAGTGCAATAACATTCCACAAATGTGTGCATGACACAAATTTTGATATATTGTGTTTTCTTTCACTTTTTGCAAAAAAAACCCCCAAAACTTTAACTTTCTTTTAAACTCTTCTTTTATGAGTTATTTAGTTCCCAAATATGGGGTGCTTTCTGGAGATCTTTAGGTTACTGATTTCTAAATTATTTTCATTGTATTAGAGTACATACTTTGCCTGATTTTATCCTTCGCAGTTTTTTGATACTTGTTGTATAGCCCAGGATTTGGTGTACCTTAATAAATGTTCTGTGTGCACTTGAAATAAATGTGCTTTCTAATGTTGGGTGGAGTGTTCTATAAATGTCAATTAGGTCAGATTGGTTGATAGTGTTGTTCAAATCTGTATCATGTCTGATTTTCTGCTACTTGCATTATTGAGAGGATGTATTGAAATATCTTAATATAATCATTGGTTGGTCTGTGTGTCCTTTAAGGTCTAGAAGTTTTACTTTATGTGATTTGAATTTTTGTCCCTAGGCACAAACGTGTTTGGGATTGTTATGTTCTATTCATGAACTAACTCCTTTATCATTATGAAAAATCTTCTTTATTCCTAGTATTTTTTTTTTGCTCTGAAATATACTTTTTTGTTATTGATATAGTTACTCTAGCATTATTTTAATTAATATTGGCATAGTATACCTTTTTACATTATTTATTCTTATTTTGTTTTTTTATTTATATATAGGGTTTTGTGTATGTGTGTGTCTATATTTTCTAAATGAAAAATTAAGTCTCAATATATAACCCAGAGCTATTCAGTTAATAAATTAGTGAGAAGTCATTCAAACTCAGGTCTGTATAACTCCAAGAAACAACTTTCAATATTCATATTAATTAGCCAGCAAAAAAGGAATTATCTGATATACTTTATGATTTAAAAAGTTTAGTTAGGTTATGATTCTGCTAGAAACAGAAGGACATCACTTGAACCACAAATATTTCTGACTTCTGAGATATTAATTTGTCATGGCTCCCAGGCTTCCAGTTATTAAATATAGCATACAAATTCTGTCAGTATTATAGTTTAAACTAAAATTTAAAGTGCAAGAAACTGCACCAAATGACTATGTCATGAAGTCTTATCACGTAGCCTCATAAACAATAGTATTTTCAGGGTGAATTAAATAAAAATGACAGTTTACATTGCCAACACGTGAGACTAGATGAATAAAGGCAAGAGACTGTTTAAGAAGGAACTAACAGTTTGCATGTTCATGTATAAACATTTCAATGATTTCAGGCTTCAAATTTTAATGTGACTGCAATAGATGTTTTTTGCACATATATTTCTCCTAGCAATATGTTACATTTCAGATACATTCCTATTTAGGAGTGTGAAAAATTATGTAATTATCAGAAGAATAACAAAAGTACGAATGTGTACATTGAGTTTTTATCATTTTTTGTTTGTTTGTTTTACAGTTTGCTAGTCCTGCATTTTTGGCTATATTGTGTTTGTAGATCCTTTTTTTATTCTCCTTGAGGAAACATACAAAATAGAAAGCCCTTTATCTGAGGTAACATATTTGCCTTTCAGAACTATAGTTTTGGACATAGTAGAACAAAATAATTCAAGCCTATTTAGAAACGCCCAGGAGAAACCTTCCAGATGTCTAAAAATCAATCGCAATTAAGGATGCTTATATGAATAAAATAATCTAAAGAAAGTTACAAAACAAAATTCTTTCTCTAAGATTAATTCTTGATAGAATCAAGTACAATAAACACATATTTCAAACCAGGTTTCACACTTTCTTTCCAAGAATGAGAGAGAGTTGAAGTGGATAACATTAGAAACGTCTGACCTCAGGGATTAGAAATCAGATTCAGACCATAAAAGGTGTTTGGAGGATGGGATTAAAGTCAAACTTTGACACTGATGGTGGCGGGGGGTGGGGGTTGGAGTGGAAATGCTGCAGAGAAAAAGACCAAGAAACTGGAAAAGAGCCACAGAATGTACAAATTCCATTTTGTTATATTTGAAGTATGAATTTTTATACATGAACAGAAACAGTTCCGAGCATTTAGAGGATGAGACCAGTATCCAAGGAATGAACATTCAAGATGAGAGCAGGGCTAGAAGTAAACTAGGTCAATATTGAAGGGGTAAGAGACCCCGGCTTGTATTCTATCTGGCTAAAAAGAGTGACAATGTTTAGGATTCGAATCAGCACTGAATTTTTAAGAAAAATATAATTGGGGCAACATCAAAGTGTAAATATTACAGAGACACAGCCCGATCTATATATTACATGCCTAGTCCTATGCAGAATAAAAGAAGTTTTAGATTAGCCTGGTGTCCCCATGCTCCATTATTCAATGATTCAAGTTGAAATATGCAACTATATTGAGATGTTTGCAAAGACTCTGGTCTTGCATTAAATCTTCTTTATCAACCTAGACACTCAGAAGATCAGTATTTGAAATTATATTGTCATGTCACACCTCTAAGGATCACATTGCTTACACAAATAAAAATATCCATGAAGGAAGTCTGCATTTTATGATAACTAAATAATGAAAAGAAATAGATGAGAACCAGGCTAGAAAATTTCCATTTTGATAATAAAATTGAAAAGGCTTGTAGGATTTTTTTTGTCACATAAAATACTAAAAGAAGAAAAAAAATGGATAGAGAAGCCAATATTTAGCACATGTTTTTTATGAGCCATGTAGATCAAAATGCAGTTATTTCATTTGTTTTTCACAAAAGCCACAGTAAATATTATCACCATTTTACATATGAGTACCCTGAAAAAGATAAGCATCTCATTATAAAGGTAACAAGGGATACAGATCAATTTTAAACTGCATCTGTATCTTTCCAAACCTTTACTTTAAAAAAAAATATATATCGGGTTTCTCACCTAATTATAAAATTGAATCTAATAGAATCATTTGGCCATTTATAACATTTATATAAAAGGGCATGTAATAATAACTTTGAATATGTCTCTGGATAATCAGATGCAGAATGTAGCCCTATATTTAGTTAATATGTTTATACATCTTTAATTTAGTGCTAATAGTTTCCTTACTACCCAATTCTTTGCTTTGTTTCTTATTAGTGGTTTTAAATACACTCTAATTTTTTTTTGATTAAATATTAAACTCTTTTATGGTAAGACTGTAGGCAATTTATTAATAGTTTACACAGCACAGGAAATACATTTTCAATTATATTCTTCTGAACACATTCCAGTTTCCCTTTTTCAGTATTGTTTCGCCTATTTCCTGATTAGAGTTATGGAGTGGCATTTCCCTTAATTAATGTTTTTATATAGACTATATAATTGGCTTTTCCATGCATTGACATGAACTGTTTTATGAATAAGAAACATCATTAACATTAGCTGTCTACATCTTCTAACAATCTTTAATTCATTATTCCATATGTATTTAAGGACACAAACTTAATGTTACACATTCTTCTTGATAATAAAAGTGACCAAAGCCCTGGATTTAAGTCAAGCAGTTTTATTTTACCCAAAAGATTCACTGTTTTTTTTTTTTTTTCAAATATGCTTTTTATACAACTTGCAACAGGAAACCTAAAGGGCATGTTAAAAATGCACAATCTTAGCTTCTACTCCAGACTTACTGAATTAGAATAACTGGGAGTGAGGTACATGTATGAATTTTTTAATAGAATTTTTTATATATACAAAAGTTCGGAGCAAGTGATCAGGAGAAAGACCCTAAAAGAGTCACAGACCTTCTTGAAATGAGAAACTCTGTGTTGCTGGGTTTGAAGAAAAAAGATGCAGCGAGGTAAATGGTCATGTCAGGTAAGCCCACATCGCAAGGAACTATTTGGACGCTAGTTGTTGAGGGCAGCCTCCATGCAGCCTCCACTTAAGACAATGAAACCTTCAGTTCTGCAGCCACAAGTAAATAAATTCTGCCAACAACCTGATGAAGCTTGGAAGTGGATCTTTCCCCCTGGAAAGCCTCCAATGAAGCCACAGCACCAGGTGATAGATGGATTGCCACCGGGTGAGATCCTGAAGCAAAGACTCTAGTTAAGCCCTCCTCAACTCCTGACCTGCAGAAACTGTAAGACAATAAAGGTGTGTTGTTTTGAGGCACTTAATGTGTGGTAAACTGTATGCAATGATAGAAACTAATAGAAATATAGATAACTTGGGTGTATGTTATCCTATTTATTACAAGACTCCTGGCAGGAATATCTTCACTTGACTGCGGAGGAAATGAGAATTAGAAAATATTATATTCGTGGTGACATAACCAATAAGTGGTATTTGATTCAGAAGTAACTGAGTTCAGAACCCATTCTCTTATAAGACCCTTGCAGGACAAAATGACAAAAAAGATCATTATCATCTGAGACACGGATGGGTAAAATTTCCCATAATCATCACTTTCATATTCTCCCTAACAATGTATGCTTCTACATCCAGAGGCCAAAGAGGTTGGGGAATTAGCAGATTTAAATTAGTACAGATATATATTTAAATCATCTTAAAAATCAAAGAAAGATGATTATGTGAGAATATATTAAATTTAAATTTCAGTGCCCACAAATATTTTTACTAGAATACAATCATACTTATTTGTTCACCCATTGTCTATGAGAGCTTTGATGCTACGATTGCAGTGTTGAGTAGTTGTGAGAGGCTTGATAGATCACAAAACCTAAAATGTTTATTATCTAGCTTTTTCCAGAAAGTTTGTTACTCCTTTCCTAAATACCCTTTGGTCAGAAATAGAGACCATAGTGTATTTCTAGGTTTGTTTTTCATTGATTTAGAAACCAGAGATAATTAGTCAGAGGCTAAAATCCTTTTTATTTCTAGTTCTGAGGAACTCGCATTTTAATGATGATGTGTCTCTTTGGGTTCATCTTGTTTGAGACTCAGCTTCCTGGGCTTGTGTGTCTATTTCCTTCACCAGGTTAGGAAAGTTTTATGTCATTATTTTTTCAAATAAGTTTTCAATTTCTTGCTCTCTCTCTTCTCCTTCTGGTACCCCTATGAAGCAAATGTTGGTACACTTGATGTTTTCCCAGAGGGCCCTCAAACTAACCTCATTTGGGGAGGATTCTTTTTGCTGTTTTGTTTGGGTGTTTTCTGCTGCCTTATCTTCCAAATGCTGATTCAATCATTTGTTTCATCTAATTTACCACTGATTATTTCTAATGTAGTCTTCATTTCTGTTACTGTATTCTTCATTTTTGACTGGTTCTTGTTTTCTATTGCCATTTTTATGTTTCCTATGTTAAAGTTCTAAGACCACTGAGCATCACCATTACTAGTGTTTCGAACTCTGCATCTGGTAAATTGCTTAACTCCATTTTGATTTTTTTTTTTCTGGAGTTTTGTGCTATTCTTTCATTTGAGACATGTTTCTTTACCTCCTCATTTTGGCTCCCTGTGTTTATTTCTATGTATTGGGTAGGGTTGCTACCATTCTTGGTAGAATAGCCTTACATAGTAGGTGTCTTGTGGGGCCCAGTGGCACAATCCCCTGATCACCTGAACCAAGTGCTTCAGGTGTGTCCCTGGTATGTGTTGTATGTGTCCTCCTGTTGTAGTTGAGCCTCAATTGCTATTGGCACGTCAATAGGAGGAAGTTCCCCTCAGGCTGATGGGTTGTGAGGACTGGTCGTTACCACAGTGTAGGAGCTGTTATGCAAGGGGCTGACCCTAGAGAGCAGGATTCATTTTAGTAGGACTCTGATGCCTGCTGAGCCCACCCTTTGGGTTTATCATTTGTGGAAGTGATTGCTCTGGTGTTGTCTAAAGCTGGCCACCAGAGGTATTGGTTCTGGGGGCTTTGGGGAAGGGCTCTGGCCTAGGCTAAGTTCAGTTGCTCCCTGGGTCTTGCTTGGAGCCACTTGGTATGAGCAACAAATTGATCTACAGATGTTCGCCACTTGTGCTGAACTTGGAGGTACCTGGGAGAGGCTAATCTGTGAACTGAGGCTGGCTGAAATTAGTGCCAGGCTTGGGGATGTTGAAGAGGTACGGGGCATGATGAAGCCAGATGCTTCTTGTTTGAGGTGTGTAAACCTTTGAGAGACTTTAGGAAAGTCCACAGCATGAGCCAAGACAGGCCATTTGTATAGAAAAGTCACTGAAAGTGGCTTAGGTGGACCCACAAGTTGTGTGTAGTGGAGTCTCAAGGAATTTCCAGAGCAAGGCAAATGATGTTAGTCAGTTTTGTGCAAGCTAGGTGTGGGGAGGGCTCAACAAAGGAACATGGCTTTTGTCTAGGAGAAAGCTGCCCCTTCTCTCCTTGCCCTGAAGTCAGACAATTCAGTTCCTCCCCGTATGTCCCTGGCCCCTACTGAACTGCTGTCCGTGTGCTGGAGCTCAGAGCAAATGAGTCTATGAGTAAGTCTATACATGGATCCTTTAAGAGGAATGCCTAGGACTTCAGCAGCGCACCGTCTCACTCAGCCACAATCTCTACTGGTTTTCACAGCCAGAAGTTGTGGGAACTTTTCCTCCCCAAACTGGAACAGTAGGCTGGTATGAGGCTGGGGCTCCTTGCTCCTCTCTGGGGACCTCTGTGGCTGAGATATCCCTCCTGATTTTTAAATGCCACACATGGTGTGGGACCAGCCTGTTCTGCATCTCAGTCTCCATGTGGCTTCTTCTGTATATCCTTAGTCTAAGGACTTCTGTTCAGTTAGATTTCAGGTGGTCATTAATGACAATTGTTCTGTAGTTTAGCTGTAATTTTATGTGATCATTGGAGGAGATGAGCACAGCATTTACCTGCTTTCCATCTTGACCAAAATTTCAACTATTCTCTATATACGAAAAACAGCATTATTTGCATATTAATATAGTTTATTCAAATGTTTATAAAGTTGTAACATAACAGTTTTATAGTATTTTTTTTAATGTACTAGTCTTATCTCCATCCAAATGAAAGCAAATCTATTGTCTACATGTTTGAGTCATGAAATTATTTTTAAAGTATTTTTTCAACCCCCAGATATTGACTCAGAAATATCTTTAAGCATACCTGTAACTATAAAAAGTTGATACTAAAGTGTAAAATATATGCCTTAAGTCTGATTATTCTTATTAAGAGGAAATATTAAAATGCGCTTGGAGTGAAAGTTATTGATGGCATTTCAATATCTTAAAAATGTTTTTTGGTGATAAATATAGAGGTTTAGTTCTTACGTTGATATCCCAGGTTAACATCGTGTGAGCCTACAAAAAAGGAAGAACTCACTTTGTATGTCATTAAATCCCCTGAGTTACAATGGTTCCCGAAAGACATAGAGTTTAGTCAGTTAAGGGAAATTAACTAGTTTTGAAAAATTAGGTTGTTGTAGGTGAGTGTCTGGGACTCTGCTGTGATAAATAGTGTTTGATGAAGACAGTGAGAAAACAGTGAAAAGGAAGAAAGGTTCCAGAATAATCAATGTTCTGTGGATATACAGTTTGAACTGCCAGCCATCTCTTTTATTTAAGGGTGAAATAAAATTGTGCTTATTAAAATCTATAGTGCATTCATTACTGATCTCTGGGAAAACAGTTGAACCGCTCCTCATTTTTTGCATGGCTCCTCTTTGTCATATAGATGTTCTCTTGAAAAAGGTATGCCTTACTGAAAGACAGTAATTCTCATTAAAACCTCTCAAACCAATAGAAGAGGATTAGATTTAGTACTGGAGCTATTTATAGATATTGTTGGAAACAAATAGTCAGCCTCCGCAGTTTACCTTATAGTTAGAAAATTATAACAATGACAAATCCACTGGGTGTTTTAGGCTTTAAAAATCTTTTTTTCTATGCACTGATATCTACATAGAATTTGGAGACAAGATTCCTGCCCCTTAAATTCAGGAAATGTAAGGGTGTTTAAATATGCAAAATCTATTTTTATTTCCAAGGGTTTGATTAAAGCTACTTGTCATCTACCTTTGTGCATATGTTAACCCTGGTAAAGTGAAGTGAGACATTGCTCACATAATTTTTTCTTTAATATTGCAGATATTGTTTCAAGCTTCAGTTCATTTTATCAGACACATTTCTTCATTTACTCAGGTGGATATTACAATCCTAATGCCAGCCTTAATTTTTCAAATATTCAGTTTGCACTGTGAGCCAAATGCTTTTGAATCATTTTCCAGAGAGATTGATAATTTTATTCTGGTGATCTAACCCATTCTAACTTGTTTGCAATGCAGCAGAGGACAGGCTTTGGATTCAATACTGTTTTCCAAGGAAAGTAAGAAAATCTGCTTTGCATTTAAGACTATGATGTAATGTCTCACATTTGCAGATTATTTAAAATGAAAAACAGGTTTTCACCACTTGGAAGCCTACATTTTCATTGGTGTTCATGACAGGCAGAGTATATTTGAGGGTGTATATGTGTGTGTATGTATACACACACACACACACACACACACACACACACACACACATATAACTTTCAACTGGTGGGCCTCATCAGAGCAGGTGACATTAAATAATTAACAAGCTCTCTTTCCAATCACAGTCCACACTTTAATTAATATTGTTCCTTAAAGTAAGAAGTTGTTTACCAATGCTGCTTCTGCAAGCTGATTGCCATTAAAAAAAAAAAAAAAATCCTCTGAGACATGACTATGCCCAAGAGATTGCTTTCACTTCATTGTTTATAATAACTACAAACAAAGAGCTGCAAAAGCTCATCTCGCCATGAGACGTCCTGACAATCTGCCAGTTTAGTCACCAATAATAATGAGACTGGCATCAGCCATCAGCTCAGTGCTAATCTAATGAGGGCCTGCTTCATTCACCCACTGATATTACAGCAGCTGCTAAGCACCCGATGTTTAGGACATACAAACAAGAGGTGTGTTTCCAACCAGTTGAAAGATAATTACCCCCACAATATGGCCTTGATAACACACAGAAGCAGCAGCATTTTATTTTTCTTTAAGAGATTTCCTAGTAATAGAATATCTTGTCAAGATAACAAAATTAATGAGGTCATCTGCCTATGCTAAGCCTGGAAAAGGCTCAATTAGTTGTTATTGTTGCTGGTGGGGTTTTGTTGTTATTTTGCTTTCCTTTTCCCCCAGTTATCCATGCAGAGAAGAACATACATGTAATTTACAGACTTGTGTATATAAGGACCATGTGATGTCACTTCCTTCACTTAGTTCCTGGGGTGAATGCAATTATGAACAGATGGGCAAATGACATGATTCCACTGCTAATGAACTTCCCTACTGAGGAAGAGGACAGTGCATTACCCTTTTGTACTTCAGAATCTTAATTATCACTTTTTTTTCAGTGTGATTATTACACATGCAAACATCTTTGAATTTAAGTCATGTTGATGGAGCATTATGGACATCATTAACTGCCTCTGTTCTGGCTGGGAGGCAACACATGCTTATGAATGCTGTAGAATAAGACATCTAGCACAGACAGAACTGTCACACTGGATTCTAAATTAAACATCGACAATAGGAGGGAGAGCTTAGTAAACATGTCATTTGTTTGTTAGAAACAAATGCCAGAAAGATCCTCTTGTCTTCTTTTTCCTTTTTTTTTTTTTTTTTTTACAAGAGAAGGGAGGAAATACATAATGAAGAAGAATCTGTTCAAGGTAGAGACATTTTGTGCATGCTCAAAACTGTATGTGGAAGCTAAAGGGTCCTTTAATTTAACCATAGCTATATTCCAGTACTATTGTCATCAGAAATTATTTATAATGAACTGAACATCCCTTCTATCAAGTAGAAAATCTTTTTTCAGTCAGGATATCATAATTTTCCTGTCAGTAGGTCTAGAGGATTTGGTCATTTCCATAGTAATCTGAGAGGAGTGTTCTAAAAAATGGGTTGTGTCCTCATCTTAACTAAAAACAAAACAAAACAAAACAAAACAAAAGGGTCTATTTATGAGCATTCTCCATATATCTAAGCAAATCAGAATATCAGTCCAGTTTAGATAATCTAGTCATGAAATTCATTTGCCAACTGGCATTGCTGCCTGAATTAAAGTCAACCTCAGATTCAAAGCTTTGAGCATCTGAAGCATGGGACTGAAAGTTGATGACATGCTAAATCTAATGTTCCTCAGGATTAGGGTTGCCATTTATAAAATATAAACACAGGACACAAATTTGAATTTCAGATAAGAAATAATTTTTAATATAAAATTTCTTGTTAATAAATCAAAACAGCGTATAAGTTTTAAATTTTTAATTTGTCTAAGATAGTATTTTTTAATTATAGTAAATCTACTAAATGATATTTCAACCCATTTGGCCATAAAGATGACAGAAAAATAAAATCACCTAAAGTGGTTAATTTATGTTAAAGAGCTTTAATAATTAAATAAAATATTCTTGTGTAGTTTTTATTTTCCAGAGTATGTGCTTTGGAAAATAATAGAATAAATCTTTGTATTAGTTTTTCATTGTTATTATAACAAAGTATCACCAATTTATTGTCTAAAGCAATGCATTTATTATCTTGTACTTTTAGAGGCCAGAAATTCAAAATGACTTTCCCTAGGCTAAAATCAAGGTGCCTGAAGAGCTGGGTTCCTTCCAGAGGCTCCAGGGGAAAAACTAGTCTCGCCTTTTCCAGCTCCTAGAGGCCACTTGCACCCCATGGTTTGTGGCGTCTTTCCTTCATCTTCGAATCTACCCGTGTGGCATCTTCAGATTTCTCTGATTCTGATACTTCATCTTCCTTTTAAGGACCATTATGATTACATTGTTCTTATGTGGATAATCCAGAATAATCTTCTGATTTCAGTTCTTAATTTAATCATATCTCCAAAAAATTTTTTCCCACTTTTATTTTTTTTTTAAACATTTTATTTATTTATTTTTCTCCCTCCCTGCTCCCCCTACCTCTCTGGTAATCACTAGTCCATTCTCATGTCCATGAGACTCTTTGTTTGTCCTGTTCATTTGTTGCTTTTAGGTTTATATCCCATATATAAGTGATATCATGTGATTTTCACCTTTTCTGCCTGGTTTAACATAATCTCTTTTTAAGACTAGGTTTAAGACAGGTTTTAGTAATCAAGATGTAGTAATCTTGGCAGACCAATATTCTACCTATCACAGGCATTATTCACAAATTCAGTCAATCCATCAATTATTTATTTAATTTATAATTACTAAAACCAAATCCGCCCTCCCTCCCCCAGATTACGGATTTGATTCTGAAGAGATATAAATAACACATGGAACCTCAAGAATCTCTGTGGAAGAGACCAGCAAAGAAGCTGACGATTAAATTATAGACAATAAGGGCTAGTTGGCACATGGCCACATTTAAGGGAACCTAACTCAATCTGAAAAAGGGAGTGTTGAAAGAAATGTTATTAGAGGAAAAAATATCTGAGATAAGTGTCAACGATATTTAAAAGTAGGCTTGGTGAGAAAGATATGGCAGGTGAGATTCCCTAATAAGGAGCAGAGTGTACAAAGGCAAGAAGAAAGGGTTTCTTAAAGATAATAGTAAGTGATCAGATACTGACATGTACTCGGGGGTGGGGTGAATGGTAAGCAATGAAGCTGAAGTTGAAACTGAAGCCTAGATCATGGAGGATTTTATGTGGCATACTAAGGAGAAGGTACTATGGGCATTTAAAGTGGAGAATTATGTGATCCAATATGCATGTAAAGAAATGATTATTGGTATGATTATGAATTTTGTATGCGAATGAGTCAGCCTGATCTGGGAGGATACTGGTTATTTAGATATTTGTATAGATCATATATAAGATTGCCATTCTTATAGTAGAGTTAATGAGTTTGGAAAGAAGATGGGCATCAGTAAGGCAAATAAAATTATATTTTAGGAGCAACTAAATATGGAGATTATAACATTTGACTAAGAGTTTTCTGCATTGTTTGCCTAAGAAAAAAAAAGTTGCCTTTTGCTAAAATATAAAATACAGAAGGAATAAATTGTGGTGCAAAGATGATGGGTTTTGTTTTGACGTTAAAATTAGAGTACTAGTAGAATTATAAGTTGCACTGTTGAATGTATCATGTCCAAGGCTCATTGTAACAGTCAGGATTAAAGAGATAGCTTTGAAATTTATCTAAATGCTGATGATAGAAGCCATAATAATAGATGAGATATTCCAGGAAACATATCTAAGTAAGAAGTCAAGAAAGCTGAGTAGAGAAATATGAAAACTAGTTATCTATAAGGACAGACAAAGGGAGATCCCATAAAGAAGACTAAGACTGGCCAGAGGGATAGAGAGAAAACAAACAGAAACTGCATCATACAAGCTTGAGTAGGAGAGATTTTTAAGCACTAGATATTGGTCAAAATCATATAATAGTTAACAAAGATTTAACTTATTTTAGAAACTAGAGAAAATTGTTGACCCTTTCAAAAATAAGACCTTATTTACAACAAGCATATAATACAGTTAAAGAGGTAATATAAAAAATATTATATATAGGCACACATACACACATATATAAAATCACATGAATTTGGGTCAGCCTATAAGTGAAATAGCTGCTTATTTTTTTCCTTTTCTGATACCTTTTTCTGCTCCTTCCAGTTTCAGCTTTGAGTTTCATTTATCAAGTGGCTCAATGCATGTAGATTTTACTGAGCTACATTCTCTATTCCCTATTTCAGGATATGATCAATTGTTTCCTCAGTTCTGAAAATCATAGGTATCTCTTCTCTTTGGGAGAACATGAAAAGTATGATGCTCTATTTGAAAATATTAATTTTAGTTGAAAGCACTTAGACTAAGGCTGGACACGAAGCTTTAGTCAAAATTTTATCACTGTCTTTTTTTAATTAAGATTATTAAGGTGGCATTGGTTAATAAAACAAAATAGGTTTTAAGTGTACAGTTCAACAAAACATCATATGTATATTGCATGTGTATTCATCAAATAAAAAAAATCTGTTTCTTTTAATATCAATGTTTAGGTGTATCTCAACTAAGTCTAATTCTACTTTTGTTAGATTCAGAATAATTAGAATGCTATAATTTTCCCTAATGTATTTGCTCTGTATAAGCATCACCTTATAGAGATCATTCAGAATTTTCTCACCATCCAGGATAAAAACACATTCTGTATTTTAAAAACACTGCCTCAAGTTTCCATAACAACACAACAAATGAAAATAGAAACAAAATTTAAACAATTTTGTTTTCAATCTACAATATGATATTTTTATATAAGAATTGGAAATCATGGTTGAGATTCAAAGCATTTGTAAGCTTTTAAATAAATATAGAATGTGAAAATTGTCAAATTCTTTTTCTTAAAAAAGTTATCTATATATTCACTCTGACAATTCTACATAAAATTTTCTTAGCTTTTGTTTTAACAATAAACCTCCTTTAAAGTCAATCCAACATTTGAACTCTGAAATGGCATTAAAGTATGTAAATTGATTTTTTTTTCCTTATTGCAGTTAAATAACACTTTTTTGTGTGACAAATGCAACATTAATATTTATAAAATGCCCACTTAATCTAAGTAATTCCTTGCAAGATATGCATAATTTACACTCACTTAGATATGAAAAAACTGAGGCACAGAGCAATTAAGCAATTTGCTCAAAGTAACACAGGTGGTCAATTTTGAGATATTATTAAAATTCTAAGACACTGCTTGAGCCATATTTGCTAGAGTGCAAAGTCACTGAGTTATAAGGTTACTTTGTGTGAATACAGGTTTCTTAGTTATTTCTCCTTACTATGTATCTGGTAGTGGACACAGTCCACGACCAAGAGAGAACTTCAGAGTGCCCTTCCCTCTCCTTCCTGGGAGCAGCCTGGCTAAGGACTTTGTTCTGGCCAGGACAGTGGTACTGGCAGAGCCAGCAGTACTCCCACTCTGACTCCTGAACTGGATTTCCTCTTGCCTGTAGAAGGAAATGATGCAGTAGACTTTATTTTTTTTAGATTATACCAGTGAGATTCTGAACATGAGGTAGACTTTTTATGTGTGCATATGTATGTGTGGGGGGGATAGGATGGGGAGGGGTTTGAAATGGAAAATACATTCTGTGTGAATCTATTTTGAGATAACTAGCTTCAGATAAATAGATGGTCCTTTTTAAGATATGATCCAGGTTTCTAGAGTTCTGAGCTTTGGGAATTGGGCCCACGCCTGGCTAACAAAGTTTTAATATTTATTTCCTTTGGCACACACACATATCTGTCAGTCATCTCTCAGGGACATTGGGAGGCATTTAGCTGTGGTTTGTGATATGGCACAGGTTTAAGCATCTGTTGTATATTGAAGGGAAATATTACATAAAAGTACCCATATGTCACCCAAAATTCTAAAGGAAATGTATGAACTAGTAAGAGCATAACTTCCATTCAAATTATCTATCGCAAATACATTGTGTTTTTAACAGGAATACTAGGTCCCACTTCATCATAACTAACTTCGTTCTGCATTTTTAGAATACTATTCTCTCTTCAGGACTTTCCAAACAGAAATTTACTGTCCTCACAGAATTATTGTATTAGGATTGATACTTTTAATCATTGATAAAAGTTATTTTAATGTGTCACATTCTGTTAAAAAGAAAAAAAAATATTTGAGCTTCTTAGATCATTATTGTTACATAATATTACAGAGAGCTAGTTCCTTTTTAGCACACAAAAACTTCCTGCTGACTAAACAATATATAGCCAGAATGGAAGGTTCTCTTCATGAAGTGTGTGAATTTGCTACAGCCCTACTAGAAATTCTGATATCTTGTCAGTATGTACATTATCTGCTTAATGACTACATGGGAGCATTAGTTCTAATAAGCTGAAGAAGAAAAAGCATTTCAATAGTCCACACTAATCAATCCTGATTCTTAGTTTCTTCCCTCTTTAGATAGTTTAATCAAGGGAATTATTACTGAATAGGCTCTGAATATTTACTTCTCAATAGAATAAAACATATCTCTCTGAATATTTATTTCTCAAGAGAACAAAACATGTCTCTCTTTTAAACTGATCATATAAATATATCAGAATAAATGTAATATGCAACACGAATATTTATATAAAATAAGTTAATTTAGGAAAAAGATCTAGAGCAGTGGCACATCATAACACTAAAACTATGCTAGGTATTATTACAATTATTACTATTTATATTTTTAAATGTTTTTAATTTCTCCTTTCTGTCTTAGGACATCAGCATTCTGATATATTAAAATATGCCTATCCATATTCACATCCAGAATATTGGCGTTTATATATTAATGGCAGCTAAATACATATTAGAAATAGATAAAAATACCCAGGAAATAATTCATATAAAAATAGACACATAATTATAAATCTAGTATCATTTAAAGTAATTTTTTATCATTTAGCTCTTTATATCAAGAATATAATTTTTGTCATATCTTACATAAATATTTTCTAATTCTTCGTATGGTATAATGAACAGGAAACAGAACTCTAAAATCAGGAATTGTGCCTATGTTGTGCATATAATGCTTTCTCTCCTTATTTCTAAATATATCAAAGAAAACATTCTAATACTAATACGAGTTTCTACAAATCTGTTTGTTTTAAATATTAGAGTTTGCAATGACTGACAGTGGTTTTTATGGCCAACACCATGTTTTATTAAATTAAGTATTACTTGCATCTATTACAGTCAATGAGTGTAGAATCTGAGGTCTATAAGGATTTATTGAAATGGAAAAAAAAATGAATGATATAAAATCACTCTTCAGTGTTCACCTGTAAGTATTTATCATGTACTTTTTATGTGGGCCTTTACCATCTTAAGAGTCATGAAGAATTCAGGTTAATTACATTTAAGATGATAAAACCCTCTCATTTAAAGGGATATAAATAAAAAAATTCAGTGAGATCTTCATTCATACAACAAATATTTACTGAACAACTTTTATATACTAAGAGCTATTTCTGTTCTAGTTTCTGAGAACACAGGAACTGCCTGCCCACAGGGATTCTGCACTCTAGGAAGTGAAGACAGAAAATGAAGAAGTAAATACATAAATATATTAAAAGAGGGCAGAGAGTGGGAAGGAATTTATTTTATATAACATGGTCTAAGAATGGTAATCTTATTACCATTGATAATCTTAATATGAACAGAGACATGTGGTAATTGTGGTACCTTCTGGTAACTGTAGGTACAAATCTCTCTCTCTCTTTCTATCTTTCTTTCTTGAGATTATATATATATATATATATATAATCTCAAGAATGAATTTCTAAAAAGAAAAAATATTACATGCAAACTTTGAAGCAGGAGAGTATGCTTGGTGTGTCAATAGACTACAAAGGAGAATAATGTGCCTGGAGCACAGTGAGTAAAATAAAAAATAGATCATTTTGGAAAGATAGCTAGAGACCAATACTTATAGGATTTTATAGGCCATTGAAAAATACTATGATTATTTACCTCGAGTAGTATGGGAAATCATTAGAAGATTTGAGCAGAAAAGATATATGATACAACGAAGATTTTAAAGTACCACTGCTGAGAACAGAATATAGGGTAAATTCAAGAGACCATTGAATTTCCTATTTGGTTTATGTAAAAATACGAACTGTGTGCTATATTCCTAGAGTTTATTATTATACTTTTAAGTGATAACAATTAGCTATAATAATAAATATTTAAATATTACATTCATTTTCAAATGTCACATTTGGAGTTGGAGTGGCCAAATATTTTATTATTAAAATGACTTTAACTTAGGTGATTCTTTACTTGAAAAGTTTCCAAAGTTGATTGATTAATTATAATTGCTATAAATGTGTCATCTATTTCATCTTTCAGTATAAATGAACCACAGTGTATATACCTGTATCTACACTATATATGTGTATACACATACATATATAATATAATAAAATTTATATTGAATAAACTTTTTAAATGCTGATAATGTTATCAATAAGGTAGATACAAATTCTGGACAACTCTGATAATGGAGACTACTTAAATTGAAAAAGCCCAACATTTCTACCAAGAATAACAGCAAGAAGAAGAACAAACAAATTCACATGAAACTTATAGCTTCAGCCTAACTAGAATACTACAAATTTAAACTAGTAAAATAAACACCGATTTTAATGTAACTATCAATTAAGCTCTAACACGAGCCTTTACAATGATTCAAAAGACTGTCCTAAAAAAAAAAAATTTACCTGAAAGCACAAAAGGGAATTAGAGGAAACAATACTGAAGTACAATCGCACTGAGAAAGTCTACTCTACATATTCAATTACTGAGAGTCATATTAGATCTAAGTATATAGTACAGGAAAACAATTTCAAAAAGAATATAGAATTACCTTAAACAGCCTTGGAAAGCGAATGCTTCTCAGGAAAAAAAAAAAATGTAAAGAAACAAGCTCTCTGGAAAATAAGCAATAAAGGATAGAAAATTAGATATAAATATTAAAAATTAAAGGACTATGTGACCAAAAAAGAACAGATTCAAGTAAAAGACTAAGAGTATTGAAGAAAGGTAAGAAAATAATTTTTTTAAAAAAATGAAAATGAGATAGAGAAAGAAGGTAAAATGTTCCAAGGCATAAATTGTTTAAAAGGAAAATAGACAAAAAAAAAAAAAAGATTCAGTATATGCATAATTCAACTCCATGAATAAGAAAATATAAACAATGGAATAGAATAATTAATACTGTAATTCATGAAAAATTTTCAGAAGTAAAAGGCCTTGATTTACATATTAAAAATGCCCACCCAACACTTGACAAAATTGTCCCAGAATGGTCAAGTCTAGGGCATAATCTAGTAAATTACTAGAATTTAAAGATTAAAAACAAAAATCCTCAGTGGTTCCATGTGAAAAGTTCAAATAACTTACCAGAATATGAGACTAGCATTAGATTTCTAAAAAAAAAAAGTCATAAAGATCCAAGCAACAATTTTCGGGAAACTCAAGATTTAATTTACCCGATAATATTATTTCGATTTTTATCAAAGAGAATCGAACACTCTGTGCTCTATATAAGAAGCACATCTGAAAGCTGAACAAGGTAGAAAAACAAGAAGCAATGGTTTAAAGTCTAATACCAAAGTAAAGTTTAATTGAAAATCATTAAACCTACTGTTTAAATAAAAAAATTCACTCCTCACCATGAGGATAAAGTTATAACTTTTATAAAGCGGAAACTATAGACACTAGAAGGGAATATAGAAAGAAACACAATAAAAACATTTTAAAATAGCAGTATAAGATTGATTAGGTGGAAAAAAAGATGAAGACAAAAAAATTTCAATAAACATAGTTGATTTTATAGCTCAATCTCATGCCCTGATAATAGAGAAAACATCTTTTTTATCTAGCTCTAGTATACACAGAACAACAAAATTGATTACTTAAAAAGCATCAAAAGTTTAACAAAGTAGAAATATAATAAAAATTACCCTGATCACAACAAAATAAAAATATAAATGAGAAGATCATTTAAAAATTTCATATGGAAATTCACTATGTTTGTGAAAGTTGAAATAAAAACCAAAATTAGACATTTCTGAACTAACAAAACTGCTACATAGTAGACTGCATTGGATATACTAAAGGTCTATTAGAGGAAAATCTATATAGTAAATTTCTTTTATTAGCAAAGAAATAAAAGAATAAATTAATGAATTAAATTTGCAGCTCAAAATCTAGAAAATTTCAAAGGAAACCCAAAAAGCACAGTCTAGAAAATAGTAAAAATGTGACAGAAATCATTGCAGTAGAGCACAGAAAAATTCTAGGCTAATAATTCAAAATCTCATATTTAAAACATAAAAATAGACTAGCAAATAGCAAACTTGATTAGGAAAATTTTAAAAAGCATAGAATAAGAAATGAGTAGGGAGAAATAACCACTGAAAAAGAATACACAAAATATAATAGAATATTTTTATATTCCTGTGCATAGAAATTTAAAAACCTGCAGAAACATAATTTTCTTAGTAAAAGTTTACTATAATTTACTCCAGTAAACATTTCCTTTTAAATCTTAAAATAACTGATTTTCATAGAAGAAATGGAGAAAGTTATTAAGGATATAACCTAGAAACAAAATTACTACATCTAGATAATTTCCAGTGGCATTTTGTCAAATATTCATATAATCCAAATGCCATACAAATTGTTCTAGAGCTGGTAAAAAAAAAAAAATAGTACAAAAAAGAAAACAGGCTGAAATATGATACGAGGACATCACAAAATTATCAGTTTTCTCGAAACTAGCAGTTTTGTATATCACAAAAGAGCCACTCATTTTTTTCTTATGGACATAGAGAAGTTGATACTAAAAGTACTGTTGATAATAAAGACATACAAGAATAGCTTTAAAAAAAATGCTAAGAGAAAAACTAGCCCTATGATATATTAAAAATACTATAAATCCACTGGAATTATATTTGTTTGGTAATGACATGTGCAGATGCAGGCCTGTGGAATAGAACTATAATAAATAGACCCAAACATATATGAAATTCTGGTGTATGAGAAAGAAGGCATCTCAAATCACTTGGGCAAAATAAACTCAATAAATGCTGCTGAAGAAACCGAGTAGCCATTCAAAAAAGACAAATTCAGATCCATATCTCAAACCATAAACACTAATAAAGTCTAAAGATCAAAGATCTAAATGTAAAAATAAAGAAGTCATACAAATACTAGAGTAATGAGATATAGGGAAAATTTTTCTAAGTTGTCTGAAAATCTAGATGCAATGAAATAAATTTCATGTACTTGAAATATAAGAAAACTTTTCCATGACCAAAAAGGTAGCACATAAATAATTTAAAAGACAAATGGCAAGCTGAAAAATTTTTATAGAGATCCAAAACTTGTAAAAGTTTAGATGAAAAGTTCAAATACTTGATAGAAAAAGTAGACAATTCATATGAAAGATAATATACAAACAACTCAAAAATACAAGAAGAGATATTCAAATTTACTCATATAAAAGAAATGCAAATTAACACTACTGTGGATACTCTCACACTGGAAAAAATTAAAAAGCCCGACAGCATTCTGTTGGGTAGGCTGTGGGGATAAAGCACTCTCATACTTTGCTAATGGGATGTATGTGTGTGCAACGCTTGTGGAATGAAAATTGACAATATCTAGCAAAGTTACATTTGTCTTTATCTTTGACTCAGCAATTTCACTACTAGGAATTTACTCTGAAGATTTATCTTGAATAATAGGAAAATACTTCTTTTCAAGGTTTTTTCATTGCAATGTTTTTGTAATTGCAAAATAGTGCAAATGACAGAAATGCACAAATATAAGACACTAGCTCAACTAATTATGGTAAACACACAATGGGATATTATGCAGCTATAATAAAGAGTAAAAATGATCTTTCCATATATGAAATAATTTCTAGAATATATTTTTCAGTGGAAAAAAGCTGGGCTTAAAGAATACTGACAGCATACTACTTTTATATAAAAAAGGGAATATATATATATATATACACATATGTATACATATATATATGTATATATGTGTGTGTGTGTATATATATATACATATATATATATATGTATATATATATAAAATCAACCTATCTTTGCAAGAGAAAGCCTACAAAGGATAAACTATAAACTAATGAAATTGGGATTGGGAATAGGATAGAAGGAATGAGAGAAGCAATGATAGTCTGTGATTATAACCCATGATAGTCTGTGATTATAACTTTTGAGACAGTTTTACTTTTGGAACTATGTTACTATTTGACATCCTCAAAAAAGAATACGATAACAAATCTGGGGCAGACTGTACCTAAACTATAAAGGTAAACAAGTCAACCAAACCATTTTTCAAATAAAAATGCACACTAAGTAAATAAATGTCTGCCTGTCAGAAGATAAAGAAATATTCAAGGAATCATGGGGTATCACTAAAAGACACAGGAGCTGCCTGAAGGATTTTCCACTGGCCGTCTCTTGGACACTTTGTACATTAAAATAGATAATGGTAATACTGGATCATAATCCTTCAAATGTAAGTGGAACCTGTGGATCTTTATTGATATAAATTTATAATTAAGTATATATAGAACAGGATGAAAATTTCCTGTATGGGTAGAATGCCAACTAGTAAATGAAAAAAGAATGACAGAAAATCACCGTCTGACAAACATCACACTAATAATTGATTCAAGTAGGGATAATCAGTCATGCTAAATACTGAGTAAAAACTGAATAAGAAACTAGGATATTTGCTCATTATCAAAGTATCTCCCCACAAAATTTTTGCTAATTGCAAAGGGAGAAATATCAACTTTACTGTGGAGAAATCTCACTGACCTTACCTTAACCAAGTGAACAGAATTATTACCGGTAATGAAACAAAGCAAAATCACTTACATAACTTCTATTTAATCAAAAGAAAATGACGGCTAAACATAATTGGGAGAAATTCCTCAAAATAACTGTCCTGTAATCTTCAAATTTATCAAGGTCATGATAGATAAAGAATGACTAAAGAACAGTGATATTTAATCTTTTGTAAAAGAGATTAAATAGATATTAATATGTGATTTCAAATTGAATTGTGGCCCAATATTTTTTCTTTGTAAAGACATTATTGAAATAATTGGCATTTAGTTCTATAAATTAGATAATATAATTAAATCAATTATAAAATTATAATGTAAAATTCAGCAATTATGCAAATGAAATAATTATATATGAATGTTTTTGCTAGTAGGTTATCATGTCTGCAAATTACTTTCAAGAGCTTTAGAAAACCATAATATGTATTTATATAGACAAACAATTATAAAGCAAAATGTGATATATGATAACTATTCAGGAATCTATGTTTAAGGTACACAGTAGTTTTATGTATTACTTGTGTAATTTTTTCCTAAACCTGAAATTTTCAAAATAAAAAAGTTACAAAAAGTGGAAAGATCTTGTTATAAAATATAAATATTTAACTCTTGACAGCCAACTTTATGGATAGACAGTATAGCTTAAATTTTATGAGACAAATTGCTCTAGAGGTACAATACTGGTTCTTCCACTTATTAGCTGCAATATCTTGTGCAAGTTACTTCACTGGCTTTGTCTTTGTTTCCTTGTCTTTAAAATAGAAGTGTATCAAATGGAGCTATTATGAATATTGAATATCTATGTATTAAATCACTATACACATACACATATATATACATATGCATTTTATATATAGAGTGCTGAACAGAGGTTGTCACATAATGAATGCTATATAAATGTTTGTTAAGTAAAATAAAATTTATTTCTCTTACCATCTACTGAATCATAGCACAAAATTCATCCTTATACTTAATATTTATGATCAATGTGTACCATATAGGAATTATGGTACATCTAATTGAGAAATGAATTCCTGTTGAAGATAGGACACACTGCATGAATTTTAAGAGGAAGAACAAAATTAATGTGGACTAAGACAAATTAAGTAATAACTCAGAGCCAGACCATCTGGTTCAATCAAAGCCCAAAATTAGTGTAATTCAAATTAAAAATCAGTATCTCTTAGTTTTCTGATTAAAAATAAAAAATTCTATGTACCAATCTAAATTTGGACCATAGTTTTGATCATTAAGGTAAGAATTTGAAGTGTTGAGAAAGACAAATTAAAGCAGATAAAATTTTTTCAAGGATAACAGATGAACATAAAACCACCATTCATATTTAAAATATCATATAAAAGATGAAACAAATGAAGTTCCAGAAAATAAGCATGAAATCTGTGTATTGTGTTGTTTGCCATGTATGTTTTAGAAGAGGAATGCATAGTTTAGTCTGGATTTAATTTGTTTATGGGTGTTTTGAAACTCTGTATAGCTATATGTATTTAGAAGCAATGCATGTGTGTGTGTGTATATATATGTATATATGTATATATATTCATTTATATTTATGTATAGGTACTGTTTTAGTTTTACATGGAATCAACAAAATAGACTAGTAGAGGCCAACCATTAAGAGGAAGAAAAGGAAACATTAGCTACGGTAGGAGAAAGTTTGAGCAAAGATGAAAGGAATGCTTTTGAAACTCCATCACTTAAAAGGAAACGAAGAAATAGAAAAGGTATGGAGTGGTTAGAAGGGTCTGGGGAAAGCCCAAAGAGTGAATGCTGGAATTGGATCTCAGAGAGCTGGTGGACTAGGGCAAGAGGCAGACATGTAAATGGCGGCACATCTGTGTTCAATCAGTTTTTTTTTTTTTTTTTTTTTTAATGAATGCTCTGTTTCTCCTCTCTTTCTCTGAAGTCACCCTTTCAAGAGCCCTGAGGCCGTTGGAACATGTGTGCGTCCTCCTTACAAACTTCTCTTGGCATCAGGAGACTTGTCTCTGTTAATTTAACACAAAATTTAAAGTATTTATAGAAAAAATTTTTCCTAAACTTAGTTCAAGAACTTAATAATATTGATCTGAAAGTTTTGTCCTAAATTGCTGGATTTGGAATATGCCCCAGTCATTAGACTAACTTTAGCCAACAGTAAACATGAAAATTAGTAAAATCTATCTAATCTCATTCATCACTGATGAGACCTCTCTTATACCTTACACTTCCTTTATTTTCTTCCCACCTGTTTTATTGGAAATCACTAAACTTTCACACATTAGATCATGTTTAGTTTTTTTTTCTCTCTCTCTCTCTCTCTTACCTCCTACATCTCTGCATTCTCGGTTTCAAATGTAAGCATGATATTAATGATGGTGAAGTAATAAACTACATTTAAATGAAAGAATTTAAAATTTTTTTCTCTTCTATCCTTTATGAGACAGTTTATGATAAACCTCCATCTGATCCAAAATGGTTCTTTTCATTAAGGCTGTGAGTCCTAAAAGAATTATAGTTTCTTTTTCTTATAATTTCTGATTCCTATGCTCCAGTAGATAAAATCAATGTATTTTTTTCTTATCTGTTTTACTTGGGATTTGATTATCACTTGTTGTCTTTTACCTATTATCCTTTAACCTATTTCTTTAGTTCGATATATGTATTTATATTTATATTTTAATATACAATATATATTTATATTTATGTCCTTATACCCATTATATCCTTTCACAGATAGCTATCAGAGCTCTAAGTTAATAAGATGACACTTATTTGATTCAACTCTATTTGAATTTCTTCTATATTTATTAGAAAGTTCTTATATTATGGGTACATTTTGTTTGTTTCCTATAGCCAAATTCTATTTATGTAACAAATATTCTTTAACATTACCCCCTCATCACCATGTTCCAGATACTGATAGGTGTTTGTGATACAAAAATGAAAAAATATGTTGCAGGACTGCTCTCCAACAAGAGGAAAATACACATAAAATAGTGAAAAAAATGTAATGAGTGTTATCAGAAAAGTTTTAAAAAGAAATCCATGTGTAACAACAAAAAAATAATAATCTACTATATTTTTGAGCATAAAAGTTAGTAATGTCTTAAACGATAATGCCAGAAAAAGAGGAGTAGAGAAGCATTCTAGGAAATGAGGACATACAATAGACCAAAATGTAGATATATGCAACGGTACACAGCAGAACACATCAAGAAAAGAATAGGTATTTTTAGTGTTGTTAGAGTATAGCATGCAAATTGAGATGAGAGGAGATGAGAATCAAAAGACAAAGAGGTTTCTATGTCGAAAGGCATCTCTAGTATATCTAGTATATTATTGAGAGACTTTAAGCAAAGAAGTGGCATGATAATGTTTATATTTCAGAAAGGGTGCTATAAATTTAATAAAGAAAATTGCTTGAATAGAAAATTGAAGAATAGGAAATCATGTGGAGACCACTGACCTATTAAGGCAGACTTCATAGAAACATGAACTAAAAAAGCGGTAATAAGAATGAAGAGCAGAGGACAAATGTTAAATCTACTAAGAAGATAAACAACAGAATTTTGTAGTCAATTGAAATGGGTGATGAAATGTCAAATATAATTTTTATGTCTTTGCATTTAGCAACTATGTTGACAATTACTTCAGTAAAAATAAAGAAAATAAAGAGAGGAGCAGATAGGTTCTGGGGAATTACAGTTAAAATTGGAGTTTGCACTATTTTTGAGCCTGTGGAATTGTCAATAAGGCAGGAAATATTGGCAGAGGTCTAAATTAGAGGTCAAGTTTGGACATTTCTGGTGTATTTGTAATAAGTGAAGTTCTGGTCATGGATAACATTGCCCAGGCTAAGAGATTGGTATATAGCAAAAAGCACTATGAAGTGAGACAATGATCTCTAAAATAGGAAGAGAATCATAAGAGTGAGGCGCAAGAGAGTTTCCTGAGAGATAACAGGAAAACAGGACCAAATGAATTAATGAGGTCAAGAAATATAAGAACTAAAGCGAGTTTATTGAATCTGGCAATTTGGAATCCTTTATGAGACCATTAGGGTGGAATTGAGTGGAAGGAGCAAAAACCAGATAACATGGGTGTAGGAAAGAGAGAAATGGAGACAGAGATCTCCTTCCAAGAAGCCGAGATTCGATAGAATAAAAAAAAAAAATTGGGAGTGTGCTATAAGAGAATAAAAGATCAAGAGAGAAAAGTTTAATATTAGAAATACTTGACTATGTTTCTAGGTGGAAGGAAATTTGCCAGAGGAAAAAGATTTTGAATACTACTACTACCTACTACTATTTCTACCGCTCCTGGTAGTAGCAGTTAGAAGAGAATTAGCAGTTCCTTTTTAGAAGACGCCAAGTGAAGGGGTGGGGCAGGTGGAGCAGCACTGACTTAGATCAAGTAAACCAGCTCATGCATATTCATAGAGAACTTGTAGAGCACCGTCTAAACCGAAATAATGACTAACAGCAGAACATTCATCCGAAGTCATAACTGACAAAAGAAGGAGAATCTTTTGGCAAGCTAGGCCTACTTATAATATCAATTGTTGCTTATTCCAGTAATTCCAGACATATACTTCGTCCTGGGAATTAGTACCCTCCTCATTCTACATCACTTAATCCATTGATCTTCCACTGAATAACTCTCTACTACAATCAAGCCGGTTTATTTTTTCCAACTGTTTTTCTCTGTATTTCTCCAGCATTTTTGTTTCTACATCATTTTGTTAATCTTTATTTTCTGTCCTTTTCCTTCTCTGTTTTTTTAGAATTCCTTCCCTCCTTTGCCAGTGATTTCTGCAATTTAGTGAATAAATTCAATTCTATTTGAAATAATTATATTATAAATGATTTAAAAATGTTTCTTATAGAATAATTTTATTGTAAATAATAATTCTTATGGAATAATTTAATTCTAAATAATTAAGAATGTGTTATGTAGTTATTCTTCCTAATCATCTCATGTAGTGTTTTCTCCAACACTTTACAGTATGTAACTAAATATTAGGAATTTGCTAGTCACATAATTAGGTGATTATTTATTGAAAATGCAATATTAATATTATATAAGTGGTCACCGATTTTTCCCTACTAATAAAGTGAGGCATTTCTTATTTATTCCATGTTTATATGATTTACTGTCTGACTTTTGTCAATTCTTGGCTCACATATCTTCTTAGTGACATTTAGTGACATTTCCCTGACCATTCTGGGTATAATCACACCCTCTATGTTTTCTCCCTAGTGTATGATAGCATGTATTATTTTTTACTTATTTGTTTATATTCTATACCCTGAATTAAAATTTTAATTCCATGAAGGTCATGATATTCTACTGTTTTATTCAATGATGAAACTTTAAATGTCTAGCATGAAGTGTGGCATGCAATAGGAACTCAATAAATAAAAAAATATTTTTTAAAATCTATAATTAAACTATTATCCACATGTACTTCCTCCTTTTTAGTTTTACATTCTTTTTATCTTTTCATCCCCTGTACCCCTTATTTTCATAAGTGCTCAAACCACTACCTCAAACTTAACAGATTTATATAGAATGCCACCATTCTTAAATATTTTAGCAAATCTCTAAAAGATATTTAGGAATCTCTATTAATTTGAATAAATAGTATAAGACAAGTTTAAAGTAGAAGTAAACTGGAAACACATTTCTGGAAACGGTTTTCTTAATGAGCCTTGAAGTAAGAAAACAGCTTTAATTCTTTCGAGCTACCACTCTGGTTCTATTTAGTGTGTTACAAGTTCAGCGGCTAAATAGTTCTTTACTTGAAGTAAGTTGAAACAACTCTATCAAACTAATGACAAGGAATGATTTTTTTTTCTCCCTTTAGAACTGAGAATAAATTAGGTCATAGTGATGGGTTAGATCCAAACATAGTATCTTGGCTTGATGTCGAGGAAAGGTTCTCATCCAGAATTATAGCATTTATACTTGTAATGCTACACTTGTGATTACGTAGATTGAGAGACTTGTGGAAAAGTAAAAATGAAAAAAAAAATGAGTCCTTTAGAAAAGCTAATGAGGGGAAATGATTTTTCTAGTGTTTATAAGTTAGGGGTTCTTTAATGCCAAAAGAATACCTTCTGCAGAGTCATTAAGCCAGTTGTCAATGAACATAAGTTCAAGCCTTGTCTAGTGCTTGCACAGATAAGCACAAAGCTTGTCATATGGAGAGGTATCTTTGACTTTAAGCTCAATGGAACTCAACTGATTGTCCCAGAAAACTGATAGCGTAGCATTCTGAATTGATCACTAAAATGGATGCTGGAAAACTGCCCTGGGTAGCTCTGTCTTTTGTCCAACTAATTTCAGACAGAGTTCCATAGGTCATGTGTTGTTGAGGACTAGACATAGCAAGGTTTGAAACCTGGTTCTGCCATGGAACAGGAAACCATGGAACTGTGAGAAGTTGACCCTGCATTCTCCCACTTGAGCAATGAACTCAGGAAAGTGCTGGGGTTGTTTTGAATCAGTTATTTCATTTGGTTAGCAGGCAGGCATATAGCCAGCATTTCAGAAAAGGCAAGGCCAGCATAATAAAAAAAAAAAGAGCCAGGAGAGTATGAAAAATCCATGATATTGGCAAATGAAGTTTCCCACACCTGGTGGAAACATTCTACGAGGACATTATCTGCTGCTGTGTATCTCCTTAAGGACTTTGAAAATTTGGTAGGTTTCCACTACTAAGAGTACATTAATGTCTCCTACTTGTAGCTGTCTCTAAGCAGAAAGGACTCTATATCTTCTGCCATTAAAAAACTTTAAAGAAAATTATTTCACTCTGCCAGTTCACACCTTTACATTAGTCAATTAATATCCCTTTGTTTTATGCACATACATTCAGGAATATATATATAGCAAATTAAAGGTGATGTCAAGTATATATTGAAATTTAGTTTTATTAAACTCTAAAACATTTCTTATCCTTTACTCTACACTCCTTATTCCTGTCTTTTTCTCCAAATCTCCAAAAAATTAAACAACTAAAATTACATTTAAGTAATTTGTAGCTTTAAAGGGGAGCTAACCATTTATATTTATTGGAGCTATTTTTTGAGGCCTGAACATCAGTTATTGTTTAAATAAGAAAGCCCATAAAGATCTATGTGGTCCTGGTAGGGTGGAACCATCCTCAGCCAGGCCTGTGGCTGTTTATGATAAGATTAAAGCAGAGGCATTCATAGATCTTTTGAACTTTACCAATGTTATAGAATGTTTTTTGACAATAGAATTAAATTTGATTTATAAAAGTAAATGGAAAAACCCTAACTATTTGAAAACATAACAACTAATTTTTATAACAAATCTATTAAGATATAATTCACACATCATAAAATCTACCTTTTTATAAAATGTGTAACGATTAAATTTTAAATATCCCATATGTCTAAGAAGAAATCACAAGGGTAACTAAAGCATACTTCAAATTGAATGGCAAAAAAATAAAAAATAACATATAAAATCTGGAGTTACACAGCAAAAAAAAAAAAGGTGTTTAGAGGAAAATTTATAATTTAAAGCCTCATACTAGAAAATATGTTTACTATCAGCTCTCAAATTTCATGTTAAAAACCTAGGAAAAAAACAATAAATTGAACTCATAAAAGCATAAAAGCACAAATAATGACTAAGAGAAATCAATGACATAGAACAAGCAATGGTAAGTTAACAAAGCTGAAAGTTGTTTTACTGAAAAGATTATTAAAACAGAAAAATGACTAGATACATTAATTTTGGAGTAAAACAATATACATAACCAATATCATAAGGTATTTCCTATAAGTGTAAGTGATTATAAGGTATTATTTTATGCAACTAATATCAATAAATTAATAATTGTGATATTGTTAAACCAATTCCCTATAAATCACACCCTACCAGAATTGACATAAGAAGAAAAATTTTAAAATCTGCATAAATAAATCTCCATATGTTAAACAGCTTAAATTTGTTATTATAAGATTTCCAACAAAGAAAATTCTGTTCGGATGGTTTTTCTGTTGAATTCTATCAAACATTAGGGAAAAACTAATACCAACAGCACATGAACACTTTCAGAAAGTAGGAGATAAAAAAGATTTTGTAATATTTTATCGGCCCAGCATTATTCTCACACAAAATTAGACATAGACATTATAGGAGAAGAAAAATACAGAGCAACATGACTCATACAGTACATGCAAAAACTTGTAAAATAGTATCAGTAAATCGAATATACCAATATATAAAAAGAAGATAAAACAACATGATCAAGTAAGACTTATTTCTTTCTTATTTATTTATTTATTTATTTATTTATTTATTTTTTTAGTTAGTTAGTTAGTTAGTTAGTTACTTAGTTATTTCTGGTGATATTGGTTAACAAAATCCAATAATTTTTAGGTGTACCCTTTAACAGTAAAGTTTATATACATTTACATTGTGTTCATTTCCCATAGTTAGATTTCTTTCTGTCACCACAAACTTGACCCCCTTTACCCTGTCTACCTCCCCACTCCTTCCCCAACCCTTACCATCTGGCAACCACTAGTCTGTAGTCCATGTCCATGAGTCTCTGTTTGTCTTACTCATTTGTTGCTTTTAGGTTTATAGTCCACATATAAATGACATCACATGATTTTCAACTTTTTCTGTCTGGCTTATTTCACTTAGCATGATTGTCTCGAGGTCCATCCATGTTGTCGCAAATGGCAGTATTTCATCTCTTCTTATGGCTGAGTAATATTTCATTGTATATATGTACCACAGCTTCTTTATTCAATCGTCTATCGTAGGAAACTTCAATTGCTTCCATGTCCTGGCCACTGTGAATAGTGCTGCTATGAACATCGGTGTGCAAATATCTTTTGGACATGGTTTTTCAAGTCTTTGGGATAAATACTCAGTAGAGGGATTGCTGGATCATATGGTTTTTTAAGGAAACTTCATACTGTTTTCCATACTGACTGTACCAATTTGCAGTCCCACCGGCAGTGTATGTTTTAACTGTCAAAACCAATAAAGTTAACACCTCATGAATAGAAGGAAAAAGATGATCTTATGAAAAATGCAGAATATTTACGTAGAAAAATTTAATGACAGTTCATAATGAAAACTGTCAGCAAACTAGAAGTAGAAGAGTACTCCTGATTTTGATAAAGGGTATCTACGAGATATCTAAAGTTAACATCATACTTAATGGTAAAGTATTGAATGATTTTTTTCAAAGCAAGGATGTCCACTCTATTTTTATTCAAAAGGTCCTAGAAGTTCTAGCCTATGCCACAGGAAAAGGAAAAAAATGTAGAGACTGAAAATACAAAATGAGATCATCTTTATTTACAGGTGATATAATCTTATACATAGAAAATCATACAGAATCTTTATAAAAATTATAAAAAATATTTCTTTATAGAAACAATTAGTTATAGTATACAAGGTAATGATATAAAACTTATTCTTATGTCTATATGAAAGCTTCAAATAACTGGAAAATAAATTACATGCATTTCCTAAAGGATATATAAATTACAAAATCATTTCATTTGCAGTGGCATTAAACATAATATTTAGGATTCAGTTTATTAAATAAAATTTCAAGATCTCTACATTGAATGCTGCAATGCTTTTTGAGAGAAATTAAATAATTAAATGCTGAGATACAACAAGTGTATTACCTAGAAATTCAATGTTAAGATGTCAATTTTTATAAATTAATCTACAGATTTTAGGTAATCCCAATCAAGGTACTAATAGACATATTTGTTGAAATCAACAAATTGAATCTAAAATTATATAGAATCTAAAAGACCTATAAGCAAAAACATTTTGAAGAAAATTAGAAGACTTATTCTACTAATATTGAGGCTCATTATAGAAATTTATTAATTTAGACAGTGTAAAAATGGTATAAGGATAAAGATGTGAAACAGAATCTGGACTGATATATAGATTGTCAATTCATTTTTGACAAAAGTTTGATGGGGAAAGAAAAGGTTTTTAAATAAATATTGTAGAGAAAATAGGATAAGTATATAAAAGGATAAAAAAAAAACTTTGGCCTGTTTATATTGTCAACAACTTTTAATTTGAGATAAATGTTTGATTTAAACAAAGAAGCAAAAAATCTAAAGACCCTAGAATAGAATATGTTTGTCACCTTGGATTAGGCAACTAATAAAAAGTATTGATAAATTGGATATCATCAAAATTAATAACAATAATTATTATTAATTAATAATTATTAAAAGTTAACATTTAGAGAATGAAGTGGGAAAGTACAGACAGAGAAAATATATTCAAAAGCCATATTTATCACAGATTTCTATCAAAGATAGAGAATGCCACAAATCAATAATAAAAAACAAACAACCCAATAGTAAATGGTCAAAAGTCTAAAGCAGTCACTTCACAAAGAGTATATGTGTATTTCCTTATGTATATCACCAGAATGTACATAAAAAGATGTTCAATACCATTAGTAGAGAAATGTGTATTAAAAATACCATTTCATATGTAGAAGACTATAAAATAATTAAGTCCTGGGGATGTAATGGACAGCATGATGACTATAGTTAATAATACTGTATTGTATATTTGAAAGTTGCTGAGAGAGTAAATCTTAAGTTCTTATCACAAGAAAAATATTATAACTATGGTAACAAATCTCGAACAGACTTATTGTGGTAACCATTTTGCAATACATACAAATATGGAATAATCAGTTCTACACCTGAAACTAACATAATGTTCTATGTCAATTATACAACTACTGAACAAAAAAGCACAAACTACTTATTCAAACAATAACATGGATGACTCTCAAAAACCTTTTGTTGAGAAAAAAAAGACACAAAGAGTATGCAATGTATGATCCCATTAATGTTACTAATCTATGACAACAGACAATAGAACAGTGGTTGTCCATAGGTGAGAAGGAAGTAAGTGGAATTGTCAAAAGGGAACTTTTGAGGAGAGAAAATGTGATTGATCAGGGTGCAGTTTTCTCATGTGTATACATTTGTCAAAATTCACATAACAAGACTGAAGAACAAAATGAGAACAAAATGTATATGTAATGTACATTACAAGATGTCCTAATTCTCTCCTACTTAGAGTAATACCCACATTTCTTATCATGATGTATATTATCTGGCTTATATCACTTTACTCCAGCCCATTGACTCATTGGCTTCTCGCTGTTCTGGGCTGATACCAGTCACATTACCATCCCTTGTTTATCTTGGATTTTGTACATGATGTTCCCTCCATCTAGATATGATCTCTACCCAAACATTGCATGACCTCACATTCATCTTCTTGTAAAGTAGCCTATTATCTTAGTTTTAGGTTCATCTTAACTCATATTTCTACCTAATATTATAATACATAACTCGTTGTTTATTTAGGTACTTTCTATCTCACTGAAATGCACTCTCCATGAATACAGAGGAATTTTTTTTTATGTATTCTAGAGCAAAAATTAAGCCTGAGTCATAGGGAGTGCCCAATAAACATTCTTCACATGACTAAAAGAGTCAATGAATAGACAAATCTTATGAAATAGTGACTGTGCACAGTGTTGATGATGTAAAGTTGAGTAAGGCATAGACCATTTCAGAGAAGAGCATAGAGACAAAAAAAATATGATATTAAATTACAATATAGTATATTTTACCACAAAAATATAAAGGATAGTGGAACTAAGTTTTCTATAACCTATTAAATTTTTTGCCTAGTGAAATAAAAAAGAATATGACATGTAAATTACATGTCGATTTTTTTTTCCAACCTTCTTAGCCACATTTCACTCACCTTCTGATTTCCTTTGCATTTATAATTATTCTTTGGGAAAACTTCCTTTCCGGAGCATTAAACTATTTATTTTAAATGGAGAAGTATCTACCCACTTTCAGGCATAAACACATGGAAAAAAAAAAAAAAACTGAAAAGTCAGTGTATTCTACTTCCCTGTGCTCAGTAACTGTTTTCAGGATGGTACATGACTGAAGACAAGCCAATGAATGCTATTGTTGGGATTTTACTATGACTATTAAGAAGTCAGGCATTCTATTTTAATCAGGATTATCGGCGGTAAGGGTGATATAAACCTGTAACTCCTGGTTGTCATTTTAATCATCATTTGTGAAAACATTCCTGAGAATTAAACCAAAAAGAGAAAACAGGCTAAACACACTTACCTGAAGACATCAAAGCCTGACTTGGTCACACTGGAATTTCATTCCTTGAGTTTTCAAGTTTCGTAAGCCAAAATTCATTTCTGAAATTTTGGTAACCAGAAAAAGCAAAATTAATAATAATGTTAAATTTAAAATGTTTAAAAAACAGCTTTTTAAGAGAATTACTAGAAATATCTGTTCAGGTTTCTACGTGTATGATTATTTGTTTGAGGAACTACTTTAGGCAATTCCTATAAGAGGTCCACTTTGGTAAAATGGGGAATACTCATTAAAATGTAAATACCTGAGACCTGGGAGTGGGTTTTCTATTGATAGTGTAATTGATTATGTCAAGAAGAATATTTTTCTAGGGGATATTCATTATTTTAATAATAATATTCACATATTATAACTATTAAACTGAAGAGAGGCATTTTGGGGGTGATCTGAATGTAGCTCTGGGAGTGTTCTGGTACTAGGCAAGGAGGAGATGAGAGAGCAGTTTATTAAAAGAAAAAAGACTATATTTATGGATGTATATATATATGTATAGATATATATAAATAACAGATGCATGGAATCTGCAAATTTGTCTAGTTATGTTCATTAAATTCTGTAAAACTTTGGTAGAAAAGCCATTTCTGAAAGAAATTATAGAAACTCTAAATAGTAATTAGAAATTTCATTAATAAATGTAAGGTTTTATCTAAATAATACTTGTATTTTTTCTATTGCTAAAGAATATCTGGAAAGCCTATTCAATATGTAGTTTAAATGTTGAAAAAATGTCGCAATGTCTACAAAGTATGTTTATTTCTTCTTTTAAGAGAACATGATTTTAATGCATTTTTAATATTTCAATGAAAAGTATCCAACTAATGATTTGCTTGTTTCTTTAATCTATTGTATCCAGATCTTTTATTTCCTCCTCTTTTTCACGATGTGTAAATAGTTTCCCTTGCCACTAGAAATATATTTTTTTTCCTTATTGTTATTTTCTGGAGATCACGTTATTTTTGACTTTTTATTTTAATAATTGATTCGCAAGAATGTTCGAATATAGCACAGAGAGGTCCTATGTACTGTTTACCCAATTTCCTCTAATTTTCCTAAATAATAACATCTTATATGTTAACTGTACCATATTAAAGACGAGAATTTAACATTAGTACAGTACATGTATGTAATTATGTCATTTTAACACGTGTATAGATTTGTGTAACCATTACGATGAAGACACAGAGCTGTTCTAGCATCACCTCCCATGTGCTGCTTCTTCATTGTCACACACACCTCCTCCTCTCCATCATTGTCCCTAACCCCTGATAACCACTAATCTGTTTGCTGTCTCTATAATTTGATTATTCTGAGAATGTTACTTAAGTGGAGTTATACAGTATGTGACCTTTTGAGTTTAGCTCTTTCTACTCAGTATAACAGCCCTGAAATTCATTCGAGTCGTTGATGTACTAATAGTTTGTTCCTTGCATAGTTGTGCAGTTAACCATTCAGTTATCGAGAGACATTTTGGTTGCTTCCAGCACTTGGTAAGGATTCAAAATAGATCTCTCATATATTATTGTTGAGAATGTGAAATGGTACGGTCACTCTAGAAAGTAGTTTGGTAATTTCTTAAAAAACTAACCATGCATTTCCTATAGGATATATTAATTGCATTTCTAGACACTTTTCTTAGAGAATTGAAAACCTATGTCCATACAAAAAACATATAGGATTGTTCATAGTAATGTTAAGTAACTGTTTTTTCTTTTTTGTTTTCACTCTACTTTAGAGTGATGATTATTTTAACATATGTTTATATTTACTATCTAGTCTACAAATGGTTAGTAATTTTATAAGGCACTTGTCTTCTTCGAATACATGGACTTTGCACATGCACCTCACTACTCCAACATGCATTCAAAGCTCCCTGCTTATCTGACCAGGAAACACCCACATCTCCACATACTGCCTGACCAACCACGTGTCTCTTTTCAATAAAACCCCTTCTGACTTCGCCTCTACTTGTAAAAACTGACCCCTCCATCAGGGGTGCTATATATCATCATAACTTCTGTGAATATTCAGTGCAATTATTGTTTCACATGCCTCTTTTTTTTCTAATAGCTATACAAAAAGGCAGGGGGAGTCTATGTTTTATTAACCTTTGTTTTTGCAGTACTTGATGAAATTCCTCCTTCAGAGTAGATGTTAAATGCTTATTAAAAAAATAGGTAAGTTAATCTGTCATTTAACTGTCTTACATTTCATATTTGATTCTTAAAACTATACTTTGAATAGATATTATCTTGCCTTATGAAGAGGACTTCCCTCAAAGCTAAAAAATAAAATTAACTAAAAGTTAACAACTCACCCTGGAGTTGATGGAATGTAAGTATCCTGATCTAAAATCATTCTTTTACTGACTAAATCAAGATTGCCCTGTTGTCTTTTTAAAAATCTGTTCACAAGGATTTTAACCATGGAGTAAATTTTCTTCAAAAGAGGAGAAAAAAATAAAGGGCCAGAGACCTCAAGAACACACAGGTGACTTCTCTGTCAGCTGACCCAGCTAGGCCACAGGCCATTCCCTATGGGACATGGTGTCTACAGATTACCTGACAGGTTTTCCTATCCTCCACTTGTTCAGGAACACATTGTAGGGGATTTCACCTTTGTTTTAAATTATCATTCTAAAATTTTTTTAAATCTCATTATTGTCAATACAATTCTAACAAGGTCTTTAAACTTCATAATACCTTTTTGCCAATTTTGTTCTTTTGTTACAGAAATAGAAAGAGCTCCCTTTTTTACCTTGTTTGAATATTTATTTCTATTGAAGTCAATAGGAATGACAGCTTGCCAATCTCTGTTATTCCTTTTTATTCTGTGTTTGTCCCTCCTTTACTCAAGAAAGTTAGAGAAATTGTACCATGGAACTTTTCAACAGCTTTTCTGCAAAACCATTCAAATGTTCTGCTTTAAACATTTTGCCTTACACTGTTTTAGACCATGTCTCTGAATACTTTGTAATTAGTTATGCTAATAGACTTTTCTAGATATTTATTCAGAAATATTTTAAAATTTAAAGTACGATTCAACTAGATTGTCACTTTCAAATTATTATCTGATTTGCATGCAACCCCACCAACCCACAAACACACAAAAATAATTTTTCAGCTTAGACTTTTTGTTTTGAGCATTACAGCTCCCCACAGATTACTTTCTAATTTCACAGACAGTTAAACCACACATTCAATCTTACACACCCTTAGCTAAATAGAAATCAGTGGTATCTAACAACTGTAGACTAAAGGGCCTTAACCCCAACATTGATTAAATTTTTGTTATTTACCTCGGTATGTGGAAACATTCAATTTTTTTGTTGTTTCTGAATTTGATTTTCTGATAATAAACGGAACTATCTTTCCCTTAGAAAATAGACCCTGTCCAATCCTGCAGGTTGCTTGGCGTATACCCAAATGAAATAGTAGCTTCACTCATAGACAAGGCCTTTTATTTAAACTTCCACTGTTTTTTCCATATCATACTAACTGACACTGGTGTGGGCACTTACGTTGCTGCAATATAAAATGACCACCTGAATGGCAGACATCTTTAAAACTATACATATTTAGCATATTAATATGGTAGTGGTATTGAAGGCCATTGAAGCATTTCAAGTGAATAATGCTTAACAAAGGAAACAGAGGGCTAACTGATAGAGACAGGTAAGATTCACTAACCTTATATGGAATAGCATAAATTGCCTGATAGGACGAGAAATGGAGATTTCTGCTATAAGTTTCACTTGTTTCCATTTGAAGAAAGAATACAATTCATTCAAAATATGAGAGCTATTTTTGCTAAAATTTCTTAAGATTTATTGATTTTTATTTTTTATTAAATTTATTGAGGTGGCATTGGTTAATAAAATTATACAGGTTTCAGGTGTACCATTCTGTAATACATCATTTGTATATTCATGGTGTTTTCAATACCCGAAGTTAAATTTCCTTTCATCACCATACATTCGACCCCCTTTACTCTTAGCTACTTCCCCATTCCCTGCTTTCTCTCTGGTAACTACCAGATTGTTGTCTGTGTCTATGAGTTTTTGTTTGTCTTGTTTGTTTGTTGCTTTCAGTTTTATATCTCACATGCGACTAAGATCACATGGTTCTCAACTTTTTCTGTCTGATTTATTTGGTTTAGCATGACTAGACTTTTAGGTTTTACTCCTTATGGCCCCATTTTTCCAGTTTTTTACTCTTATGTTTTTGTCAACCAATGTTAAGAAAATCAATAGAAAAGAAATTGGTAAGATAAAGATTAGAACTTCAAATAAATGAAAGAAACACATTCCATATTTCATGAGATAGGAAGCAAAAATCGATGTACTGATATATATATATAGTCAAGTAGAAATTAAGCAAAAACTCTCACATGTAGAAGGCACTTTAAGTGAAGAAATGGTGAGGAGCCCAATTTTCAGATGATGACTTTGTCCTTGGGCATATGTGTATTTTATGTTAAGAAATACAAATATGGGGAGGGTGAAATGGGTAAAGGGGATCATACATATGGTAGGTGAAGGAAACTGGACTTTGGGTGGTAAACACACGATAGAATATACAGAAGTCAAATGATAATGTACACCTGAAAATTATATAACCAATTTTACCCCAATAAACTTAATTAAAAAAATAAATATTTTTTTTTTTAAAAGGAAGAAATACAAAGATATCTATGTGCATTCAGAGCATTCAGAAGGATCAGAGTGAAGGGAGAAAGGATTCCTTGAGAGAAGAGTGAGAGTGGAAGAAAAATGAGAGGAGAGAGAAAATAAATGTGATGGATAAATAACAGCTCTAGTTTACATGCTAAATTGTTGTCTTTCTTCTCTTTGGAAACTGGCTGCTCCTTCCTCTTTTAAATTTGGTTTATATCTGTCCGGTATAGCAAATTTAATTTATAACATCACTAACATTAAATTGTGGGGATGAGTTCTAAGATTCTCTAATTAACAAGATCTTTTCTTAATAAGATTTAACATTTGCTTCTCTAACATAAAAATTGTTGTCCATATAAAGTAAGTATAAGTTGGTACATGGACTTTAGCCAATAAATGAATTCATCATCGCCAATCCCCCTCTCCTTCACAAGCTTTATATATCCAGTTTTTAGCTCATTACTAACAATGAGGGAATTTTGATTTGAATATTAGTATAAAGTATGGATCCTATGTGCTGTTTAAAAATATTCTTGACGCTGATGTATTTTGGGTAGTACAATCAGGAATAGAAATTTTGCGCTCTCGAATTGTACATTGGAGGAGCTGGGGCTTTTTGAAAAGTTATATTCGATCTTAGAGTTTACCCTCTCCTCAGAAAGAAATATAGGAATGAATGAATGACTGTCTTCTAGACAATCTTGTCAGCATCAGTGAAAGCACTATTAATGCAATAATGTCAATACATTTATGATGTGCAATCTTTCTTCCCTGTAATTGTTCATATATGATACTTTTATTCCAGATTATGCCAGAATTATATATTTAATAGTAAGTGAATATATAAACTAATTTCCACTAAACATTATTCCAAATTTGAATGAATGAAAAATAATTACATCATTACTTTCTATGTACTCCTGAACCTTCTTCATCACCTAAATACTTTGTGTCTTTCTGTTGACTGCCTTGCTTTTCAGATTTATTACAATACTTTGCACACCTAGATGGCCTGGTTAATCATTTATTTGTATAGATATATTCAAGATATACTCATAATATGTCCTTTTCCTCTACTTATCTCCTAGTCAGAAAAAGAAATAAGTTGTGTTCAACACAGTCTAAATTCTACATAATTTTAAATAATATTAAAGATTTGCAGTTTTCACTTTGCATTTGTTGGATAGACAACATTTATATTTTAACAACTGCCTCCAGAGTTTGAATGCATTGTCATAAATATAATAATCATGTGTTAAGGATCGATGAGCTATATTGCTAGCATTAGACTTTCCCAGATTCACTCTAATCATACTCCTTCAGAATCTTGATTGCAATGGTAGAAATTGCTTAAGTACTAAATACATATAAATGCCTATTCTTTAGGGATGTATTGAAGTCAGCTATGTGTGTAAAATTTGTACTTACTCAGGAAAGGCCTCTACTTTTTCAGGAATGTTTGATAATTTTCCATAATAAATTTGTTAGAGAGATGAATGGATCATGGCCAAAGGCACAGAGATTAAAAAATAAAACAACAAAGAAAATAAACAAGCAAATATGTCAAATCAGATAATATATGTTATCAGGTATAAAGAAAAATAGAATTTAAATATGAGGGATAAAGGAGATGATGAAGCATTTGATTAAGTCTTAAAAAAAGTATCAATTTTTCTCTTTACCTGTTAGAGACAGCTTATGCATTTGTGGTGAACTACTTGTAAATTTTATAACCATTCTTAGATGGATGCTAATAGATTTAGTTGCAGGGAAAGAAGGAATGCACAGCTATTTTAAATCTGAAAGTATTTCTATTCTGAAATTTTGTTTGACCTCTTTTCCTGCTATGAATGCTTACATAATTTTATATAACCATTGTATTTATAGCTAAGTGGGGTGATAAAACATAGTGTATGATTTGTTATAATAAAAAGAGAGAGCAGCAATTCCTACTGTTTATGTAGGACAAGTACAGTGGCAGTGACATTGCCTGCTGTGGCAGTGACATTGCCAGAAAGCATAGCATGGGAAAAACACACACATGCACACAACGAAACTATTCAGACCCTCTACGGCCTTTTCTAATGAGATGCTGTTGCATAAACAAGGAAATAAGGGGCAGATTCTCTTGTGTTTCATTACAAATATTGATGATGGTTTGTCATGAGTGGTAGGGCATATGGAAAAAGATAAAATGGGAAATGATATCAGCTTTAATTTCAACAAGCCAGAGCTCTGGAATTAAATATCAAAAGATAAGGTTCCAATTTGGGGATTTTTTTTTTTTTTTTTAATAAAGGAAGAAAGGCAAGCTTGAAGCCAAGCTACCTGATTATTTTCTACCTTATTTCCCTTCTTACAGTTTGTTGCTAGATATTTGAGTCCTGTTATTCTATAATATGGGCATCAGATCTATACAAAATTATCTTTTCATAAAATTATACTGACATTTCAGAAACTATTGTTTTAAAATTTTCAAAATATTTCTAAATTTTGCTAGTAATAATCTAAACTAAATGAGCATGCATTCTAAATTGTAACACCTAACAAGTCAAGTGTGTTTTTATATATATTATTTAATTAGCATGATTGTTATCAATGTGTAACTGAGGAAATCTGGTTTAGTGAGAGTAATATGTTAACTATTATCACAAAGAAAGTCAGTAGAACATTGAGCCTGATACTCCTTCCACATCACCATACCACTGAGAATGAATTGATGATAAAATCCAGAATAGATCTTATCAAATTCAAAAAGGTAAAGGGGCAGCTGGAAGAAGGAATGGGTATATAATAACAGCAGTTGACTTTACAGATACTGGAGAAAAAATACAATGATATTGTTATAATCAGTTAGGGCTGACATGTTAGTATGTTAAACAAAATATTTTTAGCCCATTAAGCTTGTATCTCTTTTGGTTTCAACACTATAATCACTAAATTGCTGTTCTTGATACCAATGGCTCAGTTACACTCAGCAAGCATAACGTGAAAAGACTGACACATGGTAACAGTAACAGTCAATCAAACATGAAGCTGTCAAATAAAGAAGGAATTGTTTCTAACATCAAAAGATTAAAATGACAAGCCTCTCAGAGGAAGATTACTGACCGCGGCAACACCTACACAAATATTTTATTGCATTTGTTTTCCAATTACATAAGATTTTAATGAGTTGTGGAAAAATACAAGGTGTAGATTATCTATATTGAGCTTACCTTCAGTAGCTCTCTCTGGCCTTGAATGACATTTCGTTCCACAATAAAATCTTCCAAAGCATATGAACACATGCATGCCTACTGATTTTGAAAATGCCAATCAAAATACCATATCTGTCTTTGCTCTAATGCTTATGAAAAGTGTTGATCTAACCAGTACAAGGAAAATAACTTTTTTGAGGTAATGAAAAGCCTTCTTAGAAAAATAAGAAGCTGTTAAAAAGCAGTTGATAATATCTAGAATGTTAAAGGTATTTTTATGGTCATATGTTTTCTCTAATTAAATAATTGAATAACACTACTAAAAGCATTCTGCTATTTTTTTTTTCTTATTTTATCTGATAAAGGTCATGCAAAAATGTTTTTAGAATAAAAATAGTTCATAAATTAAAATACCCTATTCTATTTTGGGAAACAGAGCAATGACATTCTTTGTTGAAAGTGGATTTTATTCACATGAATCTTACTAAATGTCTTCCAGCCCAGTTCTAAAATAACTATTGTCATGTTTATACTCTATTCTATTAAAGAATATTGTTTTAATTTGTTTTAGAAAAGGAGAAGATGGAAGTTTTCAGTTAATTACATTAGTCTACATTAGGAAAATGAAAGAACTATTATGGAATATAATATTAACATCCATATTAAGAAATATGCTATAATGATTTCCATAACTTAGGGGAGATATAAATAAAGTTATAAAATTAGATCAAGTTCTTTGTATTGTACTATAATACCAATCTATCCAGAATCATCAAGGTTCTTAATGAATTTTTGAAGTACAGACAATAAAGAACATTTACAACAATGTTCCATAAAAATCTTTCAAATCATTTGAAAAATAAAAGTCAGTTAATTTTGAGAATATCTAAGGAGACTTTATGAAACAAAAGCACCACAAATACCTTGAGGGACATAAATGTCTTTATATGTGTAGATTTCATAATTTAAGTGACAGAAAGGGCATCGAGTAATTTTGAGTCTATTTTGTTCTAAGACCAGGTACTATGACATTTATTTACCTCATTTGCTTCACTTAATGTTCCCTTCAATAGATGAAATGGATAAAGATGTGGTACATATATACAATAGAAAATTACTCAGCCAAAGAAAAGATGAAATATTGCCATTTGCGACAGTACAGATGGATCTGAGATTATCATGCTAAGCAAAATAAGCCAGACAGAAAAAGTTGAGATCTATATGATTTCACTGATATGTGTGATATAAAACTGAAAGCAACAAACAAACCAGACAAACAAATGGGACTCATAGACACAGACAATAGTTTAGAGTTTAGTGGTTACCAGAAGGAAGAAGGAGGGGGAGAAGGAGAGACAAAGAAGGGTAAAGGGGGTCGAACGTATGGTGATGGAAGGAAATTCATCTTTGGGTGGTGAGCACACAATGCAATATATAGATGATGTATTATTGAATTGTACATTTAAAATCTATACAATTTTATTAACCAATGTCACCTTGAAAGATTTAATTAAAAAATTCACATTTTGCTTATCATGTAAAAATGATACTTGAATAGTTTTTTTGTCCAGAAATACTAATTTTCACATAATTATTGAAAAATCTTAATTATTTCTCTTCGTATGTTTGTCACAAATGGAAAGGCAGATATGTCAAAGAAAGTGTTTTAACAAGAATGCAGAGATCTAGAGATTTCAAAAACAGCTTATTCTACCTCAAGAACATAACTAACTAAATAAAAAGAATTTAAAATCCAAATAAACAGGAGGAAGGAATATAGTACAGATACAAACAGAAGTCATGAAATTAAAAACAAATCAAAACAACAAAGATTATAAATTGATCTAAAACTTGGTCTTTGTAAAGATCAGTAGAAAAAAAAAAAAAAAAAACTTCTGATCAAACTGACCATGAAAAAAAGGCAGAAGATATAATTTACCCATATCAGGAATGAAAGCAGTACTATAAGTTCAAATTTCACAGACATTAAGAGACAATAAGGGAATAATACAAATTTTATGTCAGTAAGTTGAGTATTTTAAATGAAATTGATAAATTCCTTAAAATACAAATTATCAAATCTACAAGGTGAAATAGAAAAATAAATAGCCTCACGTGTATTTAAAAAAATGGAACATGTAGATAAAAAAAACTTCCCACAGGGAAAACTGAAGGCATAGGTAGTTTGATTTTAAAAATTTATCAAAAACTGTCTGGAGGGTTCTCAAAAAATTAAAAATGGATATACCTTTTGACTCAGCAATTGCACTTCAATATATTTATCCAAAGAAAGCCAAAAGATCTATGCACTCCAATATTTATGGCAGTACAACTTACAATAGTCAAGATATGGAAGCAATCTAAATGCTTGTCAACATATGATTGGATAAAGAAACTATTATTATATATACAATGGAATATTACTCAGTCATTAAAATAAAAAAATGAAATCCTACCATTTGCAATGACATGGCTGGACCTAGAGGTTATTATGCTGAGTGAAATAAGGCAGAGAAAGATAAATATCATATGGTTTCATTTATATGTGGAATCCAAGGAACAAAAAGAACAAAATAATCAAAAAAAGACACAAACACAGAGGATAATCTGGAGATGGCCAGAGGGGAAGTGGGTGGGGGGGGGGGGGACTGGGAGAAAGGGGTGAAGAATTAAATAAATACAAATTACTAGCTGATAGATGGTCACAGGGATGAGGAGTATGGCATGCGGAATGCAGTCAGCATTAATGTAGTGGCTAGGTGGAAAACCAGAGGAGAAAAGGGGCAGTTAGGGGGATCATTTCATAAACTATGTAAATGTCTAACTGGTGTACTGTATATTTGAAACTAAGTAATTTAAAAAATATATCAAATATTTAGCAAGAAAATGATACCAATTCTACAAAATCTGTTCTAGTAAATGTAAGAATAGGGAAATTTCAGACATTTGCTCTCCTGTATATGTTGTGAGTTAGGCTCAAATAAACTGTTACAAATTTTTTTAAAAGAATGGAAATTTTCCAACTCATTTTATGAAGGTAGAATTGCATTGGTGCAGGAATCAGACAAAAATATTCCAGGAAAAAAATACAAACTGGTATACTTTATGAATATAGATGTAAAAATCTCTTAATACAGTATTTGCAAATTGAATCTAGCAATACATAATTAGAACGATACATCACAATGTATAGTTTATTCCAGAAATGCAATGTTGATTTAATATTTTAAAAACAATCAATTTAATTCACCATACCAAAAAGATTAAAATATATATATATATAAATACATGCACTTGACAAAATCTAGCACTTACTTTTGATAAAAAATCTTAGTAAACAATAAATAGAAGAAACATCCTTAATCTGATAAAGTGCATCCATGAAAACTCTACAGCAACATAATACTTAATATTGAAAACCTAAATGATTTACACCTAACTTTGCAAAGAATGCAAGATCTATTCGTATCATTTCTATTCAAATTATACTAGATTCCTAAACAGTACAATAATACAAGAATTAAAAGAGATCTACATGTTTTTTTTTTCTTTAAAGCAAACAGCATGATAGACTTTAGAAAATACAAGGGAATGTACAAAATGTAACAAAAACTAATAAGTGAATTTAGCAAAATTACACAATAGAAAGCCAGTATCAAAAATCTGTTCTATATAACAGTAACACAAAATTTTTTTAGAATTTTTTAACAACACAAATTTGATTGAAAAAGAGCACATCATAATTGCATCAAAATAAAAATACTTAGAGATAAATCTAATAAAACATGTGCAAAAAATGTACACTGAAAAATGCAAAATATTACTTAAAGGAAGAACTAAATAAATAGAAAAATATACAATGTTTCATGAATCAAGACTCAAAATTTACCAAACACAGTGTACAAAAATTAATTTGAAATGTGTCATAGCCCAAATAGTGAAATGAAAAACTATAAAATTATGAAATTCTAGAAGAAAATATGAGAAAATCTGGTAACCTTGGGTTGCCAGATATTTTTTTAATTGTACACAAAGAGAATAAATCATAAAAGAAAAAACTGACAAATTCAACCTCATAAAAATTAAAAATGCTTTTTCTTCAAAAGATATTAAGAAAATTATCTAGTAGAAAATATCTTCAAACCCATGTAATAAAGGACTTATACCTAGAATTTAGAAATAACCTTATAAATCTATAAGAAACTTAATAACCCAATCAAGAAATGAGTACAACTTTTAAAAAAGATTTTTAAAGGACACTTTATCAGAGAAGATATGCAAATAACCAATAAACTCATAATAAATTCCTAATATCAATTGAGTATTAGGGAAATGTAAATTAAAGCCACAATGATATACTGTCACCCACATTCTTAAATGACAAAAATTAGAAAGACTGACAATAACAAGTATTAGTGAGAAAATACAGCAACTGGATTTCTTATATATTGTCAATGAGGATGCAAAATGGTAGAAACATTTTGGAAAACACTTTGGAAATTTCTTATAAAGTATATACTTTTTAAGTGATCAACAATCTCACTGCCAGGTACTTACTTACTAAGGAGAAATAAAACCTTAAATATAAAACATGTACCTAGTTATTCATGGTTGGTTTATCCATAATAATCTCCAACTGAAACAAAAACCCCAAATGTCCATTAAATAAAGAAAATTATTGTAAATCTCAATTGCGACAACCTATAATATGGAATACTATCCATCACCTACTTATATATTCAGTGCCATGTATTAATAACAAAAGGAATACATTAAGTCAAAAAAAGCCATATAGAAAGATTACATTATATATACACATCATATATATGTATACACATTATATATTTGTATATATATTCACACATGGATTTCTAGGAAATACAAAACTATAATCATAGCAGATATATTAGTGGTTGCCAGGGTCCAGGAGTTTGAGATAAGGGGGATTGACTAAAAGAGGGACCTGGAGTTACTTCTTAGAATGCTGAGAATGTTTTATGTCACTATTTTGATCATTATATACAAATTACTACAACTCTTCCAATTTTACACTTAAAATTGGATAGATTTTATTGTATGTATATTGTAATCTAATAAAGTTGATTTAGCACAAAATATGTTAGTCAAAGTCTCTTATTTTGTAAATGGTAGAACTGGTTCTCAAATGCAGATATTCTGATTCTGGTTACACACTGATATATGTTCCTGAAAGACAGTGATACTCTCACATCTGGAGAAGCCACTGAGATGAGCATTTTCAGCTGAGAGAAAAAGTTAATTCAGGGTGCCATGCTTATTTCATGATTCTTACTTTGATCAATATTGTGCTATACAACAGGTCCATTGCTACCACACAGATATGATTTATGTAGGTGGGGACTGTCAGTTTATTACGTTCCTCTCTAAACTTAAATATTAAAATCCTAACTCCCAGGACCTCAGAACATGATCTTATTTGGAAATAGAGTTATCATAAATGTAATTAGTTAAGATGAGGTCATACTGGAATAGGGTGGACACCAAATCCAATATGATTGCTGCCATTAGGAAAAGGGGAAATTCTGAGGTAGTCTTGTCCACAGAAAGAACACTATGTGAAGACGAAGGCAGAAATTGGGGTAATGAGCAGAAGCCAAGCAATGATGAAGATTTCTAGCAACCACCAGAAACTAGGAGAGAGACATGCAACAGATTCTCTCTTAAGGGAGGGACCAACCCTACTAAACTTTGATCTTAGACTTCTAGCCTCTGGAACTGTGAGAAAATAAATTTCTGTTGTTCAAGTCACTCAGTTTGCAGATCTTACAGCAGCCCTAGGAAGTTGCTCATGGCACAATGTACACTGATATAAGAGGCCTTCCAGGAACTTCCCAAGGATCAGGCCTTGGGCATACATAGCAAGCTTAATAAACACTTAAACCTCTTTTAGGGAGAAAAATATTATTTTGAAAAATAAACATGTGCTTATATTATATCTCGAGAAACATTATTCTCTCATAAAAACATTGTTTGTCTTGAACTGTGGATCCTTTTAAAGAATGCTTTCCCTTCCCAGGATGAAATTTATTTTAGTCCTTTCTCTCCCTATCTTTAGCATTAATATGTCTGTGGAAAAATATCCAACTCTGATGTCATTTGGCATAATTCCCGATAGTATCAATTTCACAAGTTTCAATTTACTTACTAAAAAGTTTGCTGATGAGTTCACAAGCACATGGTTCATATAATTTCATGAATATTTGAGTTACTGGAAGAACTCCAGATGCTATTATCCATTTTCCTAATTCACATGTTTTGGCATATAGCTCTAAGACACAAGATTAACGCTTCAATAGTAGTTTATTATAATTGTTATTGCTTACTCTTAACTACATACTTAGAATCTTAGTTACTTTAATTTGTTTATTTAGCTAAGCAATTTCACTACATACAAATCTGATTTTCTTTAGCTTATTTACATAGAATATGTTCATTTGCATGTAGGTATGAAGCAGCTTTGTTAGTTGTTATTTTGAACATCTTCACATGCACCTGTGTAAATCAGGAGATGAATTAGCTTGGTGTTTGTCTGAATTTCATTCCAGGTTGTGGGGTGGGCAAAGGAGAGGATGAGTGATGACCAAAGTAACTAATGAAAGCTCTAGAGGACTGAAGTTCTGGTGGACATAATGGCCCAGCAAATGTCAATGGAGATGAACAATTAAAGTTCCCCAGATAATCTCTGCTTGCAGTAAGCCAGAGCATGAAAGCAGATCCGAGCTGTAATATGGGGCTTGCACATTAAGTGAATGGGAACAATGTCACCTTTGCTAATTCTTTGTCATTTGTTATTAACAACGATATACAGACAACACTGTAAAACTAAAAGAATACATCTTTGTTCTTAAAGATATTAGAATATAACGTGGAAGATATTTACCAATCTGAAAGAATGCTTACTAATACTTTTGTTTAGGAATGAAAATGACACTACTCCCTCAGCCCAAATTGATTTTAGGAGCAATACTATAGATAGCACTTCGTAGTCCACCCCAAGTCATTTTTGCTGTTGTTGGCCATTGAAATGATTAATCAATGTAGCCACCAGTTAACATAGAACATGTGTTTGAAACAAAAATGCCAGTAACCCTATCACTATTAAAGCTTGGCTTCATTAGTGCCACACAAACCATCTGAGCTACAGAATGGAAAGATAATAGATTACAATTGAAAATATAGTAAGTAGTATGTCTTACAAGTGAGAATTATCTTACAGCTAATTGCTGATGCTCTTGCTTTTAATACTCCAGAAGGACTATAATGAATATTTTTAAATTGTCACATCTTTAGGTTGAGAAATGTCCAAAATTATACTTTCATAAATATTTTAAGTCCACACTTCTCTAATATTTCTTATCTGTCATGTTAGATCCCAGTGCTGTCTTTGGTCTAGAGACAGTAAATTTACAACACTTGACTTTTAATCATATACTTCCTAGTAGAAAATTTAAATGCTTCCATATACGTTAGTTGCCTTTCCTTATCCAAGCTGTAAAAATCCAGAATAGACACCCTACTATGCTTCTTTGCCCCCTCCGTTTCAGTTTATTGCTGAGCATGTAGTAAATATGCTATAATTCCATACATATGGAAATTGGCACATATTATTACTACACAGGTTGATCAACTTTCACCAGTCGAACTCACTCCCGTAACATATTCCCAAGCCAAGAAACAGAACATTAACAGCAGCCTCAGAAACTTCTTAGTGACTTTTCCAAATCAAGATCGATCCTAAACATAAACTATATGCTGACATCAAACTGAATCTTTCTTTAAAAAATGAAATGATGCAATATATACTCCTTTTGCCTAGCTTCTTTTTTTTCATTATCCTTGCAAGAATTATCCTTATTGTTTCCTATAGTATTAAGCTGTTCATTCTTATTAATGTATTCTATTCCACATGTTAGCTCTCCATTCTTTTGTTGATGGGAGAAGCACTAATTTCCAGTTGAGGATGATTACACTAAATATAGAGCTAAATAAAGTATTCCAATTTGTTTATTGGTATCTGATTAGATTATTCCAAGGCCGTCCAGTTCTAAGATTTGCAAAGCATATAATAAATTATCTTTATCACATATACCAATATTTATTACACTGTTTACATGCATTAATCTCAGGAAAGTATATTTATAAATATTAAGATGAAGTATTTGGATTGTTCCCTTAAAAAGCCACTTTTATTCAGCTCAAGATTTTAAGTCTTCTATCAAAGCCTAGTTTTGATTCATAGAGCAAAGGAGTATTATTTTGGCTAAGAAGCATTTGAAGATTGGTGTAGGTGTTCAGAGTTTCTAAATTCAGAAACCAAACAAACCAACAAAAGAGAATAAATGAACAAGTTTCTCACAACATGCCACCCAATCTACTCCCTGAAACGTCTTAACCTAACTAATATATGTACATATATACATATATACATAGAATTATATAAAGATATGTGTGTATCTATTTTTAACATAGAGTATTTTCTGTTAGGTTCATATCAAAATGGAGCGAAAAGTACAAAGAGTTCTCATATACCCACTGCTGCTCCACCCCAACACCTACAGCCTCAACCAGTATGAGCAACTGGTACCGGAGTGGTACATTTGTTACAATCAATGAACCTCCATTGACTCATTATAATCAACCCAAATCTATAGTTTACATTAAGATTCACTCTTGGCGCTGTGCCTTCTATGAGTTTTGATAAATATATAATACATGTATCCACCATTATAGTATCATACAGAATAGTGTCATAGACCAAATAATTTTCTGTATTCTGCTTATTTATACCTCCCTCCTCCCTAACCCCTGGCAACAAGTGATCTTACTATCTCCATAGTCTCACCTTTTCTCCAGCATGTCAGGTAATCGAAATCAGACACTATGTAGCCTTCCAATTGATTTCTTTCACTCATTAAAATGCATTTGAGTTTTCTCCATATCTTGTCATGGCTGGCTAGCACATTTCTTTTTTAGAGCTGAATAATATTCCATTGTATGAATGTATCATAGTGTATCCATTTACCTACTAAAGCACAACTTGGTTGTTCAGTATTCAATTTTACTACTATTTTTACTGTTCTCTAGCACACACATCATGACCTAAAGAATATAAAGCGGTTTCTTTAATGAAATGATCCAGGTTCTAATTTTTATTGCCCCAGATTCAGAGGTAACCCTCTTGTTTATTTGAGTTTTACTCTGTTGTTTCAGCATAACATATATAAATTTGTTTTTTGACAGTTTTGGTGATGAGTGAAGATATCTTCCCAGCAGAGCTCTCTACCTAGGCAATTTTGCTCCTAAAATCTAGTGGATGAACTAATTAATATCTAGTTTATTTCCTGTAAATAGAAATTTCATCTTTTGAAAAACAAATTTTCTGTTTTACAAAGAAGAATGCCTTATTTTGTTTTATTTTTACATGCTTTCTTAGTATGCATAATAATTGTGTACACGTTTCATCTGCAGTATCCTACTGGTCTTCCTCTTAAAAATAAGATTGTATAGTGGTGATAACATTTAGAATTATAAAACCCCTTAAGATATACATTTTTAGGTGAGTTTTATCTTGTTTTGTAATTCATTGAGTTATAAAAATCCAAAACTTCTTGAGAAATGAAATAAATTCAGGAGTTTAAATTTCTTTTATGGCAGAATCTTACATTTGCACAAAGTTAAGTAAAGTAATTTCAGTTCTGTTGAACAAAGGGAAGAAAACCCATAGTAATATCCCATAACAATATATCTTTGTTACAACATCTACTTTATTCTTAAGGAAAGAAAAGTCAACAGATTTTGTCACAATATAAATCAATGGCTACACACTCACTTTTGTATATAGCACACAATAAAAGAAAATTCAAAGAGCACCTAACTATAAGAGGATTGAAGCTCATTCTCATAGTCTTGTTCTTAGAATATTATTCTCTCTTGCCAAGATTAATCTATCTGTCTAACTATTCAAATGTCCATTTATTTAATAAAAATGTGGTATAACCCATGAACCCATTTATTTTTTTCTCATATTCTTATGATAGTCAACATGTTAAATACTATAACTGTGTGCATGATTATATATTAAACACTTTCATGGAAGTTATATATTAAAATACATCAACATTTTTGCTTAGAGAAGGTGACAGAATTTTAGGTAGAACACTATCAAATGCTGATGCTGGATGAGGTTTTGATAATAAATCAGCCCCTTCTACCACCCTCAAGAGTTATATCTTCCTGATAGACCACAATATGGAAGAATTAAGTGAAATAAATTAAGTTCTCTGGTGTCTAAATAATGTCCTCTTAAACAAAGTTAAACTTACCAGAATACACCAATGAATACGTTATGGTACTTTACCACCATCAAACCACCTGTATTATCAATTAGAATTCTTGGAATAAAATACAGTGGTATTTTATTCTACTTTATTATATTTTTATTTCTCAGCATGTTTCAAGCCAGACACAAAACAAAATGCATTACTCTTTTCTCATCTTTTAAAACAATATAAACAGACTAATTCTCAAGGTCTAGTTAACAAAGCAGTGCAAATCTTATGAAAACACATACTCCAGTTACTTTATGACACAAAGGGCTCATATTCTCAGAACAATTTCCCATGACTATTACTTCTTCTCAGTCTTTATTCTGAGCAAAAATGAGCAAAGAGAAAATTAGTATAATGTGCTTAGCTTCAGTTTTGGTTCTTTCTCTGCTTTATTACAATCTTGATAAGTCTTTTAAAAACTGTCAACCCTGATTTCCTAATAAAAAGAAAGTATTTTTCTAAGGAAAATCTAGTTCTAAGATTATGTTTCGTAGGATTTATTTCTGTAAGATAGTATACCTTTTACTGTGAGTTTTCTCCTAAATGCTTAATCATTTTAGGACTATGTCCAAGTAGTATTTATAGAATAAAATTCAAAACTTTATTTCAGATGTGATAAAGCCAGAAAGCAGAGACATGAACATGGGGAAAAGAAACAGTAGTTATTCTTAAAGTATAGCTTTGCTTGTCAGTTCTTTCACAACTTTTTGTTTCCTTTAGAAAAATCTCATTTTATGCATAAAAGATAGCTTTAATTTCAAGAGAGCATGATATCATAATCCTATCCACCCAAGAATTTGCAATTTCTTCACCAACTGGGGTATTAAGCATGTTTCTACTTCCCAATTACTTAATTAAAACACTTAACAGTATTAGACTTATATTTGGTAGTATTACATTCATTTGTTATCTTTCCATGTGATTCTATATAATATTTTTCATATCAGTAATTCATTATCTTTTTCACAAAATCTATTGCCATCTAAACTTGAGACTCATCTGCTTTTTATAGTGAAACTGAAGAAAGTCCCTTTAATAAAATTTGCACTGATATAAAAACATTCTTACCTATAAAACAGATTCCCTATTAGTGTCTAAATTTGTTATTTTCTTACCACTTTACATTTACTTTAAAAATTCCACAGAATTCAAGGTTAATTTTAGTAAGAAACAAAATATACCACATTTTAAATTTATAGAAGGAATATAGGAGATATTTGGAGGGGACATAAAATGAAACCTTCAGTTCCCAACATAGGTAAAATTTAAATAGTCTTTATTATTACAAAGAATGACCATTTCTAAAGGGTTTACCTGGAGATGTAAGAAAGAGAAACGCAGCAGATAAATTTCTTGGCGTGTAGCTGGGTGACTTATTAGGAAAGTGGTAGACTAGGGGTTGTCTAGTAGTCAGCTATAGGATGTATTATGGCAGGGGTCTTCAATCCTGGGCTATACAGCAGGAGGTGAGTGGCCAGTGAGTGAACGAAGCTTAATCTGTATTTGCAGCCATTTCCCAGTGCTAGATTAACTACTGCAGCTCCACCTCAGATCACCAGGCTTTAGATTCTCATAGGAGCACCAGTCCCTGGTGCCAAAAATTTGGAGGAGCACTGTAGTATAGATTTCTTCTTCTTTAGCAAGAAGTCCATAAGAGACATGAGTATAATTTGGGGAAGAGGCAGTTCTGAACATCTCTGAGAAACAGGCGTTTCCTTGTTAACCTATACCTGGTCCTCTAGAGGCTTAAAATTTATGTGTATCACATCCAGAGTCAGTGGGCTTATCAGAGCATATGCCTAGTTTTCTTATCCTCATCTTCTGCTCTACACATGGTATGTTTGTCATCTGTGTGTTTATTGTACCACTTTGTATAAATTGTTCCAAGTTGTCTTCAGAAATTGCAGGTGGTTTGGAAGAATGCAAAACATAGCTTCCTTTTCATGCTTCTGTCCATGACAGTATGGCAAATTTATAAACACTGGATATTTGTTATTTCTGAAATATTGGTAACCTGTTTCCTAGTGTCTGATTGTGAGACTTGGTCCAACTGAAGCTTTGCCATATATTTTCTGCCAAATATATAAATTATTTTTTAAAAATTAAAGTAGCTCAGCAGGTGAAACTGATTAGTATTTATAAATATTTTTGTAGGCACTGCTAACAAACATAGTTTATATACTTTCAACAGATGCCATTTATGATAATAAGTGAATAAGAAACTTTTCTCTTTAATGTAGACATACAGTTATAAATGCCAAAAAAAATGTATCGTGCTTTGCTCAGTAAAAAGATCAATATTCTTTTACTGAATCAATCACTGAATATAATAACCCTTCAGTTAAAAAAACAAAACGAAAACATTCTGGGTAGGGGAAGGTGGAGTTTCAGCTATGATGTGAAATAACCATCATGTTTCACAGTTAGAGTGAAAATAAAGATTAGATATTTACAAGCAGAAAAGAAAAAAAAGCTTTGACAGAAAAATTTTGGGAAAAAAAAAACATTATCTTCTTTATAAAACCATTACTTTAAAAAAAATCCCAATTTTTACGGGTGTTTACTAACTCAGAACATTCAATAGCTCTCAGGTAGAGGAAAAAAATGCATTTATGCAAATAAATGTGTTAGCATTCTGTGCTGGTGTTGTCTAGCACATCCCTTTATGTATGGGTGGCCCACATCTATCCACGCCATTGCCATAAACACAATTATTCTATTGGTCTCCTGTCACTGCCACCAATCAAGCAGCCACATTGGTAAATGATGAGAGGCCCATCAGCAAAGGTGGTCCAGGCTCAGTCGCTTCTGCTGACCCTAGACCCTTGTTAGGTTTGATGGTCTGATGCTGACATGCAATTCAACCTGGTACAAAGAGTGTCCCTCTCTTGGATGATTAGACTTGGGAATCCAAACACTGAGCTATTCACTTTATTAAATGAAGTTGTGATTGTAAAGTCCTGGAGCTATCCAGAATCCTTGCCAAATGGATCAGAAAGAGAAAATTGATGTAGGTGACACTGTCACTCGCAGGTCAAATAATAATACTAACACAATGAATTGCAAATATAGCTGACAGGCAGAAAGAGGTAAAGAGAGCAAGTACAGAGATGCGTGATTCCAAGTTTTCAGTCATTCACATGCTCATTTAAACATCACACCATGGATTTATACCTGTATTACACTCCTCTGATAATAGTAAGTTAAGAAAAGCTGTCTTTTTCTCCAAATTCCATCAATTTATATTTCTGCAACTTGCAACTAAATTAGTATTGACAAACTCAACAACTGGAAGTATTGCTGATAAATTTCACATATTTTTAAAGCTTTGCTAGAGTATATTCTTAAGGGTTTTCCACAACCTTTAACCTACCATTCTCAGTACTCATTATTCGACACTTAAATTTATAAGAATGTTTTATCTCCTGGATCTTTTCTGTTTTTAATGATATGATGGAAGAGAAAAGCTGGAGTGAAAAACGGATTAAGTCAATTCTAAAGTTTCTGAACTGTTGCTGAGGAAAAAAAAGGTAATATTTCTAAAATTACAGTACAGATAGAACAACATAAGATTCAAATATAACTCTTCTGAACATGATGGTTATAGAATAGCTGGAATTTTTTGAATCCAAAATAAAGTGTTCAATATTAATTTGCAAATATTTTTTGAGCATCTATTATGTGACAAGAACTCTATAAGTGCTGTGGGCATAGTAGTGAATGAAATAATTTTAAAATTATAATATTTTGAGATTATATTTTAGCATAATCCAAGCTCAAATAGATCCCACACCACTTTGCAGCTTGAATAAAACAAGTTTGAAAATTTATTCCTGTCCATCAGTACTTTTGTAAGTAGAGTACTTTATAAGTTGTCATAGTAAATTTGCAAATACTTTCGAGAACATTTCAATCTGTTGTGATTCAAAAATGGCAAATAAATTAAGATTATTTTTTTATGGCTGACAGTAGGAAAAACAGATGCTAAACTAGTTTGTGATGCCATCCTCTATAAATAAAACAGGTTTCACAGTAGATGATTTCTAATATAATCAACTTCAAGATGATATTAGTGTACACAATCAGGCATCTTAATTATTATGGAGAAAACACATTTCCTTGTAGTAAAATGACCAACATAATAGTAAATTGAGAGAAATGTTCAGAAATTAGAAAATACTTTTTAAATCTTATTTTTACTCATGGCTTTTTTATTTAGAAATGTACATTCAGAATATATTTATCAATAACATCTACTCCTTTGGCATATTCTGAGATGGTGTTACAATAAATATGTTAGGGTTACCTTAAAAGTACATATGCTTTAATTATCTTTAAAAAATGCGGAAATATGAAAAAAAAAGAAAATGAAAATATGCATTTATCGAGCAAATGCTTTCTAGTAAGTACTGTTGTAGGCACTTTTGTACTGTTCTCTTATAATAACCCATACTAGTTATTATACTTCCCATTTTTCAGGTTAGAAAATAATTTAGGCTTGTAAAATTGAGTAATTTAAATCTGAGTATTCCAAATTGCAAAATTCAGGCTTTCATCTTTTTGTTTGTTTATCTTTAAGCTGTTCTCAAATCCTCAAAATACTATGATTATAAGAATGTGGTTATTATTATGCACAATAGATTGAGGAAAATTTAAACTTACTGAGATTTTATTAAATTTCTTATTAACTGAGGGAAATATCTATTATTTTGAATTGTTAAAGCTAATGTTAAAAAGTTGCTTTTTGATAGTTTTATTTTTCCCTAACAGCAATAGAAGTTGCTTGCACATAACAAGTGACCTGCCTATTACTACTATACTCACATTTCTATATTTACAAGTTTTTCTATACATCTTAAAGGAAGACATAACTCAGCAAAGCTGTCTTAACTGGGAGATTAAGATCCTCAGTAACTATACTTGAATGTTGTCAAAATATACAACATCCTAAGTAGACTTTCTTTCTGCTGTTTGAAACACTTATAATCATAGCTCATGGTAGTCTAGTTTTGTTTAGTGCTTCCCAAACCTGCCTGATAACTACACTATGTTAGAAAGGCAATACTCATTTGCTTTTTGGTGTTTCTAATTTGATCTTGTTCTAATAAAACGGTCCAGACTGTGCTTCGAGAGATTTTGATTCAGTTGGTCTAAAACAAAGCTCACAAATTGGTAAATCATTTATCCTCCTTAGGAACACATTGAAAATAAATTAAGCTGTTAAATCATTGATGACACTAGCTAATATGATAGATTCCTTCAGCATGTTTTATACGAACAAACAGTTATACTATGGAACGACACAATATCTGTTGATTGGTCATACACAAATAGAGGTTAGTGTTTATAGAATAAAATTTCAATGTATGCATGCTGAGACATTAGCCCCATAGCTATTTTTGTGCTGCCTAATAATTATGAACAAATAATAAATAGTACAGTATTATTTATAAACATTCTTACATCCCCTGTCTTGAGAATAAGAGTAATATAGCCCCACTTCTTCCATAAAAATATTTTATTTTAATGGTGGAAAAATAATTAGACTAGGGAACCATCAAGAATTTCTATTCTACAGACCAAGATGGGGCAATTGGCACCAGATTTACCATCCAACATGAAAGAACTAAAACAGCAGAAAAAATATATGAAACCACCACCAGTACCTTGGACATCAGACAGCAATGGACGGTGATCCTTGAAAGATGGAAAAAATAATATAAACCCTGTAATTGACCCAGCTCATGGCTGGCATAAAATATTTTGGGTTTAACCATCAGAAGGATGATGTAAAGATGTGTGCAGTATACCTTTGTAGAAGATGATCAAGAGCGTCCCCAAAGGTCCCTATGGTTATTTTTAGTCACACCTGATTCACAATCACAGCCCAATTAACCACTAATCTACTGTCTCTATAAATTTGCCTTTTCTGCAAGTTTTATATAAATGGAATTACATGATATGTTGTCTTTTACATCTGGCATCTTTTACTTTGTTTTTTAGATTTTTTTTCATGTCATAGTATGTATTAGTAGTTTATTGCAGAACAGTATCCCGTTATTTCTTTCATCAGTTGATGGACATCTGGATTGTTTCTGCTTTTCAGTAATTATGCATAATGCTGCCATGAACATTTGTGTAAAATTTTCTCTATGTGGACACATATTTTCATTTCTCTTGGGTAGTTACCAAGAGTGGAATTACTGTGTTATAACATAACTTTCAGTTTAACTCCTTATGAAATTGCCAAATTGTGTTTCAATGTGTCTACACCATTTTACATTCCCACGAGCAGTCATTGAAAGTTTCAGGTTCTCCACATCCTCTTCAACACTGAATATGATGTCTTTTTCATTATAGCCTTTCTACTGGATGTGAAGTGGAATCTCATTGTGGTTATAATTCCCTTAGTACTAGATTTTAGCTTTTTTTGGTATGTTTTAGCCATTTATATATCTTTGACGAAAATGTCTTTTAAAAATGTTTTTCTTTTTTAATTGATTTCTCTTCTGATTATTGACATGTAAGAATCCTTTATATACTCTAGATACAAATCCTTTATCACAGAATTTGCCAGTATTTTCTTCCATTCTGTCGCTTATTTTTTCATTTTCTTATCAATGTTTCTTTAAGTACAAACCTTTTTAATTTTGATGAAGTCTAAGATATCAACTTTTTTAAAATGATTTTTTTGGGTTTTTTTTTTTTGGTATACAACTAAAACAACTAAGACCCAAGGTAACAAAATTTTTCTTCTATGTTCTTCTAAAATCTTCTTAGTTTTACATGTAGGTCTATACTTCATTTTGTGTTAATTTTTCTGTGTTGTATAAGTTAGGAATCTAAAATTCTTCTTTTGTAAGTGGTTACCCAATTGTTCTAATACAATTTCTTGAAAAGAATGTTAGTTCCCTCAATGGATTGTCTTAACATCTGTTGAAGATTAATTGACTATAAATGTAAAGATTTATATTTGAATTTTCAATTCTGCTCCATTGATCTATATACCAAGTTATCTTGAATACTATAGCTTTATAGTAAGTTTTAAAATAGAAAAATAAAAATCATTCAACTTTGCTGAATTTACAGGATATTTTAGGTGATTCAGGTTTATTTGCATTTCTAAGCCCTGCTGAAATTAGAGACTGTGTTGAATCTATAAACAAATTTTGGATAAAATTGGCATTTTGCTATTCACAAAGTACTTGCACTCATTCAATTATGGCTCCTGATGAATAGTTAAGACCTGATATCATATGTGAATTGAGTCCTGACTCTGTAAGACAGGTTTGTTCCAGAAACTGAACTCCAACAACAGCTGCTTCTTAGAGAGAATATTTGTTCTTGTCTTACAGAATTCTCCAATTTTTTTATTTTCCCTGAGTTTATTGATGATCCTCCTGATGGCTGGATAACCTACTTCATTCATTCAAGATAGACAACATAATACTGCTGACCACATCAACTGATATTGCAAGCTACTACCAAAGTATAAAGGTAATTTTAACCTTTATAAATCTCTGGCAACACTTCTTGACAAATTTTGTTATATGCTGGAGATATATCTTTGATTAGGTAAGAAAAGAGATCCCATGCATAGATAAAGAAATTTTAAATGGGAGAAGAACAGTACATCTAAGGAAATGTGATGGAGGGTAGGCAAATTTGTATATAAAAGTGGGTATTCATGGTAGATGGAATTTTTCAAGGTTATTATTTGACTGTTTCAATTTTCTCAGTGAATTAGAACCTCTCTCATTAGCTGAGTGAGAGACCTGGAAATGAGAGAACAGAGATCTGATTAGTCATTTTAAATGAAAGAATGGATGGACCAAAGAAAATATAGTGCATTTGTCCAGACTCATTACTAACCCACTTGGGGTTCCCGGTTATTAATTTAATGTGAGGTCAGTTATCATGGTTGTGTAAGTCTGTGTGTGTGATCCAGACACACCTATCAAAAATCAGAATTTGTTTTTTTCCTAAATAAGTATAAAAACAAAAAAATAAGGTAATATGATATGAACTGATATAGCAGAATCACAAAGATACACATTTAAGATTTAAAAACACACAATTGTACAGTATAGTCCAATTTGTGTGAATGTAAAATGAATATTAAAAAACTGAAATTAAAACTTTCAACAGCTAAGATGTTGCCAGAGTTTGTTATTGTTTCTGTAAAGCCAAAGTGGCAGCTTCCCCACCCCCACTGGGCTCTGAGTGAAATCAAATTACCACCACACCCTGAGAAAAGAGATTATCCAGAGATCTGAAAGTTCAGAGAAAACATTTAGCGTGCTATGGGGATGATGCTTTTAACAGAGGTCTGAAAACGATTTGTATCTCCTTTGTGTGCATTGCTGCCAACTTTTAGCTACTAGAATACTTAACTGGAAAGAGAGAGTTGGTGAAATAGCCTGACGTCAAAAATGTCACAGACCCTACTGTCTCATTTAAGGTTCAGTAATTTCTCTTGGAGCGAGCATGTTTTAGCTCATTCTATGGCTTTGGTAAACTTCCAGAGTTCTGCAATGGTTGACTTTAGTTGTTCTTCATACTTCCAGTTTTTTAGAGGAAGAGTGAGTTCTCCTTCTGCCATTCCACAAATCAATCAGGAGATAATGGAATTTTTAATAAAATATCATAGTCATATAAATATAGTAACAGACTTGGAAAACTTTAATCCACAATGTGCTACTATTTACTTAAATGCTCTGGAGTAAGTTCCTCAACCTTATCAGAACCTGTTTGCTCATATCTATTTCCAATATTTTGATACAAAGTTATCATCTCTAATCTAGCATTATCTGATGATTTTGCCAGCAGTTTCCTAGAAGTTAAAAAAAAATTTATTCTCCTTTTCCTTTCTTCATTTTTCTAAATATTTAAGAATCATATATTTAAGCAACTAGTTTTTTTTATTGTGACTCAGTTTCTCTAGTTTTTAATATATCTAATTTCTCCACAATGACTTTTTCCACATGAAATCATCTGTTTATACATTCAGTCAGTTAAATCTCCCCTGCCTTCATATAATGTGTATGTTCAATAGAGACAAGAATGAATCAATTCAAATTATTTTTAAAATTTTTTTTAAAAAAATCAAATGCCTGAATGAAAATAAAAGAGATTATTAATATTCATTTTATCTTACTCTTTGCAGAATATAAACAATGTAGACAGGTAAGGACTCCATTTATTTTAAAAGATTTCCAGAAAAGATAATTCTATTATCTTGTTAAGAGAACAAAAAATATTTGTCTTAGGAAATAATGTGATTCTTTTGGTACTATTTCTACAGTGCAAAATATTTGCTAATTTTATTTAAAAGCTGCCATTTGGGTCAGGACCAAGATTTTCTTCCAAAAAAAATTAGGCAGACAAAAAAAAAAAAAAAAAAAAAGCATAAGAAATCAATATGTTTTAGGTCCCAAATGGCTTTTACTGAATAGTCAAGCAGAGCAGCTCTGTTTTCTGACAATTACATTTTGCCAACCATGTGGATGGAATAATAAGGGAGATATTATTTCAATTCCCTATCTCTTTGGAAGCAGTTCTTGAGTAGGAAAAACAGAAGAGTGCAAATATTTACTATTGAACTTTTTTCCTGAGGAATGTTGGACATTCCTCTATGTCTTCGGAATAATTTCCCATAAATTCAATTTCAGTTAATCAGAAAATACAATAGAACGTTGCATGCCAGATTTTTTTAAGAAAATTATTTGTTCTAGTTATACTATTTAAGAAGTAACTTGATAAAATTTATTTCAATTGTCAAAATTTTTAATATTGCTTACAAAAATTTCTAATTTTTAACTAAAAAGTTTCTTGATGGTAGAAAATATAATTCAGACTGTTTTTAAATATAATAATATAGTTAATAATAGAAATTATAATTTTTATCATTATATCTAAGAAAGTCATATTTTTTATATGTTAGAGTGCATTTCTCTTAGAACCGAAAAACATGAGATTCCAGGCTTACTTATATTTTGTATTATATCTATCAGATTTCCTACTAAAACTCGTTTTCTGAACCATTCAACTATAAATGACCTGAAGATTGCATATTAAAAGAAGGCATACTCTCAGGTTATATTTATATATTTTTCACTAATATTTCTAAGAATGGATCCTTTTGAGTATGTTGGCATAAGTTGGCTAATGAGGCTACATTTCATTTGTAAAAATACATACAACTGACTACTGTACCTATAAAAGCCAAACTTTCCCCCACAAAAGAAAAAACAGATGGTCTCCTATCAATTTTAGGCTTCTTTTCACAATGCAGCAAAGACCTATAATTTGCAAGTAAGGTACCTTTTCTCTTTGAAAGAATTTAGGTCTTTGGTTAAAATAAATAATAAAATTCTCAAATTTAAAATAATTAATAATTGTTTGACAATATTGGGAAATTGTCTTAATCGAAAATAAAAGAGGTACAAGTAGGAGTATGTGTGAAGAAAAGTTGCAGTCTTGGTTCTATATCACAATGAGCAATACTAACTACATTTTCAGACTAAGACTCTCACAAAATTATGTGGAAACATAAACAATGTTTCACAGTAGCACTCTAGAACTAATTTATTTTGCATCATTAAAACCGTATACCCACTGATTAGCAACTCCTTCCATTTTCTCCACTCCCCAGCCTTTGGTAATCACCATTCTACTCTGATTCCATGAGTTTGACTATTTTAGGTACTTCACACATAAGTGGAATCATATAGTATTTGTGCTTCTCTGACTTGCTTATTTTGCTTATCACAATCTCTTCAAGATTCATCCACCTAATCCCATGTTGTGAGATTTCCTTATTTAAGGCCAACTGATAACCCATTGTATCTATACACAACATTTCCATTCTTTATTCATCCACTTAGGTTATTTCCACATCTTGGCTATTGTGAATAGTGCTTCAATAAACACAGGAGTCCTAAAATGTCTTCAGCATTTTGATTTCAATTTTTTTTCTAGGATCACTAGATTCTATGGCAGTTCTACTTTCAACTTTTTGAGGAACCTCCATATTGTTTTCCATAGTGTTTGTACTATTTTGCATTCCCACCAATAGTATACAAGAGTTTTAAGATCTCCACATTTTTGCCAACACTTGTTTCCTTTTGTTTTTTGACAATAGGCATCCTAAAAGGTACAAGGTGAGATCTCATTTTGATTTTCATTTTCATTTTCCTGATGATTAGTGACAATGAATATCACGCATATACATTCAAATTATCTTTAAAAAGGGCACAAGAATACACTATAGCACTAAAATAGACTCTTTGACAAATGGTGCTGGGAAAACTAGATATCCCTAGGCAAAAGAATGAAATTGGGCCCATATTTTATACCATGTACAAAATCAACTTAAAATGGACTAAGACATAAACCTAAGACCTAAAACTGTAAAATTCTTGGAAGAAAACATAGAAAAATCTTCATGATTTTGGCAATGATTTCATTAATAAGACACCGAAAGCACACACATCGAGGCAACAAAACTAAAACGGCCAAGTGAGACTACATTTAACTAAAAAGCTCTGTAGAGAGAAAAAAAAATCAGCAGAGCAAAAGACAACCTATGGAATGGGAGAAAACATTTGCAAACCATATATCAGATCAGGGTTAATTTCCAAACTATATAAGGAATTCCTACAACTCAACAGCAAGACACTAATAAAACAATTAATTGAGCTAAAGACTGGAATAGACATTTCTCCAAAGAAGGCATACAAGTGATTAATAGGTAAAGAGAGTGTTTTTAAATTTAAGTAAATATAGATTCTGGTTAAAAAGGAACTGTTAGTAGATATTCTTTTATAAAGACATATTGTTCCAGTTGCTATGGCTGCTGTCAGCATTTGGCTGTTAGCCCTTAGAAAGACTGTCTCAGCTTTACAGAGGTATCCACAATCCATGCCCTTCTGGAATGACATCACTTCCAATGACTAATTGAGGTGAAAATTTCAGGCCTAGTGATTTTGGGACAACTCTAAGGGCTATTTTAGGTCCTCTACTCCCTTTGGTGTTGGCAGATGCTTTCAGACAACATTACAGAACAAATTCTCTCTTTTCTCAATCCTGCTTCTTCTTCCTCCACTCTGAAAGTATTGGTCATAAGGTGATTCTTCAAAAATATTCTGACTATTAAAGTATGCCTCAATTCTGCTCTCTGTAGAATCCAAATTGCAAAGGTTACTGATTGGAGTAACCCCAGAAAGCAGATACTAAGATATCATTTTGAAGCTGGATCTCCCATCACCAGGCTAGCAATGAGGACCCAGTCATGGTTGTACAGAGAACACATATCCCTCCTGGCATAAGGTAATAATACAATTGTTAAAATTCTACTGGTAAACTGGAGTTGTATAATAGTTGAAGGAAATGATCTGATCAGGAGATTAATAAGATATTTGAAAATATGGTGAAAACAGAAGTGATAAGAATGATATAAATTGGATGGCTTTCTAAGATCTAGTGAAGATCTAGGCAAAAATTAAATGCTGAGACAAATCATGGACAGCTGACTGGCAGAAGGTGATACACTTCCTTTGCTTAAAGCTAGAAGGTTTCTCTTCCTCAAGTCAACATAAGAATCTCTCAAGATCCGCTTCCATCTCTTCTTATGATGACAAGGCTTATAAGGAGGGCTGAATGACAATAAAACTCTTTTATCTTTTGCCTAGGGTATGTGCTGGGCTTGAGAAGAGAGAAGTAGGAGTATGCCACAAAGGAGCTGCTAGACGAAAGACATGTTCCAGCAGCAGCGAGGGAGTTGTGCGGGACTCACTTCTGAAAGGTCTTGATAAAGGAGGCCACAATGTAAGTTGAATAAGAGCTTGATTACTAATTTATAGTAATTCTTTTGAGATTCAGGATCTGACACCTGGAAAGGCCCCTAGGATATGCTGAGAACTCATTATTAGACTGGTAAGCATAAAAGAAAATAATGACGTGTGGCATTATTGAGGACATAATGCTGGAAATGCTGTGCCAGGTAGTAGAAAAAGGGATTAAAAGATATAGACAGTCTGTTATGTAAGAGGGATATATGACCTAACTCTGGAAAACCCAGATGTTTCATGTCAAAGCCTAATAGTACATCACATATTGAGATCATATAAAATGCACTGGCAAGAGGTACCATCTGCCCCATGAAGTGCTGGTTCCCTTCTGTGGGTCGGTGCTATTGGCAGGAGACACTGTTACGGACCTAGTTTCACTTATTGCATTGGGGATAATAAGCTTCTAAAACAAGAAGCAAAGTGGTAGCACTTAATTGTCAGAAGCCAGATGGAAGCAAAATTGGAGTGGCTACCATGGGGGATTTACCCACAGATATTTATGAAGATGGTCGGCAGAACACAGGATCCATATTTAAGTAAACGAATTCAGCAGCCAACAAGCATACTATTTAAAATGTACCAGGAGAAAAAAAAAACATGGTTGGATGATCAGGTGGTCCATGGCACTGGCCTCAGTAAAAAAACTCAGGATCCCTCAACCTATGTCCAGGTCTAAGCCAATCTTTGAACAAAGAATCCATTAATTGCATGAGAAGTCAAGCCTCCAGAAGGAAAGACACTCCAACAGCCTGATATGTGTACATAATAATGACAACTTCAGTCCTTTCCTGAATACATTTGTGATCATTTATTCAGATAACTAACTGTACATAAGGAAAAGGGAAATATCTAAATACATTAAGGACTGTTGGATATGGAGTCTAAGTTGATACTGGTGCTCAGGATCACAGAGCATCATCATATTTCCTGTTATGTTAGAGGCATTTGGAGGCCCAGCAATAAGAGTCCTGTCTAAGGCCCAGCTCATAATGCATTCACTGTGTCCACAGAGCCACCCAGTAGCTATTTCCCTAGCCCCGTAATCTATAATCATAATCTATGACCTGTCTCTGTAACCTGTGAGGTAAAGGGTATCACAGTGAATAATGACAAGTTGAAGTATCTAAAAATGCCCCACCTCACATACACATAACAAAGTAAATCAAAACCAATATTTTATCCAATATCACATCCAGAAAGTGTAGTCCTTAGGAAGTTCTGAAGGCATAGATGAAGTGCCAGCTTAGAACAAATACTTTATAATGTCGTATGCCACCTTTCAACACGTATGCATCTTTAATCAAAGATATTCATATTTTTTTCTCATAAAAAGAATATGTAGGTTTGGAAACTAAGGGTTAGAAATGAGAGCAGCCTATTATTATTCCTCCCAGTGACCTCCTTATATTTTATGTCTCAAAATTTTATGTTCTCCATGGTTAGAGCTCCTGGTCCCCAGTGGAGGAATACTTCCAGCAGGCAATACAAAAAGGACCCATTGCACTTCATAGTTTGGCTATTGCCCGGGGACTTTAGATTTCTCATGCTTTGGATTAATATGCAATTGTGGAATAACCACCTTGGCAGTAAAAACGGACTCTGATCATCAGGAGAACATAGGAGCAGTATTACATAATGAGGGGAGACAAGGACAGGTTTGGTACATAGATGGTCCACGTAGGTGCCACTTGTTATTACTTGTCCAACTGTGATGAGAAAATTGTACTGACCAGGGCTTCCTGACCATGGATGAGGCTATAGTTCATAACACCACATAGGCCATTTATATCAGTAGAAGTGTTAGCTGAGGATGAAGGCACCCTAGATAGATAATGTAGAAGAGAAATAATAAGTGTTAGTTGTTATACCAAGATTGGCTGTAACAGAACAGGGTATGATTTTTCCCATTTACCTTTCTGTCCTTTGTTAACCCCAAAATGAGAGGTCCACATTAACTGCAGGAGGAGCTTTCCAACAAAGAATGGATATGGTAGATACAAATGTTACTATCTCTTCAAGTAAGCACTCATGGCCCCATTTGTTGGGTGTGCTCTCAGTAGACATTCTTCAGTTCTGAGAGCTTCAGGCATTTCCTCAGCTGGAGAGGTCTGCCTTGCCTGAGGTCATACCTCTTGAGGGGCAGCGCTGTTTCAAGGAAGGGTTATTCAAAGGTCTGATTACTTGGGCTCAATGTGGGATCAGTCTGAAGGGCCACTTTAACTCCAGAGCTTCCTATGGATTTGACTGTTACACTTGGACCAGTACTACAACTCCAAATTATCCCTCTGTCCAAGCATGCTCCTCCTTTCCTTTCTGCAAGCTTGATGCCATGGCTATTCCTTAATAGCCATCCTTATCTTTGCACTTTGTCTCGGTATCTGCTTCCTGGAGAACCCAACCTGTGAACGTCATTTAAAGAAAGCTTTTTTCCAGTTACATCAAAAAATCAGTTTACTTTTGAAACAACATTGATTTATTATGCTGCGCGCATGAAACTAAATCTTCTTTTGTAATATTTCCCCTCTCTTCACATTTACTCACTTCTAACAGCTTTATTTCTTGCACATTCTGAAGATTGTGTGTGTGTGTATTTGATTTTATGGTCAATCCTTGATTACCCACATCAAGACAATACCTTTGTATGCCAGTGAAAATATCAAACACATTTATTTGTGGGGCTTTGCATGGACTACATCAGGAAAGTAAGAGGAAAATTGACCAGAGGGAATAAAATGCTCTAGATAAAGCAAATCTGTTGAAACTAAACATTTATATAAAAGCCTTACTTTCAGCTGCAACTCAAAAAAAAAAAAAATGGCCATGTATAAACAAGGGATATGAAAGTAATAGAAGACAAAGACACAAAGTGTTTTCTCCAAACTCGGCTTATTAGTTTTCTATTATTTAATTTAAAAAGAGAATATTAAAATTGGGTAGAATTTTTATGATTACTCAATTGAGTTTTCCTTGTGGCAAAAAAGATAATTCTTAAAAATAAGTAGAAAAAGTAAGGCTAAATATATTCTGTTTATTTTAAATATAAAAAGCATTTTATACTATTCTTATGTTGAACAAAAGTAGAATATTTTAAAATTTTCCCTTTGGGGGAAAATTCAAAATACCAAAATAAAGCTTTTTTACTCTGAGTCATACAATATCAACATTTCCAATGAATCAAAACTTCATTTGGTTGAATGTCTCTTGGGTACCATTTTGAAATACTTACAATATTCCAAAATATGAGTGTTTCCACTGTTAAGGAAATTCAAAAAACTCAATGTATTCTAGGGAAAGCTTAAAATTTTAAATTGGCACTCCTGACAATGTAATGATTCTTGTTTTTTTCCACTGTCTCTGGCAACGTAATTATCTTGCTAGCATATTTAGTCCAAGTCTCTTGTCAAAACTAGCCCTATAATGTGCCCACTGGCAATTCTTAATCTTCTTGTTTTCTATCCAGCCCAATTTGTCATATTTTTTTCCCCAGCAACTGATTTAAATGTTCTAGCCAATTGTAATAAATTGTTCTCTTTCTTTGAAGACTGCTATAAGCTATTCTTATTTACAGCATCCATCACTGAAAATTACACAATGGTTTTTGGATACTGCTTTTAACAGGACTCTATCTATATGCTTCTAATTTTTGTATTTTTTATGTCTAGATTGCTCTAGGATATAAATTGAATTATTCTTTAATTTCAAAGACCAGTTTAATTTGTTTAAAAAAATTTTGAGGTTGAGGGAAAAAATGGCTCTTCTACAAAAATGACTTGAAATGAAAGTTGGAAATTATTCTTTTACTCACTTTATGATAAATATAGACATTTACCACTATGATATTAGTATCTATAGAATTTACAGCAAGAAATTTAGGGTAAAGACTCCAGACAATAGCATATTAGCTTTGTTATTTTGAACTTATAAAAAAAAATGGAGCAATATATATAAAGAACTAATTATCTTTTAATAATTGTAATCTTATAGTTTATATGAGATAAAAGTTATTAGAATATAATGTTCTGTTTTTCAAAGGAACATCTGTTTATAAAATTTAATTATCAATATTTGCTTTTCTGAAAGACCTGGAAGAATGTATATTCTTTTAAATTACAAAATTTTTCAATATGGTATAACTGAGTCTAATTTGAAAAATAAAATCAAATAAACTTATTCTAGTTTTATTCAAAGTGAAAATACATGGAAAGGGCACAAACAATAGGTAATAATTACAGGTAGTTAGAGTGTATTTTACTGAGGCCAGGATTTCATGAGATTATATTATAGAAATTATAAATTCTAATAGTATTAACCTCATCAATAATGTAGTGGATGTGAGGTATCTTCACTAGGAAATTGTATAAAAATGAAGGAGAATTTAAGCCAAAATATAATTTAAAAATCTATGAAAATCTTTGGAAGGAACATGATTTTTATTATCGGATAGTTTTTTAACTTTTTCTGCTCTTTTTCTCTTCCCTCATGGAAGAACGATACTATCAAATTTAAAGAACTTGTACCTAAAATAGCAAAGTAGATCCATGTTTCACATACCATATAACACACGAAATCACATTGCAAAGTTTATACAAGAATAGGCTTTATTTGGAGGCAGAAATTTTATGTTCAGCTTTTTGGAGTTGCCTACCATAGCTTCTGATTTTTGGCAGCAAAGGCAATTAACATATATTCAAACCAGTTATAAATACTTACAAAAAATATACCATAGCTAGAAATAATTATTCCTTCTCTTAATTCCACAATCTATGTTAATTTTTATACCATTCAGTTGGCATTTATCCTGTGACTTGTTCTTTAATTACACTCATAAACATTTTATATTCCTATCCAAATCAAGGCAAGAGATTACCTTGTCCATTTTATACTTGTCTTAGTTATCTTTACATCCATCATATACACATATTTCTTTTACTAATTTATCTTCCTTATTTGATTTGCAGGAGGAAGCCAGAGAATATAGGATTTTATTTTTAGTTGTCAAACCAATGAAAGACAAGGTATATTGAAAGATTTAATATCAAGAAAATATCCTAACAACAAATGATTGGGGATTGGAGAACAGAAAGCAAAACAAAACAAAACAAAAAAAACTAATACCATCAGGTATTTAAGAGGATTCGGATTGAGAACAAGTAGCCTATAAATTTTTGCCGTAAGTACTATTAATCTTTTAAACCAACAAATAAATAAGGCGAGAAAACAATTAAAATCATTTTTTACAAAGAGTTAAACTTTCATGCCCGGTATCAAAATTTTTGGTTTTCCTTTGGATGTTCTCTATTGCTAGTATGCTTCATTTCTATATTTTGGAGTTTCATGGATTGTGTTGTATTAAAATCAAGAATCTTCTCTTCTCTTGTATAGAGTAACAGTTATTCAAATAAGCAGATAGATAATGGATGGATGGATGGATGGATGGTGGGGGCAAGGAAGAGAGGGCAGAAAGAAGTACCTGCTAAAGATCACAGAGTCAATGATATTCAAGGTTATTGTGTTCAGTTTATTGCTGTTTTTCTATATCTATTATAATGGCTAATGTTAATTGAATGCTTGCTTAGTACCAGGCAATGTTACACTCATATTATATGTACCACCACATTTAATCTTATTAACCTTCCTGTAAATTAGGTGTTGCTAATCATGTTTACTTTGCAAATGAAGGAAGAATGTAATAGAAAGGTTAAGATGTGGCCAAAGTGGAGCCAGGACATGATCCCATGATAAACAAATCCTTGCAAACTGTCTCAAATTGTTGACTGAAATTTTAAAAATTCCATTTAAATAAGTTCATATTAATCACATCAAAAGTGAGATTTCTATTATGTGCCAATAATGTATTTATGAGAATTGTTAGATTAAGATCAAGCCAAGAAGTCAGTGTATTGATGCTTCATATCCCCATTCTCTCCTCTGCAACCGAAAATTAAGAATGCTGAACAGATGGACCAGTGCATTTCTACTGTGAGAATCAGAGAGAGCAGGAAATACTGTCTCTGAATATATATATAGGTTTATGAATCTGAACTCGTGAACATTTAAATTATTACCATCATTAATATAAAGATTTTTAAAAACATTTCTCTCAGTATCCCAAGAACACAATGATGATGGGCTCTCAGAGCAGATTGTAAAAGTTCCTCATGTATCTTAGTTATTACCACAAACCTAACTGTAGAAAAAAAAAAAAAAAAAACTTTTCTATCCAAGAGAAGGGTCTTAACCTGCAGAACAAAGGAAGAATATATCAATCGTTTGGGGGCATTACAATTAAATTCCTACATTTGTGGCACTGGTGGATTTAGCATTTAATGATTGGGGCATTAGATTCAAAAGTTATTACACATAATACTATAACCCAGAGTATAAAAGATAGTTTTATAACATGTTCTGGAACTCTCAAAAAGGAAAGTAGGAAGAACAGGCAAGGAAAGATTTTTCTATGAACTGAAAAGAAAATTCATTGTAATGATGATGAAATCATTCCCATTCTTCAAAGTCCCTAGTGATTACAATGATTATTGTTCATCTCCTGTCATCACAAGAATAAAAGACTGGTGTTTTTATATAATAATAAAAATCAGTGTTCGACAAAGAAAGAACCTAATCACTCATGCTTCTTATTTGCTTTCTCTTCTCTTTAAAGTAGAAAACAAATTCTAGTCAGTTATTTTTATGCATAAAAATTTCTAACAATATTTAACTGAGAATTATAGATAATAGTTTTAATAAATTTGAGTAGATGCATACACTAAATTTCACTGCTACAAGACTTTTGAAGTTATATGATTTATATTAACTTCCTTTGGCTGAACTTTGAAGTTATAAAAAGATACTTATTTTTATAATTACTTGAACATTATAAATGTATATAGTTGATAGCCTACAGCTATAATTAATCAATGATGTAAATTTAAATCAATAACTTATTTATATTGGATTATGTTGCTTAAACAGATTTATGTTACAAAATGTGATTGAAATACAGCATGAAGTCACTGCAAGTAATGAATAAATTTGTAACAGATAAAAGAGCATAATACTCAACTATTAGTGTTTTAAAAATGTATCTTCAAAGTATATGAAAGTTATTTTTATATATCTATGAATATGAATGTACTGGCTTGTGCTGTAAAATACTGTAGCACTAATATGATAGGCTCCTGAGTATTATATCTATCTACACTTTAAAAATCAGCATTAATAAAATAAACTGTTTTCCTAGATTAGCTAATTGTTATTTTATAATTTATATTATAAAGTGTAATTTAATAATATGGAATATTACTTACATACTCTTATTTTAAGTCTTGAAAGGGCTTGATATAATGGCTAATAGTTTAAAACATGATGACAGTGTATTTTTTTAAATGTTTTCTTGTTATTTCAAAAAGTTAATACATACCTGTGGTCAGGCAGCTTAGCTAATTCAATTTGATAATTATAAAATATGGCCGATGAACCTTATAATTTTCTCATTAAATCCATTTTATTCATAAAATTATATAAAAATTAAATTTCGAAGTATCAAGAAAATAAATTAAGCCATGTTAAACCATGTTAAAGAGTTTAAGTAATTGCAAAGAAATATATCTTTTTAAAGATCAATTTCTTACTGTTATGTGCAATTTTATCTTAGGACATTATTTCTCTGTTCTTGCCCCTTCATTTATGGTGGAGACATTCATTTCTTTCATCATGAAATTTGAGCCATTATTACCCAAATGAAATAAATTTTAATATATTGCCGTAAAAGTAAGAGGGAAATATAAAGAGTCACAGAAAGTAGATTCTAAAGCAAAGCACTATCAATTAAAACAATGGGATAAGTATACAGTCAATGAGTGAGCCACAGACAAATGTTATTCAAATAAGTACACAAAAACAAGTGTGAGCTGTTTCAGCTTTGCCTGCATCAGTATAAGATGAAAAAAACTTAAATTAATTCTCAGGTTTGTTTTTTTTTTCCCCCTAAAATCTCTACTAAGAGAATCAGAGTTTCGAAATCATTTGATAAATTTCAGGATATTATAGTTCTCAGTGATGTCTACAATTGCTTTTGAAAAGAAATGATAAAAGAGACAAGAAATAAACAAAACAAAATAAAATCAAAATAGCATACAAGGTCACAGATATTAGCAGAGATAGCAGAGATCAAAACAAAAGCAGAACAAAGTCATCATGGCATTTAGAGGATACTCTGTTTTCTTTTGGGGAGGTCAGAACCTTGCTCTTGAAAGAAAAACAAATTTGATTACTACATAAATATACAATAATGACCTTTCTCAAAAAAAAAAAAAAAATCAAAGTTTAGTTAAAAGAGGGTATAATGTTGCCAGAAAAAAAAAAAAACGTTATTATAATAGTTAAATCCCATCTTGGCTCACTGAATATCACTTTGTCTGGTTCTGTTTTCAGATTTGTCTAAACTTTCTCTGTTAATATACTAAAATCTTGAGGCTACATAAAGATTTACCACACTGTATATTGCCTCTGGCAAAGATCGCTTGCCAAGGCTCTGACTTTTATTTTCTTTTTGCCATGGTTACTTCTCATTGTCTCCCTCCCCTCAGAATGAAGGTGAAAAACTTTGAGTATCGACTTCCGAATGTAGCTCGGGAATTAACAGCATCCATGGAAGGTCCAGACAGGTTTCTTTAGGACTGAATTTTGAATTTCATTCTGCCAAATTGTGGACAGTTTGGACTACGTACCCTGCCACATCTCACTGTTCAACTAATTCCTCTTTTCTGGCTGCCACTGCTCATGGCTTTCTTTCTATGCCAATGCGTCTCAGAACTGCTTAGTTTCTATAGACAAAATAAAAGCATGGACAGTATGGGATAACTTTGAAAATCAGCTAAATCTTAATATCTAGCTTTGAATTTAACAACCAGGAGGACCCTTTGAGGAAGATACTGTCAGCCTTATTTTATACAAGATATCAAATATGATGCCCAAATTTACACAGCTGTTAGGAGACTGAGCTCTGACTTGTAGTTAAATCTGCCTGTCACCAAAACCAAGACCGTGTCACCACACATATTGATTTTCCACAGGCATTGTTATTTCTCTGTTACATGATGACCATCTAGACTAGGGGTTAGCAAATATTTTTTCTATAAAGGACTGGACAGTAAAAGTTTTTTAGGCTTTACAGACTACCTATAACTCTTTTATATATTTTTATTACTTTTTATCTTATATAAAACTTTCGGGATGGCTATTATAAAAAAGATAAACGATAACAAGTATTGGCAAAGATGTGGAAAAGGAAATCCTTGTACACCATTGGTGGGAACAGAAATTGGTATAGCCATTATGGAAAATAGTTCAGAAGGTCCTCAAGAATCCCAGGTTCATTGCCACATTATTCACAATAGCCTTTATATAATAGCTATTATGAACAATGTGGTAATGAACTATTATAACCATCATAATAATTTATATGTATTTGTATATATAAATTATTATGATGGTTATAAAGCCTTCAGAAGAGATCCTGCCAGTTGTGACTACATGGATAAACCTAGAGTTATGCTAAGTAAAATAAGTCAGACACCAAAAGGAAAATACTGCATGATCTAATTTATATAAGGGATCTAAAAAAGTTGAATACATAGAAACAAAGAGAACTCAGTTACCAGGGTGAAGAGGTAGGGGAAATAGATGTTGGTCAAAGAGTACAAAGTTGCTGTTTGGTAGGAAAAAGAAGTCTAGCAATCTAATGTACAACATGATGCTATAGTCTGTACTGTGTTGTATACTGGAAATTTGCTTTAAAAAAAGTAGTTTTCAGGTACCCTACCCTCACCACAAAAAAAAAAAAAAAAAAAAAAAAGGAAAAACTGTTCTTAGTTTTGTGGCCATACAAAAACAAACTGGGCCAACAAACTATAGTTTCTTAGCCCCTGTTCTTGAGTATACACACATAATGATTGTTTTGAATTTGGCACTCTACCTAGTACACGCTCAGTAAACATGTATAGGAAATATAATAATGATTCCAGAAACAGTGTTTCCCATTCTCCATTTTAAGTTTAGGTTCTGAAGAATGAGAAACACTGTTTCTAAAATATATATAAAATCTCCAAGTAATCTATGAAATGCCTTTAAAGCAACTGCATTCTGCCAAGGCTCTCTTTCCTCTCTTCCCTTCCATTCTCTGCAACCATGTGAACTTGGGTTCCTACCACAATAGTACTTTGTTTATCAAATGCATTTATATTCCAAAAGAATACTATGGAATTCCTCCATTGGGCTGTATCATAGCATGCATACAGACACAGACCCCCCCCCCCCAACACACACACACCCTCATCGTCTCAAAATCTATCAGCAAAGAATAAGTTTGTCTTTTTATTTTTACAAAATTTTATTTTGCTTTCTGAATCTATGGTTGAATTTAGAGATCGTATTATTAACTCAAGAGTTGTATTTTGTTCTGTGGCATTCAGATAGATCCTACCTAATCTCATCAATTCTTATTGCAATATAAAATATATGTATTAAACGTCACTGAGCTTTTGTTATTTTTCTGGTCAAAAAATGTCTGCCATATATAGATAATTCATATTAGAATAAGTTTCTTGATATGCTTTTCAAGAAAAGAGGGTTTCTTTTACCTTCTTTCATCATATTTTCAAATTATTACTTGTTTTCTGATTTTAATATCTATTATATAAAGTTTTTAAAATAAAAGACAATAATAAATATATATAGCTATCAACCACAGATGACTATGAAATAATTGGTATAATTTTACTATTGCTATTTCTATAGCTATTATATAATAAATGCTTTTGGCACTGTATACATTTCTGTATGTATGTGCACACTGTTTTTTTAATGAATTTACACATGTATAACATATATTTTGCTTACCAAATTGAAATTACACAGCATATAGAATTTACCTTTTTAAATTAAAAATGGTATAAAATTTTCTATTGTATTAAAATTGTTTGTAAACCTCATTATTATTGGCTTCACAATAGTCCATACTTGAGCTTTGTGGCATTTCATTCCATTTTCATAATTATTAAATCAATATTCTATTTGGGGACACTTACCTTATCATCAAATTTTCTCCGTTTTAACTGTTTCTGTAGTAAATATTTCTTACATAATTTTTGAACATGTTTTTATTTTTTTGACTTAAGTTTTAAAAGGGTAATTGGTTGATGAAAAAGCTTAAACATTTTAAAACTTTTTAAAGCATTATCAATATAATATTCAAGCTGCTTTCAAGAAATGGTACATTATTTACTCTAGAATGCTACAAACCTCAAGCCTCTCCTCTCAGAATATTGGAGAGGAAATATTTGTTTCATATGCTATCATGAACCAGAATGCCAGTTTTTAAAACTCTGCTGTTTTTTCAATTTTTCAGGTGTTTGTTGGATTTCCGTTGAGTCTCATATAGTTGGATGATTAATTGATTGATTGAGGCACAGTAATTCTACGGTTTTAATACATTTACATTAGCTATCATAAGTGATCTGTTTTTTGTTATTGCTATAACTAAAACCTTTTTATACGTTCTTTTAATTCTTTATTTTCCTTTTTTATTTTTATGTTTCTTTTAAAATAACTTCATTTTTTAAATTTTAGTGATTTGGAAACACATTTTGTATTTAAATGTAACAGCTCTTTTTATTATAATAAATAAAATTTCTCATTGAATAATCCCCACCTTATTTGAAATAAAAATTGCACATAATCATATATCTTCTTAACCCCATAATGCAAGGTTGTATTGATATATTCTGCTAATTAAACCTAATTTATTAGTAATAGAGTATAATTCTGTTTTAGAGGATATTTTTCAATAATTGTTTTTGTATTTGGTATATTTTGTAGACTAATGATTAATGATGCAAAATATTCATTATGTACCTCCCTGTGTCCATGAATCTGTTTGTCTTGTTTGTTTGTTGTTTTCAATTTATATTCTACATAGAAGTGAAATTATATATTTCTCAACTTTTTCTGTCTGACTTATTTTACTTCACATGATAATATCAAGATCCATCCACGGTAAGGGTAAAGAAAGTCAATTATATGGTGACAAAAGAAAAATTAACTTTCAGTTGTGAACATACAATGTAATACATATAACTTATTATTGAATTGTACAGTTAACCATATAATTTTATTAACCAATATCATCCAATAAATAAAATATTCGTTATGCTTAACTGATTTTATTTCTTAAATTTGTATTTGAAATTTCAAACTACAGAAAAATTGTAAGACTAGTACAATTATTAGTAAATTACATTTTGTTAAATGTTAATCACTAATTAACATTTTGTTAAATTTGCACTCGGTGTTCTTGAACTTTTTGAGAGCAAAGTATTGCTTCTCAGAATGCTTTAGCACATATTTACTAATAAAAATAATACTGTTTAATATTACTAATAATATTATCATATTCAGTAAGCGTAATATTCTTAAATACTACAGTTAATAATCAATACTTAATTTTTTAATTTACCCTATTGTATTTTACAGCTGTTTGATGTTTTGTTGTTTATTGTTGCTCAATTCAGGAACAAATTAAGAATCCTGCCCTGCATTTAGAAGGGCTTACCAATTCTTATATTATTTTTATTAATTATTTACTTTTGTCTTTCATGATATTGGTATTTTTATGTATCCAGGCCAAGTGTTTTATAGAATAACCTCAATTTGCATTTGCCTAGTTGCATTCTTATGATTAGATTCAGGTTAAAGTGTTTTGGAAGGACAATTACATTGCTGATTTACATGCTCACCAAATCTTAATCTTGAGTTGCATTAATGTCAATTATGATAATATTAAATTTGACAACTTGGTTAAGGTAGTATCTTTTATACTATCATTTATCTATTGTAATGGATCTTTTCTACACAGTATTATTAACAACTAATTTGTGGTTTGATAACCTGAAATTTTGTTATCCAACAAATTTTTGCCAACATTTACCATCCATTAATGATCCTTGCCTTAATTAGTTAGTACTAGAGTGGTAACGAATGATGATTTTCTAATTATTTTATTTATTCTACATTTATTATGGGATTTTCCTGTTAATAAGAGCTTTCACCACCACCCTACCTACACATTTTTTATGACTGTCAGTTTGATTTTACATCTATTACCTGTCCAGCCTTAGTATCACCACTCAAGGACTGATAGTGTGCTTGATTCACTTTCTTGTGAGCCCACATAAAATTATATCAAGGATCTCATAAACAGGAACAAGGTAGTAAGTATTTGAAAATTGTGTATCCTGGTTCTATCATATATCAGCCTACTGAGAACCATCAGCCTGAAAATAATAAAACAGAATTTTGAGGTCATGGCTTTGAGGCTATGCCCTGTGAATATGGGGCACCATATTCTTAGACATAGTATACTCTGTAAAAAAAAAAAAAAAATAATGATACTGTATTGTGCTTTGTGTCCCCAGTAGTCAAATATGTGAATGCAGGAATCAAGAGGTAGAAGTACAATTTTCTGCACTTAGCAGCTCTCCCAGTGATGATCTCCTTGTGGTATTGTGCTTACTTTCTCTTGGGCTTTACAGATTGAGAAGACCTCACTCTTGGAGAGCTAATACTTCAGCCAGGGGATAAAAAAGGAAAGTAGACTTTCACTTTAATGTATACAAGAGAATACATTAGAATCCTACACCAGGGATATGTTAACTTATCCACCCTCTATCAGGATATGTTCCATAGAAGCCTGAGTCAGTTGGCCACCCAGCAGAACATACTACCTCATTACTCTGTCAATAAATCTGTATGCAAGGAACTAGTTGGGCAAGAAGTGGAAAATACATTGGGGACACTGGTAGTATACATGTACTCAAGAGGGTGAGAAATTAATCCTAAAAAAATTCAGGATCTTATTACATCAATAAGTATAGAAGTGTACAATTATCTGAGACATACTGGGATATCTTCTCCATTTAACAGACAAATTATTTAATCTTGCACCTACAACCATGAAGAAAAAAAAAAAAAAAACACAATATGTGATAGGATTTTTTAGGCAAGTTATTTCACATCTGTGACTACTTCTCTGATTCATGTACCAGATGACATCAATGGCTGACAGTAATGATGGGTATGGAGAGAGACAAGGACTTACCAGGTGTTTCGGGCTGTGCTATTAAGTAGCCCTTATACTTGAGCCACACGATCTGGCAGATTCAACACTATTAGAGGTAATGGTGGTAATAAAACATGATTTGTGGTGTTTATGGCAAAGCCCAATGGAATACTGACAAGGCAGATCTTCAATGCTCCTGAGTGAGACTCTGCCAACTGCAGTGGAGATTTCTGAAAAACACAGCTGGTGTATATATACATGATATACCCGTGAGTTCATGTTCATTATGACACTACAAAAATTATCAGTTCCCATTGAAATTTTTTAGTGATAGACTCATTACTCTGAAAATTAACAAAGGGGTAAAGTATTTATCCTGCCTTCCGTAATCAAATTTGATTGCAAGAAAGCCAAATAGATGATAAGACAGTTTTATTTTATTTTTAACAGAAGATTTCTAGCTAATGAATGGAGAAGGGAGGGTTGAAATAAAAATATACTACTTGGCTATAACTAATAAAATAATGACAACAAGACATTTAGGCAAAAAGCACATTGGACACTAAAACCATTACACAAAATATTGATGAAGAAATTTATAATTACGAAATCTGGTTTAAAATATCTTAATATCATTAAAAGAAGGACAAATAGATTTTATATATCACGTCATTTAATTTGATAGGGAATAAACAGCAGCAAGTATAAAACATTCTTGCCAAAAAAATTAAATAAGATTCTAAATCAAGCATCTAGTTTATATGGTCTGCTCTAGAATACAAAAAAGACAGACTTTGGAATAATATCAAATACAGTGTGACAGTGTGTGGAATTTGTATGATTTGCATGATCTGAACAAATCCAACTGAAATTTATCTTTGAAATAGTTGAGTACTTTTTGATATGAACTAGGTATTGGATGATAATTATTTATTTGGGGACGATAATAGTATTTTTATTTAGAGATAGTCATAGTCATAAGGAAATAGAAATAAAGGATTATGAACGATATGACTTGACTTGTTTCAACATACTCCCAACAAAACAGGTATATCTGACAGATAAAGTTTGCAGAAGGTAAAGAATTGTTGAAGCTGTGAGAATGGCATTTGGATTTTCTCCTACTTATGTATATGTTTAACAATATCCCAGATAAAAAGAAATAAAATGATCAACACATAGAGATAAATAGAATTTTTAAAATATAAAGTAGGTTTGTCTTCTCTAACATTTACAGATTGAAAATCTACTGTTTCTTAATAATAAGAATCAGGGATGTGCGTGTCAAACAGATGTGAACGCAAGAACAGATAGATATATATGCTTTACAAATGTGAGTGCATTTTCTTTCTTACAGTGTGTCTTCCTCGGGCAAAGAATATGTGAACATTGCTAAGTGGTTAAATGGAAGATCATCTCTTATGCACCAGAGACTTAACAGTTTTGAAATTGCGTGAGTCTTCACATCTCCTATCTTATACAATTCTTAGTTCAATCTTTCATTTAATTTTTGAGTTTGGTCTTTTTCTGAAATTAACTAGATAGTGTATCTGCCTTGTTACCCATTCTTCTCACTCCCACCCATGGGTTTTCACATCGCCATGTCTCCTAATCGACCATCAGTAAATCCTATAAATAAGTGTCAGCAAAAATTGCAGGAGTGATTTCTCAACATCCCTACTGATTAGGCAGAAATCAGCCTGATTCTTACATCGTTCTTATCAAAATGAGAAAGGCCGTACAAAGCACACTCTGCTTAAACGTCTTGAGTCAAACTGGAATCATAGACGACATTTTGAGACGAGTTGTTTCCAAATAGATCTAATAGTAGATTTAAATTGTGTTGAAGCTAAGTCTGACAAACTACTTAATGCTATTTAATTTTTTTTTTAACCTTTTGAATGACCGTTATGGTAGAGCTTTTGTATGCCCTATAGCTGACTATATATTTCACAACAGGCATCTTTTGCAGCTTTGATTTGTGTGCATAGGAGACTAGTCAAATTTCTCCCTCTGTTTCTTCTCAGCCAATGAATTTAACAGGATCTGAGCTCAGTGCCCCTTCTTAAAGACATCTTTAGCTGTACTATGCCAGCTGATTATTTGCCGACTCTGATGGTATTTCTTTTCACCAAGAAACTAAATTGTAATACATAAGCTACAGCTTTGTTTGAGCCTATGACCTACTCCATTATCATTTCAATGCCTTCGATACCTCAAGATTCCTCACTGCATAGAAAAAAGCAGACTAGTGCATAAATAGAACAGTGTTGGTCATGTTTGTTTAGAGTATGGTAATTACTTTAATACACAACTGTTTTTACCGCCCTTGGATTAACACAACTGCTTTACATTCTGGTTCAAAGCATGATCTGAACAAAGTAGATCTTTCTTTTTGTGGGTATAAAATGCTCAATAAAATAGATCTACAAAATGTTTATGAAAATAGATTTACAAAATGTATAGTAAACGAATTTGTGAGAAGCAGCAGTTCTGTATCATATTCTAGTTTTTAAATGTCAGTAACTAGGGACAAGAAGGCAACAGCATGAAGAAACACAACCACACTGTCAGAAGGACAGATTGCATTTCAGGTCTTTCTGAACACTACCGTGGGTGTTTCTCATGTGTTATGGTATTACTATTTCTCTTTGTAATGCCAGTGTAATTCTCCTTGAGAATCTCAACTTGGAACAATATAATTGAGTCAGAGAACAATTGCCAATCAATACTGAGTGTTATCTGATAATACAGACAGCAGTATGCTTAAATTAAGTTTACAATCTTTCAAAACTCTTACAGAATAAATAACATATAGGTAGGCATTGGTGGTATGTGGAATTATATAAATATGGACAGCAATAACAAGAGGAAAGAAAAGTGCTAAAATTTTCCAGTAATTTATTAACATATGAGAATTTGAGCTATTAAGTGCAATAAATTCCAAGGATAGTGAATCTTCAATTAATTTTCCTCATAAAGCCTTTGAAGAGCCTCTGGGCTTATTCAGATCATTGGAATTGCTTTACAGGCCTTAAACAAAAAACCCTATTTTGTGTTAATGGAAGAGAAAGTTTGCAGCTGGGAGCCTATAATGACTACATTTCTATCAAGATTCAGAAAGATTTATTCTTTTTCCTTCAAATTAGTAAACATCTCAAAATCTTAAACCTTAAAAAAAAAATATTTCCCTGACAGATATTTTTCCACAAACAAGTAAATTCACCATTTAATTTAAAAATGCCATGTTTTTTGTTTATGTTTACCTCTCATCAACAGAGCAACCTGCAGAAAGACATAAGTGATTGCAGCAGATTATTTTTAAAAGAAAAATGCTTAGAAGTTTTCAAAATTTTGATGTCTAAGACCCCACAAAATAACATTGGATGGCTCTCTCCTCATATCCCTTCTCACTCCCACGGTGAGTCCATACCCCTACTTCTCATTTTATTTATTTTTATCTCTGAAGTGAAGTTTCTTTGCCAAGGCTTGACACCCCTTCTGAACTTTTATTCTTGATAATGCCTCCTTCTGCCTTTTTGAGACATTATCGATATCATCTCAGTTAGAGACATTTCTCTATACTGAATGTCCCTATGCCTCCTGCTTCCAGAGCACCCTTCCTTTATCTGCACTAAGCCCTGGTTTATTCATTCTGCCTCATCCTTTTACAGTCAAAGCCACTGACGCGGAGCTCCAGACATGCTCCTCTAATTCAGTACTTTCTCCCACTGTTCTTCAACACTGAAAGTTGGTTTAATTCTTCTTCATGTAATCTATAACTGTGCTCATCCTACTGAAATGTTCATAACTATTTCCCATGGATTTATGTTAAGCTATCAATAAGATAAAAATAGCTAATTGTGTTAGAGTATTAAATTTATGTGAAAATGGTTTTCTAGGGACATGTCTTAATTGAATAGTTGTCGTGTGTTGTATAGTGCCTCCCCCCTCAAATCCATGTCTAGCCAGAACCTCAGAATGTGACTTTGAGATATGTGTCTTTGTAGATGTTATTAAGGTGAGGTCATACTAGAATAGAGCAAACCCTAAATACTAAGTAAGACTCAGGTAAGAAGACAGTGCAAGGATGGAAATAGATCAGAATGATGTCTCTACAAGCCAAGGGATGCCAAGGATTGCCAGCAACTACCAGAAGCTAGGACAGAGGCATGGGATGGTTTCTCCCTGTGAGAGTCCAGAAAGTTACAGACAACACTGCCAACACCTTGATTTCAAACCACATAAGTTCAGAAATTTGAGACAGTATATTACAGTTGTGTTAAGCCACCCAATTTATGGTAATCTGTTATGGATGAAAATGTAACAGTTTAAAAATATATAAATATTTTATAGAAAATTGTTTTAAAAATATGTTACTTTTATATAAAACAAAAAATATATATGTTGCAGCTGAAAATATCTCACATAATTAGTTTTATAAAAATAAGGAGAAAATAAGATGAAGTATAAAATAATATTACCACTTCTACCCCTTCCCCCAGGCCCACTCAGCTTTGTTTTTCTTGTTCTAGGGGTATTTCTGTGGGAACATTGAGAAGTACTATTCTTTGAGAACTCACAATTATTGCTATTACATTCAAAGGTCTCTTGGTTTTTGATACCCTCAAAATTTTAGTAACTTTCAGAACTGCAGACTAATTTGTAAAATACATAAATAAACTTTTTGTTTTCTCTGACATGGAACTATCTACCTCATTTTCCACTCTTTACTGTCTGCATATCAGGTTCTTAATTTTCCCCTATTCCAAAAGTGACATTATTTTATAAGTTTATATTTGTTACCTTTTATTACTCACAATCCCTCATTTCCTTATCTCTGAGTTAATACAAAATATAAATTTCAACGAATCACTTCTCAATCCTGTATTTCCAACAGCCTATCACGCCTCTCTAGCTACATGTTATATGATAACTTATTGTACATCATATTCTCTCATTTGCTCTCATGTCCCACACTGAACTCATTATCTTACTTTTCTTATATTTTGGAAAAACTAGGTAGTGTTCTTATTCCTGATATGGCACCGGAATTCTAAAGTCACCCAGGCTCAAAAGCATGTATCCTTTCTTACTGTTCTCTCTCTCACTCTCTTTCTTTTCATACACACACATACAATATAATAAATAATTTAAATATATATTATATGTAAATGTTATATATAACATATATCTATAAATGTTGTACATAACATTTATTGATTGCCTTCTTTGTGGTAGAAACTGAGCTTAGCAATTGCATTAGTCATGGTCCCTACAGGAAATACTGGATATACTCGAAAAGAGTAATTGAGATGAATAAAATGATGGGACAATAGGAAAGTTAAAGAAAATCGACAAAGAAGAGCTGGCTCTTATCACCACAAGCCCCATAGAGGGAAGGGTAAAGAGCTGTTCCCAGAAGCCAGAGAGAGCCAATAGTGTGCAATGTAGCTGTAAGAGAGGGGTTATGAAAAAGGAATGTAACCTTTTAGAAAAGGTTCTGCAGGAGGAAACTTGAAAAAAATGAATATCCCAACTTTCCTGTCCTCACATCAACTTCAACTCTTATCTCTTATAGTACTTCCTATTGGTTAAACCCAACCAAGAACCAGAATGCAAGGAGACATCTTGACATATCCCAAATAAGTCATGTTCTTGGGACGCAGAATCAGATAGAGAAAAAAAAGAGAATAGGGCTGGGAATCAATATTTGGACAATATACACTTTATTGTGCATAAATTTTACTTGCTTAAAAAGTGGAAGTATTTTATACTCTCTTTTTCTAATATATACTTTTCCCTTTCTACCATAATAAAGTCCTGAATTGCTCCCGTTTAGGCTTTCCTGCCTTTTTCAGTTGTTGTTTTCTTATTTGGTTACCTCTCTCCATTTCAGTCCATTTTTAGATGATGATTAGATCAATAACTATAAATAATATCAATTTCAAAACGATACTTTCCCAGATCAAAAATACAGAGAGTTTCAGTTTGAACTGTAAAGAACTTGGTAGTCGTCATTTCTATCCCTACAGTATGGAAAAGCTAAAGAAACTGGAAAACTTGGACTCATCAGTGAACTAATGTGGGACACACCACCACCATCTGTCCAGACAGATGAATCTAGAGAGTCATAGCTAAGGTATGCCTGCCTGGAGCAGAAAGTCTTGGAACCATTATAACTGGTATGAACACTTAAATGGTTATTTGGATGAACTGCTAGAAACTGAGTATAGATCAGCATGAGAGTGAGGAACTCCTGCGGCCCACAGTTTTTGCAGAGCCCCCACACTTTTACAGGTGTTAGTTACCTCTAGGAATACTAACAGGGTCTCATTTTATAGACTTAAGAAAAATTCCCTTGTGGCTCTGTCAGGGTTAGGAGAACAGTAATCAATGTGAAATGCTCTTGAGAGTATTTTTTTTTTTTATAACAAAGGCCTACTCTCCAGAGAAAACTTTTTTACTAGAGTTTATTCCAGCTTGAGGAAAGCAATGTTCCCTGTGCAGCCCACTCTAGCCTTCCCGCATCACCTTGAGTCTTAAGTCTTATTTACCTTGGTTCCTAATTTCAGACACAGCATGTCTGGTTTTCAAAGCCACCAAAAAATATATGTGCAAGGCATGGCAAGAGACGAGACAAAACACGGTTTGAAAGCACAAAGCAAGCATTAGAATTAGACTCACACATGAAACAGATGCCAGAATGGTCAACTAGAAAATTAAGAATAACTATGATTAATATGTTAAGAGGTCTATTGTAAAAGTAGATGTTATGAAAGAACAGATGGGCAATGTAATCAGAAAGATGAAAAATCTAAGAAAGTTTCAAAAAGGAATGCTACCGCTCGAAAACGCTCTAACCTAAGTGAAGAATGTCTTTGATGGGCTCATTAGTAGAGCTGACAAGACCAAGGGAAAAAATCAGTGAGCTTTAATATAGGTCAGAATAAACTCTGCAAATTGTAAAAACTGCCCAAACTGAAATTGAAGGAAAAAAAAAAAAACAGAAAAATAATCCCCAAAACAAAAACAGAAGAGCCAAGAACTGGGGGACAATTTTAAAAGTTTAACATTTGCATAATGAATCGGAATATCAAAAAAAAGAAGAAGAAGAAGAAGAAGAAATATTTGAATTAATAATGGCTGAGAATTGCGCAAAATTGAAAAAAATATGTTCTAGTCTTTCTGGTTTTCTTATTACAGTTTAAAGTTATTTATTTTGCTTTTACTTTCAAATAGTCAGTTTTATCATTAGATTTATCACTTCTAGTTTTTGTTTTACATTTACTTAATTTCTATTCTGTATTTAATATTTCATTTTCTATACTTTTTTATTAGCCTACATTTTTAACTTATCACAGTCTATCTTCCAGTGATATACCATTTTTATTATAATTTAAGATCTTTACTACCGACCATTGTGTTATTTTGGTCATAATTGTTACTTTCAATATGTTATAAACCCCACTCTACATTGTGGTTATTTAACAATCAACTATTTTTTAAAGAGATTGAAATTTTTTTATATATTGTATATTTTTTAAATTGATGACAGACACAACTAGAGATATCCAGTAAATTCAGAGATCACCAAGAAGGATAAATATAAACAACAGGAAAAAAAAAAAACCCACTATATTTAAGTTCATTTGGTAAACTGTATAATTCTTGCCTAAAGATACATCCTTCTCCCTGAAATCTGTGAATATTGCCTTACATGGCGAGAGAGAGAGAGAGAGAGAGAGAGAGAGAGAGAGAGAGAGAGGACTTTGCAAACATGATTAAGTTAAGATTCTTGAGCTGGTACAATTATCCTAGATTACCTGTTTGGGGCTTAAATGCAATCATATCTATTCTTATAATACAGATAGATTCAGGGGCAAATTTGACACAGACAGAAAAGAAGGCAATGTGACCTCTAAGACAGAGATTGAAGTGATGAGACCACAAATCAAGAAATGCTGGCTCTAGAACATTTTGGAACATTTTTTAGAGCCATACTGGCACCTTGATTTTTAGACTAGTGATATTGATTTTGGGATTCTGGTTTCCAAAAATAAATATTTGTTGTTTTTAGCCACCAAATTTGTGGTAATTTATATAGCAGTCACAGGAAACTAATATAAACTAATGAAAAAAAAAAAGTCAAAGAGAAAACCACAGACAGAATATGAAGAGAAAGTAAAAATAAACAAAATTAAATCCAATAAATTAAAAATACTTAAAACATGGTAAACATTAATCTAATTGTATCAGTAATCACGTAAATGTTAATGGTCTAAATACATCAATTAAAAGACAGAGATTATCCAAATGGATAACAAAATAAGATTAAACTATATGTGGTATATAAGAAAAACACTTAAATATAAAGACACAGATAGGTTAGAAGAATAGGAATGAAAATATACCATGCTAACACTAACCAAAAGACAGCTATAGTAGCTATATTGATTTCAGACAAAGCAAATTTCAGCGTTTCATGTTTTCGAAAAGGATACTTTATAGTAATAAAAGGGTCAATTATCAAAGAAGACATAAAAAATCCTAAACATGTCTGTACCTAAAAGCAGATCATCAGTTTTGAAGCAAAAACCAATAGACAAATCTTCCAGGCAAAACAATCCCAAATAATTTATATAGATTCTCTGTTCTCAACAGATGGAGCATAGCTCACTGTTACTTAAGTGAGGCTATTAATATTGATTCCCTTCCAAAGAGAACTATGTAGAAAGATAGCGGGGGACATGCAAAGGAATTTTAAAATGGAGAAACCTACAAGCACTACTTCAGTCAGCTGAATGAGGTTAATATCAACAGTGATAAGTTTTTAAATTTTTAAAGTTTTTATCTATAAAATATAAACACATAAAAGAGCAGTACACTTGATTCTTATACCTTTAGAGGAAAATGTTTAAGAACTTAGTCATAAAGAACTAAGTAAAATGAATATTACTTTTTAGTTTTTTTTTAAGATTTTCATTTGAATATAGAAAACATACAATAGTATAACAGTTTCAGGTATACATCATAGTTACTCAATATTTATCTACCTAAAGAAGTGATCACCATAATAATTCCAGCAACCGTCTAACAATATAGGATGTTATCACAATATTATTGACTATATTCTCTATGCTATACATTATATCCCCATGAAAAAATCTATGTAACTGAAATTTTTAATGATAGCTTCAAATTATTTAAGTAATTTATTTGTGAGACACTTAGTACTCTCAGAACATTACCCATAACCTCTATAATTGTAATAAAATATAAATATAGGATATTGTAAAAGACAACTAATTTAATATTTTACAAGAAATAAAATGCAAACAAAAATGTAAACATTGTAGCTTTACCATGTAAAAAAAGAGCAGTGTACAAAATTACAGAAACACTATGATTAAGCTAATGTATATTATTTTCCTAGAAAAAAAGACCAAAAGTATATCTAATAGAAATACAGATGATGTACTAGAGTGCTGGAAATATAATTCCTTCCTCATCCTTATGAATAATTTCTAGATGACCTAAATGTGTTCATATTACTTTTGTAAAAACATATAAGTGATAAGTATTTTGGTAGCATTCATATATGTACATTTCTCCCAAATATTCATTTGATACTTAAAATAAACAATTCCTAACACACTTATGTCCATAATGAATTCAAATATAAATGTGGCACCTCATGTGCTTTACTAATATTTCCATGAAATAGATGGAAGCCAATTATTAAAAATCTTTTCCTTTAAATGAAGTCCACCTATTTCTTTAAAATCAAGATTTACAATGAGCTAATTGTTTTTGAAAGAAAATGCTACTTAATTTACAATTTTTTACCTGGTGAGATTTGAGATAACATAATTTGTGCAATAAAGATCAAGAGGATACAGAAATATCTAAAGAATGCTGAAGTGACAAAATCTCAATTAAATGGCCACATTTTGCCAGAATCCTAAATATTATTACTGGTGTATATTAGCAATATAAAAAAAAATCAAGGTTAGTTTGATATGTTTATTTATATTCAGGGTTATACATATATATTTTCTGTTGTATCACAAATATTAATGAAGAAGCACCATGTTCAACAGAAAGTCATAATTATAATTGGAAGGCATATTAACATCTTATTAATCATATCTTTTAGGTCAAGCCAAGATTTTGTTAAATACTGACTGTGTAAATGTACATTTTAGATGGTACAGGAAAAATGTAAGAAATAATTTAAGATAATAAGCTATTAGAAGTCATTTGGAGAAAAATGTATTAATGAACATATATAGAAACAATGATTATTTTATAAAGCAACAAAAAGTATTTATGTATTTTCTGCATTTGTGAAACTTCTGATATAGAGGGAGGATGGTGTTGAAAGATATTTTAAATACTTAAATCTACAATTGGTTATTAATTGAAAATGGAGTTAAGAAGAAGGAAAAAGTCAAAGATGATTCTCAAGTTTTAGACTTGGGCAACTGGAAAGATGCTGTTGTTTTCATCTGAGATGGAGAATACTAAAAGAAATGAGTGAAGGGACAGTTGCTTGATTATGAGACTGATCTTGACTAGGCTGACAGTATCTGTGAAATACCCATGTGGAGATGTCAACAAAATAGATCATTCACTTAAGGAATGCAGGTAAGCCCAGAGACCTGGCAATGATAGATGAGAAAGTACCTTTTACTTTCCTCAGGAAGCAAGAAAATAATTTACCTTTGCAGAATAAAACAAGTTGAAGGGGGAACTGGAAGTGAGAAGAATGCTGAAGCAGTAGGACACTTATGTTCTTCAAAAGAATAAGTAATAAAGTTTATCAGGAAACAAAAATATTGCTAGAGTGAGAGTTTATTTGAAGTTTGGGATCATAAATTTATAGTGCTCTAGATGTGCTTCTTTGTAACAGTTTCTCCAGTCATGTTTGGCAGTTCAAAGGTAAAAGCGCCAAAAACAACAACAACAATAACAACAACAACAAAAAACAGATAATAGGGTTTTTGCAAGTGTACAAAGGGAAAAATATATATTAAACTATTAAAAGAGTATTATGGGTATCATAAAAATATAAAATCTCAGTTATATAAAGAGGGAAGTGAATACATGAGAAGGGTGTTTTACTGTGACAAAACAAAGGGACCTTTGGAGAGGAAAGCTTTTCTAAACCAAATGACCCTGGTGCAGTGATTGGACAAGGGAATTGGAAAAAGAGGAGATTGTAGTAAGATGTTGAGTACTTGAATTAGTAATTTTGGAAATGAACAAGAGGAAATCAAGCAATTCTCCAGAGAAAGAAACACCTGCTAGATGTACATAAGAATGTAATGTCTTGGTCTGATTAAAAAATATAAGAACCCGGTGGACTTGTAGGACAGAAAGGACAGAATAAGTAGAATCACCAGAGTTTATTTATGATCCAAGAGGCAAATAATAGCCATTTTGGTTTTTTACATGTATACATGATTAAAACTCCTTTTTAAGTATAGGTTTTTATAAAGACAATGTTAAAAATCTAACAGTATTAAGACTTACCTTGCTACTCACAATTGAGGATGGAAATGTATGTAGTAATTCCAAATAAATGACAAACTATAATAAAGGATAATTAATACCTAACACCAAAAGAACAACAACAAAAAAATAGCATCACTTTCATATATGTTTTATGAAATAACATAAGTTTAGAAATGTTGAAGTTGTCAAATTGTTTACCTAATAATTTGAAAGAACCAGTTGTGAGAATTAATGTGAATATCAATGACGTAATGCACAAATATGTTAGCTTTATGAAATTTTTGCAGCATTCCCTCTTGATAGACTAATAATTCAGATCTATATTTGATTTTAACAACCCACAGAAGAAAAAAAAATATAAAGTCTTTTCAGGTACATGGTGGATTTTCGGCAAGGAGAGAATAAGATTATAGCAATTTTGGTTAAGTGAATATGAGTCTGAAAGTTAAAAGAAATAAAATGCAAAGGAAATGGAACTAAATAATTGGGATGAAAAGATGTCATGAATTGTAAATGAGATTTGCTTTGAAGAGATGACTCACACATGCAAAGCTTTCTATGAAAGCTTTGAATAAAATAGACCATAATTTTACTTATGAAGAAAAAATGTCTCATCTGGATAATTATGAAAAGGACAGAGTAATTTCCACATAATTCTTTGAATTGTAAGACTTTTGATATTAGAACAAAAATTTGGTTTTGGAAACAATCATGCATTTTAATTCTTCCCTCTTTGATAATAAAGGTAAAGGCAATGGATTTAAGGAGACTATCAGATAGAAAAGAAAGTTGATTTATAATCTACATATATAGAAAGAAGCAAGCTCTCATTTTCATCAAATAAAAATATTCCATTTAAAGAAATTTTATATTTTATTCCAGAAAAGAGCAGATATATCAACTTCAATAGATTCTCTAGACATCAGTAAGAATCCCTAATCACAGAAAATGGAAATATTCTTCTTTTCACTTCGTTTCATTCCAGTTTTCCAGACCCTGTGATATACACATGTGTATTCACACCCATGTTGGTACATGTATACACAGTTAAATACACATGTACACACTCGTAAGAGACCAGACCAGAAAAGCAACTTAGAAATCTAATGAGACTCCTAACTAAAAATGTAAGTAAAATGCCGACCTTCCTACTAGATGTATATGCTTTGACTAATGAAATCCTTGGTTAAAAAAAAAACCTGTTATCTCTTAAAATATTAACCCTTAGGTACATACAATGTGCACACACTCATTCACCACCATTTACCTATCACTCTATTTAGAAAACACATGCTTTTCTAATGAAGCTTCAACTATTTTCCACTGGATATGCATGGGCACATTTGTCAAGGATTTGTGTGTTTGCTACAGGAATAATATACTGTCATTGTACACTCCTGAATGACTAGTATTGGAATTTATGAAGAAAAATACTATGTAAGTAGAGACATTGGCATTCTTCCAAGTGAGGAACAAAACATGCCAGGAATACTGCAGTATATCTTTTCCTGATGTTCCTGAGGGAGCTAACATTTTATAAAAGTTTTAAAATATACACTTTAATGAAGTTCTTTCAAATCGAATTGCTGAAAAATTTCCACTCGAATTTGCTCAAATCTTCAGAATCCTTCCCATGCACATCTTCTTTTTATTTTTTCACTTTGAACGTGTTAGAACATAGAAATGAAATCTTCCAACCAAAATCAAAGAATTTTATTACGGCGTTAGTCTTTGTGTTTTCATTTGGCTCCCCTTTATGAAATCCCTGCCAAGTGGTTTTCTTATTTTTGCTTGATTACTTCCTATTATTGACCTTGCAACAGTTCTAACAATTAGAAAACAAAATATAACTTTTACCAAAATCTACCTCTTAAAATTATCCCTTGTTTGGTGCCAGCCCTGTATTCTAAAGCCATACAGAATAGATCTAGCCCCTCATCTGAAAAAGAAATGTATCTCATCTTTTGTGAGTTAATAATGAAGTCATGTTATCAACGATAATGAAACTATTGGCTTTTGAGCTTTCATTTATGAAGCACAGGATCTCACTCATCAAAAATTTTTACTCTAAGTATTTTTGGGAGTCTTTAGGACATATGTTATATGTTTTCATTCACGAGTATAGTGCCTGGATGGAAATGCCTTCTGTCATACTTTTAGTGTTCACCACCTTCTTCTCCTAGATGTTTTCATATCCAGTCATAGTTTGCCATGTCTATCACTGTTATTTCTCTGAAAGAATAATTTCTGCTTTCTGAACCAGAAAAATTACATAATAGTAGTAACAATAGCAGCAGCAGCAGTAATAACAATAATAAATCTGTATTTTTTTTTAAATCTCTGCCTTTTCAACATGATGTTTTTCATTGATATAGAGATAACCTTTGCACTACTTTTAACAGTACTTCAACAATCTTTTTAAAGTTTGTCTCTAAAAGGTGTAGCTATTAAAACTTTTGAGTATAAAATATTTGTCCACTGTACCTAGGTCTGGCTAGGATTCACCATGCCATCACATCTGGTTCATTATACATATTATTTCAATCCTCTCCTCAGGCAATCATACTTCTTTCTTCCTAATCAACTGAAATACATGCACATTGCTGAGTGTAAATCAACCAATCCTAATATTACACCAGATTCACCCAGACAAATCAGAATTCCCATCAAGCACAACCTAAACCAGATACTCCAGATAGGATGTTCTCTCTTTGGCTATACGAGCATGCTTGCTTTTTTTTTTTGTTTCTTCAAGTATCCCTTATTATTCTGCTATCTCTTTTCTGAAGATTATGTTTTGTTTTATTATTTAGTTTGTTTGATAGCACTGTTAGGATGTAACTGATGTCTCAAAAAACAACAAATAAAAAACACGAAGTGATTTCTATCTCATTGTGAACATATCAAAAAATTATGTTGAAATCTGAATAAGAATGTGGGCTCTGGTATCCAACTCTCTGAGAAAAATTCTAACTCAATAAATTAGAATAGATCTTATTTTGGGCATTTGGCACAATAGTACAAATTGAGGACCCTGACCCATGACCTGCCCCACAGTTCTTCCCACACCCTTCTCTGTCCCCATACCAGGAGAGGCCTAAAGGGCATGTGCATGGATGTGGACATGCCAATCCACAAATCCAACCTCTGTTTCCTCAGCCTCACCTCCTAATTCAGCCAGCATTTAGACACCCTCGGTCACCATGAAGGCCTATGGGTTCACACACTGGAAACACAATATACTGTGCAAAAGCCAACTTAAGCTGACAAAGCAGGGTAAGAATCATGAGAAAGGAAATTCTAGAGTCAGTAATATACAACATATTTGTTCTCGGGAAATACAGATGCATTTAGGCTTGATGGGTCATAATCCCTCAACTTACTCTTAAATTGTTCTGAAATGTATAATATACATAGATACATGTATATGAGAAAAATGTAAACAATGGGTGAACATTGGGAAGATGTATGATAATCATTCTTAAATCTTTTTCTTGAATCTTTTTTTTTTAAGTTAAAGCATATGAAAATAAAATTTAAGGCAAAAAAGTGATTTGAATAAAATATGTTCATTAAGCAGAGAGGGAATTTTATTTAAAACACCAGAAAAAGATGCAAGGAGCATCTTCCAATACAATTTCAGATTTGTTTATTGCTGTGTAATTTTTTTTAAAAATCCATCTTTCTTTTAGTCTCTGTATCATTTTTCTCTTTACATATGTAAATATATATTCATATATAATTCTTAATACTGTATATATACATAATATTTCATATATATAATTTCCTTTTTGGACTATTATAAGCATTCACAAAATCTAGTTGTTTAAAACTCTTCTCACTAAATTCATATTTCTTCTGATATGTTGGTTCTGAATATATTCTTTTTTAGATACTTAGCTGACATTATTTCATAAAATTTACTAATACAAATATATAATTTTAAGCATTTTTATGTGGTATACTAAAATCGACCCATGAGAACTGCCTGAAAGTTCTCCCAATGGAGAATAGATTGTAAAATATGATGAATTTTATGAACCATGAATTTCCATTAGGAAATTTCTAACAAAATAAATTGCTGACATAAATTTATTTTTTCAAGAACTTGACCAGATTAGCTAAGTTTACCAGTATTTCAAATGGTTTTGGGGAAAAAAAAAAAAACACAGAAAAACAAAAAAACTTTACATCGCTCTAGATTACCCAGCCAAAGCAACAACAAAAACCATCTTTTTTCTATCTAAGTAGCAAAATCTTACAAAGGGAACATTACTCTTGATCATAATTTTATCTTTTACATTAATTTATGATTAAGGAATAATTATAACAAAGCTGTCTATAACAAAATTGGTGCTAATCGTTGACTGCTACTTTCAATTCAAAATGGTTGAGATTTTCCAACAGAATAGCATACAATGATTATTATTTGCCATATAAATTAAACATGAAGAAGCTTAAAATGTCCTTTTTATCTTTTAGAAATATAATATTTCAAGTTAGTACAATAAAGTTAAAATATATAATTAAATATGATATTTTTTTAAATGTTGAAATTCAAACAAATATGGTGTCAAAAAATCATCCAAAGCTTCTAACCAGTCAAGTGTTAGTTACAAGATAGATGATGCCTAATGCAGTTCATTGCTAAAAATGAAATTGGCTTATAATCTAGTCTCATTAGTTCAATTATATTTAGTTTATATACCTGATACTTTATTTGATTAGTTAGAAGACTCTCCAGGCCTGAATCGTGAGAAGCTATCATAAACATTTTTTGAAATGTGTATTATTCTTCCATGATAATTTTTATTTATTTGCAAACATTTTTTTATCACAGTTAATGACACTTTTGTGACAGTATGTTACTATTAGAAATATGCATTTACCATGTAATTATAAATTTCATAAAGTCCTTGAGTTCCACACCTTGAGTTTTATCTCTTACCTTCCTTCATTCTAATATTCCATTGGTCTATGTGTTATGTATGTCTCTTGAACTTGAAACTTAATGAAATAGGTATTAAATTAAGGACAGAAAATATAGCTTGCACTTTCTTTGAAAGCAGAAAATAATGTATTCTACTGAACAGCTGGGTAACTTTCATGCTTTATGTAAATTAGTTCGAAAGTAACAAAGTAGAGAAAATGTGAGTGGATGAATATTTCAAAGTGCAAATGAATGCAAGTTTTCTATACATTAAAAATGTGTGCATACGCTTACTTTTAAAATCATTACATAATCTTTAACAGAAAACAGGATGTAGTATGTTCACTTGGAAACAGAATAAAAACAATATGAAACAGATAAATTTAAATATATAAAATAAAAGCTAATATGGGACCATAACAGAAACAAAAATCTGATTTAAAGATCCTGCTTAAAGTTTTAATCTTCCAGAAAACACAAATAGCAACTATTTTTCATTTTAATATCTGATCCTTTCTCCAGCAAGCATCTCTTTCTCTCTCCAAAAGGAAATACTCCTGAGAGTCCCATTAATCACTATAACTTTAGTTTGTGAAATAAATGTTAAATTCCTTATGGTCTTCATTATGTCATACACACACACACACACATGTATATGTATATATACATACATACATATATATATATATATATCCCTGATTCTAAAAATATTAAAACAATGCAATGATGATATATTTCAAATTACTTTTAAACTGAGATCTCCGATTGATATCCAACATTGATATTCTAAGTTATCCATATTTTTACATCATGAGATACATACATATCACAACTACGCTATTTGTCCCTACAATAGATACTACCATTCTATATGTTGATTTTTGTTACTTATTTTGAATCAATTATTGTGTTGTTGTTGTTGTTTTTTAAATAAATGGTGAGGAAACAGTGCTTTTGCTTTTTCCTATTACTTTTTGTTATTGCAAAATAATGTTTCAATTTTGTTATCAAATATGCTGTGCTTGAGTCTAGTAGTTGCATTTTCACTGCTTAATTATTTCAAATATGCTTTAATACAAAATTAGGAAGTTGGATATCTAAAGCCATATCAACAACACAATAAAAATAAAACAATTAAGTTCATACCAAAACATCAAATTATGTCACTAGGGAGTATTCATATTTTTATATTCCTGTTCCATGGCAATTTGATATAAAATTTCTATTTGATACACATACAAGTAAAATGGTAGTTCACTAATTATATATACATATCCCAGATTAATGTCATTTTGCCCATGATGCTTTTCCTAGGCTGACTTTGCCAGTCCGTCCGTTGCTTTAATACCACTGCTTTCTGCTGCAAATTGTCTATTTACGTATCTGTCTCTGTCACTAGATAGTGAGTTCTTCCAGTACTGGGAACAGAAACGAGTTACCAGAGACCAGGAATCATCTTTAATTTGCCTTTAAAATTTAATTTTCCCTGCCAAAATGATCTTTCCAAAACACAAATCTAATTATTTCATCCTACTTCAAATACATTCAGTGATTTCCCTTATGTCTACAGAGAGTTTAGCATGAAGACTTTCACTGTCTGGCTCTGTCCTCATCTCCACACCTTTGCCTGTAGTAACTGTTAACTTTAGCTCTATAGAACTAGCATTAGCATATAGAATTCTCAAAGCTGTTTCACACTCTGACACAGGATGCCTGAGATCTCGTCAAGAAAGACCCTCAAATTTCATCGGATATAAGAATCTCTTCACTGCACAAGGTTCAGTGAATGTGGCGGAAGCACAACGATCTCTTTTCATACCTACCCTTCAGTCTTTCTACTTTCCTCAGAGATAATTACTGTTAAGAGTTTGATATAATTCCATGTCCTTTATGTATATTTTAAATTCAAATATATATTTAAACTATGGGAACTATTTTTGTATTCAACTTATGAAAGCTTACCTGTTAAATATACAGTAAATATTATCTATCAATTTATTTTATGAAAGTAAAATTTAAGTATTTAAATTTTCTTTAATGTGCATTTTGTGCTATAAATGTTAAGAGTGAATTATAGATATTTCTTTATTCCTACTAAGAATACTAAATTAGGTAGGCCCTTTTTAATTCACAATTTTATTTAATGGCTTGCTATATAGTTTTCTTTCATATTCATAGTATTCCTTTCTTACATTCGGAATTTCAATTTCTTGAAGAGAAGGCATTTAATCATTTTTAATAGACACATAATTTCATCCAATCCATTTATAAATAATTTATCCTTTGCTCCACTGGTATAAAATGTAAACCTTGTCGTCAACCACATACTCACATTACATTAGTCTTGTCTGTACATACAATTTTATTTTGTAAAGTTACTAGAGCATAAAATATGTTTTTTTCTTACTGTTAGAGTATGTCTTTCCTCAGAGTCTAGTTTAAAATTTTTTTCTAGCTACTAATGACCTTCTCTTCCATAATAACTTTAGAATCAATGTGTCAAATTTTGTTTTAAAAATTCCTCTTGCAATTTTTATTAGGGTTGCATAAATTAATATGGTAACAATAGTTATTTTTCAATACTGGGTTTCCTCTCAACAAACACTAATTAAGTGCTTAGTATTCTTTAAACAAGACAAAAAATACTTAGTTGAAATGAAAAATTAATAAATTTACTGATATTAATAAAACAACCAGAAATTAAATCTATTTACCTTTATACATACCATCTATTAGTATATTATTAGATATAAATATGTATATATAGAGAAATTTATCTATAAATTTAAATATAATTGAAATATATATACACATATATATGGTTTTGTTTCAAGGTTATAATGATCCTATATATGAGAAACATTCTCTTTCACTATTCTCAAAATTTTGTACAATTTGTAATGAGTTATTCTTTGAAAGTTAATTAGAAATTCTCTCGAAAACCATTGAGGCATGATATTTTCTTTATACCAAGATTTTAAACTGCTGCTTTAATTTCTTAAATATATAATTATTCAGGATTTAGTTTTCTTCTTTAGTCAGTTTCAACATTTTTTCTTTTAGGGATTTATTCTGTTTCTAAGCACTTAACTTCATGGTAAATATCATTTCATTTTAAAATATTTGTAGTTATATTCAAATTTTCATTTATTACATATGTGCTCATTTATCTTTTTTTGTTTTTGGCCAATCTTGCAAAGTTTATCTGCTTTTAAGTCTTTTTAAACTTGTATTTGACTTTGCTTTTCTCCATTCCAGCTTTCTCTATAATCCCTGTTATAATTTTTATTATATTCTCCTTCGACCTTCATTTTATTGTAGCATATCTTTTTCTAACTTCTTATAATATTTATCAAGCTGATAATTTTCAGCTTTTTTTCATATTTATCATCTGTTCCAAGATTTTTACATTTCTATTATAATTTCTTCCTTGACTCATGAGAATTGAGAGTTTCATTTTTATTTTCTAAACATATGACTTTTTCAAATTTAGTTTTAAATCAAAAATTATTGTCAGACAATATGATCTGTATGATAGCTATTATTTGACATTTCTGTAGCTATGATTTGATATACTATTGATTTTTGTGAATATTTAAATGCATAGAAATAATATTGGATGCAGATATCTCTATATAGCCATTAAGCAAAGCTTATAAACTCTGTTCTTCAAGACGACCATACCTTTGCATATATCTTATCTCCCACACTGGTCAATAGTTGAAAAAGATGTATTTTTGTGTGTGTGTAGTTTTATGAATTTCTTTATATATTTTAAGCCTACTTTATTTGGTATATATATATTGAGGTTTTATAGCTCATTTTTAAAATGAATTTTTATCATCATGAATAACTTTATTCCTAACAATTGTTTTAAGTATTATTTTGTCTTTTGTAACTACAAAAGTTTTTAGTTTGATATATTTTTCCAGACCTTATTCTTTCCAGCTCATTATGCTTTAAATGCATCTTTTATAAATATCCCACAATTAGAGTCTTCAGTAACATATATTTTATTGAATGTATTACTTGGAAATTTTCTGTCTTGGCATTTAAGATATATTTGTCTTCCTATTTTTTTATGAAGATATATTACTCCATCATGCAAATATTTTGCCAAGTCTGAACTTACTGGACTTTTGGGATACCGCTAATAATTTGTTATTGAATACAAAGCTGCAATAAATAAGCTTGGACATATGTCATTTTAACATTGATGAGCATTGATAGTTTAACATTGATAGTTTCTGAGAAGTGCATTCGCTGTCAAAGGATATGTTCACTTTTAATTATGCAAGGTATTGGAAGTCTTACTAAGACAATTTAGATAATTTAGGTTTTCCTACAATTAAATCATATCATTGAAATGTTAAAAATAGAGTAACACTAAATTCAATGTAATTATAAACTGCAAGGGTATAGGCCTTGTGATTTTTGCTATCAGTGGAATCTAATAAATTACCTGGTATCATAGTAACTGTTTAAGCAATATTTTTGAAAGAATCAATACAGGGTGCAATGTACATTTATTGTTTTTGCTACTATGCAGTCACTTTCCTTTCTCTCAATGACAAACAGTATCATTCTATTTTGTATTGAAGAAATTACCCATTCTTCAATCTCAGTCAATGGACTTTGAGTTACCCCCAAATCCAGTTCTCAGAGTGACTCGCATGTCTGAAATATAAACAATGAGAACTTATCATGACACTGGGCCCAGTGCTTAATTCAATGATGGATATTTAACCCACTCTCATGTGAGACTTTTTTCTCAGACTGCAGGCAGAGAGATACTGTTGTAAATCAATTTGAACATGGGATAATATAAAGCTAAAGTTGCAAAAGTCACTTTGGCACTACAAGAAGAGAACCTCTTTAAGAATTAAATGTACAGGCGATGTCTGTAGCTGAAAGAATGAGAAACAGCAGACACTAAAGACATTAATCCTATGAAACAAAAATGTCTGAAATCAACTCAACCCAAGTATTTTTCAATTACGTGTGCCAATAGATAATTTCCTAAGTCTGTGTTCAATTTCCTGTCATTTCCAATCAAAAACACTTTAACTGATTCCTGAATTCTTCAATGTAATATTTATCTCAGTTTGATCCCAGTTAAATCCTCCTATACATTGCTAATACATTTTGTTTTATCTCTCTTTTTTGTTCTTGATTAATAATGCAAGGTTTATCAGCATATTAGCCTTTTCAAAGTACTTTTATCTTTATTAATTCTTTCTATTGCTTTCTGAGAATGACTTAATTAAAGTATTTGTAGTTTCTTGAAGTGAATATTTAGTTTATTTACTTTTCTTTTTGAATAATAGATTAATTTGAAATTTGAATGCTTGCCAGAGAAAACCTTGCAAGTCTATTTTATTGTACAATTATACAATGGCTATTTTTTCCTAAATAGCCCTTCTCATTTGATTCTTTTCTTGAGTCTTCAATGCCTATTTAGGACATAAAATCTTTTAACATATTATTTGTGTATATTTTATTGCACAGAGATCAGCATATGTAGCCCATATGGATTTTGTGCTTTTAATATATTAATGTTTCTTTGTATCATTCAATGTGATAAAGTTTGGTATTGTTTTATGACCATTTAAAAAAGACAATATTTATTTATAATAATATATGTATTTTCATCAAACTGATTAAGCATAATTTTCATTACATTAAAGTGAGAAATCTGGCATTGCACTTTACATTCTATATACTTCTATTGTAGCAAATGTAAAATTATTAGAAAAAAAAGTTTTCACTGTATCAACGGTAAACTAAGTTTTCCTCAGCTTTAAATTACTCAACTATAAATTTTCCTAAATAGCGCTTTCATTAACCTTACTATTTACATAAACCTTGCATCAGTGGTTTATAATTAAAGATAAATCAAATAAAATTTTATAAAATAACAGCTTTCAGAAAAAGTATATGGAATATATTCACCTTTTACATAAAGTTTGATGTGTAAATTTAAAGTTTTAAATATAGATTTCTTTCTAATTGAAATTTTAAATATTTCTCACTTCAACTTTGTTCAGTTAAAAAAAGTTATTTAAAACCTATACTTTAAAGTAGGATTACTATTTAATCTGTCTAAAAGAAATACTTCCCAAGACATTTTTTTCCATTGCAAAAGTTACCGAAAATTCTTCCATCTATACAAATTTATGTGTGTCATATATGGCAATTATAAAACTATTAAAAGACTATAATTTTGAAGATTGTCTCATTTTTGCAGTTTATGTAGCCTAACCTTCATAATAGTCAATACCATGATTTATTGTGAGACCAACAATGATAAAGGCAAAGAAAATGATACAGATACAATGGTTCGATGGATGCACAAAGATAGTATTGATAAAAGAAAATGAGTAGGGTTTCCCAACAATTATAGTAGACAACATAATGGTTATAACTGAATGAACACCACAGTGTAAATGAAAAGTAGCTATACACTATTTCGGTTTTGATTCTATGAAGAATGAGTAATGATATTCCAGGAGTTAATGGGGCATTCACTGACTCATGAAAGTTTAGCAAGTAGAAATGAACCACTCATTTAGCATCCAGACCACTCTGAAGTGGTTCTTGTGGATAAACAAAGCTATCCATCCATGGGGCTCAAATAAGATTTAATATTGACTTTCGTATACACTATCAAAAACCATCCAGGTGAATCATGGCCTATTACTTTTTATAAGAAGAAAAACTTGAGAAATCGTAACAGAAGAAGCTGGCAAAACAAATTGATTAAATCTTACACATCTGGAGATTTTCAAATATCCAAAAATAGGATAAATTATTTTAAAAGTATAACTGTGTACTTGTACTATTTGCCTGGGACTTGAACTCAGCTCATCTTCTGTATTTTTTTGTGAAATAAATATGTGCATTGCCATCCTCTCTTCCTTCTTCCATCATGTACTTCTAAAAAATATAACTTTACATGTTTATAAAATATGTTTACAGAAAGTAATGAGAAATTTTAGAAACACTTAGAATTCCATCTAGAGGTAACCATAAAAATTTGCTTCATTTTATTGACATCTATACATACACTCATCCCATGATCATGTTCCTTACATGTATTTTAAATCACAAATCCAACCCACTCTATTAATTTTTCTTTGATCTGCTCTTCCTAAGAGCCAATTATCACCACATTGTGAAATTTTGCAATTTTCAGAGATAAGAGCCCTTTTCACAAAATGACAGAGAACTAGTTTTTATGTGATTAACATCTCTACAAATTGAGCCTCAATCACTAAGTGAAACTTTCTTCAATAGTCACTATATCTATTTATCTAGTGTTTCAGCTTTAAAAATATTTAATATTTAAAAAATAATCCAGAAGAGATTCTTAATTTGGCAATAATGAGAAAACCCCTTGGGAGTACTCACATACATGTATATGTGTGTGTGTGTGCGCGTGCACGTGTGCATGCATTTGTAATTTAGCATAGTGTTTTTTTTAATCAGCATTTTCTCACTACGAGAGATGAGAGTCCAGAGTTAATTTCTCCAGCAGCTAAATGGGTATGGCTTGTTCTGAATGGAGGCCCACTCACTCTTGTACTGCTTTCAGGTTCACTGCACAATTTTAGGCCTCAATCTGAATAAGAATGTTATGTTGGCTGCAGGCCTGAAATATCAGTGGAATAAAGCTGACATCAACTACTCTCCCTATTCAGAGCGTAATTACGTTTGAGAAAAACCTTGCCTCCTACTGGGGGCTGGCTCCTTACAGTCCAAGTACATGGCTTCATCACCCAAGGATAGTCTCTGAATGTCTTTGCTGGTCACGTCTTCACCAAAACCTGCAAATCCGAGGATTTCATTTATCAAAATGCTCTATCCTGGCTAGAATCTACTTTCATTTCTTCCATTGGTTCTCTATAATTCAACTGTTACCCAAGCCAGATAGCTTAGACTTGCATTTTCTCAGTCATATCTAGTAATTCTATTTTCCAAATACTCTGCAATTCAGTCCTCTGTCTCCTTCACTCCTTTAAGCAAACACAGAGTAAATAACAATGAGAATCTTTTATAGTCTTAGTTCCTATATACAAAGTAAATGGAAATATAACCAATATTTATATATTTCATATACAACTCCAGCGAGTGTTTTCCCCTCTATACAGTTGATCTGAAATGAAATCTATGGTAGTTACTGAGGGAGTTGGAGAAACTAAATAATTAAAATAAATGTTTAATATATTTGGAGAGACAGAATGAAAATATAAGCAAACAACACAAGATTATATTGCAACCATGTATATTTATGATCCTGTCATCTACAGAAGGTATGTGGATTAATGTGGGCTGGTGAAGGTAGAAAAATCTTTAGGATCAGGTAGGACTTTTCTGAGCTATGAAAGGTGAGTGAAGTCAGGTTTCTGGTAGACTACATAAAAATCAGGTGAAGAAGATAATATGAATATATATAACTATATATAGAGAGAGAAGGCCACGATGAAAGGACTTCAAAGCAATGCCTTTTTTTAAAAAAAAAATAGAGACTGATATGTTTTTTAACAAGGTCATGGCTTGGTAAGAATTTCAGGAGTATAGCAGAGAGCACCTGGATTCCCGATCAAATAGTAGATAAGTCATGGGCCTTCATTAAAAGGATCATGTTTTAAAATGATGTACGTCTGCATGAAGTGATGGGATGGGGAGATGAAAGAGCTGAAGCTCACTTTATAGTTTACAGTACTGTCATTAGAGTAATGTGGGATTATTAAAAAAACAAGATAAAGAAATTTGAATTAGGTTATTTTTAGAAGAAAGGTTCTGGGGAAGAATTTAAGCGGTTATTTAAGAAGTTATTTGCTTAAATACGTTTTCTATTTATAGAAAACAAATGGAAAACAAATATGAAACCTAATCAATAGTAGCCATCAGGGAAAATAAAAGATCTGGAAGGAAGCCCATCAACAAGCAAATGTTCTCTGGCAGAGAAATAAACCTGGAAGAAATAGTACAACGGGGTCATTGGAGAAATAAAACCAGGAAGCTGAATCCTGCTTGAGAAAATATATAGGACATAGAAGATAGATAAATATAGCATAAATCAAGGGGGTTGGCATTTTAGGAGTCTAAAATTATACCTGATTAAAGAAAATGGTGAAGAGGAAAGTTCCACAGTAATTCCTAACTTCTTTTATCTCGGTCTTTGTTTCTCACTGTCTTACTATTTTAACAAGAGAGAGAAAAGTCTAATCTGAGTTTGTAACATTAATAAAGCAGAACCATATTTTTCCCATATTTCCTTTAATTCTAACCATATTTAAAAATTCATTTTCTACCTAGCATTAAAAATGTCTACTGTGATTTCTGGAGGAAAAAAAAATGCCAAAAGATAGTTCATGTTTTTCTTATTAAAAAGTTTTTTTTTTTCCAGCTTTGAGATATTAATGATATATAAGTTTAAGGTATGCAATGGGATGAAACATATATACTGTAGAGTGGTTATCTCATGTATTTTTATATTTATCTTAGAATCCATGAGGTAAAATATTTGCTTTTTTGTTGTTTTTGAAGTATTTGTACTTTTTTCATACATTACTAATCAAGTAATTCTTAGAGCTATGCTTTAAGGCATGATCCATTAAAGTGGCTAATTTCCAACCTTGATTTTACTTTCATTAAAGGGAAAATTTGTCTCTCTGGAGCTAAAGAACAACTGCTCTTTTATGCCAAGAAATGTGTGTGTATTAAATGCTGGTTGGATCTCCCAAAGCTAATTTTCCAGAATGAAGAGAAAAACTGACTTAGCCTATTCATGTCTAAACATTGCTGCCATGCAAGCATGAAAAAGGCAATCCGAAACAGGCCCAGAATGCTGGCTGTGTAACTCGTCATAAGAAATTCCTTTGGCTCTTCACTGTGTCTCACAACTCTTAAATCCACTCACATTAAAGGAGCTATGTGTAGAATTATTTGAAATAATACAAGAGAGTCTCAATTCTAAATCTCAATGCAAGCTCCACTGGCGATTCTTGTGTGCAAAAAGGGAAATCAAACCTGATATGTTCTCCTTTAGCCAGTAACTCAGCCCCTTCAGTTACCTGCAGGGCAACTGAAATTTAGCACATTCTTTTTCAACTTTTCAGGTCTTCATGAATATAAACATTATTTTTCTGAAATAAGCCTTCACTCATAAATCCATCTGATGAAATACATTGAATGCATATGCAGCAAACAATTTAACAGATATTTCTCTATGGAATAAGGAATCACTGTTAATCGGCCCACGTCAAGTGTGTCTTTACTTTGACAACAAAGTCACTGCTATAACAAGCAACAGTGATGCACATTTAGAAAATGCAATGCTGTAGTAAACTAAGGATGAAAGATACTATTTTCATTCACGACCTAAGTAATAATTATAATAAAATATCCAATAAAAAATGCAAAACAAGCTCTTTATATAAATACAAAATTACATCCTGTAGAAAAGGTATTTTTATAGTAAATATTCCATTACATTACTTTTCTAACAATTTTATTTATAACATAAGAAAATGGATTGGTATTTTTTCTAAAGGAGAAAACTTTTCCAGTTATTTTATTTTTTCTATTTAATTACTGGTGGATCTTTAAATTTCAAGGCTACTGAGAATTCATTTCCTTTCAAGTAAATATATTGAACAATTGGTATTTTAGATCTCTGAAATAGCAAGTTTATTGCCAATAAAAATGAGCAACACCAACTCATAAAAAATGAAAATACAGAAAATTTGATAAAGCTAATCTGAGGAACTCCAATCCTCATTAAAGGAGTGCTCCAAATACTCCCACATACCCAATTACTATGTAGTAATGATTGAAAGATAGGAATATCCTCAAATGAAAACAAAATTAGATGATAATCCTTGATATTTTTTGTGAGGGCCAACAATTTTGTCAAATATATTGCTTGCCACCACATCTAAGTGGTAGACTTTATTTTAAATGGCTATTTTTACTAGTCTTTTATTGTGAACTGCATTATTCGAACTCAGGCCAACAAAAGCAAAATGTTCTTATAAGGAGTATCACTCTTCCTCTTCCTTTTATTTTCCTGTCTTGTTGGAATTTAACAAAATTGATCCAAATGCTACAAACCTCATTGTCACTTTCTTCTATTTATTTCCTTACTATGTCTCTAGATTTTTCTAATGCCAAATATAAAACTCATAAAACAAGACTCCAACATGACTTATTTTAAAAGCATATTCAATACTTGCTTGGTTTATTAACCTACTTATAGTTTCAGATCTTTTACATGCAGCTAAGCTAATTCCATCATTAAGCTTTTCATCACATTGGCTTAAAAATCTAATGTTTTATAACTGCATCCATTTTAAATAACTATTGCTCTTCCCTTGCTTCTTTTAGGATTCCATCATTCCTCTAATTCTCGGAAGTTCCAGGAATTTGGGGTTCTAATAAAGACATTTCATTTCTACTATTTCACCTACTCCTCCATAGAGATATACATTCTGTCTTAGCCAGTGAAAGGATGGGAGATAGGGAAACCATGAAAACCTAAGGACATTTTTTTTCCTTTTTATAAGAATACAGGCACATTTAATTATGGATCCATCCTACTCTAGTATGACCTCATCTTAACTAATTACATAAGCAAGGGCCTTATTTCTAAATAGGGCCATGTTCTGAGGTAATAGAGGTTAGGACCTCAATATATGAATTTGCGGGAACCCAAAATCAGGCCATAACACTTATAATGGTCTCTCTCATTTCTTTTTTTCAAAATGTGCAGTTGTTAACACTTTTTCTCAGGACATTACCTATTAAATTTTTATTTTTCTGTATTGCTCCTAAATCAACAGTCTATCATTCCAAATGCCCATTTTAAAGTGTCATAGGTTGTTTTTCTCCTTCGTCTTCTCATTTTCCTCCTTTTTCTGCTGTGGCTTTTTTTTTCTGCCTTATTTTAACGAATTTTTAAAGATGTATTCATTAGGTTTTAGAGCAGCAGAATTTTGGCAAATGGCTTTAAATCTACCATTTTTTTCCTGAATGCCCAATTTTAATAATGCCATTTAAAAGTGTTTTGATAATTTATTATTGCGCACTAGTGAGAAGGAATGGAATAAGAAATTGCTAAAGTAAAATAAATAATTGCTTACTAAACAATTAGTTACTTTAGATTTTTAAAAGATTTTAAATCATAAATTTGTTGGCTTATTCGTTAAAATATTTGATAATTTTTCATATTAACGCAATGTCCAGAAATAAATATCTTTCCTTTCAAAATATCTGACCAATAATGGAGAAACTAATTAAAAATTTAAACTGCACAGAATTCATCTTCAATGAAAATTGTGGGAGATTTCACCTCATTTTCTTTTACTTCTCATATTTCACAACTGAAAGCAGGCAATTCTTATGTTGAATTTAATTATTGCCTTTGTAGACTTTTCCTAACAGCTAGAAATTACTACTTACTTATTTTTGGAGTATTCCAATATATGATGCTTTTAAGATATGAGTTAAATGGTATAGTTAGAATACGACTGTGAGTTTTTTGGTAGTGGGGAGCATTAGTATGTCTTGGTCTGAATTTCTTTTATAAAATAGATCAGGATATAAAGCCTGTGGTGAGTTCAGTTTATGTGAAAAGATACTGAATATTTCACACACTTTAGCATTGTTAAATTAGAATTATCTCATCTATGAACACTGTCATCATTTAAATATATAATATTCATAAATTAAAAAACAACTTTCTTTGATGGTGTGTGTGTGTGTGTGTGTGTGTGTGTGTGTGTGTGTGAATGCTCTTTTGAAGAATTTCAGATTGGCCTCCAAAGCTTTGCTCTCAATATACTTTACTATCCCTTCAGAAGTTTCTGTCAAATTCTTAGTAAGGTTCTTTTTCAGAAACCCATATTGGCATTATTTAGTCTCTCAGATACACAGAAGTTTGCGCCTTGAAAAGATTTTAGGTTTTATCTTGGCATTACACTCAGAATTTCTTGCTCAAGTTTTCTGCTTCCCCTCTATTAACCTCTCCCAATAATCAGCAAACACATAGCAAAGCTTTAACAATTTCCTGTTGGCTTTCATCTTGTGCTTTATAATTGTTAGCTTTCAAAATGTCTTAATCGATATTGAAATTTCTTTGAAATGTTAGCCTTGAATTGTTAATCCTGAGGAAATTAATCAGAGCCCTTTCACTAGCATTCTTGATCTAAAGGTATGTAAAAAAAAAATGGAGGGGACTGAGGACAGACATTGAAGGAGATCCAGCTCATTAAAATTAAAAATCATTAAGGACAAGGATTGGCATAAAGTAAAAAAGATGGATTTATTTAGCTTATGTAAGTATAATACTTGCTCTTAAACATTTGTCTTATAATGAGTTTTATACCAATGTTAACACATAGAAATTTAAATATATGTTTAAAAAAGTCTGGTATCTATAAATATTGTTATAATACTTTGTTAAATAATTAAGATAAAATGGTATCATATGCCTTTTGATATACGTTTGATTTTTGTCTCTCATCTCCCCACTTTGTGTTGTTATTGTTAGAGAGGACATTATTCATCATCGGATAAGTACTAAAGATAGAATATGTCAGGATATCTAAATACTAAAATAAATGGTAGGATGACAATACTCATGTGAACCAAGGAAAATATACTTTAAACAGTTTTAGTAGCAGCAGTTAACAGGTAACTGGAATCAACTCTCCCAGTGAGAATAACTAGAAATTTAAACAAATATTTTAAAAATAAATTCTGCATAATGGCATTAAAGAAATACCAACACAGTTAGAATTAAAAATGCCTATTTGTCAAAAAAAAAAATCAAAAAGAATGAAAAAATATCTTAAAAAGTTGGAGAAGATAATCATTACTCATGTATTTTAAAATAGACTTGTATCCAGAGTATATTAAGAAGTCCTACAAATCAAGTAAAGAATATAATCAAAATAAAAAACATCCAGCAGACTTGAACAGACACTTCAAAAATGGCAAAAGTTGCTTGCCTTTTTGGTTTCAAAATAATACAATCTAAGACTATAAACAGATACCACTATAGTCAATAAAAATGGCTGAAGTTAAAAAGTTTTCCAATATCAAGTGTAGCTAATGATATAGATAACCTGGTAATCTATTAGAGAGTATAAATTGATGTTGCCACTTTGGAAAGTTGTTTGGTGTTATTACTTAATTTGAATAAATACATACCTTATAATTGGTAATTTCATATATATTATGTATGTATGTGGCAGCGAGAGATGTGCACAAAAACATTATTAAGAAATATACATAGCAAAACATATACATATGAAACAAGCTAAATATCAACATTGGAATAACTACAAATTGATAAACTAAATTTAGCGTATTCATAACAGAATACTTAAATATTGAAATAATAATATATAACAAGGGTCCTCAACCTCTGGGCTGTGGACCAGTACAGGTCCAGAGGCCTGTTAGGAACAGGGCCGCACAGCAGGAGGTGAGCAGTGGGGTGAGCAAGTGAAGCTTCATCTGTATTTGCAGCCACTCCCCAGCACTAGCAACACAGCCTCAGCTCTACCTTGGATCATCAGGCAGTAGATTCTCATAGGAGCACCAGTTTCTGGTGCAAAAATGGTTGGGGACCTCTGATATATAACTATTTGTAATAGTTATATGGCTGGTACAAAATAATACATACTATATGATACTTACATAAAGATTAAAAACATGCTAAAGTTAATCTATGGTGCTAGGAATTAGAATTACCTTCAGGAAAGAGTAGGTAGTAATTATTTTGTGGGTCATATGGGTTTCTGGTTTGCTAGTAAAATTCTTTCTCTTGACTCAGTGGATGTATAAGCAGATTTACTTTGTGATGATTGTTTTTGCTGTACATTTATGACTTATGTACTTTTCTATACTTATGTAACTTCAATTTTAAAAACCTACATTTTTCCACAAAGCTATCTCAGGTAATTTTTAACGTTTCTAATTATTTTTGTTATATCTGCCCACAAGTCAACTAAAGAACTTTTAGTTAAATTTAAATTTTATAAAAATATTTTGAAGGACCATTTGTAATTGTTAAGCAACTGACTTAAAAATAAAAATAAATACAACTTTGGATAACTGGAAAAATTTTCTTTGATACTTTTATTCTCACAACAGCTCTTCCTTACATCATTGAGAAACTAAGATAGCACATCATGATAATGCTATGAAACGACATATGCTTGGTGTTACATAAATTTATGAGTGTTCAGTAGAAAATTAGCATCAAGACCAAATAAGTTCATTAAGCCAACTCTTAACATATATACATTTTAGCATAAAACTGTCGACCAGCTAAATGTAGGTACATATAAAAGTGCACATAAATATATTCATAACTAACTCCAGTAGTACATTATTTAATGAAGTTTATTCTAATTATACGATTAGTTTAAACAGAAGTATTAATTCAGAAAAAAGAAAAATTCTGACTCTAAGAGTAATTTATGATCATTCAGACAATTAGTACGGAAAACATAAGCACCTACAATTATCCTCCACATCTAAATATGATCATAAATAAGTTTTTTTTCCATATTTCTGCTATTCCTTAGTCAGTATAAGCACATTTTTAGTCTGGTTTTTTTTTCCTACTCATAATGGTCTAGTAAGACTTTTACCATGTCATTAAAAATGCACTATAAACATAATCTTTGATGCCTGCCTTTGTCACTGCCTAAACAGAACACATAACCATTGTACTGTGTTTGGCATTCAAGATTTTTGCTACCTTTGAATATTTAAAAAAATACTTGAGATCTAGGAGGAGGATGGCGGACTAAGTAAAAGCAGGGTCCATCTCCTCCCATTTAATTACAACCAAATCATAAAATAATCAATGTGAAGAATCACCAAAGTTCAGCTAATAGTAACACCTAAGTCTGATAATATAAAGGAGCCACATCGAAGCCGGTAGGAGAGGCAAAGTTGGGAATTGGCCTGCGCCCGCACCCACAGGTGGTGGAGGATCAGCAGGAGGGAGAGCAAGGCTGCAGTGGCTCTCCTGAAGGAGAGGGGCGTCCTAGTCTCATTTGAGTGCTCCCCAGCCTAGGGTCCCAGGGAAGAGGAGATTGCAATAACTAGGACTGTGAAAACCAGAGGGGATTCTGGCCATCTGGGTGAGATGAAAGAAGACTGAGTCCCTAGATGCCCTTTTGAAGGACCTATGCAAAGGCTTTCTGACCTGCGGACATGCACCCAGGACACCGGCAGTGGGTCGGAGGCCTGTGTGAGATTCATCCTGAGAAAATCTGCATCACCTGGCACCAGAATGAGGACAGAAGGACAGCCGCCATGTGCCTTAGTCTGGCCCCCCACACCAGTTTGACTGTGCAGACACCTCCCACAGAGCCATTAGGAAAAGCTGGTCAGAGGGGATCAGCCCGCCCCACCCAACCTGCAGATTGCCCACGGCATTTGTTGCTGGATGGCTGCCAAGCCCTGCCTCGATCCAGAGTCAGGCATTCCCAGCGGGTGGCCAACCCTATAAACCATATTTCCCAGATAGGGTCAGGCAGATCACTGTTGCCAACAGGAACTTGGGAGGATCTCAGGGACCTGTGGGCCAGTCCCAGACAGAGGCTGGTCTTACTATGATCTGGGGCTTCTGCGGAAACTTGCAAACGGTTATCAAAGTTAAAACAAGACTGAGGCTGTATTGATCTGACTGCCTTGTTTCTCTGAGACCCCGCCCCACTCTACCCACAGATTGCCCCAGGTGGCTCACTGACAGTGAACTGCCATAGTCCTACCCCTCCCCCAATCCTTCTCTCCCAATCCACACAGGCTACAAAATGGATGGCACAAGGCAGGCACTGAACGGAAATCAGTGGCAAGCAGACTTTTGCGGCTTGTGAGAGTTGCAATATTATATCTGGGGAGTGCAAAGGTCTGTGAGACCGCACCCAGATGGCAGCTGGTCTCACTGTGATCTGTGACTACACCAGGAAAAGCCAGGCACAGAAGCTGCTGCAAAACAGATTGTATTGGCCAGACAGACCTGATCTCCCAGAGATCCCACTTCACCCAAGCCACAAAGTGCCTGCAGCCCACTGACAGGCATACTCCTGCGCCCTGTTTGGCTCTGGGGTTGTACAGTCTGCAGGCGACAGACCTTGGCTAGCACAGTGAGCACATTTCGAGGAAAACACTTGTAGACAGACAGACCACTGCTGCCTATTCGGGCTGCAATATCTCTTGAGGGGATTGCAGGGGTCTGTACTGGCCCAATGGCCCTTGACTCCCTGAGCTCTACCACATCCAATACACAAAGTGCCTGCTACATGTTGATAGGCAGCTGCCCCTGCCCTGGGGTAGTGTATTCAGGCCCAAGGTACGCAGCAGCTGACATTGCCATGAGTGGAACTTGTACAGGGAGCCATAGAGACAGTATTGGCACATAAACTAACACTGCGATGGCAGGGGGAAATTTACTCAACAGATCTAGGAGACTCTTAGTGTCCCTGAGCCACCCAACATGCATATCACCCTGATATCAAACTATACTACAAGGCTACAGTCATCAAAACAGTATGGTACTGGCATGAAAACAGATACATTGATCAATGGAACAGAATAGAAAGCCCAGAAAAAAATCCATGCCTATATGCTCAGTTAATGTATGACAAAGGAGGCATGAATATACAATGGGGCAAAGACAGTCTCTTAAATAAATGGTGCTGGGAAAATTGGACGAATACATGCACATTAGAAAAGAAGCTGGGGCAGCTTCTTATGCCATATATGAGAATAGACTCAAAATGGATTAAAGAGTTACATGTAAGACCTGAAACCATAAAACTTCTAGAAGAAAACATAGGCAGCAAACTCTCTGATATTACTAATGGGAATTTCTTTTCACACATATCTCCTCTGGCAAGGGAAACAAAAGAAAAATAAACAAATGGGACATAACAAACTAAAAAGTTTTTGTACAACAAAGGAAACCATCAAAAAATCAAAAAGACAAGTGACTGTTTGGGAGAAGATATTCACTAATGATACATCTGATAAGGGGTTAATATCCAAAATATATAAAGAACTTATACAACTCAACAACAACAACAATGACAATAAAAAACAATCCAATTTAAAAAAGGAACAGAAGACCTGAACAGATAGTTCTCCAAAATGGAAATACAGATGGCTAATATAAAAAGATGCTCAAGGTTGGTAACCATCAGAGAAAGAGAAATTAAAATCACAATGAGATATCATTTTATACCTATTAGAATGGCTTTCATCAATAAATCAAAAAACAAGTATTGGCCAGGATGCGGAGAAAAGGGAGGCCTCAGACATTGTTGGTTGGATTAAAAATTGGTACAGCAGCTATGGAAAACAGTATGGAGTTTCTCAAAAAATTAAAAATGAATATGATATACCTTTTGACTCAGTAATCGTACTTCTAGGTATTTAGTCAAAGAAAACCAAAACAATAATTCGTTCAGATCTATACATCCCAATATTCTTGGCAGCACAATTTACAATAGCCAAGATATGGAAGCAACTTAAATGCCCATCAACAGACAATTGGATAAAGAAGTTATGGTTCATATATACAATGGAATATTACTCAGCCATTAAAAAAAATGAAATCCTACCATTTACAATGACATGGATGGACCTAGAGGTTATAATGCTGAGTAAAATAAATAAGACAGAGAAAGATAACTACTGTATCATTTCACTTATATGCAGAATCTAAAAAACAAAAAGAACTAATCAAAAACAGACTCACAAACATATAGGACAATTTGGTGACGATGGAGGGGAAGGGCCTTGAGGGACTGGGAGAATGGGATGAAAGGTTATAGAAGCACAAATTAGTAGTTGACAGACGATCACGGGGATGAGAAGAACAGCATAGGGAATGCAGTTAGCATTAATATGTTGTTTATGTAGATGGCCAGGGGAGGGAGGGAGGAATTGGGGGGATCGCTTTGTGAACTATATAGATATCTAACCAATGTACTGTATACTCAATACTAATTAAAATAATATTTTTTCTTTAAAAAGGATCTGTCATTTAAAAACACTTGAAAGTAATATTTTATTAGAATATGTGTTAATCGAAAGTGGAAATGTTGGAGTAAAATAGTTTATAGGTTTTCATAGATTCATTTCATTAAATTACTTAATTTCTAAAACCATTTAGAATTCCTAAAATGTATTATATTATCAAGATTGCCTGTTTTAAGTTTACTAATGTTTGCTACTATAGATACTAAAAATGGAATATAACAGTGGCTTTTAATTGTTATTATTTGATAATTAACTTTAAATATTAACATTTTAATGAAAAATTAAACATTTTAAATAGTACTTAAGCTGCTACATTATCTTCCTTCTACATCAAACCCTCATTATTTATGGCCAGTTGAAAAATTATAAAATCACTAATGTCTTAATTCTTGAGAGAGCTAGTATATATAAACATGTAGATCAGTACTTTTTAAAATTAACTAATGAAATTTTCAAGTATTTTCAAAGTAATTACTCTAGTGTTCTTGGTTTTAGGGGTCATATTTGGTAGTTTATATTTTCTTAGAAAACTCCTGATTTAATTTATTTAATTCTGAACAAGTTGTTTTCTTAATTTTATTTTGAAACCATATACCTATGGTGTTTCTTTCATTTAAATTTCCAATTTTGTGGAGAATATTATACTTTTGTTCTTTTTCCTTGATAAAGTAATATGTTTAGTAAATTTCTGCTTTGTTTTTTGAAGGACAAGTTTTAATTGTAATTTTTTACCTATTGTATATATTTGTTTTCATCTAACTTTTTCTTTTAATGTTTTATTATCTTTCTTATTAACCTGTTTTGCTTTCTCAATATTTTGAAAACTATCAGTTGCCAAAATATGTTGTACTGTTTTGCTGCAATTTCACTAGATGAAAATGTACACTTTTATTGATATGCCAGTATTTTGAATGATGGCACAGAAATTACTAGAAACATAGGAAAATAGATACTTGTAAAATGATTAATTTGTCATCTATTCTCTACATGTTTTTAGTACTGATTCCACACGAGGTACACAGATGTGATAATGGGACAATGATTTTATGCATGAGGAAGAATTTTTAACCCCAAGTAAACCTATTTATGATTTTACTAATTTACGGCAACAAAGACCTGCACTAGAAGAAAAGACCTGCAAGATCTAACACATATAAGAAATTACTTAGGAAAACTTTCCAAATAAAAATGCGACTTGTTGAAATCATTAATTGTAAATTGTACCTAAAATAATTTTAAAATATTTTAACATAATTAGTGTAAGTTTTCAGAAAAAAAGGGATGAAGGGTGCCAGATAACTCTTAACATTTTAAATGCATGAGTAGGTATTTATTTCCACATTAAAATATTCTAGATAATATAAATTTTTGAAAAAATGTAAGATGGTATTTACATTTTTTCCGTCTGCTGATCTGCTGTTTTTAATTACCCTAATATCAAGACATAAGTTTCCAGAACAAAATATTTTCTTATATTTTACTGTTTCCTTAATGCACTTCAAAATACAAGTCTGGGTCATTATCTCTCATTGTTTTGATACTTTTAACACAGAAAAACAAAATGACTTAGGTTTTTGTATGCTATGTTTCAGAAAAATAGAGTATTTAAAGGAGTAGGCTTCAAAGAAAAAGTACAGGTTTCACCTCAGTGGAAACTTTTATAGGGTTTTTTTTTTAAATCAAATATCTAAAAGTCATATTATTTAATGTAATCCTATTTTTTTCAAAGATGTGAAGGTATTTTTTTGGCAGCATGAGCAAGCGCTAGGAATGAATTTTTTTAATGGCTGACAAGGATTTGATATGTAAGAGATGTAGCCAAGCAGGGCAGTCAAGACAAGTAGCGTTGTTTTTTTTTTTTTTTTTGTCATTGCTTGTTTCTTTGTTTTTAGGGTGGGGAAATTGTTTGTTTTTATTTTACTTCTTAGACATTAAACATTAATAAAAATAATATTATTTTAAATGAAGTATTTCACTAATGGGAAATTTCCAAGTTATGTCACCATTAGAAATTTTGATTTGGCAAAGTTACATAATTCAGGGATTGAATGTAAATCAATAGCTATGAAATTGTAATATTTAAATATATGTATTTAGTAAAATCACTGTTAAGAAATATCTCTGGTAGGTAACTCAGAAAATGCTAACATTTTCTGCAGATACTTGAATTGGTTTCTGATTAGGTTCTTAAACTTTACAATATTTTATTTTAATACATAGTTACATAACATGCTATTTATTTCCATTATTTTAAATATTAATTAGAAAAATGTAATAAAATATATCTCATTCAAAATAAACTGTAGTTATAAAACAAAATTCCTTTAAAAATTAATGTATAATAATCAAATATAAATCAATGTATTAGTTATCAATTTAGTCAAATATATTTGAATATTACTAATTTTAAATAGGTATTTACTAGTGACCACATATGTTGGCATAACTATGCAAAGCACAACAAATTATAAAAGTAAGAAATCACTGCCTTCAACATGTTTGAAACTTAAAATTGGAATGGGTTATAAAAAAATGTAAGCACAAAGCAACTTGCAGTTTGAACATGGTGCAGCCATAAAGCAACTAAAATAGAAACTATTATGGATTCAAATATAACAAACATCACTACAGATTATAAAGAGGGAAATGGAACGCATATATATTAACAACGTGTTCTTCAAGATGATTATTTGAAATCGAAGATGAGGTCAATTATATAGCAATATGGAGAAATGCAATATGGGAAGTCTTCAGGGAGAATTATAAGCAGAACCTTGAAGTTTAAAAAAGATTTGAGTAGGTAGCACCATGAGAAAGGAGGTGTCAGAAATAAATTTGCCTGAAATTGAATGGTTTATTCAAGGGAGGTGTTGGAGATATGATGTGAAAAACTCCTGAAATGTTGCCTGGCAGGCCTTGTAAAAGAGCAGATAGATCATAGTAATGGTCTTTGGGTTCTGCCATTTTTGTCACTTATTAACACCCCCCAAACAGTAAGAACTACCACTTATTGAAAACTACAGGCACAGTTCAATCATATCACATATACTAATTTACTTAGTTCCTACAAAAACTTTATTAAATATATGTAAATATATGTAAGTACACACATGTACTTATGTGTCAGGCACTATTCAAATGACTTTGCATGACTTATGTTGCTAAATCTTCACAACTACGATATAGAAATTATTTTTATCCCTGGTTTATAGATTTATAAATAATTTAGAAACGGAACCTCAAAAGATCCTGAATAGCCAAAGCAATCTTGAGAAAGAAGAACAAAGCTGGAGGCATCATACTCTCTGATTTTAAACCCTTATAAAGCTCTAGTAATTAAGACGGTATGGTACTGGAATAAAGACAGATCTGCAGAACAATGGGAAAGAATGAGAGCCCAAAAATAAACCTGTCTGTATATGGTCAGCTAATTCATGACAAAAGATCCATGAATATCAATGCGGAAAAGACAGTTGCATCAATAAATGGTGTTGGGAAAACTGGACCGCCACATGCAAAAAAAAATGAATGAAGTACTATCTTAGACTATACACAAAAATTAACTCAAAATTGATTAAAAACTTAAATTTAAGAGATGACACCATAAAACTCCTTGAATAAAGCATAGGCAGTAAGCTCATGGACATAGGTCTTGGTGATATTATTTTCTAATCTGACACCAAAAGCAAAATTAACAAAAGCAAAAGTAAAAAAGTGAGACTCCATCAAACTGAAAATCTTCTGCATGGTGAAGGAAACCATCAATAGAATGAAAAAGGAACCTATCAAATGAAGAAAGTTCTTGCAAATCACATGTATAATTAAGGTTTAATATCCCAAATATATGAGTACTCAAACAACCCAGTAGCAACAAAAACAATCTGATTAAAAAAAGGGCAGAAAATGTGAATAGACATTTTTCTAAAGAATACCTACAGATAACCAACAGGTACATGAAAAGATGCTCTACATCAACACCAGAGAAATGCAAAGCAAAACCACAGTGAGATAGCACCATACACGTTAGAATGACTACTTTTTTAAAAGAGGAGAAATACAAGTGTTGGCAAGAATGTGGAGAAATGGGAACCCTTGTACAGTGTTGACGAGAATGTAAATTGATACTGACACTAAGAAAAACAATATGGAGGGTTACAAAATTAAAAATATCACTACCATATAATCCAATAATTCTACTTCTTGGTGTATATCCAAAGAAAATAAGAGCATTAATTCAAAAAGATAAATGTATCCACATATGTATCACCACAGCATTATTTATAATAGCAAGATATAGAAGCATCCTGTGTCCATCAGTGGATGAATGGATAAAGAAATTATGATTATACACACACACACACATACACACACAAAGGAATATCTAGCCATAAAAATGAATGAAATCTTGCCATTTGTGACAACATGGATAGACTTTGAGGTTATTATCCTATATGAAATAAGTCAGACAGAAAAAGACAAATAGCACTTGATCTCTTTTATAGGTAGAATCTGAAACACGTATAAAAGCTCACAGATATAGAGGACAGATTGGTGGTTGCCAAAGGCGGAACATGGAAGTAGGAGAAACGCAGAGTCTCTAAAATATATGATTAAATTTTACCAGATATGCAGTGAGGCAGGTAAATGTGACTATGAAGAAAAAAAAAGTCAAAGTCAATAGAATTAGTTACCCAGATGCCTCCATTTTGGAATTACCAGAAAATAAATTTTAAACAGCTATTATAATTTCTTTAATAATTTAAAATTAAAGATGCCCATAATGAGTGAATATTTGGGGAAACTCAGCAAAGATCTGGAAATAAAAATGAACAAGTACAGTATTTAAAATATTTGTTGTATTTTATACAGCAACCTTATCCTGAAATTGATAAGTTATACTTTCTGTCTTTTTTTAAATCAATCTTGCTAGAAAGTTATCAATTTTATTAACTTTCCAAAAGAAACAAATTGGAGGATGATTGACTTTATGATTTATACATTTCTTAAAATTTAAGATTGATTGAAAATCTTCCAAGCCATTCTATTTTGAAAATTCAATGATGTAGTATTCACATAGAAACTTTCACTACATTGAATAAATACTGATGTTGTCTTTTCATTTTCATTCAGTTCTATTTGTTTCTAATTTTATTTGTAATTTCAGTTTTATCTAATGTACACTGTTAATTTTCAAATATATGGAGATAGATTTTTTTTTTTGGTTTATAATTTAGTTCTATTGTGGCCAGGAAACATACTTTGATTGATTTGATAAACTAGGGTTTTCTTAAATGTATTGAGACATGTTTTATGTCTTCACAGGTAGCCCATTTTGGTGTATATTACGTGTGTATTTAAAAATAAAAACATTCTGGGGTTTTTTTAGATGAATTTTTCTATAAGTATTAGATCTACTTGTTGATAGAGGTGTGCAAGTCTTCTTTATCTTTGCTGATATTCCAGATTAATTTTGGTAGGTGGCTGGAGACAAAATATGAGTACTCTGAAAAGAAGACCATAAATAATCCAATCCAAAGAAAAGAAAGAAAAATATACTAAATGTATGAACAGAATCTCAGTGTACTGTAGAAAAATAATCAAGTGGCATCAAGTGCTAGACCATACATATAATTAGGATCCTGAAGTAACAGAAGAGGGATAATGGGATGAAAAAATTATTTAAATAGATAGTGGTTGAAAATTCCTCGTTTGATGTATTTTCACCAATGTGAAGATCTAAAAATCTCAGTGGATCCCAAACAAGACATATATAAAGAGTATTATATACATATATAAAAGGGTCAATTTATCAGTTAAGACATATAATGCTGATAAAAATATAGTGAAAAATCTTTAAACAGTCAGAAGGAAAAAAAATACATTATATTGAAGATATCGATGACATAAATGATGGCTGATCTGATGGCTTATGTATCACAAACATTGGAAGCCAAAATAATTTTTAATAATATTTTAATATCTTAAAATGCAAGAAAAAAGTCTTAAATCTATAATATAACAAATACCCTGCAAAAATTAAGACAAATATTCTTTCAGACTAAATGAAAATAACAAATTAGAAACTAAAATCATGTGAATTTAATATACTTTATAATAGGTTTTATCATATATGAATGTGCAAAATATTTGTCATCAATAGCAAAAGAATAATGTGAGTTTAAATGGGATTTTAGTCTTGTAAATTTGTTACATTTTGAAAGAACTGGCGCATTGTCATCCCTAATTATTTTGTAATAAGTTGAGAACAAATACTAAATAGGTACAAAATCCATAGCTAAAATGGCAAATGAGAAGTATGGTGGAATACCAGAAAATATTCAACTAATCCAAAACAAGCATAAAAAGGGAACAGATGAGAAAACTAGATTACAAATAAAAAGATTATAAAACAGTCATATTAATAATTACAGTATATGTAAGTAGACTAAACACTCCATTAAAAAAGGCTGTGATTATGACAGGATAATAAAAAAATACATGACTGTATGATATCTACAAGAAATATAGTTTAAATGCTAAGTACAAAATGTTGAAAGCAAGAAGACAGAAAAAGACATAATATGCAAACGTTAAAAACAATGATGCTAATGTGGCCACATAATTTTCTGATAAAATAGACTTTGAGAATGGCACTAATACCAGAAAGAAATGGAGACATTTTATAATAATGAAAGAGTAAGTTCATCAGTAAGCCATAACAATATTCTCACACATATGATAGAATATTAAAAACACGTTAAGCAAAAATTTATGTAAATAGGAGACAGACAAATACACATACATAGCTGGATATTTTAACAATACTTCATAAATGATAGAGCAACTGGAAAAAAGTTGTTAAAGATCTGGAAGATATCCAAACAGCCAAATACAAATTCAAGTTCACATGGAAAATAAGAATAGATTGTACGCTGGACCATAAAATATGTGAAAATATATTTCAAAAGACTATAACAATATACATATTTTCTGACTAAAGTGAAATTTAATTAGAATATCCAGATATTTGGATAGTCAATAACAGATTGCTAAATAACTAATGAGTCAAAGAAATATCATAAGAGAAACTAGAAAATAATATGAAGGGAATGAATAAAAAACATATCATATCCTAATTACGTAATTATCTCACTCAATTCAGGGAATGCATTTGAAAAAATCAACACATTGATTAAAAGGTTATGCAAGATTAAAGGAGAACATCCTTAAATTGACCTAAAAAAGGTACTAATGACCTCAGCTAATGCTATACTTAATGTTATAACAGAATGAAAAAAAGGCAAGAATATCTTCTCTCTGCCCTTCTATTCAGTATCATATTAAAAGTCCTTACTGTGCATCCAGCGAAACAAAAAAAATAAAGGAATAGACATGGGACAGAAAAAATTAAACTGTATTCTCAGTCAACTTGTAGAAAACCCTAAGCTCCAAAATAACTTACTAGACCTAAAATAAATTTAGAAAGTTCAAAGAATATAAAATAAATTTTTAAAAAATCAATTAACCTTTTATATACTTGCATCCAAAAAATGTAAGCTGTAATTAGAAAATAATTACATTTACGAAAAGATGACTAGTATTAAAACTTTGGAATAAATTTAATAACATTTGTGCAACTCTTCTACACTGTAAACCAGAACTATTGCTGAGAGGAATAAAGAAGATTTGAATAAATGGAATGACATATTATCTTAATGAATTAGAAGACTCAAAATTGATAGATAATAGTTATCCTTAAATTGATTTATAAATTTAGAAGCACAGCAATTAAAACCTCTACATTTTTAATAGAATTAAAGGTGGTTCCAAATTTTATGAAAATTTAATGACAGAAGAGTAGTTCAAATAACCCTTGAAAAATAATAATGTTGGAAACTCAGATCCTCAAAGCTTTACCCTAAAGGGGCAATAATGGAGACTGTGGGACTGGTGTATATAAATTAGCTAATAGGAAAAAGGAGAGATTCCAGAAAAAAATATGTACATATATATAGTCAATCAACATTCAACAAAAACACCAAAGTATTTCTATAGGAAAAAGAAAGTCTTTCTTTCTCTTTCTTTTCTTTCTTTTCTTTCTTCCTTCCTTCCTTCCTTCCTTCCTTCCTTCCTTCCTTCCTTCCTTCCTTCCTTCCTTCCTTCTTTCTTTCTTTCTTTCTTTCTTTCTTTCTTTCTTTCTTTCTTTCTTTCTTTCTTTCTTTGTATAGCTGGTATGTAATCTTATATTGGTTATATTATTTTCAGGTGTACAATATAAGAAAGACTTTGCAAATAGTTTTGGAAGAACTAAATTCACATATAGAAAATCCCTTAACTTACCATCATGCCAGATAAAAAAATTAATTCAATAGAGATATTGGCCTAATACAAAAGCTAAACTACTAAAGATTCTATAACTGAACAGGGAGAATATATCTTCCCAATCTTAAGGTAGGTAAAACCACAAACCTTGAAAGATATGATAAATTATACTGTCAGAATTAAAACCTTCTTATGTAATTATACTATTAAAAACATAAGTCAAAGAAAAGAAGAGATTATATGCAATGACAAGAGATCTGTATCTGGTGAGAATATAAAATTGTGCAACCACTTGGGAAAATAGTCTGGCTTTTAAATTTTTTAAAAAATAAAGAAATATACACTTACTCAGTTATCTAGTGATTCTACTAAGCTATTTAACCGAGAAATAAAAACTTATGTCCAGAGAAAAACATTATAATAATGAGTGAAAAGCTTTAATTATAATAGTCAAACAAAATAAAACAAAAACTATGTCCATCAACAGGAGAATAAACATATTATGGTGTGTTCCTACTATACGCTACTACCAAGCAACAAAGGAGAATAAACTACTGATATATGCAATGACATGCATGAAAAATTTTAAAAACCTTATGTTGAGTGACAGAAACTCAAATCAAACATGTACATAAGATATTATTTCATTTTTACTAAGTTAACAGACAAAACTAATCTATCATGAAAAAAAAATAATTGGGGTATGGTTGCCAATGCTGTGTAAGAGGATGGCTAAGGAAAGTTTCTGGAGTGATGTTCATATTCTACACCCTGATGGGGGTGTGGAGTTACGTGAGGCTATTTACATGTCAACATTCATTCAGTTTTGCACTTCGGTTCTGTGCATTTCACAATGTGTAACTGAGGGAGAGGAAAGGAAGTGGAAAGGTAAGAAGAAAAACTTAATTCTCTACAATAATATAATGATTTCAAACTTTAGTCTTAGGGACAGATAACATTTTAAAGACAGTAGGACCAAAACAGATTGCTAACTGTCGTTCTGCCAATAATAGGCATTTTAAAATGTACTCACTCATACACAAGTTCTGAGAAATCTTTGGTCTTTCTAGTAAAGTTTTTGAAATGTTATTTAACACTTAAAAATGTATAGTATAAACCTCTTACCACATATTTTATAGAGTGGCATCATTCTTTAAATATTATTTGCAAAAATGGCATTTCTTTACATTCTGCTATCTTAGTTGTTTTCCTTCTCTTTACATCTATAAATGGTACATTTTGTATAAATGATATATTTTGTGATGAAAATATATGCTATTGCCAGTAGTTACAACCTGTCAAATTTAGAATCTACATGAATGAAACATTACTTGCCTCTTCCCCAATTATTTTTTCTGAGGGAAACAGATTATAGTAAAGATTAGTAAACAATATTCCAATAGTTGCGATTAAACAGAACACTGAAGTGATTACCAGGCACTATGTCTTACCACTTCTTCCCTATCACTAAGGGCATCTTGACTTAGTTCTCTTTTGAAAGCTGAATGGGATGTGAGGAATATGTCCTTCCAAAGTCTGAACAAAATAAGACCGATTTTAAAGTGAGAGAAATTAATCTCAAATGGCTCCATACTTCTTTCCTTCAGGGATTCATCCCAATTCAGGTAGCTTATATGCAGTGTCCCATACATGTGGAGACCATGGGGAGGTAACAGTGTCAAGTGCAATGTGGCTAAGGGCATTTTCTATGGAAGCTGACATATGGCAAGACATCCATCTTCTCTACCAGTCTTTGGACAGTAATAATGGGACTCATAGGTCGCCGCTTCGACCTCCTCACTATGATACTGTCAGAGCTTTCTTAGGTCTACTTGCTTTTTATGCTACATCTGTGACATCTCTGTTTCCTCCCTGATATTCCTCTTTCCACTATAACAAACCCTCCACAAGGGAGCTCTTCTTAGTCCAAGCTACACAAAATATCTTCTTTGCATTAGCACGCATTCTCCCCATTGATTTTACATTCTTTTTTTGAAATTTAAAGTTCAAGGATTTTACTTTCTTTAATTCTGCTTTTTGTTATGTCACTCTTTCTCTGAAATATCCTATCTCACTGAGCTAAAAACTGTAAGTACAATAAATTAATGTGGACATATAAAAAAATCCCCAAACAAATCTCGATATGTCGAAACATTATTGTATAACAATATACATCATATGTGTATGTGTGTGTGTGTGTGGTGTGTACACACACACACAATCTTCTTCAAATAAAGTCTGAACTAATCAGAGCAGATAAATACCTGCATGGTGAGACTTCTATATACTCTTCCAACTACATCCTCTCTTCAAATACTCAACTCCAGCCCCTTTGAACTTTTTCAGTTCTCAAATACTCCAAGTGATTTGCTTTCAGAGCCTTTACACATCATTTCCCTACCAGAAGTGACTGCCACTGCTCAAATTCACACATACCAGCAAATCTCACATCTTTCTTGATACTGAAAAGAGAAGAAATATTACTTAACTAAATCCACACCACTTCTGACCATAAATCCCTTTCTCTTGTCCTTCAATCGTGGAAATAACCACAATAAAATTTCATTTAAACAACACGAAACTTTTAAGTTCATTTGAAAACATTTGAGGCAATGATAGAAAATTATTTTGGTCAAGAGTTGCCTTTTAAAATAATAAAAAGAAGCATGGATATGTCTGTATCTCTTAGGTTACTGAGTACTAGGAGTAGTCAGAAGGACTTTAGAGGCACACGTTTCCTCCCCCTTCAACCAACAACAACAAAAATATTCTGCTGAAATGTCCATGAAAGCAATCAATCCTCAGTACAGGCCTACCCTGGTTCCTTTATTTTGGAAGTCTTCTCACATTGCCATGGACCCAAGATGTCTATGCTCTGGATTTGTGCCAAGATCTGTTTTCTCTTAGTGAAACAGAAGGCCTAGCCTGAGATTTGCCTGGCCTAATCAGAGATGTGTCTTTGGGTCTTGGGATCAACTTTCTCTCAAGTCATTTCTAACATAATAGTCACATAAAATTAGGTTCATGGAAATTTACTCATATTATGGTTTCTGTATAGATATTGGAAAAAAATAAACGTATGTTCACAACATTAAAACATTGGGTCATCATCTAAATCATTGTCTCAGAAAGCACTGCTATCAGGTTAATTTTTCGATTATAAATATGGCAATGGCTATATATTTGTAAAGTGCAAGCAATAGGTGCAATGAATGCTCCATAATAAACTGTGCATTAAAGAGCATTAATGATTTTATTGGAGTAAATTTTCTAATGAATGTATTCTGGTTTCTAGTTAAGAATGTAGAATATGTTTTGGAAGGGTTTGAAAATCTTTAAAAGAAAATGCTGAGAAACAATTTTTGATTTATAGTGAAATAAATAGAGCATTTTTCAGGTTTAGAAATTCTCTACTCAGTGATATGGCTCCATAAAGACAGAGCCTCATAAATTATTGGGATAATTTCATTCAGAGTTCAGGTTTATTACACTGAGGCTAACATACTGGAAATAATCCTTAGGAAAACAATAGCAATCTGGCCTGTCTTATGAATAGATGAGAAAGCGGGTCAGGAGCAATTTACTAATTCACTCAGCAGTAAAGATAATTACTGTTTTTAATGATAATGTACTACAGGCTGATCTAATTGGTTCATGCCTCATGTTTAAACTGTTCTAGCTTAATAAGTGCAAGAACATTATATTTACTTTGCTGGGTCTAAAAGCCCATGATAGTAAAAATTGACCTTTAAATGATCCCCTGTGCAGTTCTGTACTATTTGTTTTGGATTATTGGAAGTCCTGGATATTTTTAGCTAAAATGTGTACTTGTATATTTTCATAGGTCCTCGTTTCCTGTATTGTGCCTATAAGACACACAGAAGACATTAAGCAAAGCATGGTCTCAGAAAGCACACACCAGAAAATTAAAAGGAGAGGACTGTTTAAACTATGTGAATTAGGAAAACAGTGTCAGAAAGAACTTTAAGCTTTTTTAGCTAGATCCCTTTCTGCGGAACTAGTGAATTCCATCCATTTTTTTCTCAGTCACGTCAGATTAGTGCTGTGTGGCGTAAACTGTTGTATTTATAACATCAAAAATGTCATGCTGGGCATGGGTTTACTTTCAACTAAGAATTGGTAACTTTTTGTTTCCTCATTATCATTTACAGGCAATAATTTTGTGGCAGTATATCATAATGCTAGAATGTCAGCCAGGTGCTGAGAGCAATGCTAAGATCCTCCCTCGCACCATCACCTTAGCTACAGGACTGAAACCCTCATTTCCCCAGATGTTGGGTCTATTGTTAGTGAACACCTTACAGCTCAGCCTCTTCGTGAAGATTGTCCTCAGCTCAAGTTGTTTCACCCACGGTCATGTCACTTTCCAGAAGCAGCATATATCTGATGACTAATCAATATTCATGATATTGTCTGCACAAACTACTTGCTTTAATTCAAGCCAATTGTACGGGACCATTTTAGCTCCTGGACTCAGAAACTCAGTAAAATTTTTTTTGACCGTATGATAGCTCACATACTTCCTCTTTGCAGCCCTGCTTCTTTTACTTCTAGACAGTATCCAGGAGACTTAGAATGTTCCCAAATTACCTTCCTGCTTGCACATTTCCCCAGAGTAAATATCTGATATTTACATGTAAATATACTGGATATCCTAACCCATAAAGCTACATGGTTTTTAAACTTTCTCAGCTTCCTAGAGGAGCTAAAAAGGTTTATTTGTGTTTGTTTTTTTGTTTCTTTTTGTTTTTATTTGTATTAGGTTCATTGATTATTCTTTTCCAAACTACTGTCTTCAATACGTATTTCTCATTTAACTTTTATAGCAGTGGTTGGACAAAGATTATGAGCAAATTATCATAATCTTTTTATGTCAACAGTTGACATGAATAAATGTCCTTTAAATAAAATCCAAAATGTTAAAATTAACTCAGATTTGAATTTGTATGTATCTTTTCTTTTGAATTTCCATTTATCTTTTCTTAAATTTGCCTCAATCACATCATTAAGAATATTTTGGAATATACCAATTTATATTCCCAAAGTACTATGTTCCATGATTTATTTGTACTTAGAGTTTCAGATTTATTTTTTCCTAGGGGGAAAAAAAAAACACTCAAGCTTCAAGAGAAAAAAACTAATAATGAAGGATAAAAGAGAATATAGCTCTTACTAAAATTTAAACTTTGAATATATAATCTTGGCGATTCTTCTAATGCTAATAAATACATCATTATCATATGACAGTTGTGCTAACGCACATATGGAAAAAACATTTGTTTCCCTTAGTTTCATAAATAGTCTTACTGTAACTGCCACCCCCTCGAAAAAAATCTTAATACTTTTCCAGGTTTTAGGTTGTAAATTTAACATTGAGAAAAAACAGTCCTTCCTCATTAAACTGATGTACTCCAGATAAAATTGTCTCCACCTACTCCAGAGGTAGAGCTTGTGGCTGCAGCTACCTCAAGCTCATTAGAGGACACTATTGCTCAGTCTCAGTGAAAGTAAAGATGGACATGTGATCCAAGCCAACCAAAACCAATCTGAATATTGCTTCAATGACTGGGAAGAAGTGTTATCCTTCTTTTCTATTAACCTTAGGGCAATTCAAAACTAGTTGGCTCCAGGCCACCTTGCCACCAGAAATTAAAAGTATTCTGAGAATGTGGCCAACTCATAAAACAGAACATATAGCTGAGCCAAGATTTGGAAAAAATCAGTTCTGGCATAATTATCTAAATCCATGTTTTCTTCCAAGCCTGAAACTAGAATAATTCCTGGACTATTTTACTATACTTTTTTTTCTTTCTTAAAATAGTATGGTTCCCCCCCCCCAAAAAAAAATCTTGTCAGAATTATGTCATGTCATGAAGATTTTCTAAAAATTATCTAAAATAATTCATACATTTATTTTTATCATCTCAATAACATGTGTAATATACATTTTCCAGGATCACTGTGTTTTAAATATATGGTATATAGTATGCGCTTAGGGAGTACTACATATATAAATCTGCCTCTCTTGTATATGAGTTGGTGATATCTTTGAGTCTTTGCTTCTGCTTCTGTTTGCATTTAGAACATAAGGGCAGGAGGTTGGATTGAGATATTAAGAATGGATCAGTTCTTGAGGTATATTAAGAATAGTGGAAAAAAGAAAACTCGAAATGTTAATATTACCTTATATTCTTTCTTTTAATTTACCCACCAAATTCAGCAGAGTATGACTTGTACGTTTTTCTATAACATGGCTCACAACTATATTTTTCAACTCTGTGAATATTATAATTTTCTAGAGTGCTATTTAAAATTCCATTGCTGATCAGGAGTAAAAAATGCTGACTGACTTCTATTTCTGCATGCAAGAAACTTAGAAACCACCACTCCATGCTAATAACAAGCAAAAAGCAGAACAAAATGTAAAAACCAACAACTCCTCTAGGAGAGCTTGGGATGCAGGGCAAATAGAAGCTCCCAAGATTGGAGAGACCATCAGGCAAATGCAGAGAACAACTTACCTGAGCAGAGAGATTCAGGAGGAGAAACTGCCAGGAGAACCAGTGCTAAAGGCAGGAAAACAAAAGCTGCAATTAAGTAACTGCTGGAGGCTCAGCATAGATCGGTCTGAAAGTTAAAAATTCTAGGGCGACACTACATAGGGTAGAGCCAACAATTTTGAGATTTACCTTCAGGAGCTAGATCAGCTCCCATGGTGTATATTAATATCAGAGGAAAATCCTCTCCTACTTCCAGCAGGAGGAGGAGAGGAAGAGAAGCCATTTTGAAAGACATCAGAGCACTCTGTTCTTATCAAGGCCTGACCTCAGGAGAAACTAATTAAGCAGAGCTTGACATGCCGGGGTATTATCAGAGCCCAGCTCACCTTGAGAAGAGAACTATTCAACTCCAGTGAGATCTAAACTTCTACCTGGCAGAAGGGAAATACAATTGACCCTTGAACAACATGGGTGTGAATTTCGCAGGTTCAGTTATAAATGATTTTTTTTTTCAATAAATTTCGTTAACCTTTCATATCCAGGGGTTTTGTATCGCGGATTCAACCAACCACAGATCAAAAATACAGCTTTCAATCTGTGGTTTGTTGAATCCGGGGATGTGAAGCACTGACTTTAAAGTCAAAAGTTATATGTGGCTATTCGACCAAATAGGTGTTAACACGTCTACCCTCGTGCTGTCCAAGGATCAACTATACTCAGCGCTAGCCCAGCCTAAGTATCCTCTCCCACAAAATGGGGGAAAGCTAGAGATAAAAAAAAAAAAAAGCAAAAACAAACAAACAAACAAAAACCACTGTAACAGGCCTAAAGAATGCCTTCATGAATAGATCAGAGACCAAAAAAAAAAAAAAAAAAAAAAAATCAAAACAAAAAAAACCCAAAACAAAACAAAACCCAAAAAAAAAAAAAAAAAGAAAAAGAAATCCAAGGACCCTGGGACAGTTAAGAAAGGTGTAACATATATATAATGTATGACTGGAATGCCAGAAGGAGACTAGAGAGAACAAAAGACCTATTTGAAATAATGACTGAGATTTCTTCAATGTCAGATACACTATAGACCCAAAAAGTTCGGGGAATACCTGACAGGATAAATGCCAAAAACTACACCTAGACACATTATTTTCAAATTACAAGAATTCTAACATAAAGAAAAAATGCTGAAAGAAGGTGGGAGACTCTTACCTACAGAGAAACAAAGATAACAATATAATCTGACTTCTCTTCAGAAACCGTGTAAGAAAGAAGAGAATGAAGTGAATATTTAAAGTGTTAGAGAAAAACACTTACCACCCCATAATTTTCTGCCCTGAAATATTATACAAGAAAGTTGAAAGAGAAATAAAGACATTCTCAAACAAGCAAAAAATGAGAGAAAACATTTTCAGTAGACCTGCCTTACAAAAAATGTTAGAAAAGTTCTTTAGGGAGAAGAAAAATAATACAGGTCAGAAACTCAGATCTACATAAAGAAAGAAAGAGCTCTCAGAAGGATTAAGTAAAGGTAAAATAAAAACTTTTATTTATAATTTTTATTGAGGTATAATTAACATATATTAGTTTCAAGTGTAAACCATGATTTGATATTTGTATATATTGCTAAATGGTTACCACAAGTCTAGTTAGCATCCATCGCCACGCATAGTTACAAAATTTTTTTTCTCGTCATAAGAACTTTTAAGATTTACTCTCTTAGCAACTTTAAAATACACAATACAGTATTATTAACTTTGGTCACTAAGCTGCACACTACATCTCCAAGACTTATTTCATAACTGGAAGTTTGTATGTTTTGACCCCTTTCACTCATTTTGCCAACCCCCATTCTCTATCTCTGGTAGTCACCAATCTGTTCTCTGTGTCTATGAGCTCATTTTGGGGTTCTGTTTTGTTTTGTTTTATAGATTCCACTCAGAAGTGAGATCAGACAATATCTGTCTCTTTTTGACTGACTTATGTTACTTATTAGCACAATGCCTTCAAAGTCCATTCATATTATCACAAAAGTTAAGACTTCATTCTTTTTTATGGCTTAATACACACACACACACACACACACACATCACATTTTCTTTATTCACTCATCTAGTAGTGGACACCTGTTTCCGTATCATGTCTTTTGTAAATAATATTGCAGTGAACATGGGGGTGCTTATATCTTTTCATTTTCTTTGCATAAATACCTAAAGTGAAGTTGCTGAATCATATGGTAGTTCTAGTTTTAATTTACCGAGGACCCTCTGTACAGTTTTCCATAGCAATTGCACTAATGTCCATTCCTTTTCTCCACATCATTGTTAACATTTGTTTTTGTTTTTATTTGACTTTTTGATAATAGCCATTCTAACAGGCATTGAGGCTCTATCTAATTGTGGTTTTAATTTATATTTCCCTCATGATTAGTGATGTGGAGCATCTTTTCATGTACCTGTTGGCCGTGTGTGGATCTTTTCTGAAAAAATGTCTATTTAGATCTTCTGCCCATTTTTTAATTATACTGTTTAGTATTTTGCTATTAAGTTGTGTAATTTCTTTATATATTTTAGCTATTAGCCCCTTATCCCATACACAATTAACAAGTATCTTCTCCCAGTCAATAGGTATTGTTGGGGAGGATGTGGGAAAAAAGGAGCCCTCATACACTGCTGATAGGAATGTAAACTGGTACAGCCACTATGGAAAACAGTACGGAGATTCCTCAAAAAACTAAGAATAGAATTACCATGTGAACCAGCAATCCCTCTTCTGGATATTTACCCAAAAAACTTGAAAACATTTCTTTGTAAAGACATATGATGTTCATAGCAGTGTTATTCACAGTGGGCAAGACATAGAAACAACCAAATTGTCCTTTGATACATGATTGGTTAAAGAAGATGTGATACATATATACAATGGGATATTACTCAGCCTTAAGAAGAGATGAAACATTGCCATTTGCAATGACATTGGTGGATCTTGAGATTATCATGCTAAGCGAAATAAGTCAGAAAGAAAAAGCTGCGAACCATATGATTTCAGTCATATGTGACTGAAGGCAACAAACAAACATGGCAAACAAACAAGAGACTCGTGGAAACGGATAGTAGATTAGTGGTTATAAGAAGGAGAGGGGTGGCGGGGGTAAGGTAAAAAAAGGTAAAGGGGATCAAATATTTGGTGAAAGAAAGAAATTTAATTTTGAGTGGTGACCACACAATGTACTATACATATACTGCATTATTGAATTATATACCTGAAACCTATTTAATTGTATTAATCAATGTCACCCCAACAATTAAAAAAAAGAAACCTAAAAGAAAATAGGTTACCTTTCATTTTGTTGATGGTTTTCTTTGCTGTGTAGCTTTTTAGTTTGATGTAATCCTACTTGTTTATTTTTGCTTTTATCTTATTCTTTACTAACCTAATAACAGTTTGTTCAAAATAACAATAGCGACAATGTATTTGATCACATATGCTTATGTATGTCTCTTATAAATATACATATATATGTGCTTATGTATGCCTAAATGTAAGTGAAATGAATGATGCCAGTGACAAAAGAGATGGAAGGGAAGAATTAGGATTATTTTGTTATTATAAGATATTACACTACCTATGAAATGGCATAATGTTATTTGAAAACGTACTTGGATTAATTGCAAATTTACATTACAAACTCTAGGAAAACCACTAAGAAAGAAAAAATTATTTTAAAAAAGTACAGCTACTAAGCATGGAGAGGTAACTATAGATTGACAGATTTTTACATAAATGTTTTCCTTATTTATATTTACATATTTTTTAAAATTCTACAATGACTGTGCATTATAATTTTTTAACCAGAAGAAAGAATCACTGAACATGTGAACACTATAAAAACTAATTGTAGTTATTTTCAGATTAAGTCGTTAAGTATAGTTACATATAAATTCCTTATTGACTATGTGGTTTTCAGTTTCTATATTTTATGCATTATTTAATATTGATTATCTCATTATTCCATTTGTTGCTTCATTTGTTTTATTAATTAATTGTTTACTGAGATTTTATAACGTTTCAAGTATTAGGCATGAATTCAGTACTTGATCTGTGAAAATTAGGCCCGCCTGGGACAATCATGGAAAGTATAGGTCAAGTAAATGTTGTCATAAATCTATTAAGTACCCAAAAGAAGGAATATCCAAAAGGAAGAAAATGTGGGCAAAAAGTTGGTTCTGCGTTAATTCTATCACTTAAATATCCCAAGTCCTCCACCTCCCTGAGTCCTCACTTTTCTGAAATAAGGAATTCTTAGTAATCATTACAATAAAAGTACACACATAAAAGCTATAAAAGCCCCATACCTATTTTCTCTTTTTATTAACACCTGATTGTAGTATGGCATATTTGTTATGAGTAATTAACCAGTATTGATAACACTACTATTAACTAATGCCCATGTTTTATTGAGGTTTTCTTAATTTTTACTTAGCGTTCTTTTTCTTTTTCAGAATCCAATCGAGGAAACATTACATTTAGTCACCCTGTCTCCTTAGGCTATTTTACACAGTATCCTTCAGTTGCTTTTTGCTCATTGTTTTACTCATTATTAGACTAGAGTTAATGGTTTTTGGAACAGCTATTGAATTTTTCATTTCTCTAAATTCTTACTTAACAGATTCTAGTTCTCTGGTGATATTACCTTGTAGTATACTTTCTTGGCCATATTAATAAAATCCAGCTTAAAGTGTATGGATGGTAATGCTATTATCTGGAGAGAATTTACCCTCTCTTCTGCAAGATGCACAAACTGGAAGTCAATCCAGTCAGGCACTGGGCTGACCTGATGCTGGATTGTAGCCAGTATAAGTCCTAGTCTACCTTTGGTTCACCTGTATTTAGATATAGTTCTTTAGAGATCCCAGAAACCTTGGGCTAGGTATAAAGACCTTATCCTCCTTATCAAGTACTGAACTACGTTTCCCTTTTTTGCACTGTGAAACCATCGAACACTTTTCTCTGCATTCCAGCAACTTTCTAACTAGCTTCTTATCGTCCTTCCCTTTGCAAGTCAAATATTCAGCATATGTCTCCAGAGGGAATTGGCAGAACTTCTGGATCAAATCCTTGTACTTCCATTCTCACCAAGATCTTGGCTCCCTCTCATTCTGGCTGCTTTGGCATCCCTAAACTCCATTTTTGTCTTTCCAACCCTGTGAAATTGCCAAAAACTTTGCTTACTTCTTTCCTATTAACAGAGACCATCATCCTTTGCCTTTGGCTAATATTTGTGCCAAGGATTGGCAAATGCCCTGAGGATAGAATCAATTGCAGATTTTCCTCTATTGGGGATCTTGGCCCCTACAGTCTTGATTACTTCAGCGGTTTCTAATATCCCACAAAAAAATAATTTTTTGGAATTTAATCTTTATTTATTTTTTGGTTGTTATTTTAAGGCAATTTGCTTTATTACAAGATGTACCAGAAGTTCAGAATTCCCATCTTCTTAACTGTATTTTACATAAATAAGACACACTATTTAAACTTTTAAAATAATAAGTGTGAATTTAGTAAAGTAAAAATAGAGATGCTTTCAGTTCCTTTAAAAACAAGAAAAAAATCATATAAAATCTGAGCTCTTTTTTCCTGAACTATATCACACTAAAAAATAAAATAATACAAGTAAGTTGAAAAACTAATGAAGAACACAGACATATAAGAAAATGCATTATAGGGAATATTTTTTTCAAAAGGAATAGAATTTAAGATAAAATTTCATTTGGGAAAAAATAAGATTTTTATTAAGGTGAATTTATTCTTCAACACTGATTTAGAGGTCCTATATGGTGAAATAAGAAAATTAAGAGAAATAAATCTTAAAAGCTAAGTAGAAAAGAGTTTACACTGTTAATATTTGCATTGTATAGCTCTTTATTTTAGTAAATTCGACATTTTCCTGGAAAATTGTTTGACTTAAGGAGCTAATTTAGGAAGTGGTCCACATAAATAATCAACATATAAAGTCAACAAAGTTTCCAGTATAAAAGCAGTAAATTTAACAATAAAGGGAATGGAAGAGTAATAAATACCAAAAACAAATGACACTAAAAGTATAGTGTAATAAACTTTTTTAAAAATGCACACAAAAAGGTTTGAATAAAGAATGAAAAGCCTGTTGCCAAGCAAGAAAACTCAGTATTGTAAAAAATCCATTTTCCCCACTCAAACTGCAAATTCAAAACAACTCCTTTAAAACCACCCCACTCCCCGGGAGGTGGGGGGGGGGGCGGGGGGAACAACCATTTTAAGTGAGAAAACAACTAGAAAAGAAAAGTATGAGTCATGATATCTGGGAATGTTCTGAAATAATAAGCAGGGATGAGACATGTTCTAGATATTAAAACATATTATAAAACTCAAATAATTAAAACTATATGGCAATTATGTGAAAATAGGGGGGAAAATAATAGTTGAAAAGAAGTCCAATGATCATAAATTGTGAACCACAGTCATTGGAGAAAGTATTAACTATTAAATAAACATTGTTGAAATAATTAACCATAACCTTATTTTTTATTTGGAAAAAATAATTAAGTTTGTAAAAGTAAAATCAAAGTAATAAACATACTAGAAAAAATATAATATATATGTTTTATTGATATGAGAAAATCTATAAAGAGAAAAATAACTCTACAACTATAAAGGAAAAAACTATAAATTTTACACATTTGGTTCAAAAATACAAAGCAACTATTAATGAAAAGTTTGGGAAAAATTACACGTATTTAAAAAGAAAATTAAAAAGGACATCATTAAGTGAACACAATGTACAGACAATTCACAGTAAAAGAATGTCCAGTGGTTATTAAAAATTTGTCTAGTTTATAACTTGTTGATGTATGTATTTACTATTTCACCTCATTGGAATGGAAAACCCAACTAGAGTAGAAATTTGGCTTGAATTGCTTATTCCTGTGTCACCAGGTCTTAGGATAGTGTTATTTTGGAACATAGTGAGTTTTCAATTAAAAAATATATGTTGAATATATAAATAAATGAGAAATACAAATAAAATAATAACAAAACATCTTAATTTTAAAAAGATAAATATTTTCATGTGTGTGTGTGTGTGTATGTGTGTGTGTGTGTGTGTGTGTGTGTGTTTGGAGAATGTGGGGACTATTTCACTCATACAATTTTAGGAATAAAACTTGTAGCACTCTTCTGAATGGCAAATGGACAGTATCCATAAAATTCAAAATTTTTATTGCATTGAAACTAGCAAATCACGAAAATCATTTCTATGATATTTTCTACTGTGTAAGCTAAGAAATAGGATTACATTTAATATAAAAATTAAAAACATGTTCAATAACAGAGAAATATTTCAATAAATAATGGCCCATTCATATCATGACATTCCATGTTGGTGTTAAAAAGAGTATAGTAGATATAATGATATGAAAAAAATCACCAAAAGGTATTTTCAATACAAAAAAATAGAAAAAATAACTATGTAATATAACTCCATACACATTAAAACAAAGTCCATTACTATATTTTTGGTCTATCTCAACATGTCTTTCTCTTTATTTCTGTTGTTATTCTATGCATTTCTATATATAAAAAATAAAAAATATTTTTCTTTGTAATTCTGTATATGAATATGTATAGATTATATTTATTGAAATATATTTTTAATTTGTAGAAAAAATCTAGTATTATGCATATTGTTTACATGCATTTAGGGTAGGGTGAGGGAAAAAGAGAAGTGCATAAAGAGGAAATTTTACTTTTTACCCTCACGTGTATTATTGTTGTGACATATTTGTGTAGTCATTGGTATTAAAATGAAAAGATAAAGTCAGTTTTGATTTTTTTTTCACTTCTTTGTCTATGAAGGAAGGTGAATATTTTTCAAGGCTATAAGCAAATTACATTTTATTTTTACTTATTTTTATCATTTTATAGTTCTTATTTTAAATTACCTTTATTAATATGTCCTTTTACATAATTATTTATTCTCTGAATTTTGATGTTTTGATTAGTGGAAAAAGATTATCTTTTAAGTAAGCTCATTAGCCAAAGTTGTACGTGTTCACTTTTAATTAACACAATTTTGCAACTGTCTTTGGAGTTAGTTCTGGATTTGAAGCTTAACTCTGCCACTTAATAATTAGAGTCATAAAGCAATCTACTTAACTCCATTTAATATGTTTCCTGATAGTAATAGTTATATAAAAATATCTTGTGAAAATCAGTTAAATCATATATCTTGAGTGCCCAGGATGGTTTCTGGAATATAAAAATATAATAGAATTAATTTTCATACTCGATTCTTCTTGCTAATAATGTTTACAGATTTCTTGACATTTTACAAATACAGTATAAAAATTACATTTTACATCAATCTGTCTAATAAAACCATTGAAGGTCATTTTGACCTGTCTGGAATGTCCACGGAGACATTTGGTCCTTGATACTTGGTTCTATCCAAGTCATCCACATTTAGAACATTTCTAGGTTTAAATAGCCCATACCATATATGTATGCTTTTAGTTTACAGGATTAATGCATAAATAATACTAGTATGTTCTCTTGGCTCAATAATTGTTTTGTGCCTACATGGTCAATAAAAACCCTTCTTGTCTTCATAAGGGCACATGAGATTAGGTAGATATGTCAACATGGACCAAATATCTCCTAGATATTTTGTATAAGACCAACTATCAAGGACCTTTTGGCATGAACCAAATGTCCACTAATCAATAAGACTATAAATATCTTGAAACTAGATATTGTCTTTCATTCATCGTTTTGCTCCTGAAGCAGTTAGCATTGACCCTCCCACGTGGTAGATGCTTAACATATTTGCTGAATTTAAACCAAAATCTGAAATAATTTAAATGAGTAGATCAGCACTGTTATGAAAAAGTATCTTAAAAACAATTAAGAGTAGAGAAATTGTTTTATTGTTTGAGGATTTTTTTTTAGAGCTGTACTACTTATGAGGTCACAGTGAGAGCTATCACTCAAAATAATTATTTGTAAATACTCTTGTAAAATCTATATTTGCCCTTGTTCAGTTATGAATATCACCACTTTACAATACAAAAGAAATTTTTCCAACTTCAAAAACAACGGACTCTTCTAATTAAAAAAAAAAAAAAATCAATAGGCTGCCTACTTGACAACCCTTTCTGAGAGTCCCTTTTCAGTATTAGCCAAATGATATCTACTAACAAAGCATTGCTCTCCCACTGGTTTTCTTATGTATTAAAGCTTTCATCAAAATGCCATCACAGTACTGTGAATAGATTCCTGGCCTTCATCTTTAACCAAGAAAACTACTGTTATCTTTGTAATTTGCAATATTTGGATAGGTAATGATAAACATGTATCCAGGCAAATGTAGTTGAACGACAGAAATAATTAAAAGAGAGGAATCCTAAATATAAGGAAATAAGATACTGAATTTCCATTTTTTATTTGCCGTATGAAATATACTCTAATCAATATGAGAGCCTCTATTTTTCTTTTAACTTAGCTTACAATGACTTATTGTATTTATGTATATAAGAAAAACAACAAATTTAGTTTTTTGGCATTCAACCTTCAGTAGGGAGAATTCTGATCTCTCTCTACTATTTGTGGAAATCAGAAAAGGAGTCAAATGCTATAAATTTGTTCCACATATAGTTGAAATTTCTGAAAACAAGTTGGGACTTCAGAAATCATATCCAGAAACTACTGAGGAAATGTTAGCTTATCAGTAATTATCAATAACTAATGAACTACTTAAGTGTATAGATAATATATAGATGATATAATAGATGACAAATAGATGATGGATAGATGATAGATGATGCATATATATATATATACATACATACAGATAGACATCATTGCTAAATTTTGATGGCTTTACTTTAAACAAGCATGAACACTTGCAAATATTAGTACCTCCACAACACTTCACAGCACTTTATTATTATTTATAATTTTAAAAGCTGATATGCTGTCATTTGTCTAATCTATGAATAACTCTCTGGCAGGAAAGCAAATTGATAGAACTTTAAGTTTGGAATTAGTTATTTAAAACTTAATGCAGTGACAAAAGTGAGGAAGAATTTAGCTGGAACTAAGATTCAATAATTTTATCAGTACGTGCAGTACTGACTGATAACTATAACTCTCTGATATTTTTCCAACTTGAGTCAATGCTACTATTTACAACTATTTATTTACAGCTCTGGAACACAGTGTTTTCTCTTCCTCCATAATGATTGATCTTCGGTGCTATAAAGGTTCCACCTTTTATTCTACTGAAAATGTACCTCGCAGTTATCTCTGATGAGTGAAACTGATTCTATTCTTTCAGAACTGTCAGTAATAAATGATGGCATAAGGTGGCTGTCCTTCCAGGAGAAGAAAAATAAAATAAAATAAAATAAAAACAAAGAGAATGAGAAAGGAAAGAAAGAAATAAAGAAGGAAGGAAGGTGGGAGAAAGGAAAGGGAGGGAAGAAAGGAATGGGAGGGAGGAAAGAGGGGGAGGGAGAGAAAGAAAGAACAAAGAAAGAAGAAAAAGCTAATGAGTTTTGAATTGATTCCATTAGCAATGGTCATGATTGCTTGTACAAGGGAAAAAATATTGTTATAAAATGGTCTATTAAAATGCCAGGAAATTTCTCAGTAGCTTAAATACTCTTAAATTTTTAAATTCTATACTAGCTAGCAGAGTTGTAGTAGATTGAATTAAGCTTCATTATTGATTTCCTAAGACTTTGTTGGTGTAGTGCCCATTTAAACACATTATCTGATACTTACAGAGTAATTTATAATATTTGAGGAACATTTATTTCATTTAAAATAGCTAATAACATCATTCAAATGAGAGAAGGTGTCAGTACTTAATAAATGAAAATGCTGGATACAGACATAATGTCCATTAGAACAGAAGCCAAACAGATTTTTATAATGTCTTGAATAAAATATTTCAAATATAAAACTCTTTAATAATTGAATTGCATTCTAAACTATAATTATGAAGAGTCAATTAAGTAATTATGGTTAAGAACATCCATGACATTATGGAGATAAAGTAGAAAATAGTCTTGGAACAACTGTAAGGTTTCTTTTCATATGTAACACTTAAATGGTTTTCTGTTCAAATAGACATTTTCATTTGTTTACTGAAAATTTTACATTTTAGTACTCATTGCATTTAAATGTTCAGCTTTCTGTAAAAATATCTCATTAGCAATCTCTTCTGTTTGATATTTTACAGAACGTAATGTCTAGACGGAATTTTTAATGTAAGTTTTTAAAGAGGAGAAATATATATTTAATACGTATGTTAATGTATTACTTATTCTGAGTACTAATGTGAGGCTTTAGCAAAACTCCTTACTTCTCTTACTAAGTAAAGCAAAGATAAATTAAGATACATAAAATGTATTTAGAAAGTCTCAGTTTATACTCATATTTTATTGGCCAAGTAGCCTGGCTTGATCATTAAGATGCCCAACTCATTTGATCTAAACATGTTACCATCTAGTTTCATCAAAGATTCTAGTACTTAAATGGAGGCATTAATTTTAAGTATTAACCATTACTTAGTGTTTTACCACTTTTTTTTTTTTTTCTGAACAAAGTGTTTTTAACATAGGAGCCAACCACAACTCAGTTACAATTGATCATTTTCTTGGGATCAAAGCCAACTATTTTAGATCCTATTATATGGAATATTCTATTATATCAGTGAAGCATGATACAAAAATTGCTAGGTACCTATGTTAATGTATAAAAATGCAGAAATATATTACAATATTATAGATAGTATTTTCCTTCACATTGTTCACCCATCCTTACATCCACTGTCCTCTGGTAACCATCCATCCCTTTGGTCTCTATTTCTATGAGTTTGTTTTTTTTGTTGTTTCTTTCTTTTTTCTTTGCATTTCAGTTTAGATGATTTTAGTGTCTTATCTTCAAAGATTCTTTTTCCCACCATATCGAGTCTGCTAGTTTGTCGAAAAAATTCTTCATCTTTAATAATGTCCTTTTATTTTTTCACTGGATCCTCTGACATGTTTACGTGTTTACCACAGTCATTTCATAGTCCTCATCAGATATTTCCAACACCTAGATAATCTCTGTGTCTATTCTGTTGTCTACTGTATCTTGTTAATGAGTGCTTTCCTCACTTGCATTTTTTGCGTGTTTAATCAGTTTTGACACGATGATGGACACTGTTTCAAAACAAACAAATAAACAGTTGAGAAGGAGGCAAATAGTATTTATGCCCAAAATTGGCACTCCTCATCTTCTGTCATGCTGTTACTGTGGGTACTGATTCTGTCCAATAAGGAGTTGAGCTGGTTTGAATTTGATATTGCTATAATTACCTTCTGTAAATACTCACTTCAAATTTTTCCAACTATGTGCAGTTGCTACCACATGGTTTCTAGAATTATTTTTAGTGATCATGCTCCACCCTTCACCAGACTGTTCTTGACTACTCTGTATGATTCTTGTAGGGGACACAAGGAAGATGCATTAGATTCCTAGGACTGCTGTAACAAACTGGATGTCTTAAAACAAAAGGCATATATTCTCTCACAGTATTGGAGGAGAGAAGTTTGAAATCAAAGTATTAGAAGAGCCATGCTTTCTCTAGAGCTCTGAAAAAATTTGTTCCATGCTTTACTCTTAGCTTCTGGTGTTGCCAGAAATCCTTGGCATTCCTTTGTTTGAAAATACATCTCTCTAATCTCTGCCTCCGTTATCATATGACATTCTCCCTGTGTGTCTTCACCTCCTCTTCTTATAAAGACACCAGTAGTATTAGATTATGGTGACACTAATATACTCTCCTTCACTTGATGACATCTGCAAAGATCCTTTTCCAAACATGGCCACATTTCCACAGATGAGGTATTACATGGGGGTTTAGGACATCAACATATCTTTTGAGGAACACAATTCAACCCATAACAGTTTCTCAGTTCTTTTTCACCAGCCTAGACTACTTTATGCAATTGCTGTGTGCCTGATTTTTGAGGTGGACCTTTGTCAGCATTATTGCCTATTCTGCATAATGTTTGAACTCAGCCTTGCATTTTGGAGGATCTTGAACCAGAAGGAATTTTCTGCCCCACCCCAGCAGTAGCAGACATCTCAGTGTTGCTGCAGTATCTTGGCCCCTAAAAGGTATTCTTGTCCAACTGCCTTAAGCAAAAAAACTTTTCTTTTAACAATCCCTCATTCTCTTAAATGTAGTGCCTGAGACTTGGGGGAGGAGGAATTTTTTACTTCTCACTCAGCAGCTTCCAGCTCTTGATTAACATGTAAAAAGTGTGGGGGGGGGCCAAGGGGGGAGAAGGGGGGAGGTCTTACATTTGTGCTGCTGAGGGGAATCCTTCTTAGATTTTCTGCCCTGGCCACAATCTTTCTCATAAGCACCTGGTAAAGGAAATAGCTGGTAAGTGAGTATGGACTCTGAGGTTCACAGAATTTCTAGACCTTCACAGCATCCCACATTTAGCTTTTAGGAAATTGTTCAAATTCTAACTATTTTCTTTCTACCAGCTTTGGATAGCCACTCGCCTTTTCCTTGATACTCTCCCAATGGTGAAACTGTGTACTCCATCTTTGGAATTTAGTTCTCTTCATTGTCTTGTGACCTCAGCTTTCTGATAAACTCAGAAAGTTAGAGTTCTGTAGACTGTTCAGCTTTTGCTTATTGTTAGAGTGGGTTCAATGTCCCCTGTAGCTTTCTAATCTAATTGGAAATAAAATTCTATTTTACCTACAGTTTAGTATAAATTTTGTTCACATATTCCTGTTTGAATTTTAATTATTTCTGGTCAATTTTCTATTTCCTAAAATATATTATTTGGACATTACTTCATTGAACACATTTATAGTAAATTCTTTTTCCTATTGCAGAATCTGGTGTCAGCCTAATTGCTTGTGAATAATTTGTTTCATAGCTGAGAGTAAATTTAGCTCTTATATTTATGATATTCTAAATTGTACTAAGAAATGTCTGCCTTAGTCACTTTGGCTTCTATTACAAAAATACCATAGACTGGGTGACATAAACAAACAAATATATTTCTCATAGTCCTATAGGATGGAAGTCCAAGGTCAAGATACCAGCAGGTTTAGTGTCTAATGAGGGCCCCATTCTGAGTTCATAGACAACAGTCTCTGTGTCTTCATGTGGCATAAAGGGTTGAGGGAGTCCTCTCATATTCCTTTTATAAGGGTACTAATCCCACATTCCGTTTTTAGCAATGTCTATATTTAAAATATTTTTTTATTATTATGTTTGAGAACCAGTATGATACTTGTATATGAGGATTCACAAATTACATTAATTTTGGATATTACTCTGCCTTATTATTTTGATTATTGCTTCTCCCCTTGTCCTTTATTGCCATTTCTGGAAATGTTGGTGGGCATATTTTGTACATTTTAATTCTACCCTTCATTTTTCGACTTCTTTTACATATGTTTATTAAATTTTCATGTCGATTTTTCTTTCCAGAATAGATTACTTGGTGTTTTTAGAATTATTTTGTTAATTTTTTTATGTTTTGATGCATTGTTGATGTCTATGACCATTTGAAGCTATGATTTTATTAACTGAGATTCTTGGTGTCTTGTTTTGGTGTTTAAGGTTATTGCTGAGTCTTGCTTGTGATAGATCATTTCTTTATGTGTTTTTTAATTTTAAAATGTTATCTCATATTTCTTATAGCTCTTTCTATGGGAATTGTGTCTAGATAAAAACGAGTATGTCCTTCCAGATTTATGTTTGCTTATTACCAGGCACCCTAGGGGCATAAGTAACTAGAGATTAGTTTTATATGATTTCTTCAGACATCGTAGACCAAGTAGATAACACAACTTGTAAAACAAGCCTACAGTTCTTTTATTTTATATATTTTTTATATATTTTTGGTAGCTGATTTTTTAAAGGTAGCAATGTAACTGATGTTTTCTTTAAAAAATTGCAAACACTTAATCCTGGCATTCCTATTCCTCCTTGCTCCTTTTTAGTTCTCCATAAAACTTTTCACCATTGACATGCTTTAGGCTTTACTGATTAATTGTTCATTGTCTACCACTAGAATAAGAGTTCTGTGAGGGTAGAGATTTGGTCTGTTTTGTTCACTATCTGTGCACACAGGGAGCTCCAAAGCACACTATAATTTGATTAATTCACTTTTATCTTAAGTCACTTTCACCAAAATAGTGAGAAAGTCAGATTATTCCACCTGGAATCACACATTAACACTTGCAGCATTAGGGGAAGGATTATATGGAATATAGGTCCCTAAAAGAACGGGATATGGAACAGAGGAAAATGAAAAGTATCTAGTTCAGTACCACTTTATGAAATGACTTCTCATAATCTTCATGTAATAGAAAAGGACAGAGATGATCAGGAAAATTAAGAAACTTGTTCAAGGACACAAAACCATTACCTGATAGAAGATGAACATTACCCCAAATTCTCAGATTCAGTATTTTTAACTGCAACAACAGACTAGATAAAAAATTTTACTTCATTTGAGATCATATAGGCCACCACATTTTGGTCCAGGATTTAACATTACCATTCAGTGAGGCTAAGCCAAGAGAAACAGCTAGAACTTTTTTTCACTATATTTTTATATTTTTATTACAAATTCCAAGTTAGATGGAGAAACAAGATCATCTGTTGGACAAGTAAAAGGATTCAGTTCTTAAAGAAGCAGAAGTTGATTGAATTCAAAAAAATGATGCATTAGATATTCTGTCTCCATGAGATGTTTTTCAAATTTTTATTTTTATAATACCAGATGCATTTTTATTAAAACTGTAACTAAATCAGTGAACTAATGATTCAATATCATAAATCCTTTTTAACATACAATACAGTAAATTTTCAGTAGAATGGTGGCAAGAGAGATTGTCCTGATTTAGAACCAGAAAGTTTTCAAAATTTTGAAAACATTTCAGAGTTATTAATTACAATTATATATATTACTTGATAACATCAATCAGTTAAGAAAATAAAGGTGGGAAAATGAGATATGTGAAAAATTCAGTAGACTTAGATTATTTGACAATACAATGAATAAAAATATTTGATATATACTACATTGTATGAACTTTTTGGAAAAATCTTTACTATTTGAATTAACAAATTTTAAATGAAATAGGCTATATTATATCGATAACATTTTAAAGTTAAGGCATTGCTCTTTCTTTGTCTTATTTTGCCTTTTAGACATTACTTTTAATTTATCCTCTGTTCTGGCCATGTACATTAAAACGTTGTCAGAGTCTGTGAATAATCACTCATGTTTGATGAAGAATTAATAAAATAGAAGAAATGAAGAGTTGCCTTTAGTTGGATTAGGAAAAAATAAACTTTAAAAAATCTATAATAATTAGGCAATTTTATTTTTTGCTTGCTGTTTTAATTCTACATCATTTCAACTTGAAGTAATATTTTAGTGGATGAATGAAGGTAAATTATTACTGAAAAAAATGAGTCTCTGAAACATTCAAGTCACTAGTTGTCGTCCTGAAGATTCTTGGTGTTCCTGGTTCTGGTTTAGGACCATTTAGTGATATCCTGTCCAAAAGTGGATAGTTCTGAGAGTTTCTATCTAAAACTTCAAATATATATATAAAGAAGACCGACCTTCAGTTTGGACACCCCATGCCTATATATTCATTTTTATACAATTTAATATGTTCAGTACCACTGTAAATTGGTACTGGGTGTTGCTTCAGCAGTGAGAAAATTAAAGGATATCAAGTGCAAAAATACATTCTTTAGTGGATATAGCTAACTATGTACTTTATACACAAATCTACCCCTTAATAACATGGGGTTATATGAAGTCATTAGGCTACCTTTTCTATATTAATATAGGTGAACTATGCTTTTTAAGTAGAAAATTATTGCATGCACTCATGTATAAGAAAGTCATAAGTATTAGCATCTTTCCCAAAACAGCATCCGATGAACAATAATTTAAAAATGTTTTATGGTTTATTTTTGTGAATTTAATCATTCGATCTTAATTAAAGTTAAAGCAATCTGCCTATCTTTGAAAATAAGACAATACTGAGTATCTTGGAACATATACTTGAAACAATCACTTGAAACTGAAAAAAAAAGTAAAACTGATACACTGTTGGCCTTAGTCAGTGTTTAGATTCCCATCTTATCTATTTGTTCTATCTAGAATGGAAAAACTCTTCTTGCATGTTAACTTTTGAACTAAATAACTTGGGGGCGACCTAAAATGTACTATCAGCATCTGAGGCAACAGTGAAGTACCAGCCTACTGAACTTTGCCTGTAGCCAAGTGAAGATAGAACAGGATTGCTTTGTGTTCTGAACATAAACACAGCAATCTCCGTCAGCAGTTGCTATTAGGATGAATGTATGGTTTTCCCCTTAAAATTCAAAGCAATTTTTCTTGCTATCTTTAATCGTTTTTATTCATTAACATTTGAAATATTAACAATGCTAAACTAGAAATTAGTTAATGTTGCGAGCTATTTATTGTGTTTAAATTATCCTCCAAAATAATTTGTGCCTTTTGAAGTCAGAATAGTGGTTGTCTAGTGGGGCTGGAAACTGCACGAGAGAGGCCCCAGGGGTTTCTATGCAAGCCTAGTAGTCCATTCCTTGATCTGGCTCTGCAAACACAGATGTATTCAGGTTAAGAACTTTAAGCAATCTGTGCGATGATGTTCTCTTCACTTTTCTGTATATGTATTTTATTTCATTCAAGTTCACCCCAAAAATAGCCATGTTCTTGTGCAGCTATTTTCTAAAACAGAAGTTAAAATATTACTGAAAATTAGATTTCTTATTCATGTTAGATCATTCTGGGACATTTTTATAATATAAAGGCAATAAGATAGTAGATAAAGCGATATGGACAATACAATATTAAATGTCAACTGAACTGCTGCATTGTCCTCTGTTTAATTTTTAAAAGGGCTGAGACTGGCATGAAAACGACCATGCTTGGGAAGACCTTTATAAATTATGACCTTAAGCAAAGTTATTATCTGATAGAGCTTCCTTAAAAGAGTTGAAAATACTATTTATAACATTATTGTAAATAATTAGATATATAAATTTATAATATATAAAGTATAAGTATAATTAAATATATTATTAAAATAAAATAAATTATTATAAATAATTATGTTAATCTATCATTATTACTTGTGGACAAAACTAAATTTTGAGGATTCTATTTCGTTTAGTAATGACAGAATATTTATTGTGTTAAGATTTACTATATTTATTATTTTTAAAGGCTATTTATATAACTACATTAAGCCCCCATGCTCAAAATACTTAAAAATATTAAGCGAATGATTTTAAAGATACTCAATTAACTTGGTGACAAATACATTCTCTTTACACTCATCAATAAGGCCATTTGTTTGAGCTCACTCTGATTAAAGGTGTCGTGAGCAAGGAAAGTAGCTACCGAAGTAACACCTTTGACCACGTTTGTCATTTGTCTGTCCACACTGCCAGGTGTGCTGAGTGGAACTTTCTCTGATAAACCAATCAGGTACCAACACAGGTTAACGCACAACAGAGAGGAGAATTAGAGTCTTAGGCAACAGAGCAAAGGGATCAAAGTCCTCAGTCTCCGAAGCGAGGTCGGTTGATTGGTGCCAAGGGATACCCGCATTGTGGTCCCAAGCCAGCAGCTGTGATGGGTCAGAAGGTCAGAGTCTTTGGTTCTCGGTGCACCCTCCGTGATGCTCTCTGTTCAGGTTTGTGCACCATCTGTCCAAGGTGTTCAACTTATATAGACCTTACAAGGTGGGGTCCTTACACTTATCCAGAGCAGTGTGGCTGACGTTTTTCTGGTTTGGGGAGTTCTGGTCACACCCTAAGGGCGTTCCCATTATCTGCCAGTGACTTAACTGTCCTGCCTCCCATGGAATCCATTTTGTAACGTCCCCAAACTCCTCAGTTCTTTATGCTCTACACAAAAGAGCAATCCGCGTGCCTCCCATGTCTGCTCATTGGTCAACAATATTAACATTTTCAAAGTAGAACCAACTTTTCCTTGAGGATATTCAAGACAGAAATATGAGGAAGTTCTACATGCTGAAAAAAAAAATGCGTGTACTCTTTGTCACTGCCATTTATTTGTTTCTTGCCTAAAATATACCTTTAACAATTTTTGTTCCAAAGCTAAGTCTTAGAATTGCCTATCTACACCAAAAACTCTGAGTCAGTATTTACATGGCAACCTACTCAGCAGATGAACATTGCAATACATGCTGCTCACCACCATGTCAACAAATCCTTGCAGAAGAGCAAATAAAAAGATATAATAATTCAAGTGAAGTAGGATTTTGAGAAAATGTCTAAATTGTTCAGTCACAGATCTGAGCTCAGTGGAATTAGCCCCCAAAAGCCGGCTGCCTGATTTCTTTACTATGTCATTTGTACATGTGTGTCAGCTTTAAGCTCTCCCTCTGTGTTAGACAAGCAGGTTTCGTAGCAGCAGCCACTGCAGTGCATGCCTGCAAAGCCTCTCCAGGGGCTAGACACCAAACTGCCAGAAACCAGGACCGAACTGGAATTAGAAGCTTGCATCTTGCATCCAGAGAAGTAAACAGTACACAGCCTAGAAGTTTTTTCCTCTCCATTTAAAAATAGAGATGAAATTTAGCTGCTGGAGCATTGCTCAATCCCCCACCATCTCAATGAGTTCATACTGTGTAAATATTGTGATCTTAATAAATAAATACTGAAGCACAGCTGGCGCCGGGAAGATATCGCTGTTAGGTTGCTGTGGCCCTGTTATCACCAGTGGGTGTTGCTAATTATTCTCAGAACTGAGGCTCTGGCATAGGAGGGGAAAGGAATGTAGGGGAAAGTCAACAGAGGTTGAAACAAAAATAAAACATTGTTTGTTTCTGTCCATAGCAAGGACATTCCACCCTTGTGAAAAACAGAGATACATATAGCGAGGTATGTGAGTTGCTTTTCTCTGTGGAGATGATTTAACAACACAATTTATTTCAGCCCTTGATTGCATTCCAGCTTATTAAAATTCACACCACTTGTTTGTAAGGGCAAGAGGAGGTAATTGAGGTGTGCAAAGGACAGCACTGTGAACCTGAATGTCTTAAATGAATGAGTTTACCAAGAGGAAGGATTTTTTTCTCTCTCTCTCCTATTCTGGCAGGTGTGTTAATGACCTAGTTTTGCCATTCGCACACAAAAGAGGTTCATTGCATGTAAACTGCCTCGACTTGAGAAAGCAGATACTCTTTAGACATACTGTCAAGCAGAAGAGAAGCTGCATACGAATCGCTACAATCTTTTTCTGAAAATGCCAAGGTTAATTTTTAATAGCCGGCAGGAGGGTAGACCTGATGACCACAGCATTCCACTCAGGTAGAGCTTGTTGTGCTGGTTCATCAAATTATTGCTGCTTCTCAAGTAATGTTTTTTGACTTTGAGCCCAACGGATAAGTAAAGAGAGGGCTGCTTAAAGGGGTCTGGCATTGTGTTGTGCTGTTATGTTAAAGAGTCGACTCTCCTTCATTAGGCTCAGCATTTCATTCCACCACAGGTAGGTGTGACTTCAGAGAATGAGAATGTAAATTACAAAGTACAAGCCAGAATCTGTCTCCAGTTCTCCTCACATCTCTTCTTCCCTAGTTCTGCTTTTGGCAACCTTTCTTCCCCAACCTTTAACATCCTCCTTCTCCTCCCCCTTCTTCCCGCCCATTATTAAAAGAATTTATATTCTGAGAGATGAGTTGGAACCAGCTGTTCCAGTGAATCCCATAGGGGCATCGCTGTACCATAAAATCTCTTATAGGACCTGAGACTGTTGGCAATCCCATGCTGCTTCATTCAATGATGTCTCAACAAGAGGCAGTACATTCTGGGATTCTTCTAGCCTAAGAAAGATATACGTCCAATACTTACTGAAACTGTAGAAAAATTTGTCAGAGTACGTTTAGAAAAAACTTGCATTGTTTCACAGTTCTTACTCTTGCCTGGATTAATCAACCCAAACCATTCTCCATGTTATTCTGTGTCACAAATAAATGTATAAACTATATAATAAAGCTAATAAGGCCTGGGAAAGTTTGCATTTGTTTTGACTACTATTTGAATGTTTCTATAGTCTCTTGCTTGAGTCACTTTATTCACTTCAACTAAATAACACAATTAGCATCTTACATAGTTCTCAGGCATAGCAATCATTGACGCCAGGGGCACAATTCAAAAACGCAATTATTTACTAGTGGGATGTGTGCATGAATTGGGCACCGCACAACCTCTCAAACTTTGGACAGCACCGTTCTCATTTTCTGCAGTACTTGCTTTCAGTAATAGCAACCATCTCAGCCCCATATTTGTAAAGATGAGACATCGTCAAAATGAATGTAGCAAAATCTAATGTTCTGGTAGTTTGTATGATATACCTGTTTTTCCCTTGAACATTTAAAATACCTTGTGGCAGCCTCCTGAGGTTCTTTGCACACTTTGAGAACCTTGGGCTTAGAGGATCTTTAAAAAATATATTGGCCTTGATCAATATCAGTGGAACCTATGATATACTTCAGAATATTTTTAATATGAAAGGAAGTACACTGTTATCAACTGAGATTTTAAATGGATCTTGATTTGCCACCAAACCTAGTAGATCTCTTTCCTAGTAGATCTCTTTCCATGTTTTCCTTAGATTAAGTCATGGATATAAAAGCCATACATAGTCATTGTCTCCTATTTTATTACCTGATAAACTGTAGTGGAATCAGCCACATTACCTACAGTAATTTGAGGCATATTATCATTCATGAGATATGATTCTTTATATGACATTCCTTATTATTATTCAAATCAAAGATAAGACAAAGTTCTTTGCTAATTTGAAGGATGGTACAACATTCTTTCAACTAATTTTAATGGATCAGGACTTTATTTGTAGTTTTATTTCTATCCTCCTTGCTTCTCTGAAATTAGAAGCTACAATGCACAAGTGTATCTCCTGAGTGTCTCTTGGGGATTCCTTGCATCCTTGTTAGGAGACAGGACTGCAGGCTGGAATCATTTTAGAACTGTCATAAGTAAAGTGTGTTAGCTATCAACTACTATACTTCCGAGACATGGCAAAGACTCCCTTGGGCCACTAATGTGTTTGGAATAGCTCATTAGTACACACTATTTTCAGGTAAATTCACACAGAAGCTTTCTTTTCCCCAATTCATTCATCCCTGTGGACTATTCCCTCGCCATATGAGAGGCAGGACTATAACTGCTTTTTGCCAATTTTGTAGATGATGATTATTTGCTTCCATGCGGCCCCCTGAGCAAGGTTACGATCTAGCAGCAGAGTTGACAAACTAATTTAACATATGAGGTTCAAGGTTACTTTCTAGTATTAGAGTTTTGTTTTTGTTTTTATTTTTGTTTTAAAATTTTTTCTAGATCAGAATACTAAAAAGTCATTCTTAGTTAGGAGGACAACTATAGCAAACTAAAATATTCGGATCTGTGAAAAAAATAAAACAACAGAAAAGCACATTATTAACATGAACTATGAATAGTTTTGCCCTAAATCATATAAATCTCCTTTGTGTATTTACATGTTAAATTATTTTAGTATAGTTTTTTTATAAACATCAGAAAGTTTTCATTTGTTATTATAGACCTATTGCCTAAATTTTATTCTTAAATCTGTACCTCAAGACAATTCTAATAGTTGCTCTTCCAAATCATGTTTATAATTATCATCAGTTTTTAAATAATCCTAGAATAAAGTACTTTGAAAAATTTTAATATAAGGTTTTCATTTGGTATGAGGTAATTATAATATTAAGAATATGACTATGTTTATATATACTTCACTGTTAAAATGTACAGCTGAAACTTATCATATTTCATTAACCAATGTCATCATAAAATAAGTAAATGCATACATAAATAAATAAACAAAACGAACCACAACCTCGTTAAAACTAAAATAAGAATAAAAACACTTATTTTCCACACAACAAAAAAAGAATGTGGCTATTTTTATTTTATCTAGATCAAATTTTCATTGTAGGGCAATCCATGTATTATAGATCTGACCCTAAAAGAATCACATCACTTAGATCTTAAAGCATGTCTCTCACATTATACTTCGCTCCTCCCTCAGAAACCAAAAACCAAAACAAAACAAAAATCCAAGACTAAAACTGTGTCTGTCCGTGTCCTTTATCACTAAGATAAATGTCTATATTTGCAAAGACATAATCTATGTTTTTGAATAACCACAGTTTATATTTGGCACCCTTTTATGGACCTTCTCAGGACTACATCATTCTACTCTCTTGCAAACTATGTGAAACTTTCTAGTTGTATAATGATGAGTCAAAGTCCTTCTCAGATAGTATCCCAATCTATATAATATAAAGACACAATAAAAAGAAAACACAAATAGTACACAATAAAGCAAACACAAATATTATGCAATGATATATCATATGTATCATGAGAGAAAAAACATTCAGAACGAGGAGATATATGTGCAATTGAACTTTATCAGAGAAGTTACCTTGGAAGAATGTTGGAAACTTTCTGAAAGGAAGAGAATTAAAAAAAAAAAAAAAAAGTGAGTGAAAAAGAATGTGTGGCAAGAAGAGGACTGGATAACACATGAGCAAAAAAGCAAAGGCAGCAGAGAAACTGTGTTATGTGTTTATGGGACTTAATTCAGTTCAGTATGGATGAGATCCTTGTTCAACTATGCGAGTGTGAATGTTTGTGTGTCTGGAAAGGGGAATGAATGAGGATAAATGGGTGTTTGCTGGAGAAAAGCTGAAGAGGTAAGCCCGATTATGTTTGGGATTCAGCTAATCACTCCAGTGGCCTCCTGCAGGATGGGATGGAGGGCTGGGAACCTAGGCAGAAAGATCAAATAGGAGATTAGAGACCAATATAAACCATAACTTCCCCAATCAGACATATTCCAACTACTTAGCTGCAGAGTGTGCGACAGGTAATTTAACCTTTCTAAGTCTCATGATGAAGATAATAGAACAACTTACAGGTGGTAGAAAGTTTAAATAAGGTAATTTACAGATGTTGATTGACTCAATGAATGTTACACAGTAAGTGTCTAGGAAAGAAGAGACGATAGGTTTATTTGTTTAGAGGTAGATTATTTAAAATATGGTGATTGGTTAGATGAGGGCAGTGGAAGATAAAAGAGAGTCTGGAACAGAAATCTGTAGATTATACCCTGCAAGCCAAATCTGGTTATGTACTCATTTCTGTAAATAAAATTTTATGTGAACAGAGCCATTGTCATTTATCTATACATTTCTTTAGCTACTTTCTCATTACAATAGCAAAGCTCAGAAATCATGATGGAGACATGACCCTCAATGCTTAAAATACTCTCTGAACTTTACAGGGAAAAAAAAAAAATGTTTGTCAATCCTGGTCGAGAACTGCCACTCAGTATACTGGCGAATATTTTAAAATTAGAAACCCAAGCACAATGAGCTCTAGGATCAGCACTCATGTTTCCCACAATGCCGATCTGCCCCTTATCCATTAGTAGCAAGTCTCTCAAATTACTTGAAGTCTCACAAATATCATTTGTTTTTCTCCAGTTTGAATTTACAGAGAAAGAAGTGTGATTTAAGGGCTTCCGAGAAGGTCACCCTAACCAAATAAACAGTCAGCCTCTCTGGTGTGTCTTCATACTTTAATTTTAACCCTAAAGGGCCATGAAGCTATTCAGTCTTAAAATTTCTGCTCAAAATAAAACAAACCTGAACATGTAAGCAAAATTAGGCATATTGCATAGACTGCTGACTTCGACAACAATATTTAGGACTTAAAGGTAGGAAGGAGGAGAGCAGAAAGAAAGGAGTGGGAGGAGGCAGGAAGGAATCATAGAGAGTGAGAGAGAGGAATGTGAGAGGAGAGGAAGAAACTTTGGGAACATAATTAGAGGTCTGGAAGAGCAGCAGAAAAAGAGAACAACATGGGAGCTGCAAAAGGACCTGGAATAGAAAACTTACCTACTTGTTTCTCCATGCTTTCGTGTATAATTTCTCTGTTAAAATAGTCATTCCATTGCCAACAGTAATCCCGAGATGTAAGAGAAAAGAAAGCTGAAATTTATTCTCATTTATCTGGGAATAACTAGTATTTGTGTTTTCAAAGAGATTGCTAATGACCCAATTTATGTAATACTCAATTATGAAATTTTAGACCCCATGTCAGGAAAATTGGAGTCATCCTACCTGTCAGGATATCACACCCCCAGGCCAACATTCACACATGACTAATGGATTACAGCAGCATCTACTAATGAAGAGTGACAGCCATGATAAGGGAGGGTGACATGACGAACTTTCGAGTCAAAGAAAGTTGAGTTTTTACATAGGTTTACCACTTATTAGCGTGTTACCTTAAGCAAGTTACTTCTATTCTCCGGGCTTCAACATTTTCATATATGAGGATAAAAATACCTCACAGGGTGGTTGTGAGAACATACACAGATAATACATATAGAAAGCATAGAGTCAAGTAACTGGCATGTAGTATACATTAAACATATAAATACAACTGATGTTGTATTTATCATTATTAATAATAATGGCTAAGTGTCTAACAGAAGAAAGGCTAGAAGCTCATCACCAAGAGACTTGTATATTCTGTGAGTTTAGGAGAAAAAAAATCAGAGCTGAGCCTTTTGTAACTAAAGGGATGTGCATTGTTCAGCGTCCCCACTGCTACCTCCAGCCACAGAAGCCTACAACTCCAGGAGTTTGCACTTTTCTAAACCTGCCTGATGTAAGAAATTATCATTTTTCTTATAAAAAGTTGACGAAGCAGTGGTCTACTTAGGATCTATAATAAGTACCCTAATGAGATATGTAATCTTGACAGGTATTGTACACTGATAAGGAATAAGAGGTTCTGCTGCACAGGAGGAAAGGAGTTGGAGATGGCCAGGAGAGTGAAATTTTCTTTGCTCTGCAGGTTTTCCCATTTAAGCGGTCCGTGTGACTTCCTAGAAATTTACACCTCTGTAGAGATAGCAAATGGAAAAATGTTAGTTTCCAAATCTGTCCCCCTCTGAGGAACTCTCCTGCTGGGCGTAAGCTGACTGTTCATTTTAGGGCTCATTTACTATTTAGTCCTCAGAAGTGTTTTCAATATGAACAATGGCAGAGTTGCTTTAATTTTACTCATTCTTAACTTATTCATGAATAAATTTTTTTTTGAAAGCTGCAGGACCCAGAAACAGAATAAATACACTTACAAAGATTGGACTCAGGTTTCCATAAAGAATTTACACGTGTAAAAACTTAGTTCAGGCGAATGATAGACCTATTTCCAAATATCCCCTTGTGTTATTTTATCATTGCAAAGTATTAAAATTCATTAGTTCCCCCTCACCAAACCCTTACTACATTATTAACCCCACTTTACTTAAGGTGGGATTTGTTATACCTGGAATTTGTGATTACACCAGAATTTTGGCAAGTTAGTCAAAGAAAGGAAATTAAAAATCAGAGTCCTTGGTTCCCAGGTGGTTGATTAGTTCCTAAGGCAGTATTACTTTTGCTGGAATCGGTGCTCAAACTTAGACACTTACCATTTTAAGAGCATAGAAAAGTCATACAAATAAAATAAATGGCAAGACTGAATAGGTTTTTTTAGGGGTAAAGTATTTCAGGTCTATGAGCATTTACTGAAGTGGAGTTAGGGCTAACTTTGTATCTGTTTCACCAGATGATACATTTAGGATTCAACAAAGGAATATAAGAAAAATAATTCTGGATATTTTATAATAACTCAATCTATTTAGAATAAAAAGTATAAATGAAGGTAGTGTCCACTTGTTTAAAGGTGGATTCAGGAGGTGCAATGTGACACTAAGTGATCAAAAACCAAGTGCTGGTCTACTCAACTCTTGGTAGAAGTCTTGGTTTGTTTATAAAAATAAAGAATAGCAGCAAAAGAAAACAGAGTACAATAAATGGCTAGCAGTTGGTGGAAAAGGGGAGTAAAGAGCTGAAAAGAAACCACCTATAGTAATAATTTGGAGGGCTTTTAGCCATGGTCACCTTGAGTTCTGAACTGGACTCAGTGACTATTTCTAATTTCTAAAGAGAAATGAAGCAAAATCAATACCTTTACTCTAATCTCGCATTTTTACTCAAAAGTGATTAATCTACTTAAAATCAAGACCTGAATCTTGTCCTGTAGGGAACTTCTTGGAAAGTTTATTAAGTCGTCTTCTGTATTAAGGATTCAGAATTTTCCAGAAATATTTCTCACTTTGAACTGCTATTTCACAAAGAAAACACAAATCCAGAATAAAGAAAAAAAAAAAACTAAACAGCAGTTTTAATCTCCTTCTCCTGGTGGATAGATAAGCCAGTTTTAGGTTTATATTTGGGAGAGCAAAATACATCTAAAAAGAAGGCAAAGATCCGACATTTGAAACCACTCTTTGCATCCTTACCACACCTGCAAAATGGATGAATGAGAAAGAAAGACTATACACAATCTATTTTCTGCATATATGTTTGCCTGCACAGTGATTTTACCCCCAAGAAAATTAGTCCCAGCAGCGGTCTTCTATCACGAGTATTACATAATGAGTTCAGGGCATAAAGAGAATCCTTGGCCTCTAGGGTCCAACATTTTAGTTATTTATCTCGTTATGAACCACACGTGTGGCAGAGGAGAGAGACATGACATGGGTGGCGTATCTGGAGACTGACTCGGCCCTCTGCCACACCTGGGCCCTACATAGTTCCTGTTTATGGATTATTTCGTTCAGATTATTGTTATGGATCCAGGGTCCTAGACTGTGTTTTCAACCACAGTGGATTTTTAGTGTGCTGCAATGAATAGAAAAAATGCAATGGGGCGTCAGAATAAATACACATTTTGGGGGGAATGACTTCCAATTTACATAACTCTGAAGTCAAAATTTTGCTAAAGAAAATTTGCCTTTAGAAGATCTTGGCTTTTTGACTCAGATTGCCACTGGTATAGTGTAAGAACTATAGTCAATAGGAGTGGTGAATGTAAGATATTTTTTAGTGAACAAAACCTATTTTTCTTGGAATAGATTTAGGTTTTTCTTAATTAAACTTTTTGTGAAAATTGTAGATGCACATGCAGATGTAAAAATAAAACACATCCCATGTACCTGTTACCCATATTCCCCCAGTGGGAACATCTTACAAAATAATATTGTAAAACCAGAACCACGATGTTTATATTGATAAAATCCACTGATCTTATTAGATTTCATCAGTTTTATTTGTACTCATTTGTGTGTGTGTGGGGTATTTAATTCTATACCATTTTATTACATGTGTTTGTTCATGGCTATACTGCCATAGTCAACAGATAGACATGTTTCATCACCAAAGGTTTGCCTTGTATTACTCATTTACAATGTTTAAATTAAACCTGAAAAGAAGAGAAATTCCTATATAAAAGGCATTAAATTTTAGAAGTCAGAATAGATATATATTAAGGGAAAATGAAATATATATAGACATTAACTTTCATTAACGATGGGAAATGTAAATATTCCTTGATGGTTATTAGTGGATCACACAGGGCAATTAGAAATAAAAGACATTTACAAGTCAATTTTATTGATATATATATTTACATACCATAAAATGCATTCACTGAACTCACATAGTTCAATGAGTTATGACAAATATATGTATCCATACAACCATCATACGAACAAAATATAGAACATATCCATCGCCTTAGGCAACTATTGATCTGATTTATATTACTCGAAAATGTTTCATAGGTACTAGGACTTCCTATAAATTGATTCACACAGTGTATCATTTTTTGTGTGTCTGACTTCCTTCGCTCTTAATATTTTGAAATTCATTCCTATTGTTATATGTATCAATAATTTATTTCTTTACATTTGTGAGATGTAGTTCGTTATATTCATATGCCACAATTTGTTATCCATTTATCTGTTGATGGTAGAGTAATCTAAAGGTCTGGAGTCCGTGTTTGTCAGAACTACAACGAGAAGGTCATAGAGGTGGAGCAACAAGAATCCAGAAGTGGCATCGAAAGTGTGAGCAGTGCTTTCCTGATTGCCTGCATTTTTCCCTAAAGTGGGAAGTTATAGTCTGACTCACTAAAGGCATCCTAATAACTACATGGGATTGACGGGAACCAAGAAGCCCTAAGACAAGGTCATAAAATTTTCCCTACCATCCCTTTCCCTCCTGACTGTACTATTCAAAGACAGCAGCTATCGATCTATGCCTGTTTAGATCAAGGGCAGTTTTCAAAGAGATTTCAAGATCTAGAAAAACACACAAAAGAAGCTAACACCTGATGTTTAGACAGTCATTTGTAAGATTAATTGGGGAAATCTTTCTAAACCTCTCTCTCCAAAAGTCCAAAAAAGTATGGTATTATTTTGGGCCTCTTTCCTTTCTTATCAATTTGGCAGCTGTTTCTAGGCTGCTGTGTTGGCCAAACATAAACAATTGAATAGGTATTGGGCCAAATTACCTCTTTCAGGCTCTCCTCTCATACAACCCCCTTCTCTCTTGCCTCACTCCACCCACATCCTAGGCAAGTGCCCAACATCCCTTTCATAAGACTGGTGAGAGCTGAAGGTACACAGTGGTTATAGAAGCTCTATGAAAACAGATAAAACAAACTTTACAACTCTGTTTCAAGGATCTCTCAAGGCTGCTTTAGAAGAGATAGTAATATCATTGAAGTGGGTTCCAGCTCACCTTGTTAATGAGATCTTAATGGAATTATGGACTAAGTTCAGTGAAACATTTAAATATCATTTTGGTTGTCTTGACCCCATGAACGTGAACTTCCCTCAGGAATTTGGGTGGCAGATTTGCTTATTTTGGGCAGAATTCAGGCATTACTGCCTTATTAAGCTAATTACCACTATTAAACTCACTCACATGTAGCTCTCTTATTACCATGCCAATTTAACCACAATTTCTAAGTCACCTCTAAGTGTTTTAAAACTAATTTTAAAAACCTGATAGGTATTGGAGTGATTTACTCTCAATTTTAGATGAAAATGTCTGTAACAAAACTTTTAAAAATATGTTCATTTACCAGATTCTCACTTCCTATGTTTCCAGGAAAGAATTTCCTTTAACAATAAAACCAACCCAAATAATAGAAAGAGTTTAGCACTTGTTTATTTTGCATTGCTCTTATACAAGATATTATTTTTTCCTTGTTAACAAAGGACTACAAATTTAAAGTAAAATTAGCCATTATTTTTGTTCCTTACTTTTTCATAGACTTATATTTTCATTTTAAATACAGAGCAACGCATTCACTCAGACATTGAGTTATACTGGAGCTCTTATTTTGAGTGTATAAAATATTGATGATTATATTATCTTTTTTTTATTTTCAGTTTCAATATTCCTTAAGAACCTAAATTACAGATGTTGTTTATACCTTGAAAACCTACAGTGACTCATAAATTTGTGTCCACACCTATTGAATTGGAAATAGATCACCAGGGAATTTCAAATGCAATACAAAATATTTCTTTTGAAGCCAGGATGGATGAAAATTTCTAATCCTGTTATCTTTTGAATGCCACATAAATAATTCAAAATAGAATGCAAGATTATTTAAAATGTAAAATGCACATTTATATGTAAATAACTTATTTTTCCCCCAAAATTTTATATATCTACTTATATGATGATATTTCTAATACATACTCATGAAATTTTACATCATATTATGTTTCAAGTGCTAAATTAAAACATTTCAGAATTAAAGTTATATATGTATGTGTATGTATATATATATAGTTTGCATAAAAAAATATTGTTGTACTAGAATTTTAAATGTCTATTCTCTCTCCAACCAGTTTAAATACTTGTTTAAAATTATGCAAGTTACCTAACCCAGAAGTTCTAAACTTTTTTATTTCAGGACCCAGCCTATATTCTTCAAAATTATAGATGATCCAGAAAAGCTTTTGTTAATTGAAATTAAGGCTGAGAAATTAAACATATGTGTACTATTCATTTTAGAAATAGAACTACATGACAAATTAATAAAATATTTTAATGAAAATTATATTTTTTAAATAAATATTTTAAAATAATTTAATGAGAAGAATAGCATTGCTTTACATGTTTTCAAATAACTTAACTCTGTGGCTTAGCAGAAAAGAGTAGGATTCTCATTGCTGTCTCACATATTTTATAAGCCATCACAGTAATGATTTTATCATACACTATGCATATTCTAAAACACTCCATTCTACATTCAAAGGAGAATCAATGTAAAAAAAATGAAAATGATGTTTTACTATTTTTATGGACTAGTTTTTACCTCTCAAATCTCTTAATGGGACTTTAGGCCCAAGAGGTCCCTGAACCCTACTTAGAAATCTTGGGCCTAAATCTGCTGTGCTAACATATTTTTCTATGCACAGGAAGGCATTTACCATAATAACAGAATTTCTTTTCTATTTTTCTGTGAAGTTTATGACTTTTCCTTAAGGTAAATAAAACATTTCCATTATTTTATTTATTTTTTCATTCACTCATCCTTATATGTTTTTCAGAAATTGTATTGCTAGAGATAAAAAGATGATTATGGCATTTGACTTGTCTTAATGAGCCCAAAGTCTGGAGGATTTGAGCTCACCAGTGCCCTGCATGGAAGGCAACACTGGAGAATAGTAAGGCCATTTGAAGTTTGTTTGCATGGAGGAAGTAATTCTCTAAGTAAAAGGCTAAAAAGGGTCATGTCCCTGCAGTTGGTTTCACACTGTTTTTTTGCTTGTCCTATGACTTCCTTGCTCCTGAACCCACTACACAAACACTAGTGACCAAGGACAGGGACTGGCTCGTATCAGCTGGCCATGTCCTTGTAATTATTTGGTTGTTCAATTTACCTTCTCCAGTGGATATTCTCCAGTAAGCATTGATGTCCGTAACTTCATTTTGTACACACTCACATTGTTTCAACCATGTGATTTTTTCCCAGACATCCTTGTTTTCAATCTTCCAAATTTGTTCTTTCTAGGCCTATCTCAGTTATCAATTTATTGTTATTGCACCGCAGCTCCAGATCCACCCATCTTTACCGTTCTTTGTGATATTCAAGCTGGTTTCTGTAAATATTTCTCTTTCGCCAGCTGGCACAATGTTAAGATTTGTCAGTGTGGGGCACTTCTGGGATAATGCAGGAGGAAGAGGCTTCTCTTCCTGTTTCTGGTGTGCTGTCTTCTTTTTTTTAATCCAGTGCTACATGTTGACTAGCAGGACGTGAGACACCCAGTGGTACTCACCTTCCCAGTGACACTTAGATTTTGCTAGAACCCTTGTGGATAGCTTCCCAGCCAGTTTCATCAGCACCCTGGAGGGCAGCTTCCTAGCAAGTTTATCAGCACTCCAGAGGACAAGTTTCAGCCATAGCCTGACACTCTGGCCAGTTTCCCAATGAGTCTCACTGGCTTTCTAATGGGTAGTTTCCTCAGTGGCACCTCAGAGAACTTCTGTGCTCTGCAGTGGGTCCCAGCCACACATTTCCAGTGAGGTCTAAACCTCAGTCTTTCTGTAACATTCTTCCAAGTTTGTTCCTTTCTCAGTGCTCTACCTCAGCCCTAGAGGTAGTGGCTGCCCTTGGAATCTTCTATTTCTTTATTCTAGAGTTCAGTTATGCCGTTAGTACAGTGGCCCCTAACCTTTTTGGCACCAAAGACCAATGCTTCCACGAGAATCTAATGCCTGATGATCTGAGGTGGAGCTGAGGCAGTGATGCTAAATCTGGCAAACTTTCCCAGGCCAAGCAGCTCCAGTTTGGTGAAGGGCAGTCTGAGAAGGGAGCATCTAATGTGTTAGCTCCTGTGACATTCATGACAGGTGAAGAATCCTGCGGTGGCCACTAAGTGGAACAGAGCAAGATTCTATTCGATATTGTATTTGGTGTTGGTTTAAATCTGTCTCCTAGAACAAAAGTGAGGAGCCTAAATTTTAGTTCAAAATATTGTTTTTGAAGAAGAAATATTTTTTTAAATTATAATAAGATAGAAGTAAGGAATTGTATCAAATCTACAATCGAAGGTTAATTAATACTTGGAGAGATCACAGAAACTAGCCTAAGTATATACATTTTCATATTACCCATTAATCTGTTGATTTTCAGTAGCCAGAGACCTCGCTCTCCCTTGCATCGATAAAAGGGAATTTATTGGAATCTGAGACAGGTTAGAACTCCTGAATTTGGAGTATGTGTAGCAGAAATGTCCTTAGACTTCAGGAACAACTAGAACTAGGAACTTGAACCCCCTTACACACTTGCCTCTCTTGTTCCATTTCTTCTTTCTCTTTTCTCTTCTTCCATTACAAACTGTCTCCAAGTAAAGACAGATTAGTCTTCAATCAATGATGGCTACAATCACACCCTTCACTCCAACTGCACTGGAACTTGGTGAATGTGGTACTTGATGTGAGCGGTTTCTGTTAAGAGAAAGGGTGCTGGACCAAGGAGGACAATAGGCATCTTCTGCATTCTTCACTAAATAAATAACAAAGACTTTATGGAAAAGATATGGTGAACTGGAACAGCTAGAATGAAAAGTTGAAGTAAATAGGAGGACAGATATTTTCTCCCTCTTTTTTGAATAGTGTGCAGATGGAAAAAATATCACTGGCAATGAAAGTTTTTGTACTTTTCCTTAATGTAGTGTTACCCTGATTGTGTCGCAAACCAACCTTAAGGGGAACATTAATTTCTGAGTTACAGAAGAATGTTTTAGACTGAAAGAGCAAGTTAATTTAGAAACTAGAAAATAAAATACTGTGAATCTTGTCAAAGTAAAACAAAGTCAAGGATATTATGTTGATATAAAAAGAAAAGAACATGTAGAAAAATGCCCACCATCAGAATAAGTGTAACATGCAAAACTATGGCATCATCATTAAAGTTTGATTTCTATCAGAGTTGCTTGAAGATGATGAAGAAGATTTCACAAAGTAGTGAGAAAATCCCCTGCCTTAAACAAAGATAACTGGAAAAGACAAATAATGGAAAGGAACACACAGCTCTCTACTAATTTGGAAGAAATGACATTATTGTTGTGATATTATTGTGACAAATGAGAAAAGACAGAGGTACAATGGCCCTCAAAGAAAAGTTGTGAACTACTCCTCGTGATCCTGCCAGAGAAAGATAAACACTAAGGTTTTGGCATTCCAGTTATTCTACTGGAGATCAGAGCATAGAGAATGCTGTCATAATTGTAGTTATTTCTCTCATATATTGAATGTACACTTGGGTTTGAATGGTCTAGGAATTTTAATTCTTGTTTCAATCATATCAGTAGATTCATAATTCATTCAACCAATACTTCTCAGTATGATTAATGTAGTAAATACATGGAATTTGAAGGTTGTAAAGGATCTTAAATGTTCAACTTTTCCTGCCAACGGGGAAATAACTTCTATTTCTGAAAGATGGACATCTCTAACATATGGCATCTCATACTTCTTGAAGCAGCTCATTACACTGTTAAACAGTTCCAATTTCTGGCAAATTCTTCTAACATGGAGCCAAAAATTACCTTCTCAAACTTTCACTTATTGGTTTGGTCTTATTTTTGCCCTCCAGAGATAAACAAAATCTGAACACTATTCTATATATTACAGTATTCCAAATATTTGCAAACAATTATTATAACCTGTTAAGTATTCTCTTCTCCATGCTAAACAGTCCCAATTCCCTTAGCAAATGCTGAGCTGGTTTAAAAATATCCCCTACGATCTCAGAGGCTCTCTTCATCTAAATCATTAAACCCCTAAGCTAAACAAAAAGCAGACGTGCATTTAGTGCAGAATAGAGCAGGATTTTTCCTTCCTGATTAATACAACTATGCAAATCATTCTATTTTCTTTCGCTCTTTCAAAATTAAAAGATCAAAATCTTTGGAGGAAGTTAATAAATTAATCAGTAGATATTAAAATCCTAAAATTCTTATGTTTCTACATATAAAAAAATTGTCATATTTTTGAAAGATAACTTTTGAAAAAAAATTAAGATTTCTAGTCACAGATGATTTTGGTCTCAGTCGACTAATTCCCACATATTACAATCTTTTTGAACCTTAAATCTGCCATTAATACATTAGCCAGCTCATCTACCCTTTCCATCCATAAATCCACTTAATAAATATTTTTGAGTGCTCATTAATTACTAGATACCATAATAGGTGTTAATGATAGAGTATTAATGCTCTGCGTTCACAGAGATTATATGGTGGTGGGGTATGAATATGGTCTGCATATCTAATTATAATTAATCCTTGCAAATCTTAGCATTTATTTCACTTGGCATAATAGACTTTATGCAGACACATATTTTAATAGAATGACTATATAATTTATTGTTCAAACTGAGGTGGTTTTGAGAGCAAAGAGGATATTAATAATTATACCTATGTGACATGCATAAACTGGCAATGTACCTTTTATATTAAGTGATCATCCTATATTTAAGAAAAATCTTAGAACCAATTTCTCTTTGAACTACTAAAACTTTAGCATTAAGAAGATGTATGTTTATTATTATGTGTCCTTTATAGTCAAGCAAAGTATAAGCCTATCTATAGAAAAACTATGTCTAACCATAGAGAATTTCTTTTTATAAAATATATATTAGCCAAAGCTTTTTCAAAATATAATTAGTTTTGGTGAGATTGTGTTTTGAATCATGTGCACATGTAGCATCTGAAGTTTCTCATAAATCAGGGTTATGTTAATATGACTTTCTCATATTCAATTAAATATGTAGTTCTCTAACCTGTCACATAGAATTAAAAATGGGTATATTGAACCAATTCAAATAAAATTATATTACTTGATTACATATCACAATCTTTATGATTATTAAAATTAGTTCTAAGTCTCAGAATTTGTTTCACCAGATAGAGCAGAGTTAGCATACCACTATGTCCTTTTAGGCTTTTATGTCATTCAGGATAGCTCAGTTATGCTGCAATAACTAATGCCACCCAATCTCAGTGATTTTAACTTTGATATTGTACTTCACTATATGCCCATTGAAGATCATTAAGAATCTTTGTACTTCATATTTATTTAGGGAACAGACTCCCATGATTACCTGTACAGATAAGAGATTACTAAAATCGTTCCTAATGACAATTAAATGCCTTCACCTGTAAGCAATACATTATTGCCATTCATATTTCACTGGCTAATTCAAGGACTTTAGCACATCCAAGGGAAAGTGCAACCCTTTCATGTGGCTAAAGAAAGAAATGCACAATTTATGGTTAACTCACTAAACTCTTATAGCCCTTTTTCATTAACTTCATACTGATAACTCAAAACAATGCTTGCAAACACATTACTAACGGAAATCAAGAATCCTTTAATTCTCTGGATTAGATGACAGTGTATTAGATATATTTTATAATACAGAGTAGGATCAATTGATACGAATAATGTTTGGGCATAATGACTAATCTTATGAGAAATTCATAAAAAATCATATGATAATTTAGAACTATCAGAATCTGACAAAGATGGAAGTAATTAATTATACATATGTATTCTTGAAGAAATTCTGGGAACTAAAAAATATATTCTAAATCAACATAAAAAATAATAAAATAATTAAATAGAAATGCTTGATTCCTTTTTATATTATTATGTTACAAGCTACATATAGTCATAAAACACTGGAAAAACACTGCTTTTATTATTGAAATATGTGTTCGATGTATTTAACCTATCTGTTCCTAATTATTATACTTTAAAATACAACTAATGTAATTTTGCCATGAAAATTTTCCATGCATTTTTGACTACCTTTATTTCTAAAAACAGAAAATGGGGCATGTATATGTTCAGAATTTAGAGTTCTTAAAAATATAAGTTGTTAATGTCAAAAGGAAATATGCCTCTTTTGGGGGAACTTAATTAGTTGGCTACTTTCTGAGAGGTGCACTATATATTTTTCCTTAAAAAATTTTCTGATAAAAAGAATCTTATATACTCTCTATTGAAAATACCTCTATTCATTTGTTTAAGGTTCCACATCAGTCTATTTCATGAGTGTTTGTGTTTTTGTAAATGTGTATGTGTGTACCAGTACGAGGCCTCAAGTGTGAAGTCATTGATGGAAAATAGAAACAAATATAAATGAATCTATACAGAAAAAGAGAATAGCCAGCTGACAGTAACTTATGTGCGAGAGAAATCAAAATGCATCCCTCCTTGGATTTAGCAAGTAACAAGTTTCCATATAATAATACCTGAGGAAGTATGAATCATATTTTCCATTTTATATGTTTTTACAAACATAAGAATTTCATCTCTGCTTTAATCAGTAACAGAAGACTAAATAATGAAAGTAATTAAAATTATATTACCTATACACACAAGAGATAATTTGGTATGGAAATCTAAGCTTTGAATTTAGTTTTAAAGCACAATGTTGGATTTTAAACAAAATGAATTTTAATATGTCAGCACAGCCTCCAGAAAAGTATTTTCAAATAAAGTAAAACTATGATATGTGGTATTGTTTGATCAGCACCTCCCTTTTATTTATTTACTTATTTATTTAGCCAGGAGGCAAAAGAGCGAGCTAATATAAATACATAGGAAAGAAATTTCACTAAGGATAGGCAAATTGCAAGGGAAAAAAATTACATTGCAGATGTATTACAGTTATTTCAAAGTTCATATTTTCTAAATGCTTTTGAAATGGAGTTCGGTGTTATTCATTTCTTTTTTTGTGTGCCATCTAGACAAATTTGTAACTGGCAAAGAGTGGCATTGTGTTGCATAGGAGCATTCATGACATAGGAAAGTGATGTGTTATATACACACATTTTGCTACTTCTTCCACTATCATTAAGCTTTCCATGTGCCATGATTAGTAAAACTGGATAAAACAGAATCTCTACTGATAGATGTTCTTTCCTCCAGATTGTACTAGACAACCATTGACACTCAGATTTCTGCACATTTGCCCAGTATTCTGGATTATAGGATTAGTGTTTAGTTGTTTAGAATTCACTGGTCTATTGCCAGCAATTTCCTTTATCTGTTTACCTCTTTGGTTTTGAATTATTGGCAGTACCCTGTGCAGCAAGAATCTTTTCTCTTTTTCCATCTCCGCATTGTTACCACCCTTTCATTCTCTATTATACTTCCTTAAACAGAAGCCTAGACGCCACCACCCAATTCTTTATCCTCCAATCCAAACAATCTCTTAATATTCTTCCCAATCTCAATCCATACTTGACCTAGTGTATACTCGAATTATTTGTCACATAAAATGCTAGTGGACTGGAGCAGGCAACCCCAACCCCCAAGTCGAGGACCAGTACTGGTTCGTGGCCTATTAGGAACCAGGCCACACTGCAGAAGGTGAGTGATGAGTGAGCCAGCAAAGTTTCATCTGTATTTGCAGCCACTCCCCAGCACTAGCATCACTACCTTGGCTCCACTTCATATCGTCAGGCATCAGATTCTCATAGGAGCACCAGTCTCTAGTACCAAAAAGGTTGGGAGACCACTGAGTTAGACATTTGATACTCCACCACTAAATGCTTCATGTATCTTCCCAATAGTAAAGATGTTATCTGGCATAATTACAATATCATTATCATACAGAATTCATTAAAGCATCAAATACCCAGTTCATATCTAAATGTTCCTAAATGTCCTATAAATGTTTTTATGGTCTGCTTTTTAAAGCAAGGATCCATTTCAATACAATCTAAACTATTACAGAACATTACTGTCAGACTAGAGTTCTTGTTTAGGATCTCATAGTAATAATATAAAGAAGTAGAGATAAAATGCTATTGGAGAACATAAAAATGAAATAAGAAAAATGAAATACTAAAAATATTTCAATCAATACCAAAAAAAGCAATAAAGTAGTAACAATAAACAAAATAACAGATGGAAAAAAAGAAAACAAGCAGGAGGAGGTAAAATTTAAATCCAATCATAGTATATAATTACATTAATTATAATATGTAATTGCATTAATATATTTTTTAAAGCAAGAATCAGTTTATACAAGATTACACACTTTGTTAGGTCACATCCTAGCAAATAAAAAAGTATCAATTTAAAAGGACTAAACTTATACAAAATGTGTGCTTTCATTAAGATTGTATTAAATTAGAAATTAGTAAAATATATCTAAAAATCTCTAAATATTTAAAAATTAATAAAAATAGGGACAAATATATAGATCAATCTTGACATAAAGTCATATTTAAATTATATAATAATGAAAAGACATCAAAATATGTGGGATACAGGAAAAGCAGTGCTTTTAAATAATGCTATACCATCTCTGCTTATATGAGATTGGAAGAATATTTTAAAATCCAAGAATTAAGCTCTGACCTTAAGAAACTAGATCTTCTATACACTTATTTATTTTTATTACTTAATTCATGTTAAAATATCTGTTAAAAATTTGAAATAGGTTTTAAGATTTCCTAGCATCAATATAATTCAATGTCTCCTTGAATCTTCTGTTGTTTGTGCTTCATAAAAGCTTTGCTGTTTCTATATGCATAAATATTAGTATATATTCTACTTAATTTTATAATTGTAAATATTAGTATTATAACAAATTTTTTTGTTTTTACCCTTTTATGGTTTGAGTTCTAGTCTGTCAAATATCATGGTATTGATCTTTTCAATTTTTAATTTGAATTTGCTTAGTATTTGTTCTTTCTACTCATTCAACCTTTCAGAAATATCTTTAAGGGTTCTCTGCTCACATCACAGTGTTGGATTTCTTCTTAGACAAACTTTTTTTCCTTATAATAGTTGATTTGCCCAGATAAATATATTCAAACCAGATTACATTAGAGAGAAAGGGAGGTTTGTAGTGGGGATGGTGGGGTGGGGTGGGGTGGGGTGGGAGAAAGAGAAAGCGGCAAAGAGAGAGAGAGGAAGAGGTTGAGATTTTTACTATGTGATCTGATCTTCTTCCTCTCTTTATCTCTCTCATACATACATTAAGATGCAGGGAATCTTATAGTTTTAACTAAAAGGTTATTTTTCTATGAGCATACCAATAAGGTATCTCCAATTTTCTTTTTTTGGTATATTTAATGATTCCCTACTTTAAGCATTATAAATATTTTTATATGTTTCCTCCTTTACCCATAGCATCTAAATTGAACTAACATACTTTTTCAACAAACATTTAAAGAAAATCATCAACTTCATTTTATTTTTCACAGGCTCTTTTTATTCTATACTAATTTATGTTATCTTATATCCATATTGTCAAAATATATCACCATAGCATTATACAATGTCTTTCTTAGGTCCATCAATTAAGCTAAGTTCTACAGGTAAATTTATATTCAGTGTTTAACATAAACCATATGCTGATAACTATCTATTCATTTCACTCATTTGAAGCTCAATCATTATTTGACTTCTGACAAAAGGCTCACATATGAACAACATCCTGAGAATCTTGAAATTTTGCCAGTGTGTCTGTAACAATTATACTTGAAAGTCAATTTGCCTGGCGATAAAACTCATGACTAAGTTGGCTTTCTTGGTGCCAGCTAAAATACTACTCTATTACCTCCTAGCAGAAATTGTTACTATAAAAAATAATCAAAGGCTAATTTGATTTTCTTCCCTTATAAATGAATATGTCTTCTTTTTCTTTCTGAAGTTTTGTTTCAAAGTTTAAAACTTGATATTGGCCACTCTAGGGTATTTTTTCTAGTTATGTGGTATCACATTTTAGTATATAGGTTCAAATAACCTTTTAGTCTAGAGTATGTATTAATTATAAAATTTAGTATTTGTTCTGTTCTAGTGCTTTGACTTTTTTTCTATGGAAACCTGTTATCTGTATGTTGGACCTCTGTTGCCTATCTTTATTACCTTTTCACATTTTAAATTCTTTCCTCAGTAACTTCTTTATTTTATTCTTTTCTTTTTTCCATTTTCTATTTATGCTATGTTATCTGTAGCACTGACTCACTTTTTGTGTTTTCTAGGTTACTGTTTAATACCAAAATAAATATTTTTATCTTTTCCAAAATTTTCCTGATCAGCATTGGCTCTTTTTATATGTTAGTTTTCTAAAACAATTTATTTCTGAATTTTGGAGTTATAATTTATGTTGTTCTATTTATACATTGATTACATTTTTAAATTACATTATCCTATTTTAAATATTAGCTTGAATTTTGTATTTGCCTTTTAGTTATGTGTTTCTAATTGGCCTTTATTGCCTGTAATCCTGCTCATTATTCTTTTGTGTATTATAATGTCTCTTCTCTTTCCTTGACTAAAAGTCTTTTATTTTTCAACATAACTTCTACTCTGAGCAATTTCTTCTCAGTACTGGTTTTTATTCTTGAAAGGATCTTCATTTGATTAATTTGAGAGTTCCTTCATTACACAACATCCTGGCATCTTTTGGCCTTTCCGTAATCCTCTCGTATTTCCTGTGAATGGGAGCTTGATAAACTCTTCTCAAGTTCTGGCTGTGTTCCCAGATTATTCTGTTGAGACTTCCATTCAATGGTGACCCCTCAGTTTAGTAGCGATGACTTATTAATAATAATGTTTTAGAGCTCTTTTGTTGTCAGAAATGTAGAATTACCTTGGTCTTTCCTCCTGTTCCTCCCAAATAGTTACTGTAGTCACATGTCTTCTTGCTTTTTTATGAATATTTTTCACTCAACTTTGTGTAATTGTTGTCCATAGGTATCTCATTTTGTTAGTCAAATGGCTCAGCCTCTGTTAACAGAGGTATTATTCATAGTTTCAAACATTATATCCCCATTTGTCTACCTAGCCAATGGATTTCTTTATCTCAGTACTGAAAAATGAATGGTAAATTCTCAGCAGATGACTCTTAGAATGTAAATGGATAAGGCTGTAAAACAAAAGATTTAACAAATTTGCTGAGGTGAGAACTTGTACATCAAATTCAGAAATCAACTATTTGTCCAGAAAATTGATTACATGTAATTAATACATTTAGGGTAAAATTTAAAAAAATTTCAAAGCTAGGTCACAGGACTCTGAATGATAGTATAATAAATGTCTTGTTATTACTATTTATTATTTTCTTTCCCTCATCATATTTCTTTGGTTATTGTCATAAAGCTTCCCTGCTGAATTTTAGCACTGGATTGTGACAGATGTTTAATGAAAGTTGAAAGTGTTTTTATTCAATGCCATATGATTTTCAGTAGAAAGACAGTATGCAAATTTAAATCATAAATAACTGAAGTGAGAATTAAGATGCTTTTTCAAAGGAATACATAAGTAGTATCTTAAAAAGATAAGGATGTAATGGCCTCAGAGTTAAAGAATAATGAAATTGAAGAACGCATAATTCCAAATCTCTTTATTATTTTGGAGAAAAAGTCTAATTTTATTTCACTAGAGTGTCTAACTAGACAGAGAAGAAAGTTGGTATAAGACACATTAGGTAAATGGCTCTTCCAAGAATTACTATATAACTAGAAAATATCTGCTGAAAGAGAGAAATGAATGCAGTTGAAAACTGGTTATTTTCCAAAATCATCAACATTATGGGGGAATTGGTTAAGTGAGTTATGACTCCATCTTTTTAAAGAAACATTGGTTTTACAATGCTATTTTAAAACGTTTAATACAAATGAAATATGTTCCTGTTAAATAGTGTTGATATATGTGTTTATATGTCTTGTTAGGATGATGGTTACTCTCACTTTTGTTTCTTTCCAAGTGAAGAATATTTCACTGGTGGAGCACTTCTGACCTCTATAATTTTAATCATTCTCTCTTCAAGGGACATGGAGAATTTTAATATTATTGGTTTATTTGAGAGGAAGTTATTGGTTATATTCAGCTCAGTTCTGCAGTTTTCTTTTGGGGACCACCAAGCTGTCTGCCAGAGCAGGAATTTGTTCTTACATCACATCATCAAGATTACCAGGGCACACTCTTTAGATTGGGGAGTTCTGCTCCAAAGTTGTCAGTGAGCAGGTGAGTAATTCTAATTGTGGGATTCAGTTAGCAGATTAATTTAGCTATCAGGTAACTTAGTCTTTATTAATAATATTACTTTTCATTTATTTTATTTCTCTCTTCTTTCACAAAATATACTAAGTATGGAGCATTTTAATGGGTCACCACAAAATAATTTCACTGGTTCATCCAGTGATTCACAAAACCTTTGGAAACACACATAAAAATTTAAATTGAAATGATTCACATTTCAAAATTCTCTTCTAATTTCAGTTTGTGAGATATTCATGTGATTTCCACTACTCAGGAAAATATGATTTATTGCTCAATTATTTGCATATTAATCCATTATAACATGGAAGAACAGTGTAAAACATAGATGCTGATTTGTTTTTAGAGATAAGGTAAAATATTTAACTTCCAATGGGTGATCAAGGTAATTATGCATAATAGGGTTTTTATTCTTCTGAACACAAATTTTGATGACCTAACTTTAGAAAGAAGATTTCAAAAATTCTAACAGATTAAATGATAGTACAGTATTAAAAAGTTACTTATTATAGCTGAAGTGATTAAAAGCCCAAATTTGAAGAATTAGCCAAAATCATCCATGATATAAGAACTGTATGAGGCCATGAACATTATATGTGTGTCTAATATTGACATTAATAAAGGAAACTGCTAGAGTAAGAAATTTTCATCTACTCACTAAAGTGTATGAACTATTTCTGTCTCCTTGAGCTTAACCATAAACCACTCACACTATTAAAAAAGTATTGTACATCTATTTTTTGTATAAAGCATGTTATATTATCTGGCTATTTAACTTTATATTCAAATTTTTAGATTAAATAGACAAAACATTTTTTATTATTATGTGTAAAATTACATATGTAAAAGTTTAAAGGAACTATTCCAACACATTAGTAGTGATTATCTCTCAGTAGTGGGTTGATAGATTATTTTCATTTTTGTATGTATATTTTCTATATATTAAAAAGAATTCTACATTAAGATCAGCAAAATAATTTTAAAAATATTGGCACTGAGTGAACCAAACATCTGGGTAGTTGGCTAGATTTTTGAATTTTCAATATGTTCCTTAGACATTGGATAGATGTAAACTCAGTGAAAGCCATTCATGAAATCTATCTTCACTTATAGAAAAAAAAGTTTTAATACAAGTGCTGAAAAAAAAAGTAAAAATAACTGACTTCCATACTGGGACAATGCAGTTAACAACCAGATGCACTAGTTCATTTCATTCCAAAATGTTTGTTCATTTATATCTTGCTCTATGATCCATGAAAAAAAATGGTCATATTCTACTGACTATGTGGGGTATTTTATTCACAACTATAACATAATCAGCATACTCATGAATGTCCGGTTTGTTCACTTTTTGTCAGTAATATTTACAGGGTGTAAATTTTGCCATCAATTTTTTTTTTGTCTCTGTGTAAGAAAATTAGAGATCTCTACTATAATTATAAAGTCTTTTCTAGTAACTTATAAGCATAGACATACAAGGATGATAATTAGCAATGGTTTTCATTCATATCCTCTTGAAGCAGCTGGAAGAATTTTGAGAGTTCCCAGTCTATGATTTTCTAATAGTAGTTCGCATTAAAAATTGGGTGTAAAAGAAAAGGCTCACAACTCATCTATTTTTGATGTAATACAAAAGAATATAATTTTTAAAATGTATGTCACCATGATTTTATAAAAGATAGAATCTTTATGGATCAGATTAGCAAAATTATGACTTGCCAACTAGCCACAATTTGGCTTTACACCTTACCCTTTCTATGATAAGTCACTTTCTTTCCCTTTTGAGAGCACAAGCCTATGAATCAAAGGCAGAAATATTGCACTGAGAAGCATATATTAAGAATTATATTTATTTTACTAAAATAAGTGATTTTTCTTATTATACCTTATTCTTGGTGTTTATGAGTTTGAAAGAGCTTTTTAGTTTCTAAGGAGTTATTCCCATTGTCTTCATTTTTACTCCAAACCCCCTATTCATTTTTTTCTGATCTGTAAAACACAATAGTGACCTAACATTCTAACTTATATGTAATTCTTATAGCATTCTCTTTAATGGCATTTTCTCATCATCTTAAATTCATATACACAAACTGGATGATTTATTATATAGGATTGGGTTAATTTGATTAGCAAGTTAGAAATCAACACACTTGGTCCACTTGTTAAAATGGCCAATCCATTTCTCTTCACAAACATATTTTTTTAAACTAGTCAGCCTCTTTGTTGTGCAGAGCTTTAACATTTTATAAGTAAAACACAAATAAATTAGAAGAAAACATTACTGAAAATGCATTAAAGAGGAAATCTAATCAGTCAACACACTTAGGATGCTCTTTTTAGTGTCTCTAGATAGGTTGCAAATCAATCTGCAATGCAGTGCCATATTAAACAAATATTCTTCAGGAGGCAAAACTTAATTCTATTTAATAAGGTTCAAAACAATATGCCTACATTTCTAATGTCATAAAAAACTGATAAAAACATATCTTTTGAATCAGCAATACATAACAGGGTCTAAAGATATGTAGATCTTTGGAAATAATACTTCTAAATGTGAAAATGTACCTAAAGAAAATAATCTTGAAAAAGAAAATAATATGTCCAAAGATATTCATAAGAAAATTCTTATAATAATATTAAGTGAAGAAAATATCAAAAGTATATTATCCTATGATTAAAATAATGCTTAAAAATACATACACACAAAAAATTTTTTAATGCATGTTCTGGTAATGATATTTGGTGAAATGTTGGGCAAAATATTTTTTTTTTTACAATTTAAAAAATCTTATCTTAATATTTTTCATGTGAAAAATATATTTTTTTAACAAGGCAACATTATTGTTTCTGCAAATCCTTCTGCATATGTCCTCGGCTTTGCTTAATACCATTCAGTCAAAATATATAGTTTGATTTTGATATTTAAATTCCTTTTTATGTAAAAATGATTAGTTCTTAATGATTTTTTTCTTCAGTATCTGGTATATAATTATAAATGAATAAATATTTGTTATCTATATTAGCCAATGAAGCTAAGGTTGCATATATTTTATCCAATTTTACCACTTCAAATTATATTATAATGAGTCTTACAAATTCCATTTAAATAAAAAATCTCTTATATAATTATTATGCACATTGATGTTAAGTTTTTCTCTCCTTGATTTATCTTAACACTTCTTTAGATTTATATATAATTATACATGATTTTTATCAAGCTACTATCTTAGAGGCACAAATTTTATGTTTAGTACACTGACATCTGTTGCCAAATTTAACATCTCTCGTCATAAATTCCAACATTCTTCTAGCTCTACTATATTACATGTTTGCAATATAAATGAATTTCTGAATTTTCCAAATATTTTCATTTTCAATAGAATGTTTATATTCTTCTTGTTTTAACTATCTTAAATAATTCTGTTTCTTGATCATCTATTTTTCTGTTTTGAATTTGATTTATTTTTAGTCTGGAACATTTTATTGTAATTTTGCATCAGTACATTTTTATACCAACTATAATGATCAAATAGTCAAGTGTGAAGGTGATCGGACTTGATAATTACTATCTTCTATGTGTTTTGATTACTCTAAATACTAAGTATAAAGGAGTGAGCAAAACAGTCTCATGAGTCTTATATAGCATTCTATTTCACTCATATTCGCATTATCTAGACATCATGCATATACCAAGCAGAGGTAAGGATTTAAAGTTATTTGGGTACTTTCTATGAATTATGAATAGAATTGTTACTAAATTTTCAAGATATTCCTGCAAACTACTGCATTCATAGAACATGTATGAACACCTAAGCAAGATTTAAGAAAAACCAAAATTCAACAACTTTACATCCAGAACTTCAGTCGAGAAATAGAATATTACCAACATGCAGAAGTACGTTTTATGACCAAATTTTACCAACTGATTTCTTTTCTATGAAATTGTGTTGATATTTCAGTTACCCATAATAGGATTTTTTTTTTTTTTTTTTTTTTTTTTTTTTTGCAGTGATGTGCTAGAGGTGATTGCTACTAGCACCCAAGATGTTACATTTTCTTTTCAATTCTGTCTTCATTGAGATGGTAGTCTCGGCTTGAAGTCAGTCAAGGCAAAATTATTTGTGCCATGAAAATCAACAAATGCTACAAATAAGCCCTTTCCACACCCAGACAGATGTGAAATATTTACCAGCACAACACTGAATCTTTGGACCTGGAAAGAACATGGCATATAGACACAGACATGTTTGGAGTCTAATTCCAACTGTCACTAGCTATTTAATCTTAGAAAAGTATCTAAATTTTGGTTACTTATTTATAAAATAGGGACAAAGTACTTTTTTAATGTGATGATAATTAAATGTGAACCCATATGAAAAGTTATTAGTCAGTCCCCTGGAACAGAATGTGTCCATTTAAGTGTTCATTTATTTCCCATATATAATGGGAATAGTTATCATCAAAATTCAGAAAATAAATTGAACCTGCTTATATATATATTTTTCTACCTTATATTTAAAATCTGGTAACTTATTTTCTGGATCCTAAGCTACATGTATGTTCTTTTAGGAAGTATGAAAGTAAAAGTCAATTTTGTGTGTCCATCAAGTAATGGTCTTTCAAAAGTAGAAGATTTAGAACTGATTGTGGAAATTCAGTTATTCCAAGGAAGATATTTCCATTTATGCTAATTTTCCAGGAAAAAAATATTTTACATGGTTTTCATATTTCAATTGAATAAATTATATCTACAATTACAAATTTAATGTTTCTTTGTGGGTTTAATGATTATAGTTCAGTATCTTCCTTCTGTTATATTTTACTTAGACTATGTTTTATAGATAGCTTTTAATTAAGTATTGAGGAAACAATCAATGCCAATAAAAGTCTTCGTATCCTTTCCAATCCAATGAAATCTTCATTTATTTCCATAACTAAATATAATTAACATACGTTAAAATCCAAATAATCTAGGTTTGAATTCCTATTCAATTGAGAATGTCCTCAGATATAATACAATGTGAACATGGACAATGGTAATATTATTTCCAGTTTAGAACACTAGTGATAGTTGGGCACAGTAGAAGTGACTCTTTAGACTGCTTTTAAAAGATGACTGGGATATAGATCTATGGCTAGACTGAATGGTGCAGGATATAGGGGGAGGAAGGAAAATATTACTAACTAGTGTGATGGAAAAAGTCTTTGGTGGTACAGGAAGTCTAGTCAGATAAGGAACAAACATATGAATATTGATTTTTTAATATATGATTATTCCATAAAATATTTTAAAAGCTTCCTTGAATCATAATATTCTCTTTTAACTAGGTATTTCAACACAGATGAAATGTAAACAGAGAAACTTTGTCTCCTCCATGATTAAGCACAATGGCTCAGTGGATGCTTATTGGTAATTATAGCATGCCAGCTCATGAAAAGGACATACATTTTAGAGATATATAACATCATTTATAAAATATGATTTACATAAAACATGAAAGACCACTCACAGGTATATTGGCCCTAAGAGAACAAGAGGAGAGCAAGGAGGGCTATGCCTTATTCAACTTGAATAAGGGCTAATGCATGCCTAGAACCAAACGAGAGTTTATTATATGTTTGTCGAGTCTATTCTGAAATATAAATATTACCTGTAAACTGACGAGTCATATGTGATATATATATCTTATATATAACTAAATTTATGTAGAATAAAAGAGACTTCTGTGATCATGTTTTTCTTCTAAACATCCTACCAAGGAATTTATGGATTCCTAATTTCTTGGAACATATGATATTTTCTTGGCATCTTTCTCTTCAAAGTGAATAAAGCAGAACACCACCAAAGCAGATGGTGTGTTTTAAATCAATATAAAAAAAATTATATATATATATTTAATGCTTTTCTTAAATGAAATTTATTTATTTACATATTTAGTTTTTATTGGATGCGTGCATACTGCTTAATTATTGGAAACTATGCCAGTTTATTCTTAATTTAAGTTTAAAAAAATTAAAAAATATTTACTAAATGATTACCATATGCTAGCATGCAGGTAGTGGTTACAGAGATAAATGAAGCATTGCTTTAGTTTGAAGGTTTTCACAGTTTAGAAGGGATGTCAGTCATATAAATAATTGACTATAATAAAATATGATAAATGATAATTACGGAATTTTGTATAAAGTAGTATGAAAGCATAAATAATTAATAAATCTGCTTTATGATAGCTTGCCTGTGTGTTGATCACATTTAAGTATGAGTTTTTTTTGTAAAAAAATATTAATTAAAACTATAATAACATTCCTTTTTCCTATAAATATTTGAAATATCCTATAATTTGAGAGGGAAAAATATTTAACACACAAACTAATCAACAGCAAATAACAAGTGAGGCGTTATTTTTTTTCCAAACAGCCTTATGATGTGACAGTAGTTCCTAATTTATGACCTGCACTACAGTTCTAAAAGTCAGAATTCATTCCTTTCAACCTTGATGCTGTACCAGAGAAGCAATGCAGAGTCCAAAAAAGATATATCATCCCTCGGATTCAGAGCTTCTGCGACTCCCCTTAAGAATTACATATCATTTATGAGCATTTTCATGTTCATAAATTATATTTATTAGAGAGGCTTATTGCTTAATAACCTTTGGGCACATTTACAAAAGTAATAAGACAATCTCTGCCACTGCAGCTTCAATTTAATAGGCAGCAGAAAAACAAAACATCCTTAGCCACATGAAGCAAAAATGAAAAACAAGTCCAGATAAAATTTGTTCCAAACCTCGGGAATATAAAGAGAGATACCAACATTTCAAAATTTATCCTTGCTGTGGAAAAATAGTCATATTTATTATCCTTTTATGTGTGTGTGACATATATTCTAAGTTTTGGGACATGTACAAGGTTAAGGTTGTCCATAAGCCTGCCAAAGAGAATCAGAAATAAAACCAAAACCAAAATAAAGGATACAGCTCCAGATTTTCAATGAGGCTACATGATCACATGGGAATCAAGAGTTGACTCATTGTGGTCAACATGACTCTGGGTAGATTTTACTGCATCTTTAATGTTCTTATTTTAAGTGAAAATATATTACACTACCATCTAAAGGATAGGATTACTTTCCCTTGGCTGCAGGAATTTAATATTTGCTCTGACTGGTGTCAAAGAGAACAAGAGTTAGGAGCATTGTTAATTTCCATGTTAGAAAAAATATTTTTTTATATCCCTGGATGCCTGTTACCAGTTGAATCGTGTCTCCTTAAAAAAAGACATGTTGATGTCCTAATCTTGGGAACTTCTGAATGTGACCTAGTTTGGAAATAGGGTTTTTATAGATGTAATCAAGAATGTGAGGTCATACTGGATAAGAGTGGGCCCTAACCAACGACTGGTGTTTTTATAACAAGAGGGAAATTTGGACACTAACATACAGAGAAGAAGGTCATTTGGAGATAATGGCAGAGATTGAATTGATTCACGTACATTCCAAGGAATGCCATGGATTGCCAATAACCAACCACCCAAAGCTAGAAGAAGCTAAAAATGATTCCTCCCCTAGAACATTCAGAGAAAGTATAGACCTATTATTTTGGACTTTCATCCTCCAGAACTGTGAGAGAACAAATTTATATTATTTGTAGCACTTCGTTATAGCCACCGTAGGAATATAACGCAAAGCTTAGATGGAAACTTTATGTAAAGAAATGCTATAGTTTTCCACTTAGACCATTCCCTGGACAAAAGATCCTCCAACTTTTTCTATAAAGGGCTAGATAGAAATTGTTTTTGGTTTTGTAGGCCATACGAGCTCTGCCACAATTATTCAACCCTGCCTTTGTAGCACAAAAGCAGCTATAGGCAATACATAAATGAACATGGCTATTTTCCAATAAAGCATTATTTATAAAAACAGATGGTTGATTCATGTCTAGGCTGTCTCATACTGCTTCCTTTCGACTTTTTCATTTTCATACAGATATCCTGATTTATTTCCCTTTGGCTGGTATGTGAAAACATGTTTTCTTCTCAGCTTTTAGATTGATGTAATTTTGGATATGTTACCTAAATGTGGTAGATAGAATAATGGTCTCTGAAAGATGTCCATGTTTTAATCTCTGCAATGAGTAAATATGTTACCTTATGTGGTAAAATTAAATGAAGGATCTTCTGATGTTATGATTATCCTGGGTTATCTGTGTGGTCCAAATGTATTCATAAAGGTAATTATTATGTGTGTGGTCCCAAAGTAATTATATTGCCACACTGCTGACTTGAAGATGGGACCATAAACCAAGGAATGCAGGGGATCTCTAGAAGCTAGAAAAGATGTGGTTTCAGATCCTTCTCAGAACCCTCAAAAGGCAGGCAGCCCTACCTACCAATTTTAGACTTCTGAACTCCAAAACTATAAAATAATACATTTGTGCAGTTTTAAAGCACTCGATAAGTGATAATTTACTATAATAATAATAAAAACGAATGTCGGGTTTTAGCTTCTTATATTCCAAGAATATCTTTTAGACTCTTACCATTTCCATGTTGTCACACTTACTAACTAATAAGTGAAACTCAACAACTTAGTGTTTATTGCTAGGTATGCTCCATAATTCAAAGCCAGTAAACTTGGGTCTTTCTTTTCTGAAGCATTGAGAGAAAAATAGGAATCAGAACAAAAACAAAATAACAAACTTCTTAAATGTGACCCTTCCTTGTTGAATCAGTGTGATGGCTAAATGTGTCTTACCATACATGATAAAAAACACAAACTTAATCTTGAAAAGAAAATGCACTAGATGTGCAACATTCTTGGTCTAGATCTCAGGGCCTCTGACGATGTTGGGCTGGCACTGATTTCTCTACCAGAAGATGAACCTCATTTCAGAAAGACTCTTGTTCAATATGCATAGGAGATGTATAAACAAATATTGGAACTTAATTCTTGTAAGATTCCTATCAGAAAAAGGAAATTTCAGACTATTTCCTGGAAGAAGGGTTCTCACATATATCCCTGGGAATTGAGTTCATTGCTAGTTTACAATTCCTTCCCCCTAAAATATGGAGGAGACTACCTATAGGAAGTGCAAATTACCAGAACTACGGAATACAGGTATTACCGAGTACTCCTTGTTTGTTCATATGTTCCCCATTAAGTTCAGTGTTGAACCTGGGCAACGATTATGTCCCTTGGGGAAATTACTGAACTTCCAATCTTCCTCAAAGAAACCATTGTGAAAATTTTACCTTTCAGTATAACAGCCCTTTACTGAAAACTAAATGTGTACCCACAAGCCTGGCAAAGGGGCTTGTCATTTCAGTTCCTTTTCATTCCTTCCTCCATCTCAGCATTCCGTGGCTCTGAGTGTCCTTCACTAGAATCATTCTCACTCAGGCTTTCCTGGGGACTTGAACATTCTTTTGCTGCTACTTTTCCAGAAGAAACAAAGTACAATAGAAGATAAACCAAGAAATACACGAAACGCACCCATAAAACAAATTCGTTGTATAATTTTAACAAATAATTATTCATATGGAAAGAAAGCAAACTATTTGGTGATTAGATCAATCGAAGTGGTGACGTCACTGAAGCCTGCTTTTAAAATATGAAGATAGGGTAGTCTAGATCTACGAGTGCAAAGGCATGAGGCGAGAAAACAAAATCTCTGAAAAGGAACCTCAGAACAAAAGCATACGTATGACAAGGAAGAGGCTGTTCAAGGAAACTGTTTTATCATCCATGCAGCTGGTTTCTGCAGATGGTTTTGCAATATAATCTGATAAGCAATTATTACTATATTCCTACTTACAGAGTACCAGAGACTTCTTAACATATAAAAACATTATGGTTTTAATAACTCACAGCTCTGCTTTTACATTCTTAAGTCAATGAATTTGCATTGAAAGAAACTCTGACTATAGCAAGAATTAACAAATTGTTTTACTTGTAATCGTATTAGTATATATCTAGGGTTTATGAAATTACCAGTTCTTCAGTGTTTTCAAGCAACGACTATCAATGACAGATATTTTTGGATATTCTTCATTTGTTTCCCATGAGCTGTTTATAGTACATAAAGTTCATTTTAAGATACATGCACTTTAAACTTTTAAAAACTTTTCATTAAGTATAACACATACACACAAAAATAAAAAATGTGGAGCTCAACAAATGATCACAAACTGGATGCCCATATAATCGCTACCTCGGTGAAGAAACAGATTGTTATTGTTTCCAGATGCCTCTTTCCAGAGCCCTTCCAATCACCCCTACCTTCACCAGAGCATCTCGTTTCCAATATCATGTGTCAACACTGCCTATTCTTCAATCTTATATAAAGTATGTATTATTTATTTTGTATCCAACTTTGTTTATTGACACTTTTATGAGAGTCATCCATGGTGTTTGTGAAACTGTAGTTCTCCTATTTTAATTTTATATAGTATTCAATCATGTTCCCAGATAACAATCAAATTCTTGTTGTTGGATGAGTTTTGGGATATTATTAAAAGATACTTTCTTATACACATCTCTATTCATATACATGTGAAGAAGTCGATAAATCCGTAAGCTCCAAAAGAAATTAATTATTTCCCCACCTCTAAGGTGGGGAAATGTCTCTTGGTTGAAACCACATAAAATTAAGTAAAGATATTCTTTATGTATCTTTAAAAACTACCAGATATCCTTCTGGGGGAAAAAAAAAATCATTGTTTAGCTTAATTATTAATGATGCTACCTTATTCTTTCATATTGGGAATTTTGTTTATAAGAAAATATCTATTAAATTAGATCAGATATAGAAAATTTGCTCTTATATATAATGTGAGGTTTTGTCAGATGCTATTATATGCCAAAAATTTCATACACATGTTAAAGGGAATAATTTATGTTATTTCTATTAATGCCGTCACTGTTTTAAAGAACTGTCACAAGCTTTGATATGTAGTATTTATCCATGTGATGAGCACATGTAAAGTTTTGGGAAATTGTTAAGTTATTATACATATTATCATTTAAACAGTGACCAAAATTGTAAAGTTGAACTCTGGAGAGTGAATTCTCTGAGACTAATGCTGTTTTCCTACTGGTTACTGACTAGACTTTTGACTATTACTAAGAGTAGAACACTGTATCCATGGAAACAGAGCATTTAACCTCAAATGGAAATATGTTCAAAATTTTTCTGCTCTTTATAAATGTTTTCACAGTTAAAGATAATAATTAAGAAATCAAGGTTAAGTATTTCATGACATTAATGAAGACATGACTTAAAGGCCTTGAGCAAAATATTGTTAGTCAGCTATTAATGCCAGAAATAGGTCCCAAACCTACAGGTCATAGTTTCTTAAATATTTGATAGTTGATATATATTACTAATTGTACAAATACATTGTGCATATGAAAAAGGAAATAGTTTTCATGGGTGGAAAAGTGTTAAGTTTGAGATTAAAGCTAATGTTTTATTTCCTATTTAGGTCAACATGTATTATACATATATCTAATGATGCATATACTTATTGGTTAGTTTTATTATTTAAAAATACTTTTCTATATTCAAATTTTCTGATATTTTTACCATTACAAATGTGTAGTTATAATTTAATAACACCGCCAATTTTCTTGAATTATTTTCCTAAATAATTTCCTAGAAATTATTATTTTATTATCTTATTTAGCTTAAAGTGAAGTATACATTTAGATATTTTATTTCATATAATGGCAAATTTGATTTTATCTATTAAGAAGGTATAGTGTCAGAATAGGAGACCAATATACTAAGAAAATAATATGTAGATATTTTTATTCATTCTGCATCATAGTTTTTTTAGCTTCTAAAATTTAAATATTGACTACCAACCCATTTATCTTTCCTTATCTTTTGCTATGTTCTAAATAGGCATATTCCCTTCATACACGTTAATGTTTTTTTGTATAATCTTGTTTCATGCTAAGCCTAGATGAATTCTCTGATGATTTCTACCAACACATTGAATGAGAAGTAATTTAGGTTCTATATAAACTCTTCCAAAATACTGAAGGAATGGAAATAATGCCCCAGTCATTCTAAAAGACCATCATTGTTCTGATACCAAAGCCTGTCAATTCATTACAAGTAAAAATAAATAAATTAATAAATAAATAAATAAGTATAGACCAGTATACTTTATGATCATAGATGCAACAAATATTTTTAAAATTTTAGCCAAATAAATCCAATAGTATATAAAAATGATAAGCCCTCATGACCACATGTGTTTTCACCCCAGGAATGAAACATTGCATTCACAGTAAATAACAATGAATGTAATTTGCCATATTAACAGACTAAATAATAAAACCATATGGTTATCTCTTTTAAGATAAAAACAAACAACAAATAAACACATAGCATTTTACAAATATAATATCCATCCCTGGGAAGAACTCTTAGAAAGCTAGGAGCAGATGGCAATTCCCTTAACTGATAAGGAACAGCTTTGAAAAATCTACAGCTGACATCACTGAAAAGTAAAAGACTAAATCTTATTTTCCCTTAAGATCGTGAACAATTCAAAGATGTCTTATTTCACCACTTCCATTCAGTATTGTACTAGAGGTTCTAGCCCACGCACCAAAAAAAAAAAAAAAAGAAAAGAAAAGAAAAGAAAAGGCAAAACATCCAGATTAAAAACGAAGTATAAATGTCTTTATTCAAATATCAAAGAAGAAAATTCTATGATATCAACAAAAAGTACTAGAACTAAGTGAATTTTAACAAGATTGCATGATACAATATCAATATTCAAATATCAGTTGTATTTCAATAAACTATATCAAACAATTTGAAATTTAAGTAAAAAAATAAGCTTGATTTACTATAATATCAAGAAATATGATTCGGTTGAGAGTAAATATGACAACATAAGAATTTTATACTGAAAACTAGAAAATATTGCTAAAATAAACTAAAGAAGGCCTAAATGAATGCACCTATATAATGTGATCATGTTTCAAAATATTGTGAAGAAGTGAATTGTACCCAAATTGACCTTTGGAAATATCGTGAATCTAATAAAAATTCTAGCAGGATTTTTCGTAGGGTTCAACAAACTTATTCAAATAATCACATAGAAATGGAAAGAACATAAAATAGATTTGGAGAAGGAGATGACACTAGATACCAATTTTACCTGAATTTTTAAACATTATTCCATCCAGTTCAATGTGTAAGGTACTTGGAAATTACCACTCCATCCAACAAGTAAAAAGGCTCAACAGGCTAAAAAATAACTCTTAGACCCAAAGGAGAGGGCAAGACACAGGGAAACCCCTGTCCATAAGATTGGAGAGTAAGATAAGCAGATACAGGGAGTAGTGGCTTACCGGAGCAGAAACTTGTACGAGGAAATTGCTGCAGGAACCAGTGCTGAGGCAGGGAATGATGAATTGCAGTTGATGTATTGTTGGAGGTTCAGTGTGGACAAGTCTGAGAGCTAAAAACTCCAGGAGAACCCTGTCATAGTGTGCCCAGGCAATACTGTGAGATTTGCCTCTAGGAGATGGACAAGTTCTCAAAACGAATATCAGAGAAAAACCCTCTCTTGCTTCCCATAGAGGGAGGGGAAAATGAACCATTTTGAATTAACCCAGAACACTTGGTTCTGTTTAACAAGGCTTGCCTTCAGGGAAAACTAATTAAGTAGATCCTAAACTGCTGGGGTATTATTTCCTCCCCTAACTTACCTGAGGGAAGGAAAGTATCCAACTCTAGCCTGATCTAGTCCTCCTCTCATACCTGGTGGGATGGGGGTGGAATGAGGAGAACTGAGAAAAAAACCTCGAAGTTCACAATCCAGAAGCAAAGGCTAGCGAAAAGACTGAGACCTAATTATAAAAATAGAAACTTTCCCCTGCCCCAACCCCTCACCATCATATTACTAAAGTCCTGTTTATTTATTTATTATTTTTTTTTTAACTCTGTAAAGCCTACCAAGAAAAAAGTACAAGGCATACCGAAAGTCAAAAAAAAGCACAATTTGAAGATACTGTGCAAGCATCAAAACCAGACATGGTTGAAATGCTGAAATTAGACTGGGAATTTAAAACAACTATGATTAATATTCTAAAGATTCTACAGGACACATTGTAAGAACACATAACCAGAGAGATAGAAATTCTAAGAAAGAATAAAAAAGTGCTGAAGATTAAAACAAACCAATAAACAAAAATTTCTCATTTTTGTAATAGAAATGAGAAATGCCTTGATGGGCTTACAAGCAGACTGAGCATGGCTGAGGAAAGAATCTCTGAGCTAAAGGATATATCAATAGAATTCTTAAAAATCAAAAAGCGAAGAGAACAAAGACTAAAAGTACAGAACTGAATATCCAAAAATTGTGAGACAATTACAAGGGTGTAACACATGTGTAATGGGAATACCAGAAGGAGAAGAAAAAGAAAAAAGAACAGAAGAAATATTTAAAAGAATAATGACTGAGAATTCTCCTCAAATGAATGTCAAACATCAAACCACTGATCTAGGAAGTTCAGAGAACACCAAGTACATTAAATGCAAAACAAAACAAAACAAAACAAAACAAAAAACAAACACCACCACCACCAACAACAACAAAATGCAAAAAAAAATCAAAGATAATGAAAATATCCTGAAAGAAGAAAAAAAATCCAAATTCTCTTCAGAAATCATTCAAGTAAGAAGAGAATGGAGTGAAATATTTAAAATGTTCAGGAAAAACACCAGACACATAGAATTGTGTACCCATGAAATTATCTTTCAAAAGTGGGGGGGGGGAGACTTTCTCAGAGAAACCAAAATTGAGGGAATATATCCAGTATACTTGCTTCTTAAGAAATATTAAAAGAACTTCTTTAAAAAGACGAAAAATAATATAGATCAGAAAGTCAGATCTACATAAAGTGAAGAAGAGCACTGAAGAAGAAATAGGTGGCAAAATAAAATTTTTATTTTTTCTTATTCTTAGTTGATCTATTGTTTCAAAATAATATTACCAACAATGCATTTGATTCTATGTGCTTATGTATATACCTACACACTTCTAAATGCACATATATGTATATGTTTATATAAGCTTATATATAAGTAAAATGAATGACAGCAATGATACAAGGGATAGGAAGGAAAATTAGAATTATTTTATTATAAGGTACTCATACTACACGTGAATCACTATAGTGTTATTTGAGAGTGTACTTGGATTAGTTGTTAATGTATATTGCAAATTCTGGGGCAACTGTACACACACAGACACACAAACATGGGAAAAAAAGGAGTATAATTAATTTGCTAAGAAAAGAGAGAAAATGAGACCATGTAAAATGCTCAATTAAAACCACAAAAGGCAGAAAGGGTAGGAGACAAAAATAGTAATAAAGAATAAAACTACAAATAGAAGGTAGCAAAGTTATTACGTAGCTATGATAATCAAAATTTTGAGTTTGGAAGAAAAATAAATCAATGAAAAAGAATATGGAGTTCAGCTATAGACTGAAATATATGTGGCCAATAGATTTCCATCAAAGTTTCAAATTAATTCACTGTAGAAATGATAGTTATTTTTTCTTTTTTAATTAAGGATGCTTGTACAACTAGCAATCATATAAAAAATGAATTTTACACATACAAAAATAACTCATGTGTAGAGGAAAATAGGAAAATATCTTTGTGACTTTAGGTTAGGCACAGAATTTTTAGGTATAACACCAGAAGTATGAACCATAAAAAAGAAATAACCAGTTAGTAGAATATTATAAAAATAAGAAGTTCTGCTCTTTGAAAGATACCATTAAAATGTAAAGCAAGCTACATACAGGGAGAGAATAATCGCACATCGCATAGGAAACAATCAACCTAATTAAAAAGTAGATAATTTGTACTTCTTAATGCCATTCATAAAAATAGTCACGGGGATGTAAAGTACAGTATAGGGAATATAATCAATAAGATTATAAGAATGTATGGTGTCAATTGAGTGCTACACTTATCGTGGTGAGTACTTCATAAGGTATACAAATGTCTAACCACTATGTTGTACACTTGAAACTAATATAATGTTGTATGTCACGTATAATAGAAAAATTAATAAATACAGAGAAAAAAGTGGACAAAGTATTTGAACAGACATCTCATATGCACAAAAGGGATGATAAATAAACCCATGAAAAGATGTTTAGCATCATTCTGCATTTGGAAAATGCAAATTAAAACTACAATTAAATACAACCTGAAACTTCTTAGTATGACTAAAGCAACAAATGAATAAAACAAAACAAAACAAAAATAAATGAATAAATGTGTCAAGGTCTGACAAGACAGTAGAGTAACTGAAGCTCTAAAAACTTTTGTTGGGAATATAAAATGATACACTCCTTAGGTAACAGTTTGTTAATTTCTTAAAAGTTTAACGTGTACTTAACACATGATCTAACCATTCCACTGTTGGATATTGACTCAATAGAAACACAAGCATATTCCCATACAAATAGTTAACAAGAATGCTCAAAGCAGCTTTGTTTGTAAATGTCCCAAACTAGAAACAACCTAAACTAAAAGAGGAAGTGCATAGATATATTGTGGTACAAACATACAATGGAATACTACTTATCAATTAAAGGAACGAGCTACTGATATCCTCAACAACATGAGTGAATTTCAGATTGAAAATGCTAAGGGAATAAATCCAGAAAAAAAGAGGTGCATATTAGATAATTCTATTTACATAAAATTCTAGAAAATCCAAACTAATCCATAACGACAGAAAAAGATCAGTGGTTGCCTCGGTGTAGATAAGTAGACATGGGGAAAGGGGTTGGAAAGGCGCCCAAGACAACGTGTCACAGGTGTACTTATATTGCAAAACTTCCAAACTTTATATTTTAAATATATGCAATGTAATGTTTGTCGGTTTTACCTAAATTAAGTTTTTCTTTAGGAGAGTCTACAACACATTATCTCAGTCTACCAAGACCTCGCACTGAATATACCTATATTTTTATATAAGATAAAAGAAAAATCTAGGGGAAAAAAAAGCTAGTTGATTATTTCTTATTCGTGGATATCCAATGTCTGTTAATATTGAGTTAATAGATCTTTTCTAGTATTTCATGGTTGATAAAACTTATTTTTCCTTACAGAATTCAAATGTTCTTCTAGGCTCTTAAAATGTCTATAGGGCAAAAGACTTCTTATAATGCCTACTGAAAAAAAAGGGGGGGGTGGGGTTTGCTAGAAAACAATTTAATAGGGAAAAGAGAGGAAATCATTTTTATTTTCTGGGAAAGGTGAACGGTAGCTGCTGACATATTCCTATAAGAATTCTTAAAATGCAAGTGTTTAAATTACAACCCTCCCCAGAATGTTTTAATCATAATAGTTGAATTTTCTGGAGTCAGTCTGTTCCTGTCTCAGCTCATATACTACCAGCTGGATAACCGTATTATTTCACTTTACTTTCTTTTTAGTTGTGAAAATAACATTAGTAATCAATTTACACTTCTCAAACCAATATTCATAGCATGCTAAAGTAACTGAAATTTTCATTATTGATAGCTAAAACTTAATACGTACCAGAAGATTATTTTATAGGCATTATCATCTTTATTCTTTGAAGCAACCTTATATTATAAATATCAGGTTTTATTATATCTATTTTAATGAAGAATGGAATGCCTAGACTATACAAAATATTTTTCAAATCCATATAGCCAACAAATGTAGGATTGACACTCAAAACTCTGTGTGACTCTAGCATCTATTATTTACCTTTTGTGGGTGTTATTTTAAATCATACAGATAAACTGCAAAGTTTTAAAATATTTAATTTTTGGATTAAGGATTTCTTTGTTAGATATTATGGGAAATCAGACTCTTATGGAACACTTCTAATTTGAACTCATTTTCAATAATCCTAATGCGTAATTTGTTTAGTATTTAGATTCGGAGTGTAATTGGGAGTAGGAATATGGCAGGGTTCCATAGATTAACTGGAACTGTTGAAAAGGGATACATCATTTCAGTTCAAAATGAATTCTACCAAAACATGAATTAAAAATAGCATCGAGTGGAATCTGTGCTTGTTTGGATATTTGTAACAAGAAATAATGTGATGTTCAATGCTCAGGATGATAAATCTATTTTGTGTAAAGAAAGATATAATGCCAAAGATAAGATTACAAATAAGATAACTAGGGAGCAGGAAAATCTTTTACTCTCTCAAAACACATATTTCAGAATCAGCAACTTAGAAACAGATTTCTTCCTGATGATTTGTGTATCTTGAAAATAAATTAGGAAGATACATGATATTCTATTACAGCTCTTCAAACTACTAATCTTAGCTTCATAAGAAACCCTAAAAGTCTGAAACTATTTGTCAAGTGGCAATACACTGAGTACTGTATTATGTTCTCTTGGCAGTGTATTGAAATATTTGTAATTTTCATGTTTTATAGTTCCCTGGAATCATTAGCACACTTTCATTTTAGAGGCTGTGCTAAATTCAGAACTAGAGTCAATAGTTTGAGGAAATGAAAGTGAGGGGTGAGATTCATTTTAATAGTTGGGGAACTCGACTGCAAAAATGATCTGTCAGTATTTTTCTGGAACACAACACTCTATGTAATTAGATTGGTGGAATGAAGAGAGATAGAAAGGACAAGATTAGAGATGTTCTTTTGGGAATAATTAGCCTTGAGAATGCAGTTAAAACTATGTGAGCATAAAAACTTGCATAGTCAAATCTTGAGGGAAAAGAAGAAAGAATATAGAACGATTAAGAGCGATGGAAAAGGACATCTTAATAGAAGCAGAGGGCAAAGTGTAGGCATTGGAATTAATAAAATTCTTTTTTACTAGAACTGAATCATTGAACAATCTTTTTCATTGTTGTTAAATTGGGTGTGTTGATGTTACACTAATATCTCTTGCACTTCATATTATAAAAAAATATACTACTTTGGTCATGCTCGTTATTAAATTATAGAACTCTTGAAAAAGAAACTGCATCCTTCAGTTTAATTATGCATTATGTTATGCATATAACATTATTTAATATATAACATTGAACAAGAAAATCTGAGGGACCTTTAGATAGATAACATCATAGGTCTGTTCACGAAAGAAACATCCAAACTTGTAGAAAGCCTTAATAATTTATTTGAGCTGAAATTTTGAAGACACACCAAAAGCCAGATAATGAATTGAGAAAATGCTCCAGAGAAAAGGAGTTTTGCAGTTCTTTTTGTGTATTTAGAATCAAAGGGAAACAAGTAAGGAAGGTTACATAAAATCTTTTGCTGGTAGATTAAGGAGGTGAGAGAAAGCAAAGCAAGGAAGTCTATAGGATTTGATAAAAAAGGAAAATGGAGAGATACATAGTTATCGTTTGTTTTTACATTGGTGGGCATTGGATAGCCAACATTTAACAATTGCAGCAAAGAGAGATGATGTATGGGCAACAAGAGAACAAGAAGTTTTGCTGTAATTGTGCTCTGTTGACCATGGGTCTGCTCTTGAAAGGTCTGGAAGAGAAAATTACTCTGATATTTCAAAGGTATGTTATCCTGGATGCACAAGAACAACAAACAGAGTTAATTTAAGATAAAGATTAACCTTTTACTAAGAAAGCTATAGGCCTGGTATATAACTACCCACCATCACCTGCCCAGTTAGCAGATAATGTTCAGACTATCTTGTTTAGTTACTTTTGGTCACTGGGCTTGTCAGACCTGCCATGTAGTCCCCTGAGCAGATAATTTTATTTTTGCTGCTTTGTTTGCCAAATTCAGGATCAAAATTTATTCCTGCCTACCGAAAAATAAGTCCCTTTGCCAAATGCTCACTACAGATTCTGTAAGAAAATGCAAACTCTTACAGAGTTCAGAGTCCAGGTAGCCCACTACTAGAGTAATTTTTCAAAGTATCAGATTGTATGTTTAAAATCCATCTGAATCGCTTCTTGGCCTTTTGGCTAAGATCAAGTGTAGTATGTGTTCTTATCAGTTTTAAATCCATCTGAATCATATATATATATGATTTATCATATCACCATATGATATATGGTGATAATATATTATCACCATAATGACTTTACTATAACATAAACATCTCCTCCCTATGTATGTGGGTTAAATCGGGAGGTAGGAAGATGCTCTAACTTTGTACTATGGCCCCATCGAACTCTCTAGAATATCACTCAGTATTCACAGGGTCATGGCTGTTATGGTTTGAGAAATAGGGCCATATGGAAAGATACTTAAAAATAGACATGGGAGAGCCACATCCGACATGACAACACGATAAGCTCCACAAACCCACTCCTCAGTGACACTGGTGAAAATTTTAAAAATTAGAACCACTTCCCTGGAAAAAGCCTTAGAGGTGTCCAGTTAATAAATAATTTATTCAAAGAAATGTACAAAAAATTGGTAAGGACTGAGAGATTCTGTGATATTTGAATGGAGGCCCCTATCCATCCTCCCCAGCTAAAGAGATGGGAACTCTACACCACGCTATTTCAACTAAGAACCCAGAGTACACTCTGCACCCAGCTCTCAGCTAGAGGGCTGTCTTCCTGGGAAGGAAAAATGTTCTTGTTTCTCCTCCTGCTCTCAGATATCTGTTAGTGAGGCTAAGTTCCAAGTGAGCGTGGCAAGAGATGGGTGCTTGCTTTGTTTTCTTCACCCAACTCCAATGTATGGTATAGAACCTTTATTTTGGATGTAGCACTGTTGAAAATGCTGGGACCTCCATCACCCTTGCCCTGGCTTAGGGGCAGAGTTTCCGCATCTAAAAAGTAACCAAAGACACTTGAAACTGCTGCTCCCTGCTTCCACCCGCCACTAAGCACTCAGCTCCTAAAGTAACTCAGAGAGAAGGATTCCATTGTCTCAAGTCCTAGCTCCCTAGATTCTTCCCAAGTGGTGGAAGGGCAGTGGGGTGAGGGAGAAGCCATAGAGCAGAGAGCTTCAAATCCTTCAGCAAAGTAACTGGATTTCATTTGTCAGAGTGTGAAATTCAAGCATGAGGGCACTCTTCAAAAGAATAGAGGTTATAAGGAAAGGCAGTTGGGATTAGATTAAAGGATTCCCTGGAGATAAAGGCTAAACTATAGACTCAATAGGTTGCCAGAGGTAAAACGGGATAGAAACAGCTGGAAAGAAAGAATCTTCCTGGAGTTAGAGTAAACACCAAGCACTGACTTCAGGAACTTTTCCTTCAAAGGAACCAGAATTTGATTGGATTAGTCTATGAATCAATACACGTCCCAGGGCAGTGTTGAAAACAGTAGAGTGATCCCCCAGAGATTAGTGGAGGTTAACAAGGATGTGTGATCAGGGAAAGACACAACAAAAATAGTTTTGCCTAAACCCGCAGACATCCCAAAGTGAGAATGGACATTTCTAAATAATCCAACCAGTCACTAAACAGTTAACGAAGCAACAACAATAACAAGTTTGGGGGTGGGGGGTGGGTGGGTGACCAGTATCCGGAGTTGCTATATTATTAAAAAAAAAAAAAAAAAAGTCAAATTCCAACACAAAATTTTGAGATAAACAAAAAAAAATTATAAATTACTGTCACATTAATGAAAATGAAGGCACAACATACCATCATTTATGGGGTGTAACTAAAGTAGTGCTTATAGAGAAATTAAGATTATAAAATTAAAGAATAAAAATTAAGATTATATATATATATATATATATATAAAGAATAAAAATCTCAAGTCGATATTCTAAAAAGAAAAGCAAACTATACCTAAGCAAACAGTGACCAGATGATCATCTCAAGGAATAGAGAAAAAGGATTTGGAAAACTCCATTTCATAACAGAAATATTTAACCAAAATAAAAGAGAACTTCCTCGTCCTAATGAAGTTCATGTATGAAAACCCATAGCTAACGTCATACCTACTGGTGAAAGACTATATGTTTTCCTGCTAAGATCAGGATTAAAGCAAGGATGTTACTCTTGCTACTGCTACTCAACCTTGTAGCAGAGGTTCTAGCCAGGACAATTAAACAAGAAAAAGAGATAAAGCATCCAGAGTGGGTAAGAAGTGAAACTATTCCTATTTACAGATAACATATATAATCCTATATATAGAAAATTCTGCAGAATGCACAAAAAGAAAATGATTAGAGCAAGTAACCAGTGAGTTCAGCAAAGATGCAAAGATACTAGAAGAAATAAAAATCATTTGAATTTCTACACACTTAAAATGAACAACCTAAAATAAAATTAAGAAAATAATTCCATTTAGAGTAGCAGCAATAAACAAACACATAAATAAATAAATAAATAAAATTTATATTTAACCAAATAAGTGTGATATTTATACACCGTAAACTGTAAACCATTGTTGAAAAAAATTAAAGAAGAACTTAATAAATGAAAAGACACTGCATGTTCATCAATTGGAAAAGGTAATATTGTTAGGATGGTAATACTCCCTAAATTGATGCACATATTCAAAGAAGTCTCTATCAACATCCCTTTTTCCTTCTTTACAGAATTGACAAGCTGACCCTAAAATTCATAAGGAATCACAAGTGACTCAGAGTAGGCAAACAGTCTAAAGAATGAGAACTCATAGTTTCCACTTCAAAATCTACAACAAACCAACAGTAATCAAGACAGTGCAGTGCCAGTTTAAATAAACATACAAATCAACAGAATACACTTGAGAGTCCAGAAACAAACCCATGTGTTTATTGCCAGTCGATTTTTGGCAAGGATATCAAGACCATAAAATGAGAAAAGAATAATACTTTTAATGACTGAAGCTAGGCCAATTGAATTTCTATATGAAAAACAATGAAATTGGACCATTATCTCTCACCATCTAAAATAACTAACATATAATAGATCAAAGACCTAACCATAAGAACTTAAACTATAAAATTTTCAGAGGAAAGCAAGAAAGTTAAACTTTATAACCTAGGGCTTAGCAATACATTCTTAGATATGACACTAAAAATACAAAGAACAAAATAAATGCATACATTAAATTTCATCAAAATTTTAAAAAGTCTGTGCCTCAAAATACATTAGCAAGAAAGTGAAAAGACCCATAAAATAACAGAAAATAGTTATAAATCATATATATAATAAGGGACTACTATCTAGAACAAAGAACAGTTCCAAATCAATAATAAAAAAGTAAACGTTTCTTCAAAGAAGATTTACAAATTACCAATAAGCACATGAAAAATTCTCAGCATCATTAATTATCATGGAAGTGAACATCAAAATCACAAGATACTTCTTTATACCCTCTAGACTGGTTGTAATTTTTAAAAAGTTTGATAATAACAAATGTTAGTGAAGTTATGGAGAAATCAGAATCTTCATACATTACTAGAAGTGATGTTAAATGGTGCAGTCACTTTGGAAATGTCTGGCAGTTTCCTCAAACACTTGAACACAGAGTTACCATAAGACACAGCAATGCCACTTTGGCATATACTCAGGAAATGAAAGCATATGTTCACACAAAAACTGTACATAAATATTTATAGTAGCATTATTTATAATAGACAAAAGGCTAAAATAATTCAAATGTCCATCAGTTCATGAGTGGATAAACAAATGTGACATGTCCATACATGCAATATGATTTGGCCATAAAAAGGAATGTGAATGAAGTAATGATATATTGTACACCATGAATGGACCTTGAAAACATTAGCTAAGTGAAAGCTGTTACAAAAACAAAATCATATTATATGATTCTATTTATATGAGGTGTCCATAAGAGGTAAATCTATGGAGACAAAATATAGTTTGATGTCATCTAGAGCTGGGGGATAGGGGATTTTAAAAGGGGACGAGTTTCCTTGTGAGGTGCTGAAAATTCTAAAATTCTAAAATTGATGGTGGTGATGTTTGCACCAATTTGTGAATATCTAAAAAAAATTAATTTTACACTTTCAATAAATTTTGTGCTATGTGAATTATGTCAGTAAAGCTGTTATTAAAAAACAGACATGGACCTGAGAAGAAATGGTAATATGATCAGAAACCAGGGCAAATGATTTATCTATTTTTCTCTACTCTCTCCTTTTTTTAGTTCCCACCCCCTTCTGTGAATACGGATATAGTATAAATATTCCAATTAGTATTTGCAAGACATGTGCCCAGAAAGGAATCATCAATGCATACTGTAAATAAATTCCTTGTAAGCTTTGCCAGGGTAATGAGGTTCTTCTCTTTAGAATATTTTTTTCTTCTATATTTAAAAATCAAGTAGAATGTTAGAAGTTATGTAAGAAAACTTAAGATTTTGAACCTGTTTCTTTATTTCACAGTATTCAGTGATACTCGGCAGTGTAGTGAAGCTTAGGGATGAGGAAGCACACTGGAGTTCTCTATCCCGCCTGCCATCTTAACCTAGACCATCCCAAAAGGGTTCTAAGAGAGCCAGGAGGACCTGGACTAGAGAATCTGTGTAAGCCTCTCCCAGATCCAACCTCTCTTAGTGAAGCATGGCTCCCACTTCTTTTTTCTGACATTCTACATAGACATTTCTACATTCTACATAATTTTATTTCACATCAAGATTCAGAAAGTTTTCCAGGAGAATCAGGGATTTTCCAATTAGTGACTCAAGCTAAAAGATGAATATTTATAATGCTCATGCCCTGTGTTAGCTCAAGAAACCTGATCTATGTGGGTTTTATGTCCCAGGGAGAAGTGATATAATTGTTTCTGTTAGTAGTGTGAATAAAATTTTGTGTCATGTAGCAGAAGTGTGAAAGGCAGGCTGCTAAATACAGTGACTGAAGCCTCAAAAGGAAACAATGCATTGAATCTGTTAATAGAATGGTTTAAAATATACATGATGTGTATACTAGATTACACACAAAGAGGATGGTCATTTCTGGGTAGTTGTTTTTCATTTTTCTTTTACAACTCTTAAATAATGCATGCACAACTAGGACTCCAGGCGCATATTTATTTTTCCGGGGGAACTATCACATTCTTTTTGTATGCAGTTTATTCTAAAATTATTTGCTGTGAATATATTGCTGTTATAGATTTCGGAGTGGTAGTATAGACTCAGAATAGCTAATATGGAGCACTCCAGATTTACAATGGAAGTTCCTCTTCTGCAATGTGCATATAATTGACTTTATCCTTTTTGCCTTATATCAGGACAAGGTGTTCTCTTTTAACAGGGATATTCTTTTTAAAAGAATAATGAGGGCCCAAAAGAAGGAGATGACATTACATAATTGTAATGTGTGGAAAGCTATGTCTTCAATACTACAAGCCAATCAAAAAGAGCAGATTTCATCTCCTTTCAATATTGAAAATTAGTTTCCTATTTAATTCATTTCCTGACAGATACTAAGGAATAGACTAAAGGGGGGCAAAGAAACTTAAGACATTATTTTTCTAAAATAGAGTAAGAAAGGGGAAGTTTCCTAAGTGGAAATATTCATATTTTAAGAATCAGAATAACATTCCTTCATAGGTGTTGCATTATTCCTATTAGAATTTCATGCTAAGGCATTTGAATTTTATGTTACTTTATTATACTTTCCATTAACATTTCTTTCTCATTAACATATTTTTTAAAATCATGGTATGCTTGGACCCACACAATTTAAACTATTATTTCTCTTAGAAGTATTCCAAAAAATATATGACAACTCCCTCCCAAAAAGTGAACAAGTGACAACTAAATTTTAAAAATAAAAAAAGAATTAAGATATGAGAGAAACCTAGAAGCAGAATCCTGGCAACTGTAACATTTGATTAGTCTTTAATTTTATTTAAAATAAAAATTGATAAAAATAGAGCATAGTGACTTTTACCTATGTTTATAAAAGTATACGAGATGTATAATCAAATACTGAAGCCTTAGGCTTAAACACTGTGTTAAACGCTATGTTCACAATCTGTAGGTGTTAGGAAGGTAGGGATGTTTTGAAGAAGAGGATTGCCATATTGAATGAAAATAACAATACTTTTATGATTTTAAAATATTCAACATGTTAAAAAAGGTAAATAAATTAATATTTTAAATACAAAGAATTTAAATATTCTTGTCATTTTACCTGAATCTGATATTTGTCAAATAGGCCCTTCATTAAGTTGTTAAATAAATAACAGTAAATAAATTCAGTTATAGAATTATGTAAAAAGAATGAGCAGATCATGATACAGACAGAAAAGAGGTTGATGTCAGAACAAAAGAGAGATGTAAATGGTAAGAAATTGCATTTAATTTATTTTTATCTGGTTTTGTTATTTTATTGTTTAAGTTATTATTTCAAAAATACTTCATTATCAATCTTAAATAAATGTGATTCCAAATGATATCAGAGACCCTTAACACCAAAAAACAAAACAAAACAAAATTTTAAAAACTCACCTCTTTCATATGAATTAGCTTCAGTGAATAATGTCTTTTGTTATTTATATTCGAGATAATTAATTTTATTTGCTTTTGTTTTCATCTTGTGATCCGGTCTTTTACCTTGTCAATTGAATATGTAGACCCATCATCTGACAAGGTTTTATCAACATTTAAATTTGGTGAGACTTAATCAAAGGAATATAAAAAATACTTAACTAAATTTAAGCAGATATAAACATTACTAGAATACATTCGATCTCTCTGACGACTATGCATTTTTCTCTAGACTCCTACTCATGTTTATGCTCCAATAGTGGCTAATACAGAGCTATTCACCTGGTACATGGCTCAGTAAAAATGTTATAGGAATTAGTGAAAGTTTATAGAAAACTAGTACAAATATTAAAGGACTGATTAAAACAATGTAGAATAGAGTTCTAAAAAAGTCTATATAGCTTACGTGTGATTCTGCTAAAGTCATCATTTGATAAAGTAGGGAGAGGATTAAAAATTTTTGGCATAGATTTTGAAGATTTGTAACTAGATAAAAAATATTGCAACTTACGGTTTATTGAAAAGATGCAAAAGTCACATAAGGAATAAGTTAATGACTCAAAGAAAAGAAAGCAGCCATTCAAATATTCCGCTCTAGTTAAAAATTTATCACAAGATAGCGTTTTGTGTATTTTGGCACATTTTGTAATCACTCAAAATAAATACTAAAACAAGCAACGTAATTTAATATACTATTTATCATCTTTTTATTATTCAAAGCTGAGAAGGATAGTTGTGAACATTCAATAAACCTTGTTTGCCATATAAACAAGATATTAGATCTAATTCACTAAACCTCAAAGGTAAAATGACAGTCCTTCAAGATAGAAAACAATGGTAAACTCAAAATTTTTCCTTTAATATTTAATGCATGACTTTATTGAGGGCATTCATTCTTAATTTTGGTTCTCTCCTCACCTTTTTATTAACCTTTTTGAATTAAGAAATATAACACATGTGAAAAAATATAAAGAAAGCAAATTTACTGTTTAATAAAAATATAAAGCATGCCTATGTGATCGTCACTCGTCAATAAATAGAATACTACTTCAATCAGCCCAGATTCCCTATATGTGCCTTGAGAATCACGACTTCGGTGTTCCTCAGTAACAAATGCAGGGGTACAAGCTTTACTGAGAAATCAATAAACATTACCCTGATTTTAGAAAGCAATCTGGCCTCATATATAGTTAAATACATGCATAGTATTTTAAGAGAGCCATTTTACTCCAAAGTATTTGTCCAAGGATAAGGAAAATATATGACCTTAAAAAGACCTGTATGTAAAGGTTTACAAAAGCTCTATTCTTAAGATCCTCAAAGTAGAAATACCATGAATAGCCATCAGCAGGTAAATAGATAAGCAAACTGCAGTATATTCACATAATAGAATAATAATCAGAAACTAAAGGGGCTAACTACCAATATGTGCAACAACACAAATTTAGCCTAAAGTATAATGTTAAATTTTTTTTTAAAAAAAGCCAAATATGAAAACTATTAAAACTTTACTTTTCTATTTATATAACATCTGGCAAAAGCCAATCTATGGAGGAAGAAATAAGGCAGTGTTTGCCAGAAACTGAGAATGTGGGAGGAGGAGCGACTAAGAAATAGGAGAAAATTTTTCTAGTGATCAGAATATTCTATATCTTGATTTTGGTGATGGTTATAAGACCTTATACCTTTGTCAAAATTTATAGAACTGCATAACTAAAAAGAGTGAAATTTATTGTGTTGAAATTACAACTCAATAAACAACCTTAAGGGGAAAAAAAGATGCCTAAAAGACACCAGAAAGATGACAAAAGTGGAGAAAAATTACCAAGAAAAAATTTGCAAGCTTGCCTGGGAGAATGACGGCCCACCCACCCACATGGCAGGAAACCTTCCAAGAGGGGCGACTCCAGTGCAGGGTATCGATGGCAATCACACCATTCATTACAGAAGACTTAAGCCTTCTTCCTCCCAATGCTCAAGAAGCCTATAATCTCTGTCAAAACACAGTATTTTTTATCTTGATAGGAACTGTAATTATAACTTATTCATTCCACAAATAGTTATTGAGCACTTGAAAAGTGTCAGCCACTGTTTCGTGCGCTGGCATTCCATTCCACCGGTAAACAAGATGGGAAAGACCATTATTCTCAAGGAGCATAACTGCTGGTCTGGCTAAGTTTATGGAGGTGGTGCCAGACAATGGCTGAGTAAGTGTATCAGTTTAAAGTATTTGATATACTTTAGTTTAAATTTACCCTTTGGTTATTTGTTCCTATTGTCCAGCCTGTTTTTTTGTTTGTTTGTTTCTTTTTGTTTGTTTGTTTTGTTTTGTTTTGTTTTACTTTTTTAATTCCCTCCTTTGTCACCTTTTTTTTAATTTTTGACTATTAAATTATTTTCAGTATTCTATTCTAAATCATTATGGTGCATACTGTGGAGTGCTGCAAAGATTCCCTTTCTGTGTCAAGTTATTCATGCTTTCACCTACCCAAACTCTGTGAAAGGCTCACACTTGAGTCACTCATCAGGCCTTGCCCTTAGCATGAAGGAGCTGCTTCGCCTAGATGTCTGGCCTCGCTCAGGGATAGCCAACATTAAATGGCTGATTGATGCAGGGGTACAAACTTTCGTTCTCTTCTTCTAATGTCAATTCGCAATATCTCTGAAGGACCTCGATAGTGACAATAAAGAGGGCTACTCCTTGTTTTCTTGATCTATGTAATTTAGCGATTGGTATTACTATAGCTTATTCTGTTTTTCTCTCATTAAGCCTTGATTTATTCATTGATTTACTATTTTCAGTGGACAACTTTGACTAAAGTCTACTATAAATACATAAAATACTTTATTCCACTTTATCTTTCTGTAATATTGTTGAAATTTTAAATGTGTGTACTTTAAGCCACTTAGGATATTATTACTTTTGTTTTACATTAATATTCATTCATTTTGGTTTATTCTCATATTTGGGCTAGTCCATTTTTTAATTTCTTTTTACATGTCTATGCTTTCATGTTTTACCATTATCATTTTGCCTGAAGAATGTCCTTTTATATTTGTTTTAGCATGTGTATACTGTTAAAAAATTTTCTCAATTAAAATGTGTTTATTATACCTCATTTTTGAAGGCTATTTTCACTGGTTATATAATTCCAGATTGATAGTTATTTTATTTAATCAGTTTGAGAATGTATTAATTCTATTGTCTGCTAAATACCACATATTCATTATCTTATTGTCACTACTTCCTGAGACTTCATTTGACATATCAAGTTTTGAGTACTCTTAGACAGACTAATACCTCTGGTCTTATTTTGTTTTATTCCATTAGTCTTTTAATATAATAATTTCTGTTATTTTTTACTATCATAAGAGTTTTTTGCTATTATTTATTTAAATTTATTGTGGCGACATTGTTTAATAAAATTATACAAGTTTCAAGTGTATAATTCAATAATACATCACCTATATATTGCATTGTGTGTTCACCAAAGTCAAATCTTCCATCAACATATATTTCATCCCCTTTCCCTTTATCTATCTCATCCCTTCTCTCTTCTCCCTTTTGTAACCACTAAACCATTGTCTGTGTCTATAACTTTTTGTTTGTTTTGTTAATTTATTGCTTTCAGTTTTATATCCCACTTATAAGTGAAATCATATGATTCTCAAGACTTTCTGTCTTATTTCACTTAGCATGATTATCTCAAGATCTATCCATGTTGTTGCAAATGGTAGTACTTTATTTCTTCTTATGGCTGAGTAATATTGCATGGTATTGGAAGAAAAACAGACAGACTGACCAATGGAACAGAACTGAGGTCCCAGAAATAAACCTACATATATGTGAGCAAATAAATTTTGACAAAGGAGCCAAAAAAATACAATGGATAAAAGCCTCTTCAATACATGGTGCTGGGAAAATTGTAAAGCCACATGTAAAAGATTAAAACTAGACTACTATCTGTCACCATACACTGAAATTAACTCAAAATGGATCAAAGATCTAAATATAAGACATGAAACAATAAATTGCATAGAAGAAAACAGGCACTAAATTCATGAACCTTGGTTTTAGAGAGGATTTTATGAATCCTCAAAAGCAAGGGAAGTAAAAGCAAAAATAAATGAATGGGACTATATCAAACTAAAAAGCTTCTGCACAGCAAAAGAAACGATCAATAAAACAAAGGGCAACCTTCTGAATGGAAGAAGATATTTGCAAGCAACGCCTAAGGGCTAATAATCAAAACGTATAAAGAATATATATATGACTCAAACAAATAAACAATCTAATTAAAAATGAGCAGAAGACCTGAACAGACACTTCTCCCAAGAAGACATACAAATGGCCAATAGACATATGAGAAGATATTCAACTTCACTAGCTATTAGGAAAATGCAAAGCAAAATCTCAATAAGATACTACCTCACACCCGTATGAGGAAAAGGAACTCCCCATACACGGCTGGTGGGACTGTAAATTGATACAGCCACTTTGGAAAACAGTTTGGAGGGTTCTCAAAAAATTAAGAAAAAAATTACCATATGATCCATCAATTCCTCCTCTGTATCTACCCAAAAAGTTTAAAAACATATATCTGAAAAGATATTTGCACACCGATGTTTATTGCAGCATTGTTCACAGTGGCCAAGAACCTAAGGAACATAGAAACAACCTGAAGTTGTCCTTTGATAGATGACTGTCTAAAGAAGATGTGGTACATGCATACAAAGAAAGAATTTATGAAGAGCCAACTCCTTCCTTTGAATACATTTTTATGAACTAGATTGTTTAGAATTTTTATAATTATGTTTATAAGTAATATAAGATTGTTATTTTTATTCCTATATTCTTATATTGTCTTCATCTGGTTTGTTATCAGCATATTACTAACATCATAAAATCATTTGAGGGGAATTCCCACTTTTTCCAATTTTTCCTACTATTTGTGCTGTTCTTAGATAGAAAATATCTGTTAATTATCGTAGAACTCATAATTTAAAGCATCTGAATCTTTATGGAAAGATTCTCTTAAAATGGTTTTATTTCATTTTTAGACAGTTTTAATTTACATATAAAACAATTTTTTAAATTTAACTGTACAAGTTTCATAAATATATACAATAGTGTAACCATCACTATAATTATGTCATAGAAAAATGTCATTACTTTATAAAGTTACATTATTCTTTTTTGCAGACAATTCTCTCCCTCCACCTGCACTTTGGGACCACTGCTCTACTTTCTATCATTGTAAGTTTGCTATTTCTAGAATTTGACACAAACAGTAAGAAATGATATTGACTTTTGTTTAAGATTTCATTTACTTAACGTAATACTTTTGAGAGTTATGTATCAATAGTTTCTTTTATTGTTGGATAGTAGTCAAATTATATATATGTAATATATAATAGTATATTATATGTATATATATATATATATATATATATATAATCACAGATTTTTTTACCTATTCACCTGTTGATAAGAATTTGGGTTGTTTTCAGTTTTTCACCATTTTGAAAAAAAATTCTAAGAATTTTAAAATCCAAGTCTTTTCCAACACATGTTTTCATTTATATTTTTGTATTATATCTAGGTTTATAAGATATTTTTAGTTAACTTTTGAGTAAAGTATGAGGTCAGATGTGTAGCTCATATTTTTGCATATGATAAGCTCATTGTTCCAAGCACAATTTGCTGTAAAGACTAGTTTTTACTATTGAACTAACTAGGTATGCTTGCTGAAAATCAATTGACCACATTTATTTGTGTCTATTTCTAGACTCTTAGTTCTCTTCAATCGATCTATGTTTCTATCCTTATGCCAATACCATGTTGTCATGATTAATGAAACTCTCTAGTAAATCTTGAAATCGAATAGTTTTAGGTTCTCTAACTTTACTGTTATTTTTCAAAAGTTTTATCTATCATAAGTCCACTGAATTTCCATATAAATTTGCAAATAGTTTGACAAAGTACACACACAAAAAAACCCTATTGGGATTTTGATTGACTCTATAGATGAATTTGTGAAAAATTAACATCTTAACAATGTTGAATATTCCAACCCATTTACAACATACTTCTCCATTATTTAAATCATTTTTGTTTTCCCTTAGGAATCTTTTGCAGTTTCAGCTTACAAAACTTGTGCATATTTAGTTGTTCATCACTAAGTTCTTTATGCTTAATGATATCATGAATAGTTTTTTTATTTCAATTATAAATTATTCTTTGTTAGTATGTAGAAATACTATCTTCTTAACTAATGATATATTTTTTAAAACATGATTTAGATTTCCTTTTACTCTAATAATTTCATTTCTGTTAAATTATAAATTGCTAATAATTCTTTCATTTAATCTACCAAAATCTGCTGCAGCAGACACAGAAAACTAATACACTACCTTTCTCATCCTTTTTATGCCCATGTAACATGAAAAATTAAACACATTTTTCAGAAATCGGGATAAGTAACACAGCGGAATATCCATTAATCATGCAAATAAATGTTAAAGTGTGATAAATCATGCAAATTAAAATCTACACTACTGAAGAGGATATTAGTAAGAGAAAAACAAATTTATCAAAATAAAAATATATTTTTAATTTAAGTGGTTTTCATTGATATTTTGTGTAACAATTTAGGAAATGTTTAAATGCATCGATGCTTTTCTTTTTTATTCATACAATTCTAATTTCAAATAAAATATTTTAATTTGGAATCCAATAAATAAATACTTAACTCGGTATAATTTAATAAATTTTATATTAATAAATTTTAAGGCTTAGAAGCAAAAATCATTTATAGTTAGCTATGAAGTGTGCGTATATTAAAAGTGACACATTGAAAAAATATAAAAATACTTAAAAAACTTGCTCTCACTCAAATTCGATCTAGTTTGTTTTAAAAACAATTTACATCAACATTCATGTACTAAACTTTACTTTGTAATGATGGTACATGAATTTATATTTCACAAATTATCATACATATAAAATTAGCATTTGCTTTTTTGGTATATGATATATAAATAGCTTTTTTTATGTTGTAAATTTTAAAAGAAAATCTAAGAGGGATTTTTCTCACATGGAATATAAAGAGAACATTTTTATTTTTGAAGTAAAATATCATAAGTACATGAAAATTAAAATTTGTGGCTGTAATTTATTTATTTAACAAGTATTTACAATTTCCTTCTGCATAATAAGCTTTGTTGGATTTTGATGGAGACACATTAGTAAACCAAACAGAGCAAGTGTCTGCCCTTACTTCGTTTACACTGCAATGAGTTACAAAATAAAAATAAATAATAATTTTGAAAATTGAATTTGCATTACTGAAAAATAATTTAAATAGTGCTCTTTAAGCTAATATTATTATAAATTTTCTTTAGGATAAGTAGGAATTTTAATAATTCCTTTTTATTGTATACATGACAACTAGACCACTCATATCCTGGAATAGCTACTTTCAGAGACATGACTTACACTAGTGCAAATCAGTTTCACCGGGTTGAAATAAATAAAATGGCAAAGATGCTCTTTCCCCCATAACTCTAGTGAAGAATTACTTCTTTGCCTCATACCTCTGGTGGCTGCCTTCATTCCTTTGTAGTCCTTCCAATCTCTCTCTTGTTAGTTAAATTGCCTTCTGTGATGGTTAATTTTGTTTCAAATTGGCTAGACAATGATACTCAGATATTTAGTTAAACACATCTGGAATTTAGGTAAAATATATTTTTATTAAAATGATTTCAAGTTGGTTTGAAGTTATTTTTAAAATTTAAATCAGTAAATGAATAAAACAGATGACCCACCATAATGTGAGTGGACTTCATCCAATTAGTCAACCAGATGAAAGCCTTAAGAAAAAAGAATAACTTTCCCTAAAAAAGAGAGAATTCTGTAGCAGTTTGCCTTCATACTCAAGCTAAAACTCGATCTCCAGCCTGCCGGTCTATTCTGCAAATTTGGGGTGGGGGCGGGGAGAGTGGGGAAGGAGGAATCTATATTTATAAAATCCTATAACTGTAAAACCCTTTTTCTGTAATATAAGGTAACATTCACAGGTTCTTGGATGATTAGCACATGGATATCTTTTTGGGAGCCATTATTCAGCCGACCACAGGTGGGCTTGGTAAGTTATCTGTGTCAAACTTAGGTGGAGAATGAAAACTGTCACATTAGTTCTGCAATAAGATACTTAAATCATAAATGATAAGAGAGGACCTAATAGTCTGGTCTTCAATATCCTAGATCTACTGTTATACATGCAAATCTCATGATAATTTTAAATATTTCAATTGCTTTTTACGATATTCAGAAAAATGAATATATGGAAGACAGAAAGATACATGATTTAAGGTATATGTTGACAATATTAGCAATTATGAATATAAACTTTTACTTGCTACATCCCATATTCCATAATAATCTAAAATATTTAAATTTTAATTTGGTGGACCAACACTATCAAACCAGATGCATTATATAATAAAATTATCTTATAGAATGTATAAAAAAGCACACATGAATTTTTTTCATAAAAGCAAATTTTGAGTACAACAGAGATTCTAAGACTTCATAGACAAAAATAATGGCTAAGTGGTAGTGGGTTAGTTGATGAAAACGAATGAGACATAATCATCCTGACAATAAGATCTGAGAAGAAAAAGGGTTAGTTGGAAAAGGTGAATAAAAAACAACGTTAAACAAATGTCACCTCCTTTATTCTTTACTTATTTCCTTGAGAAGCATCCCCTCCCTATTCTGGTAACCAACAGTTTTAAAAGAACAAAAAGACAGTAATGAAGGCTATCCCTGTTTCAGTTCCATTCATTTTGTAACACTGCCATTTCTGTTAATAAAAGTATTAACATTTGAATAAAAGTAACTATTTTGTATTTCATGCATGCATAATGTTCTTCCATAATCATTTCATCTAAAGACTTAGATTAAAATTTTAATAATATTATTTTCTCTAGACTCAGATTTTATTAAATATTCTATTCAATAATTAAGTCAGGTATTCTTTATTAATTTTTCTTCTTTTCATGTGGTCAAGTAACATTGTCGCATTTAAAATCCTAATCATTTGTAAAATAGTTGGAGTGCAATATACATTAGAGATATAAACCAACCATTGTTGTGGCTCTTTATTTTCTAAGAACTCTATTTTCATATTTTGTTTAGTGTTTCTTTGTTTCATTTGGTTTTTATTTTTCAAAAGCCTGAAAATTGTTTTTAAATTATCTAATCATCTATATATTTTAAAGGATTTATAAAAGGTTATTTTTGGAGTGTCCTAGAAAAAAGAGGAGAGGTACTTCTGACAGGCATGAAGTCAGTTTCATTTATTTTTGGCAGTTCTAAGCACAACATTTAAAAACGAATCTTAATCAAATAAATTGTAGTATTATTTATGAATTTTGTTACACAAAAGAAAACACAATAAAATGTGCTATGTACCATTATTTAAATACTCTAAAAAGCAAAGCAGAAGAGGATTTCATCTAGAATTAATTAATAACACTATTGTAACAAAAAGTCAATTTACTCCTTCAAGCGTAGAATATTTCTGTCAAGCCTCTTACTCAGACCCATAAGAGATTATGGGGAAGATGAGACAACAATGATAAGCTTATTCATTAACTCTGAAAAGCTGATCTAAGTAAAACAGATATCTAGATCAAATAATACAATGAATTCACTATATTACACTCCTGTGATTTTTAAGGAAAATTCTACTAAATGATTTTTGTATTAACATTTAAAATTGTTATGCTAAATATTGAACGTGTAACTTCTATTTTTATGAGGTTTCACAGGTAAAAAGCAATATTAGAGCTCAGTTTAAATTGATATTTCTCAGACAGCCTGATGCAACTTCTTCTAAATTCTAACCAAAACGCCTATTATAAAATAAAAACTGCAAAAGCCCATCGCCAGAATAGGATCAGACTGTCTTGGTAGCTTTAAATTCCCCAAAGTTAAATTCTTTGATGCAAACTGTGACTTATTCACAGATTTTCATATGAAACAAAATAGACCTGTGGTCCAGAAAGAAGACAAAAGACATTCAATCCATTTTACCTTGTTTTTTCTTTTGGCTCAAAGACTTCCAGTCTTTAACAACCAACCCCTGGGCATTCATCCCTGCTCTTTACCTACAAACACACAGGTGATGAAAGGTAAGTATCCACTCTTTCTCTCTCAATTCACAAAAGAAAACTTTCAGAAATAACTAGAAACAAAGAAACAGATTGAGAGAATGCTAATACATACGGTAGCAGTTTGAGTTTTCACATACCCTTAATTTAGATAGTTAAGTAACTAGAAATGAAGCTTAAGGAAAACCCAGAAAATGATACAAAAAAACAGATTTAATGCTGTTATCAGATCTAAAATGGGCTGTGCCCTACTTACATTAATATTCTGGGGTTTTAGTTGATGAAGGAAGAAGATATATCAGCAACAGTGAGAACCAATAAGTAGAATCAATGTAAGTCAATATTTGAAAAATTTGAAGTACAGATTAAACTTTTCCTTTTTCAAGAATGAGTAAATAGGAAAGAAAATGTAATCATAAAAAATTTACTTATTCTTAGAATTAATAGTATCCCATTATATTTTTTATAAACTAAAGTGGAACAGAAAAAAATAGGCTACCAAGAAAAATAAGATAAGAAAAGTAAGCATGTAAAACACTAAAATACGAAACATCATTAAAAGCGACCTTATAGAAAATAAAGTTAGTATGGCATAGTGGTATATTAAATTAATATAAAATAAAACTTTATGTCACAAAGTATAGAGGAAAGGATAGTAGGGTAAAAACAATGAAAGTAAAAAGAAGCATAACAAGGGAGAAAATTGATACTTAAAGTATTATTTTATTACTGAGAAGGAAAATAAAACTGTATAAACCAGAAAATTAAATAAACAAACATGGAATAAAATCTTTAGGCTTTACAATAGACATCCCTAATTATTCTTTACATTTTAGATACTGTCACAATGTAATAGATATATCTTGGCTTTTCATTCCATGAGGAGAGCAAACCTTCTTTTAGTTAGGAAAATTCAATATTTTTTGTAGTATCACATTTTAAGCAAAACTAATGAAAGAGATTCATTTTACTTACCCAAAGCAAAATTTTGAATTCTAATATTAAGGAACAAATCACAATCACAGGAGATAGAAAGTTATCAGAAGAGGATAAAAAAGTAAACCTGTTATCCTAAAGTTGAAAAGAATTATTTAAAGAATATTAAAAGGGAAACTGTGAATCTAGAATTGTATATTTAATCAAGCTGTCACTCCTCTATGGTAACAACAGGCAAGTAACGGCTGAGACTTGCCCATTTAAAAAAATAATAACAACAAAAAATAAAATATACACAAAGATATATATTTCAGCATGCTGAAACTCTATATTTCAGAATAATATAAAGCGGCTTATAGATAATACAGATTCTACTTACTTTGGGGATTAAATTAAATGTGAAACAATGTCTACAAAACTAAATAAATATACTGCAATAGCTTCTGAAATGAAAACTTTATAGATCGGAAAACATAAAATAATAATTATCCATGTGCAATGCACACTTACGTGCTTAAACTAAAGAAAAATATTAAATATCAAAGAAGATACAATTTACAGAAAGGAATACCCTGTGTGCAGGCTATAACTTCTGACCACAAATCAATTACAAGTAGGATTTAATAATAGGGTATTAAATTTAATCCTCCTGCATCTTTTTATATCTGAGGCATTTTTGTAAATCTCTTCAATCAGAAGAATTTAAATGTGCAATAATGGCTCTCCATAAAGCAACTTATCAAACATTAGAAAAACTACAAAAACTGTAATATACATTTCATTCTATATATTTACTGATTTACAAAAAACACTGATTTACAATACTCTATTCTAAACATCAATCTAAATTTTCTTATACTGTATTATTAAACAGAATACTATCTTACCCGATAAAATGGAAATACGAAAAACAGAAATTATAATCCTGGGCCTAACTTTAAGTTTAATACTCAGAAAAGTAATATGTATGTGTTGAAAGATCAGCATCAACAATGACAGGTTTTTGCTAATGTTACTTTTTCTTCTCCCATCATCACTCTGTGATGATGGGGAAAGATTTTCAGATACTGACAATATTATAGATATTTGGTGCCTTTCATTCCATAAGGAATGCAAACCTCCCCTCGATTAGGAGGAGTGAATATAATTGCACTCTAGCTGGAGCTATAATAATAAACCATACATAATTATATTGCTATGTAACTGGTTGACCTTATAAAGTCATTTAGCCTAACTGAACCCACTTAAACTTTCTTCATGCATAAATATGGTCATTGAAGCTGTTTCCTTTTTTTGCTTACATTTTTTTAAGGGCTTTTGAAGTAGAATCAATGAAATAACATAAGTGAAATAGTTATAAACCACAAAACAGTATAAAAGCATTGTTTTTATTACAACAAATAATAGCACAAAGCAACACTTCATATACTCCATTATATACCATGTACAATGTAAGCCATTACATCAGATATGCATGTAAGTCTTTAAGGACCTTGAATCTGGCCTACAAGGATAAGATGCTTTAGAATAAGACAAAAAAATAGGCCATTTAGTTAAGCAGAAACATTGAAAATAAATGCGCAATAAAAAGGGTCAACCAAATTTGAGTTAATTAAAATTACCTAGATTTAGGGAAAGAAACTATGGTAGCCATGCGGTAAACATGATAATGCCAATTGCAGACTTTTTACTACAAAACGCAAAAATTAACCAAGCTGCTATACTTTTACATCCATCCCCATATTTTTGCAGAAAACGAACCTCTTATAAGCTACCTTCACCAATGATTAAGTGTGAAAGAGATAATTAAGCAAACTCATAGCTGGAAGACACAGGATGGCTTTGTCTGCCTTGTCTTCCTTAGTTTCAGAAATCCCTAATGGCTTTCCTGAATCTTGTGCAGAGCACTCATCAGTCTAGTATGCCTGCACTCAACCATCTCCCCTCTCTTCTCCTCTTGGAGTTGGACTTTGAATTCTAAGAACTCTTCCAGCCATCACTGGCTCTATCCTATTTCCTTTTGCACAGGCATCTCCTCCAATTAAATCCCAACACATCTAATCCATTCTTGGTGTCTGTATCTCAGAGGTTACAAAGTAAAACAGATAAGTGTAATATAACCTTTTTAAGGAAAAAATATATTTAAATAGTAGGGAACAGAAAATTATTCAAGTTTATTCAATTATTCAAGATGAGCATTATAGTGATGAGATAGATTAATTTCAACTAATTGTATTTTCATGATAATAACAGTAATGCATATTTATTATAGAGAACTTGGAAAAGAAAGGAAAGAGAAAAGGCCAAAAATATCAACAACAAGAAGGAAGAGCTGTCATTAACATTTTGGTGTATTTAATTATTCTTTTTCCTATGCATAATTTTATTTTTTTACTTTAGTTCATAGTAGAAAAAATACATTTTATTGAAAATGTTTTAGTAGTAGGCTGCAGTTAAAAGCATGTAAGAAGAATTGGGAAAACCAAATAATATGCAAAAAGTGGAAAATTTTATGATATTGTTAATTTTTCAAATTTCATTTACAAAATTTAATAATCATTTTACTCTTTATGGAATATTTGATCATCATAATCAGAGTAGAAATGTAGGAAGTTGTATATGAGAAAGAACTGGTAAAAAAATCTTTATTTCTCATGAGCTCTGAGAAATAACTTTGTAATGTATGTAATGTAATGATTTCCACTCTTAGCTGCCAAGAAGAGTAGGTACAAGTTTTTAGAACTGAGTATCCTAGAAATGTTAGACGTGCTGTTAGTAAAATGATGACATTTGCTTCAATATGTTGAATAACCTAAAAGTTATGTTTAGGAAATAGTTAAATAGTTAGGGATCTAGATTCATTTTATGTATATGATTATTAATTATGCTAGATAATGTTAATATAGTACTCTTTAAATGACTAAGAGAAAGTGCATTAAAAAACAAAAAATATATGGATGTATGGTAACAACTTTCTATTCGTTAGATAAAATTAACACATAGCTAAATATTTTAGTTAATAGCAAAAATGTACTGGAAAAGCTAATAACAGTATTTATTAGACTTAATGAAGGCCATTCTGAGAATCCAAGTACAATTAGAACCAGCAAAATATATACTATGTTCAAATAAAACAATTAATACAAATTAGAAAAATCATAGTGATGTATAAATGTATTTATTCTATCAGGGTTAGTATTATGAAGAATGTAGGCTTTCTTTTCAGTCAGATTTATTTCTTTCCTAAACAAATATTTTTTTCTGTCATTTTGGCTTCAGAAATCATCTTTCATCCTTGAAGTGAGAGTCATAAATTTTGGGATGAATTTTAAATCCCCTCAACACTGACATCTATTGAGTCTTCTTATTTGAGAAATGAGCTTGCAGCTTGGAAGTGTAATAACTAAAATAAATGAATCTTGAAAGCCTGTAACGGGCTTTTGGAAATTTGGCTTTCCTCAGTGCAGAAATGCCATTCCACTGATTAAGCACAAATAAGGAATATGAAAAAATACGTAGTTTTTTCTAATACTCTAAATCTCAAATTTCAATCATTTAAAAATATGGCACATGACCGACCTTGTCCTTTGTAGTTTCTACTTTTTCTTGTGGCGGATTCTTGACTGTGAGGGTTTTTTTTTTTTTTAATCATTAAAAGTTAAATTTTTTTCCCACATGTAAGCAGAAATACCTCCACTAGTTCATTTAACAGAAAAAAATTAATATAAAGAACTTATTAAACAAGTGTAAGAAGACCAAAAATTATAAATATACCCCTAAGATAACACTGAAGTAAAAGCTGCAAAGGCCGTTGAACCTCTAAGGTTGGATGAACACAAGGGAAATGCTGCCGTTTCAGGAACCTAGAACATTAAAATAAGCTCCTGAAGGGTTGAAGTCCAGGTCTCTGGGAATAGAGGACTGTCTATCTGGAGCTGGTACTCCAGAGGGTGCATGGTGGGAAAGGTCCTACAAGTTTTCTAGTGCTAAATTCTAGAGCTCACTGCTGCTACTAGGAGGAAGTGGTCCTGTTAGGGCAATGTTGACCAGAGCTGAAGACAAGCATGAATGAGTAAAGCCTCCTGCCTTATCTTGCCTCCTGATCTCTTATTGTCAGGTAGACAAAAAGGAAAGGAAAGGAGAAATCTAGTGTGCAGAGTCCTAGCCCCTACATCACAAAGTAAGTTCCCAAAAAACAAATTTGAGCTGAAAGACAATAGCTCCATAACTTTAACCAATTCCTTTGAGCTATTTCTATTATTATTCCCTGTTCAAAATAATAAAGTACATAAATTTTCTGTTCAGGCTTCAGTATAACAGATCTTTCTAAGTCACCCTTGTTATTTCAGGATTTCCATTAATTTACTGGAGAATTCCTGTTAAATTATACCTGACTTTTTTTTTTATTAATATTTATCTGTTTGTTTATCTTCCTATCTTAAATCAGATGAAAAGTGTGGCTCTAAGCCATTAAATTTGGAAGCTTACACTGTGTTTTCTTGGTATTCTTTTCCCCTCTGGCATGCAAACTCACATTTTCAAGCTTTTACCTATTTGCACATATCACAAAGTAGAAAATTGAGGGAAAAAATAGACTCTGCCCTGGGAGAAAAACTGAGATCAGTGTCTTCTCTTCATTAGTGTCACTCATATTAACTCTGACCTTCAAAACTGTGGATTTGCCTGCATACCCCTTGGCATACATACTCAGCTGATTTCCCTGTTTGAATACTGCCTTTCTACCCTTATGGCACTTAGAGGAGTCTTCTCTTCCACACCACTCCCTTGAGCCTTCAGAGTTTCCCTTTTTGTGTCTTCCAATCTTTTGTATAATCACTTTATTCCAGGTCTCTCTTACATCTACTCACTCCTCTGTAACCCGAGTGGGAGAGAACAATTTGCTTCCCACTCAGTCAGGCAGGTGTTTAATTGCTTTCTTAGCACTTTCAAGTAGCTATTTTCATATTAGTATTTCTTTCTCATTCATTCTTACCTGGTAATATATTTCTGATCTTGCAGAAAAGCAGAAAGGCAAGGATATTTAAATCACCACAAGGCAGTTAATGTACATAAAACAATTGATAATTTTTTCCCTAGTCAAAAATAAATCTCTTCTTGTTTTCATGGAGAAGCCATATGCCCTCTCTATCATATATTGAGTGTAGGAGCTCTTAATGATTGAATTAAAACTAAAACCACACCGATAAATATTTTAATTTATGTATATTTTGTATTAGTTTATTGTACCGAACTTAGCAATTTTTTCATTTTACTTACCTAGCTATTGTCGGTCTAACTTGTATTTATGTACAACAGAAATGGCCAGAACATAAGATTTTAAACAAAATGGAGAGTAATTTCATAGTGTGCATGTGTTTGTGTATGTGTTATTTGTATGAATCCCACTAAATAATATGTTTTAGGCATCTAAACTCTCATATTTGTTTTGTATTCATGTTCAGTTTGCTATAAGCCATGCAGATGGGATACTGTATTAATCACCTACAAATGTTTACCTATAGGGTTGAACTGTTACTGATATTTTAAAGCACCATGAAACATAGCAGCCATTGATCACAGATTATGGTCTAAACAGGCAGAGGGCTAAATACTCAATGAATGTGAGATCTCTGCTGTAGATATTAAGCTAGAATTCATTTCCTTTTTCTCTACCTGTAATACCTTTAGTCACTAGTAAAACACTTTTCTCTTTTCTGAACTTGATTTACAGTCTTTTGTTTACTAGTCTCTTCCTCCATCCTTTTGTAAGCCTTTTGAAGATAATAACCATGTTTGATTTTTTTAATCTCTCACAATTTCTAATCAATTTTCATGTACTTACTCAGTATTTGTTGGCTTTAGTTGCAATAAGACGATATTATAGGACAATTCATGATTCTTGGATATTTTGCTATTTTTATACATGAATTGTAGAGTGCTTATATATTAGCCAGTATCTTTAACCACAAAATTGCTTACTTACTTAGAATAGCTTGATAAATTTAATAATTTAAAAACCCTTCTATTGAAAGGAACATTGTTGATCTAAATATTTAATTTTCCCATTTTATACCTGCCTGACTAAGATGTTCATATTAGGAAAAACATTGTGTTTACTAATAAACTGTTAAACTTATAAGCAGAGAGTTTATTTAACCAATTCAGGTAATATTAAATAGCATACTATTAAATAATGTTTAATAGTTTTAAGCAATTTACATAAATAGATTCATTTCATCCTCTAGATAACCTTGAGAGGTAGATATTATTATTATCCTCATTTTGCATTTGAAAATACTGGCTCTCTGGTGGCAGATTTGAACCTAGGAGTCTGACTTAAGGGTCCATGCTCTTAATCATTATATAATGTGCCTTCTCTTAAAATAATCGCATTATTTTGCTTATCGCTACAGAATGTCAACATTGAAATAAAAAGCAACATCCTATTTATATTTGAGCATTTTAAATAATCTTTAATCTAGCTCCATTTTTAAAGATTGCAAATATGGAAATGAAACAAGGAGAGTTTATGAAGAAGAGGACATGAGAGAACTAGAACTCGTAGAACTCCCTCTGTCCTGAGTGTCTTCTATTGGGTCCTATGCCTTCAGCAATATTTAGTAAGTGAAAGATTTATGACTGAAATTCTGAAAAGAAGGTCTCTTTGGTCCCAGCAGTCACTAAATTGGGAATTCAGCTTTCAAAATATTTTGCTTAACTCTCACCTTGCAAAAATACCAATTCTGAATATTAACAAGCTTCTGTGAAGATTGTAGGCTATAGCTCGAGAAACAAAAAGGAAAGACGAGTAAGCATAATTATATCCTACAAAGAATTCCTGTAGATTTTAAATGTTTCTATAATTTCCTTTTGTGTAGTAATAAAAACAAATTAGGCTCATGTTGTTTTTATTGACTTAGCCCTTAATGGAGCTGCCACTTTTCAATAGGGCTTCACATAGGTGTCCAATTAACTATTCACTTAGACAGGAGGTTACTGCACAAATGTATGTAACCTTACCCTAGACCATTTGTTTAATGTTTCCTGCCATGTGACAGCACTTATCTGATTACCAGCAGAAAAGCAAACAAGGCATGATGACCAGAACAACCCTTCATGTGTCCTTAATAAATACTACTCTCAACAAGATTCAATTTTAAATATAGTATTTCAAAATAATTGCTATATTGCACAGTGTCTATATCGATATGTATATATACTTATCTATACAGATATCGGGCAAATAACTATTTACCTTATTTTTCCATCATGATATATGAGAAAAAGGTTGAAAAGGTTTATATGGAATCTCTCTAATTATTTCAGATGAAAATTGTATCATTGCTAATGCTTGGATACAGGATTTAATAATTAGGATTTGATATATCATTAATGCACAATTGTATGGTTTTAGAGAACTTGAAGATTTCTTTCTTTCTCTTCCTTCATCTCTCTTTGTCTCTGTCTCTCTCTCTGTCGTTCTCTCTCTCTATATATTTCTTTAAAATATCGTATATCAATATATACCAAGTAAATATATAGATTTGCATCCAATAAATAATATAGAATTTGTAAAATTTTACATATATTTCTGGCATTCATTATAACGTATAGAGACTGGGAGTTAGTTACAGAAGTTGCCCATATTTATATGAATTACTGAAGTCATAGATGATTATCTCCAGACATTAAATTAGCACTTAGAAACTCTCACCTTTGTGTCATTGGAATCAGGATAATAAGAAGCATATAAAGGAAGATTTATAGATATATATATACTTTTTAATTAAAACAACCTTTAAATAATTTCTTGAAAGGAAGGAACTTCTCTATGGATACATGTATATATGTGTGTAAATAAATTCATGTGTCCATATGCATATGCCTACTTTGACTTTCGAGATTCATGAAATTGTTTGAGTTCATGAGTGAATCTAATATTTTCTGTAAATGTAGTGAAGCTTAACAATGAAGAGCTATTTCATAGTTGTTATCTGCTTATAGTTTTTCAGTAGCACAAAGAAAAATAATGAAAAATAAAACCTTAAAAGAGTCGACATAAACTCCTAAAACCAAAATCTGTCCAATAGCAATTAAAATAATCTCCAATTTCCAATTGTTCAAGATCAAGTATGAAATTTTATGTATTATTTCATTTTTTATTTTAGTTCTGTGATGTTCACAAGGAATGCTTTCTATGGGAATATTTATGTATTTTTACACATGAGAGAAAATGATTTTTTGATAATATTAGACAAATGGGCAGATTCATGGCTATATTCCAAAAGAGTCAGCTGAGCTCTGAAAATTCTATTAGTTAATAAGTGTAGTTTATTAATTCTTAACTTTGTCAATATCAGCATCAAATATAATTATAATTTTGGCACAGAAATAAATCAGCAATTATAATATCTATATTTCCTTAAACAAAAGCTATGTTTAGAAGCCTTGCTTTGGGTATTTAAAGACTTGTTTAAACTTTAATTACTTCTTTTTAACTTTCTATTTTGAAATTAATTACTTTACTCAAGAGAAAATAATTTGAGTTTTCTCAGAAATAAATAGAATTAAAGAACCTAAATGTGCACTCTCTTTGAAACTCTCATTTCAAAATTAAGTTTCTCAAAATATATTGTCAGTTCCTTATCTATATACCCACAAAAGCATGTTGATGAGCAATAGATATCATTCTGAACAAAAAGCCAACTTCTAAAAATTCTTTTTTTAAAATTCTCCTGTAAAACTCTAGAGAATAGTCATTTAAAATACAATAATTTTAAAACATACATCTTACATTTCTTCTGATTGATAAATTACACATTTTCATTATGGAAAAATTTAAAGCTTATTTTTAAATATTTTTAAGTCAACAGTTCCATTTTTTTTTTTTTTGGCATCTTTACTAAAAACATGGAATCCCTCTCCTCTAGTCTTCCAATTCAAGTTTCTACATAAATTTTTTTTAAATAAAAAAATAGAATCTTGATTTTGTGTGAGAGTTAGAGACAGAACTCAAAGTGTAAGAGAGAAAAAAGCCCAAACATTCTAAAGAGTGGTTCTAGAAAGGTCCATGATTGTCTAATTTAGATACTGACTATAAAAATTCATCAACAAATTTTTCCCAACAATTGCCCAATCTTTTTTTTTTTTTTTTTTTTTTTTTTTTTTTACTAAGGAGACTAAAATCATGCTAAAATTAACACAATTTCAAAGCAATTGTGGGGGAAGGAAATGGTAAAAAAAAAAAAATGAGAATTGTATTGTTTTTCTCTAAAAATCTGAGAGGAGCTTAACACAAACAAAAATAAAAAGCAGTTTAGAGAGTTGAGATACATAACCGATGGCAAGCATTTCATGATGGATAGGCATTAACTGGTATAAGAAATTTTTACTGGTGTCCTCCTTGGATAAGAGCCCCTTATGATGAGAGTTCTTGGGAGAGGAGAACGTGGACCTTCTTCATGTTGGGACATTTAATTTAAACAACAACAACAACAACAAAATGCCTCAGGGGATACAGAACCAGGAATTAGAATTATAGTCACAATAATAAATTTAGTGTCTAAGAGAGAACAAAGTCCAGTAAATAAAACAATCTTTCTCTTTGCCTTTTTAATGATTCCTTCCTACCCAAATTTGAAAAGTACAGAGGCAAAAGGTGAAAGGTATACACAGGAGAGTAAGATATTCATGCTGCATAATCAAGACTTATGATGGAAGGGGGAGGGAAATAGAAACGGCTCAACATGTGGAATTAGGGAAAAGAAACGGAAAAATTGTATGTGTAATGAGAGACAAAATTTGGTTTGCTTGTCTTTGGCTTTTAAATACCTGAAATATTATTTCCAAGTTAAAATGATGAAAAACTTTAGGAACTGTTCTCCTGTCTTCTGCACTTGGAGAAAGAATATCCAATAGAAAATGTTTGAGGAGATAAGATGAAATAAAATAAAATCTCCTTTACATAGTCCTATTGAATCTCACCCTCTAAAAAAAAAAACAAATCAAACCGAACCAAACGAAACCAACCTATATATCTCTAGGTATCACAATGATTTATTGTTGGGCATGTTTCAAATTTTATTATTAGTTTTATTATCAATTTTAATGGCATTTTAAAGGTTTTATATGTGCCATAATATTTAATATATTCTCCTCTTATTTCATTTCTTCTTTGATATTATGTCCCTGTCCTAGATAAATTTTAAATATTTACATACATATTTTGATATTTGCACTTATGAGTTCTGGTTTTCCCTTATACTTAAAATGGTGAAGCATATCACCAAATTTCACATGCAATCTCCTTTATTTCATTCCAGCACTTTATTTTTTTTAATACATGAAGGCTACATAAGTTTTATTTACCAACACTTTTAAGTTCATTTGTTTCATTTGATGTTGATTTTAAATTTTGCTTTATAAACTTTTATTTTTTTTATTTAAATACATAAAGTGCTCATGTTTTCAAAATCAGATATCAACAACAGGGCATATTCAAAATCTTACAATTCTTCCAAATTTCTTTACCCAATTGCCACCTTCCAATTGAGGAAATGTTGGAAAGTTAATCATGATATTTTGATGTTGAAAATATTATGCAGGACTTACAATTATTTTTAAAAGTCAAATTGCCAAATGATATGTTCAGGCATTTTTTAAATGTATAAAATGCATAATGTGGTGTGAAGGATGCATAGATCTCAAACACACGATGCCATATACATCTTTTGTTTCCACAACCCAGATCAGGATATTCCTTCTAGCATTTGATGTGTTTTAAAAACAAATTCAAGGTAACTAGTTGATTCAAAATGTGATCTGAGGATTTTCTAAAAATATATTCTTGGCAAAACATAATAAAATGTTTAGATCATTAATATACTTTAAATATATTTGAAATACTTTTATAACTATTTTCTTTCCAAAGTTAGTTAAATGTTTAAAAAACATATAAAGAATAATTTATTCTTTCACCATTATTATAAAATGCTCTCTTGAGCACTGGTTTACTAACAACATATTGTTATATTTCTTTCTAATCGTTCTCTCTCTTTAACTTATTTCTATGCTACTCAATCAAGATCATTCATATTATTTACATTACAGTAGGTTATTTAAATATTAATATCTTCTAGGCAATTTCCAAATTATTAAATTTGGAAATTTACCATTAATTTAAAAATAAACATTTAAGGGTACCCTTCAATTAAACGTATTATAATATATATCATTTCAAAAAATTAGAAAGTTATTAAAACCTAAGCATCTAATTTTACATCTCTCATCTGTATAAAAATAATAGTGTCTTGCCATAGTTTGTTTACAGTTTTATTTGAAATAGAAAAAATTTTTTTCTGGTTATATTGTCTTGTATTTCCTCATAAGCAACCATTGTTCTAAACATGATTTACATCATTTAGATACATATTTGTATTATTTTACAGTCTAATATAAATGCATATTTTCAGAAACAAAATATAGTAGTTTTGCAAATTTTTAAATTTTAAAAGTGCCTGAACATATTATTTGACTACTTGGCTTCTAAAAATAACTGTAAGTCCTACGTGGTACTTTTAACAGCAAAATGTCATTATTAACTTGTGTATTTTCTGTAGAGAATTTAGTCTGTGATTAGTTCTGAGTTGTTGTTTCTCTTTTTTTTGAATTATGTTTACTTAATAAGATTGTATCAACTTTCTTCATTTTTGGAAATTATATTGTCTAAAATATTTTTAGCCATTTGCACCCCCGATGACACAACATTTACTCTCAGTTTGCGTCAACACTTGATATCAAGATTTAAAATTTTACCAATTTGATGTGTGGGAAATGGTATCTCAATTATCAAAATTGCATCTTCTTAAGTATTAGTCATGTTAAACACATTTTCTTTCTATTTTTTTACTTTCTCTTTTTGTGAAAACTCATTTTTATATATTTTCCCCTTTCTACACTTAGGTTGTTTTCTCTTTTGATTTTTTGGGGGATATAGTTGAGTTGGAGCAACTCTTTCTCCTATACATTTGTAGAAATTCTTTATAAATGTCTCATAGTAATAATTTGATAGTTTCACTATCTTTGACCAATTGTAATGTCTTTGAATTTTATTTACTGAGTCCTTTGTTGACCAGAGTAGTTTTTATTTTATTGTAGTTTCTGAGTAAATTGTTGCTTTTACTTTTTTTAAAGGCAAGAATCCGCAAAAGAACCCCACATTATGAAGTATGAAGTAATAAAACAGATATAGACTTTTAGAAGCTTTCTGTCTAATGAAGACTTCATATATAATTTAAAATGCTAGAGATAAGTTACATGGTTCTTCATGACAAGTTAACGTACACAGAGATAGAATCAGATTAATGTTGCAAAGGGGATAACTTTACCACTTTATTATTATGTTGCAAGTAGTACTTTTTATGATTGTTATGAAAGTAATTTTTATAATAATGAAATAGAGAAGGGAAATATTACGATACAGAAAGCAGGTATAAATTGGACATAAACACTATCCTTGTTATTAAATTAAATGTCTTCCAAACAATCCAATTTAAATCACATCAAGTAGTCAATAAATGATAATACATCTCATTGTCTTGTTACTCCTTCACACTGATGCCAAACATTTTTTATCTGTGTGAGTTGTTCCATTAAAATCTGCTAATTAGTAAATTTTATCAATATTTATCTATAACGGTCAAAATTTTCTTCATGCTTTGATGTCCTAAACAATATTTCATACTTTAGGTTCATACATGAATTCTCTTATTTTGTTCCAAGTTTTCGTCATTGTCTTTAATCTTCTTATAGAAAATATATAAGAAATGTGTATGGTAAAAACTTAAAGTTATTTGTTTTTCTCATCACCATCCAATTGTCCAAACATCATGTACTGAATGGTAACATACTGTCATCACTGACTTATAAAGCCACATTGGTCATATACTAAGTGCTGTAGTTGGTACTGTTAGTCACTTTGTCCATCCCTATATCAACACGTATAATTAGTATAGTTTTCCATGAGTAGGACAAATTGTCCCATCTCATTTTTTTTCTTCGAAATTTTTTATTACATTTGGTTGTTTGTTTTGAAATTGCATTGGAAGTCTAGTTTTCCTTAGAGAGAATGTGTCTTACTAATATTTCTTCCAATCTGTGAATTGATATAATTCTGTATTAATTTAGATCTTTTATGTCCTTCAATATACTTTTTTCTTTATAAAATCCTTTTACATAACCAAAGTATTTCATTTGTTCTAATGGTGCAATTTTTTTCTATTAATTTGTATATCACCCTTAATCATATCTTTTTAATTTTAAAAACAGCTATTTAGGGGGAATTTTTGTGTGCTTAGCAACTTACTCTGACATATTGTTGTTTATATTTTAACTTCAGCTTTCATAAAATATACATATGTCATTATTAAACATTTTTATCCTCAATAGTTAAATTTTCGAAAACATTTTTTTCAAATAGTATGTGCCAATATTTTGATTATAATCTATTCCCTCTATCTGTATTTATTTGTATTCTCACTGGGGTACAATTTTCTAGTGATTTAATGAGAGGCTTTGAGTGATAAACTTTTCTAGCTTTTGTCTGAGAATATCTTTGAATGTGTTCACTCCAGAATAAAAGTTTATAGAACTGTTGCTGACTGCCAACAGTTATTTTCCTTAGACACTTTGACAATATTACTCTAAAATATTACTGATGATGAGGCTAATTTTCATTCTTTGAAGACAAAGTGGGTTTTTATTTTCTGTATCTTTTAGGATAATTTATTGCCGATGTTCCATAGCTTCATTATAATCATTTTAAATGTAGATTTATTTTTATATATCAAAGTGCTGTATCTTTATATTCATCTATTTCTTATCTTTGGAGAATTTCCAACCATTATTTCATTAAATATCATTTATATACCATTCTCTCTGCTGTCTTGTTCTAGAATACCCCCTAGACAAATGTAATTGTTTATCAATCTATTTTCCTTGTCTTTTAAGTTCCTTTTAAACTTTATGTTTTGACCAATCTTAGTTCAGTCTTCCGAGTTCATTAATGTATTGTGTCTAATGTCGTCTATTCTATTTTTTATTTCAATGACTACATTTTTCATTTCAAAATTCTGAAGGTTTTTATTATTACCATTCCATTTTATGGTGTTTTGGATGTTTTTGTTTTATGTTCAATAGGTTTTAAATTAAATTTAAGGCTTCATCTTTTTTATTAACTGTCATTTTTTTCTGTAAAATGAACTTAATTTAGATTTGACAATGTACGCATTATTTGTATTGTGTTAATCTTTCTCAGCCTAATTCTTTCTGTGTTTTGTACCTTTGGCTTGTAAGTTAAAGATGGAAAGATTTCATGATGTGTCTCTCTTTTCCTACTTCTCTCGCTCTTGCTTGGCTCCTCAGGGAAATCTCCTCTCCACTTTTTGAGGGCTTCTAAGTGGAAACAGAAATTTAGGATTCTTTAGAAATTATTGCCACCTGGGTTACTAGGGCTACGGTAGACCTAAACACAGGACTATAGCCTTCATAATTTCTCTATGAAAGATATGTCTTTGTCCCTGCCTCTTTTGGCCCAGAGTTTCTGATAATGGCACAATACCTAGCTATAGGTTACAGACAGACATTTTCGTTGTTGTTGTTTGGTTCCCTTTCACAGCGGAGTACCCCATTCCAACCCCTAGTCTCAATGTTTTAACTTGGCTTTCCCTCCTCTCCTTTTTTACTAGGCAAAATTACCATATTAATGTACAGCAGTAATAGAGAAAACTGAGTGTGGAATATAAAGGAACTCTCTGTACTATTTTTACAATGATTTTGCAAACCTAAAACTGTTATAATACATTTATTAGAAAAAAAATTATCATTGATAGACAATATAAACTTTAATATGTTTAATAAAAACATTATTAGATATTTTAATAATCTTAAGTAGCATTAATTCCAAGGGGATGTTCTTGCTATATAAGCACGACCTTACAAAAGTCCCTTAAAACTCATTTCCAGCTAAGTTACTATGATTAATTCCTTTATGAATAAGTTCTGGACTTCCCAATGGATGTTTAACTTAGATAATTTTCACATTATTTTTCAGTATTAACCTGAATTTTATGGTCTTTTCTTCCCTATGTTTCCTATAATACAAGGTAAAGGTCAGCAATCTTTATCTACAAATAACCATACGGTAAAATATTTCAAGCTTTACAGGTCATACAGTGTTGGTTGCAAATATTTAATTCTGATATTGTAACTTAAAACTAACTATAGACAATATGTGAAAAAATGAGTATTATTGTGTTCCAATAAAGTTTTATTTTCAAAAACATGGCAAGCCAGTTTTGGCCTGCAGGCCACGATTTACCAACCCTTGATATATGGAATAAATGTTTCTATCTCTTACCTTAAATATTAGACTTTTTAGTTCTCTTAGAAAAAGTGTTTTCTCTTTAAAGTCTTATACTGATACATATATGAACCCTAAATATGTGATTTTGAAATGTAGAGTCTTTAAATTTTAAGTATGTATTGCTAAAATGTGGTTACAGAGAAAAGTCTAAGTCTGAGGCTAGAGAATTCAAAACTGAGTTATCAGATTCTGCCAAAAGACTAGTAACAATTTTTTTAAACATTTTTAATAAATATTTTGAGGCAAAACCAAAACAGTTTTTATAACTGGTGGTAATTTTTACAGATATATTTTTATTTTAAATAAGATGATAATGTTTGATCAAGTGGATAGAATAAATCCTTAGAGTGATTTAGTCTAGTCCTTCAATTTATCAAAAAAAAAAAAAAATGTGAGCTGAGCCTGAGAAGGGTATTGTTAAGACACCATTCAGGCATTTGCAAATAGTTTTCTATAATTTTCTAGTTTTTTTTTTATTTGATTTGAAGTGGTCATGTAAATTTTGGAGACTCTGGAGTTTTGACTTTTGCTCTCTCTGTTGCTTCACGGTTTTGTGAAAATTGATTTTTTTTTTCCACTATGGTTTTGAAATATGATGGTAGATTACATAATTTGGAGGTAGAAATGTATAACCACTTCATAAAATTTATGAAAATATAGAAATTTCTATTCTGAGTTAACACCATATGCTCTGCAGCTTAAGAGCAAAATTAGCGTGGGGAGAATACTAAACTAAAAATCAGAGGTATTGGATTATAGACTTTTCAATTGTGTTTTTGAACAAGTTGTCAAAATTCATCTGTAAGTTAGTAGTACTTGGCGATAACCACAAGTTCTCTCTAACCCTGATATTCACTAAATAAGATATATTTTATATATTTTTATAAACCAATACTTTTATACATGTGACAACCCATTGTCACATTCAATTTTTATTATTATATTTTGTAATATGGTTCCACCAGTTCTGAAAAACACACACACACAAAGTATGTTTTGAGTAGTTTCAAAAAGTCTTTGGACACGATTCAAATTTGTTTTTAAAATATGAGCCATTAAACTAGTTTAGAAAAAGTACAGTGGGTATATTAAAGAATGAAAAAATATCCTGAGTCTAGACTTTGAACTCACAATTCCAAAATTATTATTTTGAATAATATGTTTAAAATAAAACTCGTATTTTGGTTACTTCATGCCCTTTAAATCAGGATTTTGCCATCTTAGTTATATTTCATTGGGAAATATAATAAATTTTAAGCAATGCAGTGAGAAAATCTCTCACTTTTCCTAAACATACATTTTGGAGGGTTGGCTTCAGAGTAGTTTGTATATAGTCTATGATGTTTTGGAAAGGCTATGAGAACCCCTTCAAATATTTTCAATAAGACAGTCAAGCTGATTCTTAGGATCATAGGAGGAACAAAGACTCTGATTGTCCTTGCAACAGAGGTATGTATAATCACAAGACTTCACTGAAAATAATATCATGCTTTGTTGTTTGAGACCTCCCTCACATTCTCTAAGATCTGTCATATGATCACCAGAACTCTGAATGAGTTAGACATGCCATTTGGCTCTTGATTTAGGCCAATTACTTGCACTCTCAAGAGGGCACAGATAGATAGCTGAATGTAAGGAGGGCCCCAGCCACACAATAAACGGAATGTGGCCTTAGTTTGGGGAACAGAGGAAGTTATTAAAAGATGAAAACTGGTGGTAAATAGAAAGCTTAGAAAAATATGTAGCCATGATTTCTCTCTCTAGTGTTTTCTGAAGTTTCCATTGTATTTTGTTTCCTGAATAACCAGGTGACCTCTAAACCCTGGATTAAGCACATAGAACTATTTTCTCTCTACTCTGAGTGGATGACTATTACCCTTTCATCTTGAAAGGTCCTGAGGTACTAATTGAAGAAGTACACTACTTCACTTGGAGTGTTTCCTCTGTTTGAAGTGATTTATCTGTTTGTTTTAAAAATGGTGGCCTGTCTCCAAATGGAAAATTAATTAATCATCTTTCTCTCTCTAAACCATAGATGTTTTAACCTGAAATAAACCTAAACATACAATAGTAAATATTTCAAAATGTACATTTTTATGATTAAATATTTATTAAGGTTATTAAAACATTTTTACAGAAAATTGATAGAATATACTATACTATATAATGACTATACTATACTATATAATGACTATAATATACTATACTATATAATACTATATAGAGTGAACAAGAAAGTCCATCAAATAAATAGTAAAATAAAATTGACATTTAGATGAAAATAGCATGTGTTTGATATTGTATGTTTAACATTCTGTGAGAGGATATTCCTTAAGCAAAATCTAGTCTTTGGTGAAGACTCTGAAATGCAATACCATGTTTGTGAAAAAATGGAAAACAATACAATATTCTCTTATCATTTTTTATTTAGTATGAAAGTTATATCTTCTAACTTTATATTTTAAATCTGAAACTTTATTTTAAAAATCAGCATTGAAAAAGTATAGGGTATACTAGACCTCAGTATTGAAGACGGCTGAGTAAGGATGTGACAGATGGTTGAATATAGGAATGGTATGAAAATTGAACATGGATGGACCTGTTTAATGAATTTAGAATTATAACCCTAGGGCATAAACATTGAGGTAGGTAAAGTTAGTAAAAACAAATTAGCAAAATATAATTTGAACTTATTAAGTTCATGTGCAGTACTTTTAAGAAATAACTTTTCTAAAGACATATTAGAAAATAAAAATATAGGTACTAATGAGATATTTCAATATTAATAATTGGTTTTTGGTTGATTGGTAAAGGAACCAGAGAATTCTTTATCAATATCATTAAGTCTTTATAGTAATGGAGACAGATTCATATTGAAAAACATTGTTCTCAAAGTAAAAATAAAGTCATTAGTATGGACCCCAATCCAATATGACTGGTGTCCTTTTAAAAAGAGAATTTTGGACACAGAGACAGGCAGTCATAGAGGGAAAACGATGTGAATCCACACAGAGAAAAGATGGCCAGATGATTGGAATGATGCATCTACAAAACAAGAAATGCCAAAAATTTCTGACAAAAAACAAACAAACAAACAAACAAAAGCAAACAAACCACCGAAGCTAGGAAGAGGTAAGGAAGGAATCTTTTCCTTCTTAGTTCAGACAAACCACAGCCCATCAGCACCTTAAATTAGAATGTCTAGCCTTGAGAACTGTGAAGCAATAAATTTCTCTCATTCTGTGAACTATGTATTGAAGTCCTTTATTTTTAAATTGAGTTATTTGGGTTTGCTATTGAGGTGTAGAAGTTCCTTATATGTTAACCCTTATCAGATAAATGATTTGCAAATATTTTCTGCCATTCCATAGGTTGCCTTTTCTCTGCACTGAGGTTTCATTTGTTATGCAGAAGCTTTTAGTTTGATGTAATGCCATTTATCTGCTTTTACTTTAATGCCTATCCTTTTGGTGTCATAACCAAGAAATCATTTCCAAGACTAATGTTATCATGCTTATTTTCTAATTTTTTTTTAAGGAGTTTTACAGTTTGAGGTCTTACATGTAAGTGTTTTAATTCATTCTGAGTTGTTTTTTGTGTATGGTGTAAGATAGGGGTCCAATTTCATTTTTCTGCATGTACATACCCGAGTTTTCCAGTGCCTTTTATTAAAGAACCCTTTTCCCATTGTATAGTCTTTGACAACCTTGTCAGTGTTCTTTGACATTATACTCATGAATTTATTTCCAGACTTTCTTCTATTCTGTTCCATTAGACTATGTGTTTGTTTTTAGGCCCATATTACACTATTTTATTTTCTATAGCTTTGAGATATGTTTTGAAGTCAAGAATTGTAAAGCCTCATCTTTATTTTTGTTCCCTAAGATTTTTTTTGCTATTCGGGGTCCTTTGTGGTTCCATACACATTTTAGGATTGTTTTTACATATTTCTTCAAAAAAAAAAAAAGACTGGGATTTTCAGAGAAATTACATTGAATCTGTAGATCGTGTTGGGTAGTATGGACATTATAACAGTATCAAATATTCCAATACATGAGAATGGAATATCTTTCCATTTAGTTGTGCCTTTAATTTCTAACGTCAATGTTTTCTGGTTTTCAATGTATGTCTGACCTCCTTAATTAAGTTTGATCTTAAGTATTTTATACTTTTTTGTTGCTCTTATAAATTGTTTTCTTAATTTTTTTGGATCATTTGTTATTAGTATATAGAAACACAACTGATTTTTGAATGTTGCTCTTGAATCCTGCAACTTTGCTGAATATATTTTATAGTTTTTACAGGTTTTTGTGGAATCTTTGTGGTTTTCTCCACATAAGGTCTGTAAACAGAGATAATTTTACTACTTTCTTCTGATTTGGATGCCTCCCTTCCTCTCTTCTTTTCTCCCTTCCTCCCTCCACCTGATGCGTATATGCTTTATATTATTAATGTCACATGCTATCCATATATTTTTATATTTTGTGTCCTTTAATATATTTTTATAGTTATAGTTTTTTAATACTTTTGTTGTTTAGCTTCTGTATCAGAATTAAAAGTGATTAACACACCACCCTTGTGGTATTACAATATTCTATATTCATCTATCTATTTACCTTACCACCAAATTTTATACTTTCATATGCTTTCATGTTGTCTAGTATCCTTTTATTCCCACTCGAAAGACTCCTTTTACCATTGCTTATAAGGATAGTTTACTGATGATAAATTCCTTTGGCTTTTGGTTTTTTAGGAAAGTCTTCATTTCTTCATCATTTTTGAAGAACAGTTTGCCGGATATAGTATCTTTATTTATAATTTTATGTTTCAGCGTATTCAATATATCATCTCATCCCCTTCTGGCCTGTAAGTTTTCTGCTTAGAAATCCACTCATAGTCTAAAAGAAGTTCTCTTTTACATCTTGAGTCATTTTTTTTTTCTTGCTGCCTTTGAAATTATTTGTCTTTGATTTTTGACAGCTTGATTATATTGTGTCAAAGTGTGGATTTCTTTGAGTTCTGCTTAGTTGGATTCTGTTATACTTCTTGAATCTAGATGTTCATATCCTTCCCTATATTTAATAAGTTCTCAGTTATTATTCTTTTTAAGTAAGAATTTAATCACTTTCTCTCTCTCGCTCATCTCCTTCTGAGACTCCCATAATGTGAATATTGGTCATCTATACAATGTCCCGTAAGTTTCACAGGTTTTCTTCATTTTTTTTAATTCTTTTTTTTCATTTTCCTCTTCTGACTGGATATTTTCAAATGACCTGTCTTTGAGTTCACTGATTATTTTACCTGCTTGATCATATAAGATCCTGAACTTTTCTAGTGAATTTTTAAATTTTTAAATTTAGTTATGATGTTCTTCAGTTCTAAGTTTCAGTTCTTTTGATATTTTCTGTATCTTGGCTACTATTCTCATTTAGTTCATTCATAGCTTTCCTGCACTAACTGACAAATTTATGACAGCTATTTTGAATTCATTGTAAGGTAATTCATGGACCTCCATTACTTTAGGGTTAGTTTTTGAAGATTTACTTTCTTCCTTTTGGCCACATTTCCTTGTTTCTTCATGAGTATTGTAATTTTGTGTTATGATCTGTGCTTATGAAAAATAATTATCTTTTCTAGTCTTTAAAATCTGGTTTCATATAAAGAAATACTTTCATCAATTGGCACAGTTAACAATTCTGGTGAGGGCTCTCAAACTTTTTATTTGAATACAATGTCTCTGGACTTATGTGTACAAATTACCAATTATACTTTACTGGTTTATTTTTCAGGAGCTCATAATCTGTTGTTTCCTCTAGTGTCTGTGGTACTGCAGGTTCTCTGGAGCTGCCTAATTTTCTTTTGGTCTTCTTTTTCTCTTGATGGTCCCCAGGCTTCCAGAGTATGCTAAGTCACATCACTGCTCTATGACAGTGAGATTAAAACAAAACAAAACACAGCTCCTTGGAAAACTCATAACTTTGGACACATGCTCCACCATTTCCTCCCCAAGGATAAGCTGGGTGTTAGAACTTCCTCCCGCTTGTTCTGTGCTGAACTGAGGAGAGGGACTACGGTGAGTGAGTACGCTAGTCCAAAGCATTGCCTTTGTCCTCAGTTGCCCCCAACCTAGCACTCTTTCCTATCAGTGCTTAGATTCAGGCAGGAGAGAAACAAGTCCCTCAGATAGCTCCCTGAAAAGTCGGAGCATTAAACATATGTTTCTGTCTTGTCTTTCCCTTCTTAGAGAGATGCCAGGAGCTGGGAGTTTCTTCTAATTGTGTTGCACTGTGCTGAGTGGAGGGGCTATGGCAGGGACTGCCACAAATTTTCTTACTGGCTTTGATGCTGCTGGTTTCATGCTTCCCTAGGCTGCAGGAGCCTCTTAACTGGTCGCCAAATTTCTCACAAAGGACAACGGTCCACGTATTTTCTTTGAGTTGGTGTTTCCATTGGAGGGGGAAAAGGAGCTGTGTCTTACTATTCTGCCATCTTCTAGATTAACTTTTAAATGATCATCCTTATCATTGATTTATAAACTTACATTTTTAAAATATTCCAACCACTGTTTATTAAATTGAATTGTAGAGTTTTTAGAAGTAAATCATGACTAGAAATCATTGCATTCTGTCTTATTGTTATGGCATTCTCTCAGGCCAAAATTTCAAGTGATTGCATATGCATTGTAAAACACTCAGCTGTATTATTCTTTTAAGGTTTAAAAATATTAAACTTGCTAGGCTACCCTTGCTGGTTATATGACTTGATAATTCTTTATACAAATCTTTATGAACACTATTATTGGTAATCCATATAAAAGGAAATTAAATAGCAAGGGGAATGTTAATTTTCTTTTTTCTTTGTTTTTTTTTTTTCTCTGTGAAGAAATTCAGGGGGGGGAAGCTAATAATATATTTTTTATTATTTTTGTAACTGGAGTCCTGAATAATACAGAAACTGGAATATCATAATTTTAGTTCTGTGAAAATAATATGTACTTTACAAACCATTTATTTTAATTCTCCAACAGCTTCTGAAATGTTTTAATTAAAAGTGGGTATGGTTTAGACCAATCATAAAACAGATTGGTCCTTGCTAAAATTATGCCCTATATCATTATCTTGTATAATTTAAACTAGCAAGTAAAACTTGATAGTTTAGAAGATGTAGCTTTGCCATAAAATTTAAATCAGCCAATTAAAGTCTTCCAAACATGTACCTAAGTTGCAAAAAATGAGCATATTAAATTTACATGGCAAGACATAAGAAGAAGATGGAGGGAAATTGCAGCAAGCCTTAAAGAAATATTATTTTAGCCAAAATAAAGAAGCAAAGTAAAAAACTGGCTTAAAGAGTGGAAACAATTCATGATGTAGATGTAAAATAAAAGTCAAATGTCAGCATACAAATAAGGAATATCTAAAAATGCAAACAAAAATTAAATAAAAGAAAGTTACATTGATATTTGTAACAATGGTAATTGGAGACTGCCAAGTTGGAAAATAAATACATTTAAGTGAACCCTGATTCAATGAGTCCATGTGTATTATGATTCCTTAGAGTATTTTTTTTCCTCCCAGCATCTGCCACCAAACACCAAGCTGTCTTGCTGATTACCAATTGATAAGGCCTTTAGCCAACGAATCCCCATTAAATGGAAACATTCTATCCATGGAATAAAGTTACTGACCCAAAGGGCACAATGTTGGTTTTTTTTTTTTTTTTTTTTTTTTTTTGCATCTTGCAAATCCTGCTTTTTTTCTTTCCTCCTCAAAAAGGAACCTTTCATGGGGTCATGTAAGTGAGAGAAAGAATTTAAACATTCTCTTGTTTGCAGCCCAAAAGGTTTGTTTCTTTATTTAGAAGCTTTCAAAGGATTTTACTCCCCCAGGGATATTCTATTTCAACTTTCTAAATGAGGCCTTTAGAATTTTGGGGAATGGGCTTGGGGAGAGAAAGACAGGAGGAAGGAAACAAAGGAAATTCCATTCAGTTTAACTATAATTTTGTGAAGATTTGCTTCTAAAAATTCACTTTTCAATATAATCCATAAAGTCGCTTCTTTTTCTTTCAATTTCAGTAAGAAAGAATAAATAGCAAAACCTGACTTCTGAAATGCTTAGTTGTCCACTGAGATTTGGGTAACACATAGAGAGGATAACGCTAAGCAGTAACAGCTAACTTCAAATATGTTTGTTCTCAGGGTAGTTGCACATTTATTGTTGCTGAGCTTCTGAATTACTAACACATCCCTAGTGTAGTAGAATGCCAAGTTCAGAATGACAATTGCAGATAATAGTTGAAAAGGAGTATGATGTGTGTATGTCTGTTTTGTATGTGTTTATTTAATTTTAAATAACTGAAATCAGGAATAATACAGAACAAACACATTAATGCGAACTTTCCTCTACCCATGACTCTGAAGAAGAAAATTTCTAATGTTTGCACTTTTGCAGAACATAGTATCTTCTGGGAAACAATATGAACACTTTTTTTTTTATATTTTCCCCAAACCCTGATACTAAATCGAAGAACAGACAAGGAAAAGGAAACTCTAAATCAATATCATTTATAAGCCTCAAGGCAAATACGATTCTAAATAAAGTAAATTAAAGCTAGCTGAATATTAAGAGAATAGTACCTTATATAAAAATACAGGGAATTCTTATTCGTGACCAGGACTTTTGCGCATTACTCCATAGTGGCCAGAAGTAACAGGGACAGTGATTCAGTTGTCTATGGCTATTGGAATCACAACAATCCCAATTACAAGCCTTCAAGAGAACAGATCCCCCATCTTTCAAACTGTATGCCAGGCTTTGCAACAATATATATGACTAGAAAACAAAACAAATGGGGATCTAGGTAAGAGTGGTTTATTTACAGTTGTAACAAGGTCACTGGGAAAAACAACAGATCAGAGGAATAAAAACTATTTTATCACTTGCTTTTTCGAATTTATAGTTATTCAAAACCACAGCTCCCATATTCTCTTTTTCCTTTTTTGAAGTCAACTAAATTTCACCCAGTACCTCTAACAGGTTAACCAGTAGAACTCCCAAGATATTTTCAAAATGTCTATTTCAATGCCCATGGCATTGCAATATGGGATCATCATGGCCTAGGATTTTGAGCCAGGACATTTAACTAAAGCTTCCTTTAGTTTAATCACCATATATTAGGCAAGCATTAATTGAATAATTCTATTCAAGTGAAGAATAAGACAATATAATCCAAACTAGCATTACTATTAATTTTGTGCTTGAAATAATTAACACATTAAAAAGAATAAAATAAGAAGCATAAATGTTGGAGAATAATATATGGATACTCATGATATAAATCTACATGGAAATCAAAAGTGAATCAAATGAAGAAAAAAAGCAAATCAACTTAGAAACTTAATAGAAATAATGCAAGAGTTTATCAGGTTGCCCGATACAAAATCAGAATACTACAGTTAGTTGTTTTTACATAATAGTTATTATGAATAGGGTTACCGTACAAAATGCAGAATGCTTAGTAACTTTAAATTTCAGGTAATCAAGAAATAAATTTTTAATGAGTATACCCCAAATACTGCATGAGACATACTTATACTAAAATGATTACTCATTGTTGCTAAGTATGACAAACTTAACTGTGAAAAATTCATACATACTTATGAATATATACATATACACATATAAATCAAAAAATACTAGTGTCCTGTGCCCACCACACAGAGTAAAAATAGAACATGATCAAATATTCTAAACTTACTTTGTGCCTTTCTAGATAGTAAAATTCCAACCCTCCATCTCTAGATGACCAATATCCTGAAATGATTATTCCTATGTTTTTTTAAATATAAACTTACTATTTTAAATATAAACTTACTAACTTCTAAAATATTTCTATATAATTAATGCACTTCACTTTACCTGTTTTAAAAATATTTTAATAATGGTTTCATACTGGCTATATCCTTGATTTATTTTTTGCAAGAGCAATGTTGGGGTATTTATGCATACAGAAACATGCACTTGGAGTTTATTTTTCAATGCAACATAATATGTTCTTTGAATATCAAAAATTATTAATTAATCAATTTTACTGCTTAAAATGTATTCATAATATATTCTTAATAATTTTGACATATTTATATTATATAAATATATGTATAAATATAAAATTCAGGTATATATGTATATATCTCTCTATATATATATACACATATACACACACTACATACTGACAATTTCAAGATAGACACATACTGAAATTAGAATCTCATTAAGGTAGGTACATGTTTAACTTTATTAGGTAATGATTTTTTTAATTGGTTGTACCAATTTGCGCTACAAATGGACTGCCTTAGTGAATTTGTACTTCTTCCTCAATAGCACATTCCTTCATAGAACAATATTTATTGAATGAGTTAAAGTAATTAATTAAGAAGATCATTAAGACCATGAAGGCTCTACTACTTCAGTGGCCTAAATAAGCAAACCGAAACCTAAGACAGAATCAGTGCATTAAAATCTGAGAAAATCAAACTTAAGAACAACCAATCACAGCCAACCAGCCTTTCCTGAAAGAGGTAACTGCTTAAGTTCTAGCTTATTCAATAATTTGCTTGCTTTGCTTCTGTGTCTCTTCTATAAAAACCTGTCCCCAAATCCTGTCAGTGCGACGCTCCTAACCACCTTTGGTTTAGTGCTGTCTGCTTTGAGTCTGTAGGTCTAACGAAAGTCTTGAAAAATTTATTGTGCCTTAGATTATTTGTTATTGAATGGTTCTGCTTACTAGGCATTCCTTTAAGTACAAATTTTTTAAATTAAGCTTTTTATTTTGGAATAATTTTAGATTTACAGAAAATTTTCAGAAGTAATACAGAGAATCCTGATATATCTCTCATCCATATTCTCCTGAAAACTATATTTAATATTTGTCAGTGTGGTGTATATGAAATCATATTTCACTTTGTTTTAAATTTCCCTAAATAATACAATATTTATATGCTTTTATATATATTTGTAGGACATTTGTGTTTCCTTTTTGTGAAAGTTCTTTTTATGCATTTTCAATTTTTTTTGCTATTTGTTTTTTTATTTTACTTATGAAATTATGTAAAGAATGTAAATCATTTTCAGTTAACTTCTGCAATACTTCTGACTTAACAATGTCTTTTAATTCTATATTTAAAATATCTTTTTCTCTCAATATCGTCATCATGAACAATTTTTTAAATGTTAAATAAATCTTGCTTATCTGAAATAAATCAATTAGATATATAGTTATATTATTCAGTTTGTTAACATTTAGTTGAGTATTTTCATCTACATTTATGAATGTCCTTGTCTGATTTAGGTGCCAAGGTTATGTTAGTAACAATATGAATATTTATTGTGTTTTATGATTAAGACTGAAAATACTTGCTTCTTGAATATACGATGAATTTGTATTTAAAATGATCTAGACCATTTTTTTTATTTTGTGGGGAGATTTTAAACTAAAGTTTCAATCTTTTTTAGAGTAATAGGACAGTTCAGATATTCTACTTTTCTTGAGTACATTTTGGTGATTTACATTTTCTCAAAGCTGTTTTATTTCACCTAATTTGCATTGACACACAATTATTCACAATATTATATTTACTTTTTTCTTTGATACACTTTATGCTTTTTAAAAAATTTCAATATTTGTCTTGTCTTATATCTTTTTATCGATTGCTTATGTGAGGTTCCTCAACGTTTTTTTCCTTTCAGAGAACCAAATTTTGATGCTGTTGATTTTACATTTCATTTTTATTAATTTCTGCTCTTATTTCTTCATGTGTGAGTTATCACTTTCTTTAACTCTTTATTTTAGGAACTCCTTAAGTTGGATACATCATTCATTTTTAACTGTTCTTTCATTTTTAACTGTTTCTTCCTTCCTTTTTAGCCTTCCTAAAAGTTATATATGTATCTGTAAATATTTCTATAGTTGCATACCATATATTTTGATGGCTATATTTTTATCCCTCAATTTAAAGTATATTTTTATTTTCATTATGACTTGAGCCATAAATTATTTAAATGTGTATTTTATTAAAATGTAAAATGTAGAAGCTGCTTTTATCTATTTCCTATTTATTTTATTTAACACTATCGTGGTTAGTAAATATAAGATATATGCTCCCAGTCCTTTAAAATGTGTTGTTACTTGCTTTCTGGCCTAGAATGTGATTGATTTTCTTGAATGTACCATGGTACCAAAAAGAATGTGTGTTGTCGTGTGTGTGTGTGTGTGTGTGTGTGTGTGTGTGTGTGTATTTGAAAGAAAAAGAGACTGATACTATGCTTACCCAATTACATACTTGGTTTAATAGGCATTTGATTAAGATAAATGACATAAAACCCCAATATGAAAATTTCTCAATTTATCCTTCAACTTTTGTCTTTTGTCTCTAATGAATACATTTTATTAGGAACAAGCTGGTGAATACGTTTGGATTTATTTCATCTTCTTTTAGATTTCAATCTCTCTCACATTTCTCCTACTTGCCCTCCCTATACCCCATGTTCCTTGGTTACTATTGGTTTCTTTCAGTTTTTTTTTTTTTTTTAATTTAAGAGTGCCTTGTTACATATTTTATTTTTCCATTTGTTATAAAATTGATTTCTATTAACTTTGTGGTTATGCTATGTTATCTTATTCATATTTAAGATAAAAATATAGAGAGTAACACTATCGATTGACTTCCATCTTCCCCAACCAAATGCATTAGAACTATGTGAATCAGAATGGCAAATTTAGTGTGTCATTCATTAAAATAACAACTCCACAATTCAAAGATTATTCCTTTAATATTATACAGTTGGTATTATTTATGTATTATTACAAATTTACTGTTTAAGAAAAAATCAGTATTCCTTCTAATGTCTCAGACTCTGCTACTGTAATCATTTTTATTCTTCCCAAAGTACACTTTTTGAGCTGTCTTTAACAATGGTAAATTTTTTGTTTGACTGAAAACTGTCTGCATTATGCTGTCTTTGGTGATACCTTAGCTGAGATTACATTTCTTGATGACAGTTCTTTTCCTTAGCATTTTGCGTATCTTGTTCTATTGTTTTCTATACTTGTCATTGATAATTCTATTGTCAGTTTCTTTGTAGAAAACATGTTTTAACCTTTTTTATTTTAAAATGTTTTCTTTATCTTTATTGTTTTCCACTTTAAGTTTGATTCATCTAGATATGTATTTCTTGCTCACCATTTTTGTGACTTCTGATGAACCAACAAAATTATTATTCCTAGAAATTCACAATCTATAAGTGAAGGTAGATATTAATAAAATATATTTTGATGTGTATATGATTAGTTTTATATTATTTGATATTTATATTTTAGATCCAATTTAAACTTTTTATTTTTAATTTTAGAATAAAATTTAAATATTACAATGAATTTTATGAAGACAAATAACTAGATTCTGTAGGATAGAGCAATAGAAGGAACTATATTTAAATAGATGCATTAGGAAGAGTTTCTGCCATCTTTCCTTTGGAAATTTGTGTGTGTGTGTGTGTGTGTGTGTGTGTGCTGACAAGATTAAAACTCCATACTCACTGGAGATAAGTATGTTCTGCATGGTATTTCATAAAGGAATAAAGTATATGGAGGAAAGAGGTAATTGGTAGTGAGTCTGAATCAGATGTAATCTCTGAATATCACATTGTTTTTAAAGTCCCTGTACTCTGTCTGACAACCTTCGAAAAATAATATATCTTTTAAAATCTAGATCAAGTAGGTTCCTGAAACTTGTAAGCAGAATTAATATTAATACTGGTTAACTGAGGTCTGTCTGTCTTTATTATTAGAAATGGATTAAAAGAAAACCAGACAGGAGGAAATTTAGGTGTTACTTTGCAAGAGATGATGGGGTATGGACAAGGAAACTGCTTATGAGGACAAAATAAAATGGATGGATTTAAGATCTCTTTAAATGATAAATTACTCAAAATGAAGTGGGTTGGCTGTAAAATGAGGGAAAGTAAGATTTGCAGATGATGCCCAGGTTTTTGGCCTAAGTAGCTGTGGTAACATTTGCTAAGGGGGAAAATGTTGAGGTCGAGGAGCATGAAATGATGGCTAGAATCAAAGAGTGTGTGTGAGAGAAAGGGGAAGAGGGTGGTTCAAGATGGAAAATCCATTTTGAACATGTTGAGATTAAGGAATTAGTGGGTATCTAAATACTGATCTCTGAGTTTAAAGCTCAGAAAAGAGACAGGGATGGAAATGCAGATTTTGAATGCATTTGTATATAAAACTAATGGCTTCAATGGGAAGGGATTAGAGCTCCTAAAAACTTTTGTAGAGCTAAAACAGTCTCTAGGAAAGAAGCAAGAGTTCAGTGGACCACAGAACCAAAAAAGATTTAAAGGGTCTGGCAAGAAATAAATCAAGAGAGTATTATATCATCAAAGAAAAGGGAAGAGAGATTTTTCAACAAGACAGAAATTATTCAAAGGGAGGATAGAAAACATATAAATAAAACTGGGAGGTTCTTTTTGACCTGCTTCTCAGGGAAAGTTCTTTTGATCTGAGTAGAGATTACTCAGAGGGATGGTAGAAAGAAAGTGTGGGTTTTCTAGATAAAGAGGAAGGTTGTACATTATGTAACAAATCTTCAAATCTGTTCATCACTCTACCAAGCTATGTCCTTTAAAGTGTGGTCTCTGGACCAGCAGCATCAGCAGTATCTGTAAACTTGATAGAAATATAAAAATTCTGGGCTCTACTCTAGAGAAAATTAATCAGAAATTCTAGGGTGGGGTCCACCAAACTGTAGTTTAGCAAGCCCTTCAGGTGATTCTGATGGCCACTGAAATCTGAGAGCCACCACTCTAATGGAAAGCAATATAGTACCTGCCCATTTTCTCAAACTAATGTATTGCTATGTAATGCTTGCTATACATTTTTTTCTCATCATCCATATATAATGTCATTGAAACCAAGCCTGCATTTTAAATATCACTTATTAATTTTATTTTATTCTTTATAGTATTTCACATTATATATTAATGTATAAATTAATATAAAATATGTATTATTTTATATAAACATATTTTACAGAGATTTTAAGATGGTTATTTGTCATTCATCTTAAGAAAGAGCACAGCATTAAATGCCACTGAAATCTTTTATGTGCTCATCCCTAATCATACCCCACTGTAGCTGAGTAATTAATTTTTTTCTAAATAACCTATTTATCATTCTTTTGTTTATTTTGATTATACATTTTTATATAATAAAGCTATATATATATATTACATATAGGTATATAGATGGAAGCATGAATCGAAAAATAACATACTGGTATGTAGAATATTTAATGTAGAAGTGACATGGAAGAAGCATTTAATAATCTATAGTCTGCAAGACAATTAAATCAATCTGTATGATTTAGATTCATAGTCTTTGCTACTTCATGACTAGCTAATTTGGACAATATTTTGTCACCTTTTAATTCTGTGTCCCCATCTGTAAAATAATTATAGTATTACCTACTTAGAGTTCTGTGTAGATAACCGAGTTAACCTGCACATCTGACATGAAGACTACGGATGGCATATCGGCTCAGTTAAATCATCTTAACTGAATTTTGGGTACAAAGGTGGGAGTGGCTGATCTTAGAGGCATCACCATTGCCTCCTCTGCTCATGGAAGAATACTCGTTACCTGAGTGCTTAATAACAGTTTGTTGAAAGAATAAAATTTGACAACTCTCTGCCTTCTGTTTGAAGTTAATTATATTTTACAGAAATGTGCATAGATTCTAAATGAGCAAATTGATTATTTTTCACAAAGTGTGAATTGTATGATCACTACCCAGATCAAGAAATCGAATATTGCCATCACCCGAGTGTCAGGTTCTCTCTGCTTCAGGTAGTAACCTCCCTTTTCCTCAAAGATAACTAATAGTAATTTTGCATGCTTTCAAGTTTATATACTATGTATTCTTTTGTGTCTGACTTCTTTCATATGTTTATTTGTGATTAATTCCTGGTGTCAAAATAAAAAAAAAAATTAATTCCCTCTACAAATGTTACAACACAATAATATTCTATAATTTATCAATTTTGAAGCAGTTTGCAATGAAATGTTCGCTATAAATCTAAAACTGCTATGAACATTATTGTGCATATATTTGGGGACTACACATATGAACACATTATTTGGAGTATATGTTAATGAGTAGAATTGTTGTGTCATAGAGTTTGCTGATGTTTAAATTTATTAAATATTGCCAAACGGCTTTCCAAAGTGATTTTACAAATTTGTGTTTGTCTATAGGTATATTTCTTTTACCCTTATCATCAATTGGTAATTTAGTTTTCAACTCTTTGAATATATTATTCCTTCTTTTGTCACTATTGAGAAATTGACTGTCAATCTAAATGTTTCTTTGTAGGCAATATGTCTTTTTTCTATTTTGTAAGTGCTACATTTCCTTTGTTGTACTATATTCCTGGTAGTTTTATAAGATTTTTAAATCTGAAGGTACATATCTCTAGTAAATTCTTAGCTATTATTGCTATAAAAATTGCACCTCTTTGGAATATTTACAATCTCTCAGTCTGAAAATTCTGTTAAATATATAGTCATTGTTTTTCCAATATTTTTTAACCCTCTCTTTTTTAGATTTATTTTTCTTCAATGTTTACATTTTTAGTAATTTTTCAGCTCTAACTTCTTATTCACTCATTCTTACTTTTGCTATGTCTATTTTTCTGTTTAAACCATTCATTGAAGTTTTAATTTCAATGAGTGCTCTGTTTTTGTCATTTCTTAAAGATTTTAAAGTTGTTTTTCTATCTTCCTGGCTACTTGATTTTTTTCTTTCAAAAATTTTATTCCCATTTTAGATTTTTTTTTATTGTATGACATATATTTTTACATAGTCTTTATCTGTTATAATTATCTGACATTTTGGCATGAAGAATTCTGCTTCAAGCTCTTGCTTACTATGGTTAATGTTTTGTTTATACTGAGACTATATGTTCCTCAGGGTTTTAACTTGGAAATACAGTGAGCTCTAGATTTCATCCTGTCAGAGAGATTTTTCATTTGTTTCCATTAGATGTCCTGGAACATTTGCAAGAGAAACAACTGTCTTATCTCATCTTATGGGTTCAGTACCACCAAGAACCCAAATTCTAAAATGAATTTATAAATGATTAGCAATTTTTTCTTAGCGCTCAGAATGATGCCAATAAAGCCTTCCTCTCACATACTGTTGCTAGACTAGCCCTTCACTGCACATGTCACTGTTCACATACCCTGGATTCATGTGAAGGTCTCAATTACAACTACCTCCTTCAACTTGCCCAAGGCTTTGTTCTTGCATGTAGAACCCTAATTTCCAGCTCCTTGTTATAGTGATTGGCAGGTGTCGCCAAGGCAGGCAAAATCTTAACATTTATTAACAGTTCTAATTTTCAGTTTTTTAGTTTTCCTCATTCTTTAAAGCCTTGGAGATTTTCCTTACTTTTTTCTGAACTCAGCTATGTAAAAAAAAAAAAAGAGTTTCATTTTATGTACCTTTTCAGAAAGAGAATACTCTTAATATGAAAGCTCTTTAGGAATTGCTTTGGATTTCCCTTGCAATCCTGAGATCAAACCAACTGCCAAGTATATAGTATGCAATAAATATCAATCAATTCCTGGTTGACAAAATGAATAAGATTACCTGATTTATTTAGGGAATCACATATAGGTCAGCAATGTTAGAGAATAAGTTGAAAGCTGGGATCATGGGAAGCTAAATATCAAAAATATGCAGCAATCAGATGAAAATAAGACTAATATAATTTTAAAGAATGTGATTTTAATTCAGAAAGATCACTGAAGGGTTTAAGATTAGCTCATATTACGGCAAGCTCAAGGGAGGGCACCATTTTATTCAGAGTTTTTCAGGGAAAAAGAACCAATAAGAAATTATATATGTGTATATGTATAAATACCTATAATGCACATTATATATTTTATATGATATATTTATTACATATTATTCATTAAAATATAAATATATATTTAAATGTATATTTTAAATTAGATAATAGATAGATACAGAGAGAGAGAGAGAGAGAAGGAGAGATTTTAAGAAACTGCCTTATATTATTGTGGTGGTTGGCAAGTCTGAAATTTGTAGGGTGAGCTGGCAGACTAGAAATTCAGGTAAGTCGTAGGTGTGAAATCTATCTGCAAGGCAGGCCAGCAGGTGGGAAACTTACGCAGGGTTTCTATGTTTCAATCTTGAGGCAGAATTATTTCTTTCTCTGGAAATCTCAGCCTGCTCTTAAGGCCTTCAACTGACTGGATGAGGTTCATCACATGATAGAGAATATTTGCTTTATTCAAAGTCTACTTATTGTAAAAGTTAATCTCATATAAAAAATATCTTCACAGCAACATCTAGACAAGTATTTGATCAAACAACTGGGCACTGTAGTTAACCAATTTTACACATAAGTTAATCATCATAAGTGTCATGGCTGGATGCAAACAAAACAAACAAAGTTAGAAGATAATTTTCACAGGCAGGCAGAAAGTAAAAGCTAATTTGCATTTAAAACCATTTCCCTTGGAATACAGATATACCCTAAAAGTTTTCCAAACTTGATGCCCCACTAGACAATTGGTCACATTCATCGTACAAGATGAAAACTATCAGCTAAGCTTGCTGTGTGAGGTTGACTTATCTTAAACGGCTAGATAATATTTCAATATTAGACAATTAATAGCTTTCATATTTGAGTCTGAGGCTGAATATATAAATTTATATATAAATATATGTAATATATAAATATATAATATATTAAAATATAATGTACATATATACATAAAATTACAGTACAATTTGAGCTCTTCATTTTCCCCAAAATAGTTTTTCTCTTTGCTGTATTTTCGTTTTTTTACCCATGAGGATGAAAGAAAGCTTTAAAATCATATTTCTCAGTAGAAGATCATCAAGTTTGAATACTTAAAATGACATTCATGCAGTAGAAAAAGCAATACACTGCTGGCTTCAAGTCTTTGAAATTCCAATGGGATTTGAGGAATATACATAACACCACACAATATCATGTGTCATTTTCAGTACTCAGAGACCAGAAAAAATGATCCTTCCTTCTCAGTTATTATTAATCTAGTGTTCTTTTTGCATAAAGTCTTAAACCAAAATCCTCCAAGAAAAAAAAAATAATCTGTCAGGATGTTTTTCATTTTCCCTCTTAAAAAATATTGAATACAAAATTTGACGTCTTAGATTGAATCTGAGAAGTTAACAAGCGTGTGAGCAATTTAAAAAATATAAATGTTTCTTTTTTTAAAGGAGTGGCTAGCATATAGAGAGGAATGCCAAGTCAGCAGTATATTTAAGCAATCATATAGAAAATGAGATGTTGATCCAAGTTGCAACTGAATACATTCTTTTAGAAAGAATGTTGGTTGTTTTTAGCATCTGAGGAAGGTGGTAGAAAATAGATTTCAGGCTTAACTTCTAATATCCCCATAAAGTATCATAGAAAAGAGAGAAAGAATAGCCATGTTCCTAACTATTTAATTTAATAAGTCCTTCTCTATTATATTAGGTATTCATGATAGGGGTAGGGGTTTTACGTTCCTAGATGATCTAAAGGAAAGAAAAACAAAATGTAAATATTACTAAGTGCAAAAAATTCACATGTACACCAGAATAATTTGATATTTTTTGAAATTATGACAATAGACGGTGGATAACTAGTTTAAATTACATCTGTGTATCTATAAACCTAGGTTATAATAGTCTGTTGTTTCATTGAAGACACTGGGTTTTTCTTCCAAGGAAGAGGAACTGAATAGAAGCTACTAGCTCCATGACTTCCCAGAACTGCTACCAAAACTTGAGAAACAGTAACCATTCTGAGTCTCTGAAAGTCTTAATGACTTTTTTGGCATTTGTTTCAGATTAAAATATGTGACCAATGTCCACGCAGGAGGTTAACAAAGAGGCTTTTTCCCTTTAAAGCAAGACATGTTCTAATAGTATTTTTCCTCTCAGAATTATCCTGCCCTGGCATACATCAGTATCCTTGTTCTTTTGACCAATGCCTTATCCATTGAAAATATGGATAAATATATCTGGACTTGATCTGGCAAATGGAGATATCTGGGAAGTTGTTTTGGGTTGTAAAATTTGGCACTGGGCATATGGTAATATGCTACTCTGAATTCTCTCAAAATCTCTAGTAAAAAAAAATCAGGTGGAATGTACACTTCTTTCAGTTACTATCATATTTGAAAATCCATAATCTTCAAACCTGGGGTAGAATATATCAATTGTTCATTGGAAATTTTCTCTCATCATCTAGGCTGGTTCAAATGAGATAACAGAATGGATTCAGTTAATGGTTTCTAATAAAGAGTGAAAGCAAGAAAAATGAGAATTAGAGTGAGAATGAGAGGGAGAGAGAAACAGAGAGAAGGAAGGAGGGGGAGAGGAAAAGAAGGCACTCACTACTCTGAACAATTTCCTATTCTATTGCAGGTTAGTTATCTGGCAGGAAATGTGCTTCTCCCTGTTCCCTTTATAAATCAACCTGGCTCCTCATTTACTTTGTTTATTTTTAGTTTCTTTTCATTTTTGCTTTGTTTTACAAATAAGAAGTCCTTTAATTAACTTGTTCATATTTGAAAATCCAAATATTTTTACAGGGTTTTTGATAGCTGTGTTTCTCTGCAGAATAAATCTAAAAAGTAAACCTGCATTCACTTTCACTTGACTAGCATATCATTTTATTTTGTGTTTGGGGTGGTGTGTTCTCTGTATAGGGTTTAGATCTTTAAATACATCGGAGATAAAATACAGTGATGATAATACGTGACGGTTTTAATTTGTCATCACGAAAAACATGAATCCACAGGAAACTTAAAACAATAGAGCCTGGTCCAGCAGAGACCAGGTGGCTCTATAAAATCTCCCTGCATGAAATCATAACTATTGATGGTTTGGGTTGGTTTGGAATTGTTGAAATTCGTGGAGATTTCATCTAGAATTCTATGAAAATGTATATGTTATAGAAATTTTCAGCTTGATCATTAATTCATCATTGAATATTCACTCCAAGAGAAAGAAGTCTACTAATCTTTCATTAGAAAGAAGACAAAACTTGTTTTTGATATTGTTAATAATAGCATAAAAAGAAAGGAATTAAGGAAGAGAACAGAAAGGGAGTGAAGATAGTATTGAAGAGTAGGAAAATAAAGGCATTTCCTTAGAAATGATCTGATGGAAGTATCACAAGAGGAAGTGTTGAGTTTCAGAGACATCTTTCCCTTGCAAAAGTCCAAGACAAGAAAAGTTCTAAATGTAAGATTTTCTTATTAGATGATTGGTTAGATTTAAGAATTCCTCTTTAGGCTACTATGAAGCATTGGGGCATGCAGCTTTCTCTTTTTTTCTCCCTTATTGCTAGCTAATTATAGTTGGGGAAAAATTTCTGGACCTAAAATCGAATGGTTCCTAGCAGGAGCTAAAGTTCATTGTATTGTGTCACATGCTCCAAGGAGAACCAACTGCCCCTATAGCTTGCTTACTTCAGTGTGAACCTTCCTCTGGGGCTTTCCTTGTTTTGATAAGCATCCAAGGGAAACTCAGATATGATATGCTTTGTCTTATTCCTCCTATTGTTGTATATTTTTATGTATCATAGCTCATTGTATGTGGTTTTTAGCTTCCTTGGTAGATTGTTCTTCATGGACAAGGACTCTACTTTCAATATGCCTTAGTTTCCTCTGTGAATATATGTTTAATCAATATTTTTTAAAATTTGTATAGATGTCAAAGTATTTTTGAGAAAACCCTCAAGTTACAGTGAATTTCAGGGAAAAGTACAGGAATTTTATAAAGAAACAGAGTGAGAGAGTGTCAGGCAAACAAACAATAAATTAAGTATACTGAGGAAAATAAAGAACAAAGAAAAAACATGATGACCATAATAGGAGATGAGCAGAACTTGAAAAAGTTTAACCAACAGACAGTAAGTAGTATGACAGGTTTGATCTGGTATTCCTCTGCCAAGCAGAGGATAGATCTTTCTCCGAGCATGACGATGGGATGGGCAGCTGTAGAAGTCAATGCAAACACCTCACCACACCACCATCAAGAAAAAAAACCTATACTCAAAGCAGAATGTAGGCCATCATAACTTCCCTAGGTCCATCCTGCCCCACCGTAGGCTTTGAGCAGAAAACTCTTGTTACCCTGGTACATATGCCCAAAAGCCTGAATATTTTTAGGGGTTTTCAAAAAATGGCTGGAAGATCCCTGCATTATGACTAGATGTGGGTAAGTCAAGGTCCACAAGTATACCCTGTGATGGGGCTCCTAAAAAGGTGTGATAATAGATGTAGTTTGCCCTGTTTACTCTTATAACTGTGCTCAGCCTAGACAAAATACAGAATCAACAGTCCAGAGAAAAGTTGCTAACAAAGGCAGAGTTCTCATTTAAGAGAGAAGAAAACACTTGGATAAAACAGATAAATTCTTTTTTCCAGCATGTGGTTAAAATTAGGACTTTGGCTTCCTGCAGCTCCTTTTTTCATTCATTTATACAGCTGGGCACTTTGTTTTGGAGATGTAGAGAGGCTGCTTAAAAGACCAAGAAAGCTAGGTCTTTAAAAAGCATTAAATTGGATCAGTTTAGAAAATTGTTAAATCCTAATGTGATGCCCAAATCAACTTAAACGACTCCAGGGGAGTAGTTAAAGATGCTTTATACATTTGCACTCTTTAGCATAAAATAAATCAGGCACATCAAATGGAAGAATGTGTGTGGGTTACTCTATTCTTGGTTCTGTTCATGTCCTATAATGATAACATGAGCATATGTCCAAAAAAACCCTCTCTTTTATAAATGATCTTCAGCTCTGATATCTTTGACTGAATGAGGTTTGTGAAATGAGCTATTCTATCTTTAGAAGAGTAATCTTTCCTTCATCATGTGTGGCTTTTAATGTGCCCTTCATGTTATTTTCTGAATGTTGAAAGTTTGCCCATAACAAGAAAAATCTGTCTAGCCCACTGATCAAAAATATCAAAAATCTTTCTCAAACTGAGGGCTAGCAGACAGAGCTATTTGTCAACAGCATGTATTCCCCTCAGGTAATTTGGATCTTTTCTTTTTCTTATTTTTAGTACTGCTTTTATCAAGCATCTTAAATTCAAGGCTAACATGTCAAATGCACCTTGAAAGCAGCTGTCTACTACTGGCTTTGGAGAAGAGTAGATTAGGAAAGGACAGAAAGAGTTAATTCTTGCAGTTTTCACACTGAAATAAAGTTAATAGGCTGCCAATAACATAGGTTATAGTTGCAAAAGCTAAAGTTATAAGTAATCCTAAAGGGAAAGAGGAAAATTGTTCCTGACAAGCTGAAATTACTTTATAAAACCTCTTATGTGTTCAGAAGCCCTGGGTTGGTCAGGGCATGAAGCTTATTTCAATGTTTAACTCAGACTGTTTATAAAGAAAATATCTTGCCCAATATTCGTTTTCCGAAAGCATGCCCTTTAACCTGCTATTTTTTTGTTTCTTTTTATTGTTGGCATGGAGACTAAGAAGCACTCCACCAGACTGATCAATGCATGGTTACATCAACATAACATTTTCAGTCAAGTTCCCAGGAGCTTTCCTCCTGAATCTGTCATTTTGATTCAGATAGCTAAATCAGGCTAAGCACAGCAATGATAACGGATGACTTGCCTCATTAGCTGGCTCCTGCTGCTTTATGCTGCCAGGAAGCTCTGCAGTGACTGCCTAGGATCTTGGGAGAGATAACTGTTTTTTGAAATTATTTTGGTGCATTTTTCTTGTAATTCTCATCTTGCATTTTGACAGTAATTTTGTAGGATGACATATGTACCAAATCCATATGCCTGGAACTTCTTTCTCTAAATATGTATCGTGTGATTGGTTTTATGAAGACCGAGCCAACAACAGGCTTAATCCAGGGAACTGTTTAAAATGTCCTTCAATTTGTCTCCTTCAAATGTTATGTATCTGATAGCATTTTAATTAATGGTATTAGACTACTAGGATGATCTGTCCTCCTACGTGAAAGCAAATTCTAGTTGTAAATGCTTTCCTGGCTCCAAAACAATATTTTAGTTGGGACTTAGAACTCGCTGAGCTTGAATATATATATATATATATATATATATATGAATAATAGCTTTTTTAAAAAAGAACAACTAATTATTTGTAGAAATTTGGAGTGAAGACTAAGCAAGCAAAAAACAAAGGATTTTATTTAGTCATCACACTCTGAATTTAAGACTCCTTAGAAACTCATGAAATTTGATACAATTTTGCATGTAGCTGAAAGCTGCCTGTAGAAAAAAATAAATGGGAACACAATCCTATTAGACCATGAGCAATGTCCAAAAGAGAAAGAATATGAACAAATTAAGAAGGGCTGCTCCAAACTAAATATTATTTTAGAAAACTTATGACTTTTCAATATTAATCTAACTATAACCAAAACACTATTCTTTAAAACTAGACCCATAATAGCAACATTTAAGTTTCTAAGTATTCTGTGGAATCTTTCTCTTGACCTCAGTTAACTATTACTCTCTGCAACAAATGCCCCAATTTCTGGTTTCAATTTTAAGCACCTCTGCTTTCATGCTCTATTTGCAAATGCTAGGCAGTATTGGACATGTCTCATTAATCTACGATCTCATTTCAATGGATAAAAATCTACAATGAGGTTATATGTATACATCTGTTTAAGTATTTTGGTCAAAGTATGTTTTGGCACCCATCTAAATAGGAAGGAAGAAAGATATTTTAACAACAAACAGTTATTTCCCTGAGGTCCTGAAAAAGTCAGTTTTGTGTGCCTAGATCCCCAAGTATGGAGCAGCAATATTGTCTAAAAGTATTTTACAGTTAAACATTTAATAACTTCAATCTAATATCTCTGCCATAATTTCACAATCCATTAATACATTCTGCCGTATTAGTATAGGTTAGAGCCTATGAACCATCACTATAATCTCTTCCTTATATATATCTTGGCAAAAGTCTATTCTGTTTGGAAGCAAATATTTGTCTTTTCTTTGTTTGGATCTGAATGATTAAAATTTACAGGAAAAATTTATATAAGATAGATGACTGGTTTCACTTTAAGTATATGATATAAAGCCTCAGACAGATATTAAGCATTACATGTCTGAATATATCTCCCTGAAAGCTTATTTTCAATTTCTTTAAAGAAGATCAGTTTTATTCATTTTTTCTTATCCATCGTAAAACCTCTCATGTACCTTTTGGTTCCCACTACCAAGATCAATACAACTACTCTTAGCTGATGACATTTTCTATTTTATGGAGAAAATAGGAATCGTTAATTAAGATTCTTAGAACTTCTCTCTGAGAAGTTTACTACCCTATTTGGAAATGTGTTTATCCTCCCATTTACCTCTTTTTAATAGGAATTAGATGTCTATCTAAAGGCAATTACTCCCATTTATGCTCTAGATAGGACATTTTCTCTTTGATTACCCACATTCTTTAAGGAACTTTCTACATGGCCCTTTCTACTGTATCATTACCCTAAAATTATGTACGTGATCAAATATTTCTCAATATATCATTTTCTTCTAGCCATTCTCACATTCTCTTCACATCAGGGTGGCTTCGATATGTAGATTACACTATCTCAACTTTCTTCTCTTTTATTATGTAATCTATCTCACATCTTCTCAAGGGCACCGAACATTCTCTGTTTCCAGTCATCAAGAACACCAAGTTGCTAAGTCCAATGGTCACTTCGGTTTTATCATATTTGAAATCTCAGGAGCATGTGTCACAGTGACATTCATCTCTTCTTTCATACCATAATCTCCTGAATTTCGCTAATATCAGTTTTTTTTTTTTTCTGGATTTTCCCCTACCTCAGTCTCTGCTCTCTCTCTGCTTTCCTGATTCTTCATCCTCTCTGCTGTCTCTATTTTGCAGTTCTTCCAAATGTCGCCCTGGGCTTTTTAATTTCTCTTCCTGGGCAATCTCACCCATTTTCCTAGCATAATAATCTATGTACCAGTATCATTCAAGTTTATGAACATAGTTTGAGACCTCCCTTTGGAGTGCCAGAGATATCTATCCAACTGTATTCATGACATCACTACAGGAAAGGTTATAGATAACTCAAACTTCAGATAGCAGAAAACTTTTAAATGATTTCTACTTAAGTGGATGCTAAATTTGTTTGGTGTCCATTGGTTCCATAACACATTCAAACAGATGTCCAGAACACTTCTTCACACTAGTTAATCGAAAGATTATCAAATATCATTGATATCTATTCTAAAATAAGTTTGATATTTAGTTACTATACACATAAAAACAATAAATATTAATACAGGGAAACTAATGAAAACTGACTTTAAAGTGCTGGAAAGATTTGATAAATATGAGTTGTTTAATGACTTATTTAATGACGTGACTTATAAAGCTGAAAACGCTTGGAAGACAAACATCTAGAAGGATTTAGTACCAAGATGTAATTGCTAATATGTGTAAATTTTGTTCAGATTTCAATGAAATGAGATATAGAAAAAACATTTTTCATGGGTGTGGTTTCTGGAAGAAAGAAAACAAATTTCATCTAAAAGTTTTTACCTTTAAAAATAGACGTGTATATTTTCTGTGTTTTAATTTAAACCACATGTTTATGGTTTATACTGGAATGAAAATTGTAATGGGGTGAATTTAATAAGTAAAAACAGAAAAAGCTTTAATTTTATCTAATTAAACATGTTTTGGAATTTTCGCTTCTCAAAATCTTGCCAATATCAGGTGTAGATTTTATGAAACTTGAGTCCTAAAATAAGTCCTGTGTGGCCTAATGTGAATACACCAATCTCTCGTTCAATTTAAATATTCTGCCTTTCACCAGAAAGAGGCTAGTTCATCATTGCAAACTTCATTGGGAAAGGAGGCATGGTCTGTTCGTTCAATCTGCTTTATCAATTTTTTTTTTTAATACTATAGTTGTTTCCTCCATAATCAGGACTGAGTGTAGGAAGAGATAGAAGTAGAAGGAATCTACATAGATGATAATTTTGGGATCTTGTTCAATGCGCTGTGTAGTAGACTTTCACATTTCAGTTTTCATAAATCAGAAGACAGAATTATTTTGGAAGACCTCTGCAAGGGCCCTTCCCTGCAGAGTTCTCTGATACTGGTGGTCCAATCTCTGGCTAAATTAATTTCTCTCATGGTATTCCCCTAGCCACTCCTTGCTGGAATCCCCTCATTCTGTCAAAATGATATCTCTCCAGGTAGATAGATGATAGATAGATGGATAGATAGATGATAGATGATAGATAGATAGATAGGTAGGTAGGTAGGTAGAGAGAGAGAGAGAGAGAGAGAGAGAGAGAGAGAGAGAATGGATGGATTTAGTGCAATTATAGAAAAATATGCATAATATGCAGCTCAATGATTTACTACGAGCAAATATTTTATTACTATTATCCAGGTCAAAAGATAGGACATTGCCAGCATTTAGAAAATTTACTTTATTCCATCTCCCAACTGCTGTCTGTTTCTTTTTCACAAGGTAATTATTAACCTGACTATAAGAAAAATAACTTCTGTGCTTTCTTTTATATTTTACTGTTCAAGCATGTATGTCTAAACACTATAGTTTGGTTTTGACTGCCTTTGTTTTCTTTGAAATTTATGTAAATGGAATCATAGATTACATATTTTAGTAATCTTTTATTATACGATAATTTTAGATTTACAGAAAAGTTGGAGATAATTCCTGTGTACCCTGTACCAAGTTTCTCATGCTCTTTAGAGTTTATATTATCTGATATATTTATCAATATTAATACATAATTATTAACTAAAGTTCATACTTGTATTTCTTTGGATTTTATCAAATGTCCCTTCTTTTTCATAAACAGGATCCCATCCAAGACACCACATTACATTTAGTAATCATATCTTCTTAAGCTTTTCTTTATTGAGATTTATATCTCACATTTTTCTTGTTTTTGATGACCTTGACAGATATGAGGAGTACTGGTAGGTATTTTGTAAAATGTTCCTCAGTTTCAGTTTGTCTGGTGTCATTCTCATTATTTACACTGGGATTATGGATCTTGAAAAGGAAGATCACAGAGGTGAAGCACTATTAATATCACATCATATTAAGATCACACTTTAGATCCTACATAAGGTACATATAATCCAAATATTTAATAGAACATTTCCAAGGTGAACACACTTCCTAATCCAGCTTTTCTCCCTAGCTTTTAAGATAGCCAGTTCCTCTTCTCCCCACCACCCCATTGTATATGAGCAACTGCTCATGAAAAACAGTAAATAGCCACTTCAGCTATAGCATTTCCAACTCCACTCTAAGAGGAAGACTCCAATTACATTCAAGACTTAAGTTCTCAGTTTTCTCCTAACAAAAGTTTGAGTCCAATATTTCCAGTATTACATCACTAGCAACGTTTGTCTACAACTTATCCTTGTATGACTTATCTCTGATAATGTTAGTCTTAGTCACCAGACTGAAGAAGCAGTGTTTGTCAGGATTCTCCGCTGTAAACTTATTTTTTTTTTTTCCACAATGTACTCTTTGGAAGGAAGTCATTATGTGAGCCTACATTTAAGGAATAGGAAGTTAATGCTGCATCTCCTTGATGGATGAATATCTGCATGCATTATTATTTGGAGTTCTTCTGCATGGGTGATTTGCCTTTATTCTCCATTTATTATATACACACACACACACACACACACACACACACACACATATATTTATTCATTCCTTCATTTATTCATTCATTTATATTAGTTGGGACTCAAGAATATTTATTTTACTTTAGGTTATAATCCAATACTCATTTATTTTGTTGCTTAAATATTTCCAGCATTGGTCATTGCAAACTTGTTCATTTGCTTTCTGTGCCTTTTTGCTATACCCCTCCACTGTTGCTTTGTTTTTGAGCACTTCCTAGCACTATAAGGAGATCAGGCCCATCTTACATATTCCCTCCTCTGGATCTAGAATATGTCATTTCTCCAAAGTGCCATAGTTTCTTTTATTAGAATTATGATTTTTTTAAACGTCTGCCTTCTTTTGTTCAACATTATATTTGTGCAAGGACTTGTCGATGTTGTTTTGTTTAGTTGTAGTTTTTTCTGTTGTTGTTTTTTGTCTTTTCCTCTAGATATCAGCAAATTACTAACTTCAGGCCAATTCTGGCCTTCCTGTTTTTGAAAATACAGTTTTAGTGGAACACAGACACAACCATTTATTTATATATTGTCTATAACTGCTTTCATGCTATAAAAGTAGAGTTCAGTAGTTAAGTTAGAAACATGTCCCCCAAAGCCTAAAACATTTACTGTTTGACCCTTTACAGGAAATGTTTGGTAACCTCTGCTCCACAGTATGCTACTGCATAAATAAATGATTTATCTATTCACTTTCACTTGACAAAATTTTTTTTCCAGTTTGGGGTTCTTAAAAATTGCATGGCTGGGAATATTTTTGTATGTATTTTTTGATACAGGAAAATTTATATTTTGCTTATGTCTCCTCCTCTAAAATGGCAATTGCTAGAACATTGGACATGCATATATCTAGCATCAGTTCATACTTCAAGAAATTTGTGTTATTTTATCAATTTTTGAGTTTTATTCCTTCATTTCCTTGACATATTTGAATTTTCAGCAATTTTTAAATATTAGCAACAAATATCTAATGTACTTTTTGTGATTTTAATTTGCCTCCCTAATAGTTACGGAGAATTAGTAGTTTTTCATATGTATATCGGCTGCTTAGATATTCTTTTTATGAAATGATTATTCACATAACTTGCCTATTCTTCTCTTGGGTTGTTTGTCTTTTTTTATTGATTTGAAGAAATTAAATTGATACTCTGGAGACAGTTTTTTTTTGTCTTTACATAATCTTTTGTCTTTTTATAAAAATCCTTCATTTTATAAAGTGCTAGAAATATATTTTCTCTCTCTGTTTTACTATTCTTTCTCTTCTAGTGAAGAGAAACCTGATTTTATTTCAGTTAACATTATCTCTCTTTCTTTGTGTTTAATCCTTTTTGTTTCCTAAATAAGAAAACTTTGACTACTCTTAAGATCATAAATATATTCTATCATTTTCTCTCTGCTTTATTTTTCCCTCAGGCTTTATCTCTTGCCCTCTTCTATTAAGTTCTGTAATCAGACTTGAATACATTGTTGCATATGGTTTGAAGTAGAAGGCAAGCTTTACTTCTTTATGTATAAAAATCTAAACACATCCACTATTTATTGAAAAGACCATTACTTCTGTATTGTCACTTTTGTTAAATATCAAATCCACATATGTATGAGTTATTTGGGGGGCTTTCTATTTTATGTTGTAGCCTTTATATATTTGTGACAACTCTACATTACCTTCTTTAGGGTAGATTTAAATAAATCTTGATATCTGGTAGAGTATGTCCACCAACCACAAGGATTTACTTTAAAGTGTGTTTTAGCTGCTCTTGATTTATTAAAGCTTACAATTATCTTGAGCAAAAACAGAAGCTATAATAAAAAAAATAGATTATGATTTTGTGGTGGACAGCATGGAAACTGGAGATCAAATTGAAGAAATTGTGTACTTTTGTTTTTCTCAATCCACAAACATAATATAACTCAAGTATTTGTGACTTTTTAAATTTCTGTCAACAATATATTATACCTTTCTTAAAGAACTTTGGCACAATGTTCATTCGACTCATTCATAGATATTGATACTTTTATTATTGCAAATAACATCATAAAAACCTTTTTCTACCATTCTATTTCTGGTTTTAAAATGTGATTTTAAAATATTGAGCTATGATGCTTTATTAATTCTAATGATATGTCTGCAGATTATTTTGGACTTCCTATTTATAGTCATGCTTTTTTTTTCAGATAATGAGGCATTCTTTTGCTTAATTTCCAATCTTAATATCTTCCATTTCTTTTTCTTGCTATATCACATTTACACAACATTAATAGAAATGGTGACAATAGTCTCTTTTTCCTGACTTCAAAAGGAACGATTTCAGCATGTTAGCATTTAGTGTGATATTCTGTAGAGATTTTTTCTTGATAGTCTTTTTCACAGTAATGATGATCCTGCCTATTCTTAACCTGCTAGGAAATTTTCTTAATGGACTTCTAATTAATTTTATCAATGATCTTTCTGCTATTGAGAATGTTGATGTCTTTCTTTTTTATTGCATGTGGCAAATCATACTCTTAAAAAAATATTAAGCAATCTTGCATTCTCAGAATAAACTCAACTTTCTCATGCTGTATATACACATACATTTTAAATAAGTCATAAATGCAATTGTAACCAACTGTGATTACAATTTTTTTATGGTATTACCTTTTTTCTATAAGTAAGATTAGCCTGTATTTTTCCTTTATCTCAATTTTCTGATAGAGTTTTAATATTAACATTATGATGGTCATTAAAAGTGAATTGTTCAGTGTTTCCTGTTTTTCAATTATTTGTGCATTTTAAAATATGTTTTGCTAGATATGCCGATGAATTTTTTAATTGGAGATTTACTATTTTTTAGGACAGGTTTTCAATCATGATTTTTTTAAAAAAATATTTTATTGTGGTTTGAACACTTAACAGAGATCTACTTTTAATTTTTTAAGTGTACAGTGTATTATAGTTGACACTAATTTATATATTTTTTTCTTTCTTACATAAGTTATTGAGATGGATGCTTGGCTCTTTCTATTTTCAGCTATTTTCTTTACTAACAGATTTTAAAAACTATAACCTCTAAACAATTGTAACTCTATTAGAATTTAAATTCCTAATTATGAACTCGATGTTAAATTCAATTTCTGAATTATGTAATATTTCTTTATACTTCTACTTGCCTAAATATATACTGTATATGATTTTAATATATCGACAAGTTTGTTTTTGTTAGTATTTTTATGCTATACTTTATACTATATATTTGCATCCTTTCATTTTTAGTCTTACTATATTCTTATGTTTTAGTTTTTCCTCTTATCCATACAACAAGATTGTATATTGTTTTTCAGTTGTTGTTGTTGGACTTCACTGCTTATCCTCCTGCATTCAGAATTCTCTCCAGGCAAGAAGACACTATGATTTATTCACTCTGATTTCTCAAATTGCAGGTGACACATGCCAAACCATTTGAAGATCTACCACATTCTGCTCTGATCTACCAGGGTGAATGTTTGTGATTCCACAGTTCACTAAGCAGCCATCTGGAGAATGAAATGCTAATCTACCATATGTCCACATACCACCATGTTCTACAGATGATACTTATTTAGTGTCTTCTTTCCCTTAACTGGTAGGCCAGTATCGTGGAGAAGAAACACCACTATTCACTTCAATAAATTAACAATTTATAGAATAAATTAATTATCTCTCCAACTAATGCACATATTAATGAAGTGAAGAGGTAAGTAAAAGAACTATCATGGTGATCCATCGCTGAGCTCTGAGCAGCTTTTAGCAATTTTTCTGTAATGTTATTAGAATGCGGCAGTACTTAGCAGTGGTTACCTTTAGTTCTAGAACTTTAGCCAAATCCCATATAATATGAATTATTCATGTATTATCCTGCTATGTAATAATAGATTATGATTTATTAATTTACTGATTTCTAAAATAAACCATGAAATTATTTCCTTATTACTATTAATTACAGGGGCATTTGCTGGATTTATAAGAGATAATTCTTTCATTTCTCTTATATTTCTCACTCTCCTAGTTTTCCTCATCTCAATATATAACACCAATATTCCACCACTTCGGCCAAAAATCTATTATTTTTCATTTAGTCATTCTTTTCCCACTCCCTATATTCAATATATAAGCAGGTTCTGTTGGCTCAAAACTTATCTTCTCAAAAATCAATCTTCCTTCTACTACTTTTGATGTCTACTTTCACAACCTGCATTCAAGTCCATATCATTTACCTTATGTCCACACACCATCACGCTCTATAGATGACACTTAGTGCCTTCTTTCCCCAGACAGTACTGGAGAAGAAGAAACACTACAAATTTACTTTATCCACATTAGTATCATATAAAAATTCTATCTTCTATACCATTATCTACATTTCTTAATTAATGATTGTCATGCTTATCTTCTAAATAACATAATATGGTGTATCACATATGTAATGCAAAAAAGAGAAAGATTGTACGAATTTCCAATTAAGGGGTTTTATGGTTTAGTAAAATTGATTAACATTTAAAAGTATGTATGTCAGATTTACTCAATTTATTTTTTACCTACTTGTGCAAATTCATCCTTTAAAAACATATTTTTCTCTATGCATCTGCTTTTAAAACTAAATGTATCTATTAGCAACAGCTAAATATCACAAAAATTAGCAATACTTATTGATTCGTCAACTATCGTTTCTAAAAATTTAATAAGAAATAACTCATTTATTACTTATATATGGTGCATGAAGTAAAAATTGTGAATGAAGAGGCTGTGTCATAGAGTCAGGATTTAATCTTAGGGGTTCTACCTTCAGATTACCTGGTTTTAACAACTGCACTACTACTACTACTACTACTCAATATCTGTGTATTTCTCTATGTGTATAAGGTACATGTGCATTGATGCATGTATGTTTACATATACAGGAGTACATCTGTGTGCATCTGTGTGCATTTACTTTTTTTTCCAATTACATGAATATTATATTTCTAAAATGCCAGTCTGGCTTGCAATAAAATATGAATTTATTTATGTCTTCTATTTGAATAAATTACAATCAATTTACTGTATGTACCATTATTCCTTGGGATCGTAAAGATGCCTAAATAATTCATTCTTAAGTATATCTGAAAGATTTCTCTATCTTCTAAATTAGATTATAATATTTCTAGGTATTACCTTATTTCTATAAGTGAAATTAACCTCTATTTTTCCTTCCTCGATGTTCTGATCAGGCTGTAATATCATTATGATGACCCTTCAAAATGAATTGTTCAGCGTTTCCTGATTTTCAATTATTTAGAAGAGTGTGTAAATTTGCATTTTAAAGTACATTTTGCTAGATATTCCAATGAATCGTATCTTCTAAATTCAGAATTGTTTTGAACTGAAAAGATCTTTCATATAAAAATATTTCTTATCTGGGAAAAAGGAAAAGTATTTAAATAAAGAATTTTTAATTTCTACACTTAAATATCAAGATTATTTTCCTCAATTTAAAACTATGCTTTTCTAGATTCATAATTATATTCTGAATTTCAAGTTTATACAACAAATGAATCTATAGTAGGTAATAAAAATCACATTATATATATGTTTTACAGTAAAAGTAATATTACATTAATATGAATTAATGTCTCCAACCAAATAATAACAAAAATTAAAATTTATTCTTCCTTTCATTCAAAAAAAATAAATAAACAAGTGATCAATACAAATTTTATGAGCAGAGCACTTCAATGAAATTTTAATCTCATATTTTAGGAGTTCCATAAAGGAAGATGTAAAGAATAATTTTAAAAAATAAAAACTATAAATGCTAACAGCAGAATGGACCTAGGGGATACAAAAGCAAAAAAAAAAAAAAAAAAAAGAAAAGAAAAAGAAAAAGAAAAAAAGAAAAAAGAAAGAAAAGAAAAAGCTAACAAAATTCCACTCTAGTGTTTGTAAAAAGATACACTTTATCATTTTATCTCACTTATGATCTATTTCTAATTGCTGAATTAAATAATAGAAAGCACACACTTGGTGTATATATAGTATGCTAAGAAATAATCACAATTCATGGTACATGACAACAATAAAATGTTAGTTTTATTTGTATTTTTCATTATTTATACAGATGAAGAGATTCAAGGCTAGAATAATATTTCAATTAAATGCTACAAGATAAGAGATTTGGAAAATACATTTCTCTAGATTATAGTTTAGGTCTCTTTTGGTCAAATAACAAATTTCTATAGCTTAACAGAAGAGAGTTTCAAGTTTATACAACAAATGAAAGAGGAGCCACATGTGTCCTCCAGTTTGAGAAACCCATGTTCTGGGTTTGGGGACTCAATCCCTGGCCACATTGGGCATAGACATGATCTGGTGACCTAACACGTTGGGCGGAGTTTGATTCTCAGTTTTAGTTGGCCTTACTAATTTAGAGCTTCCATCTATCCCAGGACCCCCCTGAGATATTGTGATTTCTGCCCAGCTGAATTCCTGTTTTTAGTCAAGCATGAGGGTGTGAGGAAGCTCCAGAGGACAAGGATAGTTTTTGTTTAGAAATTGAAAACAATAGGGTTTTTTCTCATAAACATCAATGAAAAAACCTTTAAAATTAAAATGAATTAATTTTAATGTCTACAATATTTAATGTAACTATTTCCTTAATTATTACATTTAGTGTCTATAAAAATGACATAATATTAGAAAATAACTTGTAAGTTAGATTTTCACACTTTGCAAAAATGCCCCAGTGTGCGTAATTTGCTCATTCAACAAATCTACTGAGTCCCTACTATGGGCCAGGCATTAATTTAGTCCCTTGGGATTTGTCAATGAACACCACAGAAGGAAAAAAAAAAAATTATTACAGAGCATGTATTGACAGTTATTAAAATTCTTTAAAAAATTTAATAGCAAAAAGTCACTTAATGTGGCATGTAGATACATATTAGGCAAGATAAATGATGAGATAGATCTTGATAGTTGAGCTATATAATATTCTGTTGAATATTTATTCATATACATATTTATTAATAAAGTTAACTAATGTAAGTCTCCATTTAGTTAAAAAAAAAAAAGTGATGTTATACAAGTGCTTTCTATTTGTCCTATGAAGTTTTTCATGAATGACTCTTTCATTCAACGGACTTTCATTGAGGAATTATTCTGTGTTATGCCAAGCACTACATCTTACTATCTAATATGGTAGCCACTCGCTACATGTGGCTAATTAGATTTAAAATTAAATAAAATTAAATAATGCTGGCTATATTTCAGCTGCTCGACAGCCACGGGTGGCTAGTGGCTCCCTATGATACAGCAATATCAATGCAGGAAGTTCTATTGGACAGCTGTGCACTAGATTATTTACAGAAGGTGCAGAGAATAAATACCTGTAAAAAGAACACATTCCCTGAAAAGCTTTGACATGGTAAAATTATATTAGTATCATAGAGGAAGAAAGTAATTTAGCCTGAGGAAGTCTAGGAATCCTCTTAGAGGAGGCGACCTTTGATTTGGATCTTATAAGACAGTTTTTTTTTTTTTTTAACTGTTTTCAATTACAATTTATATTCAGTATTATTTTATATTCGTTTCAGGTATACAAAATACTGGTTAGACATTTATATAATTTACAAAATGACATCCCCCCCACAAATCTAATATCATAGTTATGACCATAGTTATGTTATAACTATAGTTATGACAATTTATTCACTGTATTCCCTCTGCTGTGATTTACATCCCTACAACTATTTTGTAACTACCAATTATACTTCTTACTCCTTTCACCTTTTTCACCCAGCCCTCCACCTCATCCCCCCAGAACAACACCATGTTTGTCCTCTGTGTCTGTGAGTCTGGTTCTGTTTTGTTTCTTACTTACTGTTTGTTTAAATTTTTTTTAAATTATCACAAAGAAGAAGATTTCATTCTTTTTATGGCTGAGTAATATTCCATTGTATGTAAGCATCACCTCTTCTTTGTCCAATTGTCTATTGATAGGCACTTAGGCTGCCTCCCTATCTTGGTTATTGTAAATAATGCTGACCTGAACATAGAGATCCATATATTTTTCCAAATTAGTGTTTTGGATTTCTCGGATAAATACCCAGAAGTACAATTGCTAGGCCAAAATGTAGTCCTACTTTTAATTTTTTGAGGAAACTTCAAAGTGTTTTCCGTAGTGGCTGTACTAATTTGCAATTCCTCTAACAGTGTATGAGGATTCCCTTTTCTCCACATCTTTGCCAATATTTGTTTTTTGATGTATTGATTACACCCATTCTGACAGGTGGGAGGTGATATATTATTGTGGTTTTAATTTGCATTTCTCTGATGCTTAGTGATGTTGAGCATCTCTTCATATATCTATTGGCCATCTATGTGTCCTCTTTGGAGAAATTTCTATTCAGGTCCTCTGCCCATTTTTTAAATTGGATTGTTTGTTTTTTGGATATTAACCCCTTATCAGATATATCTTTGGCAGTTATCTTCTCCCATTCAGCAAGTTGTTTTTCATTTTGTTGATAATGTCCTTTGCTGGGCAAAACCTTTAGTTTGAAGTAGTCCCATTCATGTATTTTTTTTTCTTTTGTTTCCTTTGTCCAAGGAGATGTATCAGAAAAAAATATATCACTAAGAGCAATGTCAGAGATTTTACTGACTGTTTTCTTCTAGGAGTTTTATGGTTTTGGGTCTTACATTTAAGTCTTTAATTAATTTTTAGTTTATTATTGTACATAGTATAAGAAGGTGATGTAGTTTAATTTTTTGCATGTATCTGTCCAGTTATCTCCACACTCTTTATTGTTTTTATATTCTTCCCTTCTTTGTTATAGATTAATTGATCAAATAAATGTGAATTTATTTCTGGGCTCTCTATTCTGTTCCATTGAACTATGTATCTTTTTTCATGCCAGTACAAGGCCATTTCTATTACTATAGCCTTGTAGTATAATATGAAATATTTCCATATTTAGACTTTTAGATATTTCTAAAAGTAAATGTATACATTTATACATTTTACATACCTGTAAAAATGTGTATATTTTATATAATATTTGTAAAAAGTATTATGTAGAGCCTATTTACTAGAAAAATCAAAGAGCTATCACAATCATATAAGGTCTAGACACGTCAGTTAAAAAGAGAAGATGGGTCAATAATTTTTAGGGATTTGTTGTAGAAGTTGCTATTTACATTAAATGCCTCTAAACATAAAAGCATGAGTCATATTTATATTTTTCTACATTTTTATCCTTAAACGAATTTTTTACATGTGGTAGAAGATAACTACACTTCTGTTTTAATAATATGAGCTTATCATTTTCCATATTATAAGAGACAAAGATTATTTGCCCTAAGGTAATAAGGAAGTTCAAAACTAGATTTATTATCTATCTGTATCAGAGAAGCTCAATCTATTTAACAGTATTTAATATAATTACAAATATAAATTCAATTTTAAAAGAAAATGCAGGAACTAAAAAGATAATAAAACAAAAAGCATTTGCTGTGTATCTTTAATGGATTAATGTAATTTATAGAATCTTTTATTTAAAAATATACAAATGGTTTTATAGTAAAATAAATTATTAAATAAGGCAATGATTTTCAAATTAATTCCTTCAGCTGTTTATTGTTTTGCATTTGCATTCTATTCAGTCTATTTACTCTATTCAGTCTATTCCACTCTATTGTTAGATATTATGTCCAAATATCTAACAATCATAAGATATATAGATTTAATATCATAGTTTATATAGAATATATTAAGGAGCATGTGAAGACATTTAATAGTGTTAAGTTTTCTAATCTTCAACATATATTTGTTTAAATAAAGTTAAATCTTAATAATCCTCTCTCCTTTTATATTGCTATTAATAGCATACAATATTTACATTGTAGTGAAAGTTTAGATAATTTACCCTAAAATTATATATATATATACATATATATATATGATATGTGTGTATGCAATATGTGTGGGTAAATAACTGAATAAATATGTAGATTGATGGTAGATAGATAGATGGATGATAGATAGATAGAAAGAAATTGAGGGGGATGGAATAAGAGGGGTAAATGAGATATATTTTAGATCCAAGTTAATGTTAGAGCTAAAGAATTCATGTAATTCAAACCTATTATTTTTTAGGTAAAAATGCTGAAGTCTAGAGAGTAACTTCTCCAGGATCACATGAATAAGATTAATTATATTAATAAAATAGTTCCCATTACCTGAATTCTCTAAAATAGTATGAATATATCCTCTGAGTTATGCACAACCAAAATAGATGTAAAATTAAGGGGTATAGGTTCTTTTAAAATGATAAACTTCAATTTTCCAGGCTTGGTTTTCTCTCTTGGTCAGTAGTGTACCATATAGAAATTTTCCAATAAGTGTTTTGAAATAAATTTCATATTTCTCAAAAAAAAGAGGAACTTTTTTGACTATTTATCTTTCTGTAAAAGATTCAAGTAATATGTACTTATAAACATTCTTAATTTTTTTGTCTAAGCATTATATTCTAGCATAAATTGACTATCTTTCTGTAAAAGATTCAAGTAATATGTACTTATAAACATTCTTAAATTTTTTTGTCTAAGCATTATATTCTAGCATAAATTCTCAAATAATGTAAAATAATTTTTAAAATTCAATATCAAGTATACACCTGTAGACAGTTATTTGTCATGTGCACCAAATACCTACATATTTAGATTTTACAAAGAGAACTTCAAAACCATAGCTTGCTCTTCCCTATACTGATGTCACCACTCTATTATATAACTAAAATTAAAGGAAATTTGTAACATACGTGAGCAATTCAATCATCTCTTCAACAGAGGAGACTAACAGACATATTTGATATCTATTAAACATTATATTAAATATGAAGCATAGAGGTAAGAAAATATCCACTGCATATTTGGAAGCTTAAGAAAACATACCAAAACTAGTAAGTAAATTAAAATATATATTCAGCCTGACTCTATTAAGTTAAAAGTTCGGCTATACTTTGTTGGTAACACATGTAATAACCTAATGGTTTGATGAATAATAGCTGAAAATTTCCAAAATATAAAAATATACCTAAGTATACAGCTTGAAACATGCATGCTGTTTCAAACAAAATAGAGTTCCATGTTGAAACATATTGTGGTATCTGTTTATAAAGATAGGTTAACAATTTATGGAAAAGTGCCTTAAACATTTAGGGAGAAAAATGCACACACACATACAAACTAAAACTAGCTAACTAGCCAACAAAATAAGAAAAGGAGAAAAATTTCAAAAAATAAATTAAAAATTAGTGGCATAGAATAGAAAAACCATGCCATAAATAACATAAAAAGAAACAATAAAGATAATGCATATAGCTATATCAAAATGACAATAAAAATAAAAATATTATTGAAAAAGAAAATATGTAATATTAAATTATTTAAAATATCAAGAAAAAATGGCAGAAAACAATGTAGAAGAAAGCAGTGGTGCAAGTGTGAAAAAAATTGAAGTGGGGGCTTATTTGAGCAACTGATCAGTTGTTGGAAATGTGCGTGTGTGTGTGTGTGTGTGTGTGTGTGTCTATGTCTGTGAGAGAGAGAGATCAGAGTGTTCTCCCATGAATGAGACATGAATCTATTGCTTGATCCTCTAACAATCAAATCACATCGTATGATAATCCTTGAAACCATATTTAATTCTAATGTGATAAAATGATATGCTATTTTTTTATAATATTCAAAAACTACAGAATAGAAAATAAAAGTTTGATTAATAACAAAACTGAATGCCAATATTATAAAAGTCTGCAATGGATAAGCAATGTCATTGTTAACTGCCACTAGAAGGTATGGAATCAAGAGAAATGGTAAGTGTATGTAGGTAATGAATAAAATAAGCTTCTGCTTCTGGAAATGGCAGACTAGGTAACATGCATCAATCCTTCTGCTTAAAACAAACAAACAAATAAATAAACAAAAAACTATAAAATCTAGGTAAAATATTGTCTTAAACCTATTTGAAGGTCATAGGCAGCTAATAAAGCAGTGAAAAATTATGAAGACAAGATTTCCAAGAAGAGAAAAACAGAATTATGACCATAGCTTTTTTGGAACACTTTTCTCCTAAAACTTCATTGCCCAATAAGTGTAGCCGCTAGCATCACTCTGGGTATTTAAATTTTAGTTAATTAAAATAAAAGGAAAACAACAGTTTAGTTCTCTGCATGTGCTTGTGTCATTTTAAATGCTCAAAAACCACTTGAGATTAGTGGCTACTATATTGCAAAGTGAAGATATAGAGATTTCCATCATGACAGAAATTTCTATTTGACAGTGCTACATAGAGGTGCTTCTGTCAATTATAGAAGAGACAAATCGAAGGCTGAAAAACTGCAGAGATTTGGACAAACTTGTGGCATCAGGGGAATTAAATTTTAGATCAGTGTCAGTCTAGGAAAGTAATCCCTGGTCAAAACCTTTTATTTGTGTTCGGAATCTCTAAAATAATACAATAAGGATATAATCTATGCCTTGCATAAACTAGGCTCATATTCAAATTATCTCAGTATCTTTAATTGGGTTGGAATAAACTTAAAAAGCTAAACCTACTTGTCCCCTGACACAGTTTAAAAATATATATATATATACATATATATATGTATATATACACACACACATACACACACATACACATATATGTAGGTAGATACACAGTTATAGATAACTTCTTTCTGAACAAATACATAATTTGTTTGATCCTTAAGTTATTGCCTCAATTTCTCTTTAATATTCAGCACACAATTAAAAATATCAGGAACAGGAGGTGATATGAGGATATAAAAATGTTAATTAAAACCAGGAGTAAAAAAAGACATGTAACTTAATGAAGCTTAATATTCTCAATGATTAAGACATTTTTAGTAGAACACTAAAATCTATTATTAAAAAATCAACATCAGTAACGATAGTTTCTATCTAGAAAAATGATTTATGAAATTAAGAAATCAGTGTATACATTTAATATATTTGAGAGAGATGAACTAGAGATAGTGAACTAAAAGATAGGTCAGAAAACTATCCAGAATAAGAAGAATGTAAGATGATTGAAAGTGTATAAGAATTAGGGGATAAAGTAAAAGGTCTAATTAAGGCCTAAATGGAATTCTGAAGAGCAAAAGAAATAGAGCAAGGCCTAAGCAATATTTGAAGAGGTAAGGAATGGGATTTCTTTTTCAGAAATGATGAAATGAGAAAAATCAAGCCACTGAGTCAAAAAATTACAAAACTCAAACAAGATAAAACAAATGCTAACATTACCTGCCCTTGTCATGATGTAGTGTACTGATGATACTGTCTAATATGTAAGACATCGACAAATTTCTAAAAGCATTTTAATACCCCCACCCCTGAAAGAGACAATTTACTTTCAAATAAATAATTAGATTTCATATAACTTCTCGGAAGAAATAATGGAGACCAGAAGACAATGAAATAGCTTCGTAGTGCTGACATAAAATTACTGCTAATGTATAATTATATATATAGTAAAGGCAACTTACAAAATATAAATGAAATAATTTCTTGACAAAAATATAGCTTATCATCAAGATAACTTGTATTAAAAATATGTGTATTATGAGCAGAAAGGAGGTATTCCAAAGTAGAAATTCAGAGGTAAAGGGGAAATATAAAGGAAGCCTGAAATGGAAAAGAAAGAAAGCAGGACAAGAACGGGAGGTCAGCTCAGCAGCACAACCACGATCTGACACGGGATTCTCAGAGGAGTATGAGAAACCTCAATTCAAACCTCATCCTTTAAATCTTTAATAGGGGTTTTACTGAGACATGGAGTTCCAACCTTTTATTTAATAGTTTATTCATTTGATTTTTAACTACCAAATACTTACATATGATATGTAGACATATATATATGTGTATACGCATGTATGTGTATGTATGTGTATATACATGTGACAGGCATATGTGTGTGTGTATGGCACACTTATTAGTGAGTATTCTATTTCAAAATTAATTTTAAAATTAGTAGAACAATATATAACAAATTTGTCGCTAAGCATAAAAATGTTAAATATTTTGGTCCTTTGTTAAGTTCTAGTTATTGCATCATCGCATAAAAACTTATGTTTTAATAGGAATTTGAAAGAAGAGAGCAATATTATCGCCAAAGGGGGAAGTACTAGCCTTCTTTTCAAGACTTAGACTTCAACACATTTTTATACCCTTAAAGTTTGGGCTGTTCCAGAAAATAATATTTCAATCCTTAAAGTTATTGTTCCACAAACATATATATTTTTTTACATTAACATGCCCAAAAGTTTATTTTATCTTTATGAAAGTATTGCTTCTCTCACAAATATTCCCTAACATAAGACATATCATAATGTAATTTAAAATGCAAATTTAAGTTAGTAAGGAATAGTTCAACCTAATTGCTTTCCAAACCCAATCAAAATTTAAGTTAGTTGAGAGCTGACAGTTTTGGAATGCAAAAGATTTGTCTTTACATATTTTAACTAATTAAACTCGTAATTATTCAGTACTTTCCCTTTTTGAGCACTTAAAAAAAAACACACATACATTTTTAAGTCAATTTCCTGTGGAGTAAAGCAGTAAGTGATCACCAACCACATTTCCCAAATAGAAAACATGGGGTAATAGAAACTATTGATGGTTTTCCTTCTATATTATGTTTATATTAAAATAGCTGAAACTTTCCAACAGACATTGAAAATGCTCCAAAGAATATGCATGCAATTATTTCCCTTATACTTAGAAACTATTCCTAAATGAGTATAAAAATTTTTTGAATATAACTTGTAGAGAACAAAAAAATATTCATAAATATATGTGGAGGGTTCTTGTCGATATGAATAGCTTATAACCTTACTTTTTCTCAGGGATGTTTATGACAGCTGCTATTGGTCAGGACTAATTGTGTCTGATCCAGTTACAAGTTGGTGTTTCCTTGACTGGGGAAGTTGGGTTCAAATATGCTAAGGAGATTGTGTATGTGTTAGAACAACATTGATTTATAGGACTCAGGTTGCTTAGAGAATTCACACAGTTGAAAAAAATTGCAAAGGTGAGTGGAAGCTTCTCAAATATCTATTAACATAAATTATAATTTTATTATTTTTAATTTTATAGCTATTATTTTATATAGAGGGAAATGTTGATCTTATTCTAAATTGTTTACCAGCTATAGATTTTTTATCTGATTCAGTGTGACTCTTTCACCAGTCCACTTAAAAAGTTGACTGGTGAAATATTTCTATGTGCATAGAACATTTCCCTTTTAAATTTGACTAAATATAAACAATTACCAAAATAACTGTATTCTAGTGACAAAATCAGAAAGTGTCTCAAGCAAATACAGCCTTCATAATTGGCATTAATTATTCCTATTGTTGACAGAGACCACAAAAGGTAAAAATATTTTCTCACCTAGAGAGTAGCTTTCATAGTGTAAGGAACACCAGTGGAGAAGTTGTAAATAAATTTGGAAGGGTTCTTTTGCTCTAATTTGATGAACTTGGTGTTCATACTACATTACGAATGCTCCATACCTGATTTAGAGCTTCAAAAGAAAATAGAATAGAGGCAATACGTTACAAAATGGAAAATGGGTCATGGTGAAGGTTAATTTGTACAGACATGTAGTTTGCCTAACTCCAATTTTCTATCATTAAGAATTAAATGACATTGATTACAAAATTAGAAAAATCTTTATGCTACCATTAATTTAATTATATTTTAAGTAAAGTCATATAAAAATCTCACTGCATTTTTCTCTAGACAATAGTATCTTCATCCTCACTATTTTAAAGTAGTAGTTCTGTTTAAATCATTTTAATTTAGTTACATAATATTTTTTCTGTTACTCCATTAGGTTGTCTTCTTCTTTTTCTCCTATATTTTCTCCTCTTCTTCCTCTCCATACTGATATCCTCCTTCTCCCCCTTCTGCTACCTCTTAGCAAACTCAATATAGTTCAGGATTAAAATTATAAAAAATATTTTTCAATGAAAATAGAATCAAATTAGAAATAAACAACAAAAAGAAATTTGAAAATCTACATATATTTTGGAAATTAAACTCATGGTTCAAAGAAAAAATTACAAGTAAAATTAGAAAATACTTTCAGAAGACAAAAAACAAAAGTACAGTATATCAAAGTTTGAAGAGTGAAGCTAAATCATGCTTAAAGGAAATTTTATAGATTTAAATGCTTCATTTAAAAAAAAATTGAGGAAAGATCTCAATGAATAAATTGAGCTTCCACTTCAAGAAATTAGGGGAAGAAAGATACAGCAAGCTAATACAAAAAACCGAGCAGAAGTCAAAATATAGTACAGATTAGGGTATAAATTAAGAAAATATAAAACAACAACAAAAAAAGAAAATCAACAAAACCAAATATTTAGTTTTTGAAAATAAAATTGAGGAATTTTAATTAGTCTAAGGAAAAGAAATAGAAGATACTAATTACAAAATCAGGCATAAAAGAGGGAACATCGTTATAGATGTTAAAAAAGATTGCAACAAAATATTATGAACATCTTTGTGATACCAGAAAAGTAGATAACATAGATTAAATGGGAAAAAATTACAGAAAACAATTAACTGTAAAATAAATAAGAAATTTAAATAGAGCTATGACAAAAAATAAAATTCAAAAGTAATTTAAAACCTTTCCACAAAGAAAATCCTAGAAACATACAGCTTTACTGGAGAATTCTATCTAATATTTAAAGAAATAATGCAAATCATTCACAATTATATAATGTGTGTAGGCATTTTTCACAGAGTCTCAAATTAAAAAACAAAACAAAACTACTTTTACAATTAAGGTGATTGATTTGGTAAATGAGAGGTCACTGATACATTTTATTAGAAGTAATACAGAAGCCAGACTGCATACATTTTAAGGGCATTATTCTTTAGAGAGAGAAATTCCAGATTATTCTGAAAGAATATTTCTTAGAGAATAGAAGAAAAATAGGTAATGTCTTTATCTTACAGATTTTTCTCTCTAGAAACCTAAATTATATAAATGGTAACATTTTACTAACATTAAATATTTGTATTTACTTGAAGAAAGTTTTGCCACTCAGACAAATGATAATCAATTTCTATGACCTACCATGAAAACTATATAAGCATTTTTTTCATAATAAAATTTTAGATATTATTCAAAGAACAGAAACTGTTTGTTTCTATGAGCTTCTTAAAAATATACCACCATTGTACAAGTTCCTCTCTTTATTAGTCCTCACTATTAGATCTTAGATCTTACAAATGGGTCCGTTTTTGTAATTCAATTCTTGAAGAAATTCATTGAGATTATTATTTTGCCTCTTACCAATGGTTGTCTTCCCAGTGTTTCCTCCACAGATCTATGTAAATTTGAAATTCTCTGGTAGCCAAAGAAAAATTATAATTACCACCAGTTTTGATGTTTCATATGTAGCATCCTTGAGTGTAAATCATATTTTTTAAATAAAACTGTCATCATCTTTATAATATTTATACTCAGTAAATGATGCCGCTTGGGTTTATTTTTTTTGACCAGATTAGAATATATTTGTATTCATAGAATAACCAAAAAGAAAGGAAGACAGCATTTGAAGTTTTTTGCTACTTAATAAAATATTAAAATGCTACTACCTATCTAAACTTCTATAAACTCCCTTGGTAATGATTGATTTTGAAAACAATTTTTTTTCCTCTGAAAATTGACTTGGATTATGTATCATTGGTATGATGATTTAGACATAAAACCTTCTGAATATCACTTTATGCTAATACAGTCTCCAGAGAAGAGATACTACTTCATCAAAGAAATTCTGCAATTTTAGAAACAGCTACATTTTGCCAAACTATTGAGTGTATCTCTATATTTGATTACTCTGCACCTGTGTGAAATGATCATTAAAGCAGTATGTATTCTGAGTGAATTACAGAGTCTGCTGGCATTATATTGATATTATCTTCATTTATTTATGTTAAATCTACTTAAAACATCAAATTCATAATAAGGAGCACAGGATACAAATTGTTTATTACATCTACCAACTGGTATGTAAGCCAAGTGTTAAAAAGTAGATGTTGGTATTTTATGTATCTTATGTTAGCAACTTTTTTATTCTCAATTTAAGTGCTAATAAAAATGCAATAACTTTATGATTATGTCATTTATCATCAACTTCATAACAAAATTGAATGCATATTTGTATGCTTTTCAAAAAATCCACAAGTAATTTACCAACTCTATAAATATACTTTTTTATGAATAGGGTTAACAATATTACAAGCTCTGGGAAAATAGCCTGTGTGGGTAAAATTTTCTTTACATGGACTACATTCCTTTGCATTTTGAAACAAAAGGGAAATGCCAAAGGTGAATTTTCTTTTCTTAGGCCAAATACTTATGTTGTTTCACTTACCCTTAGAGTTCAACAAAATTTTTATGATAAATAATTATTAGGAAAAAAAATATGATTGTGTTCTCTTACTTATAGCTTCTCTTTTGTATTAAAAATGATACTGCTTTAACCACCTTGATATGGAGTCCACCAGAAATACTTATGTGTATTTTCACGGTCCATATGCACCTCGGATGTCAACTGGGTCTCTTGGTCCTAGATAGTCATATGAAATTTTAGCTCAACCTCCATTTCACCTGGATAGGATGACCTACTATCCCTCTTTTTTTTTCAAGGAATTCTTGAAGAAATGTGCTGTTTCAAAAAATAGAGTGTTGAGTAGCTCCGGAATAAATTGATATTTAAAAAATATTTTGGATCTTCTTACCATCCAATGCCTTCCCTTTCTCTCTTTCAAGTTGTTCTATATTGGAAGCTATTAAAAATAGAAGGCTATGTGCCAGACTTTAACTGAAAGTATGTATGGTGATATCCTGGTGGCAGCGAAGGCAGTTTACAGAATAACTAGGTTGACAATGCAAAAATGAGTATCACACATCTCTGTTATTAAAAGGCCTTTGGCCACTGTACTGTTAGATATTTTTTATTGGCCACATTTTTCAGCAGTTCCCTAAAGCCTTTGCTCAGAACCACCTGTCATATTGTATTTTCTTTTTACTATTTTCCAGACTATTTCCCTGGCCTGTACATTCCTATTAATATATCAGGTGGAGTTTTTAAACTTTGCTTTTGTATAGTAGTTCCCATTGTCCTTCCTGATCCACTCTTCGTCTTTTGTCACCTTGCTCTGTAGCCTGGGAGTCTGATATATATGGACTGCCTGCAAGGGCCCCTTTGGTCTCTGATATTAAGTTGGCTTCAACCAGTGGGAGACACCAGACACCATTAGGAAACTAAAAGGTGGAAAAGAGAGAAATCAGAGTTTTTGTTCCACCGACTGTCGCCCCATTTGGTTCTCATATATTTGTTATATGTCTCCACATAAGAAAACTGCCTCTGTGAGTGGCCATACCTATCCTGCCAGCCTAGCCTTCTGGGCCCTGACTTTCATACTAAAAACAGTCTAGTAAGAATATTTTTACTCAATCAAAAAAATACTTTCTAGGAAAAGATATGGTACCTGAAGTTATCATAACATTTTTATCTTGATATATACTTCTAAATATGAGTCTTTGGTTTGTTTCATGATGATGTTTTTGAAATAAGCCACGAAAAAAAAGCAAGTAGTGATTATAGAGGGCTTTGTAGATTCTGACTCTTTGATGAACTGATAGAGGGATCAAAAATTAATGTACCTACTCATACCAAGAAAGACATAACCCAATATTTGCTAATTATATGAAACTAAAAGCTCTTGGAGAATCACTTTCCAAAAGAAAGCTTCTCCATATGTGGCATATTTTTCTCAGGAGATCACCTGGCATCTGAGAGAGAAAAGTTAGAAAAAAATATAAAGAGGAGGAGCTTGAAATTAAACAATGTTTTAATATAAGTTTTAGGGCTGATTTTAGCTAGTGTATTAGTAAAGAGCTAGTGGATAGACTGGAATTTCTATAATGTATGAGTTTTCTGCTGCTCTTTAACATTACTACAGACTCAGCAGCTTAAAATAACATAAAACTAGTTACTTTTTGAGAATAGTTCAGTTTTTTGTGGCTCTAAGATCTTGGTATTTCATATATCATTTTAGCTTTTCCTGAATTGTTTCACTAATATTAGATATAAATACATTAATTATACCACATGTGTTTACTGATATAAAAAAATTTAAATAAACTTGTATGATAATTCCATGTGCCTTAAGTTTTAGTTAAGAAAAAAATGCAGTAATGTACAATAAGCAACATTGAATGACCAAAACATTACAGCTACTTTCTCTCTAATGCTATTGTATGTATTCACCTGAATACAATTTAGACAGTCTAAGCACAGGTGAGCAAAACAAACAAACAAACAAACAAAACAGAAAAAAAACCTAGAAGAATACATCAAACAGTGGATGTTTTATGATTTCAAATGTAAAGATATATCAGTACTTATTTTCCTACATTTGATAGCTCAGTACCTGTACTTGAATCCATTGGACCTCACATGTAGTCTCAAAATGGCCCAATTACTAAGTTGATAACTAACATACTGATTAAATAATTACGAACATAATATTTATTAACTTATTACCATTTATGATGTGCTGTGTACAATTAATATCCCATTTAAACCTCAAATAAGCATTTAATATTTGTTTATTTTCTCCATTTTGCTGATGGGAGAAAAAAGCATAAAAATGTTAAATAAGAACAAGCTAATCAACAAATGACTTAACCCGGACTTTCCTTTCGTGAATTGCAATATGAGACTTCCTGGGTTTCTGTGAGGCCCTTGAAGAATCTTCACTGAAACCTGAGACCTAAAAACACTTACAAAGCAAAGGTCTTTCTTTCAATTCCCCTCCCTTGGTTAGCTGCAACCAAAAAACGAACTGTAATGAACAGGTCAAAATGTTGAGCTTTGAGTGAGACAGACTACTTTTCAAACCTTAGCTTTGTCATTTTCTGGCTTTGAGATTGTGAGCAAATTATTTAATTCCTTTTCGTTTTGGATTATCTTCTGCAAAATGAGGACAATGATATTTAACTCATGTTTTAAGACAGGAGTAAAGAAGATTTTGTGTGTGAGGAGAGTAGAATACAACTGGCCTATAAAAAACTCTGTGATTCTAACCAACGTCTTTAATGAACCATAATCCCCTTCTAATATTACAATGTTTCTTGAACTCCCTGATCCTACTGCTATGTAAATGAGGATGGCGGTTGTCTCTCTGTGTCTCTCGCTGTCTCTGTCTCTGTGTCTCTCTCTGTCTCTTTCCCTCCCTCTCCCTCCCTCTCCATCTCTCTCTCTCTCTCTCTCTCTCTCTCTCTCTCTCTCTCTCTCTCTCTCTCTGCCTAGGCATACAACACAGTAACTTGCCTAAGAACAGACACATTCCCCAGCAAAAGTATGTGCACCTTGAGATTTTACTCCCCAAAATTCAACTGTCAGCCACATTTCCCCCTGGCATAACAAACAGGCTATAGAAGTTCTGCTGATGATTACTTCAATTAGTATTAAACCAGGGAAGTCCTTCAGAGGCTCAGGAGTAGATTCTGTACTTCCCAACTGTGCATTTGGTGACATCATATTGGTAGCTAGAAATCAGCCACAGAGGAAGTTTATTGAAAAATTGGCAAACACTACAAATAAGTTTTTGAGTTTTTGTTTTTGTTTTTGTTTTTTAAAGAGATGTTTTACCCAGTCACTATTATGACTATATGTGTTATTGACAAGTTCTACTCAAACTGTGGTTCATGGACCAATGTCAAACACTGGACTGCTTGTTATTCCTCTACTTTAGATTAAGAACAGCATTTGGGTGTAAGCATTTGGAAACATTTAGAACATTTTGATATTACTATTACATTGAAAGGCATGGGCTTTTTTTTTTTTTTTGGTAATTAATTTCTGTTTAACTTTATAAATGCTTCAGTCTGTGATGGACTGGGAAAAATATGTCCACTAATGCACTAGATATTTGCCTAGGTAGTGCCCCACTCCTTGGCATCTCTGTAACCAGATCTATTTCAACTTTTTCCCAGCCATGGAAGCTGGAGCTTATCAAATCCCTTCCCCTTCTCATTGTTTAAGGACCAAAAAATGACAAATGTCTCAACTAACTCAAATTACCACAGTGGATTTTAGTAAGCTCACTTATTTCTATGTCCTATATTTTCAATTTTTCTAGTAATTCATTTTTATGAAGCAAATAAGAATATTCCTCTAATGTGGAAAGCTATCTAAGAATCAAAAAGAATAGATTGGCTTGGGCAGAAGGAAGAGAAAATGGTGGCGAATGCGGCCAAAAGTAATTCTGCAGTGAAAAGCTTTGTTGATCATAGAGACTTGCTTGGAACCTCTGGTGCAATATTTTTTTTAATTTTTAATCCCAAGATTATTTTAAAAGCCATAATTTACTTCAGAAACATTGGTACTTATTTCAAGCACTTCAAATAACTTATTGAATTTTATAGTTTATATTTTCCCTAGTCTAAATTTATACTAAAATAAAAGCTTCAGTGTTATTTTAAAAGTCAGAAACCAGAAATGGAGGGAAAACCTTTAGGCTAAAGACTTGGTACAGTTATTTCCTGAACATTCAATCTGATTATATTACTGTCAATTTCAACTCTGGGTAAATTAAGTGAACCAATTTATATTCAGCATCTCTTGCCTAAATATCACACCCATACCCTGTGCTTCCAAATTTGCCTTCCCACTGACTTCTTACTGCTTCACCCTAGTAAAGGCAAAGGGAATTAATGTTTATATAGATTCTCCATATGCAAACTTACATTCATATAACATTAATATTCACCATTATCAAATAGGAATATTGCTAGCTTTAATATGCAGTCACAATACCTGAAATGTAGAGAGATCACATAATAAATGACTAAAATTGGGTACAACCATAGTCTTTTATATTCCACGACAATGTGTATTTACTCCATAACCTTATGCTACTTGTCAGTTATTCAGGCCTCTTTAAGTAAAACTCTCAGTTTCCAAAATTTGCCTCATGCCAGGATTGGCTCTAGGTTTATGAATAGTGTAGTTCCTTTCATATTTTCCTTCCGCAGCATTTAAGTCTTTTGTAGCGCCCTCATAATATTAACTCTCAAAAAATTCTAAGTTATCTTGATTCTGTTTAGTTTAGGGAAATATTAGTTTCTCCAAAATCAAATCCATTGTAAAAAAGATAAATAAATAAACAAAGTTCACTCCATTTGGATGCTGTGACACTTAAGTGGTAAAAATAATACTTAACCAAAGGGGTGGGGACAACCCACAAAACAAAAACACAAAGGAAAAAACTAACCATGTCTTGATTTATCATTGTTCTGATTAGATTTCTGAAATAGTAACATCAATTTATATCAACTAAAACCATTATTTAAAAAAAAAAAACAGTGACATCTAACAGGAACAAATTGGACAATGATGGAAAGAAAAATCCACTTATCTTTTTAATTGAAACAAATGCTCAGTATGACTGTAATTATTTTTTCAAGTGACAGAAAAAAATAATTGTTAGGGACTTTAAATATATTCTGCAGAGAAAAAAATGTGTAATCAGTATGCAAATTTCTATTGAGTTATAATTTACACGTAATAAAATGTACAGATTGTAGTATACTGCCTATTGTTTTCAAAAGTGTGTACACCTGAATAAATACAATTGAAATCAAGAACTTTTCCTTTACCACAGGGTTTTCTATTTTCCCTCTCCTGTGAATTTCCACCATTATCAGGAGAGACTACAATTTTAATACTTACTATCAAGGATTAGTTTTGCCTGTTCTTGATTATAATATATATACGATCAAACTCTGTTATGCCTGCTTCTATTTTTTATTACATTTTCAAGATCTTCCTATACTAATACAAATATTAATACAATATCTCATCTTAGTGGAAAACTATTCAGTTTACAACATAATGTATTTATCCATTTTCATGTTTTTGGCTATTACAAATAAGGCATTTATAAACATTCTTGGATGTATCTTTTATTTCTCTTAGTTAAATAGGTAGTTATGAAATTGCTAGGTTAAATGGTAAGTATATGTTTAACTGTATATAAAAATTCACACTCATAAATTTTATAGTACTTTATGAAAATTTCAGTTGCTTTACATGCTCCTCAAGACATTATTAGTCTTTTCAGTTTGGCCATTCTAGGGGAAATGCATATTATTGTTTCACTGATGATCACATTTGCATGTGCCTTTGAACATTTTTTTATTATTTTTTTGAGGTGTATGTTCATATCTATTTCCCTTTTGCTATTGTTTTATTCTAATTATGGAGTTGTAAGAAGACTCCCTGTACTATATGTAAATAATACTGTCAGATTCACACAACATGGACATTTTCTCCCAATTATAATGCCCTTTTTGTTTTCCTCAGTGTCTTTTGAGAACAGAAAGTTTAAATGTTTATGAACCGCAATTTGGCACTTTCTCTTTTCCATGTAATGCTTTGTTTTGTTCTGCATAAGAAACCCTTGCCTACTCAAGTTATTAAAAATATTTGTATAAATTTATTCTAAGCTGTTTCTGTGTCTTGTTTTTCTGTTCAGATTTGAATCGTTTTCTGTGTATGAAGAGACATAGGGCTTGAGGTTCATATTTATTTCTTACAGATATGCCGGTAATTCTGTGAGATTTATTGGAAATTAAACATGTTCTTTTTGCCATTAAATTCAGATTGGTGCCTTTGTTCAAATGTCTATTTATGCTGTTTGTTTGAGTTTTTCTCAACTATATGTTATAGCTCATTGATCTATTTGTCCATTCTTACCCTAATACTACACTTTGATCATTGTATCTTTATAGTACTTCTTAAAAATTACATATATGTCCTGAAAATTTATTTTTTAAGATTATATTGGCTATTCTGTAACTTTTCATTTCCATATATATTTTAAAATAAACTTCTCAAGTTCTACATACTAAACACACTTGCAGTTAAATTTTACTTGTTAAATAGAGTTTTAATTTACATACAATAAATTATAGAGATATTAAAGTCACAGAAAATTGATGAATTATCACAAATGCATGTACTTATGTAACAACCCTCCTAAAAAATAGAATATTTCCATTACCTCAGAAATTTCAGTAGTCTCTTTCCCAAGCAATCCCTGTCTCAAACTGGATAAACTATCGATATTCTGATATGTAACCATGTTTTTTTGTGTGTGTCTAGATTTTTATGTAAATATATCAGATGAGATGTATTCATTTTTGTCAGTTTCTTTTTTGGTCAGCATTGCCAATGAATTTTGGAGATTTATCCATGCTGTTTTGTGTATTTTATTGGTGAGTAGGATGCCATTTTGTGAACATTTTGTGAACCATTTTTTTATGAACATTTCTTTTAAACATTTCCATGTAGATATATTAGGTCACTTGATCAATATTTTTAAGAATCTTTAAGTATATTTTCTATTCATTGGTTTCTAATTTTACATTCTGTGCCAGGACAAAATAAATCACAGTGGTGTGATACACTGTGGGTTTAGCTAACTATAAGGCTTTCTAAAAGATTGTTCTAGGAATGACCTGAGAAATGAGGGTGGGAGTAAAGGGTAATCATTTGTCTCCTTTCTAGATGTTTTTTTCTAGGTGTTCATTCACAAGTGCAATAGCAGCACTAGCATTGGTTGCCAGAAGTCTGGTGCTTCATTGTGGAGGGCAATCTGGAAAGACTATGTTTTACTTAATGGATTAATCTCCATGATGGTCAGGACCATGCCAAGCATTGTGTTTTATGTACTGGAGTTACAAATCTGAAAAAGGCAATTATATCCTTTAGGAAAAGAATATTCTAGAGACAAGAAAGACTTTGCATACATAACTACCATGCAATGTGACAAGTATAATAAATTCTTCAGGTATTATAGTAGCACAAAATGGGTAAATGTTTCAAGAATAGTGATTAATTCCTGAAACGAGTTTTAAAGTGGGAGTGGGAATTATCTAGACTAAATGCAATCTCAGTTGCAGGATTCCAAGTGTAATGAAATTAAAAGCAAAAACTGGAGGTTAGAATTAGCATGGTGTGTGCAAACAAAATGTATATATTTTTATTTCACTTAACATAATTTCATTAACATTTTCCATATTTTTACATAATCTACATAATCAACATTTTTAAGAGTTGCATAATAGTATGTTATTATTTAAAATGTTTTAAGGATAATTAATTTTTAAAAAAAATATTTTCAGTTTTAGAAATAAAAGTTTATTAAAGCTCAATCATACAACAAATATAAAAGACATGCTTTTTTTGAATGGTATATTTTATCATGTTATTTCTTCTCTCTATAAACAGTTAGGTGTATTTATCTTTATAAACAAATAATATTTTTCTTAAGCAGTATAGCTTGCTATTTTGAACTGTAGAAGTTATATCAAATATTTTTATCATAACTACATTATCTTTGTTATCTATTCTTTGAAATGAAATCTAATTCAAATTTAAATTTATATCCTGCAAAGTAACATTCCAAAAATTAAATCCTGAGTGTCAAAAAGATGTATTAATGTTTGACCATATTTTTTATTCAAATATAACAGTTTTATATGTTTATCCAAGTATCCTCCACATAGCTACACATCCATCTTCCCATCTACCTATAAATGTATCATCTATCTATTTATATATTATATACATATTTGTACTGAGGTCATTAATAACCAGGTTCTCAACTAGAATAGAAAAGAGAAAGAACCTTATATTCTATGTGCCAATAGGCTTTATAGACTAATAAAATAAAGGTGAATGAGCTGGAACTATCAAAAAACTAAAATGTCTTATTGCCTATTCCAGCATACTAGTGATTTTTGTGTTTACCATTAACTTATTTGCAATTATTTGATTAAATCCAATAAGCTACATAGTTTAAATTGAATGATATTTCTTATGAAGTGAATTCCTTACGGAACTCTATGTCACATGGATCATTTATAACATGCTATTGAAAGACCATTCTTAGATATCTACACTGTCACTTGTGGACCATTAAAGTGTCAAATAATTTCATTCATCCCTTTGACATTATTTCTATTTTCTCTCCATTATTTAAAAAATATTATCAAATTATGCTTCCTCCTTTTGAAAGAAGAATAGAAATTATCTATTGTGGTCAAAATTATCTTTCAGTAACATAATAAATAGGAGGAGAGGTCTAGGTTTACTTCCTCCCATGACTACACTAAAATTAAAACCAAATTATAAAAAAAAAAAATCAACTTGAAGAATCACCTGAAGTTTAGCTGACCACATTACATATATCTGAAGGTATAAAGAAAAAGTCACATCAAGACCAGTAGGATTCTAGTGCCAGGAAGAGGGGTCCCTGTGAAATCTGACTGTAAAAACCAGTGGGGATTCTGGTCATCTGAGTGAGATGGAAGGAACCTGAATACCTAGTCGCCCCGCTAAAGGGCCCATGCCCAGACTCACTCACTTGCAGACATTCACCACGGGTTCCAGTGAAGGGTCAGCAACTTGGGAAAGGTTAAGTTGTATAGTGTCATAGGGAAGGCTGGAAGGACAGCTGCTATTGTTCTTTGTTCAACCCCCCTCCAGTACAGTCTACAGACAGGCACCATTTTGCCTGTGTTGAACCCTTCCCACGCACGACCAATGCTGAATCTGAATTGGCCCGTAGGTCAGTTTGTTCCACCCTATGCCTCCCTGAGACGCCACCCCACCTGAACCACAAATTACCCTTGGCAACCTCATTGCTCAGTAACTAGCCCACCCTGCATTCTTACTGAGTGACACATTCGTCAGCTGCATGACCCATACATCTTGGGAGAGACTTTTCCATGGACATCAGCCTGAGCTGCAGTATCTCTTGAACAAATCTTGGGGGTTTACAGCAGGCAGCAGCTGGCCCTGCTATGATCTGAGACTTTTGTGATAAGCCAGAGGCTCGGCTATGACACCAAACCTGAATCTGCATTGCTCCCAGCATGGGTTACCAGGGACACTGCATCACACAGCCACCTATTACAAAAGACCACGTAACAAATCTTCCTACTTCATAGAAACAAATACTGAGAGAAAAATATAATGAGAAATTAAAGAAACAGGTCACAAATGAAAAAACAGTAGAAATTTCAGGGGTCAAAACTAAACAAAATAGAGGCAAGCAACCTACAATACACGGAGTTCAAAATGATGGTTATAAAAATGCTCAATGAACTTAAGGGAGGAATTGGTGATCTCAGTCAGAACTTCAACAGAGAGGTAATAAGCATAAAAAAGGAAATAGAAACCATAAAAAAGAACCAGTCAGAAACTAAGAATAAAATGACTGAAATGAAGACTACACTAGAAGGTATCAACAGCAGATTAAATAAAGCAGAGGATCAAATCAGCAATTTGGAACAGTAACAAGAAACAAGAATCAAAAAAAAAAAATGAGGAAAATTTGAGACTTTTGGAGAAACATCAAGCATACCAACATTCTCATCATAGGAATACTGTGGGGAGAAGAGAGAAAGCAAGAGATTAAGAACCTATTTGAAGAAATAATGACTGAAAACTTCCCTAACCTGGCAAAGGAAATAGACATAAAAATCTAGGGAGTTTAGAGTCCCAAGAGGAACTCAAACAGATACCAAGACACACCATAATTAAAATGCCAGAGATTAAAAACAGAGGGAGAATCCTAAAAGTAGCAAGAAAAAGACAACTAGTTACTTACAAGGGTACTCCCATAAAATGTCAGCTTGTTTTTCAACAGAGATTTTGCAGGCCAGAAGAGATTGGCACGAAATATTCAAAGTGATGAAAAACAAGAACCCACAACCAAGACTACTCTACCCAGCAAGGTTATCAATTAAAATGGACAGTAAGATAAAGAGTTTCCTAGACAGGAAAAAGCTAAAGGAATTAATCGCCAACCAGGCAGTATTACATGAATTTTAAGGAGATTTCTATAAAAAGAAGAAGGGAAGGGAAAAAAAATAACACATCTAATAAATTTGCAATAACTATGTACCAATCAATAATTGCTTTAAACATAATCCAATTAAATGCTCCAATCAAAAGACATAAGATAGCTGAATGGGATAATGCGACAAGATCCATACATATGCTGTCTACAAGAGATGCACTACAGATCAAATGATTCACACAAACTAAAAGTAAAGAAATGAAAAAACGATATTTTATGCAAATGGAAATGAAAAAATAGCTGGGGTAGCAATACTTATATCAAGCGAAATAGGCTTTAAAACCAAAGCTATAAGAGACAGAGAAGGGCAATACATAATAATAAAGGGCTCAATACAACAAAAGGACATAACCTTAGTAAACATATACACCAAACATAGGAGTATCTACATATATTAAGCAATTATTGACCAATATAAATATAGAGGTCAACAGTAATACACACATAGCAGGAGACTTTAACACCTCATTGACACCAATGAACATATCTTCCAGACAGAAAATCAACAAGGAAACAGCAGTCTTAAATGACACACTAGACCAGATATATTTAATTGATACTTTATGAGTATTTTACCCACAAGCAACAGAAAATATTTTTCTCAAGTGCACATGAAACATTTTTCAGGACAGAACATCTGTTAGGCCACAAAACAAGCCTCAGTAAATTTAAGAAGACTGAAATCATATTAAGAGTCTCCTCCAACCATAACGATATGAAACTAGAAATCAACTACAAGAAAAGAACTAGAAAATATGCAAATACCTGGAGGTTAGATAACATGCTAAACCATGAATAGGTTAACAATGAGATCAAGGAAGAAATCAAAAGATACCTTGAGACAAGTGAAAATGAAAACACGACAGCTTTAAGAGAGAAATTCATGGCAATATAGGCTTACCTCAAGTAACAAGAAAAACCTCAAATAAACAATTAAACAGTATACTTAAAAGAACTAGAAAAAGAACAGAAAAAAAAAAATCCCAAAGTGAGTAGAAGGAAGGAAATAATAAAGATCAGAATGGAAATAAATGAAATAGAGTCTAGAAAACAATACAAAAGATCAATGAAACTAAGAGCTGGTTCTTTGAAAGGATAAACAAAATTGATAAATCTTTAATCAGACTCATCAAGAAAAAAAGAGAGGACTCAAATAAATAAAGTTAGAAATGAAAGAGGAAAAATAACAACAGACTCCACAGAAATACAAAAAGTTATAAGAAAATACTATGGAAAATTATATGCCAACAAATTGGGCAATACAGAAGAAATGGATAAATTCTTAGAAATATACAATCTCCCAAGACTGAGTCAAGAAGAAATGGAAAATCTGATCTGACCAATTATCACCAACAAAATCAAATCAGTAATTAAAAAACTTCCAAAAACAAGTCCTAGATCACATGGCTTCACAGGTAAATGCTATCGAACATTCAAAAATTAATTGCTATTTTCCTCAAATTATTCTAAAAAATTTGAGAGGAAGGAAGTCTTCCAAACTCATTTTATGAGGCCACCATTATTCTGATTCCAAAACCAAATAAAGACATTACAACAAACAAACAAACAAACGATAGACCAACATCCTTGATGAATATTGATGCAAAAACCATCAACAAAATACTAACAAATAGAATTCAGCAATAAATTAAAGATATTATACACCATGACCGAGTTGGATTTATTCCTGAGGCGCAGGTTTGGTTCAATAATCACAAATCAATTAATGTGATAGACCATATCAACAAATTGAATGATAAAAATCATATGATCATATCAATAGATGTGGAGAAAGCATTTGACAAAACCCAATATCCATTTATGATAAAAAAAAACTTTCAGCAAAGTAGAATAGAGGAAACCCACCTCAACATAATAAAGGCCATATATAACAAACCTACAGCTAACATACTCAATGGGGAAAAGCTGAAAGCATTTTCCTTAAGATCAGGAACAAGACAAAGATGTCCACTTTCACAACTACTATTCAACATCTTATTGGAAGTCCTAGTACAACAATCGCGGGGGTGGGGGGGGGCAGAAAAGAAAGAAAGTAAGAGAAATAAAAGGCATCCAAATTGGAAAGGAAGGAGTTATTTGCAGATGACATGATACTATATAGAGAGAACCCTAAAGATTACACCAGGAAATTGTTAGAACTGATAAATGAATAAATAAAGTAGCAGGATACAAGATTAATATTCAGAAGTCAGCTGCATTTTTATACACCAATGATTAACTATCAGAAAGAGAAATTAAGAAAAAAAAATCCCATTTACGATTACATCAAAAACAACAAAATACCTAGGAATCAATTTAACCCAAGCAGTAAAAGACCTCTTGGCAAATGATGTCATTGAAAAAAGAAATTGAAGATACAAAATAATGGAAGCATGTACTGTGCTCATGGATAGGAAGAATCAACATTATTAAAATGTCTGTACTACCTAAAGCAATCTACAGAGTCAATGCAATCCCTATCAAAATATCAATGGTATTTTTCAGAGAACTAGAACAAATAATCCAACAATATATATAAAACCATAAAATATCCTGAATAGCCATGGTAATCTTGAGAAAAAAGAATGAAATTGGGTGTATCTCACTACATGATATCAAACTATTCTACAAGTAAGTAGTATTCAAAACAGCATGATACTGGCATAAAAACAGATACATAGGTCAATGGAACAGAATAGGGAGCCCAGAAATAAATTGACACCTATATCTTCATTTAATATATGACAAAAAAGGCAAGAATATACAATAGAGTAAAGACAGTCTCCTTAATAAATGATTTTGGGAAAACTAGACAGATACATGCAAAAAAAAAAAAGAGAGAAAAAAAAGAAAGAAAGAAACTGGACCACCTTCTTCTACAATACACAAGAATAAACTCAAAAAGTTTAAAGACATATGTAAGACTTAAAACCATAAAACTCCTGGGGAAAAAAAAAAAAAAAACATAGGCAGTAAACCCTCTGCTTGCTATTAGTAATTTTTTTCCTGATATATCTTCTCAGGCAAGGAAAATAAAAATAAATAAATAAACAAATGGTACTGCCTCAAACTAAAGAGATTTTGTATAGCAAAGGAAACTACCAACAAAATGAAAAGACAATCTACTGAATGGGAGAAAATATCTGCCAATGATACATCCGATGAGGGGTTAATATCCAAAATTTATAAAAATCACATACAAATCAACACACAAAAAAAACAAATAATCCAATTTAAAAAATGGGCAGAGGACATGAATAGACATTTCTCCAAAGAGAACATACAGAGGGCCAATAGATATATGAAAAGATGCTCAATGTCACTAAGCATCAGAGAAATGCAAATTAAAACCACAATAAGATATCACCTCACTCCTGTCAGAATGGCCATCATCAATACATCAAAAAACAAGCATTGGCAAAGACGTGGAGAAAAGGGAACCCTCATACACTGTTGGTGGAATTGCATATTGGTATAGCCAGTATGGAAAATAATTTGGTGGTTCCTCAAAAAATTAAAAGTAGAACTACATTTTGGCCCAGCAATTGCACTTCTGGGTATTTATCCAAGAAATCCAAAACATTAATTTGGAAAAATATATGCAACCCTATGTTCAGGATAGCATTATTTACAACAACCAAGATATGGAGGCAGACTAAGTGCCCATCAATAGACAATTGGACAAAAAAGAGGTGGTGTTATTAACAATGGAATATTACTCAGCCATAAAAAGAATGAAATCTTATTCTTTGCGACAACATGGTTGGACCTAGAGGGTATTATGCTAAATGAAATAAGTCAGAGAAAGACAAATACAATATGACTTCGCTTATATGAGGAATCTAAGGAACGAAAGCAATAAAAAACAAAATGAAAACAGACTCATTCACAGATACATAGAACAAACTGGTGATTGCCAAAGGGTGGAGTTTGGAGGTTGGGTGAAAAACGTAAAGGAATGGATGAAGAAGTACGAATTAGTAGTCACAAAGCAGTCACAGGGATGTGGAGTACAATATTAGTGAGTGTAGTCAATAGTATTGTAATGGCTGTGTGTAGTGCCAGATGGATACTAGACTAATCATGGGGATCACTTCATAAATTATATAAATGTCTAACTATTGCACTGTATACCTGAAACTCATAAAAAATAACATGATAAATAAGTTAGACAAACAAAGGCTCTGGACTTAGTTATAATTTCTATAAAATAACTTGTAAATTCTGGTAGACACGAGAAAGATAACACAAACGTTAGAACACTTGACTTTAGAAAATGCTATTAAAAAAATGTGTATGTAAATGTTGATGCATTATGTTCCAGATTTTAGGTAAGAGGTAGAACTGATATGCTATCTTGTTTCAATCACAAAAGATTCAAATATTTTCCTTTTCTGAATTATTAACACAAGGCACTAGCTGTTATTAAGGTCACATTTGCTTACTTTTCTGGAATTAAATTTAGATTTTATTTTTTCATTCACTTATGCATCTGTTATTTTAAAGTCATGACATTTACTTTGCTTATGGTTTCAAAATATTAAGGGTAGTTCTGGACTTGAACATGCCTACATGATTCAAAGATATTTGTGAAAAATCATAATTTAGTACAGCCTGTTATTCTTAATTTCTCAAAGAAACTTAGATCTACTCACTCTGTACTTTTGCAATATAAAGTGTTAACTGTCTATTACTAGAAAAACACATGAGGATTATATAACAACTAAAACTGTCATCACTAGGTAACCTTCCTTTGCCCAAACTGTGTCCCATGACAGAGTATCCACCAGCTGAGCATGAAGCCCAGGGCTTAAAGAAATCATCTGTGATTCTTAGCAATGAAAGGACATTGAAGAGAGTTTTAAATGAATATCGACCCTTAATGGATCTTAATAGTAAAAGGTATCCCAGTTTATCTTCATCACTATTTGCTTACAGTGCACATCATGTTGATTTGTGCTTAATGTGCAGATCACAGAGATGCCCATCCCAACACCAGTGCTGCAGGATCTTTTGTTAAAGTGGTCACAACCCTTGTTTTACAACTTTATGCAGCTTAGTTATTTTATTTATTAATTTTTTTTGAGCGATACAATCTGATTGTCATAATTTTTGCCAACATTTAATCTAATTAATCATGAGCAGAAAGAACTATCAAGAATTATGTAGTGTTTTCTTTTTGGAGGGAAAGGGTTGGAGGAGGTTAAAATAAATGAGGACATCGGACGAGGTAGGAAATTGAACGTTTATACAAGAGTGTTAACAGTTTATATCAGAGTTTATCATCATCTGAATTTTTGTTTTTATATGTATCATATCTTCAGCAATAAATACACAATAAGAAAAAATAATGTTTTCATAATTTCAGGATTTTAGTTCCACTCTGTGAGTACTTTTCCCTCCTAACAAATAAAGATAGCAAACTGCAAACATTTGCCTCACTTGTGAAAGCATACCTTGTCCTAGCACATTATGTGTCCCAATATACAGAGTAAAATAGGGCATTGGGTATGCTAACACAATTTAGAAAAATATATCTAAAAATCCATGATTTATTTCAACCTACAAGAAAAACATATTCATGTAATTTTTTTCCTCCTAAAGACTCAGAGGCTTTTTACTTAAAGTGCTACCTTTGCATGTATTAATTGATCTTACTTAAAACTCCATGACACACTTATCTATAAAATGTGAACGAATAATGAATTCAATGTCTGCCCATATGACATGTTATTATGAGGTTTGTGTTGGGTTACAAATACAAATGTACATTGGTTAAAATAGGAACATGTTAACATATTTCATTTTAAATGTAATGTAATAATAATTATGAGAACTCTCAAAGGTACACATACAAATGGATATGAAAACTTTTGGCTCATTAATGGTTATTTCTCAGACAAGAGAATTACACTGAAAGTATAAGATAAAGAAAAAGGGAAATTTATGCAATTTCAAAACTACACTGGACAATTCGTTTCCCTAGGCATAAATGTGATTAATCATACAATGATCTATTAGTAGCTCTGCTACTAATTTAGAGGACTAGTGATTCATGCATCTTCTCTTTTCTTGCTCCTTATTTTTATGCTTTGATTTAAATGTACTCTATGGCAGATAATTGACATGACCTAACAAAAAAGAATCATATATTAGGAAAATGACAAATTTATTTACTGAACACTAATTTAAGAGACATGTGCTCTTTAGTGTTATCACTTTTATATGATGTTGTATTTTTAGAGAAAATAGTTTGTAAGAAATTTCAAGTTTGAAAACATTAAATAAGCCAGTATCATAAGCAAAAACAAAACAAAACAAAACAAAAAACATCAACCAAACAAAAAATAGACACTGTTTAAAACAAACAAACAAACAAACACTAAAAAGATTGTAAAAAATCCAAAACCAAAATATCTGCTCTGGGGTATTAAATAAAAAAATTGTTACAATAGCACTCAGTTCTTTGATATTAAAATGGTTGCCAATATAGAATTAATGTGGTAGGATTTTTATGAACTTCAATTATTATAGTCTCATATCCACACTTGCTCTGTTGAAAAACTACTCATTGATAGAGTTCCACTTCACTTTATAGAGAAAAAAAAAATTACCTCTAAGAACAACTCGCAATCTAGATAATTTTTTAAAAGTCTTTCATAATGTTGAAGAGCTAAGGCAGTCAGGACTTAAGGAAACAGGAACCCATAAAAAAGGGAAACATTAAAATGGGTTAAACTTACATGATACACTTTTACCCTTGTGCCATATGGTAATATTGAAATTGTGCTGAGTTTATTTCAGGAAAATTTTTAACAATAAGTGTCAGTGATGATTTGGAACAATTAGGACTATTTTGTGAGTGTTTAAACTGACATAATCACTCTAAAAAACTGCTTCGAAACCTACTTATCTCTTCTGATCCAGCAATTTCAACCCAGATACATACTCAATGACAAAGATACAAGAATTTCACATTAGTACTATTTATAAAAGAACCCAACTGGAAACTACTTAGAAATCTATCAACAGGTGATTGGTAAATATTTTAGTATATCTACCCCACTATTTCTCAACTGGTAGCAATTTGGCTCACCAGTAAATTTGGTGACATTAGAAGATATTTTCTATTGTCATTACCGGGGGGAGGGTGACAGTGTTACAGACATCGCAAAGGTAGAGGCCAGTGGTGTTGTTAAACATCATTCAATGTACGGCACAGCCCCGCAGTGAAGAGCTTTCTGCTCAAAAATATCAACAGTGCTAAGGCTGAGAAACCATGATCTGTAAAATAAAAATATTATATTGTCTTGGAAATCAACAAATTAATGCTATACATAAACTACCCATTTTTTTTCCCACAAACATAAGATTGAGCAAAATAAGCCGGACACAGAATACATATTTTATAACCCCCCTAATGTAAATTCAAAAACCAGCAAAACCAATCAATGTTGATAGAAGACGAGGTGCTGGCTCCCCTTTTGGGGAGTAGTGACTAAGAGGCTATAAGTATTGTCTCGTTTCTTGATCTGCTTCAGTGGGTGTATCTCACTGGTGTATTTTTTTTTTTGAAAATTATAAGGTTATGATATGTAATTATAGATATTTTGACATAAAGTTTATTGAACTTTTTTTATTGAATTACTAGCTTGTAATATGTAGTGGTAGGTTTAATATCAAGATTTCATATATATACGTACTTTAGAATTAAACAAGGCAACTTTAGTTTCAAAAAAGGACATGGAATACTATTTAAGGTGAAATAAAATAATTCAAACAGGTGTGTGTGTGTGTGTGTGTGTGTGTGTGTGTGTGTGCACGCGCGCATGCGTGACATTATCATGGGGGTCTCTTAATTTAATTTATTTTTTTAATTTAAGCATTATGTTTATTAAAATACATCAAATATGTTAAAATTAATGAGTTCATGGTACTAAACAGTAACATTTTTATTGGATACATTTGGAAGTTAGAAGGGAAACAACTAGTATAATGAATCCATGGGGTTTTTTTAGTATAATATTCCAGTACTTTAAAAATCATCTCAACTACTTGTGCTTATTTTTTTTATTTTCTTTCAAAGACAAGGTTTTCAAATGTTTTTCATTTCTTAAAAAGTAACTTTGCTTCCACAAGAATAATAAAATAGACAGTGTACCAGGATAGCCTACAGTGAAATACCATGGCAACAGATACTTTGGCTGAATCTATTTGACTGTGGGCAAATCTGCCTAGATCTGTCAAATTCAATAGCTCCAAATTGTCATCAGAAATATTAATATTATAAAACAAATAATATTTCATCTTAGTCATGTATTTAGCTAAGAAATATAACTAACTTTGGTGAATCAAAAATAAATTACTTGATCCATGATTATATGTGTATAGAACTAAACATTAAATATAAGCCATTTTATATTTTCACTAAATTACCGTGTGGTTAAAAAAAATGTTATTAAGTGAGTCGACATAGAATTTTTATGCTTATATGTATTTACACACTTCCAGAAGAACAAAGATTAGAGAACTGAATTCTAAATGACAATTGACTCTATATAGTAATATATCTGCATATATAAATCATAAATAGTAATATATTTGCCAGTATAAAATTTGTTTATGTGTATTATGTTTAACTTGAATATCTATCTTCTTAAATTCGAAATGCTCAGAGGTATTTTCTCATCACTCTGCACCATTATGCCTCCTTACACAGGAAGATTTATAGGACAGTGTGCTTCTTCAGACTTGAGGGGTGTGGTAAAAAGAAATTAGAAGGGGAGGGGGAAAGGCAGAGGAAGGATTAGGGGAAGCAAAATGAAGAGAGTTACACAGTAAGGATAAAAGAATTGAAAGAAGAGGCTATTGAGGAAGAGTAGGGAGGATGCTCAGGACAAGCACTGTCTTCCCAGCCTCCATTGTAAGTAGATATGGTCATGTAACTAAATTTTGACCAATGGGGTGTTAATGGAAATGTATTACAATCCTCTTGGTATTTTTCTTTAAAGGAAATTTCAGGTCCTTCTTTCCTTCTCCTCAATCCTGGGGTGACTTTGTGAATGGGAGCCACATGCAACAGAGAAGACAGAAGGTGTCACAGGAACACACATATGCAACCATCATACGACCCTTATTACCTACTCTCAATATCTTTTTATGTAAGAGAGAAATAAATGTCTATCCAGTTTATACCATGATTTTTAGTTCTACCTTCCTCACAACCAAACCTATCCTAATTAATATGAGACCCAGTCAATTATTCATGTGCCAGACATGGAGCTAGAAACTCAGGATACAAAGTACATGAAATGGTTCAATACACTCAACTAGCTAATAGGGTGGAGTATTAAAATTAGAGGAATAAATAGTTATAAGTGTTACAATGTTACCTGTAATGTATAGTACTACAAAATAAGGTGTAGTAAAGCATCATTGGAGAGATGAACCTTTAGTTGACATTCATCACAGTTATTCTCAGGTGTACAAGAGATCATTCCAGACAAATTGGGCCTCATATTGGAAAGTATAAACTTACTAAATATACAATAACTATTAATGTTAGCAATGCTTATGCCAAAATATGGAACTCGAATATTAGAGAAAGATGAGACAAGCAATACAGCTATGTCGTTAAGTAAAGGCCAAATACAGGGATAATTCTAGGATTGACTAGAGGAATTGAACTTTTTCCCATAGTAGTAGTGGAAAATTTGATGTTTTAAGTGCTAGAAATTAATTGATCATACATGTGATTTAAAAATATACTCTAGGAAGATGAACTAAAATAGTTCATAGGAAAACTTATTATCTCTAAATTAAGACATGACAGATAGAAAAGGTTGAAGAGATTTAGAGATGATAATTGTAAAACCATGAAGTGCCTTTTCTTTTATCATACTTGTTGGAATATGCATATTGAAGCTTCTTATTAACAGAGGATGGCTTGTCTTGGTTTAATATTGTTATCTCTTCAAAAAATATTAGCTATAAGTCTAAATTCCATCCTCCCTGTTATTTTCAAGGAACTAATTATTGAGTTTCTTCTCTTTTTACATTATTCTCTCTTCCAGAATGATTTCTATCAACTTAAAGGCTGAAACCACCATCTGTATGTTATATTAGAAGGCCATGTGCACATAAATATCCTCAATGGAAATATTAATATATATTATTAATATATATTTAATATGTGAGCAAAACCAATAATGAAAACATACTGTATTAGGAAAGAGGTAACTTCATTTGCTAAGCCGTTAAATTGAAAGTTCATATATCATAAATGTATAACAGTACATCTGGTTAAATTCAACCAGATCAAGAAACTAGATGTTAGCAAATTCCCAGAGGACTTGTTTTCACTCTTCCATTTACTTGCTCACCCACCTCCCAAAAAGCTAAAGACTATCTTGACTTTTAAAGATATAAATTTGTCTTTTTAGTTTGAATACTTTACATAAATAGAATCATATGGAATATAATCTTTTGTGTCTTGTGCTTTTGCTTGATATTTTGTGAGATTTGTTAATGTTGTGTATCTGTAAAATATCTGTAAAATATTTATTCTTATTTCTACATACAATTGAATATTCATGGTTGATAGGCATTCTGGACTATTATGAATAGTGCTATAACAAACGTTTTAATACATGTGTTCTAAAGCATATGTGACCATATTTCTTCAAATGTATACCAGTTGTGTATCACAGATATTCACATGTTCCGCTTTAGTAAACACTGCTTAAAGGTTTTATAAATTATAAAAATGCTTTTTCACCTAGCGCCTCTGATAGTTTTAGTTTCTTTTCAAGTTTGGCATTGTCTTTCACTTTAGCCATTCTAGTGGTTATATATAAGTATAGCATGACACTTATTTTGTATTTTTTAATGACTAATGATGAGTTGTGTCTTATAAAGAGTGGACATTACATATTTACTAATTTTTGTGTTCTTTAAAATCTCGTATTAATATCTATGTAGTTTTCTCAGCCGTCTCTTTTATGATTTTTATCATTTTTTATTCCTAGAAATATAATGTGTTTGATACTAATGTAAGTGACATTTTATGCTTAAACTTATTTATTTATTTATTTGGTTTCTTGTTTCTCATTTGGATGGAATTAATTATAAGATTGATTTATGTATGTTGACTTCGTTAATGTACTTTTTAATTTAGTTTTGTCTGCATACTTTTGAATATTCTACAAATATTTTATCGTTTATAAATTATACAAGTTTTGTTTCTTCCTTTCTAAATTTTATGTTTTATTTTATTTTGTTACCTTATTATACTGGTTTTAACCTCCAGTAAAGAAATGGAGATAGTAAACATTCCAATCTTGAATGCAACATTGGATAGTGGGAAGGGGATTAAGTATTTAACCATCACAGATGACATTAGCTATAAGTTTTTGGAGATACTTTTTATAAATTAAAAATGCTTCCACTTGGTTTTAGCTTGTTGAAAGTTTTTTACTCAGCAATATTTTTCAAATATTACTTTAATCTGGTTAATTATAGTGAATAGTTTTCAATTCATATTAAACCAAACTGACATTCCTAAAATATACTACACTTAGAATCATGATGTATTATCCTTTTTATATATCACTACATTCTATTTTCTAATAATATATTTAGGAACTTTGTATCTTTGTTTTTGAAAAGCATTGCCCTGAAATTGTTTTGAAGTCTTAAAAGACACAGCAGTAGCAAAGAGCATACCTACTAAGCAAATTTTGATTTCTAACACCATTCTCCCAAAAGGGATTATGGGTAGGGAATATACAAGATGAGGCTGGTACATCATATACTGCCAGAAAATAAGAAAATGTTACACACACAACGCGCGTGCATGGGAATATGTCAAAGGGACATAAAAGTCAACTAAACAGTTCTCAATGGCCAAAGCTGTAAAAATTTGAGCAACAAAATAAATAAAATAGCATTGGATATATCTCAAAATATAAAACAAATAATCTTGACTTTGTACATAAGAAAAAGATTGAATGAACACATCACCAGGGAGAACAAATAAATCTATACAGAGGAATTCCAAATAACATATGTAAATACTTCTACCTCAAAAAGGTGGAACATAACTTTCCATTCCTTATGTGTTGGCTGTGCATGGTGACTTTCTTCTAAAGAGTATAAAGTGGAAAGGCAGAAAAAAAATAACCTTACAATGGAGAAAATTGACAAATACTATCTTACCCGAATAAGCATAACATCATAATAGATAAATCATATTGGTAGCAAGTACACTAATTTGTAGTGAAAGTGGCAGCTTCTTTCTCCAAATCCATAAACCTAGTCTAGAAACAAAGAAAACATCAGAAAAATCTAAACTGAGAGGAATTTTACAAAATACCTGGCCAGTATTTCTAAAAACTGTCAAAGTTATCAAAAATAAGAGTAAGAAACTGTGACACAGAGAAGTATAAAAAACATAATGACTAAACATAATACTGTGTCCTAGTTGAGATCAAAAAATACATTAAGTAGAAACTGGGGAAATCCAAATATGGATTTGGATAATACATCAATTTGGTTTTGCCAATTTTGAGAAATGAACTATAGTAATGTAAGTTAATAGTAGGGAAAGCTTAGAGTGAGATATATGTGAATTCTCTAAAACTAGAAACGTTTATTAAAAAATAAAACAACTATTTGGAACCATACCATTTTTACTTAACACATGTTGGAGAATTCAGTATATCACTATACATACATATACATGAAAAATATATTATGTATATATGTATATATATATATACACACACTTTATACATATTTATTTCTCTTTTATTATAATTTCCTTATCATTTACTTAAAACATGTTGGAGAATTCAGCATATCACTATATATACATATACATGCAAAACATATTATGTATATATGTGTATATATATATATACACACACACACTTTATATGTATTTATTTCTCTTTTATTATCATTTCCTAATTTATGGACATGGGATATTTTTAATTATTTTCTTCCTCTCAATACTGCTTCAAAAATCCTTATCCCTATATCTGTGTGTACATACATGGTGAACGTATATCTGTGAGTGATGATAGAAGTGTTTTGGATTTTATGCCTTACCAAAAAACTATCCCTATTTTATACAAAGAAAAATAAATCTCATACTGAAATTCTAGTTATTTAGCGATTTCATTGTTTTTACATTGAACTCATTGCTCTGTCTATAAATTATTCTCAAAAGTGAAACAGGGAAGGAAGTCATTTTTTTTTCTTGTTGACTATTTAGTTCTTGGAAAAATCCCTGTTGAATAAAACACCTTTTCATCACAGTTGATTTGAAAAGTCATCTTTACAATATATTAAATTGCAATATTTTTATTTACTCTAAATTTTGTCTTTGAACTTCATCTGCTCTGCTTTAGCAAGGAAATGAGTGTGCAATTAGTTTTAGAAAACAAGTGAGATTGATAAAAAATAGTCAATGATATTGATATTTTTTGAGATACTTAAATAAAATATGCTAAAATAGTGACAAAATCTTAGAGAAAATGACTTTTAAAGGAGAGCACTTCGTGTCAACAGCATTAGCAGACTAAATAATAGGCACTTAAGCCTCTTAATTTTAATAGCATTGACCTCTTTGTAAAGAGGTCTTCCTCCTACAGATTGGTTCTTTTGAATTACAGTGTATCCCATTTGCCCTCACAAAAGGTTTATGTTTAGTAACACAAGAAGCCAAAACCTAGCATGTATATATAAAATTCCTAAGAATTTACATATACATACATATATAAAAATTCAACCTAAAATACATGCTCTTTTCAAGAACATAAACTATCTTCATGTTTAATACTTACTTGAACTAGTGAATAACAGTAATTAGCCTCTTTTCATAAATCATAATTTTAGTTTTATTTTTTAATTTTTAACATCCAGAAGTTGAGACTAAAACAATCTTGTGACTATGATTAATATTATTTTTCTTTTGGGGTGAAGAAATATCTGCCACTATCGTTTAAAGTATCTCAAAAATAAAACCTATTTAATTTCTTATGCTAGAATTTATCTACCCTTCCTTTATTTTAACAATTCTTCCAAATTTATTTTAAGAAAATGAAAGATGACAAAACTGATACTTATAGATTTGCTTAAAGTGCTATATTCACTATGTTTAGTTATTTCATCCATCAATGCTGGGAAATAATAAATAAGAAAATATTTCTAAATGTTTTTTCAAGTGAAGCATAGCAGATTAGCTGCATGGCTGTTAGACACATAGGCCAAATTCCTATGGATACAATAATATTACATAGGAATATGCTGCATTATATATTTATCATCTTTATGGCTGGGTCATTCAGTGCACTCTATGACTTTATAAAGTTAAAAGATAGAACTAATGAATAAGTATTTTCATATAGTATTATTTTGAGTGTATCTCTATAATGAGCCAAATCTTTCTAGATTTATAAACAAAATGCTTTTTCTTCACAAGATAGGGAGAGAGAGCAAATATATATCACAAAAATACACCAAATACTAATTTAAGTTGGATTGTTCACAGAGCATCTTTTCTGAATAGTACTAAATTAAGATAATAGTTGAAAAAACACATTTTCTCATATAATACTAGGCTCATTTAGAAGCATAGTATATAGAAGCATAGTATAGTATAGAATAATATCGCATTTAAAAACAAAGGAGTAAATGTTCAGTTTATAAAAATACACTTAAAAATCAACTGCCTGAACTCAGATATGTTTTCTAGGATCATTGCATTAAAGTTTCATCGCATTTAAATCAAAGTTAAATCTTAGCTTTTGACTGATATTTAAGTCAGTGATATGTTTTCTTGAATTTTTGTCACACATTACTCCCTCCATTCCTCATTCTTTATTTATGATAAAAATTCATCTGCATATAAAAAATTAGATGAAATCAAGGAATATCGAAAAGGCCTATCATAGAGTCTTTTCTGAGAAAATAATCTAGTAGTATTTGATCGGGATTGGCTAAGGTCTGCATTTCCGAGACCAAGTATTTGTTGCACTTTCTGCCCCTCAGATGAAATTATCCATGACTTCCCAAGCTATACAAATCTCAAGTTCTATTCAGTCACCGAACCAAATCGAAACTGGTTAATCCTGGTTGACTTGTGATAGTGGCTCATCTTAATTAAATAGCAAAGTAAGTAAGCATTTTCTTGAACTAAAACAAAGATTCTCTCGATCGACTTAAATAAATTGATTAATCATTAAGAAATAAATAAAAGTAACTGCCACTGAATCTTGACAATAGTCAATTTTCTAAGAATAGCCACAGGCGATACTGACATGTAATAATTCTAAAGCCTACCAGGAAATTTTGACAAGTCCTATACATTAAATGCAGAGAATATCTTGATAATGGTCCAAATTTTCTCCTTGGAAGAGATTCTCTAGTTAATTTTTTTCTGAGTTCTTTATTTTTTCTCTGGAAGAAATTTTATCCTTTTTTTTTTTTTCTTACATTGAATATATCTAAGGCAGACATTGGAGAATAAGCGTTTCTTGGGGACTAAGCAACATTTTAAGTCTGTTTCCACCTATAGGTTTGGGATCTCAGAGATCTTCATATTTAAAAGAGTTACAGTCTTCTTACTTCATGGGTATAATCTGTTTGACAGGATAATCTTCAAAATCTATAAGATGCTTATCTATTGGATTCCAGTCATAGCTTAGAACAATAACTATACATACAATTCCTTTTTAGACTTCATTTTCATAATTGCTACATTTCTTACTTTTTGTCCTATACTTATTTCAATATAATTATACTTATTTCATGTAAGTCTTTGATGGGTGAGCAACATATTTGAGATCATTTTTCAGAGCCAGAATTCCAAATGAAAGAAATTACTTGCACCAACTTCACCCATTCGGTGGTCTTAAAATGTCTTTGGCACTCAAAAACATTGAAAAATTTTATCTTTTACTGTTTGTAATTGAGAAGCTGTTCCCTTTTCTAGTATTCCCTGGAATTGTGTTTCTCTCCATTATTCTTCATAAATTCTAGTGAACTGGCCATGTCTTGAATTTATCTATCATATGATTATACAGGGAATACCAATAAATCCTTGCTAATAACTTTATTTTCTAAACTTTTAATCAAGAATTTTTTAAATTTGTCATGTACATGAACAGCCTTTCAAGTGATCGTAGGCTATAGTTTTACCAACTATCTTGGTCATTGCAGAATATCAACCACTATTCAGACTTCTATACCAGATGCTTCACCATTTACTACTCACTGGATAAACCATGCCACTACATATTTCGGTGTTTGTGTCTATTTTTCGTTTTCTGTTTTCTGTTGTTATGAAAGCATCTTACTCTTGGTACCAAATTCTAAATCAATCACACTAGCCAAGATTAGGCTGCAATATAATTAACAACTCCAAATAATACTGGCTTCACATAATAGTTTATTCTGCTACAAATGGAAGAGTTATCTGCTTATTATGCCTGCTCAGCTCGACCTTGTACACAACTAATTCAATTTCCAAGGTAGTATAAAGATTAAATGGCAAATCTCCCACTGGCTTTCAAAGCTCTTGCATAGCCTAGAAACACATCACTTTCACTCAAAACACCCTAGCCAAAGAAAGGTCATAGGGACATAGCTAATTTAAAAGTGTGAGGATTGTACTATCCTATGCATAGAAAGGAAAAAAAAAAAACAAACAGAAAATTTTGGTGAATATGAAATCCTTGCTAAAAGTTTTAATGCTCTTTAATGTCTTTTTATGTGAATCTTTTATGTTTATGTGTGTATATATATTTAGTTTAGTTCTTCTTATTTTTTTGATCCTTAAAGAAAGCAAAATTTTTAGAAAGAGCATAGCAATTATTGATTTGGAGCCATTGGCAATTTTCCAAAACTTTTCTAATAATATTAATCATGTTTGGATACCTAATAAAGTTATAGACCTCTAGGTTTCTGCAAAATAGATTCTGAATTGGCAGGCCTGAGATGGACAGCCAATACTTCATCAAATATACCAGACAATAGTCATGATTAGGTAACTTTGAGAAATATTTCTCGGCAACAGAATAAGAGTGAAAATAATTAATCTCCTAAAAAAGATTCTACAATTTTATTTTGTATCTTAACTTATTGATATTTCTAGAATAATTTTTATAATTTTATTTTAAATTATTAGGCTTTATATTTTGAGTAGTTCTAAGTTTACAGAAAAATTGAGCAGAAATTACAGAGTTCGAGTTTGAAGGAATTTGTCCTAAATAGCATGGACCAGAATCTTCCCATATTTGCAAAAATTAAAGTGAAATTTTGACATTTTATAAATACAGATGTGGGTGTTTTTATATAGGATAATCTAAAATTTTATTAATTTAAGTAATACTAGAACAAATAAAAATATTTAATTTGCAGATTCTTTTCTAATTTCTAAATCTGATTATCAATTTGAATAATTTTATCTCACTTTGAATTATTTTAATAATCTTTATATTTTCAAATGATACTGTATATACATAAAAATAGCAAAGTTAGTACAGAAAGTTGCCATATACCCTCCACTAAGTTTCTCTTATTGGTAATATTTTATGTTGTAATGGTATATTTGTCAAAGCTATGCAATTATAAAATAAACATTGATATACTACGATTAATTAAACTGTTATTTTTATATAACTGGTTTTCCAGTTATTTCTTCCCTGTGTTCCATGATGTAGTCCAGGTTACCACATTGAATTTCTTTGTCTTGATTCCTTGGCCTCCTCTGTTTTATGATGGTATCTCAGTTTTTCCTTGTTTTTCATAACCTTGATATTTTCAAGGAGTATTAGTTAGGTGTTTTGTAGATTGTCTCTCAATTTGAATTTGTCTGATATTTTTCCTTTGATTAGACTTGGGTTGTGGATTTTTGGAAAGAATGGCACAGAGGTGATGTGTTTCTCATTACATTATTTCTTGGGTTACATGACATCCACATGGTACCACTGGTGATGTTAAACATCATCATTTGGTTAAGGCAGTATTTAACAGGTTTCTCTACTGTGAATGAAATTACTGTTTTACTTTTATATATTGTTTTAAAGTGAGTTACTTAGTTTACCTCCCCTCACAAACATACACACAAACATACACCTTACGAGTTAATTTAGTTCTACCTCCTGAAGGGGGATTCACTAGATATATTATTGAAATTCTCTAAGAAAGATATGTGGTGTCTTCTTCTACATATATTTATTTATTCAATAACATTTACATTAGTATAGACACGTGTGTGTTTATTTTATCCATTGGGTTATAACCCAATAAGCATTATATTTTTTGCTAATTTTTTTGTTCAGCTTTGGTCTTTGGGAACACTTTTATGTTGCCTCCTTTGTCCCTTTTCTATATGATCCTGAAGGTTCGTCTTATATTTTTCCCTGGTCCAGTCATAGGATGTGCCATTTTTCCCAAGTTGCTTTAGTTCTTTTTTATTGGAGAACGTAATTTAGAAAACAAAGTCTGGGCACTGGTGTGCTTGTTGCTACTGAAGTTCATTGCTCTTAGACCTCTTGGTTGTCAGAGATTATGGAAACTAATCAATATATACACATATCTATAATTGTTTCAGAGTCTATCCATCTACATATGCATATTAAGCTAAATATAAATTCATTATTGGTCTCTGACCCTAATCAAGTGCCATAAGGTTTATTCTGGCCTTCCTTTTTTGCCTATATTCATAACTTTACTTTTTGAAAGGGAGAAACCTGGCTCCCAATATCTATTATCCACTTACTTATTTGTTCAACCCTTATATACATGTACAATGGTTTTGGAATTGTTAGTACATACTTCTATAAAAAATAAAACTTACTAAGTGGAGTACAGTGTTTATGTGCAGAGCCTTTTGTCTTTCTCTTCATAGTTTCCAGTCAAAACACCAAAGTTACATAGGTAAGCTCCTTTTTGTAATTTTTTTCTTTGTTTGTTTATTCTCATCCCCTTCGGTATGGTCATATCGGACATCTATAGTATGGTTAGGTTTATTTGTAATCCTCTGTACACCACCCTAGTATTCCTCTAATCCTGGTTGATTTCTTTCAATTATATTTTAACTTTTTAAATTCTAACTTAATGACTTTGAGGTATATAAGCATATGCTAATTTAAAACATGTATTTACTCAATCATTCATTCAAAAACATTGATATCTTAGAACTTAAATTATAGTAAGAAGACATAAGATAGCAATGAAAAAAATGACATGACAAGGAATGTCTATTCTGAGGAGAAAATAAAAATATAGCAGTATGTAGACAGAGTGACCGGTCAGAAATGCTTTCTGATAGGTTTATCAAGGAAATTGTTTCTAATAAGATAAAACTTTATTGGGGTTTAAGGAAGTGATGGTGTGGACAATGTAGATTTCATCTAGAAATGTTTTCTATATAGAGTGATCAGTAAATGAATGACTCAAAGTGTAGCCAGATAATAGGCTTATTCTAGAAATAGAAAGGAGGCCAGGGCATATATGACAGTATAAACCTTGGAGGAAAAGGAACAGCTGTGAAGTCAGGGTATTAGCAGTATGATTACATCTTGTGGGTGCTAGGGTAAAGCATTATAAGAGCTTTGAATTTTTTTAAAAATTAAATAGGGCCCTTGAATTTTTTTGTTTTATTTATTTTTTAGTAGAAAGAGTATTGGCGTAAAAGCCAAGTGAAGACTGTACTTCAAAGAGAAATGAGGTATCAACTTTGTACGCTGCTGCTGCTGGTAGGACCACTAAGATGTGGGCTAAGATTTGAGAAAAGCAATGTCAATAAAGTGGTGAGATAAGACCTTAATAAATTAAGTTGAAGGGATGCTGCAAAAATCAGAGTGGAGACTGAAAACATGTTGTCTTTTCAAAAGTTTTTGCTCTAATATGGAATAGAAAAATAGAGTGGTCTCAGGAGGGGGATGTGAGCACACAGACATATTTATTTTATGACACTTATTTTCTATGGTGACAGAAATAATTTAGTAGAGAGTAAAAAATTTTGGTTCATGGAAGAGAGAAAATAGCTTCAAGAGTGTGTAAGCAGGAAAAGATAGAATCATGGAGAAACTACTCCATGTACAAATGGAGTAGTTTACCTTAATTTGATTAAAAAAAAAAAAAGGACCAAAGGGTAAGAAGTGTGAATGAATACAGGTGAATAGTTGTTGATATGGTGAAGTTGGAGTGAGTGAGAGAAGAATGTAGAATGCAGAAGAATGTCATATCAGTAAAATAAAATGTATCAGTTGATGCTCATGAGAAGAGACATGGAATGGAGCTGGAAGGTTGAAGAAAAAGAGGATGAATGGCAGAGTCATCAATCATCAGTGGCAGTGGCTAGTGAGTTAACAAGGGAACCATAGTTTTTTATGAGCACTAAGAACCTGCTCTATGCTTGTGGTCATGATTTAACTTTAAACAAATCAGCATAAGAGTTGTGATTTTCTCTAGCCATACTCAACTTCTTGGCTGCTGGTATGTGTGCAGAGTTCAAAATTTAAATAAGTTCATGTTTACTGGCAGATGTGACAAGGAGAAGGAGGTATAAGCAATCAATAGTATATGTAAGGTGCTGGTTTTTGCTAAAATATATTTAAAAAAAAAAACAATGAAATGTAGGTAGAAGTAAGACTATCTGTGGATGAAAATAAAAATAAAATGTTATTAAATCAGGCAATCAGAAGTCCCAAAAGCATGGGGAAAATATTGCAGTTGGACAACTAAGCAAAATGGGTTGGAATTTTAAGGCGTTGTGGTCAAGCACTAAATTTAAGACCATAGAAAGATAGCAATCCTAGGATATGACCCTTGAAGTTCTGACTGAGATGGGGTGGAAAATAAAATAATTTGAGGTGGAAAAGTTAAACTTTAAATAGAATGTTTTATATCAATATTAAATCACCAAGAATTGTGACAAGTAGTGATGGAGAAAAATGAGTTTCTAAAATCTTTAAGGAGTGCGAGAGAGTGAACTAGGTGTTTGTTATATAGGATTACAAAAGAATGAGTAATAAAACTATAGTTGAATATTGAGGTGATGAAGTGTTTGTGTTCTGTTGTTTTGCTTTGTTTTATTTTTAGTTGGTTTGTTTGTTGGAGAGGAGTACGGAGGAGAAAGGGATAATTTTGCAGTAGAAACGGAAATAGCAAAAAATCCAATTATCCTGTTTCAGAAGCCAGGGTGCTTGAAGTGTGGGAGGAAAATAGCATGGGGGTACTGCAGAGGAAAGGATATCCTCACAGATTGGGCAGATTTCAGTTAAAGACATAAGGTTAAATCAAGTCCGCTTCTAATTTTATAATTCATGGGAAAAGAATACAGTTGGAAGCTTTCATATCATATGTGTAACTATTTTTGTTTATATCAAGTTCACAACCTATTAATAAATTGTATTCTACCTTATCTTTATAAATACATTTTAATTATGATAAATTGTGTAAAATGTATTAAAAGACCCAAAAGTTTATAAAATATCAAAGATGATGGAGCATAATTATTCTCTGTGTATCTATTCTGTTGATGGAACAGATATATTTCCATGAGTGATAAAAAGAAGATATTCATTATTATTGCATTGTTATACCTTTATTTTATTAAATTTATTTTCCTCATTCTAGGAAGTTATTACTTATGCTGTTCTAATTAAGGTTTTCACATAAGTTCTATGACTAAATTATGTCCCCTTATTCTTATATTGAAGCCCTCTAACCCCCAATGACTGTATTTGGAGATAGGGCTTTTAGGGGGTTACTAAGATTAAATGACATCAGAAAGGTAGCATCATAATTTGATATGATTGGTGGTCTTATTGGTAGAGGGAGAACTAGATCTCTACCTCTATGAGAATTCACTGAGAAAAGGCCAGGTGAGGACACAGTTGGAAGGTTGCTTGCCTACAAGCCAGATAAAGAGGTCTCACCAGAACCTGACTATGCTGGCATCCTGATCTTGAACTTCCAACTTCCAGAACTATGAGAAAATAAATTTCTGTCATGTAAGCCACCCAGTCTACAGTATTTATTATAGCTGTCTAAGCAGACTAAGATAATATAGTTTCATTGAAATGTAAATTGTAAGAACGTAAAACTTTAAAAACGTATTTCATATGTCTTTGAATTAACTTTTTCTAAAATATTCAAAATTAAAATTAAAGAAAAAACAAATGAGGAATCGAAATTATAAATCAAAATCATTTAATAAAAACAGATTTTTTAAAGATATTTTATTTCAAATGTATTGAATATATTTATAAAAAAACTTTCTAGCAAGTCGTAATTATATAATTGCAATAGTAAGAATCAGAATCCTGATTTACAGGTGTTTCATCGATGCACCACGTATAAATCTTATATGTAATATGAAATACTTAATACTGTGAAATAATTCTTATCTATGAATTATTGGAATTATTTACTAACTTGCTAATTTATTGATTTGCTAATTCGTGACTTTTATAACCATAACTGGAACAAGAATAGAATAGGAAAATGCATGTTTAGTACTGCTTGGAAATGAGACTTCTTTATGCAAGAATCTACCACATTCTGCTGAGTAGAGGATTTGAAAGTTAATTAATCTTTTTTCTTACACAAGCATTTCTGCTGTTCAAATTTTCCTTTCACTTCATATCAGCATCCATATTCAAGATTCCCAGAGGCACCATCCACCAAATTCCATAGCATTTAGATGGAGTTGCAATTTGTTGCTAAGCCATGGGGCAAGAAATATGAAGAAGACTTTCCCTGGAGTCTTATCCATGTTACTCAACAGAATTAATGTTTAGAATTATGGAACACAAAATGACAGTTGCTAGCTCCAGATATATCTCATGGTTCTTTCATAATTTTGTGTCCACATGAGCATGGGTTTGTGAGATGTGTGTTTTTCCAAAGCAGTGCTTCTGATGTGAAGGGCCATTTTTATTTCTCAATGGGAGAGGACAGACTTTAAAATATAGGATGACTTCAGTGGACTATTTCCAACTCAACCAACATATATGCGAAGTTTTGGGAATGGTGATGTTAACAGGAAACCAGAGTGCACCTAATGGCTGCTTGCAGTTCCTCTTTATTGGTTTATGGAACAGAGAAAGGATCTGGGAGCAGGTACAAATGGGGACTCTCCTTGTACACTATGAGAATGGAAGTGTGAAGACTAGAGGAAGATCATTGCTCAGAATATTCAGAATTCCATGGATTGTTTAATTTTCATTTGATGACTGTGTTTGCACTCTCTCTTAAACAGTTCAACTAATTTTTATTTTACATTTCATTATACTACTTTACACTTCTAGAACAATGATAAATGCCTATTTTCCATATTGTGTACTAATTTCTAAAAGAATAATGCTAATATAGCATTGAGCACTATACTTCTGCTTAACTAGTTTGATGATGATAATGATAATGATGATGATGATGTTGATGGCAAGGACAACCAGGAGGACGATGATGACTATGTGGTTGTTGCAATTATTATTGGTGCTGCTGTTGCTGTTGCTATTCTGGCCTATGTAGATTGCTTCTCTAGACTTCAGTCAGTTATCCTTCCTAAGAGAATCACATATTTGTTCTTCTATGTAAGGGATGTGTAAGGGAAGCTGACTCTACCCAAACTGAAGGGAAGATATTTTAGTGTACAGTTTGGAGTTCTTGAAGGTGATGCCTTATTGGACATAAATAACAATGCATCTTGCTCTAGCAGCTGTCAGGAATCTTGGTACCATGATAAAAGCCAGACTACCAGTAAGGAGGGCAGGACATAAAAAAACAAAAATGGAGTCTGAGCATTAATTGCACCATGCAATTAATCTGCATATCGAAGCTTCTAGTTATATGAGATAATAAATTTCCATAATTTGTGCTGGTTTCTCTTTTACGTGCATGTAAAAACATGTTAACTGATAAACATATGAAATGAATATCTATCTATTAGAAAATAACATATCATTTTTTCATAGGGTAAAACTGGCCTAGAAATGTCTAGATTTTTACCTGATCTTTTTCTGTTGTTATTAACAGCTATGTTGGCCGTTATAAATGATTCCCAATTTAGATAAAATCAATAGTATATGCTCCTTAGAATATGAAAAACTTTGAGTAAAACCATAGTGTTTTGGAAACTTTTATTTAGAGAAAAAAATGGTAATATTTTAAAGTTCTTCTAATGGTTAATTCTCTTTGAGATCAAAATACTTTCTTCTTTCCCATTTCAAAATTTATTAAAGTTTTTGATGTGCAAATTCTCTGTTAAAAAAATTTAAAAAGGAGTGTGTGTATATATATATATATATATATATATATATATAATCCTTCGAGGGTTTTAAAAACTAATTTTTAAAATGTATTAAAGTAATTATGAAACTTATATTTTACTTTTAAGTTTATTTAAGATTATATGAGCAGTTAAGTTTAAATATAGGATATGTATGTCTTCAGTTGAAAGAGAACATATATTTACTGTTGTTCAATTAGAAAAAAAACAATTAACACCTAACTAATGATAAGCTACATTGTTTTCTTTATTTTCAGATTTTTAATATAAGGCATGCCCATAAGGACTACCTACTGAGAACCATAAAATTATTTTGAAAAATCTGCTAAGAATTGATTGAAATGTGACTTGACCTGGGGAATTTCATCCAGCCATAAATAAACAAAAGAAAGAAATATATATTTACTTGTTTTCAAGTCTGAAAATTAAGCTTTGATCTATAATTAAATGAATGTTCTCTGAGAACAACTTCTCTTAACTCTAGGTATTATTTCTGAGAAATAGATTCAGTAGCATCAAGGCTCATTGTTTTTATAATAATAGAAGCAACAATAGTTTTCATTACTCTCGTTGAATACATTTTTATCAAGTGTCACTTGCACCTGGATTCTAGAGGGAATTTGAATTATTTGTGCATATTTGTAATTTAGAGTTACATCAAAATATCAATCCTTTTATTCTTAATTGAATTTGAATACAATAAAGTCAGACCAATAGAAATAGCATGAGATCAGGAAGGAAAATGGAAGTAATTGGCACTTTGCATACTGCAAGCTGCTCTCAGTAAAATGGGCTAAGGAAGATAGTACAATTACAGGATGGTGCCAAATATGTAAATTCATTAATTCAGTCACTCATTCATTTATTCAGCTATTCATTTGTTCATTTATTCAGCACTTATGTGAGCATCTACTATGTATTGGGTATTATGCTGGCTATCATATATGTGATGATGAGGAAATAAAAAACAGCACTCTCATGAAGATTATGGCATTAAGAGTGTCCAAAATTTAGCAAAAATTCTACAACTCATGTGAAATGTACAAGTGTTATAAGTTCTATGAAAGAGAGCTATATTACACTTTGAGTACATAGTGCAGTGTATTTAACCTTGTAGGAAGAATAAGGAATCTGAAAAATTAAATTATTAATTCCTAATATTATATATAGTGATGATCACATATCAGAAATTCTTCTAGTTTTAGCATGAATTATCTTATTTAGTTTTTACTATGACTATATGAATTACATACTTTTATTATAGCCCTTTTACCTATGAAGACCTGAGGCTCAAACTTGCTGAAGTTTGCTCAACTGGGAAATGATAGAGCCAGGAATAAAATACTTGTAGTCTGGTGCCAGAGCCTGTAATTTTAACTACTATAATACAGTCTCCCACTGAGAACCTAACTATAATGTCAAGAGGAAGAGTTTATCAGACAAGCCTCATCATGTTAATTAAGCAATAGTCATCAAGGTAACAGTAAAAATAGTTTAGGATAGAAGAATAATTATAATAATTATAACTCAAATATGCAGCAACCTTATCAATTAGGAAAGGCAGAGCAAAGTAAAAAGAAAAAATGTATAACTTGCATAGGTATCCACACAAACTCAATTCACAGAATGAAGATGAATCAGATAATAGAAATAATCCTACTCTATCAGAGAATACTATACATCTACTCCTAACCTTGCTACTTAAAGTTGAAAGACCTTACGTGGGTCATTTGTCTTCAAACTTCAGTTTTTCTAACTGTGTAATAGGAATTAAACCACCTTTCCTTGAGTCAAAGATACAGTCTTTTCTCCACAGAATTCTGAAATTGAATCTATTTTGAAGTTAACACATGCACATATATTTGCTTCTGTTTTGTGAAGATCTATCATTAAATCAATGTTAAATTTTAAAAAGCAATGTTTTCATTCATTTATTCAACAAATATTTATAAAGGCCTATTAAAGATACTGAACAAATGCAGTGAGCACGATGAAGAAAAGCACAATATTAGAACTTACTCTCTAGAGCAGGTAACAAAATTAAAAATCCAACTTACATATAAATGCGATTTAAAATAATAATTAACTATGGAACTTACAGAAGCCATTATCAAATGGGTAAGTCTAGTGTCAGTGAAAATGAAACACCTTTTTCTCAAATATAACAATGGAAAATGTGCCTTAATGGAGGAATATAGAAATATTCTTAATGGAAATATAAACCATGGAGTCAATATTTAAGTCTTCACTTTTTGAAAGCCATGCACTAAAGAAAAATTGTACATTTTTAAATTCCTATATTTTACACTAATTTTTGATAAATATCATACTTACGTTACAAATATAAAACAAACTACTGAACTGTAGTGGAACTTCTACAAAAGGAAAATTAATTGATTATACATCTTATTATAAAGTTTGCTTTCTCCTTAAGCAAAACAACTCCAGTATCTTTTGTGTAAACTCGCTTTTTTCCAATCATTGAATTTAAGATACATAGTAACCCTTCTAGTATTTATTTTTTTCTTTACTGAAAATTCATCAGCTCATGTTACCAAAGGGATCAAAATTTATTACCAAAATTTATTATCAATCAAACATCCAGCATTTCAGTAATCTTTAACATGCACAACAGTTTCCAGTAATCATACAATTATTACAATAAATGTTTTCCAATTTCGCTTTGCTTCTCAAATTTCCCTTCATTTCAGAATTCCTTGCCTTTCTTTTCATTCAAAAAGTCAGCCATTCTTCAGGTGTCAGCATAAATCTTAACTGTTAGAAGTCTTCCCTGACTACCTAATTTAAATATAAATTCATGCAGATTTTTCCCTTTTCTAGTACCCTAATGTTTTCTTTAATCTATCAATCACATTATGTAAGTGTTGCTTATTTGAATCTTCAACTGTTTAGTATACACTATCCCTACCAATTGTAGGCTCATTCTCTCAGTAACCATGTGTGTTTTTAGTTCATCCTTCTCTACCTACTCTCTAGCACAGTGCCTTGTACAGAGTATGAAAGATGTTTTCTTAAATGAAGGAACACTGGGTATTATAGTCCATGATAATGGAGAAAATCCTATCCTTTATTGTTACTTTCTCTTGCATAGGAAATATTTCATAATTGTTTATTTAACTTTCCTAAGTTCCAATATATAACCTTACTTGTGCCATTGCTGAGTTCTTGCAATTGCAAAAGACAAGGATGCCCATGTTTGACAGAAATAATACGTTATGACTCTATTTCCTTCAACAGGCTCATGGTGCAAATATGGAACACAATAAAGAATGAAGACCAATTTTTATCTTCCTAATTTACAATTTTCCTGTCTTTGTGGATTAATTTTAGAGCCTAAAATTTAGATGTCTACTGAGATTTTTTTTCTTCTGATTTTACTTTATCTAATTATATGGGCTCAAGAGACTTCATTGTGCTTAATAAATTTTGGTGGTCAAATTTCTAGTCTTTTCAGTTTCCCTAAGTAGGTCTTTAAGGGAATAAGCTGAAAAGGCATCAGATAATTTTTTTTTCCTTGTTTCAATCTATCCTTCTATGTCTACAAAGAAGATTCAGTAAATATTAGACCAAATAACATGAGGGTTGGCCAAGGACATTACACATAATATCTGATGAACTCACATACAACTTAATGATTACTATTTTATTGTATCTGAGCTTGGATTATCACCTATCCCTACCCTCATCCATCTTCTGACAACTCTCTCCAATCCCCACCAAAAAAGGCCAATAACAAGGGAACTGGAGTTAGAGAACTGGGAAGTGTGGTGTATAGAAGAAATATTTTTGGATTCAAAGATATTTTTTGAACTGGTAACTATTCAGATACACTGGGACTTGATCTCACTAAAGACACTGCAAAGAACACTCTAGATCAGAATAGAATGCACTAGAACAGAACAAAATGAATGGAACGGAATGGAATGAAAAGGAATGGAACAGAATGGAACAGAATGAATGGAGTGGTCACACAGAACACCTGAGAAGTTTCTGTCTGAAATATGGAAGATAGGAGTTTTATATTTATTATGTCCTGTCAATATTGGCTAAGTGTGGGTGAGACTGTGCACATGTTGAGCAGGTTTGGCAGGCACCCCATGCACTCAAGTACAGAAGCCTGAAGAACAAAAGCAAGATCAAGTTAAGTTGTTATAAGGCTATCACTTATGGATGCCACAAAAATAGAGAAAGAAGGTCAGTAAGAAATTGTGTAATATGTAGTGTAGGATGTTGGGGGAGCTTTGTGAGTGCAAATATAATATGATTGAATTATGGCTTATTGTTAAGATATAAGAAAGACAATTAAAAGAGACAAGACAAAAAATAAAAAGAACTTATGATACCATCAGTCAGATAAAAATCATCTATAACTGGGACATTCTACAGAACTGTCTGTTCAAAACTGTCAAAGTTGTGAAAAACAAAAACAAAACAAAACCTAGAAACTGTCACAGATCAGAGGGGACCAAGGAGAAATGATGACTAATGCAATGTGGTATCCTGGATTGACTCTTGAAACAGAAAGAGGATAGCTATAGAAAAACTGGTAAAATTTGAATAAAGTCTGTAGTTCATTTAATAGTAATGTACCAATGTTTCTTTCTTAGTTTCAACACTTATATCATTGTCATAAAAGAAGTGAACATTAGGGAAACTGAGTGAAAGGGATATGGAAACTCTTTGACTACCTTTACAATTGTTCCCTAAATCTAAAATTATTCTCGTCTCCATCTACTTGGACTGCTATACCAAAATAACGCAGACTGGTGACTTATAACAATTGGTTTGTTTCTCACAGCTGTGGAAGCTGAGAAGTCCAAAGTCAGAGTGCCCACATGGTCACATTCTGTGACTGGCAAGTTCCTACTTCCCAGTTCATAAATGGCTGTCTTCCAAATGTAACCTCACATTACTGAAGGGACAAGGAAGCTTTTATGGTCTCTTATGAGGACACTAATTACATTCATGAGGGCTCTGCCCTCATGACCTAATCACCTCCCAAAAGCTCCGTCTCCTAATACTGGTGCTTTGGCATTAGATTCCAACATAGGAATTTTGAGGGAATTCGAACATTCAGACCATAGCATTTCCAAGTAAAACTTCATCTAAAAATCAGATAAATATGACATCTTTCATGCAGTATCTCATTTACAAGTATTTACAGTTGACCCTTCCATAATGCAGGATTTAGGGAGCCCACTTCCACTCAATCGAAAATCCTTATGTAGCTTTTGCCTCCTCCAAAACTTAAGTTGCCTTTTGGTATCTGTGGGGAATTTGTTCCAGGACCCCTCGCAGATACCAAAATCCACAGATAGTCAAGTTCTCTATATAAGGTGGTGTAGATTAATACATACAGTTTAGCTGTCGCTCCACATCTGCAAACTCCCAACCGCAGATTAAAAAGAGTGCAGGTATTTAATTAAAAAAACTGACCTACATGTAGTCCCATGCAGTTCAAACTCAGGTTGTTCAACTGTCAATTGCACATAAAATATGTTGCAGATGTTTACCTATTGTTATTCTGCTGTAAATATTAGATTCATTGTATGCACACACATTTATATACATACACTCATATGTGTGTGTATATATTTCCTACTGAAACGTGTTTAGAAATTTTCAAGTGATAAAGAATTGCTACAAATTAACAATAAACTTTTAGGAAAATTAAAAGGGAAAAGACTTAAATTTAAAATGGTTTCTTTGGCATGATTAAATTTATTCATATCTTTTATATTTAGATTAGCCTCCCTTTCAATAAAATAAATATTTCAATAAAATAAAAATTTGGAGTTTGGACCACAGGGGAGTTCTAATTTTGTTTTAATAGGCTTTATATGTTTATCCTAAAAATCTCAGGTGTTTCTAGAGGGAACGCCTGGATCTTGAGCAAGATCATCACCTCAGTCAACTGAATCATCACAGTTGACACCCGAGAGTATGCTGGCTGTGTCAGACACTCTTTCTAGGAGACTCATGTGTACTAACTCATTTAACCTCGTAAGAACCACGTGATGCAGTTACATTATCATCCCTGTGACCAATGAGGAAGCTGAAGAATAAAAATATGCCTGATGTCACATAGCTAATAAGTGGTGAGTCCAGGATTTGAAGCAAACCAATTTAGATTCCTAATCCAGTTATTAACCAATACTTTATCCATGAAAGGAGATTGCTACATCCACAGTGAACAAAGTCAATTCTCTTTCAGTAGCAACTAAATTATTCCTAGAAAAATCTGAATATATCTTTGAGTGTTTAGGCATTTTGAAAGTATTTAAAACCTAAGAAAACATTCAACTTGGAAGCGTGGATAATCATAGAAGCCACTGACATGATTTAAAAACCTTAGTAATATTGAAGGACACAATTGCTTTCCTTTACTTGTTACTGTCATTAGATATTTGGCATTTTGGAACATGGTCCTATGGAGATTACTCTTTAAAAAGAGAAATTTAGCTCAGATGAACCAAATAATTAGTTCACTAACATAAATACCCTGTTAATACATTTTAAAATATTAAAGGGATCATAGATACATAGAGGGTTAATCAGAAAAAACACAAGGTTTATTTCCTGAGGTGACAAACAATAGGGACTCTGCCTATGTGAGAGCATAGAAGCAACAGTTGCAAATGCCCTTTAAAATCACACAAGCAAATAGGATTGCTACCTTTGGAAACAGTAACAAAACAAAAGTGTTTCTTCTGAAACACCTGCACAATTAGGGCAGAATAATAATATTTCTCAAAACAATTCAGGAGGGATGTATTGTTATTCCCGCATTAATTTTCTCTTCGAAATAATACAAAGTTTAAAATTAATCCTAGAAAAAAAATATTGAAAATTCCTCTCTAAAAGGTGATAAGAATACAGCAATAGAATACAGACTATCTTAAATTCTGCCAAGCCAGTCTGGTTTCTTAATAGTTAAATTTACATCACCTCGCAACATCAATAGATAATTTAAAATATAATTATGAGTTTGGTGCATATTTTTCATGCCAATTGATGTGAGAAATATATCTGATCAGGTAACTTTTCTGATTATGTACTTCTTATGATAAAAGAGCCAAATCAGAATTCTCCTCATATCGGTAAGGTAGGGCCATTAATGCATCATCCCTTTTGCAAAATTATCTTGGTAGTTAGTGATCATTTACTCTTCCATATGATTTGGTAGTGGGAGCGAGTCAAGTCTCAGGAAAAATCCTGTTGAGCAGTTAATAGAATTGCATTTAATTTATAGTTATTTTGGGGGAAGAATTGATATCTTTATAATACTTAGTCTTACTTTATATAAAATTATGTTTTCTCTCCATGTATTTATAACTTTTTAATTGATCTTCAATATTGTTTGATCATTTTCTTTATAAAGGGTTTGAAATATATTACATTTATTTCCATATTCTTTGCATTTTATGTTGAAACGTATATAATTTTCATGTACTTTATTTCAATTTCTAAATTTTAAAATTGTGTGGAAACTATCAAATTTTACATATTAATGTTTCATCTAATAATTTTGCTGAAATAATTATGTCTATTCTTTTTAGGCAGTGGTATCTGCCTCTTTTCTTATGAAAAGAGTTCCACTGTATGCTTTGATTTCAAACACTGAGCCAGGCTCCAAACACCCATCTCATATAGAAGAATTATTTTTGCCATTGCTCTTCAGAATCCAAACTTCCAGCCACATTCAGGAGATCAGAGAGTTCACCATCACTCATGGCTTAATGTTTCTTTTCAATTCAGTGCCAATGAATAATCTTATGTTTGAATTAGGATAAGATTTTGTTAATATTCTTTATTTATATGGCTTATATTTCTGTGTGTCTTATGAAGAAAAAGATTTTATGCACGAGTTTACAAAACTAAAGCAGAAATTCCGGTGAAACTTATTATCATTTAAACATCATTCAATAACTACCAGATCTTCCAAAGTTCCAAAATCTTTGGTATAATAGGCTAAATTTAGTATTATAATACAGTAGAAAGAGCTCTGGTTTAAATCTCAGCTTTATCACTAATTAGATATGTTACCTTACAAATTATAGTCTCTATCTTTAGTTACAAATAATTAATACCCTTTTGGCCTTCAGTTTCCTATCTATGAAATAAGAGTAGAAATGGTCTTACAGTTATTAAATATTCTATTTGATTGTTCTAAATACAAAATTTATTAACATTTATTCCTCTTTTAATGATGTTTTAGTTGAATATCCAGAAAAGCAAATTCACCCAAAGAGCAAGAAAAGCTTCACTTAGGTGATATCCTTAAAAATGTGCCCCTCACTCTGACCATCACTAATGTTTACACTGACCCTCTAGGCCATCAAGTGTGGCATCCTACAAAGCTATCTGAAAATAAGAATGAAGGCATTGTTTATGGTTTGCTTTATAAACAGAAGATAACAAGTCCATGAGAAATAGATAATTTGAGCATATTTTTAAATTGTTATTATTTTAAAAACATTTAATTATAAAACAATATCCAGGGATTATTCAAGGGTGATTCCTATTAATCTAAAATAAACAAACACAAGATGTGAATGAGAAATATTAAAAAAATTCATGCATTATGACAATTATGTAGTACTCTGTATTGATTCATATTTAAGTGGATTCTGAGAACTTGCTTATAAAAAATAAAATCATTTTTGAAATGAATTTAGAAATTAATGCATTTCATTTTGAAATAAATTTAGAAATCAAAATATAATATTAAGTACCAGTTAAGATATCAACAATTTTTTGATCCGATATGCTTGAGAAGTCATAAGAAAAATATTAAAAGGAAAAAATATATCTGTTATCAAAGTCCAAGAGAAAGAAAGATAATAGTTTTTTTTTTTTTCCTTTTTTTTGTAATTTACACCTCCAACATTAAGCTGAGAGGCACACTGCAGACACCTGCTTCGGTATAGTCATTGTTTCCATGGTGCCACTTTCCATCACCTATTTTTAATAGTTTACACAACAAGATCAAGGGTGTCCCAGCTGTTACTGCCACTGTTGCTAAGCAACCTTTAAATCGGAGTTCAAGAAGACAAAGAATCGTGCTTGAAAAATTTCTCAAGTGTCTGTTTTCTGCACCCCCACCCCTGTTTTCTTCATTTTGAACCATTTTTCAATGTTTATACTTAGATGCTTACTTTTTCCCCCTTTTAATTCAATATTCTGTATATGAATCTACCATTCCAAGTGACACTGGAATCAACTAAATACTTTGCTGTTTTTCAAGATGTAATATATATGTTCGTCTAAAGACTACCTCTAATGCGAAAGAGAGAGATTTAAAACATTTATTTGTTTTATTAATCAGAACGGGATATTGTTTTAGGTCTTCATAATTTGCCTGTCTGTGGCATTGCTGTGCCTGAGAGTTCTGTGAAATGACACACATATCAATAGCTAGAGATTCGTTGTCTGCAGAGAATTACAAAACCCTCTTGTGCATTTGAAATCTAAATATCATGGGCAAAAGACAGAGAGGTCATGCACAATTCTTTAAGTAACAGAAGGAAAACAGAAGTGCATAGTTAGGGAACTTTGAACTTGGACTATTTAACAATGCAAATTGCTATTAATTAAAAAGACAGAAAATATTTTTTAAACATTTCTGTAAACAATTTTTTTCTAAAAAAGTAATTATTTGGAAACAAAAGCACATCTGTCTAGTTAATAGATTAGTAAACATAAATCAGCAGCATGGAAAGTAAATAAAAAAGAAAGAAAGATCTTAGTTTTGCATTTAGTATACACAATAAGATAGGAATTAAAGGACCTCTCAAGTAACAACCAAACATTCCTGAGTAATTCACATGACAAAAAGAATATCATGATATGATTCAAAACTAAAGATTTGAAGAACTTGTACATGTTTGTACAACTGTGTACATCTCCCAAGTTAGTCAATCCAGCTGCAGTTTATACCATTGCTGAGAGCAAAAGTTCTGGTCCATACAGTACTGGCTCAATGCAATGGTTCATATTGACCCAAATATTCGGGTCCTCAGATTTTCCTTTGACATTCTTCTAAAAAAACATGAGGCTATAATATTTCCTTTCTGAATGTTTTCATGTTGTTTTCTTTATTTATTTGTTATTCTCTGGCTCTTCTTTAAATTCTGCTAAATCCTTAGGTATCTGTTGTAGTGATGGTAGTGGTGGTTTACAGATTACCATAGCTCTTTGAATTTAATTACTATTTTTAATTTTTTTATTTTTTGCCCTCTGGTTTCTTTAGTACTTCTAACTTTACTTCTATTGCTCTCTTTCATTTTTAAAAAATTTACTTCTATAAATATATGTAACTGTTAAAAATACCATTTCACCATTATCGATTATATTCCCTACTCCAAAATATGTATTTAATGACAACAAATTTGAGTTGGATACATGTAAAAGTAACCAAGGGGTTCTCAATGACAAAAATAAATTCCCCTGTAGGTAAATCCATATTAAGTGATAGGAAGTCTACAGTCCAAACTCCCTGACAAGTAAGTAAATTGTAGAGTGTTGGAAATTAGCCTGAGACTTTTAAGATTAAAAGGAGAAACTGAAATTTAGTCTGTATATTAGTACTGAAGATAACTATACTTGTTAAAAAGCTGTTATAAGATTTAATAAACATGTTTGTCAATTTCTATTTCACTACTCTACCTCAACACATACTTGACCACCTTTTTGTCTGCTGCAAACATTATTTCCATTTCTACACTGCTTTGTTCATCACACTGCTTCCATATTTTCCTCTTAGTTTGAAAATATGCTATATTAGTTTGCTAAGGCTGCAATAATAAACTATCACAGACTCAAGGGCTTAAAGAACAGAACTGTGTCTTCTCTCAGTTCTGGAGGCTAGATGTCGAAGATCAAGGTGTCAGAGGGCTGATGTCTACTGAAGATCTTTTTCCTTGGCTTATAGATGACATCTTCTCCTGTGTCTTTAAATGGTCTTTCTTCTGTTCATGTCATATCCTAAGCTCCTCTTCTGAAGATGAGTCATACTGGTTTAAGTCCCACCCTAACAACTTCCTTTAAGTTTTATTACATTTTTAAAGACTCTATCTCCAAATGAAGTCACACACTGAGGTATTAGGGGTTAGGACTTCAAATAATGACTTTTGGAGGGAGAAAGTTTAGCCCATAATTTATATCTCCATATCATTCTAATAAAAATTCTCTATGAACTTCCCTTCAATCCTCCTCCAGAAAAGTGAATTCACCACTTTTTTCCTGAAAAAACTTGGTAAAGAGAGTACTATACATTCACTCGTTCCACATCTGCACCTTCTCTTTCATACTTCACTCACTAGCTTTTACCTTCGATGCTGAAAAAATTTATTCAAAATATTCCCAAATGATGTCTTTATTTTTATATATCCTAAAAGTGCTACATTATCTATGGCCATATCGCCCTGAACAATTCCGACCCTGTCTGATCTCGGAAGCTAAGCAGGGTCAGGCCTTGTTAGTACTTGGATGGGAGACCACCTAGGAAGACCAGGTGCTGCAGGTGTAACACATAAAAAATAAATAATAAGGGATTGTAAGCTAACAAGGTCTTTGCAATTTGTAAGGTCAACCAAGGGTTGCCTCGCCTAAAAAATAAAATAAAATAAAAATTAAAAATAAAATAATATTATACATAGTATTATTTTATTATTATATATTAAATACATTTGCTGGATACTTTATACTGGTATTTATTTTCTGTACAGTTTTGCTTTATGCCTCAAATCATTTGTCACTTCTAAATGTCTGCTTTTTTCCCCTCCAGAGCTCAAACTATCTCCTACTGTGACTGATAGTATCTATCTCATGTCTTGACACTATTTTGTTCAGGAACTCACAATTAAAATCTCAGTATCAGAATTTCTATCATATCCTACAGTAAAGTTTGGTTGGCTAGTTGGTTATTAGCTTTAGGGTTATTTTGTTCTTATGTGCTTTGTGTGTGTTTCTTTTCCTTTTTTATTTTTAGTAAAGATTCTATGATTTCCTTATCAATCTATACTTCTATGCCTAGAGAGAAGGTAAAATTTTCTGAGCAAATTAATGCAAAATGAGGTGAAATTGTGGGTGGATATAATACATAAGTATTTATTAAATATCTTGTATATACTACCAGAAAAATTTGCAAATGCTAAATATTAAATAGTGACCAAAGTAGACAAGGTTCCTATTTTTATGGAATATGTAATCTACTGGAGATAGAGGGAGACATACACTGAATAAATATAAATAAATATCTATTATGACAGGGAGACATAAGAGCAATTAAGATAAAACAGCGTCATGAGGATACGAATTGATGTAGCAAGTCTTATATAAAACGGCCTTAGAGTGGAGAACTAAATATAGAGGAGAAATGAGTCATGCAAATATTTGAGAAGAAGATTCTAGGAAGTAAAGCAGTATGTGCTAATCTTGGATTATCAAGGAATAGGAAAAATGTCAAAATGGTTGAAGCGCAGTGAAGGGCAAAGTAGGAGATGAGTGCTAGAATATTATATCCGAGCAGTGAAGGTTATACAGGGACTCTATGCCTGAGTAATGACATCGACTTTGATTTGAGTATAATATGAATGTTTTGAGCAGAAGACTGATGTACTATATATATTTTTAAATGCTTATTTTAATACTTCTTTTTATGACCATGCTGGAATTGCTTGAGTAAACAAATGTTTCAAGTAAGAACAGCTAGAACAATGAGAGAGAGAGAGAGAGAGAGAGAGAGAGAGAAAGAGAGAGAGAGAGAGAGAAAAGAGAGGGAGAAAAGCTTAAAAGAACTGATGAATTTCATATAAATGGAGTGGGAGATTTTAGAGATAAGGGAATCATAGAGAGGTAAGCTGACACTTTACATCAGCTTTTTCTCCAAGCAAATTTGCTGATTTCTCCACAAATATGATCTAGAAGGCCAATGCCAAGAGCCACAGAGCCAGAATAATTTTGAACATCTCATGTGACTAGTCACAATTGAGGTAAGAGTTGCCAATAAAGCCAGGATACAGGACTACATTAAGATCTCAGGAATGAGGATGTAAAGAGAAATAACCTTGAACACTGCATTCTACAGATTTTTCCACTTGAACTCATAATTTTAAGGCAAATGATAGCACAAAGACAAATCTAGCAAAAGATATATTAATACCAAACACATTAACTTTAAGTTAAGAAGTGATATAGAAAGACACTTGGTAATAGTAACAGTTAATTTACAAGTATGATTAAACAATTCTAAATTTATAGGCACCTAAGGACATAGCTTCAATATGGTTAAACCAACAAATCTATAATCATTTTGGGAAATTTTATTACACACTTCTCAATGAATATCTTAGCCACTTTGAACTACTATAACGAATATGCCATATTAGGATTGGTTATAAACAACAGAAATTTAATTTGACAGTTATGGATATTGGGAAGTTCAAGATCAAGGTTCTGGAAGACTCAGTGCCTGGTAAGGACTTGCTTCCTGGTTCATGGACACTGTCTTTTCATTGTGTCTTCATGTGATGCAAGAGTTGAGGGAGCTCTCCAGGATCTTTTCTATAAAGGCACCAGTCCCGTTCACAAGGGCTCCCTCCTCATATGGTAATTACCTCCCAAAGGCACCATCACATTGGGTATTAGGTTTCCATATATGAATTTAGAGGAGGTGGCTTAAATATTCACTATAAAGCAATGGATAATAAAACACACTGACAAAATTAAAATCCACCAAATTTGGTTTAAAGAAAGCTTTTTTTAAAAAAAGCACATGCCCAGGCCAAGAGTAGGCTGGTCTGAGGGAAGAGCACAGTATTCGGGACATTCAAGATGGGAGGGACAGAAGGAGAACAAAGAAACTATTGCTCATATAAATTTGGACCTTCAACTTCTCAGGGCCCTCAATCCTCCCAAGTGCAGTTTGCTTAATAAATCCCTTCTACTTGCTAAAAAAATAATAATAATAAAGAAAAAAAGATACATACTTGGGATAAAAGATATATAGTTTTCAAAGACATTCAAAAAATGTTCACATAAGCATTATTTTAAAGCACTTCAACTCAGGAGAAAAGTCAAATAGTTAATGGGTATACAAATGTGGTATATTTATACACTGAAATACTGTAATACTGTATAGCAATGAGAACATTAATACTTGGAAAAAGATTTGGAGATTTAGAAAAAAACATGGAACTTGATTTTAAACATAGTAATATTAATAAGCCTACTAGACATTCAATCAAACATTATTGGCTTTAAGAAATTGAATTTCAGGAGAAAAATTGGTAATTAACACATAAATTTGGAAGACATCACTTTTTGCATGGTATTAAAGTCAGAAGACTGGACAACATCAACTAGAGGATAAGTTTATAGAGAAAAGATAGCCACAATTAGAGCTTGGGGCACTCCTAAATGTAGATTTAACAAGATAAGAAAAGTCAGCAAAGAAAGTTAAGGAAAACTGAGGAACCGAGAAAGAGTGATGTCCTTACATCACATTAATAAAAATTTTTAAGGAGTGATGGACTGTTTTGGGTATATCTTTTAAGTTTTTAGGCTGAGGACTAAGAATTAAGTTTCTAATTTGTCAATACAGATATCATTGGTGATTTTAACAAGAGTTGTTCATATTGAAATGTAGAGAGTACAAGAATGAATATGAGGAGAAAGGAGAGAAAGTGAGTAAAACAATTCTTTTGATCATTTTGCTGTAACCAAAAGCTAAGAATTAAGGTTGAATTTTGAGGAAGGGGTACATGGTAAGATATAATTTCATTTTACTTTTTTTTTAATTTAAAATGCTTATAGATGACAAAAAATATTCTAGGAGAGAGCAGGACTCGATAATGAAGTAGTGAAAAAGGCTAATTGCAGGAGCCACATTTTTGTGAAAATGAAAGAATAACCACAGTGCATGTGGAGGATTTGGCCTTAGGTAGGATCAAAAACATTTCAACTTATGTAACAGGAAAGAAGGCAAAATGTATGGGTATGGATGCAGAAATTGGATAGAGACCAGGTAGTGTATGTAGAAGGCAGAATTAATTCAACATTTTTATTTCCCAAGAGCTTTACTCTGCATTCTCTATATTACACAGAGAGTTTTAAAATTTAAAATATGGAACAAAATGTAGATCAATATTCACTCCAAGTTGGTTTCAGCCACCTATTTTCTTTTCCCAAGCAAATAATAGATAATTATCTGCTGAGTGCATATGTAGGGGTGGGGGGGAAGTGTTTGAAAATTATATGCACCTCACTGAACAAAATCCCGTAAGATTTTTGTTCTTACCAAATTGATATTCTGTACCAAATTCCTATAATTACTTATATATGTAACACTTCTTCCCAAGTTAGTTATGTATGCTATTTTTATGACCATGTTGAAATTGGATTTTATTAACCCAGCAAAGAGAGCTTCAGTGAGAGATGTGGCCCTGGATATAGAATTTCAGAGAATAATGATCTCTTTCCATCATAGAATCAAAAGCAAAGAATATAAAATAGAAACTTCTTTAGCTGGTGAATAGTGGTCATTGGAGGTTAAGGGCCTCTCCAAATGATATGCATATTCCAAGATGTCCCCAATGTAGTTGACTGATAGTGTATTCTAATCAACACCCAAATTTAACATAGTAAACCTAGTTGAGTTGTGTACTAATCTAATCTCTGTAATACTTCAGCAACATTTAGAATCAATCTCAATTTGAATTTTATCCCTGTTATCCCTATTGCTGAGGGAATGATTTTGCATCCTGCTTAGAGTCAGCTTAAGCTTAATTCCATCATTTGATGCAAGAATTCAAAATTTGGGCTTGTTATTCTTTATGGTAAATATTCCAAGGTACTTAAAGCAACTATTTCTCTCCATAGTTCTGCCATTGCTTAAAGCTGATAAAAAGTGGTCTATAGAAGCAGCTTCTGTCAGTGGGAATATAGTCTCATGGGATTAGAAATCAAGATTTAACTGGATACTTTATCACTGGCCATCATGGCCATCCCATTACCATTGAGTGGGCTTACCCCACCCCTTGTTGGCCTCTTCTTGGTCTGCTGAAGTATTGATTATAAAACCACATCTTTCACTCAGGATCAGCTGCCTGCAACACAGTCTCAGTAAACAATTTTTGTATTACTTTATTTATTACTTTAACATATTCAAATGCCATGTACCTGAAATAACCGTATTGAACAAGGGGGAAATTTGGGTGATAAAGACTTCTTGAAAAAGTTCTTGAGTTGATCATAAAATCAAAGAAAGAACTGAAGAAACAGCTGCCAAAAAGGGCAAGAAAAAGGGAAGACGTGAGAATCTCAGAAACAGGAGTTTGCTGTTGGCCTCCTTTTCAGATTGTCATGAAGTAACTCTAACAACTCTAAAGGCCTTCACTCTCTGTGTGTTGTCCTGTGATTTTCAAATTTCTGAACCACAAGCTACAATTGACACAGCATCAGTCATATTCTTGTATTTGTGACCAGGAAAGAAGAGATTTTTACCAGATATATGTCTGGGGTGGTGTGAGGCTTGTGGTTACACATGCAAAGTATGTGATATATTACATATGTTATATATGGTTAATATGTATATATATGGTAGAATGCTCTAAATTTTCCAGGATGGTAGCTTTTTATATATATAAACCATTCATTTGTGTTTGTCTTCCTCCTTAACTTCAATTGATTGCCAGGTCCTATGATATGTATTTTAATTATGCCACCTTAATAGCTTTTCAATTACATTGCCTCTTCCTATAATCTTGGAATGACAAGTGTCATTCCTCTTCTATTATTTCATCTTCCAATCCAACTTCCATTGGCTCTCTTGCACAAAGTCTGAAACTATACATATGACAGTCAAGTCTTCAAAACAAAAAAATTAAAATCAAACATATCTTGACATTGTCTGTGGTGATACTTCAAAAAAAAAAAAAAAGAGTAGAAGAGGGAAAAGAGGACCTTCTGGGCTGAAGGGAAAAAAGCAGAGGCAAAGAAATATGAAAGTATGAGGTTCGTTTGGAGGTTCGTGAATATTAAATTACCAGTATTCTAACTAAAATGCTGAAGTACAAAAGATAGATAGGTATGTAATCACAAAAGATAGTGCCTTCTCATATTTCATAAGAAAAGCCACATGGTACCTCAGCCATTTGAAAAACGTATTTCGGTTTAAAATGTATAATATTTATTAGTTAAAAATTTAAATTATGCAAGTGGTTTTCCAACTTTATATCCCAGTTAATAACTTAGATTGTTCCATAAAAATATAGAGTTCCCTGCTACTTTGACCAATAATGTTCTTTTAGGGTCAAGAAAATAGTATATTTAACAAATACCACACGGATACGGGGACAGGCTCTCTGAAGACAAAAAGTTGAGAAAAATTCAACTATACTTTTGAATATCTGTCAATCATTTTAAACATTTTCAAATATTAATGAACTTACTAGTGTACTTTATGTCATGGTTATTAGGAATAGGAAGAGCTCATGTTCCCTTGTTTATTAGCATTTAACTCTTATAAAGAAAGGGAAACTAAGACTTAGGCATGGTCCCAAGATCACATAGCAACTGGAATTCCACTCTTATTTGCTATTCATTTCACATTCTTAAACTGCCATTATATTAGCTTTCAAAGAATGTTCCAGAAAAAAATATGAGCATAAAAAAAGATAATATAGAGGTTAATTTCACGAAATAATATGTTTTTTTTTTCTTGTTTTTATCAGTTGAAAGCAGTGTGGAGTGGTATTCCTTCTGGTGTTTCTCAACTAGACTCTTTTGCATGATAAAACAATTTTACTCTCGTTGGCCTATTGTAGCATTGAAGTTCATTTCCCATCCATCTACATTCCAAATGTGCACCATAGAGGTTTACTTTTCTATCCATCTGCTGCAGCAATCTCTTCCTGTCTATGCTAATGATAGGATAAAAAAAAAAAAAAGGCCTTGTGGTTGTTTTATTTTAGTTTTGTTTTGCAATGCAGAAGCACTTGGAGCAGCAGGTCAATGAATTCTGGAAACTGCATCTTTTTGACACATGAGACCTTTGTGGAATGAATCAAAGTTAAATCCCATGAATAAATGCTAGTGTTTAATAATCATTCCATTTATGGAAACTTTATTGTGAATTTATAAAAGCACGGACAACATTCCCTTGCTAGTCCACAAATCACCATCATGAGAGAGGCAGTCTTGAATAAACCGAGCTAGACTACATAGCCTGCTTGGCAGTTTCTTGTATTTAAATATAGATGGGAGAAGCAAAGACTGGGAGAAGTTGTCCTGAAGCAAGCAAATGACAGCTCTCACAAATAAAGGGAAAAATGTTGAAACAATAAACAAAAGAGAAACAATTACTTGCTCATTACAAACATGTCATATTGCATTCTTTATTTTGATTGTGGAAAATTAGCCATTGACTACCAGGAACAATTGATTTTCCCTCACAGCTGTTTTCTAATTACATCTGAACACTGAAAATTCTAGTGCAGCCATTCAGCTGTACAAAGAGAATTTTCTTTTATTATTGTTGCTGTTGCTGCAAGCTCTGCCTAGCAGCACGACCATAGTTAGATGTTCTGTACTGTATGTCTGTGGTGTTTGTATTATAAACCATGCTTTTCAGGGATACTATAAGAGCTCAAATATTTTAAACTACATAGGGCTGGACTTGGTGTACAAGCTGTTTAGCCAGATGCTATTATGTAGTTTTCTCTTTCTTTTTACCACCACCATCAAAACAAGGAGAAAAAAAGAATAAAGATAGCTTAAATCAGTACATCCGTTTCTTAGTCACTGCATAGTCGTCAATTGGATCTATTTTTGTCATCGTGGTTTCTGATGAGTGTTTTGGCACAGTCTTGCTAGGAGGGCGGAGGGTGATGGGCAGTTTCCTGTCAGTTGATTCTGTGGGTAAATTCTAAGCAAAGAGCAAGGAGATTATTAACAGGCAGGAGTCCAAGGTTTCAGAGAAGCAATTGAAATTTTGGATGCTTATCCTAAGCTATTTAGAATTTTCCCCCAAAATGATTTCAGTTTTAAATGAGGCCAGAAATGTGAAACTTGCCCATGGGAGTTTTCTAGGACTTACAGTTAGTGAATTTTGATAAAAGAATTAATCTACTTCCTTCAGAGTTTAGGGTCTCTAATTAATCCCTGCCATAATTTAGGTGAAAGAAGTAATGTTAACAATTCTGCAAGAATAGAGTGAAATCTTAAAATATGTTTATTTTTTCCCAGCGACATAGTTTTAAAAAATCGTTTATTTTACCAAGAGCTGGTCTCTTCATTGTCATTTACTAAATATTTGCCTTCCAACCCAGATGTAATCTTAACCACAAACCTATTCACTGGATGGCAATTTTTTTCTAGTCTTGAATGAGAACTCTAACTTCTCAAGTGGTGCAGTGTAATTTTACGTTTGCTATTTTATTTGGAAGACTAGAAGAGCTCCCCATGGTGCCTCTTATCTTAATATTATATTTCCAAGATTAAGACACTGTTTTAATCTAATTTTTTCATTATTTTTTCGAATTTTGGATAAATTGTATTTTGTGACTTTTATAACATAAAGTGTAAGAAAAGATGAAACAACATAAAAGTAAATTATAAAGGAAAAAAAACATTGTCAAGTAGTAATAAAAGTGGAAAGAAAAACAGATTTTGCTCAGTAACTAGTACAATGGGAGGAAAGAGACTCAGTACAGAACTAGGCTCAATTCCAAATGCAACATGGACAAATGGGGATTTATATCCAAGGAGAAGGTGGGGGGTCGATGCATGGAAAATTGCTAAGAGAAAATACCAAGGGTAAGTGGGGATTCTGGCTCAATAGACCTAACATCATTCTTACTGATGGCAGTCCAGGGTGATCAGATATCACTTGGGGGATAGTGGGAGATGAGGAATTTGATCAGATATTGAGGGTGAACAGATATGAAGGGTAGGAGGTTCTCACTAAACTGATTTAGCAGAATTCTTGCTAAATCTGGGCTCTTGAGGACATCCCTGAGTAGGGCTTAGTGAGGCTCACAGACGCCAATCTAGAGTGTGCTCAAAGGAGAGAGTCTTTGCCAAAATATATTAATGTTACATCAATTTCATCTCATTACATATCTTCTCAATCTGTGATAGTACAAAAGATGAAAACTATTAACATTGAATTTTTGAAACTCTAAAGAATTTTTGAAACCATGAAAAACAATGAGAGCTCTGGGTATGATATAGGTACACAGTTAATTTAATAGAACATTTAAAAAAAATTTCTAGGATTTTTCTCACATAGCCATATAGACCAGCAGTCCCCAACATTTTTGGCACCAGGGACCAGGGCTCCTATGAGAATCTAATGCCTGATGATCTGAGGTGGAGCTGAGGTAATTGGTGCTAGTGTTGGAGAGCGGCTGCAAATACAGATGAAGCTTTGCTGCTCGCCTGCTGCTCCCCTCCTGCTGTGTAGCCTAGTTCCTAACAGGCCATAGACCAGTACTGGCCCACGGCCCAGGGGGCGGGGACCCCTGATATAGACTATTAATTCAACAGAAGCATTTACCAGCAGCACCAAGAAATGCCAAATACCCATTATCAATTAGTCAGGGTTGAGTCATTAAAATTAAAAGTACTTATAACTATTTCACATTTAAAATGACTTAACACACAGAACTAGAGGCTAATATGATTATTGGGAGGTGGGGGAATGAAAAGTCAGAAAGGCTGCTTTGAAGAAATTCTTAAGTGAAGAAATCTCAGGAAGCCATTCATGATTCGGATTGCCCATTACACCTCAAAGGATAATTATCAGCAGGATTCCCAAAATCTATGGACAAAAAATCCACATCTACCATTTACCAAAGCCCAGGTATTTATCCTCTGCTACGACCTGAGAACAACAACTTCTACTCACACAATCTCAGGAAACTGCCTCTCATTAGCAGAATATAACTGAACCCAAATGGAAAGGAAAGTTAGAATATATAGTCTCCAGTTTTTATGCCTCCATGGAACAGGAAATAACTTACAAAGTTAGAAATAATAACAACAATATGTCAAAAGATACAATAGGAAGATATATTTGATGATAAGAATCCAATCTCTAAAAGTAATAAATAGCAATAACGATCAGATCTCATGTACAACTGTTCAATGTAATGATCACTGAATTTTTCCTTATCACATAATTTTTTTTTCTCCAGACAATCTATATCAGCTTCTCAATGATAGCAGCAACAATAATCCTAAAAGAGAGAGGAAGATAGTAAAATCATGATCGATTTTTCTCTTCATCCTTTTACCAAAACATTAGCAAACAAACAAACAACTTCAATTCTGAAAGGGCGATATGTCTAATGTGATATGAAATAAAGAAGAGTTTTATATTGTGCTAATACTCTTTATGAGGAAATTATAGAAAGATTATCTTTTGACAGGCAATATCCATATGACAGTGTTCAGTTTGGGCACCCGAGTTGTTTTGGTGCTAGGTTACCGCAAAGATGAGTTATATGATATCAGAAAGCAGAGAACATGCATGTTCAGCATTTTTCAGATGGGAGAACTAGGTCTATGTGTGGAAACTTTAAAAACATATATTATGGGTCAGTATTAGGAAGACTTTCTAAGTATTCGAGTAAACATAATCCACTGCTTCCTGCCTAGAAAGAGTATGATTTTGCCACCTTTCCAAGAACATATAGAGATAACTCTTGCATTAGTTATTTAATAGATAATCTTAAAGTGTTCTTCCAAATGTGATATTCTAAATAATATTACAGCTTTAATAAAGCCAAAATACCTTCTAAGATTAAAAATAACTTATTTATATATAATTTTAAAAGCCCATTAGCATTCAGTGAGTGATGAGCTCCTTATAACTTATTCTAATATGAAATCTTGAAAATAGAATTATGTTACAGACTAAATGCTGTGTCCCATAAAATTCACATGTCAAATCTCTAATACCCTTTGTAACTGAATTTGGAGATGAGGCCTCTAGGAAGAAATTAAGGTAATAAAAGGTTATAAGAGAGGAGCCCTGATGCCACAGAATTAGTGTGCCTATAGGAAGAGGCACCAAGAGCCCATTCTGCCCTCTCTCCCTTTCTTACTCTCTCTCAGCCCTCTACCAGAATGCACAGAGAAGAGATCATATGAACACCAAGCACGAAGATGTTGTTTACAACTCAAGAAGAGAGCTCTCACCAGATGCCTACCTTGCTGGCACCTAGATCTTGGTGAGAAAATAAATTTTGTTTGTTTAAGTCACCCGGTCTATAATATTTTATTATGGCAGCCTGAGCAAACTAATAAGAGTCTAATAAAATTGAATTGTTGATCTTCCAAATCAAAAACAATATTTACTTTCTGATGGGTTTGTTGAGATTGTTTGGGAATGGACATTACCATGGCCACTCACTCAGAATTTTATATCTGTATGTATTGCCAGGCATGCATTTAACCCCATAGTTGATAGTCATTTAAATGTGTGCTCTACACTTACATCAAATTGTGATACTTTATGTATTGACCCTATATAATAAGATATTGCAAATTTAAGAATTTCTTCAATTTAAAGAATATTAAACTTATGAAAACTCTCAATTCTTCTAGATGCAAAAATAGATTCTAGATTTATTTTGCTAAGATAGGATGAAACGATAAAATTAGAAAGCCACAATTTTGTTAATTTTTCACGATTACAAACCATACTGCAATGGAGTATTTTTTTGTTTTAGTTTGAGTGTCCTCTCCCAAACCTAATTAAAGACTTGAACACAGAACATTTATTTTGGAGGAGATGCCAAGCACCGCAAATCATGGAACAGAGAATAAGCAATAAAATATGTCTTCACAAGTTGAATACTTCAGTGAACAACTGGAATGCGCTCTCACCGGGAATTGTAAGAAACACACCTCAATATTATTCGACCAGAGTAAAAGAAGGCTGGGACATTCAGCTATTGCCTCCTCATCCCCTATGTTGAGAGTTGCCCTCAGCATTGTTAACACTGGCGCTTCCTGATTGCTCCCATGTCTCCCATTTATGTCCTTAATTGTTTTCAGCAAAAGGACTCAGTAAGAGAAAGGAACCCAGGCACATGAGATTAGAGTATAGCAGCAGGTCAGTAGCTATTCACAGAAGTAGGTGAACACAGAGAAGTCCAAGGGACATGAGCCAGGCATGAACAGCATCCACTAAATTTTTTGCTCATTATGTAAGAGTTTCCTTGGGGTACATATCTAGTAATGCTTTCATCAAATTGCCTTATAGTTGCATCTTCAATGTCACCAGATATTGCTAAATTGCTCCTCAGGTTGGTGCTGCCCAATGACAATTTTTCAAGAAAAATAAAAATTTCTAACAGCTTGATATTTTTACCAATATTTGCTATTGTGAGGATTTTAAATTTCTTGTCGGTTTGTTATTGTGAATTAGTATCTTACTATATGTTATTTTAAAATGATTTTCTGATAGTTCCAAAATCTAAATATGGTTCTAACAATTGTTTTATACCTTTAGATTGTGAAGTATATCTTCTTTGTTATGTTACATACATTTTTGTCAACAGCTGAATATGTTGTATAAGATAGGTTGGTTAATACTGAGGTAAATAGACATATTCCAAGCCTTTCTTTCAGGTTTTCAGGCTTATCTCATGAGGATGTGCTTTCACCAAGACAGAAGTTAGTCATGGTTTGACATTTTCTAGGTTTTGAGTATTCTTTCTTGACTTTGGGTCTTCTTTTTGTGCTGCTACTCAGGGGACTCTCTCAACACTATCTCAGCCGTGTTCCAATATTATGTGTACAAAACACTGGTGGTGGGTGTCCCCTTTCAGAGGAAAGGGAGAAGATATGAGGGTTCTCTGATATTCTGAAAAATGAGTCTCAGGGATATGGTATTCAGAAACGTTCCTGCCTCTTCTCCAACTATATGATGTCTCTAGTAGGTATGCCATTTCCTCCTCCAATGTTAGCAGTTTGTTTTTTACCCCCTGCAATCCCCAGCTGCAGTGGATTCCCACCAGTGCCCTAGGTTACAATTGAGTTGTCTTTCACCATGAAGATTAAATATTTTGTTCAATAGAAAAGATAATGAGATGTATTCCATACTTTTTTCCAGTAGCTGCTAGCCTCGTCACCAAACCAGCACCATTAGGGAAGCTTTCTCATGGTTTTACCAAATAATCCTTTGTGCTTTTTGTGGTATTCCTGGAGGAAAGCCTTAAGATTGGGTGTATATTACCCTATGTCTATGTCTCCCATTCAGCCTTTACCAGTATATTAAAAATGTCTAGCTGGATCTTTCTACTGGTCTTAGATGGGATTAGGTGATGTATGTGTCATATACGCAAATGCTCAGTTTCTGTTTCTCCCTTTAGATCTCTGTCTCTAGATTTCAGTTAGTTGTTTATCTTGTGATCTCAGTCTCTTACAGTTTCAAGAAAAATAAGTAATCTGCAATTTGCCTTTCCATTTTATTGTTGTAAGTATGGGAACTACCTTCTTTTCATCTCTCTATATGTCTGAGCTGAAAATGGCACACTGATCATTATTTAAAATTAAAAATTACTAAGAGATTATATTGGGTCCGATTTGATCATTTATCAAAGAGAAAACTTAGACTCTAGAGTTTATACATAAAAATAAAACTAGTTATTAGGAAATCAAAGCCAGAATCTAATATTTATGAATCTTAATCTAATATAATTAAGATCAAATGAGATCGTATCTCACTTTCCTCTTACCCTTTCTATTATTAATAGGGTTGTGTAAGATAAATAAATGTGGAAGTCATTGAGGTAAGCCTATAATTTTGTACTTGTATTACATGTATATGTGACTTTTAAGGAACATGTAGAATTTTAGCAGAAGAGTTGACAGAGTATCTATGTTCCATGTTAGTGATTCTGTGCCATTTCATTTCCTTGGTATGAAAAAACTGAGCCATCATATATTTCAATGACATTTATAACAGATTATTTCTGAGAAATATGACTAAAAATTATAAAAACCTATAAAATCTGAAAATTATCTTTATATCTAATATAAGTCATTCCCAGTGAACCACTGTAGTCACTATATTTAGATTTTTTTTTATAATTTGAGCCTTCACTAATGAGAATACAAAGGAGTAAAACATTTGTTCTTACATGATTATATTTTCAGTTACTAAAATCTCCTCAATTGTCATTCACCCTTCTCTACATATAAAGGAGAAAAAAAGTACTCAAAGTTACTCTAAACACTTTAAAATAATCATTACAGATATTTTCCCTATATTCTAGTTTAGCTTTCTTTTTTGAGTCATATTTGCTTTACAAATAAAGCTTATTCACTCTTGTCCTTATAATAATGGTTAATAAATAATTCATATTGTTTCAATAATCTGTACTGTGGTTTTGGGATAAGGATAATCATATGGATTAATGGAAATAAATTATAGAGTCCAAATGAGACACACATGATCAATTTTTTTTCCTACGAAGGTGCCAAGGAATTAGGAAAAGATAGTCTTTAAAAATTCTAAAAACATTAGATATCTGTATCCAAAAGAATGAACTTCATCCCATAACTCACATTAAAGACAAAAATTACTCAGAATGGATCATGAAAATGAATGTAGAAAGTCAAACTATAAAGTTTCTAAAGAAAAAAAAGGAAAAGGAAAATTATGTGTCATTGGTTTATGCTTTTAATGGAATACTTAAAGATTCTTTACATAAAATACAAATTTTGGACTTAATCACAATTAAACTTCTGCTTTTTAAAACACATTCTTAAAAAAATGCAAGGTCAACTCAGAATAGAAAAAATATATAGTATTCTTCAATAAGCGCTCTCGTTAACTGAACAAATAGTAAAATTTATAAAATATTTTATTGGTCATCTTACCAAAGAAACTATTGAAATAGAAAATAAGTACATTAAAAGAAATGACACACCATTAGTCATTAGGGACATACAAATTAAAACCATAATGAGATAATTGTACACCCAGTAGAATGGCTAAAACTAATGAGTCTGAAGACAGCAAGTGTGGGTGAGAATGAGGAGCCACTAGAACTTTCATACACTATTGGTAAGAATGCAAAAAGGTAATTTTCGTGTTTTTTTTTTTTTTTAAATCATGTCTCATACAGTCTTATATTTACTCGTCCTGTGACTCAGAATTCCATCATAGGTGTATATTGAGGAAAATGACTATATGTTTACAAAAATATTGTCCCCAAATGTTTATAGCAGATGCATACATAAAAGCCTGAAGCTATAATAAATCTGCTCAATTCAAAAGAATCTCAAAAAAGTTATCCCAAGTAAAATTTCGTGCACAAAAGATAATGGAACATAATTTCTTTCATATGAAATTTACAGAAAGACAAGTATAGTAACTGAAATCAGATCAATGCCATTGGCTGGGACTGGGGGGATGAAACTAACTAGAAGAGGACCAGAAAACTGTTTCAGGTGATGAAGATATTCTCTACTATGATTATGGTGGTTGCTGCACACTATTATCATTTATCAAAACTCATCTAATCTTACACTTAAAATTATGAAATTTTTGATATATAAATTATAAATTATACCTAAATAAATTGATTTTTATAAGCATGCTCCTGTTAATCTAAAAAAAAAAAAGATTTAGGCTATAATGAAAAGCATTTATTTGAGCAAAAAGAATTGCAACCTTGGAGGCACAGATTCAGGTAGCAACCTAAATTATGCTTCAAAGAGAAAAAAGAAAAGCGGAGTTGATAAAGCAAAAACCACAAGTGCAGTTCTCTTGTAGGTCCTCTATACTAATGAAAGATGCCGGCTTGTTTAACAGGGATTGGTTAGGTCCAATATGCAAATTAGGGTTCTGGTTGGTGAAACGAATTGGCCGCATTTAAGGGGAACAATGTAGATGGTTTGTTTGTTATGGTAGAGAGTAAGTAAAATTTAAGATGTGGTCACACTGTTGGCTTACAAGTTTAAAAATTTATGAATGGGACATGCATAGGGCAAATTTCTTCATGGTCTTACAAGTCCATTTTAGTTCCCTTGACATAAATGACTATATCTTTACAATTTCCATTCATATAACACAAATGTAATAAATGGAGAAAAGACAGTCTTCAACGAATTTTGTTGGAACAACTGGGCATCTTTATGCAAAACAATAAAACTAGATACAGACATTGCATTTATAAAAATAAACTCAAAATGAAACATCTACTTCAATGTAAAATACAAAATATGAAACTCTTAGAAGATAACATAGGAGAAAATCTAGGTAATCTATGGCAATGACAACATGAAAGGTATGATTTATGAAATAAGTAATTGATAAGTTGGACTTCATTAAAATTAAAACCTTTTGATCTTTTGAAGACATTGTTAAGAGATTGAAAAGATAAGCCAAAGACTGGAAGAAAATATTGCAAAGACATATCAGATAAAGGATTAGTATAGAAAATTCACAAAGAAGGCTTAAATGTTCAACAATAACAAAACAAATAAATAAGCAAAGGATCATAACAGATAGTTGTTAAGATCTCACCAAGATGACAAATAATTATATGAAAAGATGTTCAACTTCCAATATCATTTTTAAAATCCAAATTAAAACAACAATGAGATACTACTAGACACCTATTAGAATAGCCAAAATCCAAAATTCTGATAGCACCAAATATTGACAAGGATGTGGACCAATAGGAACTCTTATTCATTGTTGGTGGTAATACAAAATGGTATAACCACTTTGTAAGACAGTTTGGTAGTTTCTTAATAAAACTATACATACTATTATTCTTAATTCACAAAACTATAAGAAATAATATTATATAAACAGTGAAATTAAACCCAATTGGATCAATTTTAAGATGCTATATTAGTTATCTATTGCTGCCTAACAAATTACCCCAAGAAGCAGTGTCTTAAAACAGAAAATATTTATTATTCCAGAGTTTCTGTTGGTCAGGAATTCAGGAACAGCTTCTCTATACTTTTTGCTCAGGATTGTTCTAGAGATTGCAGTTATGCCTTCAGTCCTTTGAAAGCTCATCTTGGGGTGGAAGATTTGTTTCTAAAATGCCTTACCCATATAGCAAAAGTTCTCAGTTCCTCACTCTGTTAACAAAACTCTTCAGTTCTTCACAATATACATCTCTTCATAGTATGTTTGAGTATCTTCACATCTGGCAACTCATCCTCTTAGTGAGCAATCCAAAAGAGAGAGTGCAAGGAGAAAGCCACAGTGCCTTTTATGATCTAGTCCCTAAAGACATACAATGTTGTTTTCAATTAATTTTATTTGTTGAAGCAAGTCCTTAAGTCCAGCCCATGCAAAAAAGTGCAGGATTAGGCTCTACCTCTTAAAGGGAGAAATATCAAAAATTTGTGGACAGTTAAACATCAAAACAAATACATTAAATTCAAAAAGATGAAAGATTTCCTGGGATATTTAAGGAATAAATTAATCCATAGGGAAATGTGATGAAATAAACATAAGGTGCCAACACTTAGTTTTCTCTTAGTTTTCTGTATAGTACTCTTTAAATCTAAAGAAAAAAATAATCCAATAGAGAGTAATAAGGTAATTTCTGAAATATGTTATTTTAAAATGTAAAATTTTCTACTTAAATAATAATCCGAGTGAGCTAAATAGGGAATATATTTCACTGGTGCTTAGTACAGCTGAGTTAAATGATCCTAATGTAGACAGACATCAGGCACTGCCAGTGCATAGCTCTGGACAGGGGCATAAAACAAAATCAAAAGAGGCTTCCTGATGCCTTAGCCCATGTGGTTATCTTCTTTCCTCCATTTCTCAAGGGTTAGAAGAATAACAAGAGAGACAGTCACTTCATGAAAATAGATACATAGAATCTCCTGACGAGCAATTCACTTTTGGGGGGATGGCAGAAAATCTGGAGGCAAAAAAATCTCAGTGCAGCTGCTTGTCTGTTTTTGATTATTTTCAACCTAGTTATTAAATTCACTAGGACAAGCAAAAGTTTGGAGCTTCAGCCCTTATTTCTGTATTCTACTTTCTGCTCTAGTTGCTGATAACTGCCTAGGGATATGATATATAGAAAAATGAAATATTTGAAGAAGGGAAGCAAAACTACTATAAAAATTATTGGCAACATGAAGTAAGATGAGAAAATTATAAAGAAGAACCAAAGGGACACAGTTTTTATAAAAGAATAATACTTGTATTAAAAATAAAAAATGCAGTAGAAGGATTTTATAACAGAATAATACATCTAAAAGTGGTATCTTATTGAACTGGAATATTAAGTTTAAAAAATCCTCCAAGAAATCATCAGAAAAGAATAAAAAGTATGGAAAGGACAAGAACTTGAGGTATATATAAGATAGAAATAGACATGCAACTCCCTAAAATAAGAGTTCTAGAAGGAGTTAAAATATGTACAGAGCAGAGAAAATATTTGAAGGAGTTAGGATTGAACAGATCCAAATATTAGAAAGATATGAAATATCTCATATCAAAAAGTATTGTAGAATAAAGACAAGTTCTTTGGAAAAGCCACAATCAGACACATAAAGATGAAACTAAGATTTTTGAAAATGATGAAAAAAATTCTAATCAAGTTAATAAACAATACTAAGGGCAAGATGACAATGAAGTAATATTTTCAAAAAGATAAAGATTTGTATTATTTTTATGGTAAACAGGTTTAAAATAAAATTTAATTAAGGATAACTCACAAAATATTTATTACAGGGTAGCTTACTGAATGATTATAAATGAGTCAAGGAAATGTTAAATTAAATATATAAAATATGAGCAAGTGTACAATTTAATAAAGATTATTGTAATCTGAAAATAAAAATGCAAAAGAAATGGAAATTATCCATATTATTGTAGACTGAAATCACAGAGGATATTAATATTGTGAGATGGTGATGTGAGCAGGATACAGAGAATCTTAAAATAATACTAGTGTGATTCAAGAGAAAGATATAGAAATTAATGGCTGAAAAATTACAATGGAATCTGAACACAGTTTTTAAAAGTTACAAACAACCAGCAAACCTAAAAATATCTTCAAATCAGCCAGAGATAATTATTTCTATTCTTAAAAGGAGTAAAGGTTCATTAAATATAAAATATAACATAAATCTTAACATAGTCATGATTATTAAAAATGTAAGTCAATTAAATTTAATGACTTAAAAAATGAGAGCCTCTTCTACGGTTGTTGGCCAGGACACCTGCACATGGCCTCTCCAGGTGGCCATGACTTCTTCACAACACATACCATTCAGTCACTCAGGACTATAAAAGCAAGTACTCCAAGGAAATCAGGTATACCGTAGTCTTATTATTGCTGCCATAATAACAAGCCTGCTCAGATCCAAAAAAAATAATGTAGACCCTGAGTCTCAATGGGAGAGGTGTCAAAAACACATCATAAGAAGAGAATATGGTATAGGAGATACTATTGTAACCATCTTTGGAAAATACAATCTGCTAATCTTCTCTCTAACTGAAGTAATCCACTTCCCTCTCACGTACAAAATATAGTGACGACTGCCTCCAAAACCCCTAAGCTTTTTCCTATTACAGCATCAGTTCCTCAAAGTCCAGGATCTCCTCAGGTAAATCTGGTGAGGCTTCTCAGGTCCCATACCTTGTGAAGAGCTCCTGGAATATAGTTTCTCTCAAACTGATGACCTGTGAACTAAAGGAATGAGTTATAGATTCCCACACAGGCAGCATACAATGATGGGAAAGGCACAGAATAGCTGAAACAGACTATTCAAAAAACAAAACACGCAACAGTTACTGATCCACAGAATTTTCAGAATCCATACAGACGCATGTGGCCAATTCATTGTTTAAGGTTAAATCCTTCTGCCTGGGAGTTTGCTGAGGCTCTAGGCTCCATGCTCTGAGCTCTTGATTTTGTTCTCTGAGGCATTCTTCTTTTCCCATAAAAAATAGCATGTGTTTACAACTGAGTGGTTTTCTTATCCTACTCCTTACCTACATTCCTTAAAGGAGTACAAAAGCTTTCCTTTATTTTACACTCTCTCTTGCTTTCAACTCAATATGATATTTATTTAAAAATATATATGTAGTGTTTCTGAGTGTCAATTTATAATATACTCCATTAGACAAAAGTTATATTCACAAAAACCTTTTTACTGGGGGCTCTTTTTGAATCTACCATGAAATAAAGATTGTTAGAAACCCTCTTTTTAAATAGAGATGGCCACTGAGCATGCCATTATGATCCTTTGAAGGCTTTGTATATATGTTGAAGGGTCTAGGAGGCATTTTTGAGATCTTAACAAATGATTTTAAAGTTGTACCCTTCGTTTTGCCTTTACCATGAGACATTTTCCTGATGTGTCCAGGAGCTGATCTGCAACCTCTGGCTATTTCTTACTTTAAACTTCTTAAGAGGTTAGGAATGAGAAACAGTTTCATTTGCAAACTCAATAAATCTAGGATCATTTATACTAAATTTCCCTCTCTCATTTTGTATTTTGTAGCTGGAAAATAATAAACACACACTCAGAACTTTACTTGAAAATCTCCTAAGCTAGATCACCTAGTTCATTAGTACATCCCTTATTTTCTATATTACTATAGTTGTTAGTTTCATAATTTCTCCCTCTGCATCAAAGGGTCTTCTTTCCTCCAGTTTCCAATAACATTTTCCACACTTTCCTCAAACCCTCACCTATAGACTCCTCACAGTCCTTTGTATTTTTGCCAACACTGTCTTTGATGCCCTTTAGGCTTTCATTAATGGTGTCCTCAATGCCTTTCCAGCATCTTCCCACTGACCAATACCAACACCACTGCAACACATTTTAGATTTTTGTAAAAGCAGTATCTTATTATTGGTACCACAACTGTTCTGGCTACCTATCTATTTACATGTAAAAAAATTATTCCAAAAGTTAATGGCTTAAAACAATTATTTTATTATGCCCATAGACTCTGTGACATACCAATCAGAATAGGCACAGCTGGGTAGCTTCTCTCTGTTTCTCGTTATGTAAGGACTCAGTGAGAAGGAGTCACAGATTGGCAAAGAAAGAGAAGCTGGGGGCAAGACTCATCTAGATTTCTTTATTTACATGCCTGATAGTCAATGGTGGCTATCACTGGAGATCTCAGCTAGGACTGTCAATCAACTGGTAATCTGTCATTCACCTACAAAAGGTTTTTATATGTGACCTGAGCATCCTGATAATATGGAAGCCTTGGATTTCTCACATGGCGCTCAGAATTCCAAAGGCAAGTGTTTCAAGCAAACCAGTTGCAAACTCAATTGACTTTTATGATCTAATTTCATGATATAAAACAAAAACAATCATGTATTTTGTTAGAAAATCTGAATATGGGCCAGGTTTGGTGAGACTGGATCATTTCTTTCTGTATGGCTTCATCCGGGGCACTTGACAGAGGGGCAGATTATTCAATTTTAATATGGCTCAGTCACATAGCTGGTAAATTGGTGCAACTTCAGCATGGAACCATAACCAGAGCCATCATGTAGGAGTGTGTGGGTGTGGGAGGTGTTAGGGGGTTGGGGCAGGGAGAGGTATCTCATTTTCTCTCTATGTGAAACTATCCAGTCTGCTTAGACTTTCAGCATAGTCACTCTGTTCCGAGAAAAGGTATCTCAATAGAATCAAATGAAAATTATTTTGTCTTTGATAACCCCAGTTGTGGAAGTTACAGAAAATCATTTTTATCATATTTACAAATCTATCCAGATCTAAGAAGAGAAAATAAGCTGTACTTTATAATGAGAGTGTCAAAATTGCATTGTAAGAAGAGAATATATAATGAATTTGCTTTATTTAGTCATTGTTGAAAAATGCAATCTCCCAAATACTCTACTATTTTACCCTTGTAAAGAGAAAGAGAAAAAAAGAACATATATATCTGATATATGAAAACATATACAGTTGTATGAACAATCATTATGAAATTAAAATTTTATTTTTATATAGTTGATATCTAAAGGTTTAGTATTTTTTTTTAATTAGAGGAAACTCTGTGTGTCTCTCTTTTTTGTCCAGTTTGAGCATACTGTAGCAAACAAATAAACTTAGAGAAAGCCATATTTTTCAGCACACAGACATGAAGTTTGTTTTTGCTATTGTTTCTTCAGGCTACAGTAGGAATTAAAATTTTGATTTTAGGTTCTGAGATAATCAGCACATTACACACTCCAACAAAATGTACCAATCAATAAAAATTACCTTAATTATTATACTGAAGTGAAAATAAATATGCCAATTAACTGATCTCCTTGATTATAAAAGGTTGTTTGTAAAATGTATAATATTGAGAGATATTTAATTTCATTTCATGACTTCATTTTAAAACAAAGACAATCTTAAAACATTAAGCATAGTAATTTGCTTAAAGTAATAACAAAATAAAGGATTCCCAGAAAAGGAACAAAAGACTACACAACTGAATTTTTTTCAAACAAAATTGCATTTTATATCAGCAATTTATAGAAGAAAGTCATTATCCAATTATACTGTTTGTTCTATTCTTAAATAATATAGTATCTTTATTAAAAACACATGCAATTCTCCTTATTTGGCCACATAAATATAAATGATGCTTTTGCTTATTTGATATTAGGAAACATAAGTACTAAATTTAATGCCACATTTAAATTGTCACTAACCACTGATTAAACTCTGTATGTTGGAAATCATCATGTAATTTTGAACAGGCACTTATTTTTACAAAGTTAAGCTGCTCAATATGTCTAGATTGTATAAGGTTCCTAACAGGCAGAAAAACTGATACTTAAATACACACAATGGAATCCTGATATGGGAAAAACGTGTTTTTAGCTCGCTGATATAAGATGATTAACAGAGGAATCATAACTCAAAGATAATCAAGTATCTTTTTAAAAGCATCACTTATCATAGCTTGATTTGTTTGAAAATATTTGCTGAACAATTCAAATAATAAGCCATAACGGTATATATAATAAGCTGAGTATGTTTTAATTTAGTTCTAGAAAGAGGAATCTAGTTGAGGTAGATTTATACTGACAATTTAGCTATGCCTAAACTACTTGACCCAGGATTCCCTTTTCTTGGTGATTCTGGGTTAGGGATTGCACACAACAGAAATTTTTATAGGCTCGAGGATGTATAAAGAGCATGAACCACTTTATTTTGAAGGTCCTTACTATGCTCTGAGCTCCACCAGAACTGACACAAGTTGCCAACATATTGCCTCACTCTATTGGGCGAGCAGCTACCCTGGATCCCAATGACTGTCTTATTTCAGCTGCTGTAAGTTAGGCGTCAGGCACATGCACATCCCCATAGTAATGGGTGCCAGCAACCTCTGCAAGAAACTAGCATTTTGGGGGTTAGGGGCAGTTAAAAGACATACCTGGGTTTCATTTTGCCCTTTTGGTTCCAATTTGTTCTTGCTTTTCTCCATCTTAAGATCAAGCTTTTACCTACCTATCAGTTTTTCACAACTACAGCAATTTTAGGCTCACCAGGAGACACAGTTGTATAAGTCTTTCCACAGAATTTTTCAATAGTTTCCACAATTATGGAATTATATCCCTGTAGTAAATCTCATATTTCATATTATTCATACTAATATATTTCTCTGGTCAAACTCTAACCAATACAACAGTCAAGTCAGTTAAATCAGATTTTAGAACACTTATTCGACAGAAGTTAAGGTCTTAGTTATTACATTTTGATGATTTTTCACATGAAATTTTCCAAGTTTCCCTCATAAAATATGAACATTCCATACCTCAAGCATCTTGAACTATGTATTACTTAAGAATGAAGTACTACTCTAATTTTATTCAGTCATACAAACTACTCTGGATTTATATAGAATGGGTTTTATAAAAATTGATGCATAACAAAATATAGCAAAATATTTTATGATTAGAAAAAAGCTAAAAATTCCACTTATTAATCATATACCTTCTATACAGAAGTAGTAAGATTTAGGGTGACTTAAAGATAAATAAAAAATGACCCCAAACCCTCCATGTAAGCTTATCATAAACTAACATTGTTAACAGTAACATGAGAATGTCTCTTCCTTGTGAACTTAAAGGGCATGAATAATACAGCAACTCAGATGAGGTGGCATTTGAACTGAGTCTTGAATAACAGGAGACGTTTCCTGGTACACCAAGGACAAATAGGGATGTAAAGATAGAAGTAACAACATAAAGGAACGGGGACACAAAAGATCACATGATATCCAAGGAATTATGACAAACTTGATGTTATGAGGTCTATTCAGATTTGTACTTCAGATGAAGATAATTGTGAAATCGATGGGGAAGATAAACTGAAAGTGAGAATTTGAGAATGGGTCATTGGTTTGCAAGTTCAGACATTAATAGGTCAATAAGGAGGTATTTTATCTCATGAACCTGAGATTCCTATAGGATATTGAGACAAAGATATCTAGTAAGTTGATTTACATCAAGGTTGGAAGGTCAGTTGAGAGGTGGGCACTACTGATTAAAATTGATCAACCACTAGCATTTTGGGTATACCAGGTTAGAATAAGAAATATATGGATTACTTGTTTAAAATATTTGGACAGAGGTCATACTTTTAATTAATTTTAAAGCTCAAAATGAAATATAAGTTGTTTAAATCTCCAAGTAAAGTTAATATAAACATATAAAATTATCTGAATAACTACCTCCTTTAATAGTAAAAGTTTTCCCCGAGATTGTATCTTTAGATAACCCTGGGGTCCCAAACTGCTTTGAGTTCTCTAAGATTAAGTTCTTAAGGTCTCACAGATTTCTACTGAGATTATAACTATTCTACTCTTCAAGTTAGTGAAAGAAAAATATAGTCAAATTCCTTGGGGATGTGATCTAATCATAGCTGAAACATAGCATTTCAGAAACCATTTCTCATAGACCAATATTGGCTCAATACACACAAGTTATTACTTCACCAGAAAAATCCTTTCATGGGAGAACTAGGATAGTTTTAATTTTAGTACTAGTACTGTGCCCTCCTGGAAATATACTTTCAAATATTCTTTGCATTGCATAACTTAAAAAATAAATAAAGTACTGATAGAAAAGGTACTTAATTTGAAGGGTAATTCCTTATCAGAATAAAGAAAAATTAATTTGCAATACATTGACTCTAATTCAAAGATGGAAACCATCTAAACATATGTAAGCATGTTATAGTAAAAGAAAGTAAACATAAATTCGAGAGAATTATTCAAGATCTAAGGAAAAGTTTTCTGACACTATCATGTTGCAAAGTAGTAAATATTAAGAATAATTGTGAAAACTTTTCAGAATACTAAAGAAATAGATTAATTTACATATCACTTATATGTTCCTGGCTATAAACAATGGGGAAAATATCATCGATATATATTATGCACCACGTGACCAAGAAATCAAAGAATTTATCTCAATAAATTGCAGATTAAAAGACATTTTTTGTCAAAACAATGAGGTGATTTTTATGGTATAATACAATAGAAAAATAAAGATATTTTTCTATTATAAAAATCATACTATAGTATTATAAAATCATACTATAGTATTATAAAAACAAGATCATACGATAGTATTATAAAAACAAGATCAAAGGGGAAAAATTTAAATATTTTGAGGCAACTATTGAAGCAAAGATTTCATAGTCTAAGTGAAGCAATTTTGAAATTCTATTTGGAGGATAAATTGAAATTCTATTATTGATATCATGAAAGCTCTTTTTGTAGAAAATTGTGTACCAGAAAAGATTAAGGCATGGAAATCATTAGTAATTTATTAACTCAATTTTATTTAGTATCCACAAGTAGCATATTTGTTTTTTGTCCAGAAGATATACTAGTGAAAATATGTTGCCACTCTTTTCAAAATACTTTTAGCGTATTGGTTAAAACCTTTATTTAAGGAGCCTCTTTTTATAATTGTGGTATAAAGGTAGTTGGACAATTGTCCTCTTCAGAAAACAAATATAAAACTAAGCCAAATCATTCAAAAGGGACTTTCAGGGTACTGAAAATTAAAAACAAAAACAAAAACAAAATTACAGTGAACAACAAATTTAAAAGTGTTTACTCTGGAAGGGCTGTTATTTTATCAGGAGGAACTATATGCTGTCTGGGTCTTTTTTCTATATGAGAGAACCTGAAAATTCTGTAAAGTAAAATTCAGTAGAAATGACAGAATTCATAGAATCTGACTCAATGTGGGCACATGCATTGGATTGAGCAACTTTTAAAAATGATTTTAAATAACTAAAAAATATTTTTAACACTAATGGAAAATACTAAGAATTATGAAATAGTATTCTAGAGTCAAAATGTATAATAATTAAAATGAAAATATCACTACACAGTTTAAAGAGCATTTCAGAGGTTCCAGAAGAAAGAATCATTGAATTTGAAGATATATTAATTATAATTGTTTAATAGAAAATCAGAAAGAAACAAAAGTTGGAAGAAAAATGAATGGAGGCACAGAGAATTGTGGAACAATATTATGCGACCGAACACATGAGTAACTGTCTCAGAAGAAGGGAAAGAAGTAAAAATAAATATATTGGAAATAGCTAAAAATTAAGAAAATCTTGATAAAATTTTAAATTTACAAATCTAATAGGCTTGTTAAAATACATGAAGGGTAAAAACAAAGAGAATTGGGTATAGATGCACCATAATCAAACTACTGAAAGTCAAGACCAAATTAAAAATCTTAAAAGCCGCAAATAAAAAGAGAAAAAATGGAACCATACGTACAAGAAACAACAATTTGTTAATTACTGATCTTTCATCAGACACAATAGAGAATAGAAGATAATAGAACAACAAGGTAAAAGTGTTATATATACAAAATATAACACCGAATTCCAACCAAGAATTCTATATTTTGCAAAATTATCTTTCAAAAATGAAAGTAAAATAGTCTTTTTAATTAAAAAAAATAATAACAAACTGAAAGAATGTATATCTAGAAGACCTACTTAACGAGAAATAATAAAGAAAGCCCTTCATACTGAAAGGAGATGGGACTAGGTTTATAACTCAGCTGGAGAGGAAGAAATGAAAGACATTAGAAATGATAAAAACAAGGGTAATTAGAAATATCAATATATATTTCTTTTTCTCTTGACTTCTTAAAATACATTCAAGTCAAAAAAGGATATATATACACATACTCATACACGCACAAATCAGCTGGAAAAGAGGTTGAAGAAATTGAATTATTCTGAGAAAAAGTTGCCATTTTTAACTAATGTAAGTCAATAACAACACGAAATAGGTTAGGATAGGTTAAACATAACCACTAGAAAGCTAAAAGCAAAAACAAGGGAAGGAAATCTGCTCTCGTATTGCTTTTCAATATTGGAATGGATATTCTAGCTAATAAAATAAGCAAAGGCATGAAAAGTTGTATAATTGAAAAAGAAGGTAAAACTCTTTATTCACAGGTGGATTGATACTGTACATAGAAAATCCTAAGGACTCTACAAAAGGGCTAGTCAAATTAATAAGTGAATTTAGTAAAGTTGCAGGATACAAATTAATATGCAAAAATTAATTTTATGTCCATATACTATTATAAGCAACCCTGAAATAAAATTTTACAAGTTATATTTATAAAAGCAAAAAAATTAAATTATAAAAATTAATAAAATTTATGCAATGTTATTATAAAGTTTATAAAACATTGTTAAGAGAAAGTAAATTAGATCTAAATAAGTGATTAATCATACTCCTCTCATGTATGGGAAAACTCAATCGTATTAAGAAGGCAATATTCTCTAAATTGATATGAGGATTTAAAATATTCCCTATCAAAATCCTATATTTTGCTGAGATAGTGACAAGTTGAGGTTGCGATTTATATGGACATCCAAATTATCTACATACTACTTTTTTTAAAAAGTAGTATGAAGCCGGAAAACATATTGCATGATTTCAAAACATACTATAAAGCTTTAGGTCTCTACAGTAGTCAAGAGTGTGATATTAGTATGAAGATAGACATACATAAATGGAACATAGTAGAGAGTCAGATGTTGACCCAAAGGCATATAGTCAATTGATTTAGCATAAAGATGCCAAGAAATTCAATAAGGATTGTATAACATTTTCAATAAATAATGGTTGAATAATTGGTTACACAAATGCAAAAAAAAATTGTAACTTTTCCCACACTATATACACAATAATTACTTAATAATGAATCAGCAATATATGTAATAAATAAAAATATAAAACCTCCAGAACAAAACATAGAAACATTTTTTGTTTTGTTTTGTTTTTTCTAGGAGGATTAGGAAAAAACTTCTTAGATAAAAACAAAGCCTGGAACCATAAAAGAGAAATCTTGATAATGTGTATTTTGTCAAAATTAACAACGTTCAATCGAAAAGATACCATTAAGAAAGTGAAATTGCAAGCCACAAACTGGGACAAAATGTTTTCAAACTATAAATCATGCAAAGTACTTGTATTGAAAATATAAAAAGAATCCTACAACTCAATGATAAGGCAAGCAACCCAATAAATAAATTGGCAAATGATTTATATTGACATATAACCAAAAGAAGTGCTTAAAAGGCACATTTGAACATAAAAATATGCTCAAAAGCACTAGTTATTACAGAAATGAAAATTAAAACTATAATGCCTACCAAAATAGTTAAAATAAAGACTAATTTTGCCACACGTCAGAGAGGACATGGAAAACTGGACCTCAAGTGTTATTGGGAATGAAAAATGGTCCAGAAACTAAAATAACAGTTAGGCAGTAAGTGCGTTTATGTGTCTGTCTGTGTGTTTCAGACAAAATATACACTTACTATAGGATATGGTAATGCCTTCCTAAAGAGCATATTCAAGAGAAATGAACACATATGTCCATAGAAAGCTCTATATGTGAATGGCTATAGCAACATTATACGTAATAGTTTAAAACTAACAAACAAAATGTATTTCAAATGGTGAATGACAAAATAGGTTGAACATGTGTATTGACAAGTAATTTTGAACTATCAGTATACACAAAAACATGAATGAATCTCAAAAAAAACTTAATAAAAAGCAAGACGCAAAAGACTACACGGTATGTAATTTCATCTATGTAAAATTTTTAGAAAAGAGATAATGTAATATGTGCGCACACACACACACACATATTACAATTGTTTGGGGAGATGGCTGGGAGCAGTGATTGCAACAGGCATGAAGAAATTCGAGGCCGATGGATATTTTCTAAAATTGATCTTTGGTGAGGAGTGTATGACTACATACATTCATTAAAATCATTGATGCTTACAATTAACATGGGTGAATTTTATGGTATGTAAATTATACTCAGTGAAGGTATCCAAAAAGAAAGAAACATTTATCAAAGTATTAATATAAAATAATATGAAAATTTATATTTAATGGAAGTACGTGTACAAAGTTAGCATGTGTAGCTCTTTAGAAACAAAAACTAAATCTGTTTAGGAGACAGATATCTCAAATGCTCAGACTTCAAAAAAGAATAAATATTTTTAAATGATATCTTCTGGCTTATTTAATGAGTATGAAATCATGAACATTAGAGGAACTCCCCAAAGCCAAAATAAATTTGTTTCTTAAGAACTAGGGGAGAATAATAAATGCAAATCACTTTCTTTGTCTTTAACTACTTGCATTACTAATATGTATTTATGAGAGATTGCTTTTCTTGAACACTGGGAAAAGAAGAAAGGATAAAGAACATTTTACAAGGGATAAAATATATGCATCTGCATTTTGTTAAAAAATGAAGTATTTTTCATATGAAAATTACAAAGGCAAAAGAACTACACCCATCATACGCAAATGTTTTAAAGTATTTTAAGGATATCTTTTGTATAGCTTGGTAGATATGTACCTATATTTGGAAACAGTGTGTTGAACTTTCATTTAGCTTGATAAGCATTATTTGTTAAATTTAAGCATTTATCTAATGAAATAATCTGGAGCTCTAGATTAGATAGATGATAGATAAGTAGATGATTAGATAGATAGATAGATAGATAGATAGATAGATAGATAGATAGATAGATGATAGATAGATAGATGATAGATTGATAGATGATAGATAGATAGATAGATATAGATAGATAGATAGATAGATAGATAGATAGATAGATAGATGACCCTTTATAATGCTTCTTGCCTCCCACCCCATGATATCAAGATTTTATGATTATCAGGAACTATACTGTAGACTTTCTATCTCTAAATCATATCACCTACTACTTAGGGTTGCTATGTAGCTGCATATAGCCAACCTCTCTTTTGAGACCTTTGCCACATAGGCACTTTATAATTTATGTTTGTCTAAACTACTGAGGACCCTAACACTTATCATTTAAATTTGTTAAATTAATTTTCTACTAATAGCATGTAAGCTGTAATTGAGGACTTGAGAGACTCGCCTACAAAAAAAAAGTGCAGGATATTAGTATAAGAAATTTATGACATTCAATTTGCAGATCAAGAGGTTTATTTTCTTCATTCTGGTTTATTTATAAAGAAATATTTGTTAAGTGACTACTACTATGCTCTAGACACTACTAGTATTTTCACTTGTATAGCATTGACACTCATGGATAAGTGGCCATAGGATAAATGCATAATCAAATATAAAATGTCTTTATCTGAATGTATCAAAATAACTTTAATAACTAATACACAATGTTTAATAGTTTTACTTGAAAATACATGAAATGATATCTAATCAAATTGAACCACATTTGTACATATATTGAATAGCATTGTAAACTTAATGTACTATTTAAGAAATAAAAAGAAATAAAAATAGATAGAAATATACATATGTTTAAAGCTAAGTGAAAACACCACACATATGTTCAAATGCAGCTTTAATTATCCACAAAAGTGAATAATGCAGATTCAGCTTCAATCTAATCAAAGTTTTGTAATTTTCAGTGGAAAATTGTGTGGGTAGCTTTCATTGCATGCAGGCACACTTAGGGTAATGAGAACGACTAAGTCATTTTTAAAATCATATACATGTAGAAATTAAAGCAAGGAGGGAAGCTTCTTTTTCTTCATTAGAATAGCTAAAATGTCTCTTGTGGTACTGACTTGAAAGGAAAATTATTCTGAGATGTCTAGAAGTAATATCTTACAGGATAACCTCAAATAAAATACCTAATGTAAATGAATTCTAAATTAGAAAAAAAAAACACAGCATATAGAATTGAACTCTATCTTGCTAATAATTAGTTCATCGATATATATAATTTTTATGTACTTAAATTGGTCACTATAATAAACACTGGGCTTTTTATCCTAGAAAATTGGTCAAAGTATAATTTTAAAAGGCGATAACATATTAGGTTTGATTAGAAATTCAGGTATCGATTTGAAATCATATACCAGAAAAACATTGAAAAAAGAAGAAAAAACAGTTAATACTTTTATAAACACTCTGACAACTGCACATTTTGCTCGTGTGAAATAATGTGCCTCTGCCTAATACATTAAATTTCGATTTTTAAGACTTTATGGATGCCTTTTACTGCTAAATAACTGACTTAAATATAGTTTGTTTTGATCTACAGCAAAAGGAAAGTTGTTAAGCTGTTTATGATTATTGGACTAGAACACATAATTACTTTAGAATCCAATTTGCATTCATCAACTGTATCATTAGGATCAAACTCTAGCATTTTGGAAGTGTGGGTTTTTAAATGAGAGAAAATAAATTTTTAAATGCCTCTCGTTACAGATAGTAAGCCCATATAAATTACAAAATCAAATTTTTCTTAATGTTTTCTTTTGCCTTTTACATGTAATCTTACAGTAGAAGAAAATCATCTAGTCAAATACTCACAAAAATAAGGAATTTATTTCAAAAGTCCTTTTGGCAACTGGTCCTTTGGGCTATATTTGAATACCTATGATAAGGAACTAGCTCCAATAGCAATTTAAACCAATATGCCTTAGATCTTTTTGTAACACAGTTTTCTTATACTTTTGAGGTGAAATCTGCACTTTGCTGCACTCAGAAAAATTTTTTTTTTCCTAACCATAGCCACGCCAATATTGACAGCTACATCTTTTAACACCTTCTTTCTTCTCTCAACTAAACAGCTGTCGGATTTATAATAATTTTTCATCTGACATAAATAATAGTTATTTCAAAATGTAACGACTTTGTTTTGTATAAACTCTGGTTTGTCAATTTTTTTTGCCTCAGTTTTTAAAGAGTTTTCTAATTTAAAATATTGCCTGTCTAGTAGACCCAATATAGAATGTTACCACATTTAATCAAATATATATGAAGACAGAGAAAAATACTCATAGGGACTCATAAAATAGGACAAAAATATGAGTACAAGGCTTAGAAGACCAAAATAATTGCCAGAGTTTTGAAAATAATTTAATTAATGATAAATTTAAAAATAATCTGGAGCATTCATTTCATGCTTCAGTGAAATGGTATAGAAAAGCAAATGAAGTTATTGTGCAGAACAGAAAGGTAACAAGATGGGATAAAAAAAGGTAAAATTTCAGAAATTATCACAAAAACAGGATTAAGCAAATGCTGTATTCACAAAGGGCACTAAGTGCCTAAATAGGTTATGTGAACCTACTTGAGAAAATCTCAAATGGCAAGGATAACAGAAAAAAGAAAATGTGACAGAAGTAAAGTTTAGGAAAAACATAGAGATGCACTATGCAAACAGAGATAATTATTTTTCTTAAAAAAAGATCATCGCATGTGGAACAGATGCTATGATCTATAATAAAGTATGTAATGTAAAATTTTTCCTGCACTGAAGAGAGTTCATAGTATGTAGACTGCTAAAAAAAATTTCATTCACAAATAATTTCTACCATAATCTTTAAATTACAATACATGAAAACCTTATAATTATTCTTACAGAAAAAGAAAAAAGCAAATGACAAACCTACTATAAAATTGGAGTAGCTTCAATATTAACTCAAAATTATTTCAGACACAAGATGTAATTGATTTAGGAGGTCAACAGAAAGTTCTCTTTAGAAAAGCAATCTATAATTTTAGAAAAATATAGATTCCATATCTCACTTAAAAAATTTACTTGGGTTGTGATAAATAACTTATACTGTGATAAACTAAAAATAAAACAATGCTAAAGTTTCGAGTTTGGATAATATAAACGTTTCACACAAGATTATTAAAAATAGAGACAAATAATAACAATTTTTAATTTTGGTCATTAATTTGTATTTACATCCTAAAGAGGTCTATAATATTTAAAATAATATCACATATAGTAGTTTGCTAGGGTTGATATAACATATACTATAGATTGAGTAGCTTAAACAACAGAAATTTACTTTCTGAAATTCCAGAAGATAGAAGTCCAAAATCAAGATGTCTGCAGTGTTGAATTTTTCTAAGCCTTCTTTACCTGGCTTGCAGTTTTTTGTCTTCTCCCTGTCTTTGTTTACATACTCTTTCTCTAAGAGATGGAGAAGGTAATCATGCTAACACCAATCAGAAGATACCAGGAATAGGTATACTAATTTCAGACAAAGAGGATTTTCAGGTATAAAATCATCATTACATAGTAAAAAAGGGTCAATTCTCCAAAAGGACATAATCAGAGGCAAACCAGATAGAGCTGCAAGAAGAAATAGGCAAATCCACTATTATAGTTGATGCTTCAGTATCTCTATTTGTATAATTGATAGTTCGACCAGGCAAAAAGTAAGTAAGGATACAGTTAACTTGGACAACACCATCAGTCAATGTGATCTAATTGTCATTTACAGAATAATTCACCTAACAGCAGCAGAATACATATCATTCTCAAGATTGCACTGAGCACTTACCAAGATATATCACATACTGAACCATAAAACACATCTTAACAAATTTAAAATAGGAGAAGTCATACAAAATATATTCTCAGATTATAATAGTTAACCTATAAGTCAATACATAAATATAGGTAAGAAGTCCTGAAATATTTTAAAATTAAGCAAAAAATGTGGGTCAAAAAAGTCAAAAAATGTTTTTAATATTTTGAACTAAATGAAAATTAAATTCAATCTATGAAAGTGCATGTAATGCATTGAAGGCAGTGCTATAAAGAGAAATTTGTAACATTGGAGATATTTGAAAAGAAGTATCTAAAATCAATAATCCAACCTTCCCCATAGTAAACTAGGGTAAGAAGAGCAAATTAAATTCAAAACAAGTAGACGAAAACGATAAGAATTAGAGTAGAAATTCATGAATTCAAAATAGGAAATTAATAAAGAAAATCAACAAAACTATAATGTAGTTCTTTAGAAAGATCAATAAAATTGATAAATTTCTAGCCAGGTTAACCAAGAAAAACAGAGGTATTACAGACTGAATTATGTCCCCTATCTAAATTCATATGTTGAAGCCTTAACCCCAATGCAACTGTATTTGCAGATAGGGACTTTGAGGAAGTAATAAAGGTTAAGTAAGGTCATAAGGATGGGGCTCTAATCCAATAGGACTTGTATCCTATAAAGGGAAGAAATACCAGATCTCTCTCTCTCTCTCTCTCTCTCTCTCTCTCTCTGTGTGTGTGTGTGTGTGTGTGTGTGCGCGCGCGCGCACGCACGCGTGTGTGTGTGTGTGTGTGTGTGTATTTACACAGAGAGGAAGGTACTTTGAGGACCCAGTGAGAAGGTGGCCACCTGCAAGCCAGAAAGAGAAGTCTCACCAGAAACCAACTTAATGGCATATTGATCTTGAAATTCCAGATTTCAGAACTGTGAGAAAATAATTTATTTTGACTGAGGCACCCAATTTATGGTATTTTCTTATGACATCCCAAGAAGACTATTATAATAGGGAAGACACAGATTAACAAATATCAAAAATAAAAGACAAATCATTTCTCATTCTATTAGTTTTAAAAAATATTAAAGAAACTGAACTTGCCTACAAAATTGATAAGTAGATGTAATAGGCCAAATCTTTAAAAGACATTAACTCCCAAAACTTATACAAAGAGAAATAGATCATCTAAATAAATCTGTATATATAATAAGAAATTGAATAATTATATTGTCTTTAAAAGAAAGCATCAACCACAATAATGAATGAATGAATGAATGAAAAAAGTACCAGTTCATATGGTTACTCTAGTGGATTCTACCAACACTAAGGGAAGAAATTATACCAATTCTTCACAACTTATTTCAGAATATAAAGGAAGAGGAACTATTTCATACCTTATTCTACGAGGCTAGCATCTTACTACTAATAAAATCAAATGGTAAAAAATTAGAAGAAATGAAAACTACCAAACAATACCTCTTATAAACATACATGCAAAAATCATCAAAATAAAATTCACAAATTGAATCCAGCCATGTAAAAAAAGAATTCTAAACCACTATCAAGTGAGATTTATTCCATAAGTGCAGGCAGGTTCAACAATCCAAAATTGATATAATTCTCCAAATCCATAATATCAAGAAATAAAATTATATTTTATATGAATTGATGCATAAATATACATGACAAAATTTAACACCCATTCATGATTTAAAAAAAAAAAATCTCTAAGCAACAAGAAATACAGGAGCACTTACTCAACTTGATATAGAAGAGTTCCAAATAATTAGAGCTATTATCATACTTAATGATGATAAATTGTTATCCCCCTAAGATATACAACAAAAATAGAAGGTCTTCTCTCTCCTCACCCATACCTGTTTAATATCATAGCGAAGGTCCATGATAGTGAAATAATGAGGAAAAAGAAATAAAAATTATACAGATGGAGTAGAAAAACTAATTATTGGCAGATTATATGATTACTGACCAAAGAACTGGAGGAAAAGAACTCTGGAATATAAGCAAGTATAGCAAGATTGCCAAGTACAAGGTTAATATGCCAAAGTCTTTTTTTTTTTTTTAATATATCAACATTAACAATTAGAATTTGAAATTTAAAACACAATATCTTTTATAATACCACCAAAAAATTACTTATGTATAAATCTAAAAAATATGTACACAATCTACAAGCAGAAAACTACAAAACTCTGATGTGGGTACTCAGAGTAGATCAAAGAAATGGATAGTCAGTGTTCATGGATTAGAAGACTCAATATTGTTTAGATATCAAATTTTACTACATTGATCTAGAGAAGCAACACTATCTCGATAAAAATCTCAGGAATATAATTTGTAGATATCGACAAACTAATTTAAATTTTTAAGTAAAGATAAAAGACCTGGAAGAGACAACATAATATAGAGCAACAAAGTCAGAGGATTTATACTACCCTATGTTAAGGAGTACTATAAAGAAATAGTTATTAAGACACAGTAGTAGTAACAAATGAATAGAAATATATATCATTGAAACAAAATAGAATGCTCTGAAGTAGACTCACATCAACTGATCCTTAACAAATGAGGAAAAGCAATAAAATGGACAGTTCTTTAAACAAATGGTGCTGGAAAAACCAGATGACAATGTATAAAAAAAAAAGAAGAAGAAGAAGAAGAAGAAGAAGAAGAAAGGAATCTAGATACAGATTTTATAGCTTTTGTAAAAAGCTATAATATAACAGACTAAAATATAAAACACAATTAATAACATAATGTATCTGAGAGAAAAAGAAGGGAAAAAAATAATGACCTTAAGCTTAGTGATGACACTTTAGATAAACACCAAAAGCACAATGAATTTTAAAAACATTAAATTAGACTATGAAAATATAAAAAGTCTATTTTGTGGAAAAAAACTGTTAAGTGAATAAAAAGAACTGCATACTGAGTGAAAATATTTTCAAAACACATGTCTGATAAAGAAGTTATATCTAAAATATGCAAAGACCTTTTAAAACTCAACAATAAATATAATGATTACCCAAAGAAAAAATGAACCAATAATGTGGTTATCTCATTAAAGAAGATATACACGTTACAAACGAGCATATAAAGAGATGTTCATATTGTCATTAGACAATCGTAGATTAAAAAAACAACGAGGTACTACATCGACCAAAAGAATTGTTAAAATTAAATAAATGAATGAATGAATGAATGAATGAATGAATGAATAAATAAATAAATAAATAAATAAAAAACTGGCAATACCAACCACTGGTGTAAAGAACAACAGAAACCTTAATCACTGCTAGTGAGAATGCAAAATGGTACAGCCATTTGGGAAGATAGCTTGGCAGTTTCCTATGATATCAGTGTTCTCTAGAGAAGCAGAACCAGTAAGATGTGTGTTTGTGTGTGTGTGTTTGTAAATTATGAGATTTACTTTAAGGAATTAGTTCTCACTATTGTAGAGGCTGACAAGTCTGAAATTCGTAGGCAGGCCACGAGACTGAAAACTCAGAGAGGATTTTTTTAGTTTTTGAGGCAGAATTCCTACATCTCCAGAAAACCCCAGTTTTTGTTCTGAAGACCTTCAAATGATCGGGTAAGGTACACCCACATTACTAACGCTTATCCTCCTTACTTAAAGTCAACTGATTATACATATTAATTACATTTACAAAATACCTTCATAACATCTATATTAGTGTTTTATCAAACAACTGGGCACAGTAATCTAGCCAAGTTGAAACATCAATTTTAACCATCACTCTAACAAAGCTAAATGTCTCACCATATGATGCAGCAATCATGCTCCTAGAAATTTACCCAACTGATGTGAAAACTTATGTGCACACAATAATGTGCATGAATATTTATAGTAGCTTTACATACAATTGCCAAAATTAAAAACAACAAAGATGTCTCTTAACAGTTAAATGGATAAACAAATTGTGGTGTATCCATACCACAAAATATTATTCAGTTTTTTTAAACGAGCTCTCAAATCATTAAAGAACATGTACAAATTAAAAAATTTTAAATGTATATTACTAAATTAGAAAAGCTAGTCTGAAAATGCTATGTACTGCATGATTTCAATTGTAGTTGATTCTTATTATTTGAAGATTCTTTGTTTATGAAATCACTAACTTGTTACAATTTATTTGTAACTGCAAAATCAATATTTGTGGTAATTTTGTAGTTATTTGAACATATGCACATATGCACTGAAAGACTTTGTCACCTGACATGAATGTTCTGAGGTGATGATACACAAGGCCATATTTTGAGTTTTTGCTTTAGCTCTGAAAATACAAACAGGTATCCTATTTATAGCCTATTTAGTACCTTTTGTGTGTGCTTTTTGTCCATGAATTCACTATTAAAATGGTCCCCAAATGTAATGCTGTAGTGCTGTTTAGCGTTGCTAAATTAAGAAGATTGTGATATGTTTTTACAGAGAAAATGCATCTGTTAGAAAAAGTTCCCTCAAGCACAAATACACTGCCATTAGCTGTGAGTTCAATGTTAACAAGTTAACAATATATATTAAATAGGGTGCTTTTATAAACTAAAACACACATAAAACAAGGTTATGTGTAGATTGGTTAACAAATGTGACCAGAGGCTTTCAAGGACCTAACTCTGCTTTTACCCTAGAAACAATGATTCAGTATTGACTACTCCAGTGATTGCAGTGATTTTGTAGTACATAATGACCATTAATAACAAGAATTGTCTTTATATGCCATTTTGGAAAAAGCAAAACTATAAAGAAAGTAAATAGATTAATGTTGGCCATAGGTTTAGGAGGCGAGCAGATGGTCAAATAGGTGAACGGGTCAATAAAGCTTTCTGTACGATATTGCAATGGTGTGTACATGAACCTATGCATTGTTCTAAACCCATAAAACTTTATAGCACAGAGTTAATCTTAATACATGCAAATTTAAAGAAAAATCATTTCAAGATGAGGGAATTTTAAGAAGGAATGTAGAATGTAGCAAGAGAATATTAATGGTATTACAAATGTATAAAAGTAACCTGCTGAAGTGGGTGGGGGCAAAAGGTGCTGACCTAAGTAACTTTAGAAATGAGTGAAGTCTGTAAGATTAAAGACAGAGGAATTGTACGAAACACTGTACTCCAGCTGACAAAGTTTCCCAAGCATTACATGTTAACAATGCGTGTGCCACTATATATCTATATGGGAACTGACAAAATGAAGAAATGGATGACTGGTGATGGGAGTTACCTGTCTTACTCTTGAAGTGGGAGATAACATAACAAGTGGATATTGCTAGAAAGATCTACCCAGTAATGAATTAGAGTTGGAGACATCGATATAAACTCACATTTAACTCAATATAAGTATGGATGGTTACATGTCGAAATATTTATGTGTATATGCATGAGTTAATCTACATACGTGTTAATTTCCTTACCTATCAGCTTAGAGGGTCTAAAAACAAGGACGCTCCAATAGAAAAAGCACAACTCACATCTAGAACTTGGTTTCTAATGTCATTATTCAATAAAAGGAAATAGAGTCCCTTGGAGAAATAGTTGATTCTAGACCCAGGGTAGCAAATATATATGATGATCCTGGAACATCTTGTAGTACTAATAAATAAGAATGTGGTCAAAAAATAAATTTAAGAAAATTCACAGTGAGTGGGGTATGTTAATGGAGCATATAATCTAAGTAAAAAAAGCTCTTAATGGCCAAAGTTGAACACATTGAGCAATTGAATCAAAGTAGTTTTAATTTATAACCTACAGCATAAAGTAAATATCTATAAGCCCATACTCATATAAACAATTGAATAAATAAATGCGGAATAAAAGAAATCTCATTTGAAAATGAATTTCAAATAACTTTTATAAATACTCTGCCCTTAAAGGACATAGAACATAAATCTTCCTTAACTATGTCATGCATAGTGACTTCTTTCCAAAAATTATAGTATGAAAAGACAGAAAAAATAATAATTTGGAGTGAAAGAATTTAACAAAGACTATCTCAGCCTTGTGATAATGATTAATATAATATGATGATATAAAATGGTACTTTATCTCTGTGATCTTTCTTTCAAAGATACATCACCCTTATCTAGTGACAAAAAAAAAATCAGAAAAATACTGTGGACAAAAAAAAGGGGTTCTATGGAAAGTAACCTCACAAGGTGATCTGACTACAAATTCCTAAAAGAGCAGGTCATGGTGGGTCGTCACACCCCAGCCCAAAACAACTTTGGTGAAAGGTTTTACCAGCCCTGTCTATTGTCCTTGTGCATCTGTGTTAACACTTTTGAAATTCCAGAAGTAATACCCTTCGAAGGGAGTATTAACCCTCAAGAAAACACATGATCTTGTTAACTATCTTGTAATCTAATCCCCAGCTTGCTTTCACTCAGCTCCATATACTTTTGTTAATTTCAAATGCATAAAAAAAAAAATGAGAAACTGTCATTCTCTATAGCATTTGAAGTATTGCTCCCCAGCTCATGTCATCAGTTTGGCTAAAATAAACTTATGAAGATTCTCTACTGGTTTTGATGTTTCTTATGTGGATAATATCAAGTGAGGGACATCCTCTAAAATACCTGTGCAGTACTCCTCAAACTTGTCTAGGCCGTCAAAAAAGAGCAAGTAGAGTGAACTATTTAAAAGTATTAAGAACAACAACAACAACAACAACAAAACGAAAAACCTGCCAACCTAGAATTGTGCACTCTGTGAAAATATTCTTCCAGACAAAAATTATAAAAAAACTTTTTGAGAGTTCTCATCAGTAGACCTGCCTTGCAGGAAATGTTTTAAAAAGAAAAGAAAAAAGTTTTTTAGAGAAAAGAAAATGATAAAAGTCAGAAATTTGAGTCTACTTAAAGAAAAAAAGAGCAAACACTAATATATAATATCTCTTTGATAAAAATCTTTAATTACTGTATTGACCTCAGGACAAAATAAAAACATAATACTCTTTAAAGCAAAGTTCTCCAAAATCTTGCTTCCCCCAATCTATTTAATCATGTTTAACACTAATCATAGATTCACTCTAGCTTCATTTTTCTTTTCACTTACTATTTTTTAAACAAAACAACACAATAAAAATCTAACAAACAAACAGAAAACAAAAAAGAAAGAGCATCTGAGAAGGATAAGGTAAAAGAAAAACTTTAATTTTTCTTACTCTTAACTGATTTAACAGATACTAGTTTGTTCTAAATAATAGTAACAACAATAAATTCAATTACCTATGCTTACGTGGTTGGCTGCAGGCATTTTGCTTACATGTAAACATACATGACTAGACAAGTGCTTGAGTGCATCTGTGTGTGGAAGGGTGTACTTATGTATGTTCACATATCAGCAAAATAAATGATGGCAATGATACAAGTGACTAAAGGACAAAAGGGAGGAGGAATTAGGGTTATTCTGTTATTACAAGGTTCTTACACTACCTATAAATTAGTATAATATTCAAGAGTGGACTTGGATTAGTTGTAAAAGTATATTGCAAACTCAGGGCAACAACTAAAAAAAGTTAAATAAAAAATATAATTTGTTAAAAAAAAAACTCAACCCTATAAATCTGAATACCTAATTGGCTTTGTTAAGTGATTCATAAATGGGTAGCACTCCATGTAGCAACCAGAAGGGTACTCCCAGGGGTTGTAGAAGAATGGAAGATATTTAATAGGCAGAAGAGCGGGGCAAGGGAGCTACTAACGAAAAAAAAAAGAAGGGATTCTTTTCAGACCAGGACTTCTTCTTTGGGGGAAAGGGAACAGGAGGGTTTTTATCATGCAAATTTCCTCTTCTTTTCAAGGGGGATGAAGAAGGCACATGAGACAGATTATCTTCCTGGTGCTTGACCAGAAAATTCTGAACTGGTTGATTAAGATTACATTTCTGGGAGAGGCTGAAACTGCAATTAGATCAGTTATTAAATCTAAGGTTGGCATCATGGGCTTTCAGTGCCAGAGACACTGTTTTGGGACTAATGTTTTTCTCTAACTTACATGCTGAAAAAGGAGAGAAAATACTCATTAAAAAAATGCCCACTTAAAACCCCAAAAGGTAGTGTTAAAGAGAAAACCCTAGTATTACCCTTTAAAGCAAAGTTTTCTAAAGTGATAAAGAAGGGCATTATGTAACGATAAAGGGTTCAATTTTCCAGAAAGATATAATAATCCTTAACATACACATGCCTAACAATAGAGCATCAAACTACATAAGGTAAAAACTAATAGAAAGCAGAGAACTAGATGAATCCATGGTCACAGTTGGAGACTTCAAAACCCCTCTCTCAGAAATGGACAGATACAGCAGGCATCAAATCAATCAGTAATGACAAAGTTGAACTCAACACCATCAATCAACTGGATATAATCAACTCCTATAGACTACTCCATCCAACAATAGCAGAATACATATTCTTCTTAAGCTTAGATGAAGTGTTTACCAAGACTGACCACACTCTGGGCCATAAAACATACCTTAACAAATTTAAAACAACATAAACCACTTAAGTTTTCTATTCGAGTGGCTGTGGTTCCCACTATAAGATCTGGCCTGGAGAGATGATTATGAAGTTCTTCAAGGATGCTGGGGCTTCCTTGAATATTTATATCTCAGATATGGTGAAGGTAAGTAGGATCCTCTTGGTGTGGGTGAGTTGTTCTTAAATGACAAATCTATTCTAATAGCATAATCTCTCTAAGCCTCTGAATCTCTTTCTCTGTAGTAAACCAAGAGAGGTCTGGCATTTCCAATTCACTTATCTTTCGGTTCATTTCAGCCCACCAACCAACCAAACTGTTAGAGCCCTTTCTAACTCTGAAAGCTGAACAGCAAAGCAGAATCTCCATTTAGTGAGCCTATATTAATAAATTCAGTTTGATACAACTTCATATCCTTTCCATCAATCTCCCCCACTCTTAGTATCCATTTCCATACATGTTCTCCAAATTTCTGCTTACATAGATTAGAAATTTCAAGTAGTTCTTTTGGAATATGGTGAGCTTCATCACATGTCATACTTTGTACTTTGACTTTTAGGAGTTTGCTGGGATTCGAGTCTAGTCAGAGACCTAAAAGCAAAAAGTGATGGGGGTGGGTCCTTAGGAAAATCTACATTGTCTTACTGGCACCTGCCTCACCGGAAGCCATTACAATTACCTGAGGCAATACAGGGTTATCTTCTCAGCCCATACCACTGGAGACGGGAAGTCCACTTCCTATGAGGTTAGGAATGCCACTTCCACCAGGGCTTGAGAAATATCTTCCAATGGAAAAGAAGACTCATCACAATTAATGAGTTCAAGGTCCCCAGCTTCATTCCCATCTTCACAAACTTCCCATCCCAACATACTGGAACCCATTACTTCCCAATCAATGACCTCACTTTAACAGTAGATACCATGTGAGGCTGAGTGTTCAACTGTTATTTTTCATCCAACTACACAATTAAGTTTGATTTTCAGCCATTTCTGCCATGTACAGGAGATAAGGCTTTCCTGTAGGGCACACTTAGAAGTTCTTGGTTTATTTACATAGTGATTAAACGAGAGAGTGGAATCCCTGAGCTCATTTTTTTCTTTCACCACTTTGTTCAATGACATTAGAAGCAACCAACTAACATCATTATATTTCTTAGCTTTTCAAAAATGTTTGAAAGTCTCATATGCATAGTCACTTAGCTCTTTGTTTCTTATAAGCAACTGATTAGGAAGACCCAATGCAGATATTTTGTGTATTTCTAACAGTTCACACCATAGACAATAAATGTTCTTATTACTGGAACTAGAATCATTAGCATCTTTAAATCTAATTAGATCATAGAGCCAATTCCAGAAACCCTCAAACCAATTCAAAATACTCTATAAAATTTTGTTACACTAGAGCCACTCTTGAAATCAAAATCAATTAGGATTCATCAGAAAAACTGAATCAACATGATATACATAGATAAATAGATAGATGATAGATAATTGAAAGATGGATGATAGATGATTAATAGATATGAGGAAATTTATTATAGGAATTGGCTCACATGGTTTAGAGGCCCAGGATCTATTTCTGCAAGCAAGAGAACCAAGAAAACTGGTGGTGTAATTTTGTTCAGGACTGGAGGCCTGAGAATCAGGGAAATAATCTAAATCTGAGTCTGTGTCTGAAAATCCAAGAACCAGGAGTGCCGAGTCTAAGGGTGGGAGAAAATGGATGTCTCAGCTCAGAGGGAACATATTCACCCTTCCATTACCTGTTTGTTCAATTTAGAATGTATGATGCCCACCTACAGTGGTAAGGGTGATCTCTTTACTTAGTCTACTGATTCAAATGCTAATCTCTTCCAGTCACCCTCACAGACACACTCAGAAATAATATTTTACCAACTATTTAGGTATTCCTTAGCCTAGTCGAATCGATGCAGAAAATTAAATATCACACCATATCATCTAACAATGACATTCCTTGGTATTTACTCAAACTTATGTCCACATAATCTGCAAATAGATGCCGATAGCAACTTTATTTATGATTGCCAAAATTCAGAAACAACCAAGATGTCCTTAAGAGGTTACCAGATAAATAAACTGTGGTATATCCAGACCAAAACAAACAAACCAAAAGCAAACTATCAAACCAGAAAAAGAAATGGAAGGAACTTGAAGTGAAAGAACCTAGTCTGAAAAGAATACTTAATATATGATTTCAATGATATGACATTCTAGAAAAGGCAAAACTATGGAGATTAATAATAATAATGATGATAATAATAATAATAAAACATTAGTGCTTGGTAGGGGTTGGGGCTAGGAAGGGATAAATAGATAAAGCACAGAGGAGTTTTAGGGAAGTGAAACTACTTTATGATACTATCATGATGGATACATGTTATTATTCATTCATTCAAACCCATAGAATGTATAACACCAAGACTGGAGCCTAATTTAAACTGTGAATTTGGGTGATATCAATGTAGGTTCATCATTTGTAACAAATATATCACTCTGGTGGGGAATGTTGACAGTGAGAGAGGTTATGCATTGGGGTGGGGGCAGGAAGTATATGGGCAATCTCTGCACTTTTCACTAGATTTTGCTGTGAACCTTAAGCTGCTCTGAAAAATAAAGTGTATTTAAATAAAAAGTCAACTGGGCTGAATATTTCCAGAATAAAATACAGACAACAGATTGATAACTTTAATAATAAAAAAAATCAGAATTAAGTTTTTTAAGTGGTTATAAATTGTTCTTTTATTGAATAGCAGAATTTTTGTCTGTGTATTTAAGGAGTCTCTTTAATTCAAAAAGTATTTAGGACTGGATTTGATTATTTTCAAACTCAGTATTATTATAGGGCAAACCAGATATTTGAATTTTACTAAGCTTCTTTATTTATGTAGAATGATACTTGCATACACTAATTTATATGACAGTCACATATACTACATGAACAGTAATATTTAGTGTAGATGTCTGAACTGATTCTAAGAAATTTTTGGTAATATCAATAATATCATTTTTTTCTTTATTGCTGGTTATTCTCTAGGACAATGTCATCTACATTAAACAACATAGGCATGTATACTTGTATTAGTTATCTATTGCTGTCTAATAAACTACTTTAAAATCTAAGGGCTTAACACAACATTCTTTGCAGTTTCTGTGGGTCAGAAATTCAGGCTCAATTTTTCTTGCTCCTCTTTCTCAGTTTCTTCTCCAGGGCTACAATATCTCGAGACTCCATCAGAGAAGAATCTGATTTCAAAGCTTACTCATGCGGTTGTTGGCGAGAATCAGTTCCTTGTGGACTGTAAAAGTCACTCAGTTCTTTATTGGTCATTAGCTAGAAGACAACCTCAGCTCCTTGCCATGTGGGCTACTCCATAAGGTCATAAGAGAGTTCATAGAATAGCAGCTTGCTTCACTAGAGTGAGCAAGCTGAGACCTAAAGAGAATATATAGGCAAGATGAGAGTCACAGTCATGAATAGCCTAATCTTAAAATTGACTTCCTCTCACTTTTGCCATTTTCTGTTTACAAAAGCAAATTAGCAGGTCCAGTCTATACTCATGGAGAGTAGATTACAAAGGGTGTCAACACCAGGAGGTAGATATCATTAGGAACCATTTTATAAGCTGCTTATTACAATGTTCTTTTCTGCTATAAACCTATGAAGTACTACTCTAGCATACACATTAGAAATATGAGTTAGATAAGCATCCTATTGTCCTTCTTATATGAAAAATCAGTTTGCATAGTTCACTGTCAGAAATTTTGAATAAAAAAATGAACCTCTAGGCAATTATTTATCTTTACATTAACCATTAAAGATAGCTACTATCTGTCATAACAAAATGAAAGTCATAGTTTATTACATAAAAAGAAGTATTTGGGAATTTCTTCTTATAAGATGTAAAGAGACACATATTTAAAAAGGGAAATGTAGTCATAAAAAGAATAATTTAGTATGACATTGTATCTTTTTCACGAAGCTTTCATTAATTTCCTGTATCGGATAGCAGTATAGTCAGATTAGAGGACCCAAAGTAGAAACCACAGTCTCTAGAGGACTCTACTAATTGTGATTGTATGGGAAATCGTTAGGCAAACATCCCTCAGTCAGATATATTTCTCAAATTGAAAGCAGAATATACAACAATTTCCATGAAGGTGGTAAGGATCTTAGCCTTGATTGCTTTCTCTTCCACACTCAGTCAATGAAGTAGGACTATGGTTCAATCAAATGCAATTATTTCTCAATATTTTTAAGTGTTCTGACTAGATAGAGTTATCTTGAACTTTCTGTCAAGAATTATAATTTTCAAGGAACACTGACGTATCCATTGATTGGTATAACTCTGTTTTCTTGTACTCAAGCAAAACTCTCTGATTATTCAATTTAAATACAGAATTGAGCCCTGTATTTTTTTTTATTATATAGCACTGCAATAAGTCAGAAGAAAATAAAATTTTATGCATATTTTAAAATGATGATATTTCTATTAAAACACTATTTTATGCAATCTCTAAAATCAAAAGAGTGAAATAAAATAAAATTGGAGAACAGTTTACAATAATGCCTCATGATTCTCTTCCATACCTTGGATTTGGAACTAGAACCATATTTAAACTGCTCTGTAGCCACTTTGTGTAAGCAGCAGAAAGGTCATTCTTCTGAGGTGGCTGTTTGTTTATCGAAGCCCGGGCTCCCCACATAGTGTCCTTGGACACTGAGGAGGTGGGGATGTCCTTGTGACTATCCTGTGGTTAGAAGTGCTCTTGATCCCCAGTCTTTCTTCTCTGACACCACTCTGGATTGGGGTTACAGAAGTCTAGACTCTTCACTCCGCCTTCTCTCTGGGGGTGGTGCCACAGTCCTTTCATGTTTATCTGGAGTAAGGACAGTTATTTTTTAAAAACAGATTTGTGTTTGACAAGTTGCCTCTTACCTGGTCTTTTGGCTAAAGAGAGCAGACTTTTCTAGGAGCTTTGCTCATCTGTAACAGCATTTCCAGGTCACTCACTGGCTTCTCTAGTAACTGCTATTGGATATATGAGAAAAAGGAAAGTCCAGCCAATTCACGCCCACGTTGTTCCTAGGTCCTGAAGTCCTAGCTGGTTGCTTTCTTCTCTCCCGCTCTCAGAGTCTTCTTATGTTTGTTTCATACATAATCTTCAGGCATTTTAGCAGTACATAGTGGGATAAAAAAGGAAAATATATCTGCTCTATCTTCTCAGAAGTGGAAGTCTCTTCACTCTTAAGTTTTCTTTCTTTTTCCCTTTGTACTCATAAGAATTTTAGCAATACTTTAGGAGAAATTTGTTAAGAACTGCCACTCAGTAGTCATTTAACAATAGTGATGGAGAAATTATTATTGCTTACATTACACTTGTAATTTATGCCTTCTTTTTCCTGTTTTAAGATATTGCATTCGACAAAGACAATATGATATCAACAAATTACTGAGGTGAATCTACCTCAGAGGAAAAGGAAGATGACTTTTTTCTCCTGGAGCTAATGAGAATACCATACATACATTAAAAAACCTTCTCAAAACTACAAAAAAAAAAACAAACAAACAAAAAAAAAAACCAGACATAATACACGAAATAATGCCCCTAGCTACATAAGAATTTAGAAATAAGCTCAGAACTGCTGGTGGAATACACATTTAAAATGTGATAGAAGCTTTAAATTTCTGCATAATGTGTGCTATTGACTTTGTATATAATGACTTAACAATAGATTGTGACATGATTTTTCTATTTACATTTAAAGTCCAGATTTACTTCTATTTCTCTTAATCTATACTTAACTATTTTTTTTTTTTTTTTACAATACTCCTTTCTAAAGTACCAAAGAAACGTGAAGAAGAGCTTCACAAATCTCACTTTTTGAAAGTCTTTGATTTAAGGGTCTTTCACTCTGTTACCACCAATCTTTTATTTACTATTTATAAAAGTGAGATTCAGAGATATGTAGTTTTTGTCTTTATCATAGATTTTAGATTTAATAATACATTTTTCTTTTCTCACATCTGTCCAATGGTAACTATATGTCACCATGACCAAATATTATTCCAGTATTATTTGTTGAAAGGCCAACCTTTCTCCACTTCATACTTTGGTATCTTTATCAAAACTTAATTGGCCTGTATGTGTCAGCCTCATTTTGTTCATTTATCTTTTTATAAATACTGTACTGTATTTATTACTGCTGTTCTAAAAGAAATCTGAAATTATAAAGTATAAGCTTTTTGATTTAGTTCTTTACTAAACTGACTTTGACTTGTAGGTCATTTGTATTCTAAATATATTTAGAATTAGCTTGTCAATTTCTATTTAAAAAATCCACTGTGGTTTTTTAGTTAGATAACACAGAATATATAGACAAATATGAGACTTGATATAATGATATTGAGCCTTTCAATCATGTATATTACATAAGTCTGCATTATTTAGTTTTAATTTGCCTCAGCAGTTTTTGTAATTTTCAGAGTACAGGCCTTTCACAAATTTTGTCAAATATTTTCCTAATTATTTCATACTTTTTAAGCTATTGTAGATGAAATTGTTTTGTTTGATTTTATTTTCTAATTATTCATGTCTAGAGTTTAGAGATGCAATTTATTTTTCTATTTTGACTTTGAATCTTATAACCTTGCTAAAAGTCATTTTTAAATTCTAGTATTATTTTACAAATTTAAATTTTCTACCTACAAGATCACTTTGCCTGCAAATCTTCCTCTTTAATCTTTAGGGTTTTATTTAGTTCTTATCTGTCTGTCTGTTTTATTCCAGTAACTAGCAACTCTACAAAAATCCCTGCCTTGTTCCCGATTTTCCTGAAAATATCATTTAGTCTTTAACTATTAAGATGAGTTTGCTGTTATTTCCTGTATGCCAGTTTTCAAGTTAAGGACATTCCTTTCTACTTTTGTTTTTCTGAGGGTTTTTATTATGAATAGGTATGGAATTTTGTAAGATAGAATTGGAAATGCCTGTTCCAATCTCACAGCACAGTGTTTTTCTCTTGTTCTTATTCAATATTTCTATTTCCTTTCTCTCACAGTGTAAGCACAGTTTCTCAAGGGCATCAATATATATACTCATTTTCTTAATCTTAAAATAAATACAAGAAAAATAGAACTATTGCACACATAATATGATCAATAGCAAACTTAGTAAGCTAAGTTCAATTTTCTTTGCAGTTCTGTATTCATTTGCGTGTGTACAGTCAGGGAACCAAGTTCAAAATTTCCTTGGTTTAGTTCTATTTTTTCTCTCTGCTGATATGCTATCGATTTGCTGTAGATAATTGCTATATATATTTTACTTTTATAAACACTTTGGTATGCAATGGAGTCACTATAAAGTCATTCCAATAATTTAAAATTTAGTATCAAAGATATGTGCTTGTCTTCTAACTTTCTGCCAAATTATTCATTACTAGTAATGAAGAAAATAGGGAGCCTTAAAATCTTCCCATTTCTTCCTGTGTATAAAAACAAATTTCTCTGTTACAAATTCAAGGTGCATACACCATGAACAATAGCTTCTGTTTTTATACTGAAAAAAGATGTGGTTTTTTAATTTTTGTCTTTCAAGTAAAGAAGATAAGCAAGCTAGTGCCAGTTTAAACCATGTATATTTGAATTTGCATCCCCAGGTTTAGATTTCCATGACTAGGGCTAAAGAAGACTTATTGATATAGATGTAATACAAAAGATCCATTTTTGTTGCACAAAAAGTGATATTTATGTGTCTTTTGGATGTTGTGTAGTTCTACATATAGCCTTGCATTCTGCGAAGTTTTACCAATGCTAGAAAGTATCATTGTGGCATTACTGATTTCTAAATGCATAAACAAACTTCTACCCAGATGCAGAAACATTAAATGCTATTAACAAAGTTCTCTCTGATCTAAAAGGATAGTTGGAAATGTGTTTCTGAAAAGAACGGCTGGTTTTTCATCTGTGGTGGAAATAAATCTCTCACTAAAATTCGAGGATACATTATCATGATTCTATGTAGGGAGCAATGAAAGTAGATGAGTTGGCAATCAAATTTCATGCTTCAGGGCTTGAACTGTTTTTATAGGGGTTATAATGGGATCTTTTGAAATAAGTGAAGGAATTTTTCTTGTCTTAAAATGTCTAGAGTAATCTATGTAGATCATGGTCCAATCTGGAGTTTCAAACATACAGTTAGCACAGCTATTCAAAAAGAGAATTCGATAAAGTTTAATCTGTCTCTTAGTTTCCCTCAAGTGACATAGAATAGCATGATCTGAAACCTTTTGGACACAAAAGGAGTCCATGAAATTATTCAACTGGCATTCTTCCTCATCTCAGAGGGAACTGACATCTTACTTTTTTCTGTACTTGTAACCAAAAGAAACATCTTTATTCACACAATAAGGCTCACCTTCTGCTCTCTAGTTCTATAGATCGCAGCTATGTATAGAATCCATAGAGGGCACAGATGGCAAAAAAGGAGCGAGTAAAGAGTTTGTGATCTATATACCAAGAACTGATGTTGTTTTTGTCCCAGGAATAGCTAACTTTCTTTCCCTTAAGAAAAATATCTACATTTTCTTATTGTTTAGTGGTCTCCTTAAATTCCTTCTGGTGTGGAAATTAATGAAGATTAATTTTTTTCCTGTTTCTATTTGCTTTGATATCTCTGCTGTAATTTATTATAAGCATGTTATATGTTCAATTTTCTTTTCATGAATTCACCTACAAGATTACTTTGGTCTTGTTCTACTCTAATATCTAAACACCCTAAGTGCCTCATTCTCTAAATAATGCCAATAATACCAAAATTTTATTCTTAAAAGAATAGGACCATTAAAGGGAAAAAAATTTTCCCAAAAGCTTCTTACAATAAGACATGTGTAAGAGGAATTTTATAAAGTGCTATGTATTAAATAAATGTTAGCTTTTATTTTACAGTCCCTAATATAGCAGGTATTCAATGTATATATTTCTTAGTAATAAAAAACCTTTATCGATTTAGCCTGTACTTCGCAGTACCATGTTAAAGTTCATGTTACAGAAACATAGGAGTAATAATCAGTAAGTTATTTACCCAGGGCCACATTAATATAGTAATTCAGACTACTTCCAAGAATACTGAAGTTGAAATTGTTCATTCAAGTTTAACATACAATTCATAAAAGAAAAAAAAAATTAGTATACCTGGCCATAAGAAAAAGTTCAGATGGATCTGATAAGTCACCCATTAATCATCTTGTTCTTTTCTAATTAATATATCCTAATGGGCCTGACGGCTGTTTAGAAAGAATGAAACCTATTTCAAAATTTCTCATGTTCATTATATAGATTGTAGGTTCATAAGTCATGGACCTTAAAAGTCATCTCTTAGTTCTGATAAATAGATTTTTAAAATATAAAACAAAAATAAGCTTATTTTGTAAATAAAAACAACCATTATAAAAAATTAATTCACATCTCGCTAAGTTGCAGAAATGTTCCTGCATTAAACTCATACTAATTAAGAAAAAGTGTTTTCTATCACAAATTAATGGTAATGGAAACAGCTGTAAAATATCTTTACCATTTTTGCTTTTTTTCTCCACCATAGTATTGTATGTATTTTAAAATACACCTAAATCTGTATTTGAAAAAAAAAGTTTGACCTAAAGTTATAAATTATGACTTTGAAAAAATGATCATATATATAGTTCTTTTCATGAGATGTTGTATTTTATCAGGTGTGTGGCTTTTTAAAGATACTAGCCCAAACATAACCTGCCATGATTTTAGCATCTACTCTTGACACACACAAGTGGTAAGATAAAAAATTCCTATCATATTTGCTTTAAAAAAGTTGCTGGTGTTCCATTTTCTTTGTTGTTTTTTCTTCTCTTTTACTTCCTCCTTCATCTTTTATGAACCACAGTAATACCAGAGTATTAAGAAAATAACTACTTCTAAGCAAATGACATTTAAGTGCATTTTCTAACTGAATAATGATTGCTTACCTATTTTCTAGTAAATATGATATTCCTTGAACTGACAATCAAAATAATTCACAAAGAACACGAAAATAAAAAATGTTTTATATAATTCTACATAGACATAAATATATATACATATGTTTCACGTATGTATATATATTTTATAAATATAAATTCTCATTTTAAAACAAATACAGTATTTTTCTTTTATATTTCATGTAGAGAGAGTATTAAGTTAAACCACTGGGAATTGGTAGCATTCTCTTATTTTTGACACATAAAGACAGAGATTTCATGGATTTTAAAGTAATATGCATGAATATAACTCCTAAGCCCTAAAGTACTTTACTAAACTTCAAGAAAATATCTTGCAACTTAAACTCTACACATGTTCTCTTGTTAACATATCTCTAAACATATAATATCAGAGCTTATATAATCAAATAGTTAAAAATTAGAACTGAGTTCAAAAAAAGAAAAAAACGGAACATACTTAGTTTGGATTCTTGAGACATTAACTATTTCAAAGTGTTCCAGTTTCCTCCTGACTTCATTGAGCCATAGAGGCTAAAGAATATATATTTTAATATCATTAAGGTATAATCCAAATTAATTCAAAACTTTTCTTATGTTATTTCTTCAATGACTTACAAATATGGAACTATTTTTCACAGGAAAAAAAAATGTTTTAGTTGTACCTCCCCTAGTAATCGGTAATATATTGTACGTACCATCGAGTGAGCACAAAAAAAATTATTTGTCCAAAAACATGTTACTACTTTATCTACATTCACTATTTTATTTGGTTCAAAAAAAAAAATAGACTTCTTCTGTTACCTAAAATAATGAAAACTTTTACACCGATGAACAATAACAACATATACTGCAGCAGCATCAAAGGGACAATAACAGCCTCATAGTGACTTTTTTTGATAAAGCCCACTATCTTCACTGCTCTGAATCATCAATACTCTTTGTGCATCCAAAATTCCACTCAGGCTCTCTCTCTTTTTTTTTTTTTTTTAGCGTTATTGACATATAATTGACCAAATTGTAATACGTTGAAAATGTACAATGTGATATTCGATACATATAGATTGTGAAATAATTTTTCTTACCAAGCTAACACACATCACATCACATCAGTTATCTTTTTCTTTTCTTTCTTTAATTTTGGTGAGAACTCAAGATCTACTTTCTTGGTAAATTTTAATTATATAATGTTATTAACCGTAGTCACCATGCTATACATTAGATCCTCAGACCTTATTCTCTTATAATTGAAAGTTTGTACCCTTTTACTAATTTCACCCATTTTACTCTATCACAAGCTTCTACCAACTACCATTATACTATCTGTTTTTATGACTTCAAAGTTTTTTTTAGATTCCACATGTAAAAGTACTACAATGAACATGGGAGTACAGTCATTTCTTCAATATAATGATTTTGTTTCTTTTGGATATGTGGGCTAGTGGCGGGAGCTGTAACAGTTGGGGTGCTAGATGTGTGGACAAGCTCCTTTGAGGGAGAAGCTAGAGGCTTGGTATCACTGATGGAGAGAGCCATGGGGAGCAAATGGAGAACATGCTTACCAGTTCCTTCAGGCTCCCAAATGTAGGCTGATTATAAGGAGAAACCTCAGGATCTTCAGTCCAAAGCTGTGAAAGTATTCAGGCAAATTCCTTCCAGGCAGGAAGTGGGAGATAGGCATTTTTTTTGCCTGTTTGTTTTTCTGGTCTGAAAGAGGGGAGGGGAATAGCTAGCTACTTATGTGTCTGGTTTGACAACTGTTTTGTTTCTTTAATACAGTCCTGTAAACTGATGGCCCCCATTGGTTATCAGAGTTAGATGATTTGAGGGCCTGTTCCTTGGGTGGCAGCCACAAAACTTGGGGCACCAGATGTGTGGACAAGCTCTTTTCAGGGAAAAGCTGGTGACTTGTATTTACTGTTGGAGTGGCAGAGGGAGAAAGTGGGGAAGTGACCACTGGCTATTTTAGGTCCTGAAGAGGATCCCAGTCAGCATCTACATGTCGACTGATTAGAAATCAGACCCTCAGGCAGGAGCTAGGAAAGTACTCATAAAAATTTTTCCAGGGAAAAACAGAAATGGGCATTTTTGTCTGCTGCCTCTACAGTGAGCCAGTGGGATAATAAGGAGGAATGCTCGTACACCTATTTAACTGCTTTTTTTGTTTGCTATTGTTCTGTCAAGTCTCATTGGCTCTCAGAACTAGGTGATTTGAGGATCCATCAATGGGTGGCAGCCTTAAAAGTTGGGGCACTAGAGGTGTGATCCAAACCCTTTGCTCCTCAGGGAGACTCTGGGAGTTAAGGGTTTCCTCCTAATCCTAAATTGCAGTGTCATGGTGAGGCTTATGGCAAGAATGTGTTTCAAACTTTCCTACCTGTTATGATGTGGGTTTTTCCTTAGTCACCCAACATGTTGGTTTCCCTAGTTTCTCTAGCTCAACTAGTTTCTGGATTTCTCTCAGAGGGAACTGATCCAGTTGTAGCTAAATATTTGGTGCATCCAGTGAGGAAAAGTCAGGAGTCTCTAGTTTCACCATCTTGATGACATCATCCTTGTTTTTGTTTATTTGTTTTAAGATTTTAATTCTTTAAAGCAGTTCTAGGCATACAAAATTGAGGGGTTGTACAGAAAATTTCCATATACTCTTTGCTCTTACTCATGTGTAGCAACCCCCAGTATTAACAGCATTCAACAGAATGGTACTTTTTTTGTAAAAAATAAAGTAAGTCTACATTTGCATATCATAATCACACAAAGTCCATAGTTTAGTTCGAGTTTCACTTTTGATGTTATACATAATATGGGTTTGGACAAATGTATAATGCCATATATTCATCATTATACAGTCATACAGAGTATTTCCACTTGCCTGAAATTCCTCCGTGCTTTGCTTATGCATCTGCCCCCCACCCACTCACAACCGCTGATCTTTTTATCTCCATAGTTTTGCCTTTAACATAATGTTATATAATTGGAATCATACAGTATGTAGCTTTTTCAGATTGTCTTCTTTCACTTAGTAATACACATTTAAGTTTAGTCCACGGCTTCTCTTTACTTGAAAACTCATTTATTTTTAGCATTGAATATATTCCATTGTCTGGATGTAACATAGTATATTTATTCGTTAACCTCCTGAAGGATATCTTGGTTGCTTCCAAGTTTTGGCAATTATTAATAAAGCTGCTATAATCATCCATCTGTGAGCTTATGTGTGGACATAGGTTTTTAGCTCATTTGGGTAAATATCAAGAACTACAATTATTAGATCTTATGGTAAGAGTATGTTAAGTTTTATAAGAACTGCCAAATTGTCTTCCAAAATAGCTGTACCGTTTTGCATTCCCACCATTAATGAATAAGAATTTCTACCATTCCATATCCTCATGAGAATTTGGTGTTGTTAGTGTTTGAAATATTGGCCATTGTAATAGGTGCGTAGTGGCATTATATTGCTTTAATTTTCATTTATCTGATGACATATGATATGGAACATCTTTTCATATGCTCATTTGACATCTTAATATCTTCTTTGGTGAGGTGTCTATTAAAGGCGTTGGTCTATTTTTTAAATTGGGTTATTTATTTCCTTACTGTTGAGTTTTAAGCATTCTTTGTATATTTCAAGTAACAGTTCTTTTAAGATGTATCTTTTTCAAAATATTTTCTCTAAGTTTGGTTTGTCTTTCCATTCTCTTGGTAATGGCTTTTGAAAGCATATGTTTTAAGTTTTAATGAAGTATAGTTTTTCAGGTATTTCTTTCATACATTGTGTCTTTGGTATTATATCTAAAAAGGCCTCATTATACCTAAGGTCATTTAGGTTTTCTCCTACATTTTCCTACTAGAAGTTTTATTGTCTTATAGTCTTTTTACTTTTTATATTTAGGTTTGTGGAGAAATTTTTGTAAAGAGTAGAAGGTCTGTCTGGAGATTTTGTCTTTTTTTTTTTTTTTTTTTTTTTGCATGTGGATACTCAATGGTTTTTGCACCATTAGTTGAAAAACCATTTTTGTTCCATATTCTCTTTGTTTCTTTGCCAAAAATCAGTTGACTACATTTACAGTGATATTTTTCTAGGCTCTCTATTCTATTAAATTGATCTATTTTATTTTATTTTATTTTATTTTATTTTTTGCTATAATACCATACACTCTTGATTATGATAATTTTATGGTAAATCTTGAAGTCAGATAGTATTGGTCCTCCAAGTCTATTGTTCTTCAATATTATGCTGCTCTTTCTGGATCTTTCACTTACCATATAAACTTTAGAATATTAGAATAGGTGTGTTCATACACAGAAAATAACCTACTGTAATTTTGATTAGTAGTGTATTGAATCCATAGACCAACTTGGGAAGACATATTGACATTATCGAATATTCCTATCCATGAACATTTTTTTCTTTTAGTTCTTCAGAATTTCATAATTTTCCTTATATAGTTCTGTATATATTTTTACATTTATACATAATTATTTCATTTTGGGGTGCTAATGTAAACAGTATTATATTTTTAATTTCAAATTCCACTTTTTCATTATTGGTATATAGACAAGTAATTGGTTTTGTATATTAACCTTGTTTCCTGTAGCCTTGCTATTATCATTTATTGGTTCCAGGAATTTTTGTTTTCTTTTTCAGAGTTTTTACATAATAATTATGTCATCTGCAAACAAAGAAATTTTATATTTTCTTTTCAATCTGTATATCTTTTATTTCCTTTTCTCGTCTTATTGCATTAGGAAGGACTTCTAGAATGATGCTAAAAGGATTGGTGAAAAAGAACATCCTTGCCACAGTCCTTATTTTGATGGAGAAGCTTTGAGTTTTTCACCATGAAGCATAATATTAGCTGCAGGATTTTTGTAGAACATCTGTCAAATTTAGAAATTTCCCTTTTACTCCTAGTTTACTAAGAGCTTTTATCATGATGGCAGTTGGAGTTTTGTTAAATGTTTTTTCTGCATCTATTGATATAATCATGTGATTTCGTTTTTAATTCTGTTAGTGTGATGGATTACTTTAATTGATTTTCAAGTGTTGAACTGGCTTTGCATAACTGAGATAAATCTCACTTGGTGATGTATATTTTATCTGTTATTGGATTTGATTTATTTATATATTCTCAGGATCATATGTATGGTCATGAGATGGCAAGTCCAAAATCTGTAGGGTAGGCTGGCCAGCTAAAAACTCAGACAGGAGTAAATACTGCATTATTGAGGCAGAATTTCATCTTCTCTTGGAAATATTTTTTGCTCTTAAGGCCTTCAGCTGATTGAATAAAGCCCATCCATATTTTCCATGGTAACCTCTTTTGCTAAAGTCAACTGATTAAACACCTTAACAGCATCTGCATAATACCTTCGAGTTATTTGATTAAATAACTAGATATTGTCACTTAGTTAAGTTGACACATCACAGTCTACTATGGCAGTCTTATTTTCTGAGTCCCTATGAAATTTCTGGTTGACCTTGGTATCTTGCCTCATCCAATATCGTATCCTCTAGTGATGTGCGATATTGGCATTCCCTGAGCATGTTTTACCAAAATTATTGTTTTCATCAGTGCTTCTAGATATGATCTTTTCCAAGCTCTCACCAAATCAGTCCCTCTGGCAGGGCAGCTAAATATACTGATGGCCTCACCTGTGCTAGTAGAACTACTGAACAAAGGATTAGGGTCAGGAGAGGGTGTGTGAGCTACTCTTTCTGCAAAATCCTACTGTTCTTAAGTTTTCTTGAAAAAACTTTCACAAATTCTTATATGCCTTCAATTAATATCCAAAGTTAAGAATGATTATTTTTGAAATATGTTTTTAATTCAAAAATTATGCCAGTAATTAGTAATTGTAATTATTAGTAATTATTTGGTAATTACTCCCTAAATTGTGAAGATGATTGCTTAGTTCCTCAACCATTTCTGAAGTCTTTCTCCCCTAATATTGTTAATTTAATTTTTATCAAAGTTATATATTCAAATAAACTAATCAAAATAAATCTGGAGGATGTAATATAAAACTAAAATGTCCTTTTCGACCCTCTTTGTAATTTTCATTATACAGCGAATGAATGTTTGTCTTTTTTAAATTTTATTTTGGATGCCACCTTTTTTTCAACTATCTTTTTCCTGTTCAGAATTCATTCATCTAAAGGTACCACAGTGCATTTAGTCTTCATGTTGCTTTAGTCTCCTCTAAAAGCATGTAGTTGAGCCTTGCTTTTGTGTCCAAACTGACAATTTTCAACACAGATCAAAATTTACCTATACCACATTTTCTATTATTTGCATTTGTTTTTTAAAGTATATTTTAAAAATATTTTCTGTCTTCTCTAATTTGAATTGCATATTTTTATAATTTATTTTGTCTTTCTTAATGATTTTTCATTCATACTTTTTAAAACTTTGTTACTGGTTGCCCTTGCATACAAAATATGCATGTTTCAATAATCTAAGACCATTTTCAGATAATATTATTTTACATATATTGGTGGACATTATAACTACTCTCTCAATTCCTCTTCAACCCTTTGTGAAATTGCTATTATACATTCATTTTGGCATATGCCATAAACATGCAACATGTTGTTACTATTACTGTTTTGATTAACCAGTTGTCTTTAAAAGTTGTTGAATGAGGGAGACCATCTAGGAAGACCAGGTGCTGTAGGCATAAACAATTTAAAAAAAAGGGATTGTAAGCTGACAAAGTCCTTGCAATCTGTGAGGTCAATGAAAGGATGCTTAAATAAATAGATAGATAGATAGATAGATAGATAGATAGATAGATAGATAGATAGATAGATAGATAAAAGTTGTTGGATTACAATAATTAGAATAACAAATTTTATTTTGCCTTTGTTTATTCCACTTTTAGTAATCTTTTTTTCTTTATGTATCTTCAAATTTTGGACCTAAATCATATTCATTCTGCCTGAAGAATTTCCTGTAACATTTCTTATACAATATGTCTTCCAGTACTGAGGAGTTTTGTTATGTTTAGTATCTGAAAAAGTCTTTATTTTCATTTTTCTTCTGAGACATATTGTCACTAGGCATGCAATTCTGTTGTTTTACTTTAACTTTCAGCACTTTAAAGAACTCTATTGTGTTCTTGCTTCAATGGTTTCTGGCAAGAAGTGTGTTTAAGTTCCTATCCCTGTTCAGTGGAATATAACGTGTATCTTTTCTCTCTGGCTACATTGAAGATTTTCTCATTGCCTTTGATTTTGGTAATTTAAAAATTAATCCTGCTTAATGTTCTCTGAGAGTTCCTTCTATCAGCTACTGTTTTAATTTCTAGCATTATTATTTGTCTCTCTCTTAAAGTTTATATATCTCTCTGCTGAAATTAGCTATCTGAACTTGCATATTTTTTTTTCATTCCAGTCTTTAACATAGTTATTTTAAACTTTTTCATATTTTCAATATGTCTAGCATATATGCCCTGTGTGAATGTGGCTCTCACAATTGCTTTCTTACTTAAGATTATTTTTATTCTTGCCTATTTTATGTCTCATAATTTTTACTAAAAGTTGAACATGTTTACAGGTCAGTAGATACTCGTGCTTTTGTCTCTGTACTTAGGTTTTATCTTTGCACTGCTCCCTAGAGAGAATCTGTTTATTATAGTTCTCTTCATATGTAGTTCATTATTTTGATTTGATAATTTGATTATTGTTAAGTATTGTTTTGTGATTTGGGGTGAGGGGAATTTTCTGATGTTCTACTTAAGCCTCAGGCTTTATGAAGGCTCTGTAAATTTGAGTCTCAGAAATATTGAGTCTTCCCAGTGTTTTGGCCTCTCCTAAAGATGAAATTGATTCTGGGCCTAGCTTATATCCCTGGTAGCCACCAAGAAATATAGCTTTATTTCTTCTTCCTTTGTTTCCCTACCCAAGTGGCAATAGGTTTCTACTAGTGCCCTCAAGTTTTGGGTTTTGATGACTTCCCCCTATAGATCAGGAGAGATGATCAATGGCCCTGGATAGAGTTTCGAAGGTAACTCCTATGCAATCCTACAGTCAGGACCATGGCAATAGCTTCCTGCAGATACTTTTTCATCTTCCTTGTGAACACCTGGAGATGGACAAAGGAGAGGGCCCTGAAGAAAAAAGCCTGCAGGTGTATGTGAATCCTGCTATATCTGTCTTCCCTAGTGTCCCTACACATTCACCTTAGTCCATCCTTGGCCTCTAATAATTTATCAATAATTTCTAGTTGAATCTACATTTCGGTTTATGTGTCATTCATTGGCATTTGTCCCAACTAATTAAATACTTGTTCTTCCCTTCAGGTGCCTCTCATGTCTCACTCCCCAATTTCAGGTTGGTCGCCCTGTGAACTCAGGAACGGATTAAATAGAAGCTGTTTATTTGTAGTCCAGTTTTGTTCTTGATGTAAGTTTATAAGTGAACAATTTTCCAGCATTCTGCAATTTTAAGCTAAACTAGAAGTTGAATTATTGTTATGTTTTATTATTATTTTCCCTCCTCTCCATTTTTTCTGATTTATTTTTCTACATTTTTCTTCTTGATCAATTATATAATTTTCTTATTTGTCTTTCACTGGTTTCTTTTTCTGTCTTTGGATATCTTTCTGGGAGAATATTCTTTTTTATTATTTATTATTATTATGTATGCCTACAGCACCTAGTCTTCCTAGATGGTCTCCCATCCAAGTACTAACCAGGCCCAACTCTGCTTAGCTCTGCGATCAGACATCAGGCTTGTTCAGGGTGGCATGACCGTAGACCATGGACTGTGGTTCTACTGGGGCACAAACCCAGGACCTTCTGTGTGTAAAGCAGACATGCTAATCACTACTACACTATGGAAGCATGTCCTCTGGGAGAATTTTCTAACTTCATCTATTAACTTTTCATTTTGTAAATATAAATTTAATTTAGAATAGCTGTGTTTTTGTTTCCTTAATGATCTTTTATTAAAATATTCTCATGATTCTCTAAAATGTTACTCTTCTTTTAATTTTTTTAAGTGTACAGTTTCTGCTTCCTCCAAGATATTTTTAGTCTACTTGTTTAAAACCCTTTCTTTTATATTAGATGGTTTCCTCTACTCTCTTATCTTTGCTTGTCCATTAATATTTAAGTGGTTGGAAATAATGAGCTATTAGATGTTTCAGAACAACATACTTGCTGAAGATAGGTAGAAAGTTATACAAAATATGAAAATAAATTTGCTTGAAGGCATTTTACAACATAAAATGTAATACAATTTAGTGGGTTAGGATTTTTTGAAAGAACAGACAGTCATAAAAATGAGCTAAGTATATTTGGCTGATTTCCCATTGAGGGTATCTGAGTATCTTAAAGGAGCATCTTAGAGGATAAGAAACTGAATTTTATCTTTTTTTTTTTTTTAAGGTTATAGTGAAAAAAGGAAGTCAAGAATTAGAGTATGAAGCACACTGAATGGATAACAATTATGAGCTAGAATAAATCTTAAATAGTTAGGTCCTGACAGAGACTGCGGCTCAGATTTGAATTATTTCAGTCCATTAAATGAAATTGCAATAATCCCAGATTGCTATTGCTTTGCCGAAATAAAAGAAAATCTTCTCTGGAGGAAAAGAATATCACCCTCATTTGTATTCTGATTCTGCAAACAATTTTACAAACATAATGACTGGCATAAAATAGAGTAAGTATAACTTGGCATAGATAGGAAAATAATGACAAAGTAAAGCAGTAGAAATAAATTATAGACACAGATCTTCAAAAAATCCCTATTTTAAAGTTAATTATAACAGTATTTTAAGTAACTATGCTTATTTGTTCAAAGATATAAGAAAGAAAATGAGGGTTTGGGCAGGAAAAATACTATAAAAAAGAATAAAATGGAATTATAGACAAAAATAACAATGCTCAATTAAAAACTAAATGAATGTATATAGTAGATTAGATAGCTGAAAGAAAAAAATAAGTTAGTATACTGGAAAATAGGCTGGAAAAATATGTGAAATGAAATAAGACAGAGGAAAGAAAATGAAAAATAGAAGAGAAGGTACAATACAAAAGATACACTAGAAAGATTTAAATTATGTTTTTAAAAAGCAGGAGAAAATTCTAAAGAAAATGGACAGAAGCTAAAACAAATAGCCTATAAAGGACAAATAGAAAAGACTAATGTTTTGGTAGGGTTAAACCCCAAAACATCAATAATTACATTCAAGTCAAATAAGCCAAATACTACAGTTAAAAATAAAGATTGTCAAAATGGCTAAAAATAAAATCCAACTATACACTACCCATAACAGATACATTTAACACATAAAGGAGCAGAAAGATAAATGTAAGAGAACTAAAATGTATACCAAAAAAAAAAAAAAAAAGATAGTGTAGGAATAGCAATATCAAAGTAGATATTAGGAAAAAATTTACAGGGAGAGGATGAATACTGCATAGTTACACAAATTACAAGGAAGAGATAAAAATGCTAAATATATTCATTAATATGCAACTAAGAACATAAACATGACATGCAAAAATCAAAATAATGATTGGAAAGGAAGAAAATGAAACTATTATTAAGAGTTTGTGCAAAATTTTAAAACATACATATGAAATTTTAGATAGAATAAGTAACTTCATCAAAATTTCTCCATATAACTAAAAATATGTTAATGCATTTATAAACATTAGAAGCAGTCAGAAAATAAAAAATTTTGAAGTATGCTATTTAAATATTCATTAAAATACTAAATAATTTGGAATCAACTTTCAAAAGATGTGCTTTTTTCATTTTTTATGTATATTTAATTTAACAATAGATGGAAAAGTCTAAACAAAAGTTATCAGAAGCTCTATGTACATAAGCAGAACTTGGTAAACATGAATTTCATTGCAGAGTAATCTGGATGGGTCATTTCACTGGGGATTCTCTGATGAGAGTGTCTGTAGGTTTTAGCTCTTAGTGTGTTTAGATTCTCAAAGGAAACTTTTCTCACTTCAGAGTTTGTAACATCTTAAACTAAATTGTCATCTATCCACGAACTCTGTGGATTAAAACATTTGAGGATCTCATAATTCAATGTGTAAACTTCACTTAGAGACTTCATTAGCGTGGAAGCCTAGACTGGAATCTGCCTGTTGCCTGGCAGTTTTAACCTCTCCTATAAAAGAACCTCTGAGTTGCTTCCCCGGTGTTGTCCGAAGTGGAATGAGTATCTACAAACTCAGTTATTCAGTTTTCAGGCACATTTTTTCTTGCACTTCCACTGGTATCTAATACTGACAATTCCAAAGATTTTTGTGGATTATAGAGATTAACTGGGTTTTAAAGATTTTGATGTGTTCTAGATTAGGAGGATTTTCTCTATAATTTTGCTGTCATCTAGATAAAACTTTATTTTTTTTTAAATATTATCTTCCTTATTTTCAAAGTTAAGACCAAAAAATGAGTTAACCTTGACTTTAGCCAAAAATTCATTACATATATCCCTCCAAAGCAATGCTTTCAATTAGTATATTTTAAAATTAATATTAAAAGCATGAAAAATAGTTGATGGATTATAAAAATACTAATATAAGTACATGTATATAAAAGAATATTTCAAAAATTGCCTTTTGGATTTATATTTCTTTAATCTTCAGTATTTTAATATCGATTAAAAGTATTTATGTTTTAGTGGCTCTCAAACTTTTCATTTGAATTTCTCCGATCTATGAGACAGAGTGAACATATTATCAGAAATTGTAAAATCTTATTTGGAATTTAGTACTAAAGCATGTTCTATTCTTATTCCATACTATATCAATATTTGTTATAATCTATTATTACATTTCCATATTTTATAATCTAATTGGTTTTCCATATTAATATGCCATGTACTTGTATTGTTTCTAGTTTTTAATACCACAGAACATAAAAATCAGTGAAAGTACTAGCTTCAGAGCTTATAAAAATATATATGAATGTGAAACTGACTGAATTAACTGAACTGACCTCTTGAGCTTGTGTCCTTAGTCAATCTAGAACTTTGAGAATTTTGAAATAGTGATTCTATTTCTTTTTTAATGACAGGCATCCCTAGTATCTCTAATTATAGCAATTTACCATTAGAGAAAGAGAAGAGAAGGAGGGAAGGAGGAGGGAGGGAGAGAGGGGGATTGAGAGAGAGAGAACATGAACTGTGGTAGACCACAATATGACCAAAAGTTGCTCAAAAATATGAAAACAAAATGTCATTGATAACTAAAGTTAGACCAACATAAACATGTAATAAAATTCATTTTTAAGAAAATGCTTTGTTGAAAAACAATGGCCTAATTGTTTAATAATTATCATGGCCTTGTGGGACAGACGAGATTTTCACTGCCTGGATATCGAATTTCACTTGATGTTTGTCCTCCAAAGCTTTTTCTAATCTAGAGGGAACACTGAAACCTACACAGGAGACATTTGTTACAGTGACCACACTTCATTGAAATAGGAGAAGCAAATTCCTGAAATTTCAATGGTCAATAATGTGTTCCTTCAATCAGTAATTTCAAACTGCAATACCTTATTTATAAAAATGGTAAAGATACTAAGATGAAAGGCGATGGATAATAAAAGCGTGAAATGTACTTTTGCTTTCGGATAAAACAGTTGATAATGTCCAAACCTTTGATATTTTTCTTTTAGAACAATTTTTTTCTTTACGCCCTTTGCCCCCTGCTGTTTCACCTTCGTTTTACACACACACACACACACACACGCGCGCGCGCGCGTACACACACACACACACACACAAACACACACGCTGACGATCGTTTGCATTATAAGAATTAAAAGGCAAAAAATCATTGTCTCTCTATTTAAAAATTTTATGTATTCTTCATTTAACATAATTTCCATTAAAGTGCTAATTTAACTGAGCAATAAGTTCCATCTCCTGATATGAGATATGGTATCAGAAGAAAGCACAGGGGCAGAAATATGAGAGAATTGTTGAAATTGTCCTCATTAATTGTGAAGATATGACATGAATCCGTCAGTTTGCTTCGAAATTATTTTATGTTATAAATCTATTTTTTGGAAGGTATTGATACTGACAGTGATCTTAAACTACAAATTTAGATAGAGATGAAAGGACCAATCAAAATCACCACTTCCCACACTGAGCATTTGACATTTGTTCCTTGATTGAATCTGCAAGTGCTAATACAAATACCTCCTGTTATGTATAACTTTCCTAAAATCTTTGCCAAAAAATGAATAACACCTTTCCTCATAGCTTTATGGCACAGTTTCCAAGTACTTAGTGTGTTGCCATTAATTCTCACTTTAATTTCCAATTTTTAAAATATATAAAATAGGTGTGCATACAAAGTATTGACATATCTGAATATTTTAAATGATATAGGTAAAGTAATAAAATGATTCACAATTCTTTAGAGCAATAGAAATTGGCATAAAATAAATGAAAGGCCAATTGTTTTAGGTATATTGCAGACCATTTATAAAATTAATTCCTCAGCAAAGAGTATCCCTCACATGGATAGCACTTTTCACAGTACTTCGAATATGGTAAATTACGATAAATATTGTTTAACTTATAGAACATGGGACATTGGAAATTTAATGACTTAAACATTGGCATTTGTATTTCCATACTATACAGTGAATCAACTAGAAGGAAGAGGTTTGAATTATTTCTAAAATAACTTGCCAAAAGCTCTCTTAACATATATATTAAAATTTGCTCTAATATTTTAATAATCACATGTTTTATTAATCAAATAATTGTACTTGAGACAATATTTTATAATTTACATCATTTATAACTGTAGTAACATCTTTTGCCAATAAATGACTGAAGAGAACTATTTTGGCATGCTATTTTGAATACTTTATAAATGTCAATTTTTGGCTCTATAATGAACTATAGAAGATGCATCAAATGAATTTAATTAATTACACTAGAAAACTAAGGAAATAGTTTCAACTATGCTTATAGAATTCAAATTGTCCTTTAATGATTTTATGTAAAAAGTCTCAATTCATACTTCGTATAAGAAAAAGATCGTTTTAATTAATTTGTTAATTTGAATTTGGAGACATTCCACAGACTATATGATTTTCGGGTTGAACTCCAGTTTTCCCAGAATCTCTTGGGAAACCTTTTTTTTTTTTTTTCAGGATTGGGAAGTGCTTCAGCATGTCTCATAATGACTTCACTCTTGGGGCTTAATTTAATAGAAGTAGTAGAGGCATAATAAACAATTTTTTTCAGACTTTATGTTACAACTTGTTTTTCTTTTAATTGTGATTAATTTAATTCCAAGGGGATTGGTTATTTGCTTTTTAATTTGTTGTTCACATGTTGAAGGTCATAAGGTCAAACACTGCCTTTTTTTCATTTCACGTCTTTTCTGATTCCCTAAATAATGAATATCCAAAATTATATTCTTTCTTTTACAATACAATAAAATTGTAAAGAAAATTAAGTTAAAAAAATTGGCCAACTAATTAAAATAAAACAAGTAACATTTCAACTAATTGCCTCTACTATCCATATGGGTGTAAACATCTCCTGATTTAATCACTAGTTTCATGGAAAGACAGGCAAACCAGAAGGGTTAAAATGAAACAGATAGATAATATCAAGACATAGGTCAATTTCAATACTTATATAGCACTAATAAGATTATGAGTTTATGCATCCATTTAAAATTATTCTTAGTATGTAAAAAAATGGAAATGTACATATTTATCCAGCATTTCCATATATAAGCTTTCCAAATATAAGTATATATAAGCTTAACAAAGGACACAGATAAGAATGTTTATAGTAGCGCTATCTTTAATATCCTCAAACTTAAACATAATTTTTGACATAAAATGACTTAATAATTTATATTACATCCATTCAATGAAACATTATACACCAGTGATAATAAATAATTTGCAGCTACAACAACTACAACTACATACAAACAACCTAGATGAATCACAAATAAAATACCGAGTGAACAAAACAAGACCCCTAAAATTATATACTGTACGATTCCAATTATATAAAATTCACAACCAGACAAACCTAGTCTATGAAGTTAGAAGACAGAGTAGTGGCTACCATTAAGTTAGTGAATAGTTACTAGAAAGAAGCAGAATGGGTTTAAGGAGTGTTTTTGTTTCTTGACTGGATGATGATTCCCCAGGTAGGCCCAGTGCATGACAGTTCATCAAATTGTATATTTATCGTTTGTGCCCTTTAGTTTATACATATTACACATTAGTGAGAGCTTTGCATAAAAAGAGAAACTTAATGAATCTTGTTTTAATAAAACATATGTATCACTCTAAAAACTATAAACATATTTATTAAAGTTTTCTAAAACCTATGCATGATTTTAGGCATATTAAAATATATCTACAAACTATTCTATAGCTTAATAAATACCTAAATTATCCAATAATAGTTTCCCTTAGAAAACAGCATGTTGTAATTTGGATCAATTCTTCTACCAGTAGAAGTTTCCCTTTATGGTTGATTGACGTACACATCTAGTTGTATTTTTACAGTGATGATTACACTGTCACATGTTACTTAATGAAGCAGATGCATTCTGAAAAATTCATCATTAGGCAATTTTGTCATTGTGTGAACATCACAGATTGTACTTACAGAAACCTAGATAGTATAGCCTTCTACACACCCAGGCTATATGGTAGAGACTGTATCTTCTAGACTACAAACCTGTATAGCTTGCTGAGTACTGTAGGGAATTGTAACACAATAGTATTCATGTATCTAAATATATCTAAACATAGAAAAGGTACAGTGATAATAATAGTACAAAATATTTTTTAAAAATGATACACCTGTATAGGGCACTTAGTGTGCATGGAGCTTGCAGGGCTGGAATTTGCTTTTGGTGAGTGAGTAGCGAGCGGATGTGAAGGCCTAGCACATTACTACATGTTCCTGTAGGCTTTAAGCACCGTCCGCAAGCCCTCTTCACGCTTCCTTCCAACAGGGTCAGAAATAGAACACTGAAGCTCTCAGTGCTGCTCCATCAACAAAAATATTGGTTGCATTAATTGAAAATATCAAGGAGAAACTGTCTAGGTAAGGTATAAATCATCGTAATAGTGTCTGTAAGGAGAGAGTGAAAGGGGGCCCGAAGATCAGTGGAACTAAGAATTTGTCATGGGGGTAAAGGAACATAGAAGATTGTCTCAGCTATGTGGTTTCGGCTTTTGCATGTTGGAACAGTGGTCAAATTCACATACTTTGTATTATTCATCAAAAAAGAGGGTATGTAAAGTGGAGAGTGTAGGTAGAACTGAGGACTAAATATTTTGACTTTAGGAATTTGTCTTGGGTTCCTTTGATCCTAACTAGCAGGAAGGGCTCCCTCTGACATTGAATTGATGGAAATAAAACTTATCTAGCTTTAGATCTTTATAGCTTGAAAATATTTCCAAGGTACTGCGATAGTCTGGCTCTGCACTATAATGGAAATGTTTTACCAAAGTGCCAGTGTCACTTAAAACTTGTTAAGGTAGCCCCTGTGGACAAGTGTCCTTGTACAGGATCTTAGGTTCTCAACAAGAATTTCTAGTGATGTAGTCAGAACACCATTAAGCTAGATCTGAAATGGCTATTGCACTCTAAATACGTAGCACTGAGGCTCCTTTGTGCTAAAACAAGTCCATGGCTGATTGATTGGGATGTAATCTGCGCACTCAAAACTAAAGTGCTATAAGATAAGTAAAAGGGAATCTATTCCAAGTCTCACAGATATTACTCCCAACAGAGAGAGAGAGAGAGAGATAGGAAAGAGAGAGAGAGAGAGACGGAAAAAAAAAAAAGCCCCCTAAACCAAATATTCTTCCATTTCTTACAAAATTCAGCTCCATTATAATCTCATGAAACCACCTTCTCACTTTTGGTTTGTTGTTGAGGAAAAAGTCATTATGGAGCATATGACTATACTAAGATTGTAAGCTATTTCTTCAAAATTTTTGCTTGAACAAAACAAATTATAGGAAATAAATCATTTCTCAAACTAAATAACATACTTCTCCAGAATGAATACCAAGTAAAGATTACCTTTATATAATTAGTATCTGAATTAACTCTCTTTGTAAAAGATTTTGGGGATTAACATTAGTTAATGAAAAGAAGTTTGAGTTTTAGAGTATTTTACAATAACGACGAAATTAACTGATTTACAAATACTTACTATATGAGAAAATTAGCTGCCTTCTTACTTGAATACCTAGATTATACTTCCTCACAGAGGGATAAGGAATACGAATATTAAAAATGTCTGTACAAAGAAAAAAATCAGTAGGCAATTTTTTTGTGTGATAAATATAAAATAAAAACAACATAAAAAAAAAAAACTTTGGGGTAGAGAAATTAAAACCCTGAGATTTAGCTCTAGTTCTACCTATGTATTTATTCACTAGTCCAGCATATTTATCAAATATCCACTACATGTTAAGCATTTCTCGGTCTGAGAATTTAAAATAAATATAATTATTATTCATTTCCTTTTTCATAGACTCATGGACATGGAAATAAATAACTACGTGCAATGGAATCACAGTGAAAGGTATGCAGAAAGATCCACAAGGATGCCTGTGAGAAAATAACAATCAGGTAAAAGCCAAAGTCCAGTTGTGATTCTTTAGTTCTTCTAGGTCAGTTGTCTTGTTGTAGTCTGACTCATGCTGGGCATTTAAAGAACAGGCCACGTGAAGTATTCTTAGGGAAGAATTTGGTCTTGTCTATATTACACCCAATGATTGCTCATGCTGCTTCTAAGTATTCCTGAGTTAGAGACATGTTGAGAGTCTGGTTTACACTTCAAAAGGATTGAATAGTTACAGTATTCCCGTGAAGTTCACACACAAAAAAAACCCCATGAAATATTTGCTTCTCGGAACTCATTTTGGAATTATATTCTAAAATAAACAAACAAACAAAAAAGCTGATTTTACAAATTTTAAGCAAAGGATTGAGGCGTTCTAAGAAAATGTTCCAATTAAAACCCAACCTGTGTGTGTGTACGTGTGTGTGTGTGTGTATGTGTATGGATTTGTTTACTTTTTTAGTTGCACTGCATCCTTTCAACAAATTTGATTAACTAACAGAATCATTTTCAACATTGTCTCAGAATTCCAAATCAGGATAAACTTTCTATCTGATTGTGAGATGCATATCAGGGATCAGTCCTCTGTCTATTAATTACAATTCATTGAGTGTCTTCTTTGTTTCCAACCCATCAAGGAGTATAGTATTTAGTTATCCCATATCTGAGCATTTTCTGTCAGCAAATGAAATCGTTAATATAACTGGAACAAGAAGCTCCAACACAGTGAATGTGCCCTTGATCCAAGATTTCAGGAGTCTCTTTTTCATGATTTTATTCTTTGCCTTCTTCTTCTCTGCTCTCTTCTATTTATTCCTTTCTTACGATATTGAAACATACACAGAACATCATTTCGAGAATGAGGAATTTAGTCATGTACCATGTTTGCACATAGCTTTAATGTGATTGTCTATGATTCGTAGGCAAACATAAGAACACTGAATTGCACACAAAGTCTGTAGTCAATATCATCTGTGGCTACAGATGGAAAACAGCCTGCACAAACAGGAGGTATTGCTAACCAGGTGGATTTCCAGTTTCAATATGTTTGAACAAACCTTTGGGTAACAAACACGAAGACATTAGCAACCGGGCAATATTGAAGAGGTGTCAGGAGAAAATACTCTCAAATTCAGTCCTAAACATTTTTTATAAAATATAAGAATTATTCAAAGAATCTTAGTGTATCTGAGCCACTTGTCTAAGTCCTTACCTTATTTCCTCAACGACCACAGTAGCAGCAGACACGCTGCCAATCGCCACCCCTTACCCCACCCTTTGAGTTTGGCATGACCTGCGCATGACCGGTAATTCAAAGAAACAAAATACAGTCTACATTAGCTGAATGCTCTCAACCTCTAGAGAATTTAGAATTAGGAGAAATGACTATTTGTGTCTGTTTTTATATCTTATTTCTCTTAATTTTCTTTTTAAAAAAATAGTAAAATAAAACATTCTGAGTGCACACTTAATGCCATGGTCAGCAATTCAGGAGAGGTTTTCCTAAGAGACTGTCCTCCTCCTCCCACCTAAGTAACCACGGTGAGTCCTGACAATCTTTGAAAATGCAGCTACTCCATTGTGGCCTGATTCATATCATGGCTACTCACTACACAAACCTGGTCCCTGTTTCGAGGTATCCCATCCCTCCCGCCCCTCAAGAGCTCGCAACACACAACATTCAACGCAGCACCCGGTTTCGACTTTCGTCTTCAGGACCACTTCCCTCCTCAGTAACTCATTCGGCAGGAAAGGGAAATCTATGCTGGGGTGTGGAGTTTCCCCCTCAGATTAAAATACTTCTGGCTGCTTGCAAATTAGAAAAACAGTTTCAAGGGTAAATTGGTTTTATTTTATTTAATGCTACCAATAGGGGACACCCAACAAGCACGCCCTTTTAGGCTTCAGAACTTACCCACTCTCCTTATATAATACATATAGCACTTCAGCTGTGAAAATGATTTCTGATGATGATCCGGATATCAAAATTAGGAAACAACCAGAAACCATTTCCTTCCTTTTATGTTTTATGTCAGTTGCCCTCCCTGAGTCTTTTCATTTATCCTGGCAGAGGTTTGTCTCTTTGCCTTTAAAAGTTAAATCCACCTTCATTGCACAATGTGGAAAGAAGTGAAATTAAACTGCAGTGTGTTCCAGAGGAGAAAATCTACTTTATTCATCTCTCAGCCCTACTTTAACTTACACTGACCTAATTACAGCCCACACCAGGAGAGGCAGAAACGCTGAAGGAGCGCTTCTGCCACCTAGTGGTCAGTGCCCTGCACTGTGCACTGAGACCTCCACGTTTTCATTTTATTTTTGAAATGTCTGGCATATAAGTGCAAATGACCTTCTCTAGTCTCTGCGTGAATACTGAGGATATGCATCACACACTGTTCTGTTCCTTTGGAGATTCAACGTATAATGGTCTTCTAAAGAACTCTATTTAGAGAAAGGTTGAATTAATGGCTCTTAAGATGAATTATAGCTTGAAAATTACATTAAGATTGTATGACATTTCATGAACATTAAATTGAAAATGATAATGAAAATATTAATAGCCGTTAAAGCAATCTTTTAAATATTATGTATTGAATTTGATATTTAGGAATGTTAGCACCCTCTCTACCAAATCAATTATACTTCCTTGTAGCAAACTGAATGATTTAGCTAGCAGAGTGATTTCTTCAGAGCAGCAGTTGGCTTATTTATTTGTTTTGGGGTGTGGTAGTGGACATTCAAGAATGCTTCATTCTTTTTTTTCTGGCTTCATTAACAAGTTATTGATCAGTGACTTAAAAGAAAAACTTGGATGAAAAATGTAGTCAGCCTTAAATCACCAATGCTAATTAGAACCAGGGAAAGGAAGCAAAATGAATGGCACTTACAATACCCAAATCTCAGGGTAGGTGATCTCCTCTACCAAAGCATTAAGGTGGCAGCCAATGCGCTCAGACTGGCATTCTTGCCTGTATCGAAGAGCAGGGAAACAGCCCTCATGTCAAAGTCCCTGTGGATAAAAAAGAAAGGAATAGGCTATATACAGAGTGGGTGATCAATTCCGAATCATTAAGGTAAATAATGGTCAGGGTCACATTTACTCCTTTCAACAAAGCAGTCAAAGTGGTGTGATATATTTCAGTGTTTGAGCGTATCAGGGTGCTCTTCAACCTGGAGGCTCCAGATTGCTTATCATATTCAATCTAAAGAGACAATTAGTAAAGAATTTTCACCATATTCATAAAGGCTGTTAAGTACCTAGTGCTTTTGAGATCGTATTTAGAGTCTTAGTGATACCAGCGAGCATCTACACTATTGTGGCTTAACTAGACTGGTTTTATTTTATGAAAACTTAGAGAATATGAAAATTATATGGCTATTTATTCATCAAATATTTACTAGAGAGTAAACTTTGAGCAAGTCCCAATATCAGACACAAGGTTTACACATTACAAGCAAAAAACAACACGATTAGGCACTCGTGGAGGTGAATTTGATTTTTCCTCTGTACTCTGTAGACTACGGTAAGAAATGATGTATAATGTACTGCACGGTATCTAAAAATCTACCCTCTGTTTTCAATTCTGCTTTCTTTTATTAAGTCAACCTTTTTTTTAAATTTATTTTTAGCCTACATTATTTCAATAGCTTCCTGACAGGCCTACCTATGTTCTGCTTCTCTTTGTATCCCTCCAAAATGTGTATGTTGAAACCCTAACCCACCATGTGATGGCACTGGGAGGTAGAACATCTGGGAGGTGACTAGCTTGTGAGGGCGGAACCCTCCTTAGGAATGGGATTAAGGTCCTATGAAAAAAGACCCCATTGGGCTTTCTCACCCTCTTTTTTTGTCGTGTGAGGACACAACAAAATCTGGACGATCTGCAACCAAGAAAAGGGCCCTCACAGAACCCAATCATGCTGATAACCTAATTTTGGACTTTTAGTATCTAGAGCTGTGAATAATAAATTTCTGTGATTTATAAGACATTCAATCTATGGTACTTGTAATAACAGCCAGAAGAGACGAAGACAAATAGCATCTTTGCAATTTGACTTAATTAAGGGATTGAGACTTGATACTTAGGGAAGAGCATTTCAGACACAGGCAACTATGAGTGTAGGCCCTGTGGTAAGACCTTGGTTGGCGTGGTCTATAGGATATTATGAGGCCAGTGAGCAAGAAGAGAGGTAAACGGAGAGAAAGCAGTATAAGTTGAAGTAAGAGCATTACATGCTTCATATAATGTAAAGTCTTGTTGGCTTTTATAAAAACATGGCTTATACTCCTAGGAAATTAAGAGTGCCTTTGGAAGCTTTTGGGGGGGGGGAGTGATTTTAACCTTATAAAACAAGATCACTGAGATTACTGTGTTGAGAATTGACTTTTTACACACATAAAAAATTGAAAGCAACTGGAACAATACAGGTAGGCTATAATAATGGCTTGGACTGAGGTAGTAACATGAAATATAGTTGGATTCTAGATATATTTGATGATCCCTCAGTATTTCCTAAAAAAATTATATTTTGAATATAGGAAGAAGTGAGAAGTGAAATAAGTTTTGATATTTATAACAGAAAGAAAGGAGTTGCCATTAACAATAAAGGGTAAGCAAGTTTTGGGAAAAAAATCAGAATATTTTTTTTTAAGTGCTTAAGGAGATATGTTGGCAGTTGTATATCTGTGTCTATATTCAGGGTGAGAGATCTGGAGATACATTTGGATTTTTGAGAATACAAATAGTATTTCAAGTCACGAGACCACAAAGTCACCAGGAGAGAATGCAGAGAGCAAAGAGCAGGGTTTTAAAGACATTCTTAATTTTGGAATATTCCATCATTAATAAATCAAGAAGAAAAAGGGAAACCTGCAAAGCGGCTTGAAAGGTGTGGTTACTAAGAAAACCAAGAAACCAAGAGAGTTTTGTTCTGGAAGTCCAGTAAAAAGTTCTTATAAGATAAAGGAGCAATCAAAATATTAGTGCTTGTAAATGAAGTAAGGTGAACATTGAAATTGATCATTAGACTTGTCAACATGAAGATCACTAATGACCTTGACAATAGCATTATTAGAAGAGGATGAGAAAGACAGCATAATTGGAGGGTAGTCAAGAGAATAGAAGGAGAGGAGATAAAGAAAGCAAATATAGTATAAACAAATATAATTGTATAAAGCTTTCAATATTATTGTTTTTATGCTTGCAAACATTTAATGCATTGATCATGATGACTCTGAATCTCAATCCAAAGCATCATTAATTCTTCAGCCTCTTCAGAATTAAGTACATAATGAATTAACAGAATCTGAAAAGATGCAAAATGTCTCCCTAAGAAAATACTCATGTTGTTGTTGTTATTATTATTATTAGTGTTCTTTATAGGTTTTGTATTCTTTATATTCTTCTACTGAAAATTAGAGATAGCTTAGTTAAAAATTTTCATGAGTGAACTTTTCTACAGCAGTCACTACTAAATGGTGTATATATACAAAAATGTCTTGTAACTTGCAAGGTAATTACTATTAAAGTGAGAAAACTATACAATATACATATTATTTTAAATGAAAAGAATTGAGCTCCAAAAATAAATTAATACAAATGATTTAATTTTCTTTCATTGATAAATTGATAGAGATTTCATAAAATTTACTGTGTAAAAAGACAACATAAGGTAAAACAAAGAAATATAGACTTTGATTTATTATTTACCTGGATTGCTATCCTTAGAAAGTCTCTTGTCTCCAGTGCCTATAGTATTTAACAGAATAGAACATAATTCCTGACTAAGGAGAAGATAAAATTATGCAGGAAAATGAATATGCAATTTTAGAAGCAATTAAAAAATATACACATAAATAATAAAAGTACAAATCATGCATTAATGTTACTCAATCTAAAGTATTGAGACCAAAAGAGAAAAGACAGAAACTGTCAATGAGATCACAGAGGACCACCTTAATGAAAAGGAGGCCAGCGACACCTGGCTCTGTCTCCCAAAGCATGATGTTACAGAAGAGCTCTCTATTTAGGTCAAACTGGCTTGCCTAGAAACAGATTGTTTTATGATCTTATTTCAAAATAACATGTAGATTTTGGCCAAATACTTTATAGACTTTTACTTTCAATGAATTCTGTTTTAGAGCATGTATTTGAGTCTAGCAAAGGGAAATAAAGATTTCATGAGTCTCTTAATTCTTAAAAGCAAAAAGCTTTCCACTGAAGAAGCAGAGCATTTGAGGACATGACTTTTCAGTCTTTGAGCTATAAATATATTAAATCCTCTTTTGAATCCTTCTTTCATTTAGTCTTAAAGTCTATGAACCCAGAATTTACTATTTTAGACACACACGTATATATGTATATACACATGTATGCTCACCTTAATGTTTTATGAGTTATAAAGAGACTGTTAAAATCAGTTTTAAACATTAACACTGTCTTGGCAAGGTGGACTAAAACACAATGGACACACATACACACTAAAAAAAAATAAAACATTTGTTTAGTATTAATAATTCATTAGTATATTTGAGGAAATAAAATATATTCATAAACTGTTTTAAATATTTAATGATAAGATTTTACTATCAAGTAAATTCATTAATGAGTAATCTTAAATTGATGTTTTTTTTTCTTTACTAACTATGCCAGCTTTAATTACCCCATTCTAAATAGCATTGAAGGTAGTGAACATTAAATCCACTGTAATGTTATTTTTATGTTATATTACCTTCACTGCTATCGATTTAATTAAAGTATGCATTGGCAAGGACTGAAATGACTTAATTGTTTAAACAAAGCTTTTCTTAGTCACTGCCAAACCTAAAAAGTAAGCACCCCCAAATGACCCTTTCTTTAATATTTCCTATAAAATTATTCCATGGAAATAATTTAGGAAAAGCTATAATTTGTACATTTTTATTGTTTTTAGCCAATAAACAGAAAATTTAAATCAACCATTTCAGAAAATAGTAAGTTTTTAGATGGATAAAGAATAACGTTCTAAATGGATATCTGAGGAAACCCATTTTCCACAATTTTGTTTAGGCTTCATATATTAATAACAAACTCCTTGAACTACTATATTTGCATTCGTCTTCTGTTTGTTTTTAATTAGAAACACAAAAGTAATGAGAGGTGAGAAATTGTACTCCTTGCAGGTAAGGCTCATACATACAAACTTAGCAATAAATAAATATTTATTTAATATAAATACATGTTTGAGTGAATAAATGATTCAAAAAACAAAGAAATGAATAAATGAATGAATAAAATATCACTGTCTCTGCTATTTTAAAGATAGACATTCAGCCTTAGATATGTTAAGTAACTGATTTAAACAATTATTAATAGAAACACTGAAGATCTTGTTGCCAGGCTGGACTCCTCACCATAACATTCCTCTCTAACTGTCGCTGGAAATGCTATGCGAGCAAGAGCAGAGGTAGTACTGTGGGAAGTGACAATTGTTATAGGACAAGATAGTTGTAAGGAGTATCCAAACATCCACTTAGACATTGACTAAAATGAGTTAGGGACAGGAAGATCATGAATGAAATGGTTATGAGCTAGATTAGTATCATAGATAAAGATAACAGGAGAAAAAATAGTACTTTAGGTACCTCAGAAGAGAAATCTATAAAACCTGGAGACCACATGGATAAAGGAGATGAGACTGCTGAGAAATCAAAAGGAACACCAAGAATTATTTGTCTGGGAGACCTGGAGTATGTCTTCTATCCGATTAACAAGGAAAGAGGTGACACATTGAGGAAAATATGCCGATTCCAAGTTTCAAAATACTATGTTCTGAAAAGAGTAAAGATTTCTCGTAGGAATTAATTTAAAAGGCACATTTTAAAAAAGTGTTAAAATGGTAAGTCTGATAATGAAGTATTGATCCATATCCACATTGAAGAAATGCTTGAAGTACTCAAGTGAATGAATGACTTTCTTCCTGTTCCTCAAGGATGTCAAGATCTTTTCCTTTGAGCATTTATACTGCTGTACCTTTAGCCTAGAATGTTCTTTCACGTGTTGCAGTTGATTTTATTTTGTTACTCAACTATCAACTTAAATATGTCCTCTTCAGAGTGGCTTTTCCTAAATTTAATACTATTATATACAAAGCACCTCTTTATGCATTTTATATATATTAACTCATTCAATCCTGATGAAAACCCTATGAACTAGATACGGTCATAATTACATTTTACTTAGAAAAAATGGAGGAAAAGAAATTTGTGATAATAGCTAAAAAGTGGTCTGCTCAGTAAATGAAGACAAATGAGATTTGAACCAGGGCAGCTTGTGTCTTAATACATGCACTCCAGAACCAATCAATGCTGCCTAAGTACTTGTTAATCCTTATTGACACCTCTGAACGCATAACACTCTGAAATCATTGTATTCATTTATTTCCCAGTACATTTTCTGTTCTTTCCAGACATTCGATATTCATAAAGACAAAATGCCAAAGGCCTGTACATTCAATGTAAGTATGGAATGAAATAAATCTGCATCAGCCAAGTGGGGAGACCACAAATTGTTTTAGATTGTATTAGTTTATATATTCACACCGTTCATACTATGTGATTTTGCAGCACCTTCCATCAAAGAGGTGGACATATTTCCCTGTTCCATGGCTTTGCATTTAGCCCTGTGATGTGCTTTGGCCAAAGGAATATCGATGGTAGTAACTTGACTAAAGGCTAGAAAATTATGTATGAAATACCTTTACTTTCACCATGAGAACATAATCTGAATAGCTTGCTGGTTCAGGAAACAGATCCAGCTGAGATGAGCCTACCCTCCAGCTTATCTGCAAACTCATGAGCTAAGTAATGAGTCTTAGCTTTTGTGGTTTGTAGTAAGAGCTGATTGATGCAGAAATTGGTACCAGAAAAGGGGTACTGCCATTATAAAAATCTAAGTTATCTGGGATTGCCTTCGCAACAAGCTGAAAGCTCTAAGGAAACAGAAGAGGCTGGGAAAATGTCAAGGGAACTATTTTAGTAGGATGAGAAATTGAAGACATGTGTTTTGTAGTGATGAAATATTTGGTAAAACTCTCACGTGAGGTTACTTAGAAGATTGAAAATGTGTCTAATGAATTTTTGGGTTTGCACAAGGAGAACTCCAGGGAAAATAGAATGTTGACAGCTTGGGCTTTGCTCTTTTAGCTGCAAAAAATATATAAACCAAAAGTAAGAGATGAGCTCAAAAACAAGTTGGTAAGCAGAATTTTGAGGTCATGTACAATGCATAACTTGCCAGATTGTAAAATACAACTTTTTCTTATCTCTAACACCTGTAATCAACAATGTAGTCTCAAAATAAGATACTGATTGGAGGTAAAGAGACTGTCCTTAGAATTATGTTCATATAGGCCAATAAATCATATAAACGGAACACTGACAGGTATTAAAATATATTATAAAACTAGACTGACTTGTAGCTTCATTGATGTATAATTTATATACAAAAAACTGCACATATTTAATGCATACAATTTGATGAGTTTGGACATATGCATACGCCCACGATACCATTGTCACAATCAAGGTAATAAACGTATCCATAACTTCCAAGTTTCTTTGTGTCCTTTTGCTTTTTTTGGGGGGGTAAGAGTGTACATCAAATGTACACTTTTAACAAAATTTTAAGTGTACAATACCATATCATTAGTTTTAGTCACTGTGTTGTCTATACAGTCACTATTTGTCTTATATAACTGTAACTGTACCCACTGAATGACTCCTAGATACCCCCTTTCTGTCTTCTGGCAACCACCAGTCTATTTTCTGTTTCTATAAGTTTGACCACTTTAGATAGAGTATATAAGGGAAATATACAGTATTTGTTTTTCTGTGACTGACTTATTTCACTTCCAGGTTCACCCATGTTGTTACAAATGGTAGGGTTTCTGTCTATTTTAAGGCTGAATAGTATTCAATTGTATGTATATACAACATTTTTAAAAATCTATTTGTGTGTTGATGAATTTTTAAGTTGTTTCCATATCTTGGCAATTTAAAATAATGGTGAACTGAACATAGGTTTACAGATATCTTTTAAAGATCCTGAGTTCTATTCTTTTGAATATATACTCAGAAGTGAGATTGAGTTATTTTAAATGTAAGGTACCAGTTCAAGAATGAGTAGGTTAATGGAATATAATGAGGACAACAATAAAATATACTTTTGGAGAATCCTAACTACTGTTCTAGGTGGTTGAGAATTGTCAGTTATTAAAAGACATATGTTTGGTCATCAAGGAATTATAGAAAACAGCAAATTAAATATGGCCAAAAATCTTTTGCTACTCTTGTTAATGAGAGGCAGAAAGTTATTCCACTCCCTTTGAATTTGGTCCTAATGACTTGTACAATCAATGGAAAGAGATGCTGACCTAAATTATCAATGGAATGTGGCTAGGCTCCCAATTGACAACCAGCTTCTTTAGCTCTGTGGGTGAGCCCAATGGAGTCTTCAAATAATTTCATTTGATGTAAACCCCAAACAAGTACCACACTGCTAAGCCCAGTTAATCCACAGAAATGCGAGATATACTAAAAATTGTGATTTAAGCTCCTCATTTGGGAGTGCTTTATTACAAGGTAATAAATAACTAGAAAGAGACAAATAAGGAAGCCTCAAAAACTAAAGAAATAAAATAAATTCCAGTAATAGTAAGTGTTATAAAGGAAAGAAAATAAATTAATGGTTTGGGATATATACATGAATTGATGGAGTTAACCTTCATAACAGTATAATTTTAGAGTTAATAAAAGCAAGAACCAGGAATTTAGTCTGAATACCCTTGGGCCCATGTGTATATAAATAATAAATAAATTTGTAAAAAATACAAATTACAAAGAAATATGTAAAAACATTTAACCTCATATTACTAAAATGCAAATTAAGTCATTGATATATTTTATACTTTTTGTTCTTAATAAATAAATTTTAAAAATAAAATTAAGCCACTATTAACATCAGAAAACACCTAGTATCTGCTGCTAGGCATGTACATAATGACAGTACTTTTTGAGCACAATACAACATTATCACAAAACTGATTTTGACTCAAAACCTTAACACCTTAGTTAAAGGAAATTATCAACATATAAAAATAAGTATATTAAAATATTAATTGCTGTTATTTATAATAACATAATTTTAAAACAATATGAATAACAATGAAGGATATGGTAAATAATTAACAATCTTTAAATATTAGTTTCAAGATCATATATAGTTGTCATGACAAACTGTTGATTTTATAACTTCATTCTTTATTGTACATTTAATAACTTCTATTACATTCTAAAAGAAAGATCTAGCTAGCTAGTTAGCTAGCTTTATATCTGTCTAGCTTTGTATCTATTATCTGCATTGGTATGGAAATACAGAGAGAGAGAAAAATGGGGGTGGAGAGAGAGAAAGAGAGAATCTTGTTACTTTCTATAATTTATAGTTTTAATTTGGACTTTTAGTTCATAGATATATTTATGTCATTTAATTTATGGAATTTGTAAACCATACAAGAAAACTAATTCTAAAATGAGAATAACATTAAGAGTATAATAATGAGAAAGTATTTTTTCCTCTTAAATGTTCATATAATGTTTCCAATGTAGCCTTCTATAAAAGTATTTTCGAATTCTCTTTTTATTCTTAAAAACAGAGAGCATTACATTTTAAAATTAAAAAAAATCTTTTCTTCTTAAAGTTCTGTATTTCTTTAAAATTCCAATAAAATTAACTGTAAGATTCAGTTATATTTTGTTCAATAAATTGTTTTATTTCTTTAAAAATGAATGATGATAAGCTACAAAGCAATGTTTCATGGCATAGTGAGAACCTGAGATAAGTAAAAAACTAATTTCTATAAAAAGTTAATCCTAATGTATGAAGTCAGATAATATGTTTCTTCATTTATCAAGTAAAGATGATCATAACGGTATCATTTTATAGGCTTGTTATGAAGATTAAATGAGGAAATTAAAGGAGAAAAAGCAATAAAGTGCATAGAACAGTACCTGATATATGAGTAATTTAAAAGCTATCCTTATAATTAGATGTAATTGCTATATCATTAACATTAAATATTCCTTATTAAAAAATAAAAGATTGGTAACAATAAATGAATATTTGGAATAGCGAAAATATCTTGAAATTGTAAATCCATAATTTTATATCTGAATCCTAACTGTTACTTAATGATAATGTTATTTGCTCACTATGTGAACTTACATAAATTAACTATTCCGCACTGTTCAGTGCCTTTAACCATGAAATGAAGATAATAATGATTTTGATTGTAATTGTTTTAAATTTATATGAGGATTCTTTTGAATTCACTTATTTAATGAAATTTATAATATAAAATATTCCAAAATCAAAAAATGTAACACACACCCATATACTTATATTAACAAATATTAACATCTTGATATATATGTTTAAGATATTTTTCTTTTAAATGAAATATAAAAACTAACCACCCAGTGCTTTCCCACACAGAGGTAAGCACTGACATTCACATTTATCTTTCCTATTGACAATTTCTATTGGCTTTATCCACTTACTACATAAATGACATCATTTTTAAATTTTTTAAAATACATAAATGACATTATACATCGCTTACCAAACAATTTGTATTGTTATACAGATTTACGGATACTAATAAATCTAGTGCACTTATTTTAATATCCATAAATTTAAGTGTTGTCATTACTTATGAATATGTGTAGGTTTTATGCTAGTTTTCTGTGATATAAGATCAACTTTTTTGGCATTTTTAAGATGTCAAATAAGCGATCAATTTGGAAAATAATCCTCGTATGCTGAAAAAGAACATGTGTTTTAAATGTATGTTTCAGGCTTCATCAAGTTAGAACAAGCTATTTTCCTGTTATTCAAAAATTTTTATAAACACACTAATGCTTGCAAACTATCCTATTCTGTCATTTCTGAGTTATTGTGTTATAATCTCCCATAAAGTTTCTGATTTTGTTTAGTATTTCTTATATGTGGTAATTGTTTTATTTGAAATATTTTAAGTCTCTTTTATTAGGCACATAAAAATCAAAGATTACTTTAAATTTCTCATATATCATTTACTTCAGCCAAGGCTTAGTTTAGGTTTGTTTCCCTCTCTGAGTCATTGCATGACCAGCTTTATGGACGGGATTCTAGAGTGATTTAAGTTTACTTCTACCGATGTTCAGAGTTTGCACTAAAAGTGTTTTATTTATTTTTATTTTTTAATTAAGTATATTAGGGTGACATTGGTCAATAACTATAAAAATTTCAGATGTACAACTTTATAATATGACATCGGTATAGTCTACTGTGTGTTCAACAGTCTAGTTCCCTTTCATTATTATGTATTGATCCCCTTTACCTTCTTCATCTTCCCTCAACTTCCTTCTCTACTGCTAATCGCCCTCTGTTATCTGTATGTTGATTGCAGCATTATTTACAATAGCCAAGACATGGAAATAACTTAAGTTCCCTTTGAGGAATGATTGTGCCAATGTACTAATGTTCAAATTGATAGAAAAATTTTATAAGTGTTTATTAGAGCTTATTTGAACCACCCAGAGGACATGCCCAGAAGCAAGATCTTAATGGACTTAGAAAACACTCAGAAGAATGGCAAGTTTGCAGTCCTTTTTATACATTTAGAATCAAAGGAGAAAACATAAGGAAGGTTACATGAAACCTATTAGTGGCAAAGAAAGAAAAGCAGGGAAATCTTTGGGATTGGATAAAACAAAAAGACTGACCTGACCAAAGATTTCCTGCTCGAAACATACAGAAATGCTGGATAAAATAGAATCGCCATTTTTAAAAACTGAGCTGAGCTCAAGAGAAAACAAGGAAACCTGAATGCTGGATTGAAGAGTGAATTAAAGTGAGAATGGAAAACTCATGATGTGACTAGAAAATGATCTTGATAATGAAATAATTTTGAATTACCCTACCAGCAAGAGAATATATTTTAAATAGGGAAATATGCATGCGATCTTATCACTTTAGAGCTGGTTACTTTCAGCCACTGAGTTTGTCATGCCTGCAAAGTTAGACCCCTGAGCTTGTCAGGTTTTATAAATAGCCTCTTTCTATCCACAATTGGATAAAGAAGATGTGGTACATACAATAAAACACTCGTTAGCCATAAAAAAGATGAAATACTGCCACTCAGTTGTGACAACACAGATGATGAAATTAGTATGCTAAGTGAAATAAATTAGAAGGAAAATAGCAAGAACTGTGTGACTTCAATCATATGTGGAATATAAAACAAGAAGCAATACAATAAGTCATAGATTATTGCTTATCTTGGATAATATAAATTTGGATATTTGGATCCATATCTTCATGTGGTTTTAGTTTAGAGTTTAATTATCTTATTTTGGATCCCTGCCCTACCCCATGCCTAGTCCCTAAAACTTTCTTCTCAAAATTTTATTAGGAAGACTCTCCTTTTCTTTACTCCTTCAATATGTTGAGCTGAGTTTCTTTAGTCATTTTCTTTTAATGAAAGACATTCCTTTATGTAGGGATTTTAGTTTCAGCTCTGAAGAAATAAGACTATATGCATATTTCCCTATTTAAAATATATTCTCTTGCTGGTAGGGTAATTCAAAATTATTTCATTATCAATATCATTTTCTAGTTACATCATGAGTTTTCCATTCTCACTTTAATTCACTCTTCAATCCAGCATTCAAGTTTTCTTGTTTTCTCTTGAGCTCAGCTCAGTTTTTTAAATGGTGATTCTATTTTATCCAGCATTTCTGTACATTTCAAGCAGCAAATTTTTGATCAGGTCAGTCATCCATGTTGCTAAAAGCCATTTCCATTTATTTTTCACTTGTCAATTTCTGTTATGAGAAAAAGCTACATAAGCAAGATCAGAAGTAGAATTGCCACAGTGAGAGATTTCAATGATTTTACGAAATAGAATATAAAAACATATGTTCAAATTTGATGCAGGAGATGAACTTGAGCACCACTAAGACCTTTCCAGCTTTGCAACATCATAAATCTAAGAATTCATCTGACTCTGTTGAACATGTAAAAAAGAAAAAGACATAGCACAAAATGTATCTTGCTTTAAAGATGCTATAAAATTCTACAATTATTATAGGAAGGAGCTTCAGAAAAGTTCTACTCAGTGCCCTAATTCAATAAGTGAGTAAATCCTCAAAAAATGAGCAACATAGAATGTCAAGATCTGGTCTAGTAATCTATCTCCTTCTACACTAATCTCCTTTCCTGTTGTGGCTCCTTAAATCTTATTTAGAAAACTGAAGTCCTTAGGAATAACTATATTCCAATCTACCCTGGAGGCGACTTTCAATTTGGATAAATTTATTGAAAGCTACTGCAAATCTTCATCCATTCATAATAAGTAACTGGTAAGCAAAATAATGTGTTGTATCATTCGAAATTACAATTCTCATACTAAATTTAATGTTGTGTTTTTTTTTTTCAAAATCTGTGTTTTGATTCAGGGAATTTCTTCTCAGCTTCTAATCCTATTGTGTGTGCACATGTGTGTGATAACCCCATGAAATAAAGCTTTGATTGCTTAAATAAAAGGAAAACAAAAATAAGACTGAAAAACTCTAGTTTATGAATCATAATTCTTCCTAAAGCTTAAAGAATAGTGCAGAAGACAGAAAACCATGCAAAGGGCTGTAGCCAACTCAAATGCCAGATATGAAGACAGAATGCTAATATATAGAAAAACAATCTAAGTAGAAAAAAAAATTGTGAAACAATGTACAGTCATGCTTCACTTAGCAATATGGATACATTCTAATAAATGCATCGTTAGACAATTTCATCACAATGTGAACTTCATACAGAGCACTTACGCAAACCTAGATGGTATAGTCTATTACACACCTAGGCTAGACGGTATATCCTATTGCTCCTAGATTACAAACCTGTATGTCATGTTACAGTACTGAATACTGGAGGCAACTGAAACATAATGGTAAGTATTTGTATACCAAAATATATCTAAACTTAGAAAAGGTACAGTAAAAATATATAAAAGATTATAAAATGGTATACCTTTACAGGGTAATTACCATGAATGAAGCTTGTAGGACTGGAAGTTGCTTTCGGTCAGTGAGTGAGTGGTGAGTAAATGTGAAGGCCTAGGACATTACACTACTGTAGGCTTTATTAACACTTTTCATTTAGGCTATACTAAATTTAGAATATTTTTTTCTTTCTTCAGTAATAAATTAACCTTAGCTTACTGTAACTTTTTTACCTTAGAAACTTAATTTTAAAAACCTTTTTGACTCATTTGTAGTAACACATCTTCAAATACACACTACACAGCTATGAAAAAATATTTTCTTTATATCTGTATTTCACAAGCTCTTTTCTATTAAATTTTTTAAAACTTTGTTGTTAAAAACTATGACACACACACACACACACACACACACACACACACACACATTAGCCCAGGGCTACAGAGGTTCAGGATCATCAATACGCTGTCTTCCGCGTCCACACCTTGTCCCTCTAGGGAGCCTTCAGTAGCAATAACTCTCATGGAGCTGTCAACTCCTATAATAACAAAGCCTTGTTCTAAATACATCCTGAAGGACCCACTTATGGCTCTTCTTGAAGAGTTATCACTCTTTTCAGAAATATGTCTATGATGGGTTGCTTGGTTTGTTTCTGTTTTTCATCATAGATTTGCTTATAAGTAGATAATGCACCATGAACATTCTTCTCTATTAATGAAATCCTTTGCATGTTGGGGTCCATGCTTTTGAACTTTTTAAAGAGCTTGTAAAGGTCTGCAAAAGCTTCTACTAAACGCTTCACTATGATTTTTCTTCAGGGTTCATCTTTTACTTCTCCTGTTGTTTCCTTTTCTCTTGCCTCTCTTCAGCTATGTTTTCCTGTTCCATTTCCAACTCTTCAGTTCTCGATTACTCAGAAACCACTTCTAGTAGCTCCTCAATGTCATCATCATCCACACCAAAATGAAAGTTATTTTCCATCTCAACCATAGCCTCGTGGTTTTTTGCAACCTCCTCATCCTTGTGGCACTACCTCAAGCCCAAGCAAGGCTCTTGATGCAGTTATAGACATTTTAATCCTTCCAGAACTGCATCAGTGTCTTCTCAGTGTCTTCCTCAGTTGCCATAATAGCCCAGACAAAGGTCCTCCTCAGGTAGTAAGCCTTACAAGCTACTATAACTTCTTGATCCATTGTTTGGATCAAAAAGATAGTGTTTGGAGGGAGAAATAGTACTTTGATATTGGGATGAAGATCAGCAATAAATAATGTCCAGAAGCATTATCGACAATAAGCAAAACCTTGAAAGTTATGATCCAAACAGTACTTTTCCATTTTGCTGGCATAGCAATTCAGGAGGGCAACTTGGAGGAGGAACTAGGTTGTCCATGACTTATTTCTCCTGAAGTACACTGACGAAATGTGCTTTTTGATATGCTTGAAAGCCCTAGGGTTCTCTGCCAGATTACAAAGAGTTTCAATATGTAGTCTGAAACTTTTCCCCCTATAAAGACTATTATCCTGTCCTTAAAAGCCTTGAAACGTGGGATTGATTTGGCCTCATTATAAATGAAAGTCCTTTCAGGCATCCATTTCTAGAACAGGAGTTTTCATCCATACAGCTTAGTTGCTTTGGCAAGTAATTTTCCTCCACAATCAGCTTATCGAGAGCCTCCAAAATTTTTTCAGCTGCCTTCACATCAGCACTCACTTTCCCATTATGTAATGGATAAGAATTCTTGAATTGTTTAAACCACCCTGAGCTAGCAGTAAATTCAACATCATATATGGGTCCAGTCTTTTCTTTCAACACACTTTTTGATTCTCATGGTGCTATGAGGGATATGCTTCTGTGTCTGGTCTTCAGTCCAGGACATTAGAAGTTTCTTGATGTATGTTATAGGACCTTCTCAAATTTTTGTTAGTCTCATTGTCTTCAATGAAACTGCTTTCATCACTTTGTTCTTATTCAAGATCATAGCTATGGTGGAATGGGATATACCTGACTGGTGAACAATAACCATCACTGATTTTCTCCTTTCGTAGTCCTTAGTAACTTTTAATTCATTTCCAGGTCAATTATTTGATGTAGCCTCTTACTGGCAACATTATTAATGGATTTTGTATGCTTAGTGGCCATAATGAACAAAACACTAGATTAAATCAAGACCAAGAGGAAATGATGCAACTAAGAGGCAAGGTAAACGTGAGATGGATGCGGCTGTTGCCAGCATTATGTGGCATAGTGTTACAGCACTTTTTAATACATAGAAAGAGTACACTCTAAAATAATGATAAAATGGATAGTAAATGCATAAACCATGACATGGTTGTTTATTATCATTATCAAGTAGTATGTATTTTACATAATTGTATGTGCTATACTTTTATATGACCGGCAGGGCAGTGGGTTGTTTTCCACCAGCATCACCACACACAAGTGAGTAATGTGTTCTGCTATGACATTTCTATGGCAATGAGAGCACTAGGTGATAAGAATTCCTCAGTTCCATTACAATATTCTGGGACCACTATTACATATGAGGTCTGTCATTGACTGGAATGTCATTATGCACTGCATGACTACATATGGACCTTTATAACTTTAATAGTTTATGAGGATACTTAGGGTTCCATTCACTGTTTGTATCATCTCTAGATTACAGTTATCATCACCCTCATCCTCTGAAAGTGGAATAAATTTGTTTTCCAAAGAAAATCATAAACTTCATAAGAATTTGAAAAGTTTAAGTGTCACCACCCAGAGGCAAAAATTTTACATTGGTTTACTATACTGAAATAAAGAACTGTGTGTGTGTAAGAGCAATTTAATAACTGAAAAAGACATATTTGGAACAACTGGGCAATTTGGATACGGACTATAGCATATTAGATAACAGTAAAGTACCAATGTTACATTTCTTGAATAATGGCATCACTATAGTTTTGTAATAAAATATATTCTTAGAAGATATATGCTGAAGATTTAGGGCTGGCATTTAATATTATCTACAATTTAACTTTTAAATGTGTGTCTGTGCATATTCACTCTTGTCTGTTTTCATGTGTGTTTATGTGTATATATGTGCGGAGAGAAAGAAGAGGAATGACAAATTGTTAACAATTGGTGGATATAGGTAAAGGGAATGTGGGTGTTCTTGTTTACTCGTGAGATAAATTTCTTAGGCATCTCAAAGTTGATATGTCTTTTGAGTTTCTTATATCTCAAATAATTTAATCTTGAACTCATTTATCAAATTCAGAAACCTTTCTCTTTCCACACACATATTTAATTAATCCCCAATTACTGCTGATTTTAGCTTTTGAATATATTCAAATATATCTGCTCCTCTCCAGTTTTTATACATCTTTAAAAGCTTACATACTATAATCAATTTTGCTCATAAAGCCAGAATAATCTTGCCAAAATATAGAATGTGATATTGTTATCACTCTTAAATGCTTTTTGTGGCTTCCTGTTGCCTTCAGTACAAATCCCATAAGGCAAATTTACCTCACCCTTGGGCTTCAGCTAAATATTGGCTCTTGGTTGTTGCTCAAGCTTTTTATTCTGATTGAAATTATTTTTCCTGCCATCTTCACCTGCAAATTCTTGTAATTTCTTCAGGTCTCAGGTGAGATGTCATTTCCTTCAAAAAATCTTCTATGAACACAAGACTGTACTGCATATTCCTACGTGCATTCCCACAAGACCCTGTACTCCCTCTACACCCGAAGTTATAATTCCATCTATGCTTCAAGTCCATTAGCAGATATTATCTCTCCTAACTTTGTACATTGGTAATCTGTCAGAATGCCTAAAACATAGCACACACTCAATATATGACTATTGTGGGCGCTATATAGTGAAACCAATTTGCAATTGAATATTTATTAATTCAATCACAATGTTATAATGGGACCATACGAAGTTGCTATACGAACAAGGGGAAAGAAGTAAGTATTCACTGATTTCTACTAAAAAGTAAAGGATAGTTCAGTCTATTTGGATCTTGAATATAACTTTGGTTAATTTATCATTGGAAGAGGGTTTTACTAGGTGACAAAAAAATAGGATAAAAATATGAAAATAATCTATAGGCACAGAATCTATAGGAACAAAAAGCATATTCGTGGTTGTCTGGGATGGCTTGTGGGGGTAGAATTGACTGAAGTAGGCATGGGGATAATAAAAATGTCCTGATTCTTGATAGTGTGGCTCTTACATGGGTGTATAAATTTTTTAAAATTCATTAATATATACAATTAGAAAAGGTACATTATACCTCGATTAAGTTGATTTTTAAATGCCTCAGTAATTTAAACAGCTTCTTAATAACATTTCCAGCAGAGAAAGTATTCAACGGTCTTGTTATTGGAAAAAATGCTACTGAGATAATATTATTTAAAAATTCTAAATAGTAGTAATAATGCTGAAATCAGTATAAAGAGCTTTTATACGGTAGTTTGTATATAAAAGGAAATTAATGGGTCCCATACTAATTTTATTCAGTGATTAAATCACCAAACTACTGATCTTTTCCTTGTTTATTCATAGACTATCAGGTAATTAGGACTGTCTCTACTATATTATCTGCCAGCTGTGAGAAGAATGAGAACAATAGTTTTCAGTTCAGTGGGATCATTATCATTCATATAGGAAAACAGGACCTTTGTAACTGTTAAAAACAGGGCTAGATATAGTTCTTCACCTTTTCCTTTGTACTTATTGAAAAAAGAGCCAGAACCAAATGGAGACTTAGATGTCTATGTGCAAATGCTGTTAATTAAATCTAATTTATTTAATAAAACCACCTAATATTATTGCAGCACTGAGGGTAATTTTCAGGAATAAAGGGGGAAAAAATTCAACTAGGCAACCTAGATATTAGATTTGAACTTTTAAAACAAAATACCACAGATTGGGGGCCTTAGAAACAACAGAAGTTTATTTCTTACAGTCTGGAGGCTGGAAGTGTGAGGTCAGTGTGCCAACATGGTAGGGTTCTGGGGAGGGCCTTCTTCCAGGTTGCAGACTGCTGACTTCTCACTGTGTCCTCATGTGGCAGAAGGGACTAACACTCTCTCTGCATCCTCTTTTTTAAGACACTCACCCCATTTATAAGGGTTCCACCCTCATGATTTAAGCAGTCCCTAATGGTTCCACCTTCTAATACCAACACCTTTGGGAGTTATGATTTCAACATATGAATTTGGGGAGGACACAAACATTCAGACCATAGCAAGAATCAACCACAGTTTGGGATCTCTTATATACTAGAAATATTCTTATCTCTATTGCTCTCGACATCAACTCTACTGAAAATATATATACACTATAACACTCAAATATAGAAATATTAATGAAAGTATAAAGCATAAGAATATTAATAATTATAAAACTAATAGATAATAGTATCTAATGGTAGAAAGTGAGATAATACTGACTAGAAATACTTTTTCTTTTATTTAAGGTATCATTTAGATAATATCAAATGCAAATACATCATATCAAATGCAAAGACCTTAGGGTTCCAGCCAATGAGTTTTAATATCAACATATGTATCTTTCACCCCTCAAAATGATAACTCACACTTCCATCATCTTAGAAAATTCTCTTTTGTTAATTACCAATAAATTCCTCACTCAGAGGTGACAACTTTTTGACTATTATCACTATATATTAGCTTGCCTAGTCTTAGAATTCACATAAAGGAAATCACATGGCTAGTATTTTGTGTGTGTGTGTGTGTGTGTGTGTGTGTGTGTGTGTGTGTGTATGGCTTCTTTCATCCAACAAAATGTGTCTGAGATTTGGAGTGTGTTGTGGTTGTATCAGTGCTTATAATATCACTTTATTTTCCTTTTTTACTATCTTTATAATTTTTTGATCATGATGTTTGTATTTTTTAGCTTTGACATCATTAACACTCTTATCATGGTTTATTAATTTTATTAATCTCATCAATATCAATGTGTTAAATTAAAAAATTCAACTTTCATGGCTGAAAATCTTTTTAAAAGAAACAGTTTATTAGGCCGTTTATACCAAAAACAAAACAAAACAAAACAAAAACAAAAAACACCAATCTTAAGGCATAGCATCTAACCCCCTGCAGCTTGGCTACATAGCAAAAACAAACATATCCGCCATCCATTTTTTATTTATCTAACAAGGGTAGAGAAAGATGTAAACCACTCTGAAAGAATTTACATTGGCTATGGACAAAGGGGCTGGGAAAAAGTGAAGGGCTAGTTCTGGGATAGTCACAGCAGAGTCCACACCAGATTCCATAAAGCTCACATGTAAACAAGAAGCAGAGCTTTCTGGAATTCAAAGGCACAGCTATTCTCTCTTGTTAGATAATCTCTTCAAAAATAGCCACCCTGAAGTTAGTTTAATAATTCCAACACACACCAAGGAATGTGAGCAGTCTTGTTGGTTTTGCACTATAGTTATTAACTCCTTTTCATCTCTTCCTTCCACCCTTTGGCCACTGTAATTTTTATTTACAACATCTCAGAATTATCCCGTAAGTATCTATGGATATTCGGTGTCCCATCATTTTCATTATCCTTATGGATCCTTCCTACCTCCCATTTTTTTATTCTATAATCCTTCTACCTTATAGTGATCCCAACTCACTGTTTTTTTCTATTCCTGGACAAAAGCAAGCTTGTTTCCATCTTGAAACTGTTTCACTAGCTATTTGTTCTTGTCATCTAGTTTTTATTCAAATATCACACCCTTTGCAAGAGCTTTCCTGCTACTCAGTCTAAAGTAGCTTTTACCCAACCCTATTAATTTACTTTTAATTTAACCTTCTTTATTTTTTTTAAATTGCTCTTAATTTCCAAAGTATCTGGTTTATTAAGTTATGATCTCTAGCAGAATGAAAGTCCATTCTACTAAGAATAAGAATATCTCCTATTGTCTTCACCCTTTTTTAGGCAGGACCACCAAGTAAAACTTCACACTATGTTATAAAACAGATCATATGCGTCTACCTATGTATCTACCTACTCATCTATGTATATAATTTAAATAATAAAAACAATAAGATTAATATGCATATATGTAAAATGTTTTACATACATTTTTAAAGATATTTAAAGCAGGAGGGCAATGCTGTTATTACTTATTTTGCAGATGAGAAAACTGAGGCTCTTGAAAAGATGTATGACTATATCGAGTTCACAGAGCTAAAGAAATAGAATTGTTACACCCAAGGCTTCTGATACCAAACTTGCATTCATTTTATTACCTCATTATCATGTATATCATAGGAATTAGCTTTTATATTTGTTAGTTTAGATTTCAATACATTCAAAAATAGTCATTTAGTAGAAGTTTAGGAATGATAGTAAATATTATACTAAATTAAATTTTTTATGTACCTATAAAAGTCTAAGATTTTAATTAGCTTGCCACATGATAAATTATCAAAGGATTCACTGCTTTGGGAAAAAATTATTCAAAAACATATGTATGCATGAGACATGATTTCAACACAACTAAAACAGAATCTATAGTATGGAAATGATGAGTCCAAACAAGACTACAAATAAAATATTTAAAGATGATAAAATCTAATCCCAATTTTCATAAAATAAATTTCTAATGACCATGAAAATGGGACCAAATATTAAACATCATAAGATGCTAAGGTTGAAATCTATAATGAAGGTCATTCACAACCATAACCTGTATAGACAAATAAAAAAACAGTCTAAATGACTGTACAATCACAGCAATGCTGATATTTTAAAGTTTTAATTTTAGTGTCCTAATGTTTATCCCCCTTAAAGGAACTTTCTATTTGATTACAGAATGAGAGTAAACTAAAACACACGTATGACATACACACACACACACACACACACACACACACACACAAAGTGGAGACAACGCCTTGACTAGTACCCATATAGCCAATAAATTTGTTAGATGCATGCATCCTAAAATGAATCATTTTATTAGGTACATTATAGAGATAATCTTTATAATAATGATATTAAGATTTTAAAATTTGCCTACATTATAGTAAAAAGCCAGAGAAAAACAGAAGAATAAAAATGGGATATGAGTCGATCAACAATACAACAATCCAGTGTACCCTAAATGTTTTGAGGCTGAAAATCTACAACCTGGTTTCCTAAACTGAGACTTTACTTCCTGGATATCAACAAACCTTGGGGGCATACGGTTCTATATTTGATTAAAAAAAAAAAAAAAGGTGCACAAGATGGTGAAGGTAGTTTATCATATTTTGATTTGTTTGCAATTTCCTACTGCTGAAAATTAAACTGGACCATAGTTGAAAAGTGATCATTATCCTTATATTTGATTACTTTGTGCAATGCTGATATGTAGGCAGTGGTTGGTTAAATTCACAATTGTCATTTGCTACACAGGAGAGACAATCAGAGGGCTGGTGTGCCAGTTTAATGTCAAACAAATGTTGGGTCATTTCTATATAAAAATAGAAAATGCCTTAGGACAATAATGAAAGCATCCAACATTGTCTCTCAAGGTGACCAGGATCTCTGTTTCTAAATACAGTATCTTATGTGAGAAGACTAATGCTAAATGAACTATGTGGATGAAGAATTTATCTCTCATGCTCATGACTCATTTCATTCCTTTTACAATTTAAAGGGAACAGGCATCAGTTAACCTTTACTGGCAATACAAGGCTTTCATTAATAAATGGTCACAGCGTAATAAATTATTATAATTCAAGATAACAGAGATGAGAACAAAGTATTTTGTAGTCACTGCTAGAAATTTCATTCACTCTCAATTATAGAAAATGTTGAAAGTTATATTTCAATCTTAATTTCTCTTTCCAGGCTCTATAAAGTACTCTAATTCCTCTTCTTTTTCACTTCCTTTTTCTTGATTATTTGCCTTCTAAATAATTTTAATGGTACTAATGTATCAACTTAGCTGAGTACTATATTTTTTGAAAAAGACAATTCATGAACACAAAATAAATGCTCAGAGATACAAAGAGATGTAAAGAATGCACTGTTACAACCAAAAAACGGAGAAACTACAAATTAATGATATTTGCAAACTCACCAGAGAATTCATGTCTCACGGCAACTGTGGAATCACAAAGTTAAAGAAAGCTGCCTGCAGGGAAAAACAGGACCTGAACATTTGCTTAAATGAGGCAGGCATCACTGAGTTCATATAAGTCAATAAGTAGATACAGCTGAATCATCTGAACTAAGCACTGAATACAAAGCCCCCAGAAGCCATGGATAGCAGGCAGTTTGTCCTCTTGTAGGGCTTTTCTTCATGAACCTCACCTGGTATAGAGACTATGGGAGAGAACCTTTAGAGAGCTGTCCTTGCATCGTTAGTTGAGAGAGCAGTTCACTCTATAGTAACAATATCCCAAACAGACTTTTCTCCCCAAATTCACCTGCGGACCACTTGCCTTCATCTGCAGGGGGCAAAAAAGGCCCCTTCAGGGCAGAGGTCTCCAACCCTGAGCCACAGAACATTATTGGTCCATGGCCTGTTAGGAACTGAGCCACACAGCAGGGGGTGAGCAAAGGGCCAGCGAACGAAGCTTCACCTGTATTTGCAGCTGCTCCCCAGTCCTAGCATCATCGCCTCATCTGCACCTCAGATCATCAGACATTAAATTCTTATAGGAGCACCAGTACGTGCCAAAAATGTTGGGGACTGCTACTTTAGGGCACTGGTAGAAACCAGTTGCAGTGGGTGGGGGGGGGGGTGGAAAGTAAAAAAAAAAAAAAAAAAAAAAAAATTACTGACCGGGGAGATGAACAGGAATATTTAATCAGCATTATACCTGGAAGAGGGGAATGTGTAAATGTGCCCTGATCCAGGGACCCAGTGCCTAAGGTCAAGGCTTAATTAGAACATAGGAGTACACTCTCTGCCCCAGCCTCACTCTCAGGCTAACACAAATTGGGTAACAATAATAACAGAAACAGCTAGGAGAGATAAATGAGACAGGTTGATTCTGGAGACCAGCACAAAGGAAAGACCCAAACTCAGAAGGGGAGCACACACTGAGAAAAAGACCTCTGCAAAACCAGGTTCCTCCCTAATTATAACGTATCACTAGACAAACTTAAATCCTGTGGTACACTAAGGATATTCATAGGAACAACACACCTCAATTAAGCCAACAACTAAAGGCCTGGTGAAAGAAATGAAACACTCATTTCTAAGCATAAAAAATTTACATCGTCATCTACTTTCTTATGCAATATGTCTAGTTTTTAATTAAAAATTAAGAGGTGTAAAATTGACAAGAAAAAAACGCACTCCAAGGAGGTAAAGCATTCATTAGAATTAGGCTCAGATATGATGCATGTAATGAAAAAATTAGAAAGGCCATTTAAAACAATTATGATTATGAACTTGGATTAACTGTCGATATATCTTATAAGTGTTAGGACAACCATGTAAAAGGTAAAAAAAAAATGTATAGCCAATAAGTTAAAAATAGAGTTATATGGAATCATATACAATGCTCAATTAAAACTACAAAAGGCAGAAAAAAGACTAGAAGAAAAAATAGAAGAAAGGGCAAGGGTAACAAATAAAAAAAAAAAGTGAAAAATACGATAGATATTAATCCAACTATAGCAATAAGCAGTTTGAACATCAGTGGCCTATCTGTACCAGTCACAAGAGATTGTCAGAGTGGATCTAAAAAACATGACCAAACTATATATTGTCTACCAAAACTCACTGTAAATATGAAGACACATACAGGTTAAAAGCAAATGGATGGAGAAAAATAAACCGTGCTAACAGTAATCAAAAAAAATCAGGAGTAGCTGCATTAATTTCAGACAGAGTTGACTTCAAAGCGAGGAAACTTATTGAAGATAAAGAAGGGCATTACATAATGATAAAAGGGTTAATTCTTCAAGAAGACATAATAATCCTTGACGCATATGTGCCTAAAAACAGAATGTCAAAATATGATCCAGAAACTAATAGACTGAGAAAAAAACAGATAAATCCACTATCAGGGTCAGAGACTTTACCCCCCCCCCCCCTTCTATCAGAAATAGACAGATGCAGTGGGCAGAAAATTAGAAAGGGCATAGTTGAACTCTATATTACCATCATTCTACTGGATATAATTGACACTTACAAACTACTTCATCCAACAAAGCAGAATACATATTCTTTTCAAACTCACATAAAACATTCACCAAGATAGATCACATTCTGTGCCATAAGAGACACCTTAACAAATTTAAAAGAAGAGAAATTAGATTTTCCAGTTGAGTGCCAGTGGTACCCATTGTAAGGCCTGGACTACAGAGAAAAATACTCATCGACCTCTTCAATAATAATGAGGCTTCCTCAAAAATTTATTTCTCAAATGCAGGTGCTCTTTGACTCACAATGGGGTGAAATCCTGAGAAATACATTGCAAATTTAAAATATCATAAGTCAAAAACATGTTTAATAGACCTAACCTACCAAATGCCATGGCTTAGTCAAGCATACCTTAAACATGCTTAGAACACTTACATTAGCCTACAGTTGGGTAAAATCATCCAACACAAAGCCTATTCTAGTTTGTAATACAGTGTTGAATATCTTATGTAACTTATTATGTGTATCACTTTGACATTATCATAAAGTTGAAAAATCGTTAAATCAAACCATTGTAGATTGGTGACCATTTGTATTGGTGAAAGGTATGTCTTCTGGACCCTCCCAGTGAGGATGAGCAGGTCTTAAAGGGTATATACTCTCTAGTAGTCTAATCTCCCTAAGCCACTGAATCCCTTCCTCTATAGTAAACCAGGGGTGATCTGGCATTTTTGGTTCACTCATGGTAGGCTATCGTTTGGTCCATCTTTCAATCAAATAACAAATTACTCAAGCTGAAATATTAAATAAAGAATCTCTGCTTATTAGGCCCATATCAATAAATTTGGCTTAACCCAACTTTATGTCCCCTCCACCATTATCCAATACCCATAGTATCCATCCTCACACATGTTCCCCAAAATTATGCTTGTATAAATTAGAAAATTCAAGTAGTTATTTTGGAGTGTAACACATCTCATGAGTCATACTTCATACCTCACCTTTAGGGGCCTGCTGGGACTTGAGTCTAATTATAAGTTTAGAAGCAAAGAATGGTGGTAAGGGTGGGTCCTGGGAAGAATTCTAGTGTCTTGCATGGCATCCCATCCAATGATGTGGAAAGGGCACTATTATGCGATGACTGCTCTCACACCACAATGGAATTAAACTAGAAATCAATCATAGAAAGCTAAATGGAAAACCCTATAATGGGTGGAGATTAAACAACACACTTCTAAGTGACACATGAGTCAAAGATATAAATCGCTTTGTTTGTAGATGACATGATAGTCTATGTAGAATATCTGAAAGAACTGATGAAAAAATCCTGGAATTAATAAAGTGATAATAGCTAGGCTGCAGGATACAAAGCTAATATGCGGAAGTAATTGTTTTCTTAATAAAAGCCATGAACAAGTAGAATTTGAAACACAATGCCATTTATATTAACATCCCCCCAAATAAAATACTTAGGCATAAATCTAACAATATATATATAAGACCTAATGAGGAAAATTACAAAACTCTGATGAATGAAATCAAAGAAGTCCTAAATAAATGGAGAAATATTCCACGTTCATGGGTAGGAAGATTAAAGATGATCAAGAAGGCAGTGCTACCCACGAATGTTCTATAGATTCAATGCAATCCTAATAAAAAAATCAAAATACCAGGAGGTTATTTTTCTGGACATCAACAAATTTATTTAAGTTTATGGGGAAAAGGAAAGAACTAAGTAGCCAAAATAATGTTAAAGGAGAAAAAAAAAGTTAAACAACTGATGCTATACAACTTCGAGACTAACCGTAAAGCTATAGTAATTAAGACAGTGTGGTACTGGTGAAAGAATAGGTACTAGATTAACTGAACAGAGTAGAGAGCCCATAAATGGGCCTACATAAATATAGTCCACTCGCCTTTGACAAAGATGCAAGGCAATATGATCCAGCAAAGACAGTCTTTTTGACAAATTATGCTATAACTAATGGAGCTACACATGAAAACAAAATGAATCTAGACACAGATCTTATACCTTTAATGAAAATGAATTCACAGTGTATCATGGACCTAAATGTAAAACACAAAAATATAAAACTCTAGATAATAACATAAGAGAAAACTTAGATGACTTTGGGTATAGCAATGACTTTTTAGATATAACACCAAAGCCATGAACCATGAAAGAAATAATTGAGCTTCGATAAATTAAAAACTTCTCTGCAAAAGACAATGTTAAGAGAAGAAAAGCTACAGATTGGGAGAAAATATCTGCAATAGACACATCTGATAAAGAGCTGTTATCAAAAATATACAAAAAACTCTTGAAGCTCAACAATAAGAAAAAATAACAACCTGATTTAAAAACAGGCCAAAGACTTTAACAGCAACATCACCAATAGATATATATATATATAAAATGTTAATAAGTGTATAAAATGAGGCATCGCATCATGTGTCATCAAGGAATTATAAATTAAAACAACAGTGTAACACTACTACACGTGTATTAGAAGGCACATATCTGGAACAATGACAATACCAAATACTGATGAGGTTATGGAGTAATGGGAACTCTCAGTCATTGCTGGTGGGAATGCAAAATAGTACAGTTTGGAAAACAGTTTGGCAGTTTCTTACAAAAGTAAACATAGTCTTACTAATAGTCATGCACATCAGTATTTACCCAAAGGAGGTGAACACATATGTCTGCACAAAAACTGCACAAGGATGTTTATAAAAGCTTAATTCATAATTGTCCAAACCTGGAAGCAACCAAAGTAAGTTGATAAACTGTGGTATATCTAGACAATGGAATATTATTCAGTGCTAAAAAAAAAATTAGCTATCGAGTTATAAGCAGACATGAAGGAAGCTTAAATACATATTATTAAGTGAAAGAAGCCAATCTGAAAAGTCTAAATGCTGTGATTCCAAATATATTTCTTTCTGGGAAAGTAATTACTTTCTATGGAGACTATAAAAAGATTAGTGGTTGCTAGAGGGGCAGATGAATAGGCAGAGCACAGAGGATTTTCAGGGCAGTGAAAATACTCTGTGTGATAGTACAATGATAGATATGTCATTATACATTTCTCCAAACTTATAGAATGTACAATACCAAAAGCAAACCTCTAAGGTAAACGATGAACTTTGGGTAATTATGATATGTCAATATAGGTGATCCTTGGTAAAAAAAAAAAAAAAAAAAAAAAGCATTCAATGAAATTCAATTAAAAAAAAAACTTTCAGGAAAAAATACAGACATTTCCTCAATCTAATAAATGAGATCTACAAAAACCCAAGAACTTTAAAACCTGAAAACAACCAAGATATCCTTTAGTAGGTAAATGGATAAATAAATTGTGATATATCTAGACAATAGCAAATTTAAGACAGCAAATTTATTACAATGAGTGGTGAGAAAATAAATATTTTATCCTTAAGTAGGAACAGAGTAAAACTATCTGCTCATCACTTTTTTATTCACGTTTGTTTAATAAGATAAAAGATCAATGTAAATACCAGCAATGAACTACTGAAATTAGAAATTAAGAAGAAAAGTAATTTGTAATAGCACCAAAAATATCAAATATATCTGTCTGATAAAATGTATTCTGGATCAGTGTGATGAAATATATAAACACTGATAAAATAAATCAAATATTTAAATAAAAAAGTGCCATATTTGTGTATAGAAGTCATTATTTTAAGAGGGAAAATTAATCTTAGATGTAGCCGACTCCTAATCAAAACACCAGCAGTTTTATTTAGAAATTCACTAGATGTTTCTAAATTTTATATGGTAACTAATGTGATCTAAAATTGCTCATTACTATTCAAATGAGAAAAACAAATTTGGAGAACTTAAAAAACCCGATTTCTTATTATGTTACAGCAATCAAAACAGAATTTTTTGTGTAATGAAAAATATATTTGTCAATGAAAAGAATAAATGACCCACATATATATGTACAACTGATTTTCAACCAAACTGACAAGAAAGAAGTATTTTTTTTAACAATCGTGTTTGAATAATTACCTATACGCAAAAATTGATCTTAGAACCCTTATCTAACACCATATACAAAACTCAAGTTGAAATAGATCACATATCTAGAGGTAAATTGTAAAACTATAATGTTTCTAGGTAAAAACTAAGGAAAAAATACTTTTGAGCTTATGTTAGACAAACACTTCCTAAATAGGACACAGAAATTATAAAGTGTAATAGATAAAAAGAAAAAGGTAAAAGATAAATTTGACTTCACCAAAATGAAACTTTTCTCTTTAAAAGACATGGAAAAAGCAAGATACAAAATGGGAGTAAATATTTTCAAAAATATATATCCAACAAAAGACTTTTATTCAGAATATGTAAATAATTCTCACAACTCAGTACTACTAAAATAGAAAACCATTGAAATTGGACAACTATCTGAGTAAGACACTACAGAAAAGACTATATTAAAATGACAAGCACATGAGAAGATATACATTATTACTCACTTGAAAAATTAAACATAAATCACAATAATATACCAATACACACAATAAAATAACTCAAATTAAAACTACCTAAAATACAAATTTTGGCAATGTTGAACAACATTGCTGGTGGAAATACAAATTGATCAAGCCACTTTGGAAAATAGTTATCTTGTAAAATAGCCTGTAAAATTAAAGACACACTTGCCATAAGACTCAGCAATTTCATTTTTAGATATCGCAAAACTTTGACCTTATCTCTCTAAACAAAAAAATGTCCAAGTCATCAAGATATATAATAGCCAAAAACTAGATACAACCAGAATGTCCATAACTGGTAAATATATAAACAATGTATATTTATTATACATTGTTTATATATTTATTATATATAAATATTATTATTTTTTATATATTTATTATAAACAATAGAAGACTACTCAGTGATAAAAAGAGACAACTATAAATATACAAATACATAGACACATTTTAAAACTGTTATTCTAAAGGAAAGAAGCCATATGCAAAAAATGGCATAAAGTATGATGTGACTAGCTGAGGCAAATTATCTCAAGCATAGGGCATGACAAATTAAAGACCATGAATTAAGAAAGATATTTTCTTATTTGAATGTCAAAAACTATGGTTCTAGCCATGTGAACAAGAAAGAAATCGTGTCATAAGAGATCAGTATGATGTGTAATTTGGAGTCAGATGATGTAAGCCTTTGTAAGACTTATTACAGAGTTTGGATTCAATAATAAAAAAAAAATCAAGATCTTGGAAAGATTATATGGGGACAGCAGTGAAGAAGGAAGGGAAATTAGGAGCCTACTCAGGTAGTCTAGGAAATAGATAATATCTTCAACTAGGATTCTGCCACTATATTTTTTTATTTGTTTCAAGTATACGGTATATTTATTAGACATTCTCCAGTGTATTTTTAAAGAGGACAGATTCTGAATATATTTAAGATGCTATATAGCTAGGCTTGATCCTGGAATAAACACTGAAGCCATTAAAAAAAAAAAAAGCATCAAGGTGGCTCTTGGATCTTGAGCTTATATAATTGAATGGATTGTGAAAGCCATTCACTCAAATGAAGTACATTTAAAATAAGCAAAATGTATATATTTTTGAAAGGAAGAAATAGTATTTGCTTTTCATTATATTAATTTTTGGATTCTATAATACATTTAATTGGAGTTATCAAAAAGCAATTGGATTTGCAAGTCTAGGGGAGAGGACAAGGCTGGAAATATAATTTAAAGAATTATCAGCATAAAATTTGGAGTATTTCTAAGGAAAAGCACCTAGCAAAACAGAATGAGAGTGACCCAGTGAGAAGAAAGTGTGGTGTCACAAAATCCTTGGGAGGAAGAGTTCTAGTTAGAGACAGTGACACACTCACTGTGGTGTGGGATGCTAAGAAGTCAAGTAAAATGAAGATAGAGATCTATTAGATTTGATAGCATATTTGCCACATTGACATCTAAGAGACAACATTGGATGGTGAGGATAAAAGCCTGTTGGAATAAGTGAGTGATAGGGAAGTAATGGAAGCAGCTAATGCAGACCAAAAAAAAATATTACTGCTAATTTTATTGCTTCAGTTGTTGTTGTTTTTGGTTTTTGTTTGTTTGTTTTCGGGTTTTAGAAATGATAATGCAATAAGAGGATGGAACTCAAAAGCCATATCCTTGAAAAGGTGAAAGGAGAAGGAATTCAGGGTTTATGTGGAAAAGGCCAACTGTCCTTAAAACAGGGTCGAATTTTCTGTTGTAACAGAAGAGAAGACAGAAAATACATAAAGATATAAGTAGGTTTGTTGCTTCTGTGGGGGAAAAATAAATAAACACTGTCTGAGGATTTCTACTGGTAAAATGAAGCAAGAGAAATAAAAGAGGTAGGTCCAGGAAATGTGAAGGAAAAGAGGTTATTTAGAGTGTTGTTAATGAGAATTAAATGAAAAAATATATATATTTAGAGATTAGAAAACATTATTAAAAAGAGTGGTCATATTGCTTGTTAATAGTATGCACCCACTTGAGGTTTGAGGTAACTAACTTAAGGATGCCACACTTAAAATTTAGCGTGAAAAAATCTTTTATTAATAAGTACTAGAATCGACAATCCAACTAAACCAAAGTGGTTTCAAAATAGAAAAAATGAGAATAAAAATTGAAATTAAAAACACTTAAATTTTTAGTTCTTAACACCTGAGTTACAAAGTGAACTATCAAAACAGAAACTTTTGCACAAACACTATAGAATGTTAAAATAAAAACCTACTAAAGCTAATCTTAGTAAAAACATCAAATGATATTAAGATGAAATCATTTATAGAAATTTTGAAGATGAAATTACTCTATATTATTTTTATTAAAAATATAATTTCATCTTTATGCCTGTATACATTTGATTATATTACATGAATATTTTATTTTTTCAAAAATAAAAGATAATATAAAATTAAATAAAGATCACCAAGATTCCCATCTCCCATAGATAATCCTTATTAATATATCATAATGTTTTTCATGTTTTAAGAAATATAATGTATGAAAAGCATACAGATGCAAATAAAGACACATACTGTATCATTTATACAAAATGCTGAAAGGAAGCCTCACAAGATCGCAGTTTTAATATACAAGAGGTGATATTACAGGTAATTTTTAATACATTTTTGCCAACTTTTTCTCAAATAAACATGTATTCTTATATAATAATAAAAACATAACATTTATTTTTTTATTAAAAACATTATATATAGAAGTACATTTTCGTGATATAATACATTTAAATTTTAAACAATTTTGTTTTCAATTTTAGTAATACCATAGTGAATTGCCTTCTAATACAGCTATTTTACTTCCTTAGGACATATTTCTAGAATTTGAATTACTGCATAAATAGGCATAAATACATTATAGTCTCTTATGTGCATTACCAAATTATCTTCCACTATGGTTTACTAACATAAATCTTTCCTTATATTTGATAATATAATATGATTTTTTCCAGTCTTACTGAGAAATGATTGACATACTTCACTGTATGAGATTTAAGGTATATGGTGCGATGGTTTGATTTACACATGTTGTGAAATGATTACCACAATAGGTTTAGTTAACATCCATCATCCCATACAGACACAATAAAAGGAAAAGAAAAAAAATTTTCTTCTTGTGATGAGAACTCTTGGGAACTACTCTCTAAACAATATTCCTATATATAACACACAGTGATGTTAACACTATAATGATCATATTGTATATTATTACATCCCTAGTGACTTATGCATCTCATAACTGTAAGTGTGTACCTTTAGGCCACTCTCCTCTAATCCCGCCCTCTCCCCACCCTCACCTCTGGTAACCACAAATCCCATCTCTTTTTCTGAGGTTGGTGAGTTTGTTTGTCTGTTTTTAGATTCCACATATAAGTGGTATCATATAATATTTGTCTTTCTCTGTCTGAGTTATTGTACTGGACATAATATCTTCAAAGTCCATCCATGTTGTTGCAAATGCTAGGATTTCTCATTTTTTTTAGTGGCTAAAAAATATTCTATTGTAAATATATACCACAACTTCTTTATCCATTCACCCATGAATGAACATGTAGGCTGTTCTCATGTCTTGGCTACTATTTAAAATAATATGCTTTTAAAAATCAACTTTGATGAACATTTTATACACATTAATTTATAGCACCCTCATGTTATATGCATATTTCAATGAGTTTTGAAAAATATAAATAGCATGGTAATCTCCATAATAATCAGACATAAAACATCTTTGTCACCCAAAAAAGTGCATTAATGTTAACATCTCTGGCTCCAGGCAACCACTGACATGCTTTCTGTCACCATAGATTGAATATGTCTTCTCAAAAATTTCATATAAATGATTTTTTTTTGTTCTGACTTCTTTTTTCCAATATGATATTTTTAAAAGTCAAATATGTTGTTTCATGTATCTCCTAAAACTACTTCATTTTTAAAATTATGAATAGCATTTCAGTGCATGACCATATAACAATTATTTACACATCCATTGTTGAAGAAGAACTGAATAGTTTCCAATCTTCAATTATGAAGTGGCAACGAACATTTGTGAAAAAATTTTTTTTTATGTTGATTATATTTTCATTCCTCTTGGGTAAATTTTTGGTAGTGAAATTGTTAGGTTCTCTGGAAAGTTCATGCAAAAATTTGCAAGGCTGCACTTCAAAGAAGCGGTGTCACTTTACCAGCTATTTATGAATATTCCAATGGTTCCAAATCTTTGCCAATAGTTGATTTTGCTCAGTTTTATTTTTTAACCATCATAATGGATGTGTAATATTATCTCGTGATTTTAATTTGTACGACTAATCCTTTTGGGCATTTTTTTCATAAACATAGTGGCCACTCATATATGTGTTTTATAAAGTGCCTCTTCTATTTTTTGCCTATATTTACAGAATTATTCTTTTATTACTAAAAGCATTCCATTTTTGTGCATTTTAGAAATAATTTACATATTCTGTACACAAAAATATTTTCATATATATTTATTACATTCTGGATACAAATTTATTTTCAGATTTTGTGTTAATAATATATTCTCCTAATTTATGGCTCAAATTTTTATTTTCTTAACAGTGACTTTCAATGAATAAAAATTTTTTTATTTTGATAAAGTCCAGATATCATTTTTTTCTTTGATTCATGATTTCTTTGTCCTATCTGAGATTCATGATTACTTATAACAATAATTTTATACAAGATATTTTTCTGCATCTGTGACAAATTTTATAATTTCATATTTTATATTCAGCTTTATGATCCATGTAGAGTGCTGAACTTTCTGAAAACCGCACTGTTGGGTTTATTTTTTGTTATGTCTTTCTATAAAGAAAGTTAAGTATTTATTTATTTATTTTTTGGCATGTAGTTATTGGCAGAGTAGTTCGATTCTTTTCAAGCCTGTTTTTTATAGCACTTCCAGGAAGGGCCTGGAGTAGCTTCTATTTCAGAGTTATTTTAGCTCTACTACTAAGGTGTGACCCACTTGGCATCCCTTTTAAATTCCAAGGAATCAGTGAAGATTCTCTACTTTGGCTGATTGAAATCCAAACAGCTAGCTCCTTAACATCGTAAACTCTGAGAATGATGAACTTAGAACTCCCTGGTGGATCGTTCCTGGCTGGCTAGGCTTTCACTTTACACAGCTAAGAACTCTTACTCAAGAAGGACTCCAGGCGATGCCCACTCTGTATTCTGGAGCTCAGTATTCTGCATAGCTTTCTTCATTCTGTCACAAAGCCCTATAAATGCTGCTACCTGAACTCCCCCAAGCTTCATTCTTCACCTCATTTTGATGAGGCCACACGGCTTTGTTTGGGTTCCTTCATCATGTCCCTGGGGTCCAGAAATTCTCCTCCTGTGCAAAAGTAGGGGAAATCATTGGCCTACGTGATTTGTTGTCCTTCTCTTAGGGATCATAGGCCTGTGTCATCTGTATTTGAATGTCCAAAAATGGTTTTATCATGTTTTCTTTAATAACTTTTTAGCTGTTTATGGAAGAGGTCATATCTAGTCTTTATTAGTTTTCATAGCTGTAAGCAAAATTTTACAATTTGTTTTTTTTCCAATAACTTTAAAAGATATATTTTAGAATAGTTTTAGATTTACAGAAAAGTTGCAAGAATATTACAGAGAATTTGCACGTATCCCACACTTAGTTTCCCCTATTGTTAACATTACTATGGCATATTCGTCACAACTAATGAACCAAAATTTCTAAATTCTTATTCATTGAAGGCAAAACTTTATTCAGATTTCATGGATTTTTTTTTTTTGCCAGTTTATTTTTTTTCATACTATATATACATGCTTTTTAAAACATTTTATTTATTTATTTTCCCCCTCTCCCTTCCCCCCTCCCTTCCGGTAACCACTAATCCATTGTCCATGTCCATGAGTCTGTTTGTTTGTCCTATTCACTTGTTGCTTTTAGGTTTATATCCCGCATATGTGATATCATGTGACTTTCAACCTGTTCTGTCTGGCTTATTTCGCTTAGTATGATTATTTCAAGGTCCTTTCATATTGTTGCAAATGGCAATATTTCATCTCTTCTTATGGCTGAGTAACATATTCCATTGTATATATGTACCATAGCTTCGTCAGCCAATCTTCTATCATAGGACACTTCAGTTGCTTCTATATCTTAGCCACTGTGATTTTTCTTTTCTAATGTTCTGTTTGAATGCCAGGATCCTGTCTATGTTACCGTGTTACATTCATTCATCATGTTGCCTTCGGCTCCTTAGGCTGTAGCACTTTCGCAACCTTTGCCTGATTTTTAATGGCGTCAACAATTTGCTTTTTAGTTTCCTGCTTTAAAAAAAAATATTTTGTTGAAAACTTTTGTGTATTTATGAAATAAAGAATGTAAAGATGCCATTTCATCAACCAAATTGATAAAATAATTTAAAAATTATAAAAATTTAATTTTGACAATTCCAGTATAATATCACCCATTAGAGTAGCTTATATCTGTGGTTTATATGCTCCAAAAATCCTTGAACTTCTTGATGACATTATTTTCACTTTTACTTCACATTTTATAAGTACTTGCTAAAGCTTGTAATTCAGATCTCGAAAAGAGTTACAGTTATAATGGGTAGAGAAAACAGGCAAAGTGATAGAAAGTGCTATACTTGGCTACAAGTGTGCAGATAATGAAACTTTAAAAGAATCTCATCAGGTAGAGCCCCACTGCACAAGGTCCAGTTCAAACAGCCCAGCAGTAAACTCCATCCATGCATGAGAGCAATGGCACTTTGATAACAAAAGCTCCAACTACAATGGTTAATTTTCTGTGACTACTAGACTAGGCTGTGGTGCCCAGTTATTTGGTCAAATAATAATCTAGACTTTGCTGTCAAGGTATTTTTAAGATATGATCAATATTTATAGTCTGTAGACTTTGAGTAAAGCAGATTACTCTCCATAATGTAGGTGAGTTTCATCCAATCAATTGAAGACCTTAAGGGCAAAGAGTGAGGTTTCCTGAGGAAGAAGGAATTCTGTTTCCAGACCTCCTTCAAATTCACGATGGCAACATTAACTCTTGCCAGAATTTTTAACCTGCTGGCCTATCTTGCAGATTTCATACTTGCTAAGCCCTACGTTCATGTGGGCCAATTCCTTAAAATTTTTCTCTCTTTCTCTCTCCTACCCCCCACCCCATATATCCCATATATATAAAATCTCCTATTGATTCTGTTCCCTGGAGACTATAATACAGTATCTAATAAAATTAATGGTGGGCCTACAAATGGTGAATGGGGAGGAGTTGTATCAAGACATAGAAAAACCTTCCAAAAGAGGAAGCATTTCCTAAAAGAAAGTTAAGCCTGTGGTCTCAGGAGACAGTTTAACTTTTGCTATTCGATTGCTTCTCTCACTTATTTCGTTCAAGTTATATGTAAACAATAACTTATATAATTACATATCATTGTTTCTTTACTTCTACTCATTATGAAATTCTGTTCACATTCTAGCAATGGTAGTCCTGGACCTGGCTGATGGCAAGGTTCCTGTTGCTTTGGGGCAAACTTAGGGGGAGTATGACATTACACAGTGTCAACAACAACAACAACAAAACAGAAAGGGAGATATAAATATTGGACAAATTACAATCTAAGGTTAAAAAAAAGTAAATCAGTAAATATGACAAAGACAATCACTATTATTGAGGAAGCCTACCATCTGCACTAAAACTAACAATGTCTTCGTTTTTCTCTTAATAGTCTTTGAAATTACACACAATGGCAGTATCTTCTTAAACTCTTTATACATATTAATTTACTCCCAATGAACCCTAAAAGTTGGGTGTCATTATAAAATCCATTTCAAGTTGAAAAAAGGAAGGCAGAAAGAGATGAAATAATTTTTTCAAAGTTCTAGAGTCATTAAGTACAAGAACTTGATTCGAATTCAGTGTATATTCACAGTCATATTTTTTAACTGTGATGTAGTACTCCTCTTTCATTGTTCCTTTACCATAACCTCAAATGTATGAAGAAAAATTATAAAACTAAAATTTGAAAGAAATTTTATAGTTGTTTGATATTGTTATAAACTTCTTTCCAGAAGAAACAAGAACTCCAAACAACCAAATATACTAACTGATATACAAACTACAAAACTATATTTCTCTAGCCATCCTAATCAACTAAAATTAGAATATAAATATATTAATTTAGAAATAAGAACAAGCATATAATCAAAGTACAGAGGAAAAAATTATTATTGAATATATTACATAAGTTTATACAAATACATTAAAATCTAGTTAAAATAGCTGATTTTTAAGAATATAACAGCATAACGCCATAAAATTATAATATAAAAGAATAATAATTATGAAAGAAATTGTTGAAATTAAAAAAAAAAAACTTCCAAAAGTCTCAAGCTCACACTGTGTCACAAGCTATTTCAACTTTGAAAGTATTTGTAATCTTTTTATCATTTAAGTGTTTGCAAATAGTAGAGAAAAAACAATTCTCGTTTTGTAAATTTAGATAATAGGATACCTTGATATAAAAACCATGAACTAGTTAGTGTACGTGAAGTGAGAAAATGGCAGATAAATATTATATATTAATATACACTATAAATCCTAAATATAAGGTACTGACAATATTAATATTGAGGTGCATTTATAGAATACACCATGATTGATACAAAATTATTTCACAAATATTAGACTATCTCTACAAAATAAATCTATTATTAATCTTTTCATACTAATAGAAGAAAACTATATAGAGTGGAAAACTTGCAAAATTATGTGATAGATACAAAAAAGTAATCAAATTCAAATTTTTTAATTTTTAATTTTATTTTTTTAAATAAACACTTCTATTAAGAAAAACACAGAAAAAAATTGTTTTAAATGGAAAAACACATCAACTTCAAACGTGTTTAAAATTCAAAAGCAAGAGGGCCATAATATCTCTAAAATTTTGTAGCACTGTCCTAAAACTTTTAGCTTAGGTTCCTGTGGTCAGAGAATCTAAATAAGAACTATAAGTACTTGAAAGTGAGAGGCAAACTTCTAAGTCCTTGGAGATATAACAGTAGCAGAACATCTCCTGAGGCGACCCATCCTTTCTTCCTTGCACAAAATACCAATGCTCTTTAAAAAGACAGTTTCCCTCCCAGATACAAGGAATGAATTTAATTCACCTAAGCCTGTCTCAGTGATGCCGTTCCCCTCACTTGATAGAGTCAGACTTGGGCAAGTGACACAGCCCGGACAGTATTTGGAGTGCCTAGAGTGTGTTGTCAGAGTGATGATAGTCCCTGGAGTTCACTGATAAGAAATTCGTTTTAACTCATATGCAGACTGCTTCAACTTTCTTTGGCAGATTCACAGGACCAGAGTGCTTGACATGTTGTGAACTGAATGTTACCAGTCATAGGAATCTCACAGAATCACCTCTATAAATATCCAAAAAAGCAATTCTTGAAGGATAGGTCTTCTTCCACATAAGGGGCTACCTGTCCTTCTTTAGAATTGATTCTATATTTTATTGCCCTTTCCAATTCAGAGTTTTTGTTCTCAGTGTCACTCAGTAATCCTCTGGACACACAGAAAGCTAGCCATGATGCTTTCTTCCCTCCACTCCTGCCTTCCTTAGAGGGGAAAAGAACTGTGATATAATTCCCTTAGCATTCCTTATTTCCTCCAATACAACTTTAAAACCACCAGAAAATATCTATAGCAACGAATACTCATTTCTAGAACTCTGATTGGCTAATTCCTGCTTAGCCTTCTTCAGTACATATTTATAAACCACTCAATTACTTTACAAGCACCTCTTTCTACATTACTATTATCTTCATAAGAGAAAGAAAACTATAATTCCTGGCCCATCCTCCTGAGGCAACCACTCTCAACTATTAGAGTTGGGTTTTGGTTTTTGGAGGGAAGGGCAGCCTGGTATTTCCATCCATATTCTTAAATAATATAATTATAAAGTTTCTTCTTGGTTTTAAATTTTAAATATTGGCTATTTACATTCTACAGTAGATTAGAATTTAACATTCTCAGAGCTCGATCATCTCCAGAATATCCCTCACCTCCAACCCAAAACACATATACATATGTCCCCTTCTTCCTCTATAATCCACAGTACCCTTGTTTTGGCATTGTTTCTATTTCCTCTGTGCCCTCCTTGTTTTCCTTTGGTTTGGTCTTCATATTTCATTTTACAGTATTTTTTTTTTAATTTTTAATGATCCTTCCCTCTCTATTCATAGACACTAAACTACTAATTTGACCCTGTGTGAACCATGTTGGTTGGTGGACATTCATAAAGGACGCTTTCATAAGGTATTGGTCACTTCATTAATGGATTTCCAAATGGAAAAATTTGTCAAACTTTTCTCTTTAAACCAGTTCTCCACAGAATCCTTCCTACTCTCCAATTTCATGCGTAGGAGGCAAAGGTTAGGCCTGGTCAAGTAACTGAGCTGATCTCCTCACAATTCAGCATCCGGAATTTCACCAATCCATCTATTTTCAATAAAGAGTACTACTACATGATAGGGTGAAGGTGAGGCTATGTATGGTAAAAGTTTGCCTTATATAAGGAAGGCCATTAGAGATGACTTCTCCATTGTCAATCATTTCATTATTTTTTTTAACAAAAAGAATACTTAACATAGGATACAAAAGTGATGAAACAAAAACATAATTACAATAAATGAGACATATTTTTTAAATATTTAAGTCATAAAGTAGGCTTCAGGAAGAATAGTTAAGTAGCTTCCTTACAAAATACCAAAGTACAAAATTTAAATTGCTAAAACAAACTTCTGTTAAAACAACTCCCGAAATGAATTACCCACTTTAAATAAGTTTAAAAATTGAGGAAATGCCCATGACTATTATTAATTTCACCTACTAAATTTAAACTACTAAATTCAGGCAAATACATAGTCTTGCTAAGGTCAGAAATTTTGTTACACTGACTAAATGTTAGCTTAAAATCTCCATTTCCTTAAGAGATTAAAGCTTAAATCCATAGTTACTGAAAAAGGATTCATTACAATGAAATGCATTGTACGTTTTAAAGATTTTTAAAATTATACAAGCAGTAGTAACTAAATAAAAATCTGATTTTTTCAACTCTTCCTTTTTTTTTTGATGGGAATAGCATGTTCATTATTTACCAGTAAATGGAATAATTGGCTAATTAGCAGCACTTGTTAAGTGATGAATATTCAATTACCAGAATAGAAAAGAGAAAAGATGCATCATACCTTAGTAAATTAATTCCTTTTTGTAGCATAAATTTGCATCCACCTGGCAGAAAACATAAATAGTCTCCTAGTAAAAGCCTGGGGAGGTTTGCCAAAGTAGAGAAATTAAGGGATGTTTAACTCTTTCACTCTTCGTCAGCATATTATTGTCCCTCACAGATGTTTTCTTTGTAACACCATTGAAATTAATCACATCTGTCTAAAACTAATATATTTTATAATGCTATGAACATAAAGTATATTTTCTGTCATGCTCAAAGATTCCTGTATTTCATGTAAAAGAATACTGTTAAAAATATAGAACTATATAAAAACTCTTGCACATACATGCAAGAGTAGGTGATATTTAACACATAATCATAATAATTTTCAAAAGTATTACGAAGCCTATTACTACCCAGGGCATTTTCAGTCGGTTGTCAATTTTCCTCTTTTCTTCCAACTACCACTTCTGCTTTTTTCTTTTCTTGATATTTAAGGGAAGCAAAGTTTTGCCACCCCAAAATATGCCTTTTGAGGTATTGATTTTAAGCTAGTTATTAAGAAACAAAAGACTCAGGAAAAACCCTTGACCTTCCCAACTGCCTAAAAGGAATTTAGATAGAGGACCTGCTCCATGGAGGGCAATATCATCAAAGATAACTATAGTTTAATATAAACTAGTGCATGATCGACAGAGAGGAATCTAGCAAGGCCCATTTGTTCAAAGTTTTCTCTGTGTCCCATTGTTAAAGATAGCCCAGCAAACATTTAACAAACATTTACTTTTCCATCTCTATGTGCTTTGCTTTCTGGCCCTTTGAAGTCCCCAAATAACCCCCCATCCCTTCTTCTAAGTTCCAGAATGACATACAAATCAATAACAACTGCCATGTCTGTCCTTGGATCTCTTATCTCATGATGCCCTTGTCTGATCATCAAAATAAACTTTGGACATTTTCTCCTGTTAATATATCTCATGTTAATTTAATTATTATCCCAGCTAGAAGAACTTAGAAAGTTGGAAGAAAGTTATTATTTGTGTGTGTGTGCCCACTCAGTATTTATTTTTACTCATGTTGAATGACTTCTCTCTGAAATTTGGAGGTCTGAAAATTGAGATGTCAGTCTCCCGATGATTTACCAAGGTATCTGTGGAAAGTATACTGTTTCAGAGTCTCAACCCTTCTTACAGTTGTTAGTAGGAGAAAAGATTTGTGACCCAAGAAAGAATCAAGATCTTATCTAGGTTTTGTAGACATTAACATTCTCATAATATTTTGTAGAAAATTAAAAAAAAAAAAAGCCCCTATATCAGCCACTGTTGCAGCCCAATGTCAAAGGAGGATGCATTAATATAGAGAGGACTGAATGATGTACTGCTAAAACCACAATTTGAGAGTCAGGAAATACGATTTTTGTTTCAGCTCACCTGCTACATCTTTAATCTTATATTATTTAGGGGCCTACTACTATCCACTTGCAAAATGTGGGCATTCCATTCAAAGATTCTAAACATATTTGCAGATCTAATGTTCTAGAATTATGTGTTTCAGGAATAGGGAATTCCAAGCCCCAATTTGTATCCATCATGCATCATAAAATGAAGTGTTACTATTTAGATTGTTATTCTGATTTTCCTGGGTTGTCTGATCCTTAACCATAAAACAATATTGCAGCTACTCAATTTCAGTGGCAATAGATTATAAAACCTTTCCTTTTACAGCGCGTTCTCTCCATCCCAGAGAAACTTGAAAGCAGGAATCTTTAAATGTATCCAACCCTCATACTGAATTTCATCAGGGAATTTGATCTCATGATGCAAATAAAAATCAGGAATATTTAATTACTGTCTATTTTCATTAACTAATGATCCAATTTAAGATTGACTAACATAGACCGCCACTATTAAATAAATGGAATACAACAACATTATCTAGAAATGATTGCTCATTCTTGTCCTATTAAGATATAATTGATTATGGGTGGCTTTCCAATACGTAGGTGTTTTTATTGCCGATCACTTATTCTTCTAATTACTGGTATTTTGATGATGGACTTATTGGAGAAGAATCATGGGAGTGCATATAAGGAAAGATAAATAGAATAGATTTTAAGTGTATTAGGTCTCCCTCCCTCCTTCCTTCTCTCTCTCACTTCCCCTTCCCCACTCCCAAGTGCAAACACCAAGAAAAGGCCATGTGAGGACATAATGAGAAGACAGGAAGAAAGGTCTCGCCAGACACTAAATCTACCATCACGTAGATCCTGGACTTCCTATCATCCAGAACTGTGAAAAATAAAAGTCCTTTTTTAAGCCACCACATCTCTTACACTTTATTATAGCAAGGGGACCTGCAGATAAAGCTTCCATACATTCGTGGTTCCTCTACTTATAAAGAACTCTGAGATCCTCAAAGAAAGCTACTAAGTCAAAATTCCACTATTCTAATTTAAACATATAAAATAATATTTGAAATATACCATTTTTCAACTTGAGAAAAAGAGATAATATTTAATCCTATAATGATAATTTTATCTAATTATTTTCTAATGCTACAGTATCCCAAATGATTCATGTTCATCATTTAATTCTCAAAAACCTTTTCACACTTTTAGTCCTCACATTGTACAGTGAAGGATGCAGTGGGATTCTGCCCTTCCCAGCTTCATTAGTATTGTAATTTCTTGCCAAGAGAAAGAATCAACCTGATGCACTTGAATTCAACTTCAAGTTGAAGTGTACACTAATCCAGTTAAAGCCTCTCCATGAATTTGAGATAAATTAATGAAGTTTCCAAATGTTTTATCAAATATATATAAAATGATATGAGAAATCTTGACGCATCCCTTTCCTCACATCATTGAGTGTCTTTTTCACTAGCCTGGAAGAAGGTTTTATGAAATTAAATATAATATTTCAAATAATGAATAATTCGTACCCCGTATTTTATAACATAACTTTCTGATTACCAGACTATTAATATTTACTCAATATTGAATAACCAAGAAACGGGACCCCTTTGTAGGGTTAAAAAAAAAAAGGTCAGGGAAGAGTTTGTTTAAATCATATTCAGGGGTAAAAAATATTTATTAAACTGAGAAAAATAATTCTAAAAATTCTATATAAATAAAAACAGTATCAGGCACTGAATATTATACACAAGTCACAGTAATTATTCCTGATGGAAATATGAAATAAACAGAGATGATCTTACACTATAGACCTGGCAAGCAGTTATGAATTTGGGTTTAAATTTTTGTAGGAAATCTGAAAATAGAACAGCACATTTCCATTCCTAATTGAACCCCTCACAATGCCCTGCATCAGAAATGATCTAGATTAAATCAGCACTTGCTTATAAGCAATCATCTGCAATGGGATGGCATTGAATCACAAAAGAAATGTTAAAAATGCAAACCTATTACTGAAAGGAAATAACAGATGTGTTCTCTCTGACTTGTACAGTTTTATATTTTTCTACCATGTCTCTAGAAAAAATACTCTGAAATACTTTCCCTTTAACTGTATTAATACCTGGATATTCTTCAAAATATTGTTTGATCACTTGCCTAAGGAATATAACAACGCAGTGAAATGAAATGAAATTTCACTTCAGGATATATAATATTTTAAAAACCTGGAACATTGGCAAACACATATTACAGTTTAAACAATCATCACTGTCTACTTCAAGGTAACAACATCAAATGGGGATCTGTAAAATCCACTAGCATTAAGAAATGGCAAATTATCAGGTTGTCCTCAGGGTGGGGGTGTGGGGGGGGGCTGGAAAATTAGATATCTTTGTAACAGCAGAGTGAAATTGTTGTGACAGGGACACAATGGACAAAATAAAAAACCCTAAAATAATTTACTTCTTCACCTTTATTATAGAGACAACAGACCTAAACAATATCACTATTTTCCTTGTCCTGGAAATTCAAAACATGCATTTATCTTTTTTGGCGCCTTCTCCTTCTCCCTCTCTCATTCCATGTGTACTCTCTCTCTCTCTCTCTCTCTCTCTCTCTCTCTCTCTCTCTCTCTTTATCAATTTCCCCTCTTGAATATCACCTAAGTTTATCCTTTTTTTTTTTGTATTTTAATCACTACTTCCAGAGCCTCATTTTTTTTTTTTTATATATATATATATATAGCATTACCTTAAATCATTGTTCTTTGGTCAAATTTCCTGGTATTCTAGACTAATCCTGTACCTTTCTTTCTGCACATATTCCTTCTCCTCTAACCCCTCTAAGTTTAATTCCTTGTAGTACACTGCATATCACCTATAGTCTTCCACACTTGATTATCCCAAGCTTATTTCACAATATTCCAAACTAGCTCCCCCAGTTCTTAGTCAGTTTAGTCTCCTAATTCCTCCTATACTCACATCCCATTCTAATCTTTGGGTATGTGCTCACATGGTTTCTCTCTCCTTATTTGCTTTCACTTTTTTTTCTCTGCACAATATAAAATATCACTGATTGTTCACGAACAACCTAAAATCACTGCCCCCTTGGAATCTTCCCTATTTTAGGACTCTTTTCTGTGAGGCCTATAGTCTCATTACAGCAGACTGGAGGTTTTCACAGTTGAAAGGGACTATGTTAGTTTCGTAGTGCTGCCAGGAACAAAACAAAACAAAACAAAACAAAACAAAACAAAACAAAACAAAACAAAACAAAACAAAAACAAAACAAAACAAAACATCACAAACTAGGTGATTTAAAACAAGAGAAATATATTGCTTTGTAGTTCTGGATGCAAGAACTCCAAAATCAAGGTGTCAGCAGGGCCATGCTCCCTCCTCAGTCCCTAGGAAAGAATCTAGCCTTGACTGTCCCTTCCTTCTGGTAATTGTTAGCAATCTTGGGCATTCATTGGCTTATAGATGCATCACTCCAATTTCTGCCTCTGTTTTTCCATGACTGTGTAACTGTATATCTCCAAATATCTCTCTCCTCATTAGAACACCAGTCATTTGATTTAAGGCCCATGTTAATCAAGTATGACTTCATCTTAACTTTATTATACCTGCAAAGACCCAGTTTTCAAAAAGGTCATAATCACATATGAAGGTGGTTAGAACTTCAGCATATGTTTTTGGCGACACAATTTAACCTACAACAGGAACACTCAAATGTATCTAGACTAACAACTCATAAATAATACATAGAGGAACACCAAGTACTCTGCTTAAATAATTCTGCTGACATTAAAAACTCACTCTAGAGGAAGTTACCCGTTTTATCCACTGGTAGGTCATAATTACAGTCAACAAAATAGAGCTTTCTTGCAATGCAAGTCCATTGGTTTTGTTTCCCTAGTTCTATTCTTGACTCCACATAGAACAAAGAGTATTTCCTTGTCAGTAATATAGACCATTAAATGATTAAAGACAGCTTATTCTCCCCGAAGACTTTCTCCAGGATACACATTTCTACTTTACTTGATCGTCTTTTTTTTAAATATGGCATGAAGAGAGTGAAAACTATGACATGTGTCTCTCAGGAAAACGAATTTAGCTCCAGTTGTCTGATTTTGAGAGAATGTCTCTTAATTGCCTAGTTTCTTATAGAATTAGAGTTCATCGTATCATAATGGCTCTGATGTCAGATTGATGTGGTCGTGAATCCCAAATATGCCACTAAGCAATGGTGTTACCATTAAAATTAAATAATTTCTCTAAGCCTCTATATCCAACTTTGTAAAATCGGAATGTAACATTTGTCATAAAGAGTTAATGGAAGTAATAATAGGATAATAGATAATTAGCACAGTGCTTGGTAGACCTAATAACTGATAGCTTGTAATAACATAATTTTTATTGGTCTGGCTACATAGAAGTCTCATTTAACACATCAGAACCTATATTATTTTGAGCATAGCCTTGAGCTTTAGTGTTAATTCATACCCTAACAGCAACATCACAGCTAATATGGATCTGTATATTGTTTTACAGACCTAGCTATTCTTATTTGCTATCAAAGTGCAGAAACGGAGTAGTATGCTTAGAAATTTGTGTTTTCGTGTTGACAGATAAAGGTAATGCAACTCTTACCCTAACCATTAATTACCTCTTCCACCTCTCAAAGAGCAATCTCTGAAGAACCTGGAAAATTCTCTGGTTTCTCTAAAGAAATAGCATTTCTTACTTGACCTATCATCTATTTACAGGACCTTAGTTTTCCGTTCTGCATATATTTGCCACCAATCCTTGACAAATCAGGCAGAGACTGCTACTTGCTACTTGATATCTATTTTCCCATTTTTTTCCCTATAAAAAAGTAATTTTACTTGGAGAAGTAGCATACCCAACTGAAATACTACATTTTTCAGCTAGAATAATAATCCATTTGATTAAATTCTGGTCAGTGAGATAAAAGAAGTATTTTTAGGACATCCAAGAAGGGTGTTTTAAGAAATCTGACTTATCTGAAAAATGGCCTGAGAATACAGCCATAATTTTTAGAACACTAGCTGATCTCTTCAAATACAAAGTGACCTCAATGATGAATGTCAAGAAGATGTCCTAAAATAATAGAAGAAATCTGGGTCCCTGCAATCTATAAAACGCCAGTCCAGCCTTGGGGGAAATTATACCTCTAGCTTTTTGAAACCCCTGCTATTTCGTGTTTTCTGTAATGTGAAGATTAACCTAATTCAGTTCTTGTCCTATATCTAACTGGGGATGGACTTCGAATAGATATCTAGATCAATGAAAAAGAGGACTTGTTGACCTCCAGGTCTTTTGATCAATTTTTCCCGTGTTATGAATTGAATTCTGTCTCCTCAAATTCATATGTTGAAGTTTGGGCCTCACTACCTCAGAGTGTTAGCTTATTTAAGGATATGGTCTTGACAGATTTAATCAACTTAAAAATGAGGTCATTAGGGTGGGATCTAAAATGATATAACTGGTGTCCTTATAAAAAGGAGAAATTTGAGATGTATATGGAGAGAATAGGAAAAGAAACAGGGAGAAGATAGCCATGTATGAGCCAAAGAGAAACGCCTGGAACAAACTCTTCCATCACAGCTCTGGGAAAGAACTAACCCTGCTGACATCTTGATTTTAGCTTTCTAGCCTTCAGAACGGTGAGGCAGTAAAACTCTTGTTTACGTCATCCCAATTGTGGTACTTTGTTAAAGCAGCCCTAGCAACTAAGACCCCCTGGAATTCTAGGAAGTTTTGTGGTTTGTACTTCATCTTATAATTGTCAGTCTCTTATCTTAAGCATTTCTGTTTACTTAATACTTGTAATACCATTTACCTTATCACATTACAACTCTCACCCCAAAATCTATTTTCCTTGATTTAGCCTTCTTCACTGTGCCTAGAATTGTGTGCAATTTGTAGACCCACTGGATCACTGGGCCCAATATACTATTACCTTGATGAGTAATTGTTCTATTTAGCCCAAGGCTGAGAACACAATCATTTTCAATAGGTTATTTTTGATAGATTGAATTTAGAAATCAATTGAATGGTTTAAAAGACACATGTTATTATTATAAGTATGCTTTATTGTTTTTAAAATTATAAAAACAATAACATTGTTTCATATATGAAGATATCATTAAAATTTTTGTAATATATACATAGCTTCATATCATAAAGTTTATGCTATTACATACTGGTATAATTACAGCATATTATTATATTTACCTTCTCTCCACAATTACTGGTTCTCAAGATGTTGATTGTTACATACCGAATGCTATGAAAATATCTCCAGGAAAAAATGAAAAGCACAATAATTTACATGATTTTGAATGGACTTTCAATGAATTTATAGACATCTTGAAGACCATGGATGAATATATTTGCTCACATTACAATGCATATTATTTGCTATTTGAATATAGAATATTTGCTTTGATTAATATTTGAAAATATTTGATAAATGAACGAGGCATTTATCTTGTTCATTTCATTTAGGGTTTATATCTAACTAGTGAATACAAATATAGCTGGCATCTACCTGATTGATTGGTACTGACTGTGCCTTACCAGTCATTAAATATTTTTAATGTTACCACCTTGCTTTCATGTAAATGATTATAGCTCCATTTTTCATTAATTAAAGTAAACGCTGTTTATTAATTTGTTGGGGCTACCACAGCAGAGTACTACAACTGGGAGGCTTAAATAGGAGAAATTTATTTTCTCACAACTGTGGGGATTAGAAGTCTGAAATCAGTGTATCAGCAAGGATTATATCCCTTCTGAGGCCTCTCCCATTGGTTTGCAGATGGCTGTCTTTTCCCCAAGTCTTCACGTGGTTTCTCTACCGTGTGTATCTGTGTCCTCTTACAAGGACATCAGTCAAATTGGATTAGAGTCCACCCTAATGATCTCATTTTCACTTAAATACCTTTTGAAAAATCCTATCTCTGAATAATGTCACCTATGGAGTTACTCCAGTTTAGGACTTTAACAACATGTGATCTTTGCAGGGACACAATGCAGCCCACAACACCTTGCATTCCTGTTGAATTTATCATTTAATTGTGCTGCTTTTCTAATAGGACTACTAGGTTAATACTCAGCCAGCCATGATGTAGTTATTGGTAAGAGATTATCCTTTCTATTGTAAACAATTAAATTACTATCTAAAATGTATTAAATACCTATTTTCAGCCAAGGACCGAGAGAAGGAAAACAAACTTGATGAGCTCTGCAATCACCCTAGCTTTCTGCCTGGAGACACTTTCCAAACTGCAGTGCAGAAATTGATAACTGAAGCAGGGCATGGCAGTGTTATTGGGTTGAGGAGATGGAAATCAGGTTTCAGGAAGGCTGCAAATGGCTATAAATTTGGGATAGAGTGAAAGATAGGAAGAGCTACGTAGGTGACGATTTCCATAAATTTTCATTGTGTTTCTCTGAGCCTTTGTTGAATTAAACTACACATGAACAGAGTGAGACTCGATGAAGCTGAAAAAACAACTACTACATAGAAAACAGTTCCAAAGGCACTAACCATAAACTGAATAGGGCTGGCTGAGAGATATTCATACTCTAGCCAGCCGTAGTAGAGAGACATTGTTAGACATCCAGAGAATTCAGTAGAGACACCAGAAATGTCACACTTTACAATGAAACTGTTAATCTAGATGTGCCCTAACAAAGTTTAAACTAACTGCCCACTAGAACAAATCCTTATATACTTCAGAGGAAGACAATAAAACCTAGACTTCTATCAATATAACTTTCACAATACCCAGCATAAAATTAAGTTACTTAGTGACACAGGAAAATATGACTCATGACTAGAACACTTAGCATAAATAGAACCAGAAATCACAGATATGATGGAATCAGTAGTTAAAAACTTTAAAAGAGCTGTTATAAATATGTTTAAATGTTTAAAAAAAAGCAAAACCTCAATGAGAAGATATACTAAAACTATTTTTAAAATTCAATAAAAATTCCCGAACTGAAATAAATGCAGTGTCTGAAATATGTACACTAAACAAGAAGTTATAAAACTTCTTCTGTGAAGGTCCAGATTATAAATATATTAAGTTTTGTGGGCCATACAGTCTTTAGTACAACTACTCAACTCTGCCATTATAGCCCTGAAGCAACATCTATAGACAATATTTAAACAAAAAGTGTGGCTATGTTCTAATAAAACTCTATTTACAAAAACAGTTGGTTCACTGGATCTGGCCTGTGGGCTTTATTTGCCAACTCCTGCCAACTATAACTCCCAGGATACTCTATGCTTCAGGAATTGGAAGTATGAGGCAAGGACAGCATTCTTTGCCTGAGAGAGAATTTTTCTTTGTGCCATGCTAGATGAGCTCCATGTAGCTGAATGGTTGGCCTGGTTACAACACCTGAACTCTCCCAGACTTCGATTATCCCTATAAGAATATTCGATCTGGACCACTTCTCCCAGCAAGAATTCAAGAGTTCATGGCATATTAGTTTCTCTACTGCCAAAACTAGAAAGAAAAAAAAAAAACATATATCACAAATAAAACCTCATAAATTAATATTAAGAACTGTTTAGACAAAATGAAATTTCAGGTATCACCACTGGGGCTGATCAGAGTTCATTGTCGCCCCAAGGGTAGGGGAAAGGGAGATGGATAACGATGGTACATAAGTGTAGTTAGCATTTTCCCTAGGTTCTTCTTCAAATGACAGACTGAAGAATCACAAGTCATTGAGATTTTAATAGTTTTATTAAAAGTATATTTTAGAAAGAAAGAGAATGCCCCAAAGAAGAACATGGAGAAACACAAAGCATGCCCCAAGGAGGCAGATGGTCACAGTGCTGTAGACAACAAAAAGTCCACAAAAAAGAGAGCCCAGAAGGGCAAAAAGGGCCCAGAAGTAGGAATGTCTGCATTATCTTTGGGCTGTGATGGGTGGTTCCAAAGGCGTTCCTAGGTGATTGGCAAATGAGGTCATTTTGATTGGTACTTGGCTGCTATATAACTCTTTGCCTAGTGCTCATGTGCTTACCTAGAAGATGGTCTGTTATAATTAGATTCATGATCTTCCAGGCATAAACATAGTATTATAATGAAGCTTAAATTTTAGGTAAATTAGAGTAGTACCATATATGTAGGCATCTGTAGCCAGATTAGGCCAGCTAATACTATGACCCTCCTGTCCTTTGTCTCTGAAATGCAGGAGGGATTCTCTAACCACCAATGGGTGTTCTTTGGTGGTCTCTAGGCTGTGCCCCTATTCCTTTGCTCCCCCTGTCACTCTTGTCTGACTAGTTACCTAACACAGGGAGAGAAGAATCCTTCTAAGATGAATTATATAGAAATAAACAAAGACAAACCAAATGAGAACAGAGGCTATTTATTCAGAGATTTCTATAGAAAGAGAGTTAGCCACTATCCAAGCATTTCGCAGTGACTCAAAAATAGGCAGGTAGTGGAAAAGCTTTATGTTAGAAAAATAAAGGGAAGGTATAGGTATGCTTACGTTGGAGGTTGTTGGCACATGGAAGGTGGAGGTAGACTAACTAGAAGTGGGGCTTCCCATGTGATTTCTTTGTGGACCATATCTGGTTTTCTCCAGTGATTCTGAATTGGATATGAAGATAAAAATTAGGGAAGCAAGTTCTGACTGTTCTGGGCTCATTGCTTGATGCATAGATTTTGATTTGGCTTCTGGACTGTTTGCAGCAGGTTGTGGGTCATTTGTCTGCTCTCATATATGATCTTTTCACTGTCCATTTGTATATTCATCACTCAGGTCAAAATGTTTTACTCCTGGGGATATCTGAAGATCCTGGGCACTAGCTGAAGACTGGAGTAAGCTGCTTAGGCTAAGAGTTCTTGGGAAAAAGAAACCAACTTTTTTTTTTTTTAAGTAGCTGTGCGCAGCTAAAGTAACACTTTGTAACCTGAAGGGCTTCAACTGAATCACTATTTTTGCCCACACGATAACTGCTATCTGGCTATTCTATTAACAGTGTGAGAGGCCGAAGAGTTCATTTAAAAGTTTCTAAAGATAGGATAAAATCTCTTGCAATATTGCCTGAGTTAGGAAACAAAGGTCTGTTGGAGAGGGGGATAGCCGAAAGCACAATACTGTTCTCTGACTTAGGCATTTGCCTTTTTACGAAACTATATAAGGCAAGTAGCTGTGGAACTGTCTAAAGAGATAAAATACTGTCTAAAATAAAAAGGTAAGTAGTTAACAATCTAAATTAAAAAATAATAAAGATAATGTTTTAACAGATAAAATTTCAAAAAAAAAAACAGAACTAAATCAACTAACAAATTTATAAATTTTTGGATGAGTGTTATTAGTTAAGGTACTAGAAATTTCTGATACTCTTTTGGAGGAGAATAAAGACATAAATTAACATTAGACTTAAATTAAGTAAAAAAGTTTAAATTTCTATTATAATCACTGAAATAATATTAATAAAATGAATAATTTTGGGGTGGTGGGGGAAGGTGGAAAGATGAATAACATCACAGTGGAAAGGACACAGAGTAGAAAGGATTAAATGCTGTTGACATCAAAAACAAAACTCAAGCATAACATGGTATAAATAAATCAAGAAGTAGTGACAACTGAAATAAACTTAAGAGTTAGAAAGCACTGAGTGTCAGATAGGAAAATAACACTTAGACATATATATTAAAACACAAAAAATATCCAGATGCATATTTTCTAAAACAGAGAAGGTGTTATCTACTGTTTTTATATAGTCATCAAGTCAAAAGTACTACCAGAGAATAAGAAATAACCATAAAATTGTAAAAGCTTAATTCATCAGCAAATTTGACTTAATCTGATCTTACACACTTCTAACAACAGAGTCTCAACATATGTAAAGCAAATTTTAACGGAACAAAATAAAGAAAACAAACATCATAGAAAGAGTTTAATATACTTCTTATAGTAATTTATAAATAACTAAGATTAGAGAAGATTTGAAAAACAAAATTAATAACTTTCATATAATGACCATCGATAAATCTTACATCTAATAAATTGAGAATAAGTATTTTTCTCAATCATGGAAGTTTTTTTTAAAAAAATAACACATATATAGTATGTAAAATAACTATCCAAATATTAAAATATTGGTTTTATATAGACTATGTTCTTTTTTATGGTTTCATTAGCTAAATAGTTACTTTATACTCATTCTTCAATTTCGCCTTCCCCCATATTGGCTTAAGAATTTTTTAAGCATGTAAATATCCTCTGAAGTGTTAAGAGTATTTTAAATGGTGAACTGCTATCACTCATTTTACATTACTATTGCCAGTCATTTTTACACAATAATTAAGTCTAATTAATTGGTCACAACCTTGGGAACCATCCTGTATGAATCCATATAATCTTCTAGCTTCTTGGTTGTCATAGAAACTGATTATAGTGAGTATGTTTAATGCAACACACATTTTTATGCGTAAATGATTAACCTACTAAAGTTTAAAATTGAATCTAACCAAAACCATGATTACCGCAACTTTCATTTTCACTCTGTATTTTATACAATACATCATTTCTTTTTAAACTTAAACCATATATATGTGTGTGTGTATACACACACACACACACACGCACACATATAGTATTAAATTGAATAGATAAAGAATATCTTTAGAGCTAATATTTGGTAGTTCTTTCATTAGAGAAGAATTCTGTCATTCCAGATGAAATAATATATCAATGCGACTTGTCCTAGCAATTGAATTGCTCTTGCTTCTGATATGTCTGACTGTTCACATGTTTGCCTAACTGTAACAATTTGGGAATGAAAAGAATTGCAAACTCCAACACTGTGATGCATTGAACTGCATCATCTTAAGGATTTCAAATGTAATTTCTGAGGCATGAAAGGATATGATTGGAGCCTTGAAATAACTAAGCAGGGTTTTCATGCAAATCTTCAAGATCCAGTTAAGGAAATACTTTGTTATTCAATTGCTTCATCTATAAGCCATTAGGACAAAATTATATGAGTCATTTTACATAAACTGCATTTTTATAAATTCCTTTTTTGTATGTTTTAATAAAAAACACCAAAACATAAAAATACTATAATCCAAAGAGAGAGGTAGCCTATTTCAATATAGAATATTATTAAATCTAACATAAAACTTAGATATCTTATAATAAATAAAATCATTCAGAAAAGATACTAAAAGAAGTATGGGTATATTAAGAATATCCAGGGAAAAAAATATATGTAAAGAGAGAATAGCAATGTAACCATGTACCATATACCCATCACTCAGTTTCAATAAATAAAAATTTGTTATATTTGTTTTATCTTTATTTCTACAAGTTAACCTCATATCACGTTATTTAAGGTGTTAAACTAAGGCATTTTATTCTTCCTTCTATATTTCATATGCACCTCTAAAAATAAGCAATCTTTAAACATATAATCATAATATCAAATACCATAAGATTAGTTCCTTATTGTCATCAAATATCCAGTGACTTTTCCCAGTTGCCTCATAAAAGTTTTCCAGTTCATTTGTTGAAATCAGGATTCAAGTAAGATCTATGCACCAAAATTAAACAACGGGTCTCCTAGATATCTCTTTATGTATTTATCTTTTCTTCTTTTAAATTTTTTCTTCTCCCTGAGGACTTGTTGAAAACTAGTAATCTGTTCTACATAATTTCACACTTTTAACTTGCTTTTCTGCTTTCTTTTTCTCTATGAATAGTCAGATCTAGAGAATCAGTTTTGAATCTTGAAAGAATTCTACAAAATAGCTGTTGTGTCCTTGCAACAGGAGACCATGATGGCTGACTGTCAATTTTGCTCTATTAGAAGTTGTTAGTGAAAATTATCTCTATACATTAATGACTTTTGGGTTGCAAAACAGTGATATGTTAATTCTAATAACCTTATTCATTATTGGCTGAGATACTTCTATAAAAGAAACTTTCTTTCATGAACACTTTGATTACCATAAAATACAGTTTACATAGGAAGAAGAGAATAACTGTTAAATTCTTTCTTATTTTTTTAACAGCTTTAAAATAATAAATTATTTTCCTAGCATTTTCCAATAAAATTCTAAGATGGAGTTTGTGTATATATACCAACATTTAATATTTAAACCATAGCAATAATTTATCTTTTATGTTCAACTTATATGTTAATAATAACTTAATTATCGGTAGAGTCATTGGAGAACTTAAAGGAATATTTATTTATAAGTAAGGTCTAGGTCAAGAGAGAGTTGGTGCTTCAACTATGAATAAGTTAGACCATGTGGCTTTTTAACATACTACTGGAATTTTTTTAAAGATTAAAATTTATAACTTAGATAATATAAATACAAAGGAGAAAATTTAAGATTATAAACCCTTTCTTTAAGGGATAAATCTTCAGGAGTACTGTGTGCATGAATAGTGAGAATGTATTAATTAACAAAGTGATAATTATTTTGTCCATATGATAAATACATCACATATGTTATATAGGATGTAATTGTATCAATTTTAGCCATCAATTGATTGTAAGGTATACTGTATTTAGTAATGCATTGTATCTGTTGAATCATTCTCTCAGCCCATTTACTCACAAGTGCAAGGAGATCGATATTAAGACATCATGAGCTAATCACCAAAGAACACATATTTCTATTCCACATTGTCCTTAAAATGCTTAAGAAAAACTTTCGGGTTTTATAAACTATAGTCTATTCAATATATAGTATTTTCAAAATCATGAGATGTAATATGACTGGTCAGCTATTACATTTGTTATTCTAAATTAAGAGTTTATTTTCTTGATATAATCTTCATGAAGAATCCCAACAAGAGAACCTATGCTCAATTATCTAACAAAGTAGAAAAAAAGGAGAAATACTGAAGGAATTAAAAATATTTAATTCTGTGTGTTCACAGGCACCATTCCAATCACTGATTATATGTAGAATGATTCTTCTACATAATTTATCTTCTAATGCAGTACAGTTTGAGAACGAAACAATGTATGTAAAACGAGGCTGTCCAAGGCAACCAGGACAACATGGTTGCACTGAAATAATTAAAACAAATTGGCCCTGACCTCCTTAGAATTTATGAAAGTATAATGGCTATTTTATACATAAACGATTAAATGTAAATTTTCAAAGTATTTAAAAGCTGAATAGGCATAATCATAATGTAACCGGGTATGACAAGAATGAGATTTTAGTATCAAGCTAGCTACCCATGTCAGCAGTATTATGAAATAATCATATTTATAATGAAAGCCTTTGTCTTATTAAATGTATTTTAACCTTCCTCTGCTATTGCAATTTTTTTCCACCAGATGGTAGCCAATAAATGCAGGAAGCAAAGAGATTAAAAGAGTTAATATTAATAAAATTAAATTGAAACAAATATCAAATATAAAACAATTATTAATGGAGATATAACTATGCATGTAAAATTCTAATATATCAAACAAATGAACACAAACATCTTAAAACTTCTTTTTCAAAACAAATAAATATTGCTCTGATACTTAATTTGTGCAAATTCTTTAGGGTTAACTCGGATTTCTTGATCTCCAAGACTATTAAATACTATGAAGAAGAAAATGCTAAATTTGAGCACAGGAGTCAATGTTCATTTTTTCATAGGTCATTCATAAATATATGAATACAGACTTATTTTAAATATTCTTCAAGTCTATTTAAAAGCATTATGAGGTTCTAAAATTAAATTTTCAAATATGCATTTTCTGACAGATTTTTAAAAATATATCTACCCCTCTTTTCCCACAAAAATCAGATACATGGAAATATTTTCTCTGTATGGAGTCTTCTCCTCTAGCCCTGTTAGTCTTGACTTCCACATGAAGTATTCATTATTTGCAAAAACCAATTATCATCCCTGTCTGGATACATTAAGATTTTTTTCTACAAGTCTTTTCCTTTCTATCACATTTTAAGCAACAGTTTACATGAATTATTCATAGTTCCCATATTGCAGGCAAGTTTTTTTATTAAATTTGATCATAATAATAGTTATTACCCCAGTCATGGCAGTTTTATGAGTCTTCTTCAATGCCATTACCTGGAAAGATTTCAATCAAGAAATATAAAAGATGCAAATCAATTTCCATAATAAAATTAAACTGTACCATCTACTCCTTCATTCCAGCAATAGAGCTGATTGACAGCCTCTTCCTGATAGCTGGAGCAGATAACATTCACATACAGAAATGGAGAATGGCAGATTATTTGCTCTTAAGAATTTCACTGGCCTTTCCTTCATTGTTGCTATTTGGTATTTGCTAATCTCACTGGAACATAATATTTAACTCAGAGTCTGTATACAAAATTATTTTCAAGCATATTATTTCCTTCTCTTAAAGTAGCTGATTTTTTCAGGTAGCTGTGCTTATAACAGAATAAACACAGTATTAAGTGCTATAATATTGTTTTCCTCCTAATGACAGTGTAATCTCATTTTATATAACAAAAATACCCTGCTATTGGGAAGAAAGAGCAGTTAATTCAGTTCTGGGTGTCAATTTTTTAATAAAAAGTATCCTATTTTTCTGGTAAGAATTTTCTTCTCCCCAAAATTGTATCATAATCTACTCTCATGAGATGAGGGGAGATGTTAAGTTGAACTATAAGACTGCAGAGTTAGACTGGGAAAATTTCACAATAAGAGGCTCTAATATCTGAGAGCAGAAGAATTTTTATGCATATGTGTAGTGTATACTTTAGTTTAGAAGAGAGGGTCTGTAGATTTACGGCCATCCTCATTTCTTCCTCAAAACATAGTTGATGAGAGTGGTGACCATCCAATTCTACTCTTACCAAAATGTATTATGGGATCTGAGTAAAAGATGAGAGAGCAACTATAATCTTTTATAAGAATGACTCTTCAACATCCTTCAAGGCCATGACAACAAACAGAATCTTGCAACTAATTCTTTACTATTCTCTTCAACAAATATCCGCAGTCAATATCTTCAGCTATTTAATATCTTTACTTTTTATAACTTCTACCTTCATAAAACTTCTGTGTCTGGGATCAAATTAAAATATAATTTGAGAAAGAAAAACATTATTTTTAGTGAAGCAAGATAGAAAATTTAATGTTAACTTGGCAGCAGTAGCAGAAGGTTTCACATAAGCTAGTCCTACTTATTTTTCACACATTAACTTAAAATTTACTTAGTCAATCCTCTAATAATTATCCCATTTGGTACAGGAGCCTTTTCTCTCTGCTTGTCTATTAATCTTTGTACTTATCACCAAGAGCAGTGTTTGTTTAATTGTTTATGTCTATACCATGCTATAAATATTTTCTAGCCAGATATATTGGATATATAACCTGTGTCTAGGACAATGACCAGTTAATACTTATTGATTTGAAAGGATGGATTGATAGATAAACCAGTTACAGAGGTAAGCAGCTTCTATAATTGATATATGAATTTCAAGATTTTTTTTAAAGCAATGGTTTCTCTCATACTGCATAATAGACCATAATGTTCACTTTGTAACCTATGGGGTACTTACTTCAAGGCTGTTCATTCTCTAGTTTAATTGATATCAATAAGGAGTTCATCTCATTCATGTAGCCATAAAATTAATTGGAATTATTTTATTATTAAATCATGTTTACAGAGTAAAAGTGCTATAAGTTTCAAAAAACAAAGGTTAGACAACATATGCAGTTTACATATTAAATTGTTTGAATGTAAAATTTCTATACACTTAGAACTGGCTAAGAGTAATCTTAACAGCAAATTTAAATAACTAAGTTTCCTGAAAAGTTTTTGAATGTGGACCACAAGATTAGACTTCATATTACTAGTGTATATATATAAAAAAAAAGAATGAAAGTAAATTATACCATTTGTATTACTTATAAAGTAGAGCCATAAGAAGGTAACTGAGTCAAGAAATGACTAAGCTATAAGTAGATTTTTCCCATGAGAAATTTACTTAATAAAATAATAATAATAAAAGATGAAGAAATGTTACTACAAAGTTATAATAACCAAGAAAGTATGTGTTGACATAAGGACAGACATATAGATCAATGAAAAAGACTTTAAAGTCTAGGAAAAAAACCTTTATATTCATGGGTAATTTAATTTTGAGGAAGGTACCAAAACAATTCAATGAAGGAAAAATAATCTCTTCAGTGAATGGTGCTCAGACAACACGATAATCACATGCAAATGACTTCACATCTTATAACTCACATCATATACAAAAATTAGCTTAATATGAATCATAAGCCTAAATGTAAGAACTAAAACTCTAACACTCTTAGAAGAAAACAAGAGTCAATCTCAATGATCTTGAGTTAGGCAACAGTTTCTTATATATGAAACCACAAGTCACAAGGAATAAAAAGGAAAGAAAAAAGATAAATTGGATTTTGTCAAATTTAAAAACTTGTGGACACAAAAAATAAAGTAAAAAGACACCTCTGAAACTGAGAGAAAAATATTTCCTGATCATATATATATGATAAGAAACTTGCTTTCAGCATAGAAAACTCTTACAACTCAAAACTAAGCAGTCGTACTAATTAAAAATGTGCAATGGACTTGAGTAGACAGTTCTCAAAAGAAGATATACAAATGGTCAATAAGCACATGAAAAGATGTTCAATACCATTTGACATTGGAGAAATATTAATCAAAAGTACAATAGATACCATTTCATACTGACTAGGATGGTGGTAATAAGAAAAAAAATAAGTAATAACAAGTGATGAAGATGTGGAGAAATTAGAACCCTCATATATTACTAGTGGGAATGTAAAATGGTGCAGCTATTTGGGAAAACAACTTGGCAGTTTCTCAAAAAATTAAATATAGAATTACCATGTGACCAGCAACACCACTGGTATATATCCGAGATATATATCATATAACATATTCCATAAATACCGTAAAACATATTCCCATACAAAAATATGTAAATATTCATAGCAGTATTCTTCACAATAGCAGAAATGTGGAAGTAACCCAAATGTCTATCAACTGATGAATGGGTAAATGAAATACATTTATACTTTTTCAGTAATAATAAAGAATGAAATATATAGACATGCCACAGCATGTATGAACCTGATATCATGTTAATTGAAAGATGTCAGTCAGAAATGCGGAAATGACCATAAATTAGAAATGACTCTATTTTTGGAAAAAGTCTAGGAAAAAAAAAAAACTAGGAGCAAATAGAACAAAAAGAAAACCGCAAGCACTATGATAGATTTTAATCTGACTATATCAATAATCACTTTAAATGTGAATAATGTAAAGATATCACTTAAAACTGAGCTTGTCTCTAAAAAATACTCACTATAAATATAAAGACATAGATAGATGGTTAATAGTATTTTTAATTACACAATTTTTTAAACAAACTAAAATTTTAGAATTTTACCCTAAATTATGATTATGGGAAATAGTGTAATTGCAAGGCCTTTTTATGATCCACAAAATAAAATACACACTCTGAGTTATATTGTTCCATTTTTCAACTTTTTACACTTGAGGCCAAAAACATAAGATATCTATCTATCTATCTATCTATCTATCTATCTATCTATCTATCTATCTAATATTCACCATCCCTATGCCAAGCCTAATTTGAGATTCTACATTTTAGGAACTCTGTATCAGTTTATTGTCATTGTCAGTATTTATTTACTTACTAATTTACTAATTTACTTTTTTAGCTTTATTTTTTCCCCTCAATCTTAGAGTGATTCAACGGCTTTATTTTCTGAAAAATGCACTCCACTGCCTCCTCACCCTTGCAGTAACAAGGAAGGAATACTCAGATTATGCCTATGTCCATTGCACCATTATTTACAATAGTCAAGATATAGAAGCAGCCTACATATCCATCAACAGATGAATGGATAAAGAGGATGAGAGACATACATACAATGGCATATTTCTCAGCCGTAAAAAAGAATGAAATCTTTCCATTTGAGACATAGATGGGCTGATAGGGTATTAAACTAAGTTAAATAAGTAAGTCAAGTAGAGAAAGACAAATACTATATGATTTCACTTATATGTGGAATCTAAAAAACAAAATAAATGAACGAATAAAAAGAGACAAACTCACAGATACAGAGAATAAATTGATAGTTACCAGATGGAAGGGAATGGGGGGATGATGAAAGAAGTGAAGGGATTAAGAAGTTTAAACTGCCAGTTATAAAATTAGTTACTGGGATGTAAAGTACAGCATAGGGAATATTTCAATAATATTGTAGTAACTATGTATGGTGCCAGATGGGTACCAGACTTATGGCAATTACTTTATAAAAAGTATAAAATGTCTAATTACTATGTTGTTCACCTGAAACTAATACACTATGTCAACTGTAATAAAAAAAAATTTAAATATATACTGTGAGAATTTTTGAATTAATATCCTAAATGTGAGTCATTATAAACAATTTATTCTAAAACATATTAAGTGGCTTTTGTATAAAAAAAAAAATCATAAACAGCTAGCAATTCACCATATACAACAGACAGAAAATTTACCTACCTCGTTAAAGTTTTTTTAATATTTATTTTAAACCTTAAGGTATTTAGAAAAAAAAAAAGTTATTTAAAATGTAAATTGAATCATCTTCTGTTTGTCCTTAGAACTAAGTTTTGTTTGGTATTCAAGAAATTCGACTGCATAATATAAAGAAGTTCCTGAATCTTCTCTTTACCTAACATTTCCATGTGAGGCTGTTTCTAGATGAAAAAATAAAACAGACTACAAATAAGCAGTAGCTATTTTCTTGGCCAATTCAGTTCTGAAAGTCTCTGATATTTGATGTGCCCTTTGTGTTTGTTCATCTTGAAAATTCACCTTAGTAGACTCTATATATTTCACTTTCCCAGATACAAAAAGAACTTGTGATGGTCTGTTCAATACCTGCTACTCGATTGAGTGATTGGCTGGCATTGGAGGAACATCTTGTGTCTGGCTGTTTTGCTAAAAATGCTTTTCCTTTTCACATGGGAAAAAAATCAGTTAAAACAAGTCAACCTTATCCAAATATATTTTCATTCAAGAATCTCTGCAGCCGACTTTATTTATTTTTAATATTCATAGACTAAAGGATGACAATATAACTAACAAATGCATCTGTAGTTCAGTTTTGCAGAGTTACTCAACTGAAACACTTGTTTTAGAAAATAACTAAGGTGTGGAAAGAATCCCTAAATCTCTCCTGAATTCCATTAAGCATGAAATAATGTTACCATTTATTCATTGAAGTCAAACTGTATACAGAAGAGAATTTGCTGACAATACAAAAGTAAATATGTAAAATTTTTTCTTTAGTAGCTTCTGGAAATGTAAATATGTTCCCAATAGAATGTCTATAAAGTACTATGCCATTTACCCACAATCAGAACCGAATGAAATCCCTCAGATACTTATTCCGACCTAGATCTATTAATAAGAAAACTGTAAATATTCTTCAGGTTTGTCAAAATAGCTTAGTTGAACACAGTTGTGTGTGTATGTATATATTTTTTCCCATTTTGTTTGCTTCTTTAGTCTTTTGTATATACCATTAAAACAGTGGAAGTGGAATTTTTTTATACAACATGGAAATTTTTTCTTTAAAAAACCAGGGAATGACTATGTGCTAATTAATATTAAGCAAAAGTGTTACTGAATTTTACGCTATTTGAAGGCAAACTTTATAAAGGTGTGATGTGTTTGTACATGTGTGTGCTGTTGACACAGCATCAGTCATTTCTGGAAAGTAGCTTAAGCTAAGAGAAATATAAAATCTCTATGGTCACAAGGAGTACTCATATTACAAGATTATAGATTTCACTATCTACTCACCCTTATCAATCATAAACTAATCTATTGTTATGGTGAAGCTACTGACAAAACCAACCCTGTTAATTATTTCATATAATTAAGAGCTATAAATAGGCCACTGTTAAGAAATATGAACATCAATTTTGGTGAAATCTAATTTTAATTTAAGATGTTAAAAATTTTTCTGATAAGGGCTTATATTGGTTAGCTAAAATTTACTCAGCTATGTTCTTTAGTAAATACGTGATGAGAATACCTAAATTACCTGGAAAGGTGATGTCATGTCAATGGAATTAACAAATGATTCAGTGCTGACAATATATATTACGAAACAAATTACAAGAAATATAAGTTAACTATGCGTTAGAATGGAGAGCCTATATAGAGAAGGTAAATAATGCCGCTCCAAAGTTTGTTAGCTTTAGAGAAAAGTTGTCTGCTAATGTGAAGAGGAATATTGTGGTATTTTGACATTCATCAAGAAAAAAAATTCTAATATGGGAATTTTAGAAGAAGCCTCTGGCTCATCTAGCCAGAAAAATATTCAGAAATAAAATATTGAATTTTTGACCTTTATTAATATGTAATACCCCAGTTATGAATAATATTTAGTTAATTAGCAGCACTTGGCCTATATTATCATTGTATTTCCATGAATATCCCCAACAGGGATAAGGAAAGCATTCTCAAAGAAACACAACATTTTTGTGGAAATTAAATTCTCATCTCAACAGGACACTGATATTCATTATGCGCTAGGGGTCTTAGAGCCTTAATCAGCATTTGTTCTTAAGTGTGATTTCAAAATATGCCACAACGTGCAAAAAAATAAACCCCATACTTTTGTACCGTTTGAAGCTAAACATCTAATATTCTGGTTTATGCAGTTTATTTATACAATAATTAAACACAAAATAGTGGCATTTGTAAATTTTCTGGAATCAGACCATGGGGTATAATATAACCTGCAGATAAATTTTTAGAAATGTATCATAAGTTAGAATATATTGGATGAGTGTGGGTGCTTTGTATATGTGAATATGACATCAATAGTAAAAATGAATTATGGCAGGAAGAACCATGACAGTCTATGTGGACTGGTATTATAGTTATTTATGGCCTCTCCTGATTGTAAAACATAACTATTTTAGTATCAATCAACCATCTCCTCATACATGGAATTTCAATAATGCAAACAGAATAGGCCAATATGAGATAGAAAAATGACAATGTGCTATGTTAAACTCTGGCCAAACGAAACTTAAAGAACTAACTTGTAAGGAATTAAATCAAGGTGATATCAGAAGTATGATGGTGTGAGAGATGCCCCTGGTATCCTCTTTAAGAACAAGTTGAACGTCTATGATTAAACAAAAAATTTCCTGCTCAACACATAAACATATCCAAGAAATACACACATTGAAACATTAAAAGGTGGGCAAATCCGAGCAAACAGGGGAGGAGAGAAGGGACAAGAATAAAGATGGGTGCCACGGATGTAGCCGGGAGCTCACCGTGGGTCTCAGGAGAAGGAAGGAATCAGGCTGCAGGTACATTCTCTCCCAGCCATTTGCTCTCCTCCCATTACGGCTGATCCCAGCAAGAGCACCTATAGCACCCTGGGCAGTGCAGGACCCCCGACAGTGCATGGTTGTAGGGGCAGCGCTGGAATTTCATGGGCTCAGAACCACATCGCCCATTAGGTTTCTCCATAGGGGTAGTGCCTTGAGACTGAGACCTGGTGAAAGAGGAGACCCCGACCCCTCCGAGGAATACAGGGCATTTCCATCACTACACAGAGATCTGAGAAGCCAGAGCACCGCAAGAGAAAACGAAACACATGTGGTCCAACTCCACTTACTGGAAAACAAAAGAAAGACCTAGTTTTAACCAGTTAGAGGAATCACTCTTAAAAAAAAAAAAAAAAAAAAAAAGGCAGATTTTATTCCCATAAATGCCTAGGCAGAGAAATAATCAAATACCCTGAACAACCAAGGTAATAAAAAAACTCAGAGAGAAAATTAAAAAATCACTAGAAAATAAAGACATGGAAATATGTAATTTAAATGACAGAGAACTCAAGATTTCAGTTTTGAAAAAACTCAACAAGATAGAGGAAAACTGATATGGGCAATTTAATGAACTCAGAAATAAAATCAGTAACCAAAAGGAGTACTTTATCAAAAAGATTGAAATTTTAAAAAATAACTCACAAAAAAAGAAAAGCACAAAATAATATCTCTATGCATACAGATACAAAAACCCTAAACAAAATACTAGCAAATCGAACACATCATGATCAAGTGGTGTTCATTGCAGGGATGCAAGGATGGTTCAACATATGCAAATCAATCAATGGGCTACACTATATTAACAAAATAAAGGATATAAATCATATGGTTATAACAATAGATAAATAAAAAGCACTTGACAAGATACAACATTCATTTATGATTAAACACTCAATAAACTGGTTAGAGAAGAAAAAGACCTCAACATAATAAAGACTATATATGACAAATCTTCAGGTAACATCATACTCAATGATGAAAAACTAAAAGCTTTTCCTCTAAGATCAGAAACAAGAGAAGGATGCCCACTCTCACCATTGTTATTTGACATAGTACTAGAAGACTCAGCCAGAGCAATCAATCAAGACAAAGAAATAAAAAGCATCCAAATTGGGAAAGGAGTAAAAATGTCACTTTTTGCAGGCAACATGATTCTTTATATAGAAAACACTAAAGTCTCCACCAAAAAACTATTTGAAATAAATAAACAATAAAAAAATACAGTAAAGCTGCAGAAAACAAAATCAACATACAGAAATCCACTGCTTTCCTAAATACTAACAATAACGTTTCAGAAAAATAAATGAAAAAAAAATTCTTTTTCAATTGCAATAAAAAGAATAAAACACCTAGGAATCAATTTAACGAAGCTTGTGAAAGACCTATACACTGTAAACTACAAGATATTATTAAAGAAATTGAAGAAGACACAAAGAAATCGAAAGATATTCCATACTCATGGATGGAAAGAATCAATGTAGTTAAAATGGCCATATTACCCAAAGCAATAGACAGATTTAATGTAATCCCCATCAAAATCCCAATGGCATTTTTAAAAAAGAAATAGAACCAAAAAATCATCGGATTTTATGCAACCACAAAAGGCTTCAAATAGCCAAAGCACTCTTGAGAAAAAAGAACAAGGCTAGAGGTATCACACTGCCTTACTTCAAATTATACTACGAAGTGACAATAACATTTTGATATTGGCAGAAAAAGAGACACACAGACTACAGAATTGAGGGCCCAGAAATAAATCCATATATATATGGGCAAGTATTTTTAGCAAAGGAGCCAAAACGTGCAATGGAGAACAGAAAGCCTCATCAATAAATGATACTGGGAAAATTGGAAAGAGACATGCAAAACAAGAAAAGTAGAGTTCTATTTGTCACCATACACAAAAATTAACTCAAAATGGATCAAAGACTTGAACATAAGACCTTAAACAATAGAATATATAAAAGAAAACATAGGTACTAAACTTAGGGACCTTGGTCCTAGTAAGGATTTTATGAATTCGACCTCAAAGGCAAGAGAAGTAAAAACAAAAATAAAGAAATTGGACTATATCAAACTAAAAAGCTCTACACAGCAAACAAAACCATCAACAAAACTAGCTGGCAACCAACCAAATGGAAGAAGATATTTGCAAATAATGCCTCCAATAAAAGGCTAATATTCAAATTATATAAAGAACTTATACAATTCAACAAGAAAAAAACACAACAATCCAATTAAAATATGGAGAGAGGACCTAAACAGAACTTCTCCCAAGAAGATATACAAATAACCAACAAATATATGAAAAGATGCTCAACTGTATTAGCTATTAGGAAAATGCAAATCAAACCACAATGAGATACCACCTTACACCTGTAAAAGTGGTTATTACTAACAAGAAAAGTAATAGCAAGTGTTGGAGAGGTTGTGGAAAAAAAGTAACCCTTATACACTGCTGGCAGGTATGTAAATTGTTACAGCCACTATAGAAAACAGTACAGAGATTCCACAAACAATTAAGAATCAAATTACCATAAGACCCAGCAATCCCTCTTCTTGGTATCTACTCCCAAAATTTGAAAACATTTATTTTAAAAATATTTGTACTCCTATGTTCAATGCAGCATTATTCATGGTGGCCAAGATATGGAAATAACCAAAGTGTCTTTCAGTGATGATTGGTACACACATACAACAGAATACTACCCATTCATAAGAAAAGATGAAATACTGCCATCTGCAACAACATGAATAGATATTGAGAATATCATGCTAAGTGAAATAAGTTGGATTGATTTTACTCATATGTGGAATATAAAACTGAAAGTGACAAATGAACAAGACAACAATCAGACAAGAACTCATAGACAACAATATGGTGGATATCAGAGGGAAAGGGGAGTCCGAGGTGGAGGGGGTGAGCATACAATGCAATACATAAGCGATACATTATAGATTTATATACATGAAACCTATATAATTTCATTAACCTATGTCACTCCAATAAATTCAACAAATTAAAAAAAAAAGAAATTAAATCAAGGTGGCAGTTTTCATATTAACATAATACAGTACACTCTTATCTGCAGGGGATATTTTTCAAGACCCCAGGTAGATGCCTGAAACTATAGATAGATAGTACTGAATCCTATATACATGATTTTTTCATATATATATATATATGATATAGTTTAATTTATAAATTAGGCACTGTAAGAGATTAAAAACAACAGCAAAAAATAGTACAATTAAAACGATATACTGTAATTAAAATTATGTAAATGTGGTTTCTCTCTCTCTCAGGTAATTTTTGTATTTTCAGTCCAAACCTATTCCTGAGTCTCTATAACCAACTCTTGAAGTAAATGGCTTGGTGTCACCTACTTTGGGGGATCCCTTGCTGAAGTCTTCATATAGGCTCGGTGCTCTCCAGTATAACATGCTGCCATAGATCAGAACACGTTTTCTATTTGTGTCTTTCACTCACAAATTTAATACACCTTAACTACGCACTTATCAGGCACTGTGGCCATAACTTTTGCAGTATGAGGTGTAACAGCAGAACTAGCACAAATTCAAAGTTCTTTTTCCTTCAGAATTTCATGGCTAGAAGATTCATTCTTACCATAGATCTTAGCAACCTCAGCAACTGATTATTTCCCATTCTTCAATTCAAGAACTTTCACCTTTTCAAGTAAAGGAAGCAGTTTACAGCTTTTCTTTGACATATACAAATTGCCAGCCAGCATCACTACTCTTGCACTTTGGGGCCATTGTTAAGTAAAATAAAGGTTACTTGAACACAAGCATTGTGGTACCATGACAGTTGATCTGTTAACTAAGTAATTAAAGGGACAGAGTGGGATGGGGGACAGAAGCACATAGCATTGAGACTCTGAAAAAAGCGATGATTCACGTCCAAGGTGGGACCATGTTAGAGTTCATCACGCTACTCAGAACAGTGCACAATCTGAAACACGAATTATTTCTTAAATTTACCATTTAATATTTTCAGATCATAGTTGACTATGCGTATCTAAAACAATGGAAAGTGAAAACAAAGATAAGGGGAGAGATGACTATACATGGAAAGATGGTAACCTGATCATGGTTGTCTTAGGTTTGAATCACATAGTGGGTATTTTACAAGGCTTATGTTCCGAGACAAAATCTGCAAACTTTATTTCTACTACAGCATTTTTTTTTCCTTTTGGGTTTGATACCAGTACTTTAATCTCAGCAACAGTATTAGAAAAAGTATAGAGCTTATAAGAAATGTATAAATCAAATTTATGATGTTTTTATTTAAAAACTGATGTTTTAAAAACTGATATCAAGGCAATTATTGTATTTTTTAATATTTCTGAAATATTTAAAATATTTTGATACTGAAAGTTATGGTTCAGTATTAAAACTTATGGTTTTATCAAACTTTAGAAGAATTTTATCAAATAAAGTTGTGATCAATGTGTCAAATTTGAAATAATTTATTTATAAAAGGATACAGTTTTTATATTTCCAGCTATGTGATTAGTAATAATCTTTAGGGAAAAAAAGTTTTAATAGAATGATATCTCATAAATACATTAAACAAATTACCAATTAAAGTTTGTTGAATATTCCTTTCCACAAGAATAAAATTCCCTGGAAGACTAAAATATTAAGAACAATATACAACATTGAACAGATGATAAGTAGACCATTGTGTACACAGATACATATTAAGACTGAACAAACATCTTATTATCTAAGGATAAGTAAATACTTTAAAAATAATGAGACTGTGGCCTTGGTGATAATAGGAAAAAAATGTGGTTTCAGAAAAATTACTACAGATATATTTAGAAAGTATTTATCCTAAATTCATAATAGAATTCAAGAAAGCATGAAATCTATAATAGCAATGGTAAAAGACACAATAATAAAGCCATTCAAATAGACATAAAAAAAAATGGATGAGAAGCAGCAGGCAAAACTAAGGCTATCGCATGACTCAAGCAATGAAAATAAAGACAGAAAAACAATGAGATAGTTCAAATCACATGTTTCAAAAGTGCATAATCATCATTTGTAAAAAAGTACCATTGTAAAGTAAAAGGCCAAATTCAGGAAGGCCTTCAGATTATGACAAAGTCAAAAACAAGATTAAATGGAAGAAAATTATTCAAATGTAGGAGAGGTACTATAAATTCAAATAATGTATTATTGGTATTTCCGAAAAATAAAATAAATTCATAGAGGTAATAATATTTAATAAAAACAATCATTTTCTACATTAAATAAATTCCTAAACTTGCATGCTTATAAACATCAATTCAGGGAAGATTAATGATTATACACAAATCTGTTGGCAATAAATTTATAATAATAAATGCCAGGGAAAAAAATGAAGGAAAGGGTACATATATCTGAGATATAGTTTCAGCAGTTCGAGAATTTATAATATTTTTATTTATGACAAGACTATAAAATATGATATACAAGAGTCAGAATCCTTTCAAAAGGATCATGAAAATAAATGATGCAAACAAATAATTAACTTTGATTATAAAATATCAGGATTGAGAAAGTATTAAGTCGGCGATGAAATAGAGTTTAAAAGAAAAAAGAAAAAAAGACAAAGGCCTTAAAAGTCAGACTACCTTCAAACATTTATCAAGCTCTATTAAAAGTATAAAAGAATATACATGAAATAAACAGAAGACCTATTAAATGGTAAACTGAGGCATATTAACTAATTAGTCATATTAATCCAAGAAATACCTTTGGATATGTTAGGAAATGCCCAAAGGAACCAGATTTATGGCAAAAGCCAATGTATTAGTTTTCTAGGGCTGCCTTAACAAAGTAGCACATACTGGATGGCTTAAAATAATAGAAATTCATTGTCTCAGTTTTGAAGGGTATAAATTCAAAATCAAGGTGTTGGCAGAGTCATACTTCCTCAAAAACCTGTAGGGGAGGAGAATGCTTCCTTGGCTCTTCCTAGCTTCTAGTGGTTTGCCTGCAATTTTTGGCATTCCTTGTCTTGCAACTGCACAACTTCAACCTGCCTTTTTTGTCACATGGCATTCCCTGAGTGTCTCTGGGTCTTCGGATGTTCATTTTCTTATAAGGATACTTGTCATATTGAATTAGGGGTCCACCTACAGCAGTATGACCTCATCTGAACTAAAGTAATTATATGTGCAATGACCCTATTTCTAGGAAAGATCACATTCTGAAGAACTGGGAGTTAGGACTTCAATGCATCTTATTGAGGGCAGACACAATTCAACCCATAATACCCTGGGTTGACCAAAAATACATTTATTCTCACAGAAAAAAACAAAAAACACAAAAAAGGAGAGAAGGAGATAAAGTTCATAGACACTGATTTGATTGCCTAATGTTCACTCCATTGGTGAGAGAGTTTTTCCCACCCTGTTGTTATGAGGATGGCCAAACACATGACATCCAACAATGGACAGATGAGATCAACAATTTATTAGTCATATATACTCAAAAACCAGGCAAGGAGCATACCACACAATGCAGAGCCACATGGGGGTTGCACTTGCGAACAAAGTGAACAAGCAGAAATTATGGGAAGCAGGCTTTGTAACAACAAGAGGGTAAGGTTACCCATGGTTCCCACAAGAAGATATGATTGGCTTATTAGAATAATTCTGTGAGCTGTCAGGGAACCGAAGCCTGCTTCTCAGAGATAAGTAAGCACTATGCCTGGTCCCCATGATAAGAAAAGTTTTTTAGCTAGAAAATCTTATCCATGGGAGCAAAGTGGGTAAAGTGACTTGCAGTTAGACAATTGGAAGCCCCTTGATTTTACCAGATATCAAGACAGCACGTAATATTGAATCTTAATATCAGGCCTCAGACCAAACTGACATTTTGATGTTTTGACATAATTTAAACCTTAGTGATACTGAGGGAGTAGGAAAAGTTCCCTCCCAGGAAGTAAAAAAGGCACTTACCCAAGAGGGAAAAGGCAACATGATGAGGTGGTCATCAAAAACTTGAAATTTAGAGGTGTGCCTCTTTATAACCCATAAAAACCATTGAGGGTATTGTGTCACATTGGTGTGGGAAATGCATGTCCCCAGAGGGCATGAATTACACTAATCAATGCCTATGGAAATAGTGATACCAGCAGAGGATCAATTTATTATTCTGTAACTTACATAAAAGTTCTTTGAGGACCCCCATTATGCCTCTCAATTAACTAGCTGCCTGAGACTTAGAGATATAGACTTAACTTTGAACACTATCCTCAAGAGCTCAGCATCTTGTAAGGGTATCTATCTCTCGCTTTTGGAAAGTTTGAATTGTACCACTTCATTTTTACAAAAGACCTACGTCAGCACCCATTTTTGCTAAGCAAAAAGAAATCCTAAGAGGATTTTTGCATTTACAAATAAAGGCAAAAGGCTGTAATATCATTCAGCATTGGCTTTGCAGCAAGCTGTTACAGAAGCAGTGGGGGCCTCAAGAAGTGAGAGTGGCACCTCCAAGCTCCTTTCCCAGGAACTACACCCAGCACCTCAGGATCAAGATGCCATAGCTTTGAACTGTGTCTGTGAGCATCTGTGCTTTACCTCAGGTTATTTTGAGCATCCGTTAGCAAGATGTGTCCTATTAAAAAAGCCTAAAAGAGTTCAAAAGGTGGTATGCTTAGTGCAAAACTGGATATAATTAAGCATTTTGAAAAGGTGAACAAAGTAAAGACACTAGGCATGAGTTGAATTTTGCATCTGGGAATGCTCACAAATTTTCCATATAAATTAATCGTAAATGCTTCTTCATTTACGCATTTCAGCTTACAAAAGTTTTCATAGGGATGCTCTACTTTCAAATAGGGGAGGAAACCTGTATTCTGAGAAGTGAAATTATTACCTTGGTTACTATCAGTAATGTCTGGATCTCCTCTGAAGGGCAGAAGGAGTGTCCTGGGGGGGCCTTGTATTGCGTCCTTGGTATATATAGAAATATCTGGGTATTTTTTAAGCAAGAGGTTCACAGAGTTCTTTGACTCAATGGCAAAGAGTTGGTAAAAATGTGCAGATGCTTGTTGGCGGTTGGGTCCACTGCTAAGATGGCTGCCTCAAGCTTGGCCAATTGTACCGACTCTGAATCCTGTCCTTTATCATGGATATCGTAATTAAAGGAAAGAAAGCAGCAACATTTCACTAAGCTCTGTCATGTATGATTGTGTCAGTGTCATTGATAAAGTCTGTGAACTACACTGCCATCGTTATTCACTCGGTTCATCTCAAGGTGCTCTCCAAGTAGCCAAGGAATCTAGAAGAGAGCTGACATCCTTCAGTACTATAGTATATGACAAGGGATTGAGTACAGGGAAGGCTACCACCTCTTGAAAGTAAAATATACCAGAGGACCCAGGTTTGGTTCCATCCTGTAGCAAGGAGGCCTCAGCGAGTTTTGCTGGGCTTGTGGGATGCTTCTTCCGTGACTCAAGATATAGTTGACAGCTGACTGCAGAGGTCACAGACTTAAAGTCTTTGAAAGCCTTGATTTCCAGGAGAGCCCAATACATGTGTAGAACTTTCAGCTGTAATGGCATATAGTATGGGACTGAGGAGGGCAGTTTCTTGCATTAGGAACCTGAAGACATCTTATGCTCATCATGGGTGGTCTGGAGACTTCAGAAAGCATGAGAGAAGCCTGGTAAAGCCTCTAAAATAAAGAAGTCTCAGGGGGCACTACTGGACAGATCCTAGAGTCTTAGGTAAAGGGTGCTTTACTCAAGATGGGCTGATTTGCAAATAAAAGCACTTATGGGCTTAAGTAAAATTTATAAACAAGGAATATGTCACCTTGAAAACCAAAGACTCCTAAAATAATTTGAGAACAAGTCAATAACTATTTCTTGACAGTGTCAGAGATGAAAAGCAATTTTACCAAGCAATTTTCAGATATTTAACCAAGGTGGTGGAATCTTGTACTAAGAGAAGCACTTGCCCATCTACTTTTTTTGTGAGTAATTTTTTGATTATTTGCATACTCTTAATAAGTATGTCAAATGAATCTCTTTGGAGAAGGATACCACTTATATTATGTCATTTCTGTGCTACTGGAGAAAACTGGATACAGTTAAGATGTTGATTGCAAAGACTGTGTGTGATGACAAAGGTATTAAATTACTCCAATGAATAGCCAGGTAAAAGTCTATTGTGTCTCTAAAGGTGTAGACAAAATAAGGCTGAGAGACTGTTAAAATAGACTGTTAGAATATATTAGGCAATCTACAACAGCAATATTTTTACTAAGTGAGAATTGGATGGATATGGCAGTCATGATGGCAGGACCACAGCATCAAGGTTGCAGTAAGCCACTGTGAGGTACCACTCATTATTTCCAGGTCTAAGAGCTGGACATACTGGGCTGTTAAGAAGAGAAGCAGCCAAGTAGTGGGATATTAACTCCTTTACCAGTTAAGTCTAATATAATATCTTTCAATACTTGAAGGCCCTATTTTTAATTTATATTGGACTGTATCAACTATTTCAACAAAGGACAACAGGCCAGGGCAGGGAGGTTCTTTGTGGAGTCTCATTTTGCCAAGCCAATTGGTAAGTGCCAAAAGATAATTTAATATTACTTTGTTACCCAATGTGTCAGAGCAATCATGCTCATATTGAGATTGTCCTAAAATTAGGGCAATGGGTGCTATCACCACGGGCAAGACAAGATAGCCAATGGTTAAGGCAAGGTATATATATATATGCACACACACACACATATGTATACATATACACATATGTGTGTATATATATATGATTGTAGTGGATACCACATTTACATTCAGTGACCTCTACAGATATAACTTTAATTTGAGTTCCAGTATTGATTAAAAGCATGAAGGTTTGACAGTGCATTTAAGTAGATGTTAAAGTTAATTCAGAACCTATACTGCAGAGGTTCAAAAGTCAATTAACATCTTTTAATTATTTTTGTTATACAAGTTATTTCGATACATTTTGACTTTCCCATTGAGTTAAATTGTGGAATCTTTTTTTTTAAATTTGTCTTCTCCCCTTGTATCCAGTTTTCTTTCTTACTTTCATTCTTCTTCTTCTTCTTTTGCTCACTGGATATACCTGGATGAGGAGAGGTTGTATCCTGCTAATATTTATAATTTTTCTCCCAGACATCCTCAAATAAATATACTCAGAGTTAGGAACCTCCTTCATGGCAATGGTTGCTTTATGGTGTTTGAAGTCCGCAAATGTAACTCAGGCTTGAATTAACATATTGGCTATGCCGTAATGGTACTATGGTTTTCATTTGTTAATTTTCTATCACCCTGAGTATTAGGTTCATTATTTCAACAGAGGCACAGGCAAAGGAGTGGCCCAGTAGAAGAGCTTGGGGCCAGCAACTCTGAGGTTGGCAGATTACTGACGGAGGAATTTTGACATCTTTAGCTATAACTGTGGATGTTTCTACTTCTCCTTTTGGTTACATAAGGTTCTCATTCATGTATTTTATTAGGTATATAGATATTTAGGATCATTATCTTTTCTTAAACATTCTTTGTCACCATTAGGTGATGTCCCTCTTCATCCCTGATTCTAGTTCTTATTCTAAACTTCACGAGATTATATAACCACACTATATTTCTTTTGGTGATTGTTTGCACGCATTTCTTTTTCTAACTTTTCACTTTTAACCTCTGTCTGTATTCCTTTATATTTTGAGAGTTTACTGTTGACTGCATACAGAATTTCATACTATATTTATCATTTTTGCTTTTTAATTGGTGTTCTTAGGCTATTTACATTTAAGATAATCTTATATGACTAGATTAAAATCTACTATCCTGCTAGTTGTCATCTTTTTTAAAAAATAATTTCCTTCCTTGTGTTTGTTTTCTTCCTACATTTGTATTCATTGTATATTTTTCACGATTCCATAGTATCTACATAATTAGCCTATTATTCATACTTATTTAAAAAAATTTTATGGCTGTCTTAAGATTTAAAATTTACAGTTTTCATTAATCAGTCTACTATCTAATAATAGTATTCTACTTTGCATATGGCACAAAAATTTAATAGCAAATAGCTAGAATTTTCAAAATAATATTAAAAAGAAGAACATAGTTGGGTGACACATGTTATATGTTTTCAAGTCATGGTTTAAAAGTAATCAAAAGATTATGACATTGGCAAGATGGTATACACAGAAATCAATGACACTGAATAGAGTCAAAAGAGTAGATTTACATAGATATGCTGATATCTCCAAATATGTTTGTGGATTTATCTATATGTCTATTAATACATGTGAAATAAAACTGGAATAACCATTAAATCATTAAATAAACTGAAATAGAAGAATATATTTATAAAAATTTTTGGTCCTATAGGTTTATATATTTATAAAAATTTTTGGTCCTTTGATGACAAGTACTCAAGAAAGAGAAAATGACAATAAATATTTTCACATTATAGAAATATAAAATACTTCATAGATATGTCTGTATACAGGATAACCAAACACCATCCTAGTATAAGAAGTACAAGAATCTCACTCATGAAAATAAATATAAAATATTCTATTAACATGTAATGATATGATCATTCAGCATACATCCCAGAGGAACCTGGACACAGTAAGAAAAAAGTAGCCAAAGCTGCCCTTTATACAGCATAAAAATGACTCAAATGTATCATATTGATCTGCATATGGCCATCAAAATAAAACTGAAGAGTTGTTAAAGGACATAAAAATTCAGACATTTTTACTGCAATATCTATTCTCATCAGCATCAAATAAAAATTACTAGTGATATGAACAAGCAGGAAATTCAACCCATCACCAAACAGGAAAATTATTCAATAGAAAAAGTCACTAAATAATAGAAGTAATGGAACTACCAGACAAGAATGTTAAAATAACTATTATGATTGCATATACTTATTTAAAAGAAAACATAAACAATAAAAAATAAAAGAAAAATAAATTAGTGAAACTTCTATATTGAAAATATCTTAAATTATAAAATCATTGTAGAAGAAAATACTTATAAAACATAAAAGAGAATAAAGCCTTAATAAAAAGGGTCTAATATATCCCAGATTTAAAGAAAATATGCATCACCAGACTCAAGAAACTGAATAAGTCCTAAATGGATAAACATTCATACAGGGTAAAAGATACCTACCCCCTTCCCCACCCATACACACAAAGGCATATCATAATTAAATTGCTGAAAACATGTGATAAGAAAAATCTTAAACACAGCTAGAGGAAAAAAAGAATATTACATACAGAAGGACATAGATAAGAATTATTGCAAACTTTCCACCCGAAACTGGGCATGCCAAAAATATAATGGATATTGTCTTTAAGAAACTATCATTCAAAGATGAAGATAAAGTAAAAATAGAATTTCAAACAAAAGCTTTGATAATTCATTGGCAACAAATTTTCACTAAAAGAGCTCTTAAGAGAAGTTGTTCAGCAGAAGATAACAGATGGAAACCTGTACCTGCACTAAGAAGTAAAGAGGGTTGGAAATGGTAAATATGTGGGTGACTACATAAAATTTTGCTTTGATTCTCAAGCAAATATAATTGATTCTCAAGCAAATATAACAGCATTATATTTTGATATTTATAAACATGTAGTAGAAAAATGTAATACAGTAATAGTATAGTAGCATAAAAGACAGTAGGAAGAAAATGTAACTATATTATAATAGGGATCTTATGTTATTGGTTAAGTGCTATACAATAATTTGAAGATAAACTTTGAAAAGGTACATAATGTAAACCTGAGATTAACCAGTAATAAATAAAACAAAGAAGTATATTTAGAAAGCTGATTGTGTAACTAAAAATGGAACAATAACAAATAATAAATAAATAGCATAAAAATAAAAATAAAGAACATCTAAAGCATATAAAGCAATATGATGTATTTAAATCCAACCAGTTAAAAGACAGAAACTATCAAAATAGATAGTGAGAATAGTCTAAAACATCCAGCTATATACTGGTTACAAAACATGCATCTTAAATATAAATACACCAATAAGTTGAAAAGAAACCAATTAAAAAAGATATATGAACACTAAGATGAAAAATTCTGGAGTCGTTATATTATTAACAGAAATAATAGACTTCAGAAAAAGTAACATCACTAGCGATAAAGAGCAAAATTTCCTAATGGAGGGGCTAGTTCATCAAAAAATTGTAACAACCCTAAATGTGTATGGACCTAACAGAATTTAAAATATAGGAGGTAAAAACTGACAGAACAGAAAGGAGACATGCATAAATTCCAATTACATTAAAAGATTTTTGCATTTCAATGGAAGTAACTTACAAAACAAATGGATAGAAAAAATTAGAGATAACTTTGAAAACAACTGCATTATTAAATATAATTGACATTTATAGAAATACTTTACCCAATAATAGCAGCACAGATTATGCTCAAATACTTGTAAAACATTAACCAATTTAGTCCATGTTCTGTCTTAAAAAAATATACATTTTGGAAAGAATGACAATATTACAAGGTATGTGCTCTGAAAATAATAGAACTGTTTTCAGGGAATTAGAAATCCACAAACAGAATAAAGGGCATATCCAAAAATACCTTAATAACCTTTGGGTCAATGAATAAATCACTAGACAAATAACAAAATATTTTAAATTGAGTAAAAATAAATTAGAACATATCAAAATGGGTGAGATGCTATAAAACAGTTATTAAAAAAGGAATTTATAGCTTTGTGTGATATAAATTAAATTAGAAAGGATCTAAAATCGATGATCTTAGCTTCACCATAAAATTTAAAAATCAAAATAAAAAATTAAAACCAGAGTAGAAGGACATAAAAAATAATGAAGCACAAATCAACAAAAAAGAAAATAAAGAAATAAAGAAATGAAAAAAATATTTTTCTTTTATAAAAAAATTCAAAGAAGAAAATAAATTAACAATACTGGGAATTAAAAAGGGTTATAACTACAGATCTTATAGGTAATAGAATAATAACAAGAGACTATTAAAAAACTTTTATGACAATATACTTGATAACTTTGTTAAAATGAATAATAAATTTATAAATATCAAATTTAATAAAATATAGTTTATTAAATGTATAAATCTACTGAGGTAAATAAATTCCCAAAGAGGAATGAAGAAGAAATAAATAATCTGAGTCACTCCATTTCTATTAAATAACTCGACTGCATAATTAAAAATCTTTCCAGAACAGTCTCCCAGGCCCAGATGGCTTCACTGGAGAATTCTATTAAACATTTAAGGAAGAATAATACCAATCATGTAAAGAGAATATCACATTTCATTGCACATGAAAATAATAACATTAAATTTTCAATATCTGTAGTGTAAGTGAAACTCAGCCACATTTTTTTTTTTATTTGTGTGTTACCTATGACTCATACTATAATGGGAGAGTTGAGTAGTTGCAAAGAGACCAGATATAATGCTCTCATTGCTTATTACTGTTGCTCGGCAAACAAATTACAGTGATGCAGTTATAATATACCATTTTAAGAAAAGTTTTCTGTGCCCTGATTTATAAAAGAAATTAAAACTTGACTTCTTTCTTGCATAATGAACAAAAATAAATTTTAATTGAATTACAGATCTAAATGTAAAAATAGAAGCACGTACACAAACAAGCACACACATCCAGAAAATATTGATAATTTTCATTATATAAAATTTGAAACATTCTATTATCAAAGCCCAGTTAACAATACAAAAAAGTAAATGACAGACTAATATACATATATTAAAAAGACTCTTTAAAATAAATAAAAGATATATTATTACAAAGAAACACATTCATGAAAATCGAGTATGCAGCTCACAAAAGATATTAAGAAATTGACTGACAAATTATGAAAAGGTACTCAACTTCATTAGTAATCAATAAAATAAAATTAAGATCAAAATAAGCTACTGTTACCCTCCTACTAGAATGTCTAATATTAAGTAGACTAACAATACAAATGGTAGTTAGAATGTTAGAATGTGCAGGTATTTTTCTAGTCATAGTGCGCTTTGGTTAAATCACTATTGAAAAGAATTTGACATATTCTACAAATTTTGAGCATGTGAACAATTATTTCTACTCCTGACTTATATATCCAAGATATATGAGTACACACAAGCACCAAAAGACATGTATGAATATATTCATAGCAATATTATTCATAATATCTGTACAGTGGAAAAACCCATATGTCTCCTAAAAAAGATAAATGAACTGTGATATATTTATACCATGAAATATTATATGACAATGAAAATGAACAACTGAAGCATGCAACAGCAGGGAAGAGTTTCACAAAAATAACAAGAAATGAATCCAGGCACAAAAATACCCCTGAATGATTTCATTAATATAAAGCTTAATAATAGACCAATAATATTTTCTTAGTAGTCAAAATAATTAAAAATTAGACATGGAAGATTAGTAATTAGGAGACAATGAGAAATGAGAATACTCTGGTTCATGTCCTATGTAGAAGTTGCACAGGTGTTTTTACAATTGTGGTGATTAATTCAGCTGTATGCATAGCTGTACACTTCTCTGTATATGTGTTATATTTCTAACACATTTTCAATTACAAAAATGTATAATGATTTAAAACAACAAGGCTCTTAAAAGGGTTCAGTAACTTTGAGTTGCCATATAATGATAAATTATATCACTCTTTATAAAATTTTATTTCTACCCTTATATTTGTAAGAGCAGGCCCACATATATCAAATGGTTTCCTCAGAGCATAATACATCCAATCATTTTCACTGTATTTTGATATGGAATACTCTTACTGAAACATATGGTAAAGAAATGATTTACATTCAATAGAAGGATAACTATTTAAGATCAGAAAGCTTTGTCTGTAATTTCATTTCTCTAGAGTGAGTAGTTTCCCTTTTCTACTCCCTCAAAAAGGAAATTCATATGCTTAATTCATCAGTAAATTTTCTGCTTGTTATACTGGCCATAGGTATACGGCCTTCTACATCAGGGCACATCTGTGATCCCATATAAGTGCACACAGAGTGTACAGATTATATAGTAGTCATCTGGAAATTTTAGGACTCACAGCTTGCTGTGCACTCCAAAAATGCTGATCTACTATTTCATAGAAGTATACAAACCTACAGATGATATAAATCCAAACATACATAAACACTTTCAGCTGCATCTCCTCAAAAATCAGAAAATTTATATGCACAATTATATAATATCCACTTTTACTTGTCATATAATTATATAATATATATTTATTCTTTCCTTAACTGCCTTCATTTACCCTTTCCACAATAAAGCTTACTTATTCTTTTAAAATAGTCACCAGGCATTAGCTTGCTTTAGTTGAGGTATTAAAACTTTTCCTTTTATAAACAAAATATACAAAACAAATGATTAGCTAAGGTCATTTATTTTGCTCCTTCTGCAAAGGATAAAGAATAATAATATATGTTTGACATGTCACACAATAAAAAAACATAGGTTAAATATATTGCAGATTATAAACTTCCTTATTATGAAATAGATTATTTCTGAAAGGTAAATGGATTGCTACAAAATTGTCATTATAAAGTAATTTCAATATTACAGTATTCCCATCAAGATCTTTACCATTCTATTATTGCCTCTAAATCTAGATGTATTACAATGATAAGTTCTCAAAAATAACCAAAATAGTTAATTTATCTACATGATGATAGAAAATCTAAATCTCTATAGATAGAGAAAGTCTGTTTCTACTAATAACTCAATGATAAGTATTTTGCGTAAACACTAAAACATGCAATTCATATGGAAAATGTCATTTAAAAGTCCTAATGAACCTCTCTGAGATTTCAGCGAGATTTTTGCAACAACGTGTGCTCATCTAGAGCACTCATGAGGATGTATATTTTGGGGTTCTCACCATGTTACTATTAATTAACTGGCTAATTAATTAATTAAGGAATAGCATTACTCTTTGTACAATATGGTATTCTGAGACAAAACATTTCTCCTTAGCTGAGACAATCAAATTGACTTTAAGCCAAAGGAATTTTTTTAATACTCAATTTGATTTTTATATATGTTAATCGAAAGATTAAGAATGCTACAAATTCCATTCTTTATACATTCTCAAAGGAATTGCCCTTCAGTAGTCATGTTCATTTCTATATTTTCATGGATCCCTTCATTAACTGGTCCTATACAGCAGTATACTGACATGCTCTGATTTTGAAAAAATGAAATAGAAGACAAAATAAAACGTAAAAAAACATTTCTCTTATTTTCATCCTCTTCACTCCCATATTTCCCTCTGGCTATTTTATCAAACCTCTCAAAATATGGTCCACATATACATTTTGTACTTCCTCCTTGCTCTTCTCATCCCCTTCCAGAGAAAGAATAATAATGTCTTCACCTGTCTTTCTGCCTCTCCACACAATTTCTCTTTCAATTTTGTTTTATATTTGCACATTAGCTTTTTTCAAGTCCTTGTGCCAAACTCCAAAGATTCTCCACTATATTGTGCCTTAATCTTGAAAAAATATTATATACTTCTTTAGTATATCATCAATAATTTCAAGTGTTTATTTTCTATGAGAATCGAAATCCATAATGAACATTTAATACATCATTTTGGAAACTTACTGATTTTGTGTTACAAATTGTACCTCTTATTTTCTAGGTTAATTATATAATATTATCTTGAAATTTCTTTCCACTGAACTTTTGTTGATTTTCAACTCTGATCTTGTTCCCATACTTGCTCAAGAAACTTTCTAAGAAAGGTGGATGTCCAAAACTTACGGTCACTAGATATCTGAGAAAAACTAATTAAAAGCTTGTGTGCTTATAGAATTTTAGCTTAAAAACTCATTTTCTTTCACAAAACTTAAATATGTATTGCAGCCTCCACCATATTATAGCATTTAATATTGCTGCTGTCTAATCGAATTTCAGCTGGACTCTGGTAACTTTTTAAATTACCTACCTTTCTTCCTGGAAACTTTTAATTGTGCCTTAACTCTTTCTTTGAAAATTCTATTCTTCTTTTTGCCAAATCTGGAGTAGTTTTTTTTTCTTCTATTTCATCTCTCAGAAGGAGTTCCCAGAATTTAGTACTCCATTCCTGAAATATTCTGATCTACTGGGTTTAAAAGTGACATATTCCATTCAGATAATGGAACTATCAAGTCCACAAACCCTTAGGCATTTATGCTTCTTTCTTTTAGGGGAGCCTCACAAAACAATCTTGAAAATGACAGTTAATAGTAAGCTAGTATTACTAGTTACAGGTCTTCCTTAAAAAGCCAGAATTTGTTTGCATAAAAATGCTTGAGAACCTTTCCCCAAGGCTACGAAGACCAAATCCAGACTTGACGTGAACCTACAATGTACTTTTTAATTTTTGACCACCTTGGCTTAGTCAGTAATCCCTGGTAGTTCTACCACAAATATGCTGCTTGACTGTTGAGGAATATCCTCATGTCTCTGTGTCTCTTTTGTTTGTTGTTTGTACGTTTTAAGATTTTAATTTTTAGAGCATAGCAGTTTTAGGTTCATAGCAAAATTGAGTAGAAAGCACATAGTTCTCATATACCACCTTACCCAAGACATGCATAACCCCTCCCCCCATTATCAATATCCCTCACCAGAAGGATAGAATTTGATAAACCTACATTGACACATTATAATCAACCAGAGTCAACAGCCTAAATTATAGCTTAATCTTATTATTTTGTATTTTATGGTTTTAGACAAATGTATGATGACATGTATCCATCACTATAGTACCAGACAGAGTAGTTTCACTGCTCTAAAAATTCTGTGTTCACCCTATTCATCCTCCCACCAACTCTTGGCGAACACTAATCTTTTCATAGTCTCTATAGTTTTGTCTTTTCCAGTGTCATATAGTTGGGATAATACAGTATGCCACCTTTTTAGAATGGCTTCTTTCACTTAGTAATGTGCATTTAAAGTTTCTCCATGTCTTTTCATGGCTTGATAGCTCATTTCTTTTTAGAGCTAATATTCCATTGTCTGGATGTTTACCTAATCCCCTAATAAAGGGCACCTTGGTTTCTTCCATAATTTGACAATTATAAAGAAACCTGCTATAAACATCTACATGCAGGTTTCTGTGTGGATGTAAGTTTTCAACTCCTTTTCGTAAATATCAAGGAGTATGACTGTTGGATTGTATGGTTAGAGTATGTGTAGTTTTGTAAGAAACTCCAATCTGTCTTCCAAAGTGGCTGTACCAATTTGCATTCTGATTAGCAAAGAATGAGAGTTCCCATTACTCCAGATTTGTTGTCAGTGTCCTGGACTTTGGCCATTGTAACAGATGTGTGGTGGTATCTCACTGTTGTTTTAGTTTGTATTTTTCTGAAAATATATAATGTGGAATATCTTTTCATATGTTAACTTAACCTATGTAAATTTCCTTTGGTAAGGTGTCTAAGATCTTGGCCCATTTTTTATTCAGGTTGTTGGTTTTCTAATTATTCAGTTTTAAGAGTTCTTTGCATTTGCATAATAGTCCTTTATATACATGTCTTTAAAATATTGTCTCCCAATCTGTGGCATGTCATCTTATTCTATTAACATTGTATTGTCTTTTGCAGAGAGAAGCTTAATTTTAATGAAGTCCAGCTTCTTTCATGGATCCATATCTTTCATGGATCATGTCTTTGGTGTTATGTCTAAAAACTCACTGTCATACCAAAGCCATTTGGGTTTTGTCCTATGTCATCTTCTAGGAGTTTTAATGGTTTGCATTCTACATTTATGTCTCTGATCCATTTTGAGTAAATGTAAAATCTATGCCTGAATTAATTTTTTTTCATGTGGATGTTCAGTTTTTCCAGACCATTTGATGAAGAAACTATCTTTGCTCCATTGTATTGTCTTTGATCTTTGTCAAAGATCAGTTGACTATATTTATGGTGGTTTATTTTTGAGTTCTCTATTTTATTCCATTGACTTATCTCTCTTTTTGCTAACAAATTTAAATGTAAATTTACAGTAAGTTTGAAATCAGGTAGCAGCAGACTCCCAACTTTGCTTTTCAATATTATGTTGTCTATTCTGGATCTTTCTTGCATTTTTCAATATACACAAAATATCTTGCTGGAATTTTATGTGCAATTACATTGAATCTATAGATCAATTTGGCAAGAAATAACATCTTGACAATATTGGGTCTTATCCATGAGCACGAAATACCTCTCCATTTCTTTAGTTCTTTGATTTCATTCATTAAAGTTTTGTACTTTTCTTCACATAGATCTTTTACAGATTATGTTTATACCAAAATATTTTATTTTTTGAGTGTTAATGTAAATGGCATTGTGTTTTTAATTTCAAATTTCACTTGTTCACTGATGGTATATAAGAAAGCAATTGACTTTGTTATGTTAACCTATATCCTGTGATCTTGCTATATTCATTCAGTTCCAGGAGGTGTTTTTCATTTTTTATCAAATATTTCAGATTTTCTACATAGACAATCATGTCATCCGTGAACAAAGTTTTCTTCCTTTCCAATCATTATATATTTTACATCCTTTTCATGTCGTATGTCATTAGGTCAAACTTTCAGTATGATGTTGAAAGGAATGGTAAGAGGGGACATAATTTCCTTGTACCTGATCTCAGTGGGAAAGTTTGGAAATTCTTACCCTTAAGGATAATGTTAGCTATATGTTTTTTTGTAGCTATTCTTCATTAAGTTGAGAGACTTCTCCTCTATTCCTAGTTTACTAAGAGCTTTTATCATATATGGGTGTTGGATTTTGTCAAATGCTTGTTCTGCATGTACTAATATCATCATGTGGTTTTTCTTTTGTCAAACCTATAGAATGTATAACACCAAGAGTTATATATTATTCCATTAGAATGGAAACCATAGACCTTGGGTGTCAATGTAGCTTCATCAATTGGAACAAATATAACATTGTGGTATGGGATGTTGATGGTAGGGAGAGAGTATGGTATGGGGTCAGGAATTAAATGAGAACTCTGTATTTTTCATCAATTTTGCTGTGAATCTGAACTGCTTTAAAAATTAAATTTATTAATTTGTGAAAACAAGAATCTGTGACAAGAACACCAAACATGAGTCTTTTGATTAAGTAACTAGAGGGATTTACCTTCAGGATGGCAATTAAAGATGGTAAATTTCAGAATATTTTCATTGAATGTAATTGTGTTGAACAAAGAAGATATTTAATTGACATCTAAACATACATTGGGAAGAGTATTAAAATCAAATATTATCTACCCTACATTTTTCTCAGGTACTTTTGGTGATCTAGTCAAAATCATGCGAGTAACATCTGATCCAATCTGAGTAACCATCTTACTATTAATCGCTTAATTGAATTAATGATTTGAACTTCAGAATCAAAACCATTTTCTAGGATATAATAATGAGTTGATATAATTATAGATGAATTATATCTCAATATTACTTTCTAAAAAATTAAATAATGCATAATTAAATATATATTTGCCATTCCATTTTCATGATTTATAATTTAGTGATATTGATATAAAGATGAAGAGGTATATAATTGTGCTGAAGACTTATAAAGAACAGCTTTGGTAAAACACAACATTATCTGAATTTTTTTTCTTGGCATATGGCTTAAGTTTTCTCTATGCTGCTCATTTGCCTTGCAGAAATAAGCAGGTTTTAAGTGGGAGTTTCTTTTCTTTGCATTTAAAGTAACTTGGTTATTGAAAAATTGTTTACAAGAACCAACTGGCTTTGTTAAAAGCCAAAGAAAATGTACAAATGGGTTGTATATGAATTGAAATGATTAAGGGAAAGAAGTAAAAATAATTTTTTTCTACACAAGATTTAAGACGCAATGCTCACACATAGACTGAAGCTTTTGGCTCTTCCTCTAATCTCTTAATGTGATCCTCCTTCATGATCAATAGCTTTGTTTGTATTTGAAAATGTAGCTAACACAGTGTTGATATCATGTGTAGATATCTGTATTGCTTTTAGATCCAATAGCAGACATTCACAATCAAATATAATTTGTAATGATTAATGCTAAAAACATAAATCTTTCATTGGTGTAATGTCCATTTGAGATCACCTCTCATATTGTACAAATGTTTGTTTCTATTTTGCTTGAATCCCAGCGTTCCATCATTATCTGAATTAGCTGTGTCAGATCAATTCCTTTTATCCTATTCGATCTTGAGGGCTATCTATTCATTCAAACAGCCTAATTGAGATTCTAGAAAGCATCTTCCAATACTGTTTTCTTCCTTGCTTCCAGCCCTTTTGAGTGCATACTTTCCTTATTACAAAAATACCTCATGAATTGCAAACAGTATAGGGAATTGATAAACCACCTAAATAGATCATAAAGCTGATGTTGGTTTTTACTGATCTTACAGGTTTTCTCTTACCATTGTTGTTAACTATTATTATAATATATGCCATGGGTAGAAGCCTAAAATACAAAACAGTGATTATTTTCACCAAAAAGTCAATGAGAAATTAGGCAATTGGGATTCAGTAATTTTTAAAAAGTAGTTCAGCTAAATTCAGAGAAAACTCCCAATAGCAGTGGGTCTTAAGTAAGAGATACTATAGAAACATATTTTTTTTAAAGGATTAGAATGTTATAGTTCTGAGAAGTATACAGCGCTGCTCCAGAATCTGTAACGACAGGCATCATTCTAGTAGTGAATTTACAGTTACAAATAAAGTGGTTTTTTCCATAAGTTTTTTTAACTCCTATGTGCACAGTGCCACCAACAGGAATGACATGAACTATCAGATAACAGTGCCTTTTAAATTCAAAGGGAAACCTCAGACTTTGACAAATCTTGAAAAGTATAATAAGAATCATCCTCTCTTCTGTGGCATGTTTTTGAGCCATTCTACTCCTGATCCCAACATTAGAGTTTAAGTAACTTTATTTCTTTAATCTAGAGCAACATTCTTCATTAGGATAACTTAAACTGTTATTTAAACATGACTAATATTAAGACTTTTTTTTTCAATTGTGACCCAGAATACATACAAACTGAAATAAAATTCCAGAAAACAATATTTAAGCTTACTATATGCAATATACTTTCATATTTCATTTTTCTAGCCTGTCCTATTTCCTATTTCTCTGCCGTCTTATGAAATAAGCTCTATGACTTAATTATAATGCATTGAATAAATATATTCTGCCCAAAGAAACCACTTCTTTGAATTTTGAGACAATAACTTAAAATCTTAAGCAATTAATAGTAATAAAAGTACTGTCATTTGTGAATGGAATCCAACTAGAGAACTAGAAAGCGGAAAAAGAAATAAAAAAACCCTGAAAAACATAAGCTCTACTAGCAAATAACACATTTACCAATTTGTTCTTTTTTCCTTCTGTATGGTGGGTGGTTCTCTCAGTCTTTATGTTTGCAACCAGGTAGATTGCCCCAGGCCATTCTGTACCATGAAAATGGCTTTGATACCTCTCCTGTATGTTAACCTAAAAGAGTCAGTGATAACAGCTAACATAACCTTGAGGAAAATGGTTTTCCTCCTATAATTAGTCAAGTTTAGCCCAAACATACCTGATTTATAATTATATTTTAGCTAAATTTTTTTGATCATAACATTTTAATAGTATTTTTCATTCATACTTAATATTAAACTCTAATTGTGTATATATAGACATATATGTCTATATATGTATATAAATGAGTATATGTGTATTTCAGCAAATATCATAAAAATATTTTAAAGTACCAAACATATATTCATACATTTAACATATAAAAATACTTTTAAAAGGAAGTTGTATCAATGTTTTTTCCTTTCACATTGTATTAAATTTTCAAACAAATTATTAAATGCTATTGCTAAATTTTTAATTCCAATATAATTCATGCAGGAAATGAATACTATGTATTAAATATTAGGCCTTTAAAAAGTTGTACCAAAGTACAAGTTACAGATATTTACCACAAGGGGGCTCAGTAAGGGAAAGAAAGGGAAGAAATAGAGTATAACATTTTAAAAAGTATGAAAATATCGTTTCATAGTTTAAAGAAACCTCTCTCTCAAGAAAAGAAGAGTTAACAAATGAAACTTTTGGAGATTAATTGTTAAGAACTCTGGTTTACCATGCAGCCCACCTAAACTATATTACAGGGAAATTCAACCGACTTTCCTCAGGCATTCAGGTTGATCATTTTTAAAGCCAATTCAAATGACTAGCATACTCACGAACAATTTTATAGACTCAGACATATCTTTATAAACTCAAATAAAGTTAAAGTTCTCTGAAATGGGATAGGAAAAATCATTGCGGATGATGAGAATTCTTTACTTTCTCCTCTTTTTTTCTGTTGTCTTTTTATTCTTTTGATCCATCCTCTTTTTGTTATTCTTTTTTCTCTCCTCCTTCCCTACCTATTCTTCTCATCTCTCTTTTTATTTAAAAATAATATTTTTCATAGTATAATGAAAAGTTCAGAGGCCCTAGAATTAGACAATTTAATTTCAATTTGAATTTTAGTTTCCTATGTGACTTTGGATGAATTATTTAATGTGAATAAGTGTCAGTTCTTTATCTGTAAATTTTGGAAACACACCTTGCAAGAATGTGAAAGCCTTATTTGACATAAGTAGAACACCCACAACAGTAACTGGAAAATACTAATTCCTCAAAAAATAGGTATTTTTATGATTTTATAAATATGAAATTATATTAATGAAATTAATTACTTAATTTGATTTTTGTTATTTGAGTTTTCTTAATATTCAGAAGAACAATCTCCACACAATTTTTTTTACTTATGTATCGCCCTATAAACCTTCCATAGTAAGACTGAAAAATTATAATATATACTGGTGATATGTAACCATAGTTAAGTATGGCAGGCTCAGTAGACAGAATTCCTACACGTATGAAGATATCAGAAATTAAAAAAAAAAAGATTTATTGATATAAAGTAAGGAAAGTATATAAATTAAGAAAGACAATTTTATAAGATAAGGCATTAAGTATTGAATAAAAACAAATATTTAGGACTGTAAGCCATTTTGTTAAGATACTATAATGATGGATACATGATATGCATTTTAAAAACCAAAAAAAAACTAGACAATACAAAGAGCCTAATGTAAGCTATGGACTTTAGTTAATAATAACCATTGATATTGGTTCATCAATTATAACAAATACAACACACCAAAGAAATATGTCAATAATATATACAGGGAAGGGGAAAAGGTAGTGTCTGGTAACTCTCTGTATTTTATGATCAATACTTCTACAATCATAAAACTGCTCTAAAAAAATAAAATATGTTAATTAATTTTTTAAAAATCAATACATATATTTGCTTAAATGAAGGATAGCCAGCATTTCTGGTTTTTTTGAGGACAGGCATTTATTTCCTCATGCAAAGCATTAAGATGAAGATTATACTGTGAGATTTAAATTACAATTATATTTATTTGGTATTTAACATCTCTCCTTGTTTCTCCACCATGGATATACAAGAATAGAGAAAATTTAAGATTTTTCTGCAGACAGCTTAATGTTTAAATTATTACTTGTAATAAAATGTAATCTAATATTGACATACTTATTGGATACTGTCTCTATTCCAGATACTATGCTAAGTACTTTATCAGCTATATACAAAAGGATTTTCAAAACTTCTAAGATAGAAATCATTATGAAAATGTCTTCCACTCTGAGTGATATTTATGTACCATTATAACTTTAAGAACTATGAAAACAAAATGCAATGAATGATTTTAATCTCATTTAAAAATCAATGATTTAATAATAGTACTCATCTTGGATTCTGTGTGTATCTCAGTGTGTGTTTATAAAGGTAATTATTAAGATATAGCCGTGTTAAAATCCATTCCATTAGATATATTTATAATATCTACTAGATTTATTTTATTACACACTGGTAAATCAGAGTTTCAATTCAAAAATTCACAAGAGACTGCTGGTACTGTCATTATTTCTGAAAATAGGATAAACATATACAGTAAAAGTATTCAATATGTTCTTATTTCGTTTTAAATCTCTTTGTTATAGAGCATACTTATCTTATTATTGTGAAAATATTAAATTGCAAATACCAGGGGACTTGGCAAAACTTTACTTTGAAATGCCAACCTAGAAAATACCATACTTGTTATAAATTAGTGACATCTATATGAAAAATACTTTATTTGAAAGAACACAAACATACCAGTTTATGTTTAGATCTTTAAAACATTCAGAAAATTAAGAAAGTTACATGTGTCAAAAATAATCAACAACTTAATTCAACCCTATCTTTATATATATAGAAAATGAGAACTAGAGAAGTCAAGTGGTATGCCAAAGATTTATCTGCCCATAAGTGATTCATTTTAACACAATCAAATAGCACTGTCCCTCAAGGGGAAAAGAGCAGATAGCCATAATTGGTTCTATTTAAAACAAACTAACAACGACAAAACAAACACACCAAAAATTCTTCTCTTTTTTTGCTTTTTCTTGGACATTGTGTAATTCGTCTTTCAAAATTTCATTTTAGAAGTGTGGTCACATCTCAAATAAATAATAGCATCACAGTTTATAGATACACAATAAATTGCTGCTGTATATAGATACTAAGCTCCAGTTTTGACCTTCCATGATTATTCAGCGTATCTACTCCACATCATTTTACAGGGTATTTATAAAGTGTGTGTGTGTGTGTGCGTGCGTGCGTAAAATCAACTAAATTCTTGTTTTTGGCCCCACCTCTGGTAATAAGCTGCTGTCTCACATAACCTTATGTGATCTTACGTAAGCTTATGTCTTCATCTCAAATGTCCCAATTAGAAAAGTAAATACAAAATCTTACTTTATAAAGACTAGTCTAAGAAAATGAAACTACTTAATAGCTCAATATACCAATTCATGCAAAACAAGTACTTTTTTGTTAAAAGTTATTTTGGATCAAAAATCTCCCAAATAACTTGCAATAGCATATTAGAAACCTTGATAATATAAATTATTGCTGCATTTATTCAATAAAAAATATTTGTAATTAATTTTCTCATCTTGAAAAGGTTAGTGCAGATGAAATTTTTTGTCATCTTTCGTATTGGTAAAGCTGTATTGCTAGACTTAGTCCAAGGATCTATATCACACTGGTTCACCCATTTAAACATAACCTGAGAAGTTGGGGGTTGGGTGAATGCTTTCCAAAGCAATGCAGGAAATCAAGGGTCGGTCTTATCCCTTCTTAAAATCCAAAGGAAGGAGAAAAAGCATGAGAAAAAGAAGAATGAGGAGAACAAGCAAGGAGTGGGAAGGAAAGGGGGGCAGGGACGAAGAAGAAGGAAGGAAGAACAAAGAAGGAAGAACGAAGAAAGAATGAAGAGAAAGAAGCAGAAGAAAGAAATAGAGAGAGACCCTATAGACTATATTGTTTCCTCTTCACAGTGATTAATATAGTTATTTGTTCCCTAATCTGTGTGGTTCATGGACTGTTATTCTCTGCTCAATTTAACACACACAATTCAATGGAACAAAATTGAGAACCCAGAAATAAACTCACATATATATGGACAAATGTTTTTTGACAAAGAAGCCAAAAACATACAATGGACAAAAGAAAGCTTTGTTAATAAACAGTACTAGGAAAATTGGAAAGCCACATGCAAAAGAATAAAATTACACTGCTATTTGTCACCATACACAAACATTAACTCAAAATGGATCAAAGACAGAAATCAAAGAACCTATTTAGCTGAGTTTCACTCCAATAATTATCTTCAATATTGTTAACATAATCAATTTTCACTTTCCTCCTGTCTTTATGGCTAATTATAAGTAATTTAAAATTTCATTAACTTCACCTAATTAATACAAATTAAAATATATTGTGTATTATAAGGGTGGTAAGATATTTATATTCTTGAATTAAAAATAAAATTCCTTTTAGTATTAGCACATATAATCAGCAAATAAAAGTATTGATGAGCAAGTCTAATTATAAGGAACTAAATTAAATGAACTGTCTTGTCTTCCCAAACACATATTGATTAAATTTCTAACAAGTAAAGCTGTCTACACTATCAAGAGCACTCAAAGTATGTTTGAGAAGGTAAAAAAGTCAGCTGGGAGTTGAAGGCTGCACATCAGACACACTTTCTTGAATATTCTGCCCAGTTGGATTGAGACAAGGAAAACATCTGCAATCTCAATGCTGAACAGCAGGCTCAGCACATAGATAGTGCTCAAAAAATACTGTTCAATAAAAGCTGATGAATTGTTTTATTTTTGTTTTGTTAAAAAGAAAATTGAATTTGTAAATGTGAATAAGTTTGTCTTTTTCACACTAATAGATCTGCTCTGTATTAGAATTATGATTACCTGTTAGACTTTCATAAATTAAACTCAAGGACTTTAAGTTTTCTCGTTATGTCATTATATGCAAATAAATTAAAATATTGTAATTCACTAAATTTTGCACATAAAGTGACAAAAATTTTCCATTATGAAATTTAGTTCATGTGTTCGTTGGATAAAATTTCCTCAAATAAATAAGTAAATGGTTACGAGTTTTACCAAGGTTGTCCATCTCTAGAATTCATTATGAATTTAAATAAATTATAAGATTTTTGCTTCATATTATTATTTGCTATGGGCTCTTTAAGGAAAGAAATTTTATCACATAGATCAAATTCTAAAATAGTTAACTATTTTATAGATATTACATGAACATATAATCTCTGCAACTAGACTTTTTCACAAGGAAATCTGCAGGATATGAATGAGAGTAGTCTCCTTACCTGGCCTCCCCAAACACAAAGAAATAAAATTTTGAATCCTGTGGGGGGGAAAAAACAATAATTATATGTACTAGAAATTGTAATTTATATCATTGTTATCTGATAGTGCCAGTGTTTGAGGAAATTATTTTCTTCTTTTATGTTTTCCATGACATAGTTTCAACAAGTAAGATTTAACTAAACCTCCAAGATACAAAAAATTTGAAGCACCAGTTTCTTGGCCGAATATGAGATAAATGATATGCTATTTTAAAAATAGCTTTATTGAAGTAAAATTTACATGCTATAAAGTATATTTGTAGTAAAATAAGTAAGCTCGATTTTTAATATATTAATAAAGTTGTATAACCATCACCAATATTTAGTTTTAGAACACTTCTATCATTCCCCTGCCCAAATTTTCTTCATGCCTATTTGAGGTGAATTCCTGTTCTCACATCCAGTTCTTACTGGTCTGCTGTTTGTCACTATTAATTTGTCTTTTCTGGAAATTTCACATAAGTTGAATCACGCAACATGAATCTTTTGTGTCTGGCTTCTTTCACTTAGCAAAATATTTTTGAGGTTCGTCCAGGTTGTAGCGTTTCAGTACTTTGCTCCTATCCATTGCTAAATACCATTCTACTGTCTGGATAAGTCATATTGTGTTGATGGATGTTTGTACTGTTTCCAAGTTTTGGCTATTGAGAATAATGATTTCATAAATGTTCACACTGACGTCTTTGTGTGGACATATTTTTCATTTTTCTTGGTTAGATGCCTGGGAGTGAAATTGCTATATAATACAGTTTTATATTTACCTTTTTAAGAAACTGTCAAACTATTTTCCAAAGTGGTTGTATCATTTTATAAAACCAGTAGCAACAGATGAGTGTTCCAATTTCACCATTATATCATCAATACATCTCACTAACTCTCTTTGATTGTAGCCTTCCTAGTGGGTGTGAAGTAATACCTCATTTTAGTTTTATTTGCATCCCCTTAATAACTAATAATGTTGAGTGTTTTGTCACATGCTTACTATCTTCTTTGAAAAAATATTTCTTTTTAAATATATGCTTATTTAAAACAAAATTATCTTGTTAATATTGAGTTAGAATTGTTTGTTTGTTTGTTTGTTTTGGCTTAAACAACAAACATTTATTTCTCATAATTCCGAAGGCTGGAATTCTGAGATCAGGGTGCCAGCATGGATGGATTATTGGTGAAGGACTTCTTCCTGGATTACTTGCTATAACCTCATTTGACTGAAAGAGCCAGCTGTCTTTGACCTCTTCTTATAAGAGAACTAATCCCATTCATGAGAGCACCAGCCTCATGAGCTATTTACCTTCCAAAGGCCCCATCACCAAACACCATCGCATTGGTATTAGGGTTGCAACCTATAGATTTTAGGGTTATATTCATAGTTTTGTTAGAAGAAGATACTTTATTGCCATCAGAAAAAGATTTGTATTTGTTTAATAAATAGATGAATAGTCCATCCCTGGACTTAACATGTTAACAGAAAGTGGCTTACTTTCTACAACTAGTTTCTTGGTCATGAAAGTGCTTTTAAAGATCGTACTGCTTGGCTTACATGGTATGAACAAGAATTTCTCCCACTAGAAAGAGATAACTGATGTCACACTTTGGTAGCTTGACTATATTGATATAAATTATTTGCATAGCTGTCAAGTTCCACTCCAGCAAACTGGATTGTTATGTTAATATTGAGTAAGAACAGTTCTTTATATATTCTAAATATTAGCCCTGTATTAGACATATAATTTGCAAATACTTTATCCTAGCCTATGGTTTGTGTTTTCATATTTTTATTGAAAATCAATTCATTATTTGTTGTATAAACATAAATAAATTTTATTAATCTAGCAAGGTAAAAGTAACATGAAAATCATCCTCGCAACATTAAAGTTAATTGTCTGTTTCAACTTAAGCCTTTAAGAACAAAAATGTAAAAAATTAAAATAATATTGGTCATAATAAACATATTTAAATTTCTCAAGTCATTCGTATTTCTTTAGTGATTTTTATAGGCTATGTCTTAAATAAAATATTATAGCATGGGAATAAATTAAAGTCTGTTTGGAGTTCTCATCTATGAATTTTTTATTACTTTAGATCAACTAATATCTATTAACATTTAATTGAACCTTATGCCAAGCATAAAAAGGCTAAGTAATTGAAACTAAAATATATGAACTCAAAACAGAAAGTAATTAAATGCTTTGCATGAAAAATTATAATATCAAAAGTCTGTTTCTAAGTAATCTTATATAACTATATTTTTTCAGATCCTTAATTTTAGGCTTTTTAAATTTCAGTTTTAAAATTCTTAATCTCTTAAATTAATCATTAAGAATGCCATGTGTTTATAAATTACTAAAAGTAGAGGTGCCACATGAGAGAAATGTGAAGTGAATAAAGTCTGGTTAAACATTTTATTTTGCCATTCCTCCATTACAGTTCAGGAAGATATCACTTCCACCCAGTAAGAAATCATTACTTGGAGTTATCCTTTTTCTGTGCAGGGCTGCTAATTTCTCAGCACCTGTTAATGTAGAAAACTAAACCTTGGCTTCTACTCTTTATTAAAATAGAGCTTCCCATGTTGTATGCTAGGCAGAAATGAGGACTATGAGGTCATATTTCATATAAATGAATCCAGATAACAGACCACATATCTAATATTTGGTGTTTTGCTTATATCAGCGTAAGATTTGAAATGAAATGAATTTTCTTGCTTTTATCATACATTGTGTGGTTTAGGTTTGATAAGCAAATAAATAAATAAATTTCCCAGAAGCCGAGTGGACAGAATTTATGGATTATAACATGCCAGATAGAAGGGGAGTAGGAAAGGAAAAAAGGTTACTTTTTAAACAGGTTGCCATTTTCATACTGCATATTTAATCATATTACATCAGCCTAATTAATATATACATGGATATTTTTCTCAAGATAATGTTTTCAATTCGAGTACTAGATATTTTGATTGGCAGAACCCACCTGATAATCCTATGATACATGGCGAAAGAGAACTTATTTAGGTGGGTCTAATCTAATCACATGAGCCCTTCAAGAACTTTTTCCAGTAAGTGGTCAGAGTAGTTAAAATCTCAAGAAAGACCCAAATGTGTCATTGATGCCTTGAAGCCAGAAGGGGCAATGCGGAAAATGTGAGAGAAAAATGAACTTTGAAAAGAATCCTAGGCCCCAGATTTAGCTTGGTGAGACCTTGAGCACAGAGTCTAACCAGGCCATGCCAGGCTTCAGACCTACCCAAACTGAAAGATAACAGATTCGTGTTACTTAAAGTTCCTGCATCTGTGGTAATATGTTATGCAGCCATAGAAAACTAACAGAATAACATTGACCCTTTCTTCTTCTTCAGTGTATTCATCAAATGTGTATCTGAAACTTTTGGAAGTACTATAAAGAAAAATAGCTTTGTGTTTAGAGGTTTTAACGTAGATCAATGTGGCCTGAAAAGTGCCCCCCTCCCAATATCTTTAATAACAATTTTCAAAAATAAGACATGAGATATTTATGCTTGAGCCTCTATGAAGCCTTTATGCATTTTATTCTAGTCCACAATTGTAGTATTTGTTTTGATGGTAATTATCTGAGGTAGTATCTAAAATTAAATTACTGAGTGACAAAAACAATATGGCCATTTTCCAGGGAACAACGTGTTATTTAATATCCAAATCAATGCATTTTACCTCATCAGTACTCATGAAATGCTAATTAAAAACATGAGATAACACTTCCTACGCACAAGATTAACAGAAATTTGTATTTAAATGTACATAGCATTTTTGAAGGGATGGAGCAACATTAATACTCATACTCTCTTGAAGCATTTGAGATTTTAGTAAGAATTTTATATTTCTTAATAATGTTGAGCATGTGCATACTCTGAGGCACATAAATTCCACTTGTGGGTTAAAATCCTAAAGAAACTCTTGCATGCATATCCAAGGTGACAAAACAGTGTTGACTAGAGATGGACTTGTTTGAAATAGCAAAAAGAAACAACACTAACAAAAACAAAAATGAAATTCCCATTGACAGTAGAATTGATAAATTATGTAGTATTTGTATATTCAGTATAGTCTAGATGAATAAAAATGAAATAAAACTACAAACATTAATATAATTTGACTAAAATAAATGGTCACAGTGAATGTATACAGAATAATTCTAAAAGTTCAAAAACAAGCAAAAGCAAATATATTGAAAAGAGGGGAATAAGAAGACTCAGCAAAGCAAATGTCTTAAGTTGTAAGAATGTCACACATCCTTATTATGTAATTCTTATGAATCCATTTTTAAATTTGGGGTTGGTTTATAAACTATATCTCATTATTTTATTCTTAATGTTGGGTTTGCTACATGCATCTTTACTTATACTGTGATGTGAAAAAAATGTAATGTCATTACATGTGTATATCACTCTATGTCTAAGATATAGATATCCAAGTTTCCATCTGGTATCATTTTCTTTCTTCCTGAAGAACTTCCTTTAACATTTAATGAAGTTGTACGTTTTCCTTTGAAAAACTTCCTTAGCTTTTAGTTCTGTTAACACTTTTTTATTTCATCTGCATTTTTGACAAGGATTTTTGCTAGAAAAATATTCTAAGTTGATTGTTTTCTTGTTTTGCTTTTTTATTACACTAGCAACCTTTTAAAAGATTCTGCATTTCTCTCTGTTTTGACTTAAGTAGATTCTGATGAGAAGTCTGCAGTCACCTATTATTTAAAAGTGCAGTACTAACTGGCTTAACTATTAAATTCTTCCAAATCTCGACATCTTACAAAAACACAAAGAAAATGATGGGAAAGCCCCGTATTCTTTTTAAAAGTTAACATAATCTTGATACCGAAACATGACAAGACATTCTGAGGAGGGAAAATTATAGACCAATTTGTCTCATGTACATTGATGCAAAATTAATAAACTATATCCAATGACATATAAAAAAAGGATAACATATCACAATCAGATAAAACTAACGAAGTTAGTTTTATTACAAGAAAGAGATGGTGGTTCAACATTTTAAAATCAATCAGTATGATTCACCACAATATCAGAATTAAATGAGAAAAAGAATTTTAAGAATTTCAGAAAAAGTATGTGACAGCATTTGTTATAATAAAAAATATTAATAAACTAGGAATTAAATAAATGTACTTTCCTTAAACTGATGAAATTTTCACAAAATTCTACATCAAATAGCTGTCAACTATTAAACAATTTCATACTGAGGTCAGAAATAAGCCCAAAATACCTAATGTTGACACATTGGCTCAGCATTGTAACAGAGGTCTTACATAGAAAAACTAGTAAAATAAAAATATATATAATTTAGAAATAAAAGGGCAAAGTTAATTTTTTACAAGTAACATAATCATGTATGCAGAACAGAAAATATCATGTAAACAAAGCATTTAGAATTAATGAAAAAATTTAGCAAAATCGAGGAATAAAATGTAAAACTACAAAACTCAATTGCATCTCTATAGAACATTGATAAATCATAGAAAATTAAATTTTGTAGGTGGTATTATTCAGCATCAAAAATATCAAGCACCTAGAAATAAACCTACAGAGATAGGTGTAAGAATAAGAGACCTATAGGAATGAGAAACCCACCTTATTCATAAAGTGGAAAAATAAATATTGTATAGATGACAACTCTTCACAAATTGAATCAATATTTTTGTGTGTGGAAACTGATAAGCAATGTCTAAAATTTATATTGAATTGCACTTGTTCAAATTACTCAAGGCAAACTTGAAAAAACGAAGGAAGCTACAACACCAAACAGCATTATTTAAAGCTATTATAATTAAGTCTGGTGTTGGTATAAGCATGGAGAAATATACCAGTGAATGATAATAGTGTGACAACAGATCCACCTTAGATAGTTTTGTAACTGATAAGTGCATTGACGCACAGGAGGGAACCTATTATATTTTTTAATTGGTGCCTGATAAATTGAATATTTATATAACAAAGTAATTTTGAAAACATATTGCCTATAATAGAGATAAAGTTGATTATATAGCTAAATTTGATTTCCAAGGTAGATTATATATCTAAATTTGAAATGTAGAACAATGTTTTTAGGATAAATTATAGGAGAAAATCCTCACGATCTTTTGGTATACAAAGATTTTTTTAAAGGACACAAACTTGCTAAACTAGATTTCATTCATTAAGATTTAACTCCATCAAAAGACAATAAATTGTTAACATCAATAGTGATAGAATGTAGATAATATGTACAAAATTTTGAAATTATGTGATGAGAAGGGCATTTCACCATTGTGGTATTCTTTCTAGAAAAAAAAAGCATAATATTATAATAATAATGATAAAAACATCAAACAAACCCAGCTTGACAGATATCCTAGAAAACACCTGACCAGCACTCTCACTACTGTTAAGGTAGGAAAAATTAGGAAAGATTGAGGAACTATCATAGAACCGAGGAAACTAAAGATGTATAACTAAATGTAATATGGTATCCTGGATTGGAGCCTAGAATAGAAACAAGACAAAAAAAAAAAAAAAAACTGGTAAAATCTAAATAAAGTTTGAAGCTTAACAATTACAAGCTTAATTTTAACAAATGTACTACAGTAATGTGAAATGATAACTAAGAGAAACTGAAACATATAGGAACTCTCTCTACTATCTTCATGACTTTTCTATACATTCATTTTTTCCCAAAATATAAAGCTTATTACAAAAATAAGAAAAAAGAAGCCAAAGTGGAGGTTATTTTTCAATATGTACATGTAACGAAGTATTTGTATCTTGAATATATACAAAACTAAAAAAATCAAAAAGAAAAAGGTAGAAACCTGGTAGAAATCAAGCAAAAGAATGAACATAAATGCCACTAAAAAGGATATTTAAATCTAAAATAAATATATAAAAATATATTGAGGTAAATGTGTGTTATAGTCAATAAAATGTTTAGGAAAAATTACATTTTTCTAATAATCTTATCTTTTCTTACCTGAGAAACAAATCAAGTTATAAAAATCAGGCTCCTTTACTTACTGAGACCTCGAAGATTTCCCTAATCTCTCATAGATCCCTTTTCCTCATCCATAAAGTTAATATAAGAAAGACCATCTAATAGGTCCTCTGTAAGAAACAATTGAACTAATGAACTTATTTTAAATGAACTAACAAGTGCAAATAGCCATCTTAGTGTTTGACATATAGAAACACTCAAGAAACATTAGTTTAATTCCTCTCTTATGTCCATCCATCATTATTTGTTCATTAGGCTTTTGGGAAAATAACCCACGGCCACAGATTCGATTATTATCACAGAATAGCTAACATTTCCGTGGATTTTAATCCTCAACTAAATGCCTTTTAGGACTCTGGTTTATTAAAAACTCACAGATTCTCACAATTTTGTTATGTTTCTTCTCCAATTTTTTCTTGCCCTTACTTTATTAATGAAAGAGAAAAAAATTAATGAATATGAAACAAGAAATCTAGGTAATTTTTAGCTTATAGTTTTGTTTTACTTTTCACTTACTTTGTTTTATAAATTTTCCGACTTCCTTCCAAAGCTTCTAAATCTACTCATTTCCTTCACTGTAGTTACTCACTGTATCCAGATTGTAAGCATATTTTTAAAATTTTCATAGCAATATCTTTTCATTATACCCCTTGATTTCAAAATACTACATTAAAATCTGCCCCTTATGAATTCATTAAATTAAATTCTGATAATTATGCTATAATTTACAAAGGCACCATGAACTATCATAAAGTTCAAAATAAGTGTACTTATAAACATAAGTATAACCACAGTCTTAAACATAGACCCAAATATATGTGTAGGTTTTCTAATGATTACATCAGAAACTACTGAAATAGTACACAATATTAACATGATTAAACTACTCCAAAGTTTGATCACAGAAAATAGTAATTCAAATAAATCAATATTTAAGTTATTTTAAAATATCTATTAAGCTTCTATATATTCTTCACAACAGCTCTTGTATGAAATTCTAATACATAAGCTGGAACACTTTTTTTTAAGATTGTTAACTTTCCACCATAAGCTGGAGATAGTTATAATTTTTATATTCCTTTAAATTATAGTATCACAGAGCTCTTAAAAAAAACATTATCTCTAATCTTCCGCAAAACAACAGTTGATAACAATGCTGAACAAATGCTGTTGGCATAAGTCCCTGACAGGATAGCTCTGATTAATGTTATGGCCTCCTTAATATGCTGCTAAAGAAGATACAGTTCAATAAATTAGAAGCACAAGAAAGTAGGGTAAATGCCTGCCAGCAATGAAATGTTAACATGATTTACTTGCCACACATACAGAAAAAAAGCTTTACTAGAGAGATTACAAATAAAGCTAACCATGAAATAATACTCTCTGATACTTTGTCTCCCCAGAATTCAAGAACAAAATTCAGCTGCACTGAAAGTAACCAAATATTGCCCCCACCCCTTTTTTTAACTCCTATAGCACCTGGTGTTCCTAGGTGGTCTCTCATTCAAGTACTAACCAGGCCCGACCCTGCTTAGCTTCCAAGATCAGACAAGACTGGACACCAAATATTGCCCATTCTTTTGAAGAAAAAAATATGCCTATGACAAAAGAATATCAGAGAAAATAGACTGCCACAGCTATTTTGAATATTCTTTCAGCAGTTTGGAGCCTTATTCAGGAACAATAGAGTGAAAATAGATCCAAAGGCATGAAAAAGTAGGTGGGTAGGTAGGTAATCATAGATAGACAGATTTAATAACCTAGGTAGATAGGTAGACAGATAAGTAGATGTAGATATCTGACTATAACCTTTCCAATTTCTTTAGAAGCTTGATCATCCTTTTCGCTTTTTTTCAAATAAGAATTTAATGTGAATGTCTAATAGCAGTTTTTACTGGTATGCTTTGTCCACCTTCATGTATTTAAAAATGTTCTTTAATGTATCTTGAGATTTTTATATGACCTAACATTAATTATGAAACTTGTTGATTAATTTAGAAATATTTGGACACATCAGATATGTTGCTGTTACTTGTTTCCCATTGAATTGTGTTTGGATCAAAACCCACATGTTTTTGTTCTACTTGAAGAAAGGGAGAATTTGATTCTAAATGGACAATCAGAGAAGACAATAGATCAATGTCTTTCCTGCATTGTATTAGTTATCTAATGCTGTATAAAAATTTTCCCAAAAATTTAGTAACTGGAAACCACACAAATGTATTTTCTTGGGTTTATCTTTTTCAGGTCAGAAATTTTGACACACTTAGATGTAACCTCTGAGAAGCTGTAGTTAAAATGTCAGACTTATCTTGAGGGGTCTCACTGGAATGCTCGACTGGGGAAGGTTCTAATTCCAAGCTCATTCAGATTGTTGGCAGAATTCATTTTGCTGTGGCTTTCAGAATAAGGGTTGTATTTTCCTGCTGACTGTCAGCTGAAGGTTACCGTAAGGCTGCCCGTAACTCCTTGCCAAACAGAATTTTTTAACATAACTGATGTTTCCTCGAAGCCAGCATGAGAATGAGGAATTCCAACAATAAGGGCAATGTAATCTTATGTAACATAATCACATAATTACATATATAGTGTATACACATACACACACACATACACATATATGTAATTACACACATCCTATCACTGTTGCCACATTCTGTTAGAAGAAAGCCACAAGTCCTACTAAGATTAGGGCATGACATCAAGAAATGGAGATCATGGTAGCTATCTGGAGTCTTACACACACACACACACTCACACACACATACACACACACACACGATCACTGCTAGATACTTTCCAAATAATCTCTTTCCATTTATTTTTCAGTACTTCACTCTTTCTGTGTCATTTTAGAGAGCTTCAGTTGCTGTGTCATTAAATTTAATGATTTTTCCATCTGCTGTGCCTAACCTGCTGAGAGGGATGAAGAGAGAAAGAAATTGAGATTGACTGATTCATAATAAGTATCCAAAGACTGAATCAAAGTCACCTCTACCGATCTATGTGCTGCCTAGAGGAGCTGAGGGTCTAACTGCTACCACTTGCCAACAAGTAGACAGAGAGCATGTGAAAATGTATGCGTGCTATATTAGCACCTAGTGCCTTGCACCAAGCCACTGAGTAAAGAAGGAATATAATGTCTGTTTAACTTCTGCTTCCCAGTCTCACACAAAATGCCCCTTATAGCTGATGGTAATTCAGAACTACAGAAAAGAGAATTCTGGAAATGAAGTTTTAACTTAGCTAAGTCGACACAATACAGACACTGCATTTATTTTTTTACTAGAAACTTTATAGTCTTAGCTTTTTACATATAGGTCATTCGTATATCTCAAATTAATTTTTGTGCATAGTGTGAGTCATGAGGTATGGTATTGGGTTGAGATTTTTTTTTTTCGTCATCCATTTTCAGCACCATTGCAGAAGGGATTTTCATTTCATTAATCAACACAGCTATCATTAGGCCAATGACACATTGTCAAGATGTTTTTTAGATTATGAGAAGTATTGTAGTTAGTTACAGTAAGAGCTCCAACTTGCTTGCTTTTTCTTTGCAAGACTTTTCTGGCTATTCCGGGTCTTTATTTTTCTATGTATATTTTAGAATAGGTATATCAAGTTCCATTTTTTAAAAAAAAAATCCTGCTAGAATTTTAATTTAGATTGCATTCGATCTAAAGGTTAACTTGGGAAGAATTTCTATCTTAACAATATTTAATCATTAAATCCATAAATATAATGTATCTTTCCACTCATTTAGTCTTCTTAAATTTCTCTCAAGAATGAGTTAGTGTAGAATCCTTATGCATGGTATATATGGTATATATTTATCCTTGTTATTTATGTCCTTATTTTCTCACTTTAATAACTGGTTTGTCTGTGTATCTACTCTAACTTTTCTTTCTACCTTATCAATAAGTCATATTTTTCTGTCTTCTTACACGTGTTCTAGATATTGGGTAGAAAAAAAAATGAAGCAGCTACTTCCACCAGGTGGGTCCCCACTTCCATATATTTCAGAAGATGCCATACTCAAATGAAATCATGGCTTAAGCTGAGCTAGAAGTGTGTTCCAATATTGGTAAAAGCCTTTTCTCCACTGTTTGTCTTTATTCCTTGAGCATGGCCCTTCTTGAAAACTGACTGAGAGCTTAGAGTTTATAACTTCAGCACTAAAATTTTTATCACATGGATATTTTGAGATTGGCTTTTCAACCTCTCTTTCTCACACAGAATAAAAATTTCCTGTTTTTTGGCAGAAAGTCCATAGAGATAGTGAGATTCCTTCTGCCTTACCAGCTCTGTATCACTCATTTTCCTTTGTAATCCAGAATTCACCAAAAAGCCTATGGTTAAAATTGGACTATTTGGGACTTTCTGTTCGGTTGTACAAGCCATACATGGCTGCCAGCATCTGTTTCATTTTACTCTGAAGTGGAATCCTACCTTAATATAACTTCTTGGAGTTCAGATTAGATCTGCTATACTATTATTTATATCATATCTGTCCAACACTTCTATATTTCTTTTCCTTAGCTTTATTGTTTTCTTTTAGTTTAGAGGTACTTAAATTCAGGTGGCTTTGCCCTCCTAGGGTACATACGGCAATGTCTAGAGACATATTTTTGTTGTCTCACCTCATGAGGGAAGGTAGTACTGACATTTATTAGGTAGAGGTCAGGGATACTGTGAAACATCTTAAATGCACAAAAGAAGTTAACAAAAAATTATCTGGCCCAAAATGTCTATAGAGGAAGACTGATAAACACTGCTTTAGTTTAATTAGTGTTACTATTTTGTTTTCCTTTGTAGGTTCCCTTATACTTTGACATTTATTTTATAAATAACCTTAAGAATAACAATATGTATCATTCACTTATTAAATTCTTGTATTTATACAATTATTGCTTTCTAGACAGTAAAGGGACTTTTAAACATTTTTAAGTCCATTTATACCTTATCACACTTGTGCAACTATTGTATTTAATCTTAATCCTTCCTATTAAAACCATGAGATATTAATAGTTTTCATTTATATTGCAAATATTTTTTTCTTTTTACTGTTCATTTACCCTTCTATTGTTCTGCATCACTTTCTATACCTATGTTCTTCCTTCTGGGTCACTTTTATTCTTCCTGAAGAATTCCTTTTAGTATTTTCTTTATTGCCTGTTTCTTTCTGAAGAGCTCTTAAAGTTTTTTCTTTGAAAACTTAATTACTAAAAAACATGTTTGTTTGGTAAACAATTTCACATCAGCATGTGTTTAATTCATTTGAAGACATGATCCACATTTTCTAGCCTCCATTTTTCTTTCGATAGTACACTGCATTGTGTCAATATTAGAGATGCTTATTTAATGATAATTTTTTTAATCTTTGGCTTTATGCAATTTTACTATGTTGTTCTTAAGTAGCACTTTCTTTTCATTTAAACTTATTTGCTTTCTTAGAGTATATTCGTTTTGTGGCTTTATGTCTTGCATCAGTTTTCAACACTTCTAGTCATTATTTCTTCAAATATATGTTTCTCTTAGTCATTCTCTTCTCTTTCTAAAATTAATTTAAAATATGTTGAAACTCTTCCGTGATCTGTATCTCTCTTACTTTCGTTTATATCTTTTTATTATTTTATATACGCTTCAAACTGCATATTATCCTATGATCTCACACATAGTTCTCTAATTCCTTCATCATCTTTGGAATATTTTGTAACACCCACTTATTGATTATAATTTCAACTACTATATTTTTATGTTTTCAGTGGTAGAACATTTTATTATTCTATTTCAAATATTAAATCATGTCACTTAATTTCTTGAACACGTCACAGTTTTTTAAAAATTCCTAAGAACAGCTACATCTGTGTTTCCTGTTGGTCAGTTTCTAATATCGTTTTTTGTTTTTCAATATGTCTTTGTTTTTTTGCATACCTAGTAATTTTTAAAATTAATTGCAGACAGTTCAATAGAAAAACTCTAGAAAAAAATTAAAAATTCATGTTGCTGTTACTTGTCTCTAGATTTTTTTTTTCTTGCAGCTGATACTACGGTAGAAGATAACCCTAACCTAATAGAGATTGATTTGATTTGAAGCTGGTCTTTGGTTTCTGGGGAAGTGGTGTAATATCAATTAACACCACTCCTGGCATTTAGTTCAGTGTTCCAACTGAAAAACTGAAACTTGATGTATATATATAGAAGCCTTTTACTTGGCAGGCCATAAACTCCATTTATTCTCTGAGTCCTATGAGACATTAAGTGGTCCAGCCTCACAAACTCAGTTTTAAACTAAGAAATGCCTTAAGGGGTAAATGAAAAATCAAGTAGTTGAGGTCACATTTTTGGATTCCTCTTTCTCTAAGATCTTGGGCTTCAGTTCATCACTGTCTTGTTATTTGAAAAGAGATTAAACAATATTTTCTATTAAGCCTACCTATTTTCAAATCCAGAGATATGGCATTGCTATTCTCCTAGTATTTGGTAATTCTCTTATTCTCTTAATTTCTTCTGCCTACCTAAAACCAACCTCCTCTCTCCCCTTTGCTCTTTCTTCTTCTCTGCCTCTCTCACTGTTGTTCTTAGTTTCTCCCATCAGATTGTCTTACCATCTGATTTTGAACTTTTACACATGCAATATTTTCTATTACTTTCTGAAAATATAAAATAGGTAACTTCAAATGTACTTACCTTTAGTATAGAAAATTTTTTTTCTTAGAACATACATCAAGCATGCTTTTTTCTATATTTTGTATTAAGCATATTTTTATACATCAGAGATTTTTTTTCTTCTTCATATCTTTCATTCTTTTGGAATGAGCTTTATTATTATGGATATTTTATCCAAAGCAGTGTGTGAAATCTTTAAATTATCACTGGATCCCCTTTTCATCTCAATTCATCTAAACACACTAATAATATCTAGATAAAAGATATTTTTGAATAGGTGACATTGTTTCCTCTTTTAAGGCACAAAATAAAACTTTCCCCTATTTTTATGCTATCGATCATTTTAATCAAATACTGGCATGGAAGAGGAGTTAAAAATCTGTGTTCAATGAAAAAATCTTGTACAGAGGAATGCATTATATTTCCAAATTTAAAAATAGGAATAGTCCCAGAAAATCCTATCTGATATTTGGTCCGATCCTTTCACAAAAATCTTTTTTCAATTTTCATAAATTAATTTTCTCTGCATGTAGCTCAACATGTCCATTCTGGACACCACCTTAAAAAAATCTTTTATTGTTTTATTAAATTTATTAGGATGACATTGGTTAATAAAATTATATGGGTTCCAAATGTTCAATTCAATAAAACATCATCTGTATATTGCATTGTGTATTTATAACCCCAAATCAAATCTCCTTCTATCAGTATATATTTGACCCCCTTTATCCTCACCTACCTCTTCCACTCTCCCTTTTCCCTCTAGTAACCACTAAACTGTTGCCTGTGTCTATGAGTTTTGTTTGTCTTGCTCATTTGCTGCTTTCAGTTTTATATCCACATATTAGGGAAATCACATGGTTCTCAATTTCTTCTGACTTATTTCGCTTAGCATGATTATCTCAAAATCTATCCACATTGTCACAAATGGCAGTATTCATCTTTCCTTATAGTTGAATAATATTCCATTGTATATATGTACCACATCTTCTTTATCCAATCATCTATCAAAGGGCATTTTGGTTGTTTCCATGTCGTGGCCACCATGAAAAATGCTGCAGTGAACATTGGGGTGCATTTATCTTTATGGATAAATGTTTTTAAATTTTCAGAGTAGCTACCTAGAAAAGGAATTGCTGGGTCATAGAGTAATTCTATTAACTTTTTGAGGAACCTCCATACTGTTTGCTATAGTGGCTGTACCAATTTACATTTCCACCAGCAGTGTATGAGGGTTCCTTTTTATCTACAACCTCTCCAAACTTGTTATTACTTGTCTTGTTGATAATAGCCATTCTAACAGGTGTGAGGTGGTATCTCATTGTGGTTTTGATTTTTACTTCCCTAATATCTAGTGAAGTTGAGCATCTTTTCAATCCATTATGTTCCTATATACTAACAAAGAAATTTCAGCTTTATCTGAAGGAAAGTAACTCAACATAATAAAGGCCATATATGACAAACTCTCAGGTACTATTATATTTAATAGTGAAAAACTGAAAGCTTTTCCTCTAAGATTGGAAACAAGACAAGGATGCCCATTCTCACAAATATTAAACATAGTACTAGAAGTCTTAGCTAGAACAGTCAGGCAAGACCAAGAAATAAAAGGTATATGAACCGGGAAAGAAGAAGTAAAATTGTCACTTTTTGCACATGATGTGATTCTTTACATAGAAAACACTAAAGACTCCACCAAAAAATTATTCAAAACAATAAACAAATACAATAAAGTTGAAGAATACAAAAATCAAAGTGCAAAAATCCAATTCAGTCCTAAATACAAACAATGAAATTTCAGAAAAAGAAATGAAAAAAAAAATCCTTTTGTATTTGCAACAAAAAGAATAAAATACCTAGGAATAAATTTAACAATGCTTGTAAAAGACCTATACACTGAAAACTATAAGATATTATTAAAAGAAATTGAAGAAGATGCAAAAATAAAAAGATATTCTCTGTTTGTGTGTTGGGAAAATCAACATAGCTAAAATGGTAAAATACCCAAAGCAGCATACAGATTTAATGTAATCCTCATCAAAATCCTAGTAGCATTTTTTTAAAGAAATAGAAAAAGAAAACATCAGATTTTTATGCAACCATGAAAGACTCCAAATAGCCAAAGCAATCCTGAGAAATAAAACAAAGCCAGAGGTATCACACTGACTGACTTCAAATTATACTACAAAGCAACAATAATCAAAAAAGCATGGTATTAGCAGAAAAACAAACACACAGACCAATGGAACAGAATTGAGAGCCTAGAAATAAACATATATATACATACACACACATATATAATGTATGTATATATATATATATGTAAATGATTTTCAACAAAGGTGCTAAATATATACAATGGAGAAAAGAAAACTTCTTTAATAAATAGTGCTGTGAAAACTGAAAAGCCACATGCAAAAGAATGAAACTAGACTGCTACCTCTCACCATATACAAAAATTAACTCAAAATGAATCAAAGACCTAAATATTAGACCTGAAACCAAAAACTACTAAGAAGAAAACATAGGCACTAAGCTCATAAACCTTGGTCTTAGGATTTTATGAATTTTATCTCGAAGACAAGGGAAGCAAAAATTTTTTTAAAAAATGGAATTATAGCAAACTAAAAAGCTTCTGCATGGCAAAAGAAACCATCAACAAAACAAAGAGGCAATCAACTGAATGGGAGAAGATATTTGCAAACAATGTCTCCAATATGGGGCTAATACCCAAAGTATATAAAGAACTCATACAACTCAACAAGAAAAAAACAATCCAATTGAAAAAATAGTCAGAGGACTTGAACAGACACTTCTCCCAAGAAAACATACAAATGGCCAACAGACATAAAAAGACATTTTTGAAGAGAAATCTAGACCTTTTGTAGGAAAACGAGAGGACAGCAACATTCTGATTTTTCTCTTGGACACCTCTATTTATCATGTCTTGTCTCAAAAACATTTCATATTATTTTCAGATTTGGATGGTGAAAGGTTACAAAATAAAAAGTCCTTGTGATAGTTAATTTTATGTGTTAACTTTGTTAGGTCATGGCGCCCAAGTGTTTGATCAAAGCCCAGTCTGGATAATGCTGTGAAGGTATTTTTAAGGGTGTGATTAACATTAAATCAGTAGACTTCAAGTGAAGCAGATAACCCTCCATAATGTGAGTGAACCTCATCCAGCCAGTTGAAGGTCTTAAGAGCAAAGACTGAAGTTTTTCCAAAGAGGAAGAAATTATCCTCAAATTGCAACATAAAAATCCTACTCGAATTTATAGGCTACTTCCCTGTGGAATTCTGAGTTAAGGCTGCAACATTAACTTCTATCAAAATTTCCAGTCTGCCAGCTTGCTCTATAAATCTGTCAAGTCTCACAATCTCATGAGCCAAGCCAATTCCTTGAAATAAATCTCTGTCTCTATCTATAATTGGTTCTGTTTCTTTGAAAAATCCTGACTAATGTACCCCTGACTAATATAATAAGGAGAGGTAAACTAGTTTAGTTCCTTGTTCAGAAAAGAGAAATATTTATATCTTTGAGGTTTAGTACAGAATAAAGTTCAGGAAATGTTAGATAGCGAAAAGGAAACAGGTATCTTAGACAAATGAGAAATCACCCCCGTGGTTCCAATTCTGAGACAACAATCAGGTTGTGTCTTCAAGAGAGAACACTGTAGACATTGACAGGTAGAGTCCTCTGTATGCTGAGACCAGAAGAGCATCCTAGACATTAGCCAGTGGATTTCTTGGCCAAAAATATTGGTTCTAAGGACTCAGATGTATCAAGGTTAATTGAGACAGCCAGATTTCATTGACAGTTCCTCACTTGAGAGATTGTCAGAAAAGTACTCCGAGATTCACTCGAGGATCTCAGGTTCCCCGACAAAAAGTCCAGGCAAAGGTGGAGCTGGATATTCCTAAAATCATTGTGCCAAGCAAACAAAAACTACTTTCCTGCTATTCAGAGAATCAGAGTAGTTTAGTCCAATGTAGTCTAGAACAAAATACTTAAGCCAGTGAGGTGTAAAACACAATTTTTATTGTTCATGGTTAAGTTTTAATACTGAAATACATTTTGAAAGGAGGAGATTCACATATGAAAGTAGAGTATATCCTTTTCTGTGCTTAAACTATTAGAATAGATTAAATTAAATTAAGAAAAAAAACCACTTCTTTAAGAAGTTGAGAACACTGAAATATCAACATTATATATATATTTGATGAGGTACTTCAACATGTCTAGTAAAAGATACTTGTTTAAAAATCACCAAAATATTCTTCCAACAAGACTCTCTACTCTTTAAGTTTTACTATTAATCAGTAGCATTACTTAAGAGGAAAAAAAAAAAATCCCATCTCAATGTAGGAGGTATTGCAGATAAAATCACTAAGACATAGAAAAAGCTGTCTACGCAGTAGTACACTCAAACTGAATATTAAATATATATAAATATATATGAAAGACTCCCTAGGGCAGATGAGCTTTTTAATCATAGTGTTTGACTTTTCATATCTGATTTGTTACTCTTTCTATGACAGGAGGATGGACTTGGTACCACATTTTTTCTCTAATTTCTTGATAAGTACTACTATCACCCTGACAGCCTAGACTGATTAAACATCACTATTCACATGCAGACATAACCACTGCCTTTAAGAACCTCTGAGGCTAAAATTAAATGTAAATTAAGAAGGGCTCAAACCCCTCTTCAGTTTCTTTCCTCTTAGGCAATTATTACATGCTACTTTGTGGAGGAAAAGACAGTGTACATACAAATCATACTTATTTGTTTTTATTTTATTGGTTCAGTAGAGGTCAGATGAGACCCAGCCAGGGGATGAATAGCGAATTGGCACAGAGTAAGCCAAAATCAAATTTCGAGAAGAAATGTATAAACAGAGAATCTGATAAATATGCAAGTTGAAACGGAAAATTTCAGCATTTAAACAAGTAAGAAAAAGCAAAAACGTGTTCGGGCCTAGTTTAACAGACACTAAGTGATCAGGAAAGAGAGAATGCAAGACAGAAAATCCAGGTTAACACCCTGGACAAAATTGTCAGGCAGGTGTTATGGACAATGTGAGGCTGGATTGAAGATAAACAAGTAACTTTGACTGGGCGTTATGATCATCAATGGAAATAATGGAGCTCTTTAGGTTCTATAAGTGATTTGAAGGTTTTGTGAATTAAGATTCTTAATAACCACCTACTTAGGGTCAAAGTCAATCTTAGGCCCTCTGGACACCTGAAATCAGAAGCAGAGGAAACATGCTACAACTGGATCAAATTGAAGAAATTTTTGGTTATTTGGAAAAATGAAGAGAGGGTGGAATTAAGCCATTGCCAAGAATTTTTCAAATAATATTTCTTCTGCTTAACATAATTGCTAATGATATAGTCTGCATTTTCATCCATCTAGATAAATTTGACTATAATTCTGTATAATTACTGTGTTTCGATAATAAACTTGCTTTTCCAAGCACTCCAAAAGATATTTCCAACTTTTTCCATTTTTCTTACACTCCCATATTTATCTTTTCACCTTTCCTACTTTCAATGTACAGAGTAATAGAAGTTATCCCATCTACATCTTCTCAAAATTTCATAAATTTCCCCTTTTTTCCAAACAAAGGTGGCTTGTGCAACCATTATCCAGATTCAACCATATTCCTAATCACGGACTGTTCATAGCATTGTTTTTTTCTGTTCATTTCTGCGTCTCTAGTTTCACTAATCTATCTTCGTCATCAGTATTTAAATGTGCTCAAAATTTTCCCACCTTAAAAAATATCCTTTTTTGACTCACTCATCCCATACCCCATCAGCTGAATTTTTCATTTTTTTGTTTCCTTGATGGGTAGATATCATTCCATCATCACTCCCTTTATGTAATAAGGAGTAAGATACAATCTTAATGATATATGGTTTCTGGCCACAGAATGCAAGAACCCCCTAAACCCTATTCCATCAAACACACCAATGTTCATGAACAATCCATACAGGCAATAAAAAATAAAAACAATACAATAAAATAAAAATAGAAATGAGATATGGCATAAAATTTTATTATTAGTCGAGTCAGTGACGAAAGGTATAATTCAAGGAAAAAAATAGATGCAAACATGCAATTTAGATAAGCCTAAGTGTTGCTTTCCATCTCTCCCCTAAATCATACTCCAGTGATTTCAATTAGGACTTCCAAATTAAACATCCAGAAAGACCTATCTTCCGAATTCTACACTGGAATATCAAGCTAATTCTCATTATTTCTTCTTGGATATTTCACTGGAACCTCTAAAAATATGTTGAAAACTGAAATTATGACCCCCCTCCCCGTGGAAAACAAAGAACATGTTCTTCATCTGCATCACTGGTGAAGTAAATGACTGATCTGATCCTGACACTCATAATTAATTCCTCATTCTCCATCACTCCCCATATCAAAATCAAACATTAAATCTCACTAGTCTACTTTATTAATATGTGTATATTCTTTTTATTCAAGTCTATTCTTTTCTCTCTTACCATCCTAGTTTGGGCTATAACCATCCCTCACCTAGACTATTGGAACAAGATCCTAACTAGTATTGTTGTTTTTACCAAAACCCTCCTCGTCAACTGTTCTGGCAGCTATTAGAATAACATTTTCTTAAATTAAAATGTAATTATGATCATTCTCTGTTTTTATTAACTTTTTTGCATGGACAAAATCCTTAACGTGTTGTACACTCCACTACGTGACTTGGATGTTTCTTGTTTTTCCATCCACATCATCAGCATGATGGTCTAGCTAGATCAATGTTCTCATTCCCTTGAGTATATGACGTTTCTTCCTGCAGAGACTGACTACGTTTTACCTAGATTAGAATTCCACAAAGTTTTTCTGGTATAAAGAGTCAGAGAAATTAGTTTAGGCTTTGTGGACCATAAAGTGTTGCAGCTACTCGACTTATCCAATGCAGTGTGAAAGCAGCCATAGATAATACATAATAAATAGGGGTCTAGTCCAATAAAACTTCATTTACAAAAATAGCCAGAGCACTGGATTTGGCCCACAGACCTTATTTTGCCAACTCTGGGCCTAGAATATTTTCACTCTTTGTCATTCATATGGCTCACCCATACCCATCCTTTAGGTATCATTTAAAAGGTCAATTCCATCAGAAAGTGTTTTACCTTTCCACAAACTGAAAAGCCTTTTAATAGTGGGGTTTCGTTGACCCTTATAATATTGCTTTCTAGTTCCTAACATAATTCTATTTAGTTAATAATTTTATAGTTATGTATAAAATATTTTCTTCTTGACAATGTAATCTCCATGAGGACAGATACTATCTATAATTGGTTGAAAGCTAAATTTCCAAGACTCAGAATGTAGTATACACTCAGAAATATATGTTAAATGCATGCATGTTCTCTTAAAGTCTATCCACATCGATAAGACTTTCTCCAATTTTCATATGGTGGCCTGTGTTATGTTTTAAGTGTTCACTAAAACTTATTGGCTCTGAGACTTAGCTTGTCCTATAAAATGAAGTAGAAATGACATGTATCAGTTATGAGCATGGGGTTTACAAAAGAATATTTGGTTGTACAGTCTCTATTTCCTGCCTCTGCAATGATGAGACTGACTAAAAACAATGAACAGAACACCGATGGACCACAATTAGGGTTATTAGATATAGCAAATAAAAACTACAGCATATTCATTATATTTTAATTTCTGACAAATAATACATGCTTTTTTACTGTAAGTATATCTCAAATATTTCATGGGACTTGGTTATAATAAAAAAATCTAATATTTAAAATTAATCTACCATTCTACCTACAAAGGACATGTACATTGAATAAAACTAAGCTAAACTTTGCTTTTGTAAGCCACTGAAATCTGAGAGTTTTTATTGCCACAATATAATTCAGCCTTTTGATCTATCTTGCCTAATACAACCACAGTTCATTCATTATAAGGAAAAGAAATCATTGCCTGATTTTTAGGCTTCAAGATACTTCTTCCCCCATGGAAGATTAATTTGTTACTCTGCACAAACTTCGCTTTATCTAGGTGACTCCCTTCTTTCCAAACAATGCACTACAGGCACACACTAAAAAGCTGTTTAAGTTTTCCAACATGTAGTTTTGGAAAACTCTACAAATCAAATCAATAACCAAGGAGTAGTATAAACTTTTAGCAGCCACCTAAAAACATGTTTTAAACTAAGTAATATAAGCTGTAGGTAATTCTGATATTTCTAGCTCATGGAGATGCCCAAAATCAAACACAGATCTGACTCAATATAAAGTTACACTTAATTATGGAGAAAAATTATGATAAACACTTAGGTAGGTAACTGGAAAAATGTTAGCTCTGAACAAGACAGGGCTGAAATAGAGGGCTCTGTCTTCACACTTGTCTCTTCCTCGGTTTGTCCTGGATCATGTCAGCCCTGGAGTGTCAGCCCAAGGAGCCAACCCTATTGCATCTGTCTGCTACAGCTGCTTCTCTGGTGAAGTACAAAACAGACGGAAACAAAGAGCTAGGCAAAGAGAACTGCATAAGAACACATGAATGCTCTGAAACTTAAATTTTGGTGTGATATTTTCCACAATTGATCCACTCTAGTGGAATAAGTGGTTCCAGCTGGGGACAATATGTTGCAGGCAGCACTGGATGAGCTGATCCCAACCTTGCCAACATATGTACAGTATGATGAGAGCAACATATAGCACATTTATGTTTTTGAATGAATGAGTCAGTAAACAATGTCACCACAATGAATTAGGTAGGGTTTTATAATAAGGGTATAGGAAAAGAGCTACAGACTAAACCTTAAAAACTGTATGCATGTGAATGTGCACTCTGTGTGTGTGCATGTGTGTTTTTCCTTCATCAGTTTTAGCAGGAAATTCACTTATAGTATTGTTGCTCATCATTTTTATTTTTATTGATTTCTAGAATAATACAAAAGAATCTACAGACAACCTTTTAGAACCAATAAAAGCCCATATTGCTACAGGACACATGATGACTATTAAAAAATCAATACTGCTCTTATGACTCTCTCTCAGATCAAATTCTCTTAGAAGCACACCCAGATACAAGGATTCAGGCACAAGTGATTTTTTTTTAAAGAAACTAATCCAGAAGATACCAGAAAGAAGTAGTGAAAGCAGGGCAGAAAAGTAGAAGAAGCCAAATAAAGGAGTGGAAACAGAAGTAACACCCTCAACCTAATTCCACAAGGAACTCCAGAGTCTAAGTTATACCTCAGAGTTGATTCCGCCTGGGTTGTATTTTTTTCACTCTGAATAGTCATCAGCTATAATATGCCTAGATGAGTGAGAGTAGACACTTTATAGTGAGAATAGACACTTTGAACTTTCCACTAGTGGGGCTGAATAGTCTTTAAGCAGCTGAGCACACATAAGCCCAAGTCTGGGCACATAAAATGGTAAATAAAGCTGAGGTATCTAGGCATAGTATGAGAAGTATCTGCTCTTACACAAGACATATCTAATTAGAAAACTGAAGTCAGACATAAGAGGGATTTATAATAGCATAGTTATGCTATCATAAATAATTGGTGGATAATCTAACAGAAAAGGGAAATTCCTTTTTAGAAATTCCATTGAACTAAAAAAAGAAAAACCTTGGAGAGGTAAATGATATTAATTGATAAGAAATGTAATGCTTAAACATATCACTCTTCTAAGACTCATCTATAAATTCAATAGTTACAATTAAAATTCCAATAGGATTGAAGGCACAATAATTCATAAAATTAGTCTGAATTTTGCACAAAAGAATATAACATAAATAAATAAGACAATTTTGGAAAGAAACACTGAAAAAGAGGACTTTCCTACCAAATTCAAAAACATTTTAAATATTAATAATAATTAAATCAGTGTGATATTGGTTTAGAAAGACAAAACAATCAAGTCTTGATGAGATATTGTTTTTAGCATGGTGAGAGTGCATGAAATATAAGATAAAGGTCTGGAAGTAAAATATGAAGGACAAGAATCCGAAGAAGGGTAGGATGAAGAGGTATGAGAATAACAACCCAAAACAATAAGTTATCATTTATCCAAACAATGGAATCTTATCTGGCCATAAAAAGAAATGAAATATTGATTCAATCTACAGCATGAGTGAACTTTGAAAACACTGTGCCAAATGAAAAAATCTAGATGCAAAAGACCAAATATTGTCTGATTACATTTATATAAAATGTCCAGAATAGGCATATCTAATAGACATGTCTTTAAAGACAGAAAGTAGATTAACGTTTGCCAGGACTGTAGGGGGAGGGGAGAGAAAAATGAGGAGTAACTATTAATGAGGATAGAATTTTAGATGATGAAATGTTCTGGCATTGAATAGCTGTGATTGATGCACAACTCTGTGAATCTACAAAAAACCACTGAATTGTACAGTGTAAAGTGGTGAACTTTATGGTATATGAATTACATCTTGATAAAACTGTCTCTACAAATACATATATTTTAACTGTTACTGTAAAATCCTCTAGAGTAAAAACAATAATAAAATTTTAAAAATAAGAAATTAGAGGAATTTTTCATGGATTTCAAAGGAGCACAACACATTTTCTGTAGAGAACAGAAATGGCAAAAAATTAAAAACTCTGAATCATGTTACAGAGATAGTACTCTCCCTCACTTTTATTCATTTTCCAAAGTTTCTATTAGTATAGTAAAAACAGAAAAATATTTTTCTTCACATTTGATAGATCTTAAGCAAGTGAAATAAACAGACTTTGAGTAACTTTTTCTTAAATTGTTGGTCATCGATCTCATCATCTATTATGAAATACAGATTCTTATAACAATTGGCTTTCAAAAGTCTTTATCATTTATAATATGTATAATTCATTCTCAGTTTCCTCAAGGAGGAAATGAAGGCCTGATATTTTAGAGAGTGATTAAAAATTGATCCTTAGAACACTAGTCGCTTCGCCCATTTTGATTTGAACAATTATCCGAAAATCCCCCAAGGCAGCCTTTTCTCAGGTACATTTTTGTGGCTCTAAACTAAGGCTATTGATCTGAATCTCAGTTGCTGTTTTTATAATATAGTTAGAGTGAATTCAGTTGCTTCACCAGATGCTTTTGGGTATAATTTGAAGTATCTGATTGACATTTTAATAACTATTGTACTTACATCAATAAATGTTATTTAGTACATTTTCTAGGGAGACATTAAACTTAAATGCATTCAGTTGTCTCAGTTATTCAATCTGAAAATGCCTTCAAAATGAAAGAAACCAGAATATTTATCCTAACAGATTCAGTGCCCTGTAATAAAATAAAAATGCCCAGTAATGAAATTTAAATCTTGCAAATTACACTCTTTGAAGAGAATCATGTACATATAAGCACAACTTAACCTTTGCAATAGACATATACACAAACATACATTCTTATCTTTTATATTATTATCTACAATTGGCTTTTCTTCTTCATCTTAGACTTCATAAAGAGAGCACAAATAGCTACTCTCAGAAAATATGCCATATATACAAAACGTACATTTATATATAATCTTGTAATTTGGAATAACTTCTAAAAAAGAAATACAACAGCTATTGCTATCAATTTTAGGTCTAGTGTTTTTGTTGTTCACAGCTACTACATAGTACAGTCATCTTTCTTTAAAACTCCTTCAATTTATGATAGTCAGAATTTTTTACATTATATATATGAAAACAAGAAGGGATATGTATGCTTCTCAGACAAATGATGGAATAGTGTAGATGTCTGTTGGGGTTTTTCTACCAAGAATCTCTTTACTCTTTGTTCACACGTGGTTGGCCAAGGGCGAGTAACTTACTTTAGGCATTTTAATCAGAAATAGATTTAGGTGCTTAAAAGTTGTACCCTTGCTTACAAGAATTTTAGCTGCTTACGTACTGAATTTTCCAAAGTAGATTTTATTCTGGACCTCCCAGGATAACTCATAGAATACAGAATTGACCACTAGAGCAGCTACCTTCTTTGGGGCCACTGCTGGATCTATGCAAGAAGAAAGAAAAAGCAACAGCCTCTGGGGAAGCTAGAGAGTACATACAGAAAAGATGCTTCAGAAGGAAAAAAGCCTCACATTTTCACAATATTGCTGGGTGTCAGCAGAACACCCCAAAATGACAGAAAGATGGTTTCCTTCTCACTTCTCCTAAATTTGTTTCAGTGAATCTGAGGATCTACTTCATAAACAATACCCTGACTTCAAGGAACTCTTGAAGATGTAATTTTAGCTTTTCAACTTCTATAAATAGGAGGTTGAAGTGAAGTTTGAGGAAACCTATCCAAAGCATCCATGTTGCTCTCATTTACGAAAGAGAATCTCTCTCTCTCTCTCCCTTTCCCTCTCCCTTTCCCTCTCCTCCCTCTCCCCCTCTCTCTCTCTCCTGAGCAACTTATTCCACTGTTTTAGTGTGTTTACATCTCTTTCCCCTACCATCACCACAGTGAGTGTGTAATTAGGCATGGTCACTCAAAGGATCTGATCACTCTTTCATGCTTGCACAGCTCCACTCAGTGAGAGTACTTTGAAGTTTTCTGACAAAGTGATGGGGAGGAGGCTATATATCCACTCTAATCGCTAAGTCCTAATATATGACTAATGAGGCACTGGTGATCATTATATGTTCATGTGGGCAAATATTCTCAAAGAGACAGAGAAATGGAGACCAGATTACCTCATTAGAGTATCTTAATCCAGCATGCCTGAACCCAGGGATATCAGATACACAGACCAATACGTTTCTCTTTTTTCTTGAACAATTCTGTGTTGGATTTCTGTTCCTTTCAAGCAAAAGCAGCCCGATTAATACAATACTCTTTGCTTTATCATCTTTTATGTGCCTGACAGAATTCCTGATATAATGTGGCCTCTAGAAAACATTTGTTCAATATACAGGTGTATGTCTGGGTGTCTTATTATATGTTCACTGGCCATTTGGTTTTTGGTCATCTATGTATTGCTTACTATAATTAACAAATTTTAGTGGGCTGTCTTTGCATTGTTGATATTTAAGTAAGCTTTGCATGTTAAAAACATTAATAATTTGTCTCTCATGTATAGAAAATATTTTTGTAATCTAACTTAAGATTTTTTATGTTATATATATTTTAAATTCAGATATATTGACTTTCTGTCCATTTATATCTTGTCTTGATCAAAACAATACACACTAATGGCAGGATAAATACAACGTATCATAAGTTGTCTTATTTTTTTGATGCTTCATATTTTATAATCGATATTTATAACTTCCTTTGAATATATTTAAGTGTTTTAAGATAAAGACATATACTTCTACACCACCATTCTTTTTCTAGTGAATTGAAATATATTATTTGTCAAATGTTAAATTGTTTTATATACTTGTATCTACTTTGGAGAGCTCAAATCTGCTCCAAAGATATATGTCTATTCTCTTCAAATATCATGCAATTTTTATTATGTTTCAATAATTGAAATGGGAAGCAGTCAATCACTACTTTCCTTTTGTATAAATTATTCGGTCTTAGACTTTTACTAGTCCATATGAAAATTAAAAACAAATCTAAAAGTGCTGGAATTTTAATTAGAATTGCAGAAAATGAGTATATTATTTTTTGGAAAATGACATTTTTATCTATTTAGGATTCTTGTTCAAAAATACAGCATACCTTTCCATTTGTTCAGCAAATGCTTTAAGTCTTTCAATGAAATTGTATTGCTCTCCTTATTTATGTCCTAAAGATACTAAACTATTCTTAAGAATGACAAATTTATTTCTAATCTGGATGGGACATTTTTCTCACTTTCTACTTATGTTGTAGATTAATAGCATACAGGAAAACTATTAAAATGATGTCTTCCTTCTTTTCTGCTACCTTGAGGAATTACCTTATAATTCAATTTTTGTTTAATTTACCTGAAAGTCTTTGATATTATAGACACAATATAATTAACAAAATTAAAATAGATTAATTTCTTCTTTTCTAATATTTATAATAGCCAGATAGGTTGAACAGTATTAACTCTACTGGCGTCTTTACACTATTGATGACAATTGTACTTAATTATTGTTGAAACCAGAGTTTTTCACTGACATTACTATTACAATACAGATACAGACTTGTTCTTAAAAATTTATTTTATTTAAGGTTTTTGTTTATTTAATTTTCCTGTTTCACTATTACTTTAATATTTTCATTTTTCTAGAAAATCATCAAATTTATCGAAATTTTTGATTTATTGAACTGTGTTCATAACATTTTCTATATTTTTTAAATTATTATCTCCTTTATGTGCAGTTTTGTTTTCTCTTTATTCCTACTATAATTTATACATAATTGTCTTTTGTTGTCCAATAATCTTTGTAAATTTGGAACTAATTCTTCGGTCTTTTGAAGATATTAACTTTGATACTATCAAACATTTCTATTGTTAGTTTTTTTCATCTTTTACTTCTAATTTTATTTTTATTATTTTCTTCATTTTAGTTTAACCTGTGGTTAATTAGTTTCTTAATTACCTAACTCATTAATTTCATATTCTGTATAACTAAATATACATATCTCTATAATCACCATTTTAGCCATTTCTCCAAATTCTTTATAGATATTTTAATTTAATAAATTTTAATTTAAATAAATTAAATAAATTTTAATTTAATTGGAATGTCAATTTTAATTATTTTTAAATTCTCATTGCTTCTTCTTAATGATGTTTTATTTAGAATTGCATTACACATTTCTAAATGAGTGATCAGTTCATCTATTATTTTGCTATTGATTTCTAATTTTATGGAAAATGAGAAGAGTATGTGACCTGTAAGACAGAAATTCTTTAAAAATTGTTGGGGGTGGAGAAGGTAGATGCTATGTTTTTGCCTCTTCTCATGAACAAATCAAAACTACAATTAAACTATAAAACGACCATTATTGGGAGTTGCCTGAAGTCTGGCTGAGCAGAACTCCTACAACTGTGTACATACAGGAGAGGCCATTTCTAAACTGTTAAGAGGTACAGAGACATGAAACAGACCGGTCCTCATACTCACCTGTGGTGGTTGAGAATCAGGAAAGATATCTCAGCTGCAGAGGTCCCCCTCGTGGAATGAGAAGTCTCAGTCCCACACAGGGCGCAGGGTTCCAGTGCCAGGAAGAGAAGTCCCACAACCTCTAGCTGTGAAAACCAGCAAAGATTGTGACTGAGTGAGATGGAGGGCTGCGAGACTCACAAATGTTCTTCTTAAAGAGCCCACACTTGGACTTATTCGATGATGGATTCTCCCTCTGAGCTCCAGTGCTGGAGCAGCTGCTCGTGGCGTGCTGGGGACACTTGGGGAAGAACTGACTTATCTAAATTTGGATCAAGGGCTGAAGGGTTAGCTACCTCCCAGACAGAGTTCATTCTTTCTGGCAGAATCCATTTTTCCTTTGTTGAGCCCTTCCCTCTCCTGGAGTGCCGATGCAGGTGGCCGCCATATCTGAATCTCCATCACCCTGGCTAACACAGGTTACTCTGCCCTGGTGATTCTTTGAGAACCCATCCCTCCCAACTTGCAGACCCACCCAAGCCACGCCCAGTGGCTTTTCCATACAAACAGCCTGTCTTGGCTCATGCTGCGGACTTTCCTAACATTCTCAAAGGTTCACAAAACCCAAACAAGCAGCATCTGTACCTGTTGCTGAGCAGCCCTAAGCCCAGCACTAGCAGCAGACAGCTTCTGTTTGTAGCTTGGCCCCTCAAGGCACCTCTAAAGCCCAGCACATGTGATGGCCATCTGCAGATTGCCTGGTCACCCCCGCCAGGTGGTTCTGGGCAGTGTACAGGCTTCAACTGAACTTGGTCTGCGGCTCACCCCTTCCAAGGAGGCCCTTGAGCCGGCATACCTGGTGGTCAGCTTCTACTGGAGCAGGAGCACCACCGAGGGCTGCATCTGAGGAGGACATACCCAAATACAGACTAGGAAGGAACCAGAGCCCTTCTAAAGTAAATCCTGCTCTGTAGAGTCAGCCCCTCACCAGCCAATCCTCACAACTAATCAGCCCAAGGGTCAATCCCTCCCACTGACATACAAAAGCAACCAAGGCTTAACTACATCAGGAGGGCACACACAACCCATATAAGGGATATACTTTGGGCACCCAGCTTAGGTGACCAGAGAAGACTGCACCACTGGGCCACAAAGGACACCTACTACATAAAGCCACTCTACTCAGACTGAGTGACTTAGAAGCTCTACCTGAAAAATAGAAACAAACACTGGAAGGTAGCCAAAATGGTGACACAAATAAATATGTCCCAGATGAAAGAACAAAACAAAGCTCCAGAAAAAGAACTAAACAAAATGGAAATAAGCAATCTACCAGAAGCAGAATTCAAAATATTGGTTATAAGGATACTTAATGAAGTTAGGATAAGAGTAGATGAACTCTGTGAGAACTTTAGCAAGAAGATAGAAAACATAAAAGTGGAGACAGAAAACATAAAAAAAGAACCTGTCGGAAATAAAATATACAATAACTGAAATGAAGAATACATTAGAGGGAATCAACAGATTAGATGAAGCAGAGGATTGAATCAGTGATTTATAAGATAAGAGAGAAGAAAACACCCATTCAGAACAGCAACAAGAAAAAATAATCTAAAAAGCGAGGATAGTTTATGGGGTTTTAAGACAACATCAAATGTAACAACATTCACATCATAGGAGTACCAGAAGAAGAGGGGAGAGAGAGAAAATTGAAAACCCATTTGGAGAAATAATGATAGAAAACATCCTTAACCTGGCAAAGAAAATGGACCCCAGGAAAAGCAGAGAGTCCCAAAAAAGATGAACCCAAAGAGGCCCACACCAAGACACATCACCTTTAAAATCCAAAGTTTAAAGACGAAGAAGGAATCTTAAAAGTAACAAGGGAGCTCCCATAAGACTATAAGTTGATTTCTCAGCAGAAACTTTGAAGGCCGGAGGGATTGTCATGAAGTATTCAAAGTGATGAAAAGCAAGGACCTACAACCAATATTACTCTATCCAGCAAAGCTCTCATTTAGAATCAAAGGACAAATAAAGAGCTTCCCAGATAAGCAACAGCTAAAGGAGTTCATCACCACCAAGCCAGTATTACAGGAAATGCTGGAGAGATTCTTTAAGAAGAAAAGTATATGTATATCAAAAATATGAACAATAAAATGGCAATAACCACATATCGATGATTACTTCAAATGAAAAGTATTAAATGTTCCAATCAAACTGAATGGATAAGAAAACAAGACCCTTACATATACTGCCTACGAGAGACTCGCTTTAGATCAAAACACACACAAACTGAAAGAAAAGAGATCGAAAAGGTATTTCATAAAAATGAAAGTGGAAAAAAAATCTGGGATAGCAATACTTATACCAGACAAAACAGACTTTAAAATAAAGGCTATAACAAGAGACAAAGATAATTACCACTTTTGCATAATTATCCAAAGAAATTCAAAATTCTACTTTGAAGGGACATGTGCATCCACATGTTCATTGCAGCATTACTTAACAATAGCCAAGATGTGGAGGCAACCTGGGTGTCCATCAATGGGTAAATAGATAGCAATAAGGTGGACATATGTACAATGGACTATTACTTAGCCATAAAAAAAAAGTGATATCTCGCCATCTGCAACAACTTGGATATACGTAGAGGGTATTATGCTGAGAGGAGTAAGTCAGACAAAGATAAATGCCATATGATTTCATCTACATGTGGAATCTAAGGAACAAAATAAACAAAACAAAAACAAACTCATAGATAAAAAGAACATGCAAAGGTTGCAGATGGAAGGGAGTTTGGAGGGGTGAGTAAAAGATGAGGAGGGATTATGAAGTACAAATTGGTACTTACACTAGTCAGGGGATGTAGAGTATATCATAAGGAATATAGTCAATAATATTGTACTAACTATGTATCGTTTCAGATGGTTACTAGATTTATCAAGTAATCACTCCTAAGTTATATAAATGTCTGGTCACTCTGTTGTACATTTGAAACTAATATAATATTATATGCCAACTATGACTGAAAAATAAAAATATATGTATTTTTAAAAATTATAGAAATTATTGGGACTTTCTTTTGTGGCCTAGACCATGTTCAACTGCAAATGATTGCATCCTGTTTTGAGTACATGGTATAGAATTTTATACATGTCAATTATATCTCTGTTGTAAAAGTGTTCTAAATGAGTTTTTGTGTTTGCCACTTTGGTAAGCCTTTCATTTTTCACCAGTTTGAGACAAGATAATTTTCCAAGGTGCACCAAGTTGATATTTTGAATTCGGACTAAAACCACCTTTGTGGTAAAATTTTGGATTTTCATATTTTGCATGTTACTGTTTACTGTAGACTAAATCATATCCCTCTCTGAAGTTTATATTTTGGAAACCTAACTGCCAGTATGATTGTATTTGGAGATAGGTAATTAGGTTAAATAAAGTTATAAAGGTACAGTCTTAATTCAATATGAGTTCAATCTCTCTGCACACACTGAGGAAGAGACCACGTGAGGACAGAAAGAGAAAGTAGCCATCTGCAAGACAAGGAGAACGGCCTTTCAGGAGAAACTAACCTCGCCAATACCTTGATCTTGGACTTTCAGCCACCAGAACTGTGTGAAAATAGATTTCTGTTGTTTAAGCCATCCAGTCTATGGTATTTTATTACCGTAACTCTCACAAAATAAGATACTCTTCTTTTACTCTTTGCTGCTATCTCTAGGAAGAATACTTTTTCCTACTTAACTGTAAAGAATGGCATCTAATCAGAAAACCGAGGTCAGATATAAGAGGCATTTATAACAGTGTAACCATCTGGCTGGGGCCTAGGCTTTCTTTGTACATACGTTTTTAAGACAGTCCATAGCTAGCATTTCATTAAAGCCATTAGATACTTCCTTATCTTTATATTCCTTGATATCATGGTAGAAGTTTATTCTGTTGACAGCATTCTGGAGTTTTTCTTATATTCATTTAACCCAAGTAAAGAGAATTAAGTTATTCGTAATTATCAGAAAAAAAGACACTATTAACATGAATGCAAGATACCACACCTATTTGTTTCCTTATAAATTTATGATTTGCATTTATCTCCTCTCTATAGATATCCAGGGTAATAAATTTAATAACTTTAAATGGATATGTACACATTATTTAAAAACATAATATTTTTGCGTGTATATCAATGTGTGTGTTTATGTGCTTCAGTGTGTATATGTAATTATATATGGCAATGTCCTATGTGTCTTATTTTGTATTCTTTTATCTCTTAGTGCAATATTTTAAAATAAATCCATTTTGTGTACGTAACTCTACAGTTCTAAAAATGCATTAATACATGTTATACTTCCATTACATTTCTCTATTTCCCCAATGACAGACATTAGATTGATTCTACCTCCTTGATATCATAAACAATACTGCGATAAGCATTCTCACATATGTTACCATTCATTCTCAGTGTTTTTCAGACTCTTCTTGCTCTAGCCATATCAAAAATTCTGAGTGTAATCATGAAGGCATTCATTTTTCTAGCTAATCTTCTATTTTCACTTTGAAGGATCTCACCAGTCAATCTAATATCTTCCAATAGCTTTAACTGGTAGTAATAGTACTAGTGTGTCAAAAAATGACAAATAGTGCCCAAAAGATATCTCTCCAGAGCCTCACATAGATATATGCACACAGTCAAAAATCGAACTCTTGATTTACCTCCTAAAATGTGGTTTCCCTATTTTCTGTTTTTCCTATGTTGTCAAGCCAGAATCTAGAAAATCCTCCTTAATTCCTCTCTTCCTTATTTCCAGCATGTAATAACTAATCAATAGGTGCTTCCAGTAGATTCCACTCTTAAATATCTGTACAGCTGCCTTCATTTCTCCTGTAGTTAAAAATACTATCGCCTCTTGTCTGGATTACTGTACTGATGGGTAGCTTCCCTTATTGCCTAATTGTCTCTCTTGCTTGTTATTAACCCATTCTTTGCACTGTCTTTAGAGTTTCAAAATGTAAATCCGATCATGCTAATTAACTAAGACTCTGGTTGTTTTACACCATCTTAAAATAAAATTCAAACATCTTAACATGAACCCTAAGGTCCTTCATAGTAGCCTTACTATAAGTCTTCTTTTCCACCTATAGTTTCTAGTAAACTAAAAAGACAAAAAAGTCAGTTCTCAAGGGAGAGACAGACAAATATAAGTTAAAAAGAGGAACATTGCATAGGTTTTTAGAGCATGGACTCTGGAGTTATACTATCTAGGTTCAAATCACAGTTCAATCACACAAAAAGCTCTGTGATTTTTGCAAGTTAATTATTTATAAAACATAGATAATAGTACCTACTTCATAAGGTTGTTATAAAAATTAAATGAAATAACATTTATAAGGAACTGGGAATAGTGCCCAGCATGTCGTAAGTATCATATTTTGTTAAATATAATTTATATTATGTTATATTGGAAAAAAGTATATATTATGGAAAAAATTCGGAGTAAAGGTGATTGGGAATAGAGGATGAGGTAAGCAAGTGGCGATTTTCAACATGGTGGTCAGATAGGCCTAAGAGAAAGGCAACATTTGAGCAGCAAGTTGATGAAGTTCAAAATACAAATTTTTAAAATAAATTAAAGAATAATTTATAGCATTTGAAGACTATCCCAAGATTTGGGTTAGATAATGAAAACAGTGAACTAGTAACAAAAAATTAATAACCATACAGGATTTGGTAGTTGGTAAATGAAAACAACAGGTACTATCAATGGAGAAAGAATAGATTCTACATGAATGTAAAGTATAATGCTTCCTCCCTCCCCTCTGCACCCAGTGGCCCAATGGAACATGGAACAGGAAAGGAGGGATAAACCACTCCCCTTATGAGGGAGCTGTAATTCAGTACTTTCACAAAAGTGAACGTAGTTTTACTTAAAAGATAAAGAGATGGCCTAAGAGAGAAAGGTGACCCGGTCAGGAGAGCTGTTAAAACAAATAAAATTCTCTTTCTTAAAATTATTGTATTTGTGGAAAATAGAAGCAGTTTCTTACCTTTATATTCCTGTTATAAAATGACTCTTAAAATTTATATTTATATTTAGTAAATTTTAACTTAATAAATTATATAAATTCATTATTAATCACGATTTTACATTTTTCCTGTGTGAGTTAATGCCTCTAAGCATAACTGGTTCTGAAAAGAATTATGATGAAGAGGAGAAGAAGAAGAAAGATGCAAGTGATAACATTAAAAAGCTAAAGGGAAAATATGGTATATATTATAAAATCTAAAGAAGAGTAGAAATGAGCTTGAGACTTCCACATACTATTGAATTCCTTTGCTGATATGTTGCTGTTTATCTTTGTGAAATGTTACACTAATGAATCCCTAAAAGACATCTCTATAAATCACTCTATTCTATTTAGCCCCTGTTCAATTTCCACTAGTTGTTTGAAAGAAGCTAAAGGTATTAAAACTGATGTTACCTTTCACCTTACTGGACAGAGGCCATGTCTTTTCTGTTGTTTATTCAGCATTGAGTGATAAAGATACTCTTACAAAATATAAAAAAATATTTTCTCTGTTCAAATCCTTTGCTCATTAGACAAACCTCTCTGGTACAATGCGTTCCAATAAACATTTAACAAAATGTATCTGGCTTTATAAATTCACTTATAAAAATTATTAGACACCTGCAGACAACACAATCAGTCTTTCTCAGACATTTTATTTGCTAAATGTAGATTTATAGGTAGAAAGCAAAGGTCTAGACAATTTCTTTTTATAAAAAAAGTCAAACAATAGATAAATCAGAAAGCAGAAGTTGATATTTTAAATCTCACTGGCCCTTGCAAACATAATAAAGCACCTCCATTTCACTTCCTACATTCTTCGGAGGTCATATTTTGAATGTCTCTTACCAGTCAGGGCTGAACGGAGAAATGATTTTTAAATGGTATTTTTAATTTCCCAGAGATTATATTTCCCAGAAAGAATATTAAAGTCTTGTTAAGAATAAGCAAAAGAAATATTTTATGTCTTTGGAATGGCATTATTTTGAAAATCTGGAAAAAAATAGTCTAATTCTATAAATAAAAATACGCATATTTATTGAGACAGCAAATAATAAGAAATATCGTGAGGCTTATAAAGATATTATATTAAAGACGGAGAAGGGATACTTCTTTTTATCTCTCTTCACTAGTAATTGTCTTCACTGCTTCAAAAGGCTTCTTGAGGTTCACAGGTACAAATCTTGTAAAACATTTCCTTTTCATGTAATTAAATTTAGTAAACGTAGCAAACATTATTTTTACTTTTCATTTGCTTAGGAAAAGATAAAAGATAAATGAACTTAACTTTCCATGTGGAATAAATTTCAAAAAGAGCTCTCTCTCTCTTTTTTTTTCTTTTTCTTTTTACCCAGAAATATTTTGCAGTTATGATTATCAGTGAGGGAAAATCCTACTAGAGGAATTAGATAGGAAACAAATAATCGTCCCTGTTTAATCTGAGATCTGGATATCTGATGACTGTGTTGTCAAGATGTTAAAGAAGTCTGTCAAGACCTTATAGCTTTGAAAGATTAGGAGGTAGTTAGGATCATCAATTACTCTTATCTACTAGGATGTATTTATCTAGGAATAACTACCAACTAATTTGTTCATCAGACGTGATTTTTAGCACCATAGTTCTCTGAGTTACCCATTTTTATGAAGTGGACTGGCCACATGGAACCATAAGGAGAGCTTTCTGCCTGAATTAGGCCTGAATTAGAACCTGAATAAGGCCTGAATTAGAGCCAAGCCAAAGTACATACATTGATACCCTGGGCTTAGTATTTTCAATCTTAGCATTGTGACTACTAGAGAATACAGATGAATTAGAACACTAGTCTACTGGAGGAACAAGATAATGAAAACAGAGAAAATAGGAAATCATTTACTCCTCAGGAGAGGAGACTAAGAAGACACAAACTCCTTGCTTCTTTTCCTTTGAACCTCATCCCCAAAACAGTGAGGCATTTCAGTGGGTATTCCTCTAGCCAGACCCACCATCCCAGTGAAAAGAGAAGAGAGCAAAGAAAACACGCTTCACAAAAGAGAAGGAGTTCAAGAGGAAGAAATATTTTACATTTCTGATTTTATTTATAATCTAAAATGTATGTTCATTGGTGCTGTGAAAATTCTAATGGTGCTGTATATTTTATTCTACCATTCACCTTAAATAATTTCACACTTACATTTATAATTTTTGCTTACTAATATTTTTCAGTGCAAAAATTCAACCTCTATAGATAGATTTTGGAGAATGAATAAGATAGAGAAAATTAAGAGCATAGGCATGGAAACATAGGTATCAGTGTTTGGAGACTAAAGGAGAAGAAAAATCCAGATAAACTTTCACAAATTATGATTTTCTTTTAATTGAGCAATTCCAGAATGTGTTTGATTAAAATGGGGCCGTGAAAGTGAAGGCACAGAAAGTTAGAGGGAGAGGGATGGAAAGACATGAATGGAAAAACTAGACTATAAAACTTTTGAGTGTAGGATCTTTTTTATCTAGTTCCAGGAAACTATAAAGTACCTGATGTATAAATATTCAGCAAATATTCATTAAATAAATGGCTACAATTGAGGATTACCATTAATATCAAATGTGTCCATTATAAATATTTGATTGCAAGAGAAATGGACCAACATCAACTAACATAAGCAATAATAGAATTTATTAAAATACTATGAAAGTTCAAAGAGGAAAGATACTTCTGATGAACCAGGATTCCAAAATGACAGAAATGAGAGTCTTAGTAACAACAATGAATGAAAAGTATATTCAGAGTACAGCTTTTAAAATTAATAAATTGTTTTCACGTTGCTTGGCTCAAGATTCAAATTTATGAGTAAGCAAGTCTCCTTGGCTTGCTTTGGCTAGGAATTGGTACTTTGAATGATGATCCAACTAAAACTGTGAGCAATAGGGGAAGATCCGTTTCCTGGGTAAAAAACACAGGTGTTATTAACAGAAGCCAGAAAACCTGTGAAAAGACACTGTATTTCCACTCCTGGCATTCTACCAGATTCTTTAAACAAATTATCTCATTAAATCCTTCAACTAGCCTTTGAGATAGAATTTATTTCCCATTTTATATTAAAAACTCTGAAAATAAAAAAGTGTCAAGTTATGAAGATATCCTTCAAACTCCAACATAATTGCTGTTTCCATAACATATACATCTATTCATACTCGTAATAAACAAAGTCTATTGTTGTTTTCTGTTTGTTTACATATATCAAGTCACTTTTTTAAATGTTTTAAACCACTCTACTGAGGTATAATTGACATGTAAAAAACTATACCTATTTTTTTACATACAACTTAATGAGTGTAGGGATAAGCATATACCTATGAAAACATCATCATTATGAAGGCCATAGACATATCCATCACCTCCCACAGTATCCTCTCATTCTTCTTCTTGTTATTACTATTATTAATACTATTTAGGGTTGTGAAATTACTATTATTAATACTATGTGTGGCAAGAAAACTTAACGTAAGATTTACTATCTTGGCAAATTTTAAGTATACAATACCATATTGTTAGCTATAAGCAGTATGTTCTATAATGGATCTCCAGAACTTATTTATCTTCCATATATGATATCCTTTGACCATCAGCTTTCCATTTCCTCCTGCACCGAGTCCCTGGTTACCACCATTCTATTATCTACTTCCATAAATTTGACTACCTTGGATTCCACATGTAAGTGCAAACACACAATATTTATCTTTTTGTGTCTCATTTATTTCACTCAGCATAACATCCTCCTTGTCCATCCTATTATTAAGGCTGAATAAAATGCACATATATAAAATGTTATATATACATACAAATGGTATATATATTATGTAGATATATATGTATGTATGTATGTACATATATAACATTTTCTTTATCCATTCAGCCACCAATGGACATTTAGGCTGTTACTATAGCTATTGTAAATAGTACTGCAATGATTATAGGAGAGCAAATATTTATTCAAGATCTGGATTTCAAATTCTGATTTTCATTCATTAGGATAGATACCTAGAAGTAAGATTTCTAAAACACATGCTTCTTTTTAAAAAATTTTTGAGAAAACTCAATACAGTTTCCCATAATGGCTAGACCAATTTACATTTCCACCAACAGAGTACTAGGGGTCTTTTTTTTCAAATCCTCACCAAGATTTGTCATCCTTTTTTTTTAGATAGCCATTCTGATGGTGAGAGGTAAGAGCATTGTGGTTTTGATTTGAATTTCCCTGATGATTAATAATGATAAGTATATTTTCATACACTTTTTGGCCATTTGTATTCATTTGGAGAAATGTCTATTCATATTCTTTGCCCGTTTTATAATCAAGTAATTTGGGGGGGGGGTATTTGTTTTGTTTGCTACTGAGTTGTATGAATTATTTACACATTTTGGATATAATCCTTTATCAGATATGTATTTTGAAATGTTTTCTTCCATTCTGTAGGTTGCCTTTCATTTTGTTGATTGTTTCTTTTGCTGTGCAGAAGCTTTTTAGTTTGATATAATCCCACTTGTTTATTTTTGCTTGTTGCCTGAGCTTTTGATATTATGTCCAAAAAAATCCTTGTGAAGATCAATATCAATGAGCTTTTTCCTTAAGTCTTATTCCAGGAGTTTTATATTCTCAGATCTTATGCTTCAGTTTTTATTACATTTCAAGTTGGTTATTGTATAAGTTGTAAAATATAGGTCCAATTTCATTCTTTGGCAAGTGGATATCCAATTTTTCCAACATCATTTATTAAAGAGACTTTCCTTTCCCCATTTCATATTCTTGGCACAATTATTAAAGATTCATTAATATATGTATGTATGGGTTTATTTTTGGACTCTCTATTATGTTTCATTGTTCTATGCGTCTGTCTGTATGACAACACCATACTGTTTTGGTAACTATAGCTTCATAATATAATTTGAAATCAGAAAGTTTTTTTTTTTTTTTTTTTTAATAAAATCTTGCTTCAGATTGCTTTGGTCATTTGGAGACTTTTGTGGTTCCATATGAATTTAGGATTTTTTTGTTCTATTTTTGTGAAAAATTCCATTGGAGTTTTGATAAGGATTTTATTAAATCTGTAGATTGCCACTCAGTCATTCACTTTATACATATAGCCTCACCTTTTTCTCAACTCATCTTCTAATTATACTTACACTTTTCACTAGGGTAAGAACATTTCAAGAGGAATAAGAGTATCTTTATAAAATTTATAGACCTTCATTATATACCCTATCTTGACCTACATGAGTCATTTTGTGGTAATTGCCTAGCAGTGTACGGAACCAAACTGTCATTCTCTTTATGATATAGGATCACGTCACCCCAACAAGAGAGTCCAGGTGACTGAACCAAAATTAGATTTTTATCTATTAGCTTCCCTATTAGCTGGGCTACAACCAAGAAAGTATATAAATCAACCCTGGCCGACATTTTCTATGAGATGAAATAAAGATGCAGCATGCCCAGAAATGGTCAGGGTCAAGGAAAAATTTTCAAAATAAATCTACATAATTCCCTTTTCCTTTATCTTGATCATTAACCAGGGTATAACCAAGAAGAAATAAATCCTCTATGGGGATGGTTGCATTCAGTGATCAAACTGTTTTTACTAGGGCTTGGGGACCATAACAAGGGAGGAAAATAAAGTTAGAAATCCTTTTGATTTGATTTGTGAAGAGTTAATTCTAGGGCTTAACAATGACAGATGTAAATGTAGGAATGCTAATGTCCACCAAATACATTGACCATCAGTCTATTGTGGGGTGATCTTTTCAACAATGACATTCAAAATTATGTCAATAATAATAATATAATTGAACTGACATTTGATAATAATCTCAGACTGTAAATGGTCCAGAAAGCTGAGAACATGGCACGGTTTGTTTGATGAGCCACAATAGTGTGGTCAGAGAAAGCTCATTACATTGCAAATAACTACATCATAACCTAAAAATGTGTTAATAGAAGTGAGACACCATTGGTAGTCTCAACAGGGTCAAAGATTCAGTAAAGTCAATTTTCTAGGAGTAGGTAGGGTTAATGTGCCATTCAGTATGACCTCCTTCACCGCAAAATAAAGGTGTTAATTTTTGACAAGAGTTACAAGTCTAGTACTTACTATAGCTTCTTACTCAGAAGTTCATAGCCCTTTACTATATGGCTAGTCTATGATGGTGGATGTAGTACCATGTCTGGTGCAGCTTTATTTCATTAAGTCTTAGGGGACAGGGTCTTACCATGGGAATTGACATGAGCAACTCATACTATTTGACTGCAGCTAGAATTTCCACAGTTCATAAGTCTCAAACAAGGTTTTCTTTAATCTGGTAGTCTGCAATGTTTCAGGTAAATGGCATACTCAATAGCTGGGCCATTGACAATAACTCAAGAGTCAGTAAAATATAATGAGTCTGGCCCTTGGGAGTACTGTATGAGTCAATTCAGCAATCTGTTCTGATTCTCTTTTACTGTAGTCAGTCTTCCAGAGTTGTCATTGTATCTGGATAGCTGCTGTCACCCACTGGAACACCATTTTCTTTTGCCTTTACCAAACCATCAATAAAACATGCCCATGCATTCATGGGAAACTCTATGAATGTATGGTCTCATGAATCAGTAACTTCGCTTCAGGCAGTGGAGAGAAAAATAAGTTTCCCTGCAGGGAAGGCTGCCATTTATTTATGTAGATCCAAACCGCTGATAGGGCGGGCCATGCTGGCTGTGTTCTTGAAAATAACATTCCATTTACTGAGCAATGCCTATTGGGCAGTTTCCACCTTATCAGTAATTGAGTACAAGTTGATCCACCCAAAAAATAAAGGTGTCAAGCCAGACTGTCACAAAGTGTCCATGGATGAAGTACTCAGTTTTAAAAGCACGGACTAGCAGATTTAAGAGGCATTAAAAGGAGAGGTATAACTGTTGTCTCAGTTATTAGGTACTTCAATTTTCTTTCTTCTCATAACCAGCGCAGCACTTCCCTGTCTTGACTATGTGACTTAAACCTAGTGTTTGGTCTAATGGCCAAGGAGGAGTGATGAGGGTAGATCCTAAGAAAGTCTGTGGTGTCTTGCCAGGAATTCTCAGCAAGAATGAAAAGAGAGGAGTGCTGATCTTTATCAGTGGGAAATAAGCTAGCTACAGCTATACAGAGGAAGGACTATTTAGCAAACAACAGATATTCAGAGAAAACCTTCTTATTGTAATCCTTCCACCCAGTTTGACAACATTCCCTATGTAATTTTATCAGACTTTGGTTTATCATTACAGTGTTCTTTTTTAATTAAATGTGTATGTGTGTGTATAGTGCATACATAAAATATATATATATATGTATATATATATACACACACACAGTTTTACATAATTTTATTTTCTCGATTTTTTTTCACTTAATATTCTAAAGAGCTTTCTCATTTTTTTAACCTCTGCAATTACATTTATTTTGTCACAATCCATGAGACTTCATTATTATTCAATCATATCCGCTTCAATAGGCACATATTTAACACATTTTTTAGCTATTACAAATAATGAATGGTGAATATTCTTGCACATATATTGTTTCGCATTTATAGTGGTGTACCTTCATGGTAGGTTCCAGGAAATTGGGATGCTGGGTAAAAATTACATGTATAGGTAACTGTCAAATATTGCTAATTCCTTCCATAGAGGTGGTGACATTTTTCACTCCCAGCGGCATTGTGTGAAACTCTTGCTTCACAGATTCACCCATATAGTGTGTTGTCAAATCTCTGTATTGGTGCCAATCTAATACTTGAGTTTTAGTTTTAATTTATATTTTGTTATTATGAGTGAGGTAGAGAAAATTTTCACATGTTTCAAAGTTATTTTTATTTCTTTTGTGTGAATTGTTTATATCTACTATCTAATCTTATGGTAAATTTACCTTTCTCCTCTCAATTTTTAAATTATCTTTATAGATAAGAAAGCTTAGTTCCTTAACTATGCAAATACATCTACATATATACCTAATTTTTGTCTTTTGCCTTTGTTTATGGTAAATTTTGTGATACAAATTTATTTTATTGTACATTGTCAAATTTGTCATTATTTTTCTTTACCACTTCTGGATTTTGAATAGCAATGAGAGAGGTTTTATCCACCCCAAGGTTATAAAGAAATTTATTCATTTTTTCCTAGTTTTTATGTTTTCGTTACTCAGAGTTCTATTTTAGATTTATTTGACTTTTATCTAGCTACATGTTGAGGAGCACAGTTTCAATGTCATTATTTTGAAATGGCTATTGCAAACTACCAACATGATTTATGACAAAGTCTATCATTTCCCCAGTGATTTGAGATTATGTCTTTATCATATACTATAATTTTATACCAACTTTCTCCATTTGGGAATTTTTACTCTATTTTATTGGTTTCTCCATTCATATGCTAATACTGTACTCTTTTAATTGTAAGTGCCATTTTAATTAATTGTAATAGCTGACTTAATTAACCCCTCTCCCAACATTGCTTTTTAAAGGAATTTCATGACTACTAGTAATTATTTTCATTTCCATATGATATTTAGAATCAACATATAACCGTATCTCCATTAAAAAAAAAAAAAAGCTGATATTTTTATTCGGATGGCATTACATTTTGACTTGAGGTAAATTAACATCTCTGTGATATTGTATCATTATATCCTCTCTTTTGTTTAAGTACATTTTTGTGTTCTTCAGGAATATTTTACAGTTTCCCTCATTTAGGTATTATACCTTTCTTGATAAGTATATTCATAGAATTATTTAATGCCTTTGGATATTACGTTTTGATTGTAATGAGTCCTTCCATAAATTATACCTTCTAACTAGATTTTTTTTTTTTATATGAGGACTGTGTTAGTCAAGGCTCTGCAGAGAAACAGAACCAAAAGGAAATATAATGTATAGAGAGAGATTTTAAGGAATTGCCTCACATGATTATTATGGAGACTGACAAAATTTGCTGGGTAGACTGGAACTAGAGACCTGGAGAAGAGTGGATATAGCATCTAGAATCAGAAGGCAGTATCCTGGCAGAATCCCCTCTTCCTCAGGGGAAGGCATACTTTTTCTATTAAGGTTTTCAACTTATTAGATGAGGCCTAACTACATTACGGAGGGTAATTTGTTTTACACAAAAATCTGCTGACCTAAATATTAACCTCATCTAAAAGATACCTTCACAAAATCATCTAGAATAATGTTAAACCAAATATCTGAGTGCTATGGCTTAGCCAAGTTGACATAAAATAACCCATCACAAGGACGTTTGATTTTAAGATACTAGTTTTGTACTGTTACTCAATTTCTTCTCTCTCTTACTCTTATTACTTTACCCACCCACTTTCTCTCTCTCTTCAACACTCTCTCCTTTTCTTTTGTTCTCTGTAGCTTTCTAGGTAAACTATTATATTATTTGCAAATTAAAATAGTTTTGCCTTTTTTTCCTTCTAACTCATGCCTTTAATTATTTTTATCTGATTTTATTTTTTAATATCTTCAACACAATATTAAAAATGCAGCAGTAATGAGCTTCATTTCCTTTTTCTCTGAATTTAACAAAAACTGGTTCAGCATATCCTATTATTGAAGATATGGATTATTCATATTTAAAAAGCATTGAATCGATTTTCCTTTTATTAAGTGTTTTTATTAGAAAAAAAGGTATTTAGTTTTGTGTGGAACTTTTCATGAACATGATGATATGCTTTCCTTTTATACTTATATCTATTTAAAACATAAATTACATTAACAAATTTTAAATTTTGTTCTATCCCTGGAATACTAAAATAAATCTTGCTTAGTCATTACTTATTAATTATAATGTGTTTGTCCTCTACTGGCTAATATTTTATTTAAAATATCTGCTTCAGTATTTACGTAAATATGTAATGATCTATAGTTATCTTTTAAGTAAAATCATATTGAAGTATTAATGCTTTACCCGTGCATCTGTTAAGGTCTATTTGAAATCAGAAACCATGGGACGTATTTTAAACAGAAGGAATTTAATGCATAATTAGTTACATATACTTGGAAGGATGGGAGAAGCAAAGAGAAGGTAATATTAATAAAAATCAGTCACTACTGCAAACCAGTAAATAATGTTACTGCAAGCTCAGGATCCCTGTGCCACAAACCTAACAGCTGTTGGAGTCAAGTTGCCTGATATGGAATCCATAAGCATGCATGTCTGGTTACTGCTGTGCTGCTGGGAACCACATCGCCCAAGCACAAAATAAGGAACCAGCATTCCCAGGCTTCAGTTACTGTTTGCAGCTCTATCTGCCACTCTTACCACCTTCAACACTGTTGTTGCTGCTACTATTTTAAAGCCAGAAAATCATGAAAAAAAGAAGAAAAAATCACTTTTCTACACCTCATTCCACCAAATTTTCTACTAGCATATCCCATTTGTAGAACCTAACTATAGATTATTTGGCATGGGTGTCTGACACTGTAGTTTGTGGGGCCCCTGACGCTGAACTCTAGGATAGGCCACAGAATGACAGAAAGAATGCTGAGAACATCCAGAGAAATGACTGGAAAAGCTTATTGCATAAAAAAATGTAGACATTTTCCTCCTCTCTCCCTAAAATAACTAGGGCAGTTTAAGTAACATTGTTATTATCTGATCTTGAAAACATCATCTAGGCCAAGTACCTACTTGGGGATAGCTCTTTGATAGTATTCTTAATTTTTTTTATAAAAAAACTGGGCTGTTTATAACTCTTTCCTGGGATAAATTTTGGGAAATCATATTTTTCCTAGAAAATTGTGTATTTCAAATTTGTTGAAGTAAAATTAACCTCGATGTCCTTATATCATGTGTTATTTGAAATAATTCTTTCTACTCCATGTCCCTAGATATTTAGGAAAACAGTGGGAAAATATTTGGGAAATATATGGATTTTCCCTATTTAACTTTTCGGATGAATATTTAGTAACTTTATACTCAAAAAACAAAAATGAAGCCAATTTTATTTTAAAGGAAAAAAACCAGTAGCAAAGAAATACAACAATTAATAATGGTTTAGAGATGATTAGCCAGTTATTTGGTCATGGCAGGAGTATAAATCTAGTTAAAGTCACTTCACACCTTAGGCCAAACAAATGATAGATGGATGTAAAAGAGATGGAGTTGGAGGAGAGACAAAGAATACATATTGATATAGGTATAAGTTAGTCCATTGAGCAAAACATACGCAGATACCTTCTATAGATTTAACTAAAAAGAATTGAAAGCTCTGTATTTTAAAAGTCTATAGGTTACCTTTTGCAATGTGAGAAGGGAAAAGCAACCTGGAAAACAGAAATAAGAGGAATTATTTGTTGCAAAATGTTTTATAAATTTTCATTTATAAAAATAACACTACGTTTTAAAGACAATAAGAAACTTTTGCATAAAAAGAATTGAGAGAGCTGCAAGACTTTATCTACTGGATCTTATATTGTGTTTTGGAAAATAATCCATCAAAGATGGCTGTGATCTGACAGGTTGTCCTGTGGTTGAAACCTCCATGCTTCAGGGCTTGATTTAAAGATTTTAAATTATATAGAAAGATGAAGGAACATGAAAATTTTTCTCTTAGATGTGTGTTTTTTTTTTACGATTTATTGATTCGTTCAATTGTCTGACTTAGTTAATATAAAAAAATTGCAAAATTTACATTAGCAACTTTGAAAGATAACAAGCCATAGAAAATTTCCACATAACTTACTCTAATAATCTAGTAATATAATTTTTAGAATGCATCCTAAAAAAATAATTCAAATGATACAACACTGCATGTGTAGTAATTAGCCTAGAAAATATATCTTGTAAAAGTCATGAAAAATAGACAAAGAATAAAAAAAGCAATTCTAAGAATGAATTTACTTGACGGATTATATATGATTACTACATATTGTTGTACTTACATTGGTAAGATCATCTTTTAAAAGAATATAAAATTTCAAAGACAAATGAAACTAAACTATAATATAAATGTATAGCTAAAAATATGAGTATTAAATATATAATTAGTAATATTCAATTAAGGTTAATTTAATAGCTATTATTTGAAGTTTCACATTTTATAATAAAATATATTTACTTCATGATAAATATTGGGATATTTTTCTAGAAACCATTTTACACTAGGTAGTATTCCCCTGTTGGGTCCTTCTCTGCCAGTTTCCAGAATAAAAGTTGGAATGAGAAGGACACTTCTTTTGAGGTAGATTTTCTTTTATCAGCTTCTAAATATTGTTCTTTTCACAATGTTCAGATTGTTCCCCTTTTATAAATTATCTAAGTGTAAAACAGAAAAAAAAAAAATTGGCCTGAGGACAGTCACTGATGGCATCTCTGAAGACAAAGGATAAAAGAGTCTAGAAAGGGTAGGTCAGGTAGCAGTTTACAAGCTTAGATAACTCTAGTTTTGATTCATACTGATTCTAATTTTTCTCAGAAATCATTAGCAATCAGGTATTTTATCCACATCACAGGGACTGTAATTCCATGATTTCATAACTGGCAGCATTAGAGCTGAGAAAAGATTTGAAAATAGATATTGCCTGTTTAAATGTATTTTTAATTCAAATGACGCTTTCTACACTCTTTGTAATGTGAGAAATGTGCTACTTTTTCTTTATATATATATCATGATTCACCTTGAAAAAGCTGTGGAGTCAAAAGTCTGTCAATGAATAAAGACACACGAGTACAGAACATGACAGCTACAGATGGGCCTGGTCATGCTGAGAAAGGAGAGAAATGATTCGCCTCATTATTTTTGTTCTGTCATTCTTTTCTTAGAATATTGGACCTATTTTCATAAAAAATTAAAAGTGCAAAGAGTTTTTAATTCAGTTCAACTATCTCATCAGTTATGATTACAATTAAAGTCTCAGGAGCAAGCAAAACTGCCAGGCTAACTATTAACAGAGTTAAGCTCTGATACATATAAGGTGGGAAGATTTTACTGGTCAGTATGAAGATTGTGTGTGTGTGTGTGTGTGTGTGTGTGTGTGTGTGTGTGTAAATAAAGAATAGGGGGCTGAGTACCAAATTTGGGTCAGTTTGTGGATAAAAGAAAGAAATAGAATCTCGCAATGAGAGGCAAGTGAACTCAAGATTCCCCAAGCAAGGAGCAGGAGAATATAAATCCCTTAGAATGTACAATAATCTTGTACTAAATTATGGGCTAAAGCCTTGTTCGATACCTGAGTTACAAATATTTGAGCCAAAATTAAGAGATGAGTAGCATTTTGTGAATTGGTTTTGGGGCAGCAAGAAGCACGGGGAACAGAATGGGAGGAGGAGGCGGTTCACGCAGAGGAAATGACACACGCGAATCAAATACCAAAAAGTGCATAGCTATTTAGTAAAGTATAGCATGCTATCAAACAGTGAAAAACAAGATGACACTTGTCTTGCCCTTAGCATACTCACATACTGTTCAGTTTCTGTAATTTACATAATAGATAAATGAGTAGACAATTTAATTAGGCAATCAAATGTCATTTGGTTTACAAGAACCTGGACATGTGCATTCATCTATGGTTCAAAAATCTTTTTGGGGAAACTTGTATAAATAAGTCACTGTTGTAGAGTCCACCAAAAATTATTTTGTCACACTTTTAATAGCAATGCTTTACAGCACTAGATTTAGAAAAAACTTCTCAGCAGTCAAAACAAGTTTTTTGTTGCCGTTTGTTTTTTTTGCTTTCTTTAATCCAATCTGTGCCATTTTAAGTGCAATTCCTGGAATCTGCCCAGCGAAGACATTCTAGGGTATCTAGCATTCATTTCTCAATTATGCTGTTGTTGCACAACAATACTACAAGTTTTTAAACTTCATGATGATAATTAAACCACAGATGCATAATTAAATGTATTCAAGCTTAAGCAAATTGTCAAATAAAATTCCAGTGTTATTCTCATCTAATAAATATAAATAAAAAGGCTTATATAAAAATTCACGTTCTTGCTTAGTAAAGAATTATGTTTTATCACGCAGTTATGCTTTCAAATGGACTAAAAGCAATACTTTATTATCTGTTACACAGTCTGTCTTGTGAATATATTTATTTTAAAACATTCTCAGTATTTAGCAAAACAATTTGAAAAATTTTTCTATGAACAGAAAAATCTCTTCGAAGGTGACTGAGTTGTCATATGCCCTATATGAATAAAAAAGACAAGCTAAAAATAATTGAAAAGAAAAATTATCAAAAATAATCTACCAATAGGTAGTTCAAATAAACAAATATTTACTGAAACCTATATTATGCCATTCACTGGGGACATATATTAATCAATAAGGCATAGCCTCATGAAGTTTATAATACAATGAGGGAATCAGAGAAACTGAGAGTTTACATCAAATGCCAATCATAGTAGTAAAGGTATGCACAAGATATACTGGGAACATGACAGAGGAGTTTCTAACCTTTTTAGATGACAGGAAGATTTCATGTGAATAGAGAAGATCCCGATAAAGTAATGAGAGAATTGTATGAGTTTGATTTGAACAAGAAACTATCTGGACAGTATTTCATTACAGTTTATACAAATGCAATCTGTAAAACTGATGTTTAGATAAAGAAGAAAAGAAAGGGGTATCTCTTTTATGTCCATTAGAAAACAGAACTTTGGCCACAATAAATCCATTTTATTCAGTCCAGGGATTTAATATTGTTCTGATTATCTTGGTGTAGTTAAGAGGCTATATTCATGAAATTGTCAGCTACTAGGCTAAAAAAGTCTTAGAAATCGTGACAGTTTCACAAAACGAAAAGGATCTCTTTACAGTGACAACGTCAGCTCAAACTTGAGAAACCTGCCCTGAAATATTGTCAAAAATACATTGTAAGTCTCTTCACTGAAACTATTATTCTTTTCAAATTTCCTCCAAATATGGCCTATAGACAAGTGCAAGAGAAGAGCAGAAACCATCTGTCCATACTAAGACCGAAATATTCTAATTAATTTATTATAATACACTGAAATTTCAGAAAATAAGCTAGAATCCACTATTGAAGTAATGATCAATTTTTAAGAAGTCAACAATAGCTCTGACGATAAAAAATGTATTAGGAATACTGAGATATTGACAAATCTCCAGGGACTTTTAGTTCATCTCAAAAGGTGTTTGTTATGCTTGTCACAAAATTACAAATTACAAAATAAATTTATTTCAATTTAATGAAAGTTATTGAAAGTCTTTATAAACAAACATGTTTGTACTTTTATCCATTCTGAAAAGAACACAACTGCTGAAATATTTTTAACATATTACTGGTATCTGCTTAATAGAGGGACCCTGTTTGAGTTTCTCCTTTTGATTTGTCAATACTTTCTAGAGTGAGGGCTTTAGAACTAGTACAGCAATCTGTACATTTTAAGCTAATTAAAAATACAGAAACTGCCAAGCTCACATAAATTTTTGTATTTGCTCTTTGATAAAAATAAAATAAAATATTTTGGGTGTCAATTAGCTGTCTGGGAGATATCAAATAGTTTTGAAATCTAATAGTTTTATTATTCTGAATTTGAGTTCTTAAATTTGAATGTAAGAAAGCCAATATCAAAAGGACTTATTACAAGACATAAGACAGGGTTGTATCTAAAGCATCTTAAATATCTAAAGAGAAGAAATGGTTTCAACTTTGGTTTAGAGTGATAATATTTAAAGTGAGCAAAAAAAGTCAAGTAATAAAATTATTAATAAGGCATCCTTCCATAGTAATGTATGTTTTTTTATGATTTTAAAAACAGACTTTTATTTTTAGAACAGTTTTAGACTTAGAGAGAAATTGAGAAGATAATATAAAGAGTTCCCAACCAACCCATTTTCCCCTATTATTAACACCTTACCTTGGTATGGTACATGTGTTATAATTAATGAAGCAATGTGGACATATTATTATTAATGAAAGTCCTTAATTTATTCATATTCCTTAATTTTTACCTTATGTCTTCTTTTCTGTTTTACGATCTCATCGGGATATCACATAGCATTTACTTTTCCTATCTCTTGCTTTACTATGACAGCATCATTGCATGGAACCTGAGAATAAGTCACAAAACGTTCTTCAGCTTCCATCTGACTCTCTTGAAATGCCTACACTCAAGATGTCCTTTCCTTGTGCCACCTCTTGTAGTTCATTGTGGATTTGTTTGTGTTGTTGTTGTTGTTTAGTTTTTTTGGTTCGTTTGTTTCCTTGAGCTCCTAATATCTCTAATTGAGATGACCCACGGGGCCAGTGGGCACTGGGATTGCAGACAACATGATGGGCTTGGGGCCATGTAGCCCGGTGGCATGATTTCCACGCAAAGGCCTTCAGAAATAGGAAGATCCTAGTGCTCACATCCATCAGCCATGGCTTCTCAGACCTGACGGCCACATCCCTTAGGCACCAGGCAGCCAAACACTGGAAGTAAATGCCTTATCTGGCTCCTCTCTGAGGCACTACCACACATGGGTTCCAATGACTTCTCCAAATCCCACTGTCTCACATGAAAAAAAGGAAATTCAGAAAACAAATTGATAATTTTTAAAAGGAAAGAAATAAAAGAAAGAAAAAAAGCCAAGCTGCTACCCAGTTTCTTTCCCAACGTCCCTGATAGAAGGGCCTCCAAGCTCACGACCAGCGGTGGCAGCTGGGGGTTTGGAGCGTCATCTTCCCGGCGTCCACAGGAAAGAATCCTCCGTCCTGTACACCTAGTGGTTGTTGCCAGGGTCGACCGTTTGCTCCTTTCTCAGGGTTGACAAGTGTTGATGGTTTGCTGCTGAAGGACGGGAGCCCCATGGAGCCAGCCACTCCCACAGAACCTCAGCCTGAAGCATGTGGACTTCCAGGAAGGAGACATGGTGCTCAAACATCTTGGCAAAGGCCTCAAGCTGGTACACCTTGCACACATTTCCATCGTTTTTTACTTAGGCAGTGAGATCTTTTCCTACAAGATCCAGGAAGTATTGCTCCTGATTATGTCAGTCAGGCTGTAAAACTCAGCCTGAGGAGCATCCTTTCCCATGGTCTCCTCCACCTCCTTCTTCTGGGAACACAAGTGCAGTCAGCGTCCGCCAGCAGAGTCAGGAGAGTAACTGGGTCCAGCAGGCGGAGGCTGATTGGGAGCCATTCCCTCTACTCTAGGCTCCAAGCTGGGCTCTCTGACAGCGGCATATCCCAGCGCCCTGTAATAAATGCGATTACCCTCAGACCATAATGTTGTGATAAATTCAAGTTTTACAGGGCAAATATCAAGTCTGAGAGGCTATCAGTAAAATGTGGTTTAGGATAAATTCCTGATTCAAGGTGTGGCTATAATATCTTTTACTAATACCTCAGAAAAATTAAAGGTAAAGCCTCTTATAGTATAGATGGAAAGATTTTTAAGAATCTTAGTTGTGTCCCCCAGGCTTTCTTAGCCAAATGAAAGGTCTTCTCAGGATCTTCAGTATGTGCTCCCTTGGCTTTTGAGTAGAAAAAATGTCTTCTAAAAGACTTAAGGATATTGTCCTATAGCATCTCCACTCCCAAGATAAAGAAGGACTTGCCTCAAAGAGATTTTAGGCAGTGACTTTTATCTAGAAGAATGAATCCCATTGAGGTCCCTGGGAAACTCCAAACCATTTCTAAAAGTGTGGTATTCGTAGAAACATATTATCTGTCAGCTTAGACTGAAATGTAAGAAACACTTCAAAATGGAAAAAAGCTTCTGGGCCCTCGGCCTTATGGGAACAGAAAGGATGCTGGAAAGCTACTCACCTACAAAAATAGGCCATTGCTTATTTTTAAAAGTATGGCTCATAGTGTAGACTAATCTGTCTCAAGGATCTGTACCTCAGAAACTCCACTTGAGGTAATACATCCACATTTGGACTTAGATGATGAGTCCCTGGATGGGAGGCCTGACCCTGTTGCGGTAATGCAGGAAGCATTTATGGGCCTTGAGAGGAGACGAGTGTCTATTCCGTGTGTGAGGAATATAAATAAATTTTTGGCAAATGCTAGTTGATTAAATATGACCAAAATTGATTACAACACCCCCATTGGGAGGTAGAGTCTATTTCACCTCATCTTGAATCCAGATTGGACCTATGAATTGTTTTGACCAACACAATGTAGTGAGAGAGACACTGTGGCTTCCAAGTCTAGGTCATAAGAAGCCTTTTAACATCCACTGGGCATCTGGAACACTTGCTCTTGAAAAGTTGCCCTTCAGTTCTCAATTGCCAAACTGTGGGGAGTGTAAGTCATGTGGATAAGCCAAGTATATTACTCCTGCAAACAAACCCAGTTGAACTTCCAGATGAAAGGAAGCATCAACCATCAGCCATGTGATTTAACTATCCAGTGGAGCCTTCAGTTGTCCGCAGATCCAGCCACTATCTAACTGCAATTGTCTGAGAAACTTTAAATGAGAACCACACATCAAATACAGTGGACACACAGATCCAAGAGATAATAATGTTTCTAGACACAAAGTTATAGAGTGGTTTGCTAAGCAGCAATAGGTAAGCAAAACAATAAGGAACGTTATAATAATCTGTTCAGAAAATATTTACATTCATAGAATGGGAGAATCTTAGAATCAAGAGCAAGCTGTAGAAATATGGAGGAGTTTATAACTGGATTTCTGCATATTTTATTATATGTTATTTACTTTAGTAATTGTCCAATTCGTAGATCAAGCTAAATATTCAAATTTAAGGTTTATTAACATCCTGTTTTCAGTACATATAGCATTTTCTCACATATTGACTTGGTTTATTTGTGTATTTCCATGGGGATTTTTTGAATTTTCTTTGAGATGAGAGAAGAAATGTTGTATACTCTAAGCTCTCCACAGGCCAGAAGTAATTAATCTGTATCATTTATATTCCATTCCAAAACACCTTCAAGTTGATACATACAATTGTTATTTTAACCAAAGTTCTTACATTAGAATCAGAGCTCTGCATTTTCTAACCTGCAATTAAAAAAAAAATGCATCAATTTCTCTTTGGTAATAATAGATATGAGTTTTTGAATTGACCAATTAATAAGTACAAGCTTCCCCAAAAAAGGAAAGAGGGGAAAAAAAAGAAAAAAAGAATAAGCAAGCTACAGATACGGAAATACCTATAAATATTAACAGATTGTTATAAAAAGGAAGCAAATTACCTTCATTTTTTGAGAACAAAACCTTTATTTCTTTCTTCCATTGAAACAAAGAGAAGGAGGGAGAGAGAGAGAAGCAAGAGAGTGAGAGAGAGAGATTTGTGGCCTCAGTGTTACAACTTCAGCCATGGGGCAAATAAGTATAGGACACAAATCGTTCTATCAGTAAAATTGACTGGTTGCATCACTTCCAGAACAGATGGTCCAAGTGGCACCAATCTCGAGATGTTTCTGAACTAGCAGCTGCTCTTTATTCTAGTGAACATAAATTGTTTCTTCTTTTCTTGTTCTGATTTATTTGAGCTCCTGGTAGCACACAAGAAAATGACACAGGATTTTATTGAAAATTGGCAGCTGGATGGGAAGCAGTGTAGGCTATGATAGAAGTCTTACTTTCAACGTGATGAAATCATAATTTTTGTGATATGATGAAACAGAAGCTGATGACTCCAAGGCCAGGAGAAATAAGAATTATTAAGATAAATTTTTAAAAAATATCTCAAACATTAAGGGATAAACATAATTGGACAATATAATCAAAATTACCAAGATTAAAAAAGTGGGAATTAAAATGGTCAAATAAAAGCTAAACCAGATTCGGAATCAGACAGTCTTGGAGTCTGGGAAAGAACTAAAGATAATTCAGAAAGAGAGTCACTGAGAGACAAAGCATCCAATTCACTAACTGAATCAGGAACAGAGTGGAAGTTTACTAGTGGAATGACGAAATGCACCCTACATGCTGAAGAATGTACACATGGGTATGAGAGCCCATGGGTGTTGCCTTTATCAGCAGTTCAGTATCATCAGGACTGGTAACTGGATTCACTGGGGCATCTCAGTGAAAATGTCATCTGTGATATAAAGACTAGAAAACAATAATTTAGGAAAAAATTACTTTCAAAAAATTTTTGCAAGTACCAACTTTAGAACAATCTTATTACAAAATTTAAAAAAAATAGATACTTCAAATAAATGAGTTTACTAAGATTGTATGTACTTTGCTCATTGAGAACAAATAGTCATTTTATAAAAGTATATCTGGTGTAATGGTCGTAGATTTACAAAATCAGGACTAAAGTAGTTTACTTTAGTGAACATATAGAAAATGATTCAACATTTCATCTCTTTGGTTATCCTGATTTGGATATATCAGGGTGAAATTATAATATCTTTTTTTCCTACTCTCTGATTATAGTACATAATAAAAATAAATCAAATGACATCAGAGCTTATGTCAGTTTGCTTTCCCAACGTGTTTGGCCCTTATTTCTAAATCAAGTCACTTAATCAGGGCTGCTAGACTTCCAGTGTTAACATAAGATGTGTCCAGATCAACAATTTCAAGACAGTCCTTGTTTCTTTGCATTCAGTTCAGTACACCAGTTCAGACCTTTCTTCCAAATTGTTGACTTCCTGTTGGGGTCACTGATGTTCATTTCTTCCAATGACCCTTATCCAGGGTGACTCTTAACTTTTCAAAACAAGGCATTGGGCATCTGGTTTGGATCATTTCTTTCACAGTAAGTCCCTTAGATTCTTGGGATATTTGTCAATCCTCTTCTCTTGGGGTATCATAACAGGAAGTTTTTACTGACTATCAAAAAAGATCTTATATAACACTCCTGCAAGGTTAAGGTGTTTTATTTGCCTTATATTTGCATGATGAGATCCGTCAAAGTTATTTCATTCTAAGTCAAGGAGATCAGCTACAGTGTAACTTTCTTCAGTGGGATTTGGAGAATTGAATAAATGGTGATAAAGGAACTTGCAGAAACTAGTAGGCAGGGATGGCATCATGAAATTCATGTTGTACTAATACCAACAACAATAAATAATAAAAAGCAATCAATTATGATACATCTATATTAATAATAACTAATATGTACCTACTTACAATGTACCAACATTTTACACACAGTCACATTTATATCACGACCTCATGAATTAGACACTATTTTTATGATTTTGTTATCCCACATTGCTAATATAAGAGCTCCCAATTTTCATTTCAGCAAGCGACTAATTTGCTGAAGATCACATTAACTAATGATCAATTTGCAGTCTCAGCTTTCCAAATTTGTTAAATTAAAACGTTTGCAAGTTTATCAAAAATGGTTTCAATGGACTTAACAAGAGTTATAATATTAGCAAGAATATGATATATAATTATAATTGATACGTTTTTGAATACTGAAAAATTTTAAGAATGTCATTTATTACAAATGTCACATTTCATCTTTTAAAAGAAAACTATTATTTCTTGTGGGAATTCTTAGTCAATAGTGATTTTTAATCCTCTATGTCGTTTAATCTTGCCAAACTTCTTTAATCTTCGATCTTTGGGTTTTAGTAATTTAATCAAATTTAAATTATTTTCTTAATTTTTTATAATTAAATTAAATCTCATTTTAAGTATGAAATATATATACAGAGATTCATATCATCAATCTTTCTTTACCTATATTAAACAATTTCTTTTTTTAACTGCCAACTGCTTTTATTTGGCTTGTCCAATTGCTCTGTATTAGAAGTATAGAATTTTAATACAATTGATTTACCCTAGATATTTTAAAGTTCTCATGTAGTTGCAATGTGTACTTTTATTTCTGAAAAACAATAAAAAATTATATTACATAATTTATAGTTGGAAAAATAGAAAGTAACCTTCTACCATTTAATATTAATGAATAGATATACAATCCTATTATAGCTGTTAAATTTTTTGCATTAAATTAATTGTATTTTTGCAAGTTATTTTTTCCTAAATCGATTTTGACAAAATGTCTCTTCAGAAAATTGTATTTTCAAGAATTCATTTTTAGCAAATGCCTTTCAGTGAATCATTTTGCTTACATTGATATATACATTCTATAGAAGCGAAACTGCATTACAGAGGTTTAGTAAATTATCTAAGGTAACTCAGATAGTAAGAAGCAAATCTGGCTTTCAAATTCTTAGAACCGGTGCCTTTAATCATTACCCTATGCTGCCTCTCAAATTATTAAAATTCTAATTTTTTGAATTAATTTATTTCAGTTTTTAATGTTTAGATTTAAGGCTTTAAATGACATCATGAAGTTAAAGAATGTGTTGCCTCCTAATGAGAAATTATTTTAAGCTACACTGTGGGTCTTCACGAAGTAGGCAGACAGCCAGGATATATAAGGTCAACTAGGGGATGGTTGCTTGAAAAGCTAGCAACAAAGATAACTAAGATGGCCAACAGTGTTAGCTTTTATCCCGAAAGTGACAAAGACATTGAGATATGTATATAAATTATAAATTAATAGCATAAATATATTTTCTATTTTAGAAATCTCCACCTAGCAGCATTGTGGAAAAGGTGACGCTGGAGACAGGAAAGTCAGAGAGGACACATTTATATACCTTTCAATTAATGACAAGAGCCAACATCTAGGAATTATAAACAATGATGGATAAGCACGACAGACACTGGAAATAGAATGCATAGGATTTGGTAATTTATTGGAGCTAGATTGCAGGAAGAGGGGAAAAGGTTATGGCCTGAGTTCTAAGTAAAAGCTCTTCTTTCCATTAAGATAGTAAATTGAGATGGAATGACTCTTTTGTTAGAGGACATGATTAGATCAACTTAATACCTGTTAAGTTTGAAATGATAGTGATTCAATCAATAGAAATGTGCACTAGGTAATACCAGTAGGTATCAGGATGTGTGTGTGTGTGTGTGTGTGTGTGTGCGTGCGCGCACGCGGATGCGTGCGTGTTTGCTCAGAGAGAGTCTGAAGCAGTCTCTATAAATAAATGGTTGTGAATCATCAGCATATATGTGATCATTGAAGCCATGAATATGGATGAGATTGCAAAAAGAAAATGTCAGAAAGAGATGTAGGCCAATATAGAACTTTGGGAAACTCAAATATTTAAAGCATAGAAAAAAATATTCTGAAACTATGAAAATGAGCAATCAGAGGAACAGAAAGTAATCCATGATAAAGTATTAATTTAAAACCATAATTTAAAATGCCAAGCAATAAGAGTGAGTTATTTCTCAATTAGGCCTCAACTGACAAAAGAAGCAAATGCCCAATGTGTATTGAACAACTGTATTAAATGTAGGAGGAAAGTCATGTATAAGAGACATATCGATGTTCCTCTAAATGAATCATTGGTGATATTAGTTGCAGTAATCACCACGGTAGATGTGGACTTCCAAAAATATCTTAAGATTCCTCTTTTATTCCCTACCTAAGAAGAAACAGGTTTCTAACATATTTCTTTGAGTGAAACTATAATTTAATTTTTTTTTTTTTTTTTGGAATAGGAAGCTATGGAATGGACCAGATAAATATTGGATAATTCAAAGCTACTACAAATTCCTTCTTTGTCCATTGAAGTTTCAATGTCATGTATTCCTGAGCAATATAATAGTGAACCAAGAAAATGACAACTAAAAACTATGAAATCACTAAATATGTAATAAGAAATCATTGTACTTTAGTAAATCTGATGGAGATTAAAATAGATTTATTTATTAATTGATGTTCATATTAATAAGCATTTATATAGCTCTTGACATTAAAGTATTTGATTACGAATGAATGATCATGTATAAAAGATAAATATATGTGTAATTTTTAGTCTAAGGAGTCTGTCATTTAAAAAAGGCACTGGGAAATACATATGTAACCAAGGAGTACAGTTGTCATCATGTAATGTTTTAAATCTTTGTAACAGAATAAGAATGTATTTTGAGTACACTACAGAGAAAACTATCTATTTCCCCATAACAAAAGTTTCTTGTGTTGAAACTTTAAAGCTTAAGAGGCAAAACAAGTCTCCTTCCAGTTAGACATTAAAACAGCTTATTTTGTAATAGGTACTGCACCAGTGGTTAGAAAGAAGAACAGAAAGAAGCTTTGTTTCTCCTCTTTTTAAAACTTAATACTAAATTGAGAAGATAGAAAGACGTACAAATAAGTACAATACAATGTGATCAGTGCTATATTGATATATAGTTATAAATTGAATATTTACTTCATCATATTTAATATCAAATAAATCTATGGTAGACAAATGTTATACCTGTTTTCATATTAGGAAACTGAAGCTCAGAGAGGTTGAATTTACTCTGCTGAAAAGTCATCATGGTCTATATTTCATACAAGATTATCTGACATTGAAACTAGTGCTCTCAACCACTAACCTACGTTAGAAATTGGGAAGAAGAAATAGTGGCAGGTTGGCCTATAACTCACAGAGTCAAAAGGGGCCGACATAAATAAATGACCTGAAACCACGCTCCTTCTCCATAAAAGGCCTTGTAAACATGCTCTTAGTATAGATAACAGAGAGTTTCTACACATAGAAGAGTTTGCGTAGGACATGCCAACTTCGTTCAAATTACTTATTATAAATTAGTCTGGAACATCAATATATGGAGCATAGCAGGCTGAAGCAAGAGGTTAGTCCTGTGAGCAATATTCTGTCTGCATGGCTAAGAGAAAAACCACTGAATAGTGCAACAATATTTCCATATACATTACACTAATTTTCTATCCATTATTTGAAAACCAAAATATGCCTAATACAAAACAAAAGGAGTATTCCAAGAGAGCTGTGTATGACTATTTTACCTTCCTCAAGGGAAGAAAAGTTTTATCTATGACTGTTTATATCCTTTTCGAATCATTAGCAATTTTTGTATGGGCAAGAGCTATGATTCCTGTGGTCTGATTTTTTTTTTTTTTTTCAATCAAGTAGCCTTGAAAGCACAGAAGAAGAGAGCATCAACTTTGCCTGAAGCAAAGTTACAAATAATTTCAGAGAGGAGATGACTACTAGGATAGTTTGTGAAGCCAAGATACAGTTTGCCAACCAGGGAAGTGAGTATGGAGCGCAGATGGCTGAGAGAAACCATGGCATTCGATCCTTTGTTATTTGCAATGAAATAATATGATGCAACATTTAACAACACTATGTTTAAAAGTTTTATCCTTCAAAATATAAAAGATGTTCATAATTGACAAAGGTGGGTTGTTTCCTCAGGCTGAGGTATTCATCCCTGAAAATATTTTGTACAAATGTTTGAAGGCTAAATATAAAACAAAATCAAATTAAAGCATGATTTTAAAAGCAATTATCATTCACCACCACTGCAATTACTATGTCTATTATAACTAATATTAGTCACTAGGCATTATTTTAAGGGCTTAACATCGATTACCATATTTAATCATTAAAATACCTGTATATTTGTTTTACTTTTACATTCCCTTTTACAGGTAAAATAAAATCATTGAATAGAATCAAACATCTATTAAAGACTAAAAACTGATAAAACTAACAACAGAAAAGAGCTAATGACAGTGCAGATTGGGGAAAGTTTTATAGTAATATTTCACAGTAATACCGAAGACTTGAAAACCCTATAACCCAAAATTTTATTTTCAGATCTATGCTGTAGAGAAATACTCTCCCACATCTCCCAAGATGGAAACATCAACAATGTGTGATATATAAAAGGGCAAAAACCTTAACTATCACTCGACAGAAATTAAATTAAAACTCAGGCCAAAAAATTCTATGTGACAGAAAAAAATAATGAATTAGAGCTACACATAACAATCTGGATATATTTCACAAACAGAATAGAGAAACAAGTAAGTCACAAAAGACTAGCATAGATAGATCAATGGATTATTAGACATAAAGATAAGATAATTCCATTCATATAAATTTCAAAATGTATAATTAAATATGTAATTAAACAATATCTTAAAAGTACACACATAAACGGTAAAACTTCAAAGGATAAGTACAAAATTTAGGTTTACAGTTATCTCAAGGAAGAGAGCATAAGATACTGAGATTATTTTATTTTTTGAGTTAAAATTTATGTTTATAATATTTTTTGGATTGTTACTGTAGGTTATAATATTTTATAAGATGAATATTTTATAATAGAAATGTGAAAATTCTCCTAAATCTTAGGTTAAACATATATTTCAAGACAGGTGTGAAACAATATATTCCATCTGTCACATTCCACAAATTGTGTTTTTACCCACTAGGCAAAGATAAATATTTAATTTATTACTGTTCTCCTGTGTTATCTTGATGCCTACTTCAAATATAAAATGCTGAAACATCATTAAATTACTGGTAATCTTCACGTTCCAGCCAAATTAGATATAAATTCTTTAGTTAAGCAGTTAAGCCAGATATTTTACTTGACATTTCCAATCTGTTGGCAGTGACAGCCAGGGTTGCTAATAGCTAAATGGTTATGCTAACAACAAAGTAGATTTCAGAATGAAGAATATTACTGGGAAAAAGAAGAGATATGTGTAATCACGATAAAAGGAACATTTCACCAAGAAAACATAGAAATTCCAAGTGTTCGTGGTCTTAATAAGAAAGCTTTATCTTATTCAAAACAAAACCTGAGAGAAGCAAAAGAAGAAAAAGAAAAATCTGCAACCAGTTGGTGATGTCACTACCACTTTCTGACAGAAGGCAGAATTGTGTAGAATGAGTAGACAAAAAAAAAAAAAAATTGATGAAGATATAGGAGAATGTAACAGCATTATGAATTAATTGATATTTATAGAACACTCCAATGAACAATAGAAAAGTCCACATTCTTTTCCAAGCATATAAGAATTGTTCACAAAGAAAGACTATATATGAGCAATGAAGCACATTTTAATAGGGAAAATGACTAAAATCATACGGAACATGTTTAATCTTTACAACAATTAAACAAGTGAAATATATAAAGAAAATCTCTGAGTATTTAGAAAATAAGTGATATAAACTTTTAAATTACATTTCAAACAAAAAGGAAACTACAGGAAACATTAGAACATCTTTTAATCAAATGAAAGTAAAAATACTTTATATAAAAATGTGTGGAATGCAGCTAAAAGCAGACTGTAAAAGAAAATTTATGGTATTAAATGTATATATCAGAAAAATAAGAACTGTATAAAATTAATGACCCTAAACTATCACTTTAAGAAACTGTAAAAAAGAACAACTAAATCCAAAGTAAGTAGAGAAGGAAAATGAAAAGATGCAGCATAAGCGAATGAAGCAGAAAATAGAACTGAACATTTATAATTGGTCTATGTGTGTCTGTCATTTTTACCTCAATGAATTTGATTTACTAAAAAAGTTGTGAACATGTATGTATGCAATTTGTTGAAAAATACTTCTGATGATCCTAAGCATGGAGTGCTTGGCCCCAAGAAAAAAACGCATATATAGAAGTATTTTTAATGCTTTTCAAAGTGAGTCCTAGTTTTCACAGAAAAAAAAGGGGGCACTAGAATAATGGTAGAATCTTTTTCTTTATGATTCCAATTTTCTGTGTTTTGCCATTAATTAAACTTGACCCAGTCCTCTACTTTTACCTTGGTTTTCTTGGTTGAACATTTAAGAGATCTCTAGACAAGAATGCCACACTGACACATAGATATACATATATTTGTATATGATTACGAAGTAACACATAGGATTAATTCTCTTGGTACAATATCAAGATAAAGTTTAATGTAGATTAGTAACAAATAAATAAAGATTTAATATTCTATCATGTACCAAACAATTTTATATTTTTTATTCAATCTTTATAAGATGATGCTCATAATATTCTTCATAATGTCGAATCGACTTCTAAAGATGAGGATATGAAATATAATCAATCTAAAGTAATTTACTCAAGTCATATGGCAGACTCATTATCTGTTCCCTAACACAGCAATTCATTTGCCATATCATATTTTTTAGCTTACATAGTTGATTTGATTTACTCTTTCTTATAAAACAGAGATACAGTTGGTGATTAAACCAAATAGCAATTTTACATACACAGCTAGTCCAATTGATTTTTTTAAGAAATCATTATCAAAGGGAATTTACAGAAACTTAATTATATAATTTTATTTTTCATCCAAAAGAATTTTTATATTCAAGTTGCAGGTTCTTTTAACTAAACTTATCTCAACTGGAAGAAATTTCACACCTGTTAATTGAACTGATTTAGAGATAGCAGTTATATTTTAGATATCTAATTGCACACTGATATAATTTGTGTGTGTGTGTGTGTATGTGTGTGTATGTGTGTGTGTGTGTGTGTGTGTGTGTGTGTACTTTTAATGCAGCTAATCCTGAAAGACCTGAACCTCAGTTGCTGGAATTGCTGGAATTGTTTTACTAATGCATCAGTTATGAAAAACAAAATTGAGAATATAATTTTTCTTTGAGACATAGTTTTCATCATTTATTTAAAGGCATTTGAACTCTATAATATATTGGGCTATGTACTAAGGGTACAAAAATGATCAGAACAAATTCGCAGAGTTTAGAGCATACTAAGGGAGAAATATGTGAAAGCAATCAAATTGAAATGTGATTTGAGTTATACTAAAATACAAACAATGCCTAAAACGGATGCCAAAGAAGAAGTGATTAATTCTATATTTGAGCCTTACGGTTGAAAGGTCTGAAAAACTGATGCTTAATCTGGGTAAAGAGATGGACTTTTTAATTCATATTAGAAAGAAATTAATAATTATATACGTGAGCTGTTTTACTGACTGGAGCAGTTATATTATATTGTAGTCTACAGAGGGAAATATGTTAAATATGTATCATTGACCACTTTACTATAAAACAAAATAGAAAGAACAAATTATACAAAGCGCTCACGATTTCCATTGTAACTCTGAAAATGTAAACTTTTAAAATTCAAATTGATGTTTTAGGGAACTAGCTCACGTCTGCCTGATTCTGTGATACTGCTTTTTATTTTTCACTCTATCCTTTCTGTATTACTTACAGAGGAAGCATCTCTTGTGTGTTTATGTGTGAGTGGGGGCTTATTTTAAAAATGAATATTTTATTTAGAAACACACTTACCATCTCATATTTCTAATTTTGGAAAAAGAAAGACTTTTCCAGAAGCAAAATACATATACACTGAGCCAGCTGCTCTGTTTCAAAGATAGAAAATATGTCATGCAATCTTTTTGTGACTTTTGGAAAAATATGATTCAGATTTTTTAAATGACTCTGTAGTTAAATTATCTTGAAGGTGACTTTCCTGTCAGAACAATTCTGAAAGAATAACCAAAGGTGATGGCAAAATCATTTCATGCAAAAAAGAAATTAATAATCATATATGTGAGCTGTTTTACTGACTGGAGTAATTATATTATGTTGTAGTCTACAAAGAGAAATGTGTTACAAATGTATCACTGACCACTTTACTATAAAACAAAATAGAATGAACAAATTATACAAAATACTCACAATTTCCATTGTAACTCTGATTTATTCTATGGTGTTCCAATTACCAATAGCCTTGGGAAATTATAAACGAATAATAGATCGGATAATTAAAAGATAATTTAAAGATAATATTTTAGGCTTAATTTTAGATAACAAGACTTATTCCAGAAAGAGAATAACCAAATTATGTTTTTCTCATAGAGAAGCTGTATGCCACATTTGCTTGAGAGAGTCCAGTTCTATTTCTAGCTGAGCAAAGGTCAGAGAATGTGCCCCATATAGTTCACTGACCTGTTATGTAAGTACATTTTTTTTCACTGTTAGCAGTTGCTTAAAACTTGAATATAATTTAATCAACTACTTTTTAGGTCATATCTGCAACAGAAATAAGAAGCTTAAGGTAATATTCTAAAGGTAAAATTTGTTGTTTTCTGAGTTCTTATTCTAACCATCTATGTGATTTTATGCCTTAAAATTTTTTTACTGTAGTTTACATAGAAATTTGAGATGAAATTTAAACACATATGAGTGTTCAGCTCTCTATATTAACCCAAATATATATTAACTTCTGTCAGAGTACTCTAAAAAAATATATTTCATCGGGATAAATTTACCTTCCGATTTTTTATTTTCTTGGCTTTCTAGCCTTAGATATCTCCAAATGCCAACTTGGGTTTTAGAACTTCACTTGCAGACTTATTTTTAAGTAGCTTCTGTTTTCTCTCTCTTCTCGCTTTCTACCTTCTTTGCTTGCTATATTTGGTCTTCCCTTTTCTGTGCGTGTTTATATTATTTTATGTTTTTTGTTGTCTCCAGGCGGCACTCTGTGCCCCCAGTTGCCCCACTGAAATCCGGAACTTACAATATTGCTATGGAGTTATGGCCCTGTTGTGACATTGGTAGATGGCAGATTTAGTTACAAAACTGCTGAGCAACTTGGCTCAGCCCTGGCGGTAAGTCTGTGTCTGTTTCTTTTCATCTCTCTAGGCCTACAGAGTCATATAAATCCCAAAGAATATTTGGTACGAGTTTCTATTTGTTTTATTTTGCAGGTGTATTTCAAAATAAAATGAGGGATGGCTCACTCACTTTGGGAGAAGCCAGCTGCCAAGTGCTAAGGACACTCAGCAGTCAGATGGAAAGTTTCATATGGTAAGAAAATTAGGCCTCTCACCAACCATCAGAAAGGGCTTGTCCAACCATATGAGAGACCCATCTTGGATATGTAAGCTGCATTTAGACAAAGTCTTCAGATGACTGTAGGCCTGGTCAATATCTTAAATACAACCTTAAGCCAGAATCATCAGAAAACCTACTTCAAATATCCTGATTGTATGAGAAAATGCATATTGTTCTAAGCTACTAAGTTTTGGGGTCATTTGTTACACAGCAATAGATAACTAATTTATCTGTCTATATCTTTGTCTTTATCTATGTCTCTATCCCCATCTCCATCTCTATCATTGTCTAAGTCACTGTGTATCTGTATCTCTTTGGAAAAAAGCACTAAAGACATTATTTAAAAGCACTAAAGATCAGTGGAAATTTATTTTCTATTTAAATCCTATTTAATGCCTTACTCTTAGATAAATATTACATAAAATCGTTCTGTAAATTGGTATAAATTGAAAATTAGCCATCATGTAATGTTCACTTCTTAGATAATATTATTAGGTTTTAGCTGCCAATTTGCATAAGGTGTTAATGAGATAAATTAAAAAAAGTGACACCTAAATCCTGAACTAGGACATAGTGCTATGACTGGATCTCTGAATTATACTTCTTTTATAAATGGTTTACTGAATAAATTATATATTTTTTACCAATTAGATATCATTTAAAGCTCTGCTACTATTAACTCAGAGACACTATTCATAGATTTCATAGTCTATGTAGCCTCAAACCACTTCAAAAATATCAAGGGTTGTTTACAAAATACCCTTGCTGAGAAAGAACTCAGACTTCAAATACAGATATGCAGCTAGTGGGAATGTTTTAACAAAATCAAATGTTGGTTTACAGATACTCAGTCCTCATGCCCTATAGTTGAAGCTACATGAGAGTTCCTGTGAAGATTCAGCACACATACACACATTCCCTGAAGAAATAAAAATAGTACTGGATTTTAACCCTACAGACAAGGACACAGTCTCAAGGGCAGCTTTTAACCTATGTCTATTTCTGCTGTATTAATCAGTACTTTTGAATTTAGATAACAAAAACCTAACTCAAACAAAAAATTAAATGTATTATCTGATGTAACTAAATACATGGATCTTCTTTCAAGGATACTTTGATTTAAAGATTCAAAAAATATGCATCAGGGTTCTATCTCTCTGTATATCTAGGATATACTTTCTACTCTTTGGCTTAATTCATTTGGTGACAAGAAAGACATTGGAAATCTCAGTCATACATAATGTTATGTCATGTGCCTACCACTGAACCAGTTACATAGTAGGAAATGTTCGAACCTCCTTGGGCTCAGAGTCAAATTCTGTTCCTGGCAAAGTATAAGGAAAAAGCGGGGAGAGGCATCCACTCCAAAATCACACTACCTGAGCAAGATCACTATGGAATGGGAGACATATTGTCTCTCAAAGGAAGAGAGGCTGAAAAGACAAAGCCTTAGATAGTGTTCATTTGTTGTATGAATTACTTTATAACATTTTAATATTAAAAGGACAGATCTCTTAGATACCACCTCAGACCTATTGAATTGAAAATCTATCAGAGAAAGAAACAAGAAACAAGAGATGAGTAATTAATGAATAGTTCATGCATGCCTTTTGACATACTAATGTTTCAGATCTAGAGTACTTTTATCATTCTCTTTCCATGCTCTGGAACTGATATTTACTATGGGATTTTTCTAAAATCTTCTGCTGAAATGTCATTTAATCTTGTATTGTATATTCTGATATTTAAGATATCTTTTGGGATAGGCTACTGCCCTTGTGTTACCTTTTGACTTAACTTATAAGATAATATTAAAATATGTCTTTCACAGTACTCTCCAGTTACTATATTTTATCTTTCTTTTACCTGCCAACACAAGAACATGCATTTTCAAAATCTCTTCCGACAACCAATTTAGCATGTAAAAAGCACTAAAATGGTTACGATGATCATTCTTGTGTATGTAATATTGTGGACAGAGAAGAATTATATACAATTAATAAAACAATATTAAAATGAATCTAAAATATTTACTACTTTTATTGTCTTTTTAGTTATGCTTATTGAAATAACAAATCAGTAGGATGTAAAAATATCCTGTGTCTTATAATTTTCTCAAGGTGAGGTGATAAGACATTATAGGATAAGTATTTTAAAATTATGCATTTTTTCATGTTACTTAGGAAAATCTTCAGGCATATTCCACCAGATATAATTACAGGAAAAATATACAAAAATGTGAATTTTTATAAAATTGTATAATTCTTATAAAATTGAAAAATAAATTTGAAATGAACCTCATAAGTGAAGCATTCTAACGACTTGAAGAGACCAGCCATATTTTTTTTCTTAATTTATCTTCTCTTGAGTAAACTTTCAATACCTTATCTGTCAAGTGCCCAGATATTTTATATCTAAAGAAATAATTGTCATTAAGCAGAATCATAGATAATCACATTTTAGAATTTCTCCAAATATTTAGTTAACAATCTCATCTAAGATTTCATATCCAATCGAGGGATTTAATGAAAAGAGATGGCTTACTTTTCTCTTAATTTATACAGTAGATAATCTCCTAAGTGACTTTCATTTTGTGGTTTTGCCAGAAAAACTCACCCCACATGTTCCCATTGAATAGCAACTAGGTTATCCATGAGACACTGAACTTTGGTAGCTTATTGTCTACTTTCCCATAAGTCCATGTTCTGCTTCAACTAGTTCCATCTCTTTATGACATGTTATTGTGACTATATGATTTCATTATATATGATTTAAATTGATTAAATATAATTAGGAAAAGGGTAATCATTTTGGGGGAAATTTATTTGAATGTTTTAGATTTGTTAATCCCCTATCCTGTCATCATTGGAAAATATAGTTTAAAAATGCACTCAAATTAGAAACAAATGTAAAAAAAAAAAAAATTAGAGTAATTTTTAAAACTAGAAAACAAGTCTACAAATACTTACTTTGCAAATCCCTTTAAGTTTTCACTCCCTATAGTTAAAAATGACAATGGAAATGATATATAGGTTATTATGGATATTCAAGAAATATCTAGAGGACAACCAAATGGACTCATGTTAAAAAAAACAGGCTTTGCTTTACATCAAAATATTGGTCAAAGAATGCACATGTATATAATTTAAGTTATCATCTAGTTCTGAATCCAAATTTCAGTCACCGTAAATATGCAAAGTTCAACCCAATGACTGGTATATCATTTGTCTCCATTCTCTCTGGAGGTATATTTCTTGTTATTTTTTTTTTTTTTCGTACAAAGTTAAACAGTTCTATGAACAAGTGAATAAGAATGATAATATACCACAGGAGGTGATGATTAACTTGGTGAAACTATGTAATTAATATTAATAAATGCAATCCAATTTATTTACTCACTATAAATCCTTCGAGAATAACAATTCTCCCATTAGTCAAATTATTTCTTTTAGTGCCCCATGGATTAAATTAAGAACTTTAAAGAGGTTATATTCTAGATGGTGCTATGGGAGGCATTTTATTCTTTGTAGCTTGATTTTAATATCAATCCACAATTTGGTCACCCTTAGTCACTATAAGTTGAACTGCGTTTATTACTCATGGGTTGACATGAAAAGGAATGATTTAAGAAATTATGACATTTTCTCCAAAGTAAACACTTATTCTAAAAAGGCTTGAATTCAAGATAAAATAAAATAGTTGATTCGGCCCCTTTTTTCCAGGTTTTTGGGTCTTCTCCCTCTGGTTTTATTTCCTCTCCCAACCCCGAAAATGAAAGATATTTTTTTTTCAGAAAAGTTTTATTATTAAATGTTTCTATCATGTTTGGAAGATAAAAAGTGCCTAAAAGTCATCATACTGACTTCTCAAATTCTATTTGCTGGAGGTAGATGAAAATAACAACTCTTATGAAAACAAGCAGATGTAGGCCTGGCTCCTGAACTACTCAGTTGGAAGCTGACATTTCAACATTAAAGTTCAATGCATTGGAGCATTGTTCTAGTCATAACAAACTGTCTAAATTACAAAATCCTGGCAACACATTCTAGCCATTAAGCTGTATATCCCCCATTTTCAGTCTGGAAAGCTTTTATTAATTCATAAAAGGATTTTCTCAGCCGAGAGAAATTAGAAGCTGGCAGAGCAAACAACAAAAACAGGTCCACTCATTTCCCAGCTGAAAGATTTGACCAGATTCATTAGCATTTGAATTACTTCTGAAAAATTTCACCCATCACCGATTACCATATATATTTTTAATGTATTACTGCAGACTCATATCTCTATGCCTTTTCATCCAATTATGTTTTGCAGAATATTTTTTATTTATAGTGTTCTAAGCATAGTTGATTACATATTACTCTAATATAATTTTTTTTCTCTCTCTTTTAGAGAGGTTACAAATACAGTCACAGTAAAAAAGTTACCCAGAACAACATAATACACTTTAAACCTTAAGCTGCTCAGGTTTACCCAGCAAGCTTTTTCTCAGCCAGTCTCATCAAGGTCATGACAAGGAAAGAATAAGACATTGTATTGTTTGTAGTTAAACAATTATTGATAAGCTCACAAATGATAAAGATGAGGTAAAGAAAGTAATTCTTCCAAATCATTGGAATTTTCTAAAAATTATGAAATGTTTTATATAATTCTTTATAAAATTTCACAATATGAGAAATATACTTTGCCAGTAAGCATATCCTTTTATTTAATATCTTATCTATTTTATGCCATATTAAGTATATAAGTTAATAGAAAAAGGATTAAATTAAAAGGAAAAATTATAAATTAACTCCAGCAAAATTAAACTTCTATTCATCAAAAAGCAACATTAAGAGAGTAAGTTGGCAAACCATAGACAAGAAAAATATTTGCAGTCTGTACACCAGATAAAGGACTTGTATCCATAATAAATAGGAATTCTATAACTCAACAGTAAAAAAGACAAAGAAATAAATAAAAATGAGAAAATGTCTTGAGAAGATGTTTCACAAAACACAAATCTAAAGACACTAAAATGTACTCAACATTGCTAGTTGACAGGAAAACATAAACTAAAGTCAAAATGAGTTATCACTACATATTCCTGGAATGGCTAAAATTTTAAAAGACTGATAACACCAAGGTTGGTATGGATATAGAGTACTGAAACTCTTCTAATTACTAGTGGGAGAGTTACATGGTAAAACAACTATGGAAAGTTGATAGTTTCTTAAAAAGAAATAAATTAATCTACCTTATAAACTTGTGATTCTATTTTTATGTATTTATGTAAGATACACAAAAACATATCCCGACAAAACTATTTACACAAGAATATTCTTTATAATTCATTATAGCCAAACCCAAGAGGGCTCAAGAACAGGAAATGGATAACCTAACTAGTATACACATACTATGGAATACTACTCAGCAATAGTGTAAATGGATCTCAAAATTACTGTGATGAATGAAAGAAACCAGACACAAAAAAATATATAACATGTGATTCCACTTATGCGACGTTTTAGAACAAACGAAACTAAGCTATAATTATAAAAGTTCAACCAATAGTTGCCTCAGGAAGTGGATGTGGGAATTGACTAGGAAAAGGTACAAAGTCACTTTATGGAGTGGTGGAAATGTTCCACATCATGATATTATGGTGGGTTACCCAGTCATGTATTTGTCAAAGGTCATTGAACTATACATAAGATACATACATTTCACTGTATAATTTCATTATACATAAAATATATTTCAATTCATAATAAATAAATATAATAAAAGTAAAAAAAAAGAAGAAACTATCTGTTTTCAAGTGTAGATTTTCAAGATATATCTATCATAATTCTATTCGAAGACATTTCACAATATGCAGTAGAACTCTTCTGAAAATCTATCAAGAGTAACCTGACAGCATTAACTATCTTCATTTTATAAAATGGAAAATTAAGACTCAAAAAACCATATCATTTACTTACAGACACACGACTTTTAAAACAATAGGGAGAGGATTTAAAAATAAGGTACATTGTCATCACAGCTTGAACTCCGCTATGCTATGCTGCTTTTGCATATCGAATCACTTAACGCTTATCTATCTTACATAATAAACTTATTTTAGTGGAAATAAAACCAAAATTTGTATTATGACTTTTGAGTGGCAAAGAAATTAGGAGCAGCTTATAGAATATACTAATAAAATAGGCTTTTATGATAGTGAATGATTCAACAATAGAATATAAAATTAAATATAATATAAAAAATTGAATAGAACATAAAGTCAACTTTATGTTGATAGTGAAAAGACAGGTAAACCAAGAATGCATACTTCTTAGTTTGGAAAAACATATGACATAAAGGTGAAATACATTGGCTATGACTGTAGATTATACTGTTTATGTAAGGATAGGTAAAAAATCATATATATTCCAGAGAATGTGCAATGATGATACTCAAAGTCAGACAGAAACTATGTGAAATTTGACTAGCTTTAAGTTCTCTATGCAAATTGTCAGACTTACTGAGGTATAATTTATATACAGTGAAGGTAAACCTTTCTAGACCTACACTCAGTTCAATTGTATAAAATTCATACAATTGTATAACCACCAACACAGTGTACATATAAAATATTTCTGTCATAACCTGAAATTTCCATGACCATTCAGAGTCTTTCTCTGTCTACCTCACCCAGTCTATGGTAACCAGTGATTGGATTTTGGGTCTATAGTCTTACAGTTTCTCAACATTCATAAAATGGAGTAATACAGTGTACAGTGTTTTGACACCCATCTTATTTTGTTCAGTATTATATTTTTTTAAATTCACGCATGTTGTTGCATATATCACTAGTTCATTCCTTTTTATTGCTGAGTAGTATGTACTGTATGAATATTTCAGTTTGCTTATCAATTCACTGGCTCTTAGATATTTGTGTTGCTTTCATTTTGAGGAATTATCAATACAACAGACCTGAAATTTGGCATACAGGCTTTGTATGTGTCTTAGTTAAGTTCCTTGGAGTAGGATTCCTGGAAAGTACAGTATGTGTATGTGTAACTTTATAAGATACTGTCAGACTGTTTCGCAATGTGTGTGTAACATTTTGCATTCCCACCAGCAATGTATTAGATGCCTATTGGTCTTTTATCTCACCGGAATTTGTTAACATCAGTTTTATTTGTCTGATCCATGCTACTGTGTAGCATTACCTGTATGTACTTTTAATTTGCATTTTCTAGTGACTTATGATGTTCATGTGTTGATTTGGCAGCTGTGTATCCTCTTCAATAAGGTGCTGTTCAAATCTTTTACCCATTGTAATTAGGTTGTTTCCTTTCAAATGAAATGTAGAAGTTCTTCATATATTGTTATTTCCAATACTTTTTCTCACATATGCATCACAAACCTTCTCTTCTTGTATGTGGCTTGCTATTTTATTTTCTTTTAAAGAAATAGTGTTTTATGAAGAGCATAAATTTTTAATTTTGACGACTTCTAATTTATCAAATATTTTCTTAATAGATTATAATTTTCATGCCCTAAGAAATCTTTCCCTAACTAAAATTTACACATACCTCTCATATTTTCTAGAAGTTTTACAGTGTTAGGTTTTAAATTTAAGCCTGTGATTCATTTCTAATTAATTTTGTGTACAGTGTAAAGTATGAGTTGAAGTTTGTTTTTTTGTGTGTGTGAATGTTAATATCCAAGTGTTTCAGTATTATTTGTTAAAAACAGCATTTTTTTTTCACCATTAATTCTCTTGTTAAGTACATCGAAATTGACCTTATGCCAGTGCAGTGATGATATTTCTGGTCACTCTAGTCTATTCCATCTATCCATATGTCCATTATTTCACTGACAACACATTACCTTGATTACAATAGTTTTATATTATTCTTGGAATCAAATCGTTTAAAACATATATATCAACTCCTTTTATTATATAATATCTTAAATATTATATTTATATTTCTGAATTCACTAGTATTTTCTTTCCAAATTTTTTTTTCAATAATTTCTTCTGCCTTATATTTAGTCTAAAAATTAAAATATTAAAAGGCTATGAAATATTACAAAATCATGTGTTATCTCCATTTAGCAGTTTTATAATCCAATATATCTGCAAAATTATTACATCATCATCATCAAATAAGACCTCTTTCTTTCTCTGATTTGAAACTAACTCTTTAATCATATGATTTAATTTGCTTAATATGAATAGCAAGTTATATAACATACTTATATCATCTTATTTTCAAAGGGGCTTTGAATTAGATTATGAGGAGGAAAATATACATGCAATGAGGCTAATAAAATAGCTGTGACAAAGTTTTTTCAGACTTCTTTGCCTTTGGGGTAGAAATGGGTTAATGATAGTAGTCATCTCTCTGTCAAAGAAAAAAAAGCTTCCTAACCCTACTTACTCATATAAGAAGTTTTTGTCACAGTCAAAGTCACTCCTTGTTATTTCTAGAAGCCTCTGTGAAGTTGCTCACATGTAATTAACAACTAGAATGTCAGCCAAAGATATCCTTCAGTGCTTGTCATATTTTCTATTTTTGTTCTGATCTTTAGTCTGTGTCAGTCTCCATTGCTCTCAAAACCCCCTGACAAAATTTTACCACTATACTGTTGGCATTTGTTCAAGATAAGAGTCAAATATACAGTAAGAACTTTACAGTAAAAAAAAAGTCAATTATGTGACCCTTTGCAGTAAAGTTATGTGTATAACATTGTAATGTTTTTCATGAAAGCTCTCTTATAGAGTGTTCTCTAACACAGTTCAAAGATATATAATTCTGCCAGTCTAAGTCAATCCAATGGGCAAAATATAGAACCAAGAACTGGAACAAATATATAACCTTGAGAATATACCCAAATTATTTATTAATTCTTTTTATCAGTTTTCAACATGGTCAATATTCAAATTTCTTAAATATACTATCTTGCTGGTACAGGGTTATCATTTCTACCTGTGTGGGGCATTGGCAGCCAAAATAAGAACAACTTGAATATTATTAAGTGAGTTATAGGTTGAGAAACAGGCAGTGCCATAGTATACTGAGTTCTAACATATTGCAGAAATCAATTCAAAATTTGGGTTATTATCAAGTTAACCATTACAGATTTTTTCACAGATCACTCATTAAATTTACAGAGTTTTATTGCTCTTGCTGCCACACTAATGAAACTCTTTTTTTAAGTCATCTGTAATCTCTTGAATATCAAATCTAATAATCTTGGTTTTCAATTTAAATATCCTTCTGTAGCATTTAATATAATTGAAAACTTGATATTTTTCAAATATCTATTCTCCTTTTGCTTAAGAAACATAGTTAGCAACCAATTCTCTCAACAATTTTTCTTCATTATTTCCTTAACCCATATTTTTGTATTTTCTGTTACCTGGACATTTGGCAAACTTCCTATCTTATTTCCAGATCACCTGTCTGTTGCCATTCTAGTTTATCTCCTTGGCAAAAGTTTATATTTAAAAAATTAATTTTTATATCAATTATCTCATAAATTATCAGATTTATAAATAAACATGACACATTAAACAAATGGACTTTAAAAAGTACTCTCATGAATTATATAAAAGTATAGTAAATGGATAATAAATTTCAAATCTGGTCAGATGGGTTCATTGATGAATCATACTAAACATTAAGAAATTATACCAATTATTTACAATTTCTTCCAGGAGTAGAAACAGAGAGAATATTTCCTAACTCATTCTATAAAGCCAGCATAACCTTAATACCAAAACTAGGCAAAGACATCACAAGAAAACTATAGACCAATACCTCAGGAACATAATTAGAAAAATCCTCAACAAAATATTAACAAATCAAATCCAGCAATATATAAAAAGAATTAAATACTATTGCAAGGTATAATTTAACCCAAATATACAACACTGGTTCAACATTCAAAAATCAATTATTGTAATTCATCATATTAACAAATTAAAAAATAAAAATTACATGATCATATCAATAAGTATAAAAAAAGCATTTGACACAACCAAACACCCATTTTGATAAAAATCTTTCAGCAAATTAGAAATATAGGTAATCTTCCAAAACAGGATAAAGGACATCTACAAGAAACCTACAGCAAACATCATATTTAATGATGAAAAACTAGAAACTTTTTCACTAAGATCAAGAAAACAGCAAGGATGTCCCTTCTGACCACTCCTTTCTAACATTATACTAAAATTTTTAGCTAATGAAATAAGAGAAGATAAAGAAATAAAATGTATACAGAGAAAAGAAATAAAATTGTTTATTCTCAGATGGCATGGTTGTCTATGTATAAAATCCAAAATATTGACCAAAAAAAAACTCCTGGAACTAATAACAATTATAGCAAAGTTGCAGGAAACAAGATTACTATACAAAAGTCAATAGCTTTTTTATATACCAGCAATGAAAAAGTAGAATTTGAAATTAAAGACACAATACCATTTACATTAAAACCTTCCAAAATTAAATAATTACAAGTCTAACAAGATATGTACAAAATCAAAATGAAGAAAGCTACAAACTACGATGAAAGAAATTAAAGAAATAAATTAAAAGGGATAGGAAGAATCATTGTCAAGATGTCAGTTTCCCCAACTCGATCTATAGATTCCCAATAAGTTGTTTTGTGGATATTGACAAACTGATTCTAAAGTTTATATGGAGACCCAAAAGATCCAAATTAGCCAACACAATATTAAAAGAGAACAAAGTTAGAGAACTGACATTACCCAACTTTAAGACCTACTATAATGTTACAATAAAAGTTACAGTATAGCATTAGTGAGAAAATAAGCAAATGGATCAAAGGAATGGCTAAAGAACCCAGAAGTAGACTTAAATAAACATAATCAACTTATTTTGACAAAAGAGTAAAGACAATATAATGGAGGAGAGATAGTCTTTTCAAAAAATGGTACTGGAAAAATTGCATGTCTACATGCAAACATAAATAAATAAATAGGTAAATAAATAAATAGATAGATAGATAGATAGATAAATGCTTCTATACGTAGACCTTACAACATTGACTAAATTAACTCAAAATTAATTATATAACTAAATATAAAGCAAAAACTATAAATTTCTAGAAGATAGCAAAGAAAAAATTCTAGTTGACCTTGGGCATGGTGATGAGATTTTAGATAGAGCACCAAAAGCAAAATTAATAAAATAATTGATTAGCTGAATCTCTCATGAGCAAGATTAATTTAAAAGAAAGTTGTGTTATTCTTTCAAATTTCTGAGGATAAATAATTCTACACCTGGAATTCTGTATCCAATTATATTTTCAATTAAGTTGGAAGTTAGCATAAAAGCATTTGTAGACAGACATGTTCTCAAAATTTTGACTTCCATGCATCCTGTTGCATGAAGCTGCTGGAGGACATGCTCTACCAAGAGAATAAACAAAAGCAGAATATGGTAGACACTTCAGGAAATGTCCAGGTTTCTCATTAATCATATTTCCTCAGCTTTTGGCAGAGAGCCTTCATCCTTCGATCCCTTTAGGAACTGTCTCAGCTGCAGACACCTGTCTTACCTAAGGTGTTGGGACCTGGGTGGGTGACATCCAAGACGTGGAGATATAAAGATCTGAACATTTGGATTCAACTTGGGCCAATTCTGAAGAGCCATTCTAACTCTAATACTTTTTGTAGAGTCAATAAAGTTTGTCTTTAACCTACATTGAAAATCACCCTTCCTCTAAGACAAAGCTTGATTCTTCCTCTCTACTGGTGTTAACCCCAGAGTTATTTCATAGTGGCCATCCTCCAACCAACTCGATCTGTGTGTAATTCTTGAAAAATGCAGTCTGTAACACAGATAATGAAAAGGCATTTTAAAACACAAAGTCTAAGAGGAAGGTAATCACTTACATGGTGTGGAAGGGAAATTCCAGGTCAACATCTGTGCAATTGACTCATAAAACAAACAGTTCTGGCTAGAGCAGAAGGTCGAAGGGTTCCAGGAATTAAATACTCAATAATAAGATAAAATTTATAGAATTCTGATTAGTTTATATGTTATGAAGAGATTTATATTTTGCTTTGGGGATGATATAATTGTAGATCCATAACAAAAAAGCAAAATAAAACAGAAACAACTAGTTATGTGAGAGAAATCCAAAATTGTACCAGAAAGTAAATGGAATTATAGTACTGTCCACAAATAAAATATAAAGAATATGCACAGTCTTAATAATGCAAAATTGAATATTGAGCTCAACAAAGTTTTATTACCTAACTATTCTATGGAGGAAGTATTTTTAGAATTCAATTATTCTATTTTTGGAATAATTAAGAATTCCATTTTTGAATATTAATAGATAGTATTAAAAAATATAAGTCATGTATAATAATTTGTACAAAGTATTCAGTGATGTAGAATAATAACTTAAAAGTTCAAGATAAAAAATGGAAAAAAATGAATAAATTTATACCTTAGAAACTATTAAAATTTATATTTATAATTTTTGTTTAAATAGTCTCAAGAAAATTTTATTTTATTTGTTTTCAATAATTCCTAGTATGTTTGTCTCCAAAATGGTAATTCCTCTTTGTTATAATTTGAATATGTCCCCCCATAATTCATATCTCAAATCCCTAATCTCTAATGTGATCAATGTGATAATATTTGAAGATGGGATCTTTGGGAAAAAAATTACGGTCAGATGTGATCATGAGGATTCAGAGCTCATGATGGGATTAGTGCCATTATAGGAAAAGACACCAGAAAGCTCTGTGTGTGTCTTCAAGCATTACAGTGAACATGTCAAGTGAGCACCCAGAGAGATGATGGCTACCTAAAAGTTTGGAGGAGAACCCTTACCAGAAACCATCTATTCTGGCCCCTGATCTCAAACTTTCAATTTCTAAAACATTGAGAAAATAAATTTTTGTTGTTTAAGCCAGCCAGTCTATGGTATTTTGTCATGGCAGCATAAGCTGAACAATAAACCATTAAAAGCATTTCATATTATTTATTCTTTCCTATGAATCTTATATTCCTGCCACACATTTCCCCAACCTTGCCATACCTTTCATCCTTCTGTATCTTATTAGCTATCAACTTGTTTTCCCTTTGGCTCTAAAGATTTTCTTCACTTAACACATTTGGCAAACTCCTTCATTCTTCTCAAGTACCAAGTAAATCAACAGTGCCACTTCTAGGAATATTTACTCAACTCATCTAAACAGAATTAAGCACTCTTCTTACTAGTAATTATGTTTGCTTGCATATTTTTTTCAACCGACAACAGGTTCTAAAAGTAGGAATATTACTTATTCATCTCTGAATGAATGCATGCCTAGCAAATTGATTGCTATACAAACAAAATCTTGCTAACTTCAATCAACATAACAAATGTAAAGTTATTGATAACTTTGCCTGTCTTTTCCTCTCAGCTGTTTACCTCTATACATCATTTGATCTTTTTTAGTATTTAGAATATCAGTGACCTTGTAAAAAAGTAATCCAAGAATCCAACTTATAGAACGCAAAAATAAAAAGCTATTTTAATGACCAAAAATGTATTTAATTTTGAATGTTTTTACTAGAATCAGTGATCAGGTCAATAAAACTAAAAAAACTTTTTAAATAAAATTACATTTTTTAATAGTAAAAATTATAAACTTATTCATATTTTTGATGTCAAAGATGCTGACTAAATATTGGTGTACTGGAAATTCTAAGGCAAAGTTCTATAGAACAAATGGTTATGAAATTTTACAATCTCATCTGGTTACTATGGTAATGAATTAATCTACAATTTAACTTTTGCATATTAGCATTTTTGCCTCATTCTTACATTGCCAATGGAAATATAATTGTAGTAACAGAAAGATTACAGAAAATGAACATTAAAAGATGATTTGTAAATGTCAGATGTTGAAGTACCAAGCAAGTCAAAACATCACATACATTTACTATATACACTATATAGTAAATATGTACTATATAGTAAATTGTTAAATATACAACAATGTTTATTTAACAATTTAAAATATTTTTTTCTGAAACACTTTAAAAATATCAGTCACAGACTCTTAATCTGCTCCATGGAATCACTATAGGACATATTTCCAAGTAAAAGAAAACTGAAAATAATATTTGGTCAGATTTTTTTTATAAAAAAGCCCTTTTAGCAATAGACACAATCCTACTGACAGATCAGGTGGCCCAACCTTTGAGATCAAAATAGAGATACCTAGAGCCAGTGTTTCCAACGCCAACTACATAACATGATTGTTTTGAAATAGTTGGCCCAACCTCACCTCTGTATTTAGGTATAACTTACATATAATAATCTAAATCAATATTAAATTCTGAGTTCGAGAATTTTTACATCTGTATAATGTCATATAACCACCACCACAGTCAAGATATAAAACTCCTCCATCACCCAAAAAGTGTTTCCTCATGCCTTTTGCACCTCCTTAAGTCAGTGAGCATTTTTGTTACCATTTTACTCATTTCTTCCTCTTTATGATATTTTATACCCAATTAATTTACAGCTTATCCTTGGAACATTACTATTTTCTTAGAGAATTCAGCTCTTTTCTCAAATATCCTCTTGGTTTTGGCTTTCACTGGAGTTATTCTGAGTGACGCAACTCACGTGTGACCCATCATATTCTTTAATACTGAACTCAAAGGGATTACCTAAATAACCCATTTGCTACTGTATTTATTTTAAAATGACAAATTATATCCTGTATGTGCCTTTTAATTTTAGGTCCCATAGGTATTACTAAACTCATACACTCATTTCAAAACAGCAGATAGCCACTGCCCTAAGTTCAAATCTTCATTCACTTGTTGGGGGTCATACAGGTCATTGGAAATGAAAGGATAACCAAGAAAAAAATAAATCACTTCAATAAAGAAATATTAAATTTATTCCCTACAAAAATAATTTTAAATATTTATGTAGAGAAAATATATTTTTATTTTGGGATTTGAGTTATCTCAAATCCCAAAATAAAAATAATCAAAATAAAAAATACTTGTGATAAAAAAAATACTAGGTTAGATATCATAACATAAGTGATAAAAATAAAATTAATGTAGCATTTTCTGAAGATATAGAATTAAAATATTCCAATGACAGGAAACAGGTATCCAGACTTACTTTTGTTTTCATATTTTGAAAATATTCATATTCCATATTTTATAATAATTGTGGACAATATAGAAAGCCTAACCAGGAAGCAAAGCAAGATGTTGAAAGGTATGAAAGCATTTCCTTTAAAAAAAGTATTAAAGAAATGACTTATGTTTGACTCTAAGCAGAGGCAGGACTAAAGGAAACTTTGATAGCTAGCAGCTACTCAGCAGGTTCTGAGATTTCCCTTTACTATCATTACTCAAGAGGAAACTGAGCAGCTTCTTTTATTATCATTATTGTATGATTCTTCTTTGAATTCTTATACTCCAGAAATATGAATTCTACTTTGTAAAGTAAGATGTGTATGTATGAAAAGGTAAGTAATGTTACAAAATAAAAAAAGAATAAAAGTATAAATTAAATAGGTACCCCAATACTTCAAAGAAAGAAAGGGCCACTAAACATGAGTATCACGCGTACAGATTCTGGATACTCTGAATTCTGATCTCAGCTTTAACATTTTCTAACTATAGGCTCAGAACAAAATATTTGCCTTCTAAAAGTTTCCACACTCTCCTCTATAAAATGAAGGTCTAACTTTTAGATGATAAGTAAGTAAATCAATATTTGAAAGGTGTTTATAAAAATGCCTAGCATATAACATCAGCTATTGTTATGATGACACCCAAGCATTCAGAGATATTTTTATGGAGAAGATAAGATTTGAGGTGGAATTATAGAATAGATAGAGTTTAGATAGTTGAAAAAAAGATGATATTTTTTATGAGAGCATTAGGACATACTGAATGAAATACACGGCCTCCCCTACTCCATCTCTCTTAATTGCCTTCCCGGGGCTTCTATCTCTCTTTATTCTTCTCAGAATTTAGGTGGTCATTTACAACCTGAACAGAGGTGCTACCTATTGTGGCTTGATTAAGTAGGATAGAAGAGGATAATCTGAAATTACTTTTTTATTTTGGAAAAAGTATATTTTGGAAGGGGGATAATTCTTATGTTAAACTAAAATCCAAAATAAAGCTGCCTGTTTCTCACTGAAATATCATATAAACATCATAATACATCTTCATCTGGAAAACAGAATTCTACAAATATCCTAAACTGAGGCAGTATAATAAACAACGAAATAAAAGGCCAAGTCCATTCATCTATGTACAGGCAATTTTTTAAATAATACAGCCTCAATAACAACTTTTTTTTGCTAGAAAATAAATAAGACTGGAGAACATAAGCAATTTTTCCCAAGGTCATTCAGCACAATATTTTTAAGGGGAGGATCAGAAATGCAACCTTAGTTTGCAACAAGATTTTTAAACTCATCAATTCTATAAATCTGAATTATTTTCAGGATCAAGAATTATAGCCCCTGATGTTAGGTGATAATATAGACAAAATAAAGCCTGTCATAGGTCATATTTTATTTTTTGGAATTCACATTTCCAAATATCCACAATCACATAGCATATTGTATTTTTTCCCTTTCTATACATTTTTTATCCCCTATTATGTACATGAGTAATGAATTGACAAGTCTTTAAAATTCTATTAATACCTAACAATTTTAAACAATTTCAAAAATATTTTTGACAAGGGAAAGTGTGTGATCTAAACTAAATCACTGGAGTGAACATAAAGCAAATAATATGGTATAGATGGAGGGAATGACTTTGGATGGTGATTTAAGATAGCACACGAAGGAAAGCATTATGCTCTATGTGTGTAGTTTATAAATCAATTTTGTGAGAAAATACCAATATTCCCTCTTTCGGTTCTACAGAATAGTTGAATTACAAGTGTCTTTCCACTTTAAAGGGTCTCAGGATATTTTGAGAGAACAGTTTAAATTGATTGTAGTGTTCTGCCAACATAGCAATAGTTGTGAAGTAGAGTAGAAAATGCATATAAATTGGGTTATTTTGCAAATTGGTAACATCTTCAATATTATCTTTCCCTTCTTAATGGATTTAAATTAGAAACACTAATGACTATGTTAGCATATTTTGTGCTCAGTAGGAGATGCGATGGAAGGGTTCTTTGGGTACATTTGGAGAAAGATAAACAGTTGAATATCATTAGCTTCAAAATCAAAATAATATTTCACTGAAAATATTGAGTTCCAACAAAATGTCAAATGCATTTCAGAGAATTTTGAAAAAATTTATGAGGTAGTTGTAAACCATGCTGAAATGAAGAACTTATTGAAAAGCATCATTTTCCTTCTACTGACTTAAATTAAAAAAAAAAAATCTATTCCTCTGTGAATCATTCTCAAATAAGCTCTGCTATGTTCTCTGTTAGAAAAATATTATCCTAGACATATGTATTTACCAGGTCTATAAATAAAGTTTTTAATATTATTTTGTAGACATTATTGACATGTTTTTTTGCTTTTTTTTTTTATGTGATCATTTTTATATTTGAAAACTAGAATGAGAACTGTTAGAGTCAAACTATAGTTGGTTAGGTTACTCAAACAGAATTATTCTCAACTGGGATTTTATGACATGTACAAACAGGAATTTCACAGAATATAAACGCATCAAACACAGCTAAGGGGACTAGAGCTGGGAATAGGAAACCCAGAAACTGAAGCTTCTCTTTTTTTCAAGGACCACTTGACCAGCATTTGTGCTTCTTTTGGTTGGCCAGTTGCATTTTTTTTTCCTTTTCTTTTTTGTCCCCCCCCCCCCCCACAGAATAGTTTGTTTGGTCTGAACACTACAGACTTTAGTCATCCAGGCATGTAACTGACATGTTTTTACAAGTTAAGCTTAGCTCTAACTCTCCAGAGTTCTGGTATACTACAGGTTCCAACTGCCTAGGATGGAAAGTGTTGACTTAGACAAGCTTTCTATCTTCTTGAGAGTTGTATGTCTAAATCTAACCCACTCAACTGATGTGACCACAATTACTCAGTGTCATGAAGCAAAAGCCTTTATTCATACAAGTAATATTTATACTTACAATTCGATAAACATGCGTCATGCAGGGGGAGGAGCAGTCTTTAAATCACAAACTACACAGTTTCATGGAACAGAATGTGTTTTTCAAATAATCACACTAATTAAAGTATAATAAATTAGCTGAGGAAAAACTCAGAAGGAAAGTCTATTTCCTGTGAGAAAAGTCTCCATTTCTGTGACAGTGACTAACATAGGAAATTCATTCAGATTGGAAGGTCAGGGAAAATTTTTCTGAGGAAAGGAAGTTAGAGATGTTCTCAGAAGAATTAATAGGAGTCCACCGAGTAAGGAAGAAAGAAAAGATAATAAGAGCATTCCTGAGAAAGGAAAAATATGTGCAAAGACCCTGTGGTAGAAGACAGAATAGTACACTTATATATCATGACAAGGCCTCAGTAACTGATGAAGAGAGAACAAGAATACAGATCAGTGGAGACTGAAGAAGTAGGCAGGGGTCACTTTATTTTGTCTTACTAGAAAAGTTAGACATTGTTCTCTATCCTTAGAACAATGAGAGCCTTAGAAAAACTTTAAACAAATGGGTACTTGCACTTCTGTTACATTAATTGGTCTATCAAAAAACACTAAGACAGTTTAATGTTCTGGAAAATCCATAGTATATGAAAAGATGCCTATCATCATGTATCATATACCAACAATAAGGAAACAAACAACCTGATTAAAATATGGGCCACCTCACCAAAAGAGATATACAAATGGCAAATAAGCATATGAAAACATGCTCTACACATATGTCATCGGAGAAATGCAAATTAAAACAAAATAACATATCGTTACACACCTATTATAATGGTCAAAATCCAAAACACTAACAACACAAAATTCTGACAAAGACGTGGAGCAACAAAGAATTCTCATACATTGCTGCAATGTGCTTCAACCACTCCAGAAGACAGCGCAACTATTCTTACAAAATTAAACATACTCTTACCACACCATCTAGCCATTTTGTATTTATCCAAAGGAGTTGAGGGAAAAAACTTCACAAAAAAACTTGCACATAGGTGTTTATAGAAGCTTTATTTACAGTTGCCAAAACTTGGAAGCAAACAAGATGGTCTTCAGTAGGTGAACAGATAAACTGTGGTATGTCCAGATCATGGAATATGATTCAGTGCTAAGAAATGAGCTCTCAAGCCATGAAAAGACATGAAGGAACCTTAAATGTATATTACTTCTAAGTGAAAGAAGCCAATCTGAAAAGGCCACATAATGAAATTCTGAAAACAAGGCAAAATTATGGTGAGAGTAAAAGATTAGCGACTGCCAGGGTTTGGGGGAAGTGAAGGATGAATAGGCAGAGCACAGGGATTTTAAGGGCAGGAAAACTATTCTGTATGATACTGTAATGGTAGACAGATATTATGATTAACTTATTAAAACCTATAGAGTGTACAACACCAAGAGTGAATCCTAATGTAAACCATGGAATTTGGGTGACAACGATGTCTCAATTTAGGTTCCTTAACAAATGTACCACTCTAGAGGATACTATTGATAAAAGGGGGGACTATGTCTGCATATGGGGAGGTGGTATATGGGAAATCTCCCTCTTTTCCAACCAGTTTTGCTGTGAAGCTAAAATTGTTCCAAAAAATAAAGTCTATTTTTAAAATATACAGACCTTGTCATTTTATCATTTGCCTGTTTCATAATAGGATTGATGATCATGCGAAGGTTTTCAGCCAAGTCTTCGCCATTCTCTTTAAAATTATGATCTTCTGCTGAGATGTATTTGTCCCCGAAAGAGAAATAAATGCCTCTTTAATATGAAAGGGAAAGGCTTATTTAGAAAAACACATTTAAGTTTTGGGGAAAGGCGAGCAGTATGTCAAGTTTCACATCTTTAAAGTGGAAGATGAATTTTTCTGGAGAGAATCATGGAGTGGAAAAGCCTGCCAATGTTGCAGGCTCTTGGAAAAATGTAATATTTTCCGGGATTTGCCTTGAGTTAATTCCAATGCCCACAAAGAGAGATGACAGAAATTTGGAAGAATTAAATATCATGATCCATTATAAGTACATAACAAGGAGTTTAGCAGAAAAGCTCCAAAGAAAGTCTTAGTCCAAATTCTGTTTGAATTATAAGTTCCAAAGGTAAGAAGTGCTGTTGTATTTTGGTTCCCACAAAGGATAAATAACATGCATCTGATGGAGCACTAGTCATCAGCAGCTGATCTGAAAATGTCTGTGAAATTAAGGGACTTAAAATGTTGGATAGCCTGGAAAGGACAGGACCAGCCAGGTGGACCAAGGCTGTTACATACAAACATTTCAACAGATGTTATTCGGAATAAAGATTAAATGTGCCCATGAGATTGCAAGCCTGAGGACGACACACAAAAGGTATAGCCACAGTCAGAAGCTCTAAGGAAGCAACTGGAAGTGCAAAATGTGAGGAAGACAATAATAGTAGTTGTTTTCACAACATTCCCTAAAATTCTCTTTTATCCTATTCAAGTTCTTGTTCCTCTTCTCTCGTGCTCTCTCTCTCTCGCTCTCGCTCTCGCTCTCTCACTCTCAGTCATGTTCTTGCTCTCCTCTCAGTGTTGAAATATGTCAAAGGGTGACATACTACAAAACACCAAAAATACTTTTTATTTTACTTCTCGACCTCCTCTCTTACTATTCCTCCCACCATCTTCATTTTCCCTTCCCCTATTTTTACTTCTTTGAGAATTGGTAAAATATTTGCTTGACATATCCCTACCTGATCTGATTCACATAGAAACTTAAAGTACTGATATAAACATTTACTTGGCTATAGAAAAAACTCATTCAGAAAATAGTCTGATATAAGTTAAATATCAATCTAGGTACAAAAGGTTATTCTTTCTTCCCTCTGTACTCATGCATCTTTTCCCTCTCTACTTCCAAATCCATTCCTATTTAGATTCCTGCTTATTTTCCATAATTTTCTGTTGCTTTTATAGGCATTTACTCTTCCTCTGGGTGGAGTTCTGGCCCAGATTTGATAGTGGAAGTACATTTGAAATTTATTGTAGATCTTTATAATTCCACTTACGTATTTTTTTCCTCTGTCTGATTTTTAAGTTCTTGGTAAATTTGAGTTATCTGTCACAGATAGTGATCTCTGAAGAAAGAGTAAGAGAGTTATTTCTAAGGGCAATGCTTTCAGACAACAAGGCAGGAAATGACATCAGCATCATTACATGGTTGGCCAGCCCAGTTCTTAAGGTGTCAAACCTCTGGACAGGAAACTATTGCTCACTCTCTCTATTTAAATAAAATTTAAAAGGGATTTTCTTCGGAGAAAATAGAGTTGACAATCATTATCTTTTAGGACATGTTTTGCTTTCTGGGCAGAAGTGCAGGTTAATTTAGGGTTGGGTGAAATTATCCTTTATGTCACAATCAACATTCAACATTGATCTCAAAAGAAGACACATGGTCTAAGGTAGTTACTACCATTTCTTTTTGCTTTTAGTGAGCATTCTGGGGTGTGTAAAGAAACCATAGGTTGTCCACACCAGTCAAAATTCTGAGGAAGCACAGAATATAATCTTCCATAATACTCAGTTTTAAGGAGAAAAGGACTGATATCCTATAGAAAAAGTAAACCCTATCTGAAATTCAGCAATGGCAGAGAGTTTTATATTTTTACCTGAAACTAATGGTATCCACTTCTAGATTCTAGGAGATTTCTTTTTTCTTTCCCTACCCTCTTTTTCTTTTCCATTATTGGCTACCACATTTCCGGAAATTACTTTGTAACTTTGCTGTTAGAGTTAACTAAGCTGATTTCTGGTCAGATAGATTTATATTCCCTGGCTTAAAAAAAATAGAATAACAACAACAATAACAAAAATTTATTTCTTTGTCTATGGTATGGCTTCATTAACGTAGGTCCCTACAGAAGGACCAGCACTTCCCTGTCCAACATGACAGCACTGGCCATATGTGAAACTTAAAATTTAAATTAATATTTACATTCATTAAAATAAAATTAAAAATTTAGTTTCTTAGACACACTAGCCACATTCGAAATGCTCAATAGCCACATGTGGAGAGTGGCTACAGTATGAAGAGTTCAGGCATAGAACATTTTCATCATTGCAGAGTTTTGTTTTGTATTTTTTTTTGAATTCTATCAAACTTTATTTATTTTTTAAATTTTTAATTAAGTTTATTGGGGTAATATTGGTTAATACGATTATATAATTTTTAGGTGTACATTATCATTTGACATCTATATGTTCTATAGTGTGTTTACCACCCAAAGTCCAGTTTCCTTCAGCTACCATAGTACTTGATCCCTTTCACCCACTTCACCCTCCCCCTAAATCGTATACTTGATCCCCTTTACCCCATTTATTTCCCCACTCCTCACCTACCCCACTAGTAACCGCTAGCCTATAGTCCATGTTCATGAGTTTCTGTTTGTCCTGCTCATTTTTTGCTTTTAGGTTTATATGCCACATATAAGTGATATTATGTGATTTTCAACTTTTTCTGTCTGGCTTATTTCACTTAGCATGATTATCTCAAGGTCCATTCAAGTTGTCACAAATGGATAATATTCCATTGTATATATGTGCCACAGCTTCTTTAGCCAATCATCTATCATAGGACACTTTGGTTGCTTCTATGTCCTGGCCACTGTGAATAATACTGCCATGAACTGTAGAGTTTCATTATATAATTTTAGAGATTGCTGTGGTATTGTTCCCACTTTTTAGATAGAGAAATTGATTTATGGAATATAATCCATTTTGAAGGTTTTCCCACTAATAAAGAGCAACTCAGAGATTTGGACAGTTTGATCTGCCTCCAGTGGCCTACTCCAGACATTGAGACACCCGCTCTTCTAAACGAAGTATAAAACTGCAAACAAACTCTCATAGGAACTAGACAGGTAAAATAATGTGAAGTGGATCAGATATGAAGTCACAGGAAATGGTGAAGCCTATGGTCACTCAGATTATGTTTATCAGCTCAAATCATTTATAAATAATTTTAAGAATAATCTCATTCTCCTGACCAAATAAAACTCATTTGCTGGCCTGAATTTAGGTCTCTGGTTTCCAAAAACTATTTTATGTGTTTAGATATTAATTCAATTTCATGATATTTTTAAGGAGAATTGGCAAAGAAAGTAAGTTACTATTAGGTATCAGAGGAATAATAGAAGATAGAGAAGTCAGATCATGTTACTCGACTTAAAGACAAAATTAATCTGAAATGAAAATGGTATCCTTCTAAATAGAATTGTATTTTTTAAAGTTAAACTAAAGCATATTAAAGAAATTACATAGGTGAAATTTTTAAAAATGAAAATAAAAGCTTGCCCTGGAAATTAGGGACAACAGGCCTTGGGGTAGAGTTGAGAATTAAGAGGGCAATCAAAGAATTCAACTTCTATTGGCCAAAACAAATAAAAAACAAAAAGTTGTAGGTTCCTTTCTGATATCCTAGTGGCTCTCGCTCACAAGAGAAAACCAATTTGTGTCCAAGGAAAGATATCACCTTCTATACTATATTAAAAAACACGTTTTAATATGTTTAATAATGTAATTTAAGAGATAATCATAGTATGCATTGCTATGTTATTCTTCTGCTTTTACATCCTGCATCATTTGATAAGAAAATGTGTTTTCACAGTTCTTACCTAACTAGACAAACCACTCGAAAGCATTTAGAGATAGATAAAAACACTGGACCTGTAAAGAAGAATAACTTCAAATCCAGAAATGAAACACAGTAAATTGGGAAGTAAGCGTTAATAAGAAAATGCGAAGTACAAAGTCAGACTAAAAGAATGATATTCTACAGTTCAAACTCCAATTTAAAATTAGCTCCATGTGAGAATAAATTATGTTGTAATCTCAAGCCCTTTTTTTTGAGGTATATTAATATTTTCAAATACCTTCCTCATTTCCTGAGAATTGGCTCATGGGGATTGTAGAAATGATGTTTCCCAGGAGCATCAAGGACAAACCACGGACAGAGAGCAGCAATATGCCACCTTCTTTATCCCCAGATTCTGATGCTTTTGACCAATGAAATTGGCAACATTTCTGGTTAGTCCTTTGTCTTCATAACCCATACTTTTCTATACCTGGTCATCTTTAGAGTCAAAGTGTTAAGAGTAACTAGAATAGAAATTGAGGACACTAGTCTGGAGTCTGAAAAAGCTTCAGAGTATATTCAAATCTTCTTAGTTTTTTACTTCTTTGTTTTAAATAGGTATAAAGTAAATCTCTCTCATTCTTCATTTCCTTATGAACAAAATTTTAAAAAATTACAAACTATTTTCCCCTGGAGATGTGTTTAATTGATTTAATAGTGCATACACTTATTCATGCTTAGGCTACGCTATGTACTAGTGACAAAGAATAAAGAAAAAAGAAGTAATTCTTGACTATAACATGACTGTTTGAGCAGAAAGACTGAGATCCCTCTCTCCCTTCAACCCTACCCTTTCTTTCTCTATTTTAATATCTTTATTTAGCTACCTTGTGTTTCTTTACATAGTGTCTGGGTTTTGAGAGTGTTTCAAAAGAATACTTCCCAATGTATATATGTTTATCAAGTGGCTTTTTGCATCATGCCTACTAAATCCAAAATCAGTGTGGGAGGAAAATATATAAGGGCACAAATACTAACAAGCGTAGGGATCATTTCACCAAAAAAGTCTACCACAGCCACTTGTAGAAAAAAATATATGAGGTTCTTGGGAGATCTTTATGCTGACATAACACAGTTTCAATACAATTAATAAATGATAGAAATTAGTATTTTTAATAATTAAACAAAACATTATCAAAATGAAATTTTATATTTTAGTTTAGCTCAATATTACTTTTCATCTAGAAATAACCATCCCTAAGCATTAAATCTTTCTTTTATACTCCTACATTTTTAATATAAGATTTAAGATAATATTTTCTGTTAGATAACTTATATTTTAAATAGTTAGCTATTTTTATATTTTTATTTGCTAAAATTAATAAATATTAGTGATGCAGCAAGCTACCATACTTTGAAAAAGGTAAAAGTATAACCGTATCTTCTCAAAGAAAGTATAACCAATACATGTGTATTTTAATTTTTCAGACTTTTATACTACAACTTATTGGGTTTTAATTTCTTATAAAGTCTCACAAAATAAAACTTTTCATAATACTAAAACACACACAATTTTATGCTTACAACTTAAAAGCTCCTTTGAGCAGAGAAATGATCTATTTGAATGTCAAAATTGATGTTCACAAATCGCACATCATTCTAAATTAATGCCACAGTCAGATGCAAGATAAAATTTTAAGAAGACATTACAAGTTTGAGACTCATTTCAAGTAAGGCATGATAATGGTATTGAGAAGCAATGCTATCTCATATTTGAGTCAAATAACATTTTTATAGCACCCAGAAGTAAAGACAAATTCCAACACAAGCTTACAAAAAGTAAGAGAATTCCAAAAATTTCTAAAATGTTATCTGACTTTGTAATTATGATTGCAACAATTTTATGCCATAAAAACAGAAATCTATATTTTCATTTCAAATAAATCACTGAACTTTTATTTTTAATCAATGTTTTAAATTATTAAAATAAACCTACAAATTTATTAATTAGAGATACTACATGTTGTGAAAACTATAATGGGTAATCGGTAAATTATCTATAACATAAATTTGTCATTGATTAAATTAAATTAAAATAGTTCTTTTACTTGCAGTGCCAAATTATTCTATGTTTTATTTTTTTTTCTTTTGTTCAGATAAACACAGAGCAAAAATCATAGAAAACAAAAAAATCTTAAATATACCTCTTTGAAAAATTTACACACAGTGAACATACTCGTAAAAACCACTCTGATCAAGAAATAGAATATTTTCAGAAATGAAGGTCTCTCTCATTTTCCATCTTACTTATTAATGTACTATGATAAAACTAACAACTTTTCTAATTTCTATCATTAGTGATTTGGTTTTGCCTATTGTATAAAATCATATAAACAGATCAGATACTCTACTATGACTGACTAGTTATCACTCTAAAATGCTTGTGATATTCAATCATGTTATTGTATGTACTAATAGTTCATCCATTTTCATTTCTATATGGTATTCCATTGTATAAAGATATCATTTTATTTATCCATTATACTGTTAATGGGCATATGGGTTGTTTCTAATTTTAGGTTCTTATGAATAATGGTGGTAACATTACCATTAATGCCACTTGCTGCAAATAAAAAATTCACACTAATCAGAAAAAAAGACACAATGCAACTTTAAATGTGAAAAAAACCTTAAATAGTTAAAAATAAGATTTCCAAATGGTCAATAAACATGTTAAAATTTGTTCAAAATGATTAGTTATTAGGAAAACATAAAATTAAACTGCAATTAAGTACCATAATATACTCTAGTGAAAGAAAATAGAAAGTAATGAGAAATATTGGTAAAGGCGATGAGCAACCAAAATTTTCACATATTGCTAGTGATTGTGTAATTTGATATAATAATTGTTTAATAATATTTAGTGAAGCTCAACAAATGCACTCTAAATCTCAGCAATTTGACTCCATATAAATTCCCAAAAGAAATATGTTTTATAAAAGACATGTATGAATATGTTTACAGCAACACTCTCTAATTTTGACATTCACTTATAGGGTATTTCAGGTAGTTATAGTCTAGTCTGATATGTGCCATTATCTTCTTATATCGTTTTCTTTGAAGGTAATTCATCTATTTTCTTCATCTGTTAATTCGTTAGTTCAGTTTGTAATAATATTATTACCATATCTATCTATGCAGGCTTTTATTCCAAGGCAATATATCTTCAAGTACTGCTTCATTCTTTCTCTGGAACTCCAAACACATGCATAATAGAAACATTCACTATGCTCCATGCATTTCTTACTTTCTTTATACAAGAATCCATGTTTTCCTTTGCTCCTCATTTGGGATATACATATATTTTTTAAAAATGTTTTCCAAACTTTCCATTGCTTTTTCCCCTCTCTGAGCCTCAATTTGGATATTTTAACTATCCTACCTTCAGTTTACTAACCCTCTCTTCTATGGGATGTAACCTAATTTTGCAAACAGATTTAGTGAGGAATTATTAACATAATATAAATTCAGTCATTGTTATTGTCTATCTTCTTAATCGGAGACATTTTAGTAGCACATAGTAGGTAATCAGTCAATATTGCATGGCTAAAATTATGGATGAATAAATTCTATGAAGAAAGTATAACCTTGATAAGAATATTTTATTAAAAATATTACTTTTACTTATGACTCTACTAGTTAAAATCCAAAATATAATATGACAAATTAGAAGTGCATAAAAATCACAACATATTATGATCAAGCAAGATTATCCCAGTAGCTCAAAAGAAATTTAACATTTAATCATGTTCCTTGGCTAATCTTAGTACATAAATAACGTTTTAAAGTACCTAACTTGTTTAAAAATTATTAGTAATCGAAACAAAAACTCCATTATAACATAAAAATATTTGTTACCCTTTTATAGGCAATGACAAAAAAATACAAAGAAAAAAGATGTAGTATTATTTATATTCTTGATCTTAAATAAATCTCCACTATTTTCTCATATTCTTTCACTCTAAACTTTGATAAACCCAATCTACAACCTGATAGCGAAATTCCTATGCAAAAATTATTTAATTCTGCTTGTTTATATCTGGCAAATTTTACACAGCTATAGTTTAGGCAGCAAAAGTTAATAGACCTCATTCAATCACAGTTATGTCATGACAATATTTTTCACAATTACATTTTGAAATGTATATGTTAACATACTATAATTGACATTTTAACAAAACTTGGGAATGTTCACATATAAATATGTGAGAAGTGCACAAGATCACACTCAGACTCAATGATTAATTAGAAGGACTCACGGGACACAGAAAAACTAAGATACTCTTGGTTATGCTTTATTTACAGTGCAAGGATATGGATTAAAATCAGCGAAGGGGAAAGATAGATGGAGTGAGGTCTAGGAGAAACCAGACACAAGCTGCCAAGTGTCCCCTCACAGGGGAGTCACACAGGGACACACTTAATTCTCCCAGCAATGTCATGTTACTTCGTATGTGAAGTCTTGCCAACCAAGAAAGCTCATCTGAGGGGGTCAATCATGTAGGCATACAGCACCCTCATGACCAACCTCAGCTACTCAGATTTCAGTCTTCTACCTCAGAGTAAAAACAAGCATCTACAATAAATCACATTGCTAGAATAAACTTATCTAGTCTAACTACCACAGCAAGGCCCAAGGCTGCAGGTGTACAAAAACATTAATCAAGTGGAATACTTCAAAGAGTCAGAGATTATCTCCAAGAAACTGGCTAAGGGACAGTCCTGAAGGCAGATCTTTCTTTGGAATGTGCAGAATGTGAACAAACCAAGCCTTCTGATTTAACCCCTTTTTGCCCAATAGATGTTTGGTTGTGTGACTATAAAAGATCATTAACTTTGATGTCGCTACAAAATAGATTGTAATCTTTCTTCCCTTTGAATTATTCAACTTCCGTTGGAATCAACAAATTTTGTGTAACATATCACTGCATACTACACGTTACTTAGTAAAATATCAAAACAAGGATTTTAGCAATGTTCATACTAAGTACATGCTATTTTTGTTAGAGATTCTACTGATTCAAATAATTGAAAAATTCCAAATCATAGAACAAAGAAACCATCCCTTTCTTCTGAGCTTCTTCAAAATTTTATGACATAAAAAAGTATTTTTTGACATAAAAATGACAGAAGCAGTGGGAAAGTACTTATCCACTAGAAACTGAAAACAAACATCATGAACATCAATCTTTCACAGAAATATTCCAGAGTCAGAAAAAGACAAGTCTCTTTGTTTGCCATCACTGCTAAAATGCTGTTGTTTTTTTTTTTTTAAATACCCTTTAATAGAGCAGTTTTAAGTTAATAGAAAATTTAGGTGGAAGGAACATAGATTTCCTATACAGCTCCTTTCCCTGCACATGCATAACCCCTTCCCCATTAACAACCCCGCCAGTATGGTATATTTGTTGCCTTTGAAAACCTACAATGACACAGCATAATTACTTAAAGTCCACTGTTGACATTAGGGATAACTATTACTGTTGTAATATAATATGGTTTTGTAGTATCATGCAGAATAGTTATACTGCTCTAAAAATCTTTGGTGCTCTGCTTACTCATCCCTCCTGCCCCCACTAACTCCTGGAAAGCATTGATATATATATATATATATATATATATATATATATATATATATATATATATTTGTCTCCATAGTTTGTCTTTTCCAGATTGTCATATAATTGAAACCATATAGCATATGGTATTTTAAGCTTGGCTTCATTTTTTTAGTAATATACTTTGAAGATTTCTCCATGCCTTTTCATGACTTGGTAGCCCATTTATTTAATGCAGAATAATTTTTCTTTGTCCCTATATAACAAAGTTTATCTATTCACCTACTAAGAGACATCCTGGTTGCTTCCCAGTTTCTGTAACTATGAAGAAAGCTGCTTATGTACTGGTTTTTGCATAAACATACATTTTCAATTCCTTTGCGTAAATACCAAGGGACATGATTGCTTGATTTATGGTAAGAGTATGTTTACTTTTGTAAGAAAATGCCCAACTTCCTGTACCATTTTTCACTCCCACGAGCAACGAATGAGAGTTCCTTTTGCTTCACAAGCTCACTGGCGTTTGGTGTTGTCAGTGTTTCGAATTTTGACTAATTGCATATGATGTAAGACATCTTTTATATGCTTATTTGCTATTTTTATATCTTCTTTGGTGAAGTGTTCATTTTCTTATTGTTAAGGTTTAACTGTTTTTGTATATATTTTGGATAACAGTTCTTTAGCAGATATGTCTTTTGCAAATATTTTCTTTGTTTGCCATCGCTTTAATGTTCTATGTTGTCTTGTAATTACTTTCCAATAGACTAAAACAGAATAACAAATAAGACTTTAAATATTGGAAAGGAATAAATAATCACTGTGATTTGTGACTTATAGAACAGTCAACAGATAAACACAATATACTGGTTGAACAATTTTTAGGTGTTATGTTTCAATTTATAAAACTCATTATAATGTTTTCTTATTCATCAGTACTAACAAAAAAAGGAAAAAAGAAAAAATAGGTGAAAGAGGAGGTTCTTTACAAATGAAATAAAAGCCCATAAAAGACACAGTAATAAATAATTTGAAATATGCAAGCCCAAGGCAATAAATAATTAACAATGAAAAACATCTCAGAAAGCTAAATAATAGAAATAACTGCTAAATTAATGCCTTAAAGTATTCAATATAATAAGTCTGTTTCTTTTTCACATTTAAAAAATGTTTCGAACACTTTAAACAAGACATTTGAAGTAAACTTCTAACTCTAGAAGAGTTACATTATCTGGAAGAGAAAATGTACAAAGAATAACTAAACATTTTAAGACTAGTGAAGTTCCTAATTTATCAAGTTATCAAGGCTAATTAAAGACATGTCTTCAAAAGGAAAGAGCCTGCAAAGTGCTAAACTAAATAGAAGTGCTTTTATTTGTCAGATATCAAAATATACTAATAGCAATTCTAAATAAAACCACATGATATTGGTGCTTAGATAGATAGATAGATAGATAGATAGATAGATAGATAGATAGATAGAAAATCTAGAGAGAAAGAGACAGAGAAACTGAGGAGACGGAGAGACTGAGGAGACGGAGAGACACAGAGAGAGAGACAGAGGGAAGCAGAGACAAAGATGGAGAGAGATATAGTATAGGTTAAATGTGATATTTAAAACAATATAGGAATGATGGGCTATTTAAAAACTAGCCTTGGGAAAACTGTTCTATAATTGTTATGTATATCTAGAAAAATTGAGTTAAATCCCTAATTCATATCAGACAGAAAATATATTTCAGTTTGTTAAGGCTCAGATTATAAAACACAAAATTGTAAGGAGAAAAAAGGCATAAAATGAATACAAGATAAAATATAATAATACGAAATTATATTTTATATTCTAAAAATATAAAACCCAAAACTTACAAAGAAAAAATGTACTTAATCACATTTTAAAAATCTATTTGACAAAAGAAACAATAAAAGTATTAACAACAAAAAGAAAAAAGATAAAATCATTCTAAAATCGACAACAAAATTATATATGAGACAGTTTGGCAAAGGAGATAAATAGATAATTAAAAGAAGAATACAAATAGCCAAATTAACATGCATGAGCATATTTTGCCTCACTAGTAATAAGGAAATGCAAATTAAAGCCACAATAATGTAAAATCATATTCTTATTATGTTGGTCATAATTATAAAGTATTGTGATATCTCCTGTTGGCAAGTATGTACTGAAATTATTATGCTTTATACATTAATGTTCAGAGAATAAATTAATACAATTATTTGGAAGCTTGTAGTTTCCTTAACAATTAAAAAAAAATACATAGCCAGTTCCTGTTTAATATGACAAATAATCCTCATACTTCCTTTTCTTGCTTGCTAAAAAATCATTGATATCAAAAGAGGGAGATGTCTTAAAAAGGAATAAATTTGCTAAAGCACTGAAAATAATAAAAGATATTTCAAGAAAACAAATACTATAAACTTCAGGTTGAAAAAAAAGATTAGTGGAACAAAATTCATTGTTGACTCAGAGCTCAGGGAGATGGAGCCCTGAATGTGTAAAGAAAAAGCTTAAGCTTAAGCTTTTATCCCTGTGGAATACCAGGAGACCGGCAGTCAAAGCAATCTAACTTGAGAACTGACTGCAGAGTCAATGTGGGATTTATCCCTCACTGGCCTCCAGCACACACAATGACTACTTCCATGGTTAGCATTCATCCACCAGTGGAAGTCAGAGAAATAATTTCTAAAGAAATGAAACCAAGTGTTAGGAGTGGGAGGGTGGAGGCTGGGACTCTCAGAGCCAGGGTTGGTGTTCCATCCAAGCTTGACATTTGGGGTTGAAAGCCCATCTCCTCTGTCTGATTTCTTGTATTTTGTTCAAGTAAATTATAACCTGTCAAAAGATAAGAACCCACACACAGCAAAAGCTCCTCATCCAAGATGAATCTAGTGAAGTGTGTAGGAAATCAATTTTTAATGCTTTAATTAAGAAATTCTGTAAATATGTTCAGGCATCACCAGATAATTGAGGAAAATGGACAATAAACATGCAAATGATCAACATAAACAATAGAAAACTTGTCCAGACAATAAACAGAAATAAGCTACTGAAAATCAGAAAATAAGTATGACAACGAAAATCTAATTAGAATTCTCAGGGACATTTTAAAATATTGCAACCAGAGAAGAAATCAGAATATGAAAAGAAGGCAATCAGAGGTAAAGAAAGAAAACAAAGACATGTAGTTGCCTCATTATAGCCTCAAAATATCTGTCATTCTTCACTGCAAGACATTCCTTCAGGTCTGTTTCCCACCCACTAACTTCATGCTTGGTCTTCTTTTGTGAATTGCTTTGGGCAATAGAATGTGAGCAGAACTGACAAATACCAAAATGAAAGAGAAACTTTGGTAGGTATTGCATGAATCAACTATTGTTCTCTTACTGCCATGAAAACAGCCGGTCCCAGATCCTGGGGCGCAAAGGAAACAAGATTCATGGAGCAGAGCTACAGCCCTTATTTAGCACTGGCCAAAACCAAACCCCAGTTGTGGTAAGCCATTAAGATTTTAGAGCTATTTGTTACTACAGTGTTAAATAGAGAAAGTTTGGCAATGTAAACATTTAAATGAATATTGAGAAAAAAAAAGCCAAATAAATCACCCAGAAAACAGGGCCAAAAGATGAAGAGATAAAAATGCATGAGGAAAAAGCTAAGAGTCATGGAAATTCAGAATCAATTCAGAATGCCAGTAATAGGGTACCACTGGGAGGCAACAAAGTAAAGAAATAACATAGTGATTGCATGAAGAACATTTGCCAAGGCTAAAGAAAGATATGTTTTCCTATAATAAAAATCACAAAGCATCAAGTGGAATTTTTTAATACTAATTTTCATAAAGTTTTGAGGAAAATTAAGGAGTATAAAATCTTACAGAGAAGAAGAAAACAGGATAATTACAGAGAGCAAAAACAAGATCGAAACAGCTTTTTAATATTAGATATTAGAAGGTAACGAACTAAGTCTTCAAATTTTTAGGAAAAAAAATATTTATAACCCAGAATTCCAGACCAAAGCAAACAATAAAGCTTAGGGAAGTCATACAAAAAGAGAAAAAGAAAAGAAAAGAAAAGAAAAGAAAAGAAAAGAAAAGAAAAGAAAAGAAAAGAAAAGAAAAGAAAAGAAAAGAAAAGAAAAGGAAAGAAGGAAGGAAGGAAGGAAGGAAGGAAGGAAGGAAGGAAGGAAGGAAGGAAGGAAGGAAGGAAGGAGAGAGAGAGAGAGAGAGAGAGAGAGAGAGAGAAAGAAAGAAAGAAAGAAAGAAAGAAAGAAAGAAAGAAAGAAAGAAAGAAAGAAAGAAAGAAAGAAAGAAAGAAGAAAGAAAGAAAGAAAGAAAGAAAGAAAGAAAGAGACATGGGATCCTAGATATAGTGGACCTAAATCTGAGAGTATAACTAAATGAATTCTGAATGTAAATAAGGTGACAATACTTGACAGCTATTAATACTTGATGTAAAGAAAATGTATTTTCTTTCACTTGCCTTTCAGCATGAAAACAAAAAGCAATTAGAAGTGCTAAAGAAAAATTATTGTGCAAGGAAAGCATGTTCTAAATAGGAATATTAAAATTGTATGCTTTGAAAAAAAGAAGAATCCATTCATTTTGATATGTAAAACAGCTCTGGTATGGAATTAGTTACATAATCATATTTTATTCTTATGTATCTATACAAAGTATCTTGTTCTAAAGTGAATAACATTTATTAAAACTTAATATTATAATTGTTTCTTTTTATATTTTTTCACTTTTAAAATTATTATAAAATAATTCAGAAAACTCAAAATTTAAAAGCAATTAAATAACATTTCTATACCCATTATTTAGATTAAAAATTCAATAGAATTTAGGCCTTCTACGTACAAGCCTTTCCAAGCTCCTTCCTCTTTGCTACATTCTCAGGAGGAACCTACACCCTCATTTAATGCTTACTATTTTTGCATACTTTTATAATGTATCAAATATGTATAATTCTATAAACATTAAATAATAAAAAAGTTTTAGATTTCATATAAATTATTCCATGCTGTACTGTGAATGTATAAGCTATTTTGCAATCCATATTGTTTTGAGAGATACGTACGTTAATACTTACAGATTTGATTTATGCATTTTAATAACTGTATAGTGTTGCTGGCATTAAGAAAAACAAAATTTATCTATATGTTGAGAGATAGGATATTTCCAAACTTTAATCACATTAGAATGAACATTCATTATGATTCTTTGTCACTTTCATAAAAATTTCTATGACTGGTTCCCAATTTGGTCAAATGAAGCACCCTCTTTTTATAGCAACTGTTTTGTCATATACAATTACTCTCTCTTAAAAATACTCATAGATGACATAATTAAACTAATACACATATCTGGAAATAATAAATAACTATATATAAGAAAAAAATAAAACTAAGGTAAGTTAAAATAAAGAATATGTATTTTAATATGTAAATATTCAGGGACAACTACACTTGAAAATAAAATGAGGTAGGGAGATACTCCTGTATGTATATTCATTCTGAAAGAAACGATATTGTAAATAAACATTGCTTCAAGTTACTTTAAGTTGCAGGAGAGTAATTATGAATTGCAAATATGTTGTAAACATACATTGATGCAGAAAGATTGTTTTGGCAGCTTAAATACCATGAGCTGTTTTACTATTGGTGGTAGTTTCAAAACGGTGAACAAAAGCATGATAAATTTCTAAACAAAAGAAAATTCACTCCTAGGAAATTCGGAGTATATTAAATTGTGCAAAAATAATGTTTTATTTTTTTAATGCAACATGGAGTTACAATCTAAGCTCAAGTTACTTAAAACAGATATTTCACGTAGGTAAGTGTCCAGGAGGACATTTGAAAGAAAATATAATTCATTGTTGAACGAGATGGTCTAGTGCACTTCCAGATGTTTAGCTCTAGGTCCTGCCACCTTCCTACAAGTAGCATCTTTAATCATTGTGGCAAATGCCAATGCTACCTGCATTTTCAAAAACATAATAGGTTGAGAACAGTCCAGACACCTTCTTAGGAGAACTTCTAAAGATATACATGAATTGCTATGTGTCTAGGAAAAAAATTGCTACATCGTAGGCAGTACATGTCTTCAAATTTACTAAGTAACTCTTAATATTTCTCCAGCAAAAGTATCCTAATTTACCCATCAACCACCAATGAGTTACCATTTCTCCACATCTTCATCCATATTTAATGTGGGTAGAATTTTTCATTTTTGCCAGTCTGAATGTGTGAAATATCGTATATGTTTCAAATTGATATTTCCGTGATTGTCATATTGAACACTTATTCTGTATTAATCAGCCACTGAGCGCTTTCCCTTCTTCGAATATTAAAACGTGGTTTATAAAAACGTTGACATTTACCAATAGAAACAATTAAATAAATTATAACAATTATACTATGCAATCGTTAAAAATAAGGAGATAGAACTATAAGAACTGTCATGAACAAATTGACTAGACACAGTGACAGTAGGAAATAAAGGTCCAGTATATTGTGAAGAGCATGAACTCATTTAGTATGCATACATATACCTGTATGTATAAAAATTTTAGAAAAAGTCCTGTAGGAATATAAGTAGTGCTATATCTTTTGGCAAGAGAAATCAATTGGGTAGAGTGAATGGCCCTTCAATTTTATCTCTATATTGTTTTATTTGGAATTGATGGAAAATGTAATTAAGTATCACATTTAAATTTTAAAATAACAGTAATTAGAATAAAGGGAAATAGCATTTTTGTTAAGGGTAGCAACGGGGTTAGTAACACCTCAGCTTTTCTTTTTAGTTGTTATACAGTGACATTCTTTTATGCACAAATGTTGGAAGTTAACTACAGTGTGACTACATAGCTAAAAGGTAGACAACAAGATAAGGAATAGATGTGAGAAACCCAATAGTGGGTGCTAATATGAGTCACAAGTACCAGAGTGTCAAATATACAAAGACAATGTTATAAAACAAACATCCAGATCAACTTTCATATACAGCTATAACATAATAAAAATATTCCCAAATTTCCTCATTAGAATATCTCTCATTTCAAGTAAAATTATTAGCCGCTCAGTGTTCTTGGATGCTGCTACTATTATATTTGTATCTCTTAAGCCCTCTAAACTCCGAAAGATATGTTTACATACTAAATAAGTATCTTTAATGATGGAAACACATTCTCTTATGAAAGCAAAAACTGAAAATTAGCAGTTTTATTATTTATTTCCATAATTATCACTATTGTGTTGTTGGCATCTGTCTTAATCAAACTACTTCTTATATTATCATCTTGCCCAAGACCATATGCCTAGTGAGATGACAAAACATATTTATTTATTAATTATTATTTATGTATATTAAATTTATTGGGGTGACATTGGTAAATAAATTTATATAGGTTTCAAGTGCACAATTCATTAATACGTCATCTGTATATTGTTTGGTTTGTTCACCACCCAACGTCAAATATTCCGTCACCATATATTTGACCCCCTGTACCCTTATCTATTCCCCTCCATTCCCCGTTTTCCCTCTGGTAACCACTGAACTGTTGTCTGTATTTATGAGTTGTCTTGTTCATTTGTTGCTTCAGTTTTGCATCCCACATGTGAGTGAAATCACATGGTTCTCAACCCTTTTCATCTGACTTATTTTGCTCAGCATGATTATTTCAAGATCCAGGAATATTACTCAGCCATAAGAAGATAAATCATATTTAAAGCCAATGAATTGGGCTGCAAAATCTTATTCCTGTTTCTTTCCTATCATGTACCTGGGGCATATTTCACCTCTCTGTGACTAATAGTTTGTAAAACTAATAGCAGGTAGTGCAGATGGTAAACATTTTCTTTTCTAAAAAATTTCAGGAAAGATATGTGTAATATTTAATAATGATACATATTTAATAATTAATATTTAATAATGCTGCAATATTACATATGCTTCCATTAGTTTGTCATTGTAACTATGAGACTCTCTTGGGTTGGAGAGGGTATTTCTCTTTGATTTTGAGAAAAAAACTAAAGAAATGTTTTTCTGTCCAGTACCCCTTTTGATGGGCATATTGTTTGTAATGATCTACCAAAAGCTCAATGACAGCAATGTAAATAATTATAATAATATTTACAAGGCACCTATTCTTTCCAGGCACTATTTCTAAATACATTATAAGTATTAACTCATTTAAACCTCCCCAGGAAATGGAGACAGTCAAACTATGTAACTTTGTCCCAGGTCACATGGCTGATCAGATGTAGACCAGAAATCAAAACCAGGTAACATGATCTAGTCTTCATTCTTAACCACCGAACTATAATACCCGTAACTAAAACCAGTGACTGCAATGCTATGCTACATGCACATGTTATCAAGACTTTACTCTTTACGAGACTGCTCTTTGTTTTCCTTTCCCTGGTGGATTCTCCAGCAACTAATTACCTCTGCCTGCAAGACTTCCTTGAACAACAGTCGTTCAGGGACTTACCCACCTACTAGGAAGACTGCTGAATAGTTTAAGTAGAAAAGACAATGTGTAATTTTATTTTCTTCTGAATGAGACTTCGTGGAAGTTTTAGATGAGACAATTAATGAAAATAAAATATTGAAGCTCTTCTTACCATTCAAAAAGAAACTCACTCTATTTTCCTCGCCCACTCCCTGCTCCCTGGAAAGGAAACAAGATTGAAAAAGCTGACGTTTTTCTATCATAAAAATTGGCTAAGCACTAGCCAGTTCTATGTCAACATTTCCTTTATAACATTTTCAGGAAAAATTCCACTTAAATCCTTATCTCTGATATTATTACATAGGAATCATAATGACACCCCTGCATTGTACAACTATTATTATTTTAGAAGTTGTTGTCCTCTCCACTCATCATTTCAAGCAGAAAGATTTCTCTGGAAAGAAGAGAAATTGAGTGTGTATGGTAGTCTTAGACTTTTTTAACCCTCATTAATATTGGCCAAAATCACTCTTATACTTTATCAGAAAATAATTTTATTTATAGCAGTGGGAGAGCTCAGAACAAAAATGGTTTTCTTCATAACAAAGCCCATTATTATAAAGCAACAAAACTGTACTATAGGGAATTATTAGAAAGTAGATGTGAATGCACACCGATATTTATTTCTTGTCTCTAAGATAATCATTTTCTGCTCGAACTGAGCTGTCAAATAGAAAACATTTTCATTAAGATAGAGTGAGTTTTATAGACATTTCTCTCCTAATAGAATCTGCTACTTTAATTTATTTTATAATTTTCTTAATGAACCTATCTTTCTTAACCAGGAATCTTAGACAAATAAGTTGATTTAAACTCAAGATACACAATAGATGATCATTGATTTGTTCCACTAGGAATTAATTTGCATGCCAGCACAAATATCTTACTAATTCACAAAGATTCAGCTAGTTGCCAACACCGTGTACAAGCAATTTCTGTTTAGTGTGGCCAGTGATGCGATATGGTTATATAAAGTGCTACTGTTCATAATTTAATTTAAAGAATGAAAGAATAAAGGGAATATTCTATTGGGTTTAGCAATACTGCTTTTAAGTTAACTATGAGAGTTCACTGTCTCTCAAAACAATTTAAGTTCAGCTGACAGAGTAACTATTGCAGTGGCTGAGGCCTGGAAGAAGTTGTCTCAACTATTTTAGATGCTAGAATATCATTTAGGGCAACGTGTCATTCATTTAATTGAGAAACAAATAATAATCTCACATTCATCAATTTGTACCATAGCAGCAATCCATTGATTTCCAAGACATGACCAAAGGGCTACAGAAGTGTTAAATGGGGTTTCTCACCTTTCCAATGGCATAAAAACACTCACTCTTCAAGTTTTTAATCATCTTCTATATTGGAAAAAATAACTGAAGCATAAAGCCACACTTTAAACATGTGGGGAGTCATATTTCTAGCAACACTCTTTCTCTAAATAAAAAACGGTGGTAGAGAAGATAGTTCAGACATCACCTTATTATACTGAAGAGCTTTCTCAAAGAATCTCAGTTTTATAATTCTAAAACTGACATCATCATTATAATTGTGATGATGTCAAAGATAGTTATGTGCATATAATTTCCAGAATATAATTTATAAAATCGCTTTCCTAGATCCCACTGTAATCTTCCAATGTAGGCATATCCATGTAAATTTTATTTAATGTCTCTACCATCCTTGTCTGTAAAACAGCTTCTGTTGCACACTTCTGCATATCAATTAAAAATGTCATCATCGATTCACTTGTAACTTCTTCCTTCCTCTTATCCCCTAAGTACAATTAGCCAGCATACATTTTTGAGCCTCAGTTTCTGATATGCATCAACTATCTTCTTTTTGGCTCTTTTTTCTTTAATTCTAAAAGAAAAATTCCTAAAATTCACATCATGCTTTTATAATACAACTCTAAAGAACTAGAGTTACAGAGTAGCAATGGGTTTTTTAGTGGTTTAAGCAAGGACACTTTAGAAGTAGAATAAACAGATTGGGTAGCTTGATTTGGGGACTGCAAGGAAAAGAATAATTTATTAATGATACTTAGGCATAAGCTATTACATAGCCATCAACCCAAAGCAATATTGTGCTGTGGATGCATCATATTTGTTTTAAGTAACTGTGAAAATTGCTAAGAAAATTCCAGGTCTTAAATCACAGTGGGAACTGCCAGTTTTTGAATATGATGATTTGTGCATCTTCCAAGTTATTCAAAATTATTCACCAAAACAGGCATGTGATTTTTCTACATTTGAAAAAGTAGAAAGGCATTTCACTTTGACATACTTGTAAGTCATCATCTGAACTTTATCCTAATAGCTCTACCGATTTGTTTTATAAGATAAAGATCTGTATTTTAAGTCATTTTGAAATGAAATACTGAAAGCCTGATACCTTAAAAGTGACTTGTCAATATTGATAACAGAATCAGTTCGCTATTTAGATTTTAGAAGACAATTTATAATTTGACAACACCTAAATAGTTACTTTTCAGTAAATCTGCAAGCCTGTTTCCTTTCTCTGATCCTTTTATAATGTACTTTTATTTCCCCTTTCTTCTGAACTTTTATTATCTCTCTTATACTAATACTCAATTCTCTCCTACCTAAAAGCCAAGATTATTTAAGAATATGTGTCTAAAAAGGAATAAAAAGGAAGCAGTTTAAAGTAGTACTCTGTGGTCCCAAGGGCAAGAATAAGGGGTGAAATTATGAGGCTATTAAATATTAGGACCAGGAAATCCAGGATTTTCTGAATATTATACCTCAGACCACAATTATATATCCCTATTTGTCCTTCAAACACATATTATGTTGCAGAATCACAATTGCTATCAAGTGAGAGAAAAAAAATGATCTTAGGTTGCAGCCATATAAATCAAAGCATAGATTATTGAGCCTAACTATACTATGCAAATTTGTCCATAATATTTTAGACCAAAATAATCTCAAGCTCAAAAGAAAATGAAAACTACTTTGTTTATTAAGAGCTGGACATTCACCAAGTATTGATTCCTACTAATTCCAATAGTACAGCCAGGGGAGTTTGTGAGGGATCTCATCCCCTTTCCATGGAGAAACAATCCCTGGCCCTTATTATTCCATCATGTAGAAGGAAGAAATGGAAGAGAAGGCACAGCTATCTTTGTACCCTGTCCCTTTAATACATAGTGATCCCACCTATTTCAAAATGTGGACCAAACAGTGACCTATAATATAACCGAACAGAGTGGTGCATTTCCTACTCTATGAGAAAACAAGATGCCTCTGGGAGGATGCATAAAAACATCTCAAATGCAGATCTTTTGACTTATATCCTGCTGTCTTTGTTACTTCTTACCAAAACCAGCTTCTATACTTTATTTAACTACCTGTTAAAAACACAGTAGGCCTTAAAATAACATTTCATTCAATGTCGTTTCATTATGACATTGATGAGATGTCATAACATAAGAACTCTCATTGATATCACTTAGCTCGTGGTGAAATTGGTTTTGTAATACTTGATTCGCTTAAAGTCACATAACGTATTGACGATGTTAAATGAGGACTTTCTGACGCATTCAAGTGAGTTGTGGGAACAAAAAGAAAAATTGCAGGCAGATGCTATGTTTATGAAGTTGAGTGTGTGAATTTATTAATGTTGAACATATAAAATATGAACATTAAGACCTGAGAGACAGATAAGATTACTTTTTATTTTTATCTCCTCAATTTTTACATTGTATGAATCAATGTCCTAGTTTAGGGAGAAATAACACAAAACAAATGGCCTTATATTGACCTAGTTATTTTTATTCCTTTGAAAGATTTCCTTTATTACACCTTTGTTATATTTTACCTTTCCCTGTAGATCAATTTTTCTTTCCTCCTTAATGAAAATCTACATGTCTCCTCTGATATATAACATGGAAATAATTTAAAACTTTTGAAACATATATCAGCGACTGAATATGGCAGAACTATGACTTAGTTGTTGGTGGTAAACCACATTGTTCAAAAGAAAATCTTATCTCCTACGAAAATAGCTTTACCTGACCCTTTTTCTGTGTATTATGGGTTCTAGATTATTCTGGTGACCAGATAGGGAAATTATGAGAGAAGTTAGAGAAAATAATTAATTTCAAATTCTATTTTTTTAATTAAGTAAATTGGGGTAACATTGGTTAATACAATTATATAATTTTCAGATGTACATTATAATTTGACATTGTATATTCTATTGTACGTTTACCACCCAAAGCCCAGTTTCCTTCAGCTACCATATATTTGATTCCCTTTACCCACTTCACCCTCCCCCTACCCCTTAAATTTCTACAAGATATTTGTGAATGCTTTTTTCTATGCATTTTAAATAAGACAAATTTTACATCAATATTTCTTCAGTTGTCATGATATCAATAAAAGTTCCTGATGTTCACTGACAAACTAATAGTGACAAAATGGTCTTTAAAAACATTATGAGGAAAAAGATAAGACTTCTTTTTCAAAGAGCTTTTAATGGCAATACCGCCCACAACAAAGCAAAGCAAAACCTAATATTGATTTTGTGAAGAGGGTATCTGCTAACCTCATTAACTTTTCAATACAGTAAGATAAGAATCATATGTTTAACAATATTTCACTTGATATATCTAAAATAAATCCAGTTTTTATGAGCAATGTTTTGTTGCTGTGGATAATTAATATAAGCAAAAGAGAATACGCAAACCATTAGTCATGCACTTCTATCTTCATTTATTTTACTTTCCATCTGTAAAATCTAGTCTTGGGAAACATGTCTACATATTTTATAAAATCTTTGGGAAGATAAATGTTTATTGAAGCACAAAAATGCTCTTTGCATCATAAAAATACATTGAAACAAATCTATTCATTCTTATTTTATTAACAAAATTATGTGATAAAAATTCTTAAATCTAAGGAAGTTGAAAACAGACTACAATTCATTTTGTTGATTTTTGACCAATGTTCTCACCTCAAGAGGCTTATTAGCTCAATTTTATCCTGAAAAACGGAATATAGAGATGTCTATTTGGTAAGTTAATATATCTTTGTCTTATAAAATCTAGCAATTTTATTTCCATTTTATTTAAAATCCCTCCAAAGGAGCTAAAGTTAATTATCTTTGTTGATCCTACATGATTTCAGCCATTTATTTTTTTGAGGTATTATTACAAAATCTCTGAAGAAAAAATATGCTGTACATTTTTCAATAAAAACAAATCAACAATAAAAATGTCTTAGTTCTTAGGCTATAAACCTTAATCTATTTTTCTATTTTAAAAAATGAAAGAATATATTATTCGATCCACAAAATGACAGAATCTAATGAAGTTATAGATTTAGTTATTTTGACAGAACCATTTGACAAAAAAAAACATGAGTTTTGTTACACAGTGATAAACATAACATATGATTCATCTTACTTTAGGCACCATGATCTATTCAGTGTTCTAGTTTTAAATTATCCAAATTGTTTTTTTTCTGTTTTCACTTTATAATCTTTTAAATTATATTCTTTAAAAATATCTTCAGTCTGAGAAAAAAGTTCAAATTAGTAGCTTCTAATTAAAATGTAGGCCATATACCAGGAGATATTCTTGACAGAAAAGTTTCTAACTAAAATTCTAGGAAAATAAAGCAGAAAGGAATAATTCTTGGAGAAAAACTGTCCACTATGAGAAGATAGGCTATTGCTATTTTCCCACATTTCCACTAGATAACACTTTTTTTTCCCACTTGGTTGGGACCACTGAAACTTTTGAGTGTTCTCCTGTAATGGGTATGATAAATTACTGTTTGAACATCTGTTTCTACCTTGGTGTACATTCCTATATTGCACATGCTAGAAAGCTAAACAAATGAGGTGTATTTATGCAAGACTTGCATTAATTGATTTGGGAAAGAAAAAAGGATATTATATTCACAGGATTTACTTTGTTAATATAGAACTAGAATAAATATTCATGAAAGACCTCTGACCTCAAGATCAAGGTTAAACTGGTACAATGTAGTAAGGAGCAGTTGGACAGCAGCTATGTGATTTCCCAGCTTATTAAACATGGTAGAGGTGGCAGTATTCTTGGCTGTCAACTTTTGTGCTATTTTCTGTGAATAAATTCTGGAGGTTCAACTTAGAGCCCCTTCTCCAGCTATTGAGGAAATTTTGTAACAATCACTTGTATTAAATATTGTTGTGTTTAATATAGAACAAATATTTTCTGGTATCTAAACTGAAGTTTGAGTTCAAGTAGAGTTACAATGGATAACAATGTACAAAAACTGGAGCTGAAAGAATCTAGTATCTCTATGAGAAGAATGTTTAAGAATCTATCCTAGAAAATAGCTTGAGTATCTCCTGAGGTCAGGACTCATTGTAACCTATAGTAGTATCTGACTCTCTCCTCCTCTTGAAATATTTGACATTTGAAAACCTTGTGTGTGTGTGTATGTGTGTGTGTGTAGATATCATATACATATATACGTAATATATATTTCATATATGTGTTTTATTGGTTTTGTTTTCCTCTTTTTGTTAGAATAAAAAATCAAGTGATTATTAAAAATTTTTTGACTGTTCAACACCCATCTATTGTATGAACTCTCAAAAAACTAGGAATAGGAGGAAACATTCTGTTACAGGGCATTTGAGAAAAATTCGTAAACTTTACATGTAAGTTTCACCATAATTAATGGGAAAAGTTAAATGTTTTCCAACTAACTTCAGGAGGAGGACAAAGATATGCCACCTCCCCCATGCCCTGTCAAAAATGTACCAAAGGTCTGAAGTGAGATAAAACAATGAAAAGAAATAATGGTATGCCTATCGAAAGCAGTAAAGCTCTATGTACAGATGACAAATTATTCTAAATAATTAGTCTATATAATTATTCTAAGTGATATATCAATTATTCTAAATAATATATAACAAAAAGATTAAATTTAATATTTAATTTACCAAAGACACAACGTTAAAAAAAAAATCAATGTAGAAAGTCAAATGTAACTCTATTTCGTAGCCCCAAACAATTAGAAACAAAATAATGTGAAAAGTTAATATAGAGTAATATTAAAAATAAAATATTTAATAACAAAATTTTTTAAAATGTAGAAAATTCTAAATTAAAACTAAAAAGTATTGCTAAAGAAGTTAAAGACCTAAAGAAAGAAATATACCATGTTTATGGGTTAAAACAGTGGTCTTCAAACTTTTTGGCACAAGAGTGTTCCTATGAGAATCTAATGCCTGATGATCTGAAGTAGAGCTGAGGCAGAGATGCTAGTGCTGGGGAGCAGCTGCAAATACAGATAGATGAAGCTTAGTCCTCTGGCCTACCACTCACCTCCTGCTGTGCGGCCCACTTCCTAATAGGCCATGGACTGGTACCAGTCTGTGGCCTGGGGGCGTTGAGGACCGCTGGGTTAAAATACTTATTATTTAGATGTCAATACAATCTAAATGTTTAATGCAATCTCAATCAAAATTTCAACTCATTAAACTTTACTATAAGGCTCTAGTAATCAAAACAGCATGGTACTGGCATAAAAACAGATACATAAATCAGTGGAACAGAATAGAGAGCCCAGAAAGAGATCTATGCCTAGATGATCATTTAATCTACGATAAAGGGGAAAAGAATATACAATGAGGTAAAGACATTCTCTTCCACAAATGGTGTTGGGAAAACTGGACAGATACATTTTAAAAAATGGAATTAGATCACCTTCTTATATCATATACAAGAATAAACTCAAAATGGATTGAAAACTTAAATGTAAGACCCAAAACCATAAAACTTCTAGAAGAACACATAGACAGTAAATTCTCTGCTATTGCTATTAGAATTTTTCTCTGATATATCTCCTTGAGCAAAGGAAACAAAAGAAAAAATAAAAAATGAGGACTACATCAAACCAAAAAGGTTTTGCACAGCAAAAGAAACATTGAACAAAACAAAAAGTTAACCTACTGAATGAGAGAAGATATTTCCCTATGATACATTTTATAAAAGGTGAACATCCAAAATTTATAAAGAAATACAATTCAACAAGAAAACAAAAGATCCAATTAACAAATGGGCAGAAGACTTGAATAGGTATTTCTCCACAGAGAAAATACAGATGGCAAATAGACATATGAAAAGATGCTCAAGGTCACTAATTATCAGAGAAATGCACATTAAAACCATAATGAGAGATCACATCACACCTGTCAGAATGGCTGTCACCAACAAATCAAAAAACAAGTGCTGGTTAGGAGGTAGAGAAAGAGAATCCTTGTACATTGTTGGTAGGATTCCAAACTGGTCAGCCACTATGGAAGACAGTTTGGAGTTTCCCCCAAAAAATGAAAAATAAAATGACCTTCTGACCTAGAAATTTCACTTCAGGGTATTTATCCAAAGAAAATCAAAACACTAGTTCAAAAAGCTCTATGCACCCTTATGTTCACTGCAGTGTTATATACAATAGCCAAGATATGGAAGCAACATAAGTGCCTATTAATAGGGGATTGGATAAAGAAATTATCATACATAGCTACAGTGGAATATTACTCAGCTATAAAAAATTAAGAGATTATCATTTGCAACAACATGGATGGACCTGGAGGCTATTTTGCCAAATGACGTAAGTCATATAAAGATAAATACCCTATAATTTCACTTAGATGCTGAATCTAAGGAACAAAAGAAACAAGCAAACTAAATGAAAACAGATTCACAGATATAGAGAACAAACTGGTGATTACCAGAGGAAAGGGAGGTTGGGGATGGGGAGTGAAAAAGGTGAAAGGATGAAGAAGTTCAAGTTGGCAGTTGCAAAACAGTCGCAGGGTATGGAGTACAGCGTAAGGAATACAGCCCGTAATATTGTAATGGCTGCATGTAGTGCCAGATGAGTGCTATAGGAATTGGGGGGATCACTTCATAAATTATATAAATGTCTAACCATTGTACTATATATACTTGAAACTAACATAAAATAATTTTTAAAACTGCGACTCATTTTTCTTTTAATTGAATGTTTATTCCAGAAGTTACATATAAATGCTAAAAGCCAAAAATGGTTTAAACAATCTTTGTGAAGGAAGAATATAGTTTAAGCTGACTTCTCACAGACCTACAGTAATTACACAGCGTCGTATCAAAATATGAAGCAACAAATAGATCGATGGAACAGAACAGGGTCCAAAAGTAGATTTATATATATATAAAAAAATTGATTTTTAACAAAAGTCCTCAAACAATTTATAAGGAATAAATATCCAATAAAATGGCTCAATGTTAAAAACCTATAAAGTTTTATGAGAAAATGTAGAAGAAAATATTCAAGAGCTTTGGGGTAGGCAAAGATTTCTTAGAAAAAAACACATGCATACGTAAACATTAATGAAAAAGGAAAAAGTGATAAGTTGGACTTCGTTAAAATTTAAAACATCTGCTTACCATCAAGAAAATAAATCATTCACAATATATATAGACATAAGAAAGGAATTGTTTCCATATCTAAAAAAAAAAAACTGCAACAAAACAAGAATTTTTTTAAAAAGAGAAAACATCAAAGGCATGATTCATGAAAGAAATAATCGATAAGCTGGGCTTCATTAAAATTAACACCTTTGCTCTATGAAAGACAATGACAACAGAACGAGATAAAATGCCAAAGACTAGGAAAACACATTTGTGAAACACATATTTAATAATGGACCGTTATCTAAAATATACAAGAACTCTTTAAACTCAACAATAATGAAATATAATGTATTAAAAAATAGATCAAAGACCTTAACAGACATCTCACCAAAAAAGATATACAGATGGCAAATAAGTATGTGAAAATATTCTCTGTATATTTAATCATGAAAATCCATATTAAAACAACAAGGAGATACACAACATACTTATTAGAATAGCCCAAATCCAGAACACTGACATCAAATGTTGATGAGGATGTGGAACGGCGAGAAGTCTCACACTTTACAGGTGGGAATCCAGAATGGTACAGCCTCTTTGGAAGACAGTCTAGTAGCTTCTTACAAAAGTAAACTTACTCTTACCATACGATCCAGGAATCATTCTCATGGTATTTATCAAAAATAGTTGAAAAGTAATGTCTACACAAAAACCTGCACATGGATGTTTATAGCAGTGTCATTCATAATTGCTAAAATGTGGAAGTGACCAAGGTCTATTTTAGTAGGTGAATAAACTGTGAGACATCTAGACAATGGAATATTATTCAGTGCTAAGAAGATATGAGCTATTGAATCATGCATGAAAAGACATAGAGGAAACAAATGTATATTACTAAATAAAAGAAGCCAATCTAAAAAGGCTATATACTTAATGATTCCAACTATATGACATTCTGGAAAAGGTAAAACGGTGGAGACAATGAAAATATTAACAGTTGTCAGAGGTTGGGGTAGTGATGAATAGGCAGAATGCAGAGAATTTTTAGGGCATTGAAAATACTTTGTATAATATTATAATGATGAAAACATGTCATTATACATTTGTCAAAACTCATAGATTTTACATCACCAAGAGTGAACCATATGTAAACTATGGACTTTGGGTGATTACAATGTGTTATTGTTCATTAATTATAACAAATGTATCACTCTGGTGAGTAACAGATAATACAGGAGGCTATGCATGTGTGGAGGCAGAAGGTATGTGGAAATCTCTGTATATCTCTCTCGATTTTGCTATAACCTAAAATTTCTCTTAAAAATATGAGTATAATTATGGGTATAGAGTGAAAAGATTCATGAAGAAACTTTTTGAAAGATGGAAATTTTCTATATCTTTTTGATACAATAAAACATTAAATTGCACATTTAAGATCTATATATTTATCTGCATGTGATTTTATCTTCAAATAAATGATTAAAATAGAAAAGTAAATTAGAAGCAGAAAAAATATTTCTAATCCTAATAAGAGTCCTGAAAGGAATTGCGGATATAGTCTTATTTACAATCTCTTTTATCATTTACGTTTTATTTGTTTGCTTGTTTGTTTAACATAAGTGGTGAAGTTCATCTTTGGAGCAGAGCCTTGTGGTATGCAGACCAGAAAAATATTTGAACCTGATCTCATAATAGGAACAGAAGTTAGGAAGGAGTAAAAGGATATTCCCCAATGATCTCTCTCATATTTTGACTATACTAGTCTTCTTTTGTTCAAATGACTTTTTAATTCACACTTCAAGCAGTCATAGGAAATTTGAGCCAATGGAGTTCTAAAATGCCTTCCACGATTACAGAGAAAGCAGTGAATTCAGCAGCCTTTATGAAAGAACGTTGATTTTCACCTAGGTAAGGCAAGCAGAATGTACGCGGGCACTTACTTTAGAACAACCTATAGCAGTGTACATTAATCCTAAAAAAAAAAAAAAAATGGTGCCAATGGATTATTTTTAGTAAGTGTATATGCAGAGACAAAGATTAAACAAAAAGGGAAAAATAAAAAACTACCACTGAAGAGGAAACTTTCGTTTAGGATATTATTCCCAGAATTCTGGCTATTGGTAATGGAAAGTAGCTCCCACTGAACGAAGCCTACTACACAATAACCATATGTTGATGATGTCATAAAACTTCTGTCAATCTAGGTTCCTGAAGGACGATGAAGAAAAGACCTCCCCACAAATGTTTTCATGCTCTCAGTGCTTTTATGTGGATAAGAAATAAACCTGTAATATGCTTGACCCAATATTCACTTTGGGGGGTTCTTTTTTATAGTATTTATCCAATAAAAGAAGAGGAATTCATAGCATGACAAAAAATGAGAGAAGAAAAGACCAAAAAGAGAACTATGTCAACAAAGGAATTTGACTGGGATTGAAACAGGAAGTTGGAAGGTTCTAGGAGAGTGACATCCTAGAACAAAAGGTATTTGATATAATGAAAGATATAAGTAAAGATTGAAAAATGTGAATTCATATTTTAAATATAAAGAAAAAACAAAATTGTCTAAGAAACCATGAAACCATGACTCAATTCAAAGCTAGCTAAAAATGTGAATGGTTGGTCAGAAAAGTCTTCTCTAAGGGTATGATATTTAACCTGTGACCTCAACAACCGTAGAGATTTCAGAAATGTTTCAGATGTAAATTACAGCAAAGAGGGTAAACCCTAGCATAGTATAAAGCTTGCCATAAGACGTGGAAAAAAATAAATTTATAACATGTATAAAGCTTCTGTGGGTGGAAGACAGTAAATATGAGCTAGAGAGGCATGAGATGACGTCAAAAAGGGAGGAAAGAACAATAGTTGTTTATGGAGCGTGGTAGGGAATTTTGTTTTTATTCTATGTTCAGTGAGCAGCCATTTATAAGATTTAAGCAGAGTGATATATATCTTTTACATGGTGAATTTTCAGTACCTATTTGTTTAGATGAGATCCTCTTTTGATATCATTATAATTCTTGCTGTCAATCAGGTCCAAATATTAGTCATCTTTGATGTTTGATGCTATTCTGTTCCGCATCTAGTGTCACCAAGTTAACTCTAAAAAATCCCAAGTCCTTTCTCTTTTCTTAGTTCTCACTGTTATTTTACTAGATAAGGTCCCCATTTTCTTTTCTTAGGTTATTATGTAAACCTTTTGTTTACACTCTGGATCTTCTCTATCCAATTTATTTTTTTCATGCTAAATTCTCTCTTCAAAATCTTTTCTATTCTCAAAAAATATTGACTGCTCATGGTCAATAGAAAGCCCAGAGACTGTAAATCTGAGCCCTCCACAGGTCACACTCTGTCTATAAGCCCTGACCCATTAAATGCAATGCCTCATTTGTACCAGATATTGGCCTAGGACTGTGGTCAAAGAGTGATGTATTGCTCTATAGGAAAGACTGAGAGTCAAAAGGTGAAATGTACATGCAGGCAGATTTCAGCTCAATATTCAAAATATATTTTAGGGAAGTAGAACTATTTAATACTGGAAGAGGTTGTTTCCTGACAAAGGAAAATTTAAGTACAATTTGGTGACACTGTGTATGATATAATGGAAAAGGTCACCTTGCTTTAAAAAAGAGAATACATTTGATTAATTTGATTTTTTCCAACTAAATGTAACTTTCAATTAAACTTAAGAATTCAAATATTCTATTTTAGAGTTTAGGGAAATAATAAAATAAGCTCTTCATAATGCTTCTAATATAAAGTGTTTTCATTTTCAACACCCTATTCTGGCATTATGCAATTCAAACAAAAAGAATAAAAAGAGAAAACATCAGAATTCACAAGAATACTATGATGTGTGTGATAACATATTATCTACAGCCTTTGAGCTCTTTGAAGATAAGCTGTTGAATAATGTCACTACATTATTATTATAGTTAGAATAAAAATACAGGTTTAGCATCTTGTCAAAATGATACAACTTTTAAAAGAGTACAAAGTGAAACATTCTCATGCACAATTTTAAAGGAGGCAACAAGATTCAAAAGATTAAATGAAACAAAAGATATATTGTATTTTATTAAATATACCCTTTTGTGGAAATAAATTATAGAAGTACACATAATTAAATAAATTAACTTAAAATTTAAGCTTGGTTGCTCTTTATTTTACAGGAGAGAATGTTTTAAGTGTTTCTGGTGACCTTAATTGAAATGAATTTTATAATTGGCTTATTTACATTTAGATCAATACTGGTTTTTCAACTGGACATTTTTTGTAACACTTATTTTAAAAGTAAAAATTGATCATACTAATAAGACTCTATGAGATAATTAAGTATTATGCTCAAAATAAAAAAGACAATAAAATTTTAGAATTTTTGCATTGCTACCTTTAAAGCAAAGCAATATTTTCCCAGGGTAGAGTCTTCTAATGTAGGTCATTAGGGTTAATCCTCAAAAATAAACAATTACTTAATTACCCCAAGGCACAGAATCCACACCACAAATTTAAAGCATCAAAATGGGGAAAGTAATTAGTCTCTTGGTATAATTAATTTGTCTACTAAGAATTGGGCCAAATCATAGTTTAGTACTTTCTACAATTCAGAGGCCAATTTTCATTACCCTTCTAGCTTATAGACGTAGTTCCAAAGATAAGTTATATCTTTACATTTACTGTGCACCTGTAAAAACACGGGACAAGTGAAAAGGAAAGTTATACTTAGAAATAGACATTCATTGCAAAACTTCAGAATTGTTTATAAGTTTACAAACTAGATATGGCTTAAGAGACATAGAGCACTTGATAGGCATTTTTAAAAGCAGGTAGGTTTCTGTTTACTGTACTTTTAATTAACAATATTAAGCACAGAGTTCCTGAATACAATACAGAGCAAAAGGCATAAAAATTAAGAATTTTCACAATAAGCTTTAGAGAAAAAAATTATTAGCAGCAGAAATTGATCATTTCACCAAATATCTGTTCAAGTGCTCATTTCACCAAATAAGCAATTCAACAAAAGATTTCTCACTACCTTTACTTAATTTAGTAAAGGACTGTTTCTTTTAACAATTTATAAATTTTATACCAATTCATATTTTATTTATTTATTTATTTGGCAAGACAACTCTTGGTTGACCTCACAAACTGCAAGAATCTTGTCAGCTTACCATTTCTTATTTTTTATTTTTTTACGCCTACAACATGGGGTCTTCCTAAGTGGTTTCCCATCCAGGTACTAACCATGCTCCACCTGCTTAGCTTCCGAGATCATATGAGATCTGGCTTGTTCAAGGTGGCATGGCCGTAGACTATACCAATTCATATTTTAATAACTTTTACAGGTTTTTGCAGTTTTCAATTCATCTTCATAGTAGTAGTTTGAGAAATGTTTAATTCATCATTGCTAAAGGCTTTACGCAAGTTTAAACTTCCTGTCTATATATTTGGAATTTGTAAAAACCTATTTCTTTCAACTGTAGGCTAAATTTAAGAGTCATTTTGTAGAAATTTCATTTTAAGTTTTGCTAATTGTTTGCAAAATAATTTGCTGTTTGTGAGCCATATATCATGATCAGGATATGTTCTCCAACTTTTCAAAAGATATGCCAATCTTAGTTTTCATATATACCATTCAGAAGTGAAAATTCACTGCACTTGGTTTATTTCTTACATATGAACTATGTTTTGAATTTTTTAAAGAATTCCTAAACAATACTTTCCTCACCATTTTTCATGTTCGAACTATGTTGTTGATATAGTAATTCATTCAAGGAAAATCACAAGGAATAAACATAAAAAATGGCAGAATATGTAGAAAAATGAACATTTACTGAGGCATGCAGAAACACTGTAAACATATGTGGGTCATATTCCTTTCTTGACTAGGAAAATAAAATACAAAAAATCACATTACTTCTCTCTACGTTCATCAGGACACTTATTGTGAAAAGTAACATCAAATCAAATCAAACTAGCATTATAGACAGGGGTATTTATTGGCTCACATAACTGGAAGCTTAGAAGAAAAAATATTTCTAAATGAAAATCTTATAAGTTTCAATTAGTCAACCTAAATAATAAAATCAAGTCAAATAAAAGGACATTTACAATATGCAAAAAATAAAGTAATCCTGTAATTTGTTTTCCTACCCAGGACACTTGTAAGAATATAAGGAGCACCATTAATTGTTATTCAAAGTATTACTATTAAGTTATAACCTAGACTGTCCCAGACAAACCAGTACATATATGTTATCATCCTCTCACAAGCGAACAGCCTCCTACTTCCTGTCAATTGTCGAAATATAGGGAATAGTCTCAGTCATTGGATCTTCTAATATTTCAGAAGAAAGAAATAATTCAATTTGTTGTAAAATATCCTGATTTTAAAGTTTTGGTTTATTTAAGAAAATATCTAGAAAAAAAATTTTTTTTGCCTTGCAACTTTTCTTCTAGAAAGTAAATGAGTAAAAATAGACTTTTTATCTAAAGAAAAAGACCAAAAGATGAGTGAGTGTATTGCCAACTATTAAAACACACAAAAGCTAACGTAACTAAAGCAGTACGGTATTGATTTAAGAATAAGGTGATATTTCAACAGATTAGAATACACAAATCAGAACCAGAGCCAACTATACGTAAGCATTCAGTACATTCAGTATATGTCATTTCTCAAATATGCTTCTTTCTGTACATGTCCACTATGCTCATTTCAGGTGCCATCATCTCTCACCTACATTACTGATAAAGTTTCTGAGCTGCACTTTTTATTTATTTATGCTATTCTTCAATCTAGTCTACATATTATGGATAGAGTTTGTAAAGGGGAAACCTGAACTTATTCCTTTCTTAAAGCATACCAATAACTTTTCACTGTTTAGAACAAAGACAAAATTTCATAACGTTTATAATGAAATCCATAATGTGGTCCTTACCAGCTCTTACACTTGAACTTGACTATGCTCCAGCTCACCAGTTCTTAAAAAATATTCTTTCGGCTGATAAATTTGAAATACTTAACATACATATAAGCTGGAGAAATTTAGTAGTGTTACATTCAAGTCTCAAATTTAAGAAATACTAACTTAGATGGGTAAACTTGAGTCATCAGCGTTATGTGCTTAAAACAATGAGATTAAAAGAGTGTACACAGGTATGTAGATACAGAGGAGGGGAAATCAGTGGTGACTTGGGCATCCGGGATTTAAAGGTGAGAAAAGAAAAGGAGAAGCAGCAGGAGAGAATGAGATGAATTTGCCAGCAAACCAGGGAGGAAAACAGGAGAATGTGCCATTTCTAGGAGAGAAGTAAGGGAGGTAAGGCGGTGCGGCCAGTATATATGTCAAGAGCAAGATATAAAGTTATGGAGATTATAAATAAAGTAGAGCTGTTATGTTCACAAAGTATATTATGGTCTACATAGAAAACTCAATGGAATCTAACATTTTTATAATTTATGAGAGAATTTACCAACTTTGGTAAATATACAATCAATATACAAAATCAATATTTTTCCATCTGCAACAACAATGTGGAAGCATACACAGGTAAATTCTGTACTATTATTGCAACTTATTATGAGTCTTAAACTATTTCAAAATTAAGTTATATAAAAATTTGACTTTTCTGATTATGTGTTTCATCATGCAAAAGAGACCTAACCAAGTATTCCAGAAACCTTTTTTTTTTCTTCTAAAGAAGCCTGAGCATCTTTTCACAAAAACACATTTAAACACTATCTACATCAATAAATAGTACTTAGTATGGTCATGCAGCAGTCTTTAGCAACATAAGGCTTTTCTGAATTGCCACTAACAGAAAGTTATTATCAGTGTGACTTTGCCTCCAAAGGAACTTCAGCTCACACACACACACACACACACACACACACACAGAGCAGGAACAGACTTAAGCCTGCTGGGCTTTCAAGCGCTAATGTAGTGAAGAGAGAGAACTACAGCATGGAGGGAAAAGGGAAGATGTAGACAGAGCCTCGTTCACATACATCCCTAGTTATGGTATATTTGGTCTGTTATAAATTTTAGGTATTTTTAATAATGGCAAATCCATGCAAACCAAGATATATTTGTATCTGAAAAAACCCCAACATATAAATTCCCTGTATATGTTGATTTGTATTGATTGAAGACTCTGAACACCCCTCCATTCGTTAGCAGTTTTGTTGTCTTCAGAAAAATCATGAAGAGAAAACACTTAATTAGTATTTCACCTTAAGTGAATAGATTGAATAAGAAGCCAATTAGTATTTAGATAATAGAAAGTCTAATTAGCCACTAAGCATCCAACAGAAAATCTTCATTATTTTCATTTCTGTAACTGAAGCAGGAGGTACAGAGCAAATCAGCATCTCAGGAGCATCTGTTCTAATCCATCTCCTGACACTCGTTTATTGCTAAAGGCACAAACAAGTAACTTATTCGGGAGATTAGGCATTTGGAAAATATCCTAGAGGCCGGTTCTGCTTTGGATGGGTGGCATGTGTTTGAGAACACTCTAGAAAACAAGCTTACTTCTACATATATACTAGCTGTAGTATATGTTTATTTTGTGAAGAGGAACAGAAGAAGCAAATACCAAAAGCATTTCACTGTGTGTGTGTGTGTGTGTGTGTGTGTGTGTGTGTGTGTGTGCGTGTTCAACCAGGGTAGAAGCAGCCATTAGGGCAGAAACAGTAAACATGAATATTTATTAAACTCTGAACATTTTTAAAGTGACAGAACACATAGGATGGGACTTTCTAGTTAAGGATGTGTAATATAGGTGCTTGTACTCCATTCACCAATCCCCTCCCATCCTACCCCACAACCTCACCCCCTGCCCCATGTGCCAATTCGGCGAGTTTGACTGGTTTTCCCAGAATGTTCTCCAGATAGTGGATCAGCTGGCAAGCTACTTTGGCGAGCTTCCATGTGGCAGTAGAAGCAAGAGAAACCTCAAACACCACAGGCAGGTGACTCTAAATGTGGGAGTACCATGGCTATTCCCATTCTCCACGATAAGTACTGCTCTGTGGATGGAGAGAGCTAATGCCTTCTCCATATCTCCTGTGACCTCATTTATGGTTCATCTAGAATAAAGAGAGATGCATCTCCCCACTGAAATTTAAAGAAATAAAAAAATATAAAACATTGAAAACATTAAAATTTCCCAGTCAGTGTATTTGCTATGGATTTGCTAATAGCCACATTTTTCATATTTCAGAATTGAGTGTTTTTGTAATATATTTGTTTCCATGGGCATTGCTTGCATTTAGGAAGCAATAAAATTATAAACTTTCAACCCTGTCTCAAGTGTTTCAACCTTTTTGAGCATCAATTCTTTATCAGTAAAATGAGAATAACAATGGCACCTCACAGAATTAGATGTGATGTGCCTATGTTTTAGGAGGCGTAAGAATATACCATCATTAACGGCCACAATCCGTAAACAAGGATCCAGTTTGTGGAGTATTAGAGATTAGATTTATTTTGTGGAATCCAACATATGTAAGTGTGGCTTAGATTGGGAATCTTCACAAAGACTTGATATGAGTCTCCAGCCTACATTCCAGTATTTTCGAATAGTTTTGTAACTCTGCCCTCTCCTCCTACCGTGGAACTGATACCCCTACATAGAAATAAAGAAGTTGAAAAGAAAGTTTGGAGTGTTTTTCTTTGGAAGGCATATACCATTCTTTGGCACTCGTGAGTCCTAAGTATGGAATTCCCGTGGCCCTGTGCCTTCCTTAAATTCTAGGTGGGAGCGTTATCCCTTTTCTTCAATGCTGCCCTTTGATCACAAGTTCCAAATAAAAATGCTTTCTGACTCTCCAACCATCAGTTGAATAGATGAGGATCATTTTTGAAAAGGAGAGCTTTGCGGCAGCAAAACTAAATGTTGAAAGAAGATAAGAGGAGAACCAAAGTGCTAAGCTCTGATTTCACCCAATTTCTGTCTGAATATGAGCCAATGCATAGTGAGTATTAGATTGCTGATAATACTATGTAAAACATAATGCGATTTGCCTTTGTGCCAGAGCCTAGGGGCAGTGGTGTTCAATATATGGTATTTATTATCGTGTGTGTGTGTGTGTGTGTGTGTGTGTGTGTGTACTCACACTCATAGATACATATAAAATATTAATAAAGTTGAAATTTGTGTGTGTGCCTTTGTGTGTGTGTAGTGCTTTTCTATATCTACGGAAATGAACATAGAATTTCTTGCTTGTTTTTTGTTTCCATCTACTGGCACAGTGAATTATCACAGCATCAGTATTAGCCAAGTTCTCTAGAAAACAGAAGATGAGGAGGCAATAATTACAGTGCTAATACTTGGGAGCTAAAAACCCGAAGGTGCTGAAGGTGAGGTAAAAATATAAATATCTTAAAGAAAAAATAGATACAAAGCAATTGGATGTGGTCTATGACAGTATAGGCAATTGCTCCACAAAGTATCAACAACAAAAAAAGAGACTTCAAGTCCCACAGCAGGTGCATTCACTGGGCACAAAGGACATCTATGAAAAGATTGACTAAAAATCTCTCCACCAAGCCGGTTATGGAAGGGAGAATTTATTGACCTAGCTTCTTCTCCTCAAGTATTTTATTGGTTAAATTTGCCTTGTTAGGAAGCTGACTCCCCCACAATTGCAAGTTGCATATCTATTTCTAAGTGGCTGCTCAGAAGTCAGATCCCATGCTCTACAATGGGTCATTTTATCTAAGTTCAAATGTGTCAGGACAATTAACCCAAATAAGGCTTGATTGTGGGGATTGAAGGACACACACACATTAGGCTTCACCTTAGACTCCATCTAACTAAAAGAGCTGTATGGGGGTGTTGAAGATTGTCCATCCAGAGTGGGAAGCAGATGGAGCTCTCAGAACAAGTTGGTCAAAAAATTTGAGGAAACATACAAAGTTGGATTCCTATGTAGCCTAATTTCTGCACTTCTCAACCACATTTGAGCACTCCTGGTTCCTACAGTAAAATATGTGCACCTGTATTATTTTTCTTGTGATATTGAAGATAAACTCAGACCTTCTCTGGGATAGGAGGTAATAATTCAATGATCCACACTGTATCTTTAGGAAGGTAACAAGCATCAATATCATTGAACACTGAGGCAAAAGATGGTGTCTAAAGTCAGACACCATGGCTGCCTAGAGTATGCATTGTTCCTTCCAAAAGCAGAATGGAGCATTTGCTGAGGTAAATAATGTTCACCATTAATGCATTGGGCTTAAGCAAATTGGTTCATAATTATCCCAGTTCTTGTCAGTATTTTGTTTACATTATCTGCGAAATAATAATTAATAATAATAATAATAATTTAGCAGGCACAAAGAAAAAATCTGAAAAGAGTAAAAAATAAAATGCAACCCTCAATTCTTTTATTGTGTGTGTATATGTATATATAATACACATATAAATATCTAAGTGGAAATGCATGAAAACAAAGCACTGTAGGTACTCTCAGTTCATTAATTTGACACATTTGTCACACGATATCTCACATACAAGCAGTCCTTGATTCACAGATGACAATATAAATGCTTAGTCAGTTATTACCACCTTATCGATTCATGACACTCACAGCAGAACAGATATTTATGAATTTATTTTACCCTTCTTTGACAAGCAATGCATAAAGCTTCCACTTTTTTTCTCAGATGTTGTCTCAGTATTCTCGAATGGTTATAATAAAACACCACAAACTGGGTAGCTTATAAACAACAGAAATTTACTGCTCACAGTTCTGGAGGGTTGAAGTCCAAGATCAGTTGCTATGGGTTTAGGTGTTTAATGAGAGTACGCTTCCTGGCTCATAATCCTCTTCTCACTGTAATCTCACATGGGGAAAGGGGAGAGGGACTCTCTCTTAGTCTTTTTTATAAGGGCATTAGTCCTATTTATGAGTGCTCTGCCTTCAGAAACTAATTATCTTCCAAAGGTTCCACTTCAAAATATCATCACATTGGGTATCAGGATTCAATATATGATTTTGGGGGGAACTTAAGCTTCCAGATCATAAAAGATGCATTTTCCTACAAAGTACTCAATTCTACATGTTGCAGAGATCCACTCTCTGTGAGTAATTAAAAACCTTTCAACCTAACAAAATTATAAGAAAAAAAAAAAAAAGATTGCATTTGGTACATACAACAAGCAAGGTAAGCTGTTTGTAAATGAGGCTACAGGGAAAAATAGATTATAGCCATGTGTCCTAAGAACTTTCACGTTGCTGAAAAGGTAGACAGATGAACAATTCAGCTATACAGCATTGTAAATGTTATGAAAGATGTAAATTCAGGGCAGAACTGAACACCCAAGATCAGCCTTAGTAGAGGTGAAGAGTAAAATATCTCAGAGCTGGTCCTTGTGCCAAGTCAGAAAGGAGTAAATCTCTACAGGACAATCTCCATATCCCAGTCAGAAAACAATGGTTTATTTCAAGTATGAGACATAAGGAAACATGGCGCTGTCTAGAGTTGCAGGCTTTTCAGTTTAGCTGGTTTATATCAGAGAATAGTGTAAAATTAGCCTGGAAAGGTAGCATAAAGAGGCTTGATGGGATGCTGCAGTTGGGTTGGTTAAGAGTCACTGCAGAAGAATGTGTATTTTATTTTTTTAATTTTGTTTTTTAAATTATGGGTATTTTAGAAAATTCATTCCAAAGCCTGTGAATGACACATTAATAAAGAAGTCTGGTGAATACACAATGCAATATATATATACAAGAAATGGTTGATTTGTACATTTAAAACTTATCTGATTTTATTAATCAATGTCACCCCAATAATTTTAATTTAAAAAATAAAATAAGATAAAGAAGCATGAACGGTAGATATAGATGATATTATAATGGAAATAGAAGAATAGAGAGCATGTACCTCAAACTGCAGGAGAGAAAGAAGAAGAAATTAGGAAATAAAGAAGATAGAAAAAATCAATAAAGTAAACATTTTTCAGAAATAGAGAACAAATCTGTGGTTATAAGTTAATGAGTCTCATTTCTTGATTGATATGTAATAAATTGTCTCTAGAAAACAATTCTATGTTGTGAAATTTTATAGAATACATATGCTCTCAAGAAGGTTATATGAAAGTACGATAGTTTTCTAGATGTATAAGATCCTGTAAACTTGTTTTAAAATTAATCTCATTCCTGTTTTTGCATGCATATTTTATGCAGTCATTTATTCATTAAAATAACTGATATAAAAATTATATTTAATAAAAATTGTAATTATTGTTCTCTAAAACAAGAATCAGCAAAGTTTTTCTGTGAAGGACTAGGTATTAAGTATTTAGGCTTTTCTGTATAAGATGCAAAATCAAGGCCATTATGTGGTACTTAAACACAAAGAAAGAAAAAAAATTTTCCCAAATATTAATTTCTATTTTATTAATTGAGGGTAACATCGGTTAATAAAATAGTATAGGTTTCAAGTGTACACTTCAATAATACATCATATGTAAATTCAAAATTTTATTTATAGATACAAAAATTTGAGTTTCATGTTATTTTCACTTTTTATTAAACATTATCCTTTAATTTTTTTCAACCATTTAAGACTATAAAAATCATTCTTAGCCCACATCTGTATGAAAAAGGGTTGTGGGCTGGCTTTGGCCCTCAGGCTATTGTTTATTCACCTCTACTCTAAAACAAAGCCAAGAATTCTCTTTGAGATAATCAACCATTCAAGAGAAATTGAAATTTAATAGTGAAATGTAACAATAGAGAAAAGAATAGCCTGTGCAAAGATTAGGTGCCAGAAACATTTTTAAGAGCACATATACACTGGGTGTCATTTGAAAAAATAAAAAAGTGAAATTGTTACTGTGAATGAGAAGGTGATTCAAGAAAGGAAACAACCTTAACCTAAAAGCAGAAAAATTGCTTAATCTTTAATTCCATTATTGTTTGGGAAAAAAAAAAATAGGTAGTGAGAGAAAGCCAGCAAACCAGAATAAATTTCTCAAAGTGTAATGAGATGTCACTAAAACTCTTATATATATATTTTTAAAAAGCCTGCAAAAAATCATCGAAGAAGCCCTTTTGGATTTTATAACTTTTGTGATTTATTGCATTAATTATAAATTTTAGACTGAAATTGTAAAGAAGAAAAATTTAAGTAATAAACATTATGGCAAAGCAGATGACATTCAATTGAATGTCAGTATTTGCTTTGTTACTTTGCTTAAGCTACTTATATACCACCTTAGTACTTTATAATAGGGTGCCATAAAAGATACTATTTCTTTCAAATAAATAATATTCTGTTTCATTTCTATAGTAGGTTGGAATTTCATGCTTCAGTTAATAAAAGAATCATTATTAGATTATTCTTTAATGCTAAATTTTAGATTTTATTTTTATTATTAACATTTACAAAAATTAAATTTCTGAAAAAAAATGTTCAAAACTGAAAAGACTCTTCAAACCTGAATTCATCTATTTCATTATTCTCCATATATGAGCCTTAACATTAGTTCATTATTTACATTTAATGATTTTAAAAATAAGACTTCAAGTGAAGCAAACACTAATTCAAATTAGTACATTTGCAATCAGTTCACTTCAAAAATTTCCTCTTTTTTTTCAAAATAAATAGGCTCTATATGTGATGTTTATCAGCTTTCTAAATTAATCTTCGTCATGCAGAGAAAAATCTAGCAAATCGAGTTCATTAAATAATCACAGAGAGGTTTAACAATTCAGGCAGGGATAAGATATCCAACAGCATGCTCTGCATAGGCCTTTCAGGAAAATTACCAAAAGCTATCTTCACCCTTAAGTTCTGTAAAAATAGAAAATTCTCCAGTAAACTAGTTACAAGGACAAGACAGGGAGTGATATCTTCAGTCACCAACTCCCAAGAAAAAACATCACCACCAGTATGCAGATAACAGAACTGTCTACCAGGCCCTGTTTGCTATAAGATTTGAGAGTCCCCCAGAAACAGTATATCTTTGTACCAGACGATAATAGCCAACTTCTGCTTCTATAATCTGCTTGCTTGTTTAACATTTAACCAAGGTGTAGTTCTAGGAGATGTCCTGTGCAAAGATATACTAATGACTAACTTCTGCTTCTATAAACTTGCTTGCCTGATGTGGTTTTAGGCTTTATAAGCTATCTCCTCTGGAAGCTTGGGGCTGATTCTCTGACCCTGCGTGGTGGAGAGAGTCAGTCGCCGGCCGGCTAATAAAGGCTCATAATTAATCTTAGCTGGCTCCGTTGGTCTTAGATTTGAATGCACCACAACAGCTCAGCTCTTGCTCAGTGCATGTGTAGGTATCATTTCTGAGCACAGTAGAGTCCCAGATTCTGTATCATATCTTGACAGTAGTATTCCCCTTAGTTTTTTCCAATTAGATGTCATACAAACTTAAAACATTAAAGTATAAAGCTTTAAAAAATAAAAATCATTTAATGAAATGTTATGAAATATCAGAATAAGTATAGCATCAATAAAAATATTCAGTTCTAAAATTAATGAATAAGTACCATTAATTTAATGCTTACCACATGCTAGCCATGTGCTAGACCCCTACATGCAAAATCTCCTTTGATCCTCATAACCATATCAAGTAGATATTACTACCTCAATTTATAGCAGTTAAACTTCAATAACATAAAACCTCTGGTCATTTACAGCTCTGTCCCTACCCCTTTCCGTTACTGATATAAAAAATTACATCTTTGTACATTTTGCCTTAAAACTTAAACTTATAAATGTTTTTAATGCATTAGTCTCTTAAATTATGTAGAAACCAAATGTGGAGTTACAAAATGTGGAGTTATAATATTACCTTTTACACTAATAATTACTGGTTTTCAAAAATGTATTAGTTTTTTAAGTCACATAGAAAACAAAAAGTGGAGTGCTGAGATCTCTATTTATTGAAATGACTTTCAAGTACTGTCTAGTGTTTTTTATTTCAACCTAAAAGACTCTCTTTAGGATTCCTTGAAGAGTTGGCCTCATGGTAGCAAACTCCCTCAGCTTTGGTTTATATAGGATTATCTTCTTTTCTCCTTACTTTTCAAGGACATTTTTGCTAGATATAGAATTCTTAGTTGATAGGGATTTTTTTTTCTTTTAGCACTTTGAATATATCAGCCCACTATCTTCTGGCTCCCAAACATTCTGATGATAAATCTGTGGATTTCTCATTGAGAGTCCTTTGTATGTGATGAAGCACTTCTCTGTTGCTGCTTTCTAGATTCTTTGTTTTGGTCTTTCACAGTTTGGTTATGCAGTCAGCCTTCACTTAACATTATCAATAAATACTGCGACTTTCAGCAAAACGATGTACAACAAAACCGATTTTTCCAAAGGCTAAGTGATATAAAAAGAGTTAAGTTTCTATGGGCATCTCATCAACATTATAATGAAACAATGTTGAACTAAAAGGCGTTATTTGAGGGCCTGTTATAATATGTCTCACTGTGAGTCTCTGAGTTCATTGTACTTAAAGTGTGTGGAGATTCAGAATTATTTAAATTTGTGTCTTTTATCAAATTTGGGGCATTTTTGGCTAATATTTATTCAAATAATTGTCCTGATTCTTTCTCTTTCTCTTTTCCTTCTGGAATTCCCATTATGAGTAAGTTGGTCCACTTGGTAATATTCCATAGTTCTCTTGGATTTTGTTTACTTTAATTATTTTTCTTACTATCGCTCACTCAATGATTTCAATTGCCCTTTCCTCAGATTTGATGATTCTTTCTTCTAACTGCTCAAATCTGTCTCTAACTTCCACTAGTGGAATTTTTATTTCTGTTATTGTAATTTTCAGCTTTAGAATTTCTTTATGGTTTCTTTTCAGGTTTTCTATTGATATTTTCATTTTGCTCACACATTATTTTCTTGACTCTCACATCTCCCTTTAGTTCTTTGATCAGATTAAGATAGATGATGTTTTAAAGTCTTAGTCTAGTAGGTCTGCCATCAGGTCTTTCTCAGGGTTAGTTTTTGTTGATTTAACTTTTTCCTTTAAACGTGTCATATGTTCCTGTTTTGTTTTATGCCTTGTGATCTTTTTTTATTATTATTTTCATGAAAACCAGACATCTGAATGTAATAATGTGGTAATTCTGGAAACCAGCTTTTCCCCCTTTCCCAGTGTTTGCTGCCTTTTATTTTTGACTTTCTGTTTTTGTTTTGTTTTGTTTATTTATGTTTAATGTCTCCATGCTGAGCATCAGCCTGAGGTGTAAAAACTTAAGTTCTTCTCACACCTCTTCTGAGCCTGTACTTTTCCTGGGCATTTACAGTGACTTTCTATTTTCCCTTGTATTTGCACTTACTTTTGAAAGTTCTAGTCTTTAATGTCTGCCTCCCAAAAGAAAAAAAAGAATTAGGTATTGAGAGCATCAGCCCTTTAAATTCTCTAGAAGATACTTCAGTTGGAGAGGGGTTTTCAACAATTGGAAGTTCAATAGCTGCCTACTTCTATGTCTGCACCTCTCTAATTAAAAGCACCAGTCAACAATCAGGATACAGATTTTCAATATTTGAAGGAAAGGGTCCCTATTGCCTAGTCCTATTTTGTATGTCTTATGTTTTCTAAATGATATATATATATATATCATTCATGCATGAATTCCATTACCATTAAAACAGTTTAATTTATATAATATTAATACAACAATATCTGCTTCTGGTAGAATTTTAAAGTATAAATTTAAAAGTTTATATGAAAGTAAAAGTATAAATTTAAATTATCAAGTATACTAATACAAAAGAATATGGATAAAGTAACTTTATATATATGACTGAACCATATAGTCATTAACAAGTTATACATTGTGATAATGACATTAAATGCTAGGGACAAGAAAGGAAACATTAAATGCAAATAACTGAACTAAGAATGTAACATCACTTAAAGAGGTATTACAAAAGGCAATCACACCATAATTAGTATATTAAAAGGCAAGAATTATTGTCTGAATGAGGCTCTTTCCTAATTAATCAATCATTTCTACTTGTATCTTCTGGGTTACATATTGAATGGAGAGAGGGTAAATGAATAAGAAAAGGACCACAGGTCATATTCAGGCTTATGTCTGAGGGCTAAAAATTGGACGTAAGCAATGACAGGGAAAGGGCTATTTCTTTAAAACCAAAAATGCCAAAAGGTCTTTCTATGCCAATTGTTCATGAAAATGTCAAAATTTAAGGAGGACATATACATGTTGACTCATGTGCTATATAAATGTAAAAATTCATTATTATCTTAAGGAGTGCCTGCTGTAATAATTAAATGAATTTAACTGAATATGAGGTAAAGAAGCTTCTACAGTGAGTTAACTTTGTTATTAGAATAAATCTACTTTGGGCAGAAAATAAATCACCTCTTCCAGTGTTAAACTACATAATTTTCATGAACACTGGTAAATTAAACAAATTTCTATTTTTATATTATAAAATGTACCAGAATCTTCATGCCCTTATTAATCCATTTTTGGCTTGTTAGTCCTTTTGCCATCACCAAATAAATAAATATAAATAAATCATTTAATTAATTAAAAAAAAACAAATAATCCTAATTTTATGTATACTTTTCTCAATTTTGACAAGTATTTATTTCTCAATAAATATATAAGCCCGCCCACCTATGCTTAGGGTACTTGGATAATTTAGAAAACAATTAGATGCTTTTTAATAGATCATTTGCAACTGTCCACAAGTCATTATCGAATATATTTCTGAAATCTCCCCTAATAATTAAAGCATTCCATTCTATCCAAAGAGCACTAAGCCCACGATTGAAAACAGAATTAAGATATGCGCTGTTGCTACTGTTGCTGTATCATTCAAGCAAAAAGTCTTGCAGTATATTTGCCCAACCAGAAAACATGTGAAAATTATTTTGACTCTCTTTCCATAGCAATATGCAAATTTGAAAGAGAAATTTAGTATCTTTCAGGTCATATTGATTATTTTTGGCTTTCACTGATTCATACAGGGTAGATCAATGTGGGATTTTACACTTTGCTAGAAACAGCTTCAGCAAAACATGTTATTATTAGCTTCATTTGCAATTATAATTTCAAAGCTACACTTTGCTGGAACAAGAAGAGAGGCCAAGGAAAATAGAAACCATAAATGAGAGACAGCCTGGTCATGGATTCAGGTACTAGCAATTTATTCAGTTCATTGGATTCAGATTGCCTCTTCCATTTTTGTGAATAATTCTATTTCCCTTACATACCCTTTATGAATAAACTGAGTGATTGTTTTAAATAAATTATAAATGTATGGAATTCCTTTTTTGATGACTAATGTACTGGTACTGAGATATTCATGACTACCAAAAAATTATTTAGATTTTTCTCATTTGTATTCTAACCCCCCTCATAAATATGTAAACACTGTTGTTATCCCCCATTATAATACAAAGAAGTCTGCTATTACTAGTGCCTAGTTTGGAAGGAATGAATTTTTTGAAACTATGTGACACTTCAATCAAACACTTTGGAATCAAAGATGCTGGATCTTTGACCCATAGTAATGCTCTTTTCTCCAGGTTAATTTAAGATTTGGGGTTTGTAGGATATTTTTAGGAGTTACTATTTATGAAACAGAAATAGAGGTAAATTCTAAAAATTTCGATTTGTTTTTTTGGGGGGGGAGTCTTGTTAAGTATAAAAGATATATAAGACATAGTTAAAACGTGTATTTTGTTTCATTAAGATAAAAGGGACATTTTTAAAAATATACTTTGAATTTTTTCATTCCGATGAACATTGGGTAACTAATCACTCATCACCACGTAGCTCGTTGTGAGAGGGGTAATTATTGCAATGTACTTAGCATAAAAACGGGTCTAGTAACAGCTTTAGTAACAATAACGGTGGTGGTAACAGCTTTTTTGTTGTGTTGTTATTGCTACACTTTTTGAACATGTATCAAATATTTAATTTATTGATTAATGAAGAAACCAGCAAGAGATTGCAACCTGTTCATGTTTCTAGTATTTTTACTGAGCTATCTACCTTAGTTTCTCATTACCTTTCCATTTCCCCATTGGATTTTTTTTTTTTTTTTTGGAGACTTGGCTGATTCTAAATATATTTGTCAATCTGTCTAAACTTTGATACACCTTCTCTTTAGGGGAGAACTCTGTTCCCCATTATCCAAATGGTTTTCACCAAATCATAAAGTCCTTACTTACATAATTTTAAGTGGTGCCTCCCTGAGAAATTTGTCTACTGTATCTCACCCATCATACAGACTTTTTATATTTTAGCTACTGTTAATAGACCAAGATGTTATTAATTTCAGCTGCTATTCATTAATGGCCCATTAGACTCCTACTAGCCACCTCACTCAAGGAAGAGCCATTCATTTTCTAGGCCCAGTCTTAATAAGTTCCTCTGCTTTCCCATCAGTATTTTTTTGAGATTCTGGTTTGCTCATGGTAGATTAAACATGAGGCTAACAAGAGCACAATGATAAAGAAGGATCAGGAGTCAGATTCACTGTTCTGAGTTCCATGTTCTTCCAGGGATTCCTCAACAGTTATACACATCTGGTAAGTTAGTAAGCCACACGTAAATGGTTTCCCATATTGCTAATAAGAAAAAAATACAGCCACACTTATAATTAAACACAGATAACAAAAACCTTTGTCATATTTATTCAACCAACCCACAGGAACCTCTGGGTTAGGTTAACTAAAAATGGGACAGTAGAATTTGTTTTCCGTATTTAAAAATTAAACTAAGCTGGGCAAAAAAGAAAGAAATCTTCAGAGTAAAACATGTAGTCATTGTGTTTCCACCAATACGAAAGGAGGTCAGTGGGAGCCTTGCAGGGCGACACATACTTTTCCTGCTCACTTGTGTGTCTACCTTTCCCTACTGAGGTTATTAATATGTGTCCAGGTTCAATGTAAAGAAGAAATAAACATTAAATGTACACAATATTATGATATTTGATTGAATTCATGATTCCTTCAAAACTTTAATTGTCCCGTGGTATCTAACCATTGTTTATATGCTAGCTTAACTTTATACCAATTTCCTATTACCCTTGATTGAGCCAGAGTAAGTTTATCTAAGTTTATCAAAAGTGTCATCAAATTTCCTACCTCGGGGTCTTTGGAGAGAATGCTCTTTTCTTGACTCTTAATTTAATAAATTATACCTTAGATCTCAGCTTAAACATGATCTATCTTTTCAGAGGGGCCCTTCTCTGAACACCCCCCCCCCCAGTACAAACCTACATATCATTATAATTCTTTATATATTTATTCTGAACCCAACCAAAATTATTCATTGTTACATATAAAAAAAGACTTATAATTAAACACAGATAACAATGTTAGCATTTTGCAGCATTAAACAGATGTTTTGTCCAGTCTATTTCAGCAAACAAGGAAATAAATACTGCCACAGATATTATCAACTAATCTAACAGCCATAAAAAACACAGCTTCCTTCTGAGTACCTGATGGGTCAATCACTGTTTACATGAAAAGCAAAACATAAATTCTCTCACTTTTTTTGACCTTGGTTAATATTTCTGAGCTTTCCAGATACTAAATGATTTCTGTTATAGTTGAAAAGCTCTTTTGCCATGATTTTTCAAAGACCATTTAGCATCTTTTCACAAATGTAAATTTGATTCAACAGATTCTACTATAATAAAATGACAACCTTACTTTTTTGCCTGTATTTTTAGATACATATTCATTCCTTGATATTATCTTCTCAAATCCATGCAGAGATATAATACTTCTAGCAACATGTGTGTGCAGAGCCTTCAGATTAATTTGGAGAACATTTCCAGAGAGCATCAGAATGGAAGGTGTCTTTGCCTTGCCACTGACAGTGATTGTTAAAGAAACGAGCTATTGTTAACATCATTCCATGAGAGAAGAAAAAGCAGCTTCAGTGTCATTATAAGATACAGTCTCTTCTCAAGTACTGAGCATAAAATAAATATACTAAGACAGGGAAGCCAATGGTTAATGAAATGTCTACCCTTCTCCAGGAAAGACCTGTAGTAAAGTTACAAAGTAAATGAACTTGGTCTTTCACCTCTTGCCATATCGCCTATGGAGATCTAAGAGATTCCTTATTAACATTATTCTAATCCCCCTTTGAGAAACATTTGTTTTGCCAGTGCTAGACTTTCAAAGCTTAATCTATAGCATTTAAACTTATCTTTGTTTATCAGTTGGTAAACAATAATGAGTATATATACATTTTGATAAAGATTTTTAAGACAGATGTCCTTGACATCTTGAAAAAATTATTTATTGATAAAATAGTAGAATTTCAAAGAAATAAAATGCAATAGAATATTATCTACCACAAGCCTTGTGCTTCTGGTTGTATAGTCATGAATTTCTTTATGAAGAACTCTATTTCTATAAGTCTCTGGGCCATCAGGTACCCATCCTTAAGTCCTATCTCCACCCACACTTTATCACATAGCTCTGATAAACTCTAATAATGGCTCACAAAATATATTTGAAAAGCTATATAGAAGACTCTAAAGAAAAGCTTTACTAACAATCTCTAAGCTTTAGAAAGTAAAAGAAACATTTTAGAAAAACAAGGAAAACTAGTTAGCATGCCCTATCCATCCTATAAAAAGTTATTAAGTAGCAATGCTTGACTGTAGATTCTATTCTACAGTTCTGCAATACTTATACCAATGTTTTGGCAGATTTCTCTTTTCTTCCTAAAGAATCCTAAGAAATCAAGGGTTTGAAGAAAGAAATTTTGAAATAGATTTTATTAATCAGGGGTTTGAATCATTTGTTCAATATTCAAAAATGTTTCAACTAGACACTGAGTTGTTGTTACAGAGAGAAGTCATGTGCCCGACCTGAAAAATACATGTACTTGTACTCAGCAAGGGTTTAGAAAAAGCTATAAATGACTGTAATGTAATTTGTTACAAGTATCTCAAGAAGACACACAATGCTATAAGAATTCACAGGAGGAAAGGAGGGATTATGCAAAGGAAAAAGATCAATACACAACTGTGTTTTTCTTTTCATTAAAAGACTTTTAATTATATACACTTCAAAACAAGACACTTATGCTGCTTTCTAACAAAATCAGCATTTTAATTCTTATTGCAATTTCCAAAGGTCTGATTTTTTCCTCACATTATCACTAAGTACATTTAACTAGCAAAAATGATATATTGCTGGCTGCTGTGCAGATATCAGCAAACTCATTTATTTTATATAATTCATAGAATTCCTAAAATAGCAGTGCACCAGTCAAAAAATTTCAAAATACATATGAAGACTTCAATGTTATTAGTCAGATAAATGCTGATTTTATGTATAAAATAAAAATGTTATTTTATTCTAGTTCTTCTAGCCTAATATTTTCTCATTTCAATCTAGATGAAGCTTCTTTGGCATTTTCTATGAAGATATAATGACTGATAATCATTATAATAACGTCATGCAGTACTTTGAATATTAATTTTCAAGATGCTTTCACAGTGTTACAGCTTTGTTTCCTGATTACCTTAATACACTTCCTTTGCAGAGTGGTATAAGACCTTGATAGTGAGACATGTGGAAGCCAGTCAGCCTGCTTGCTTCTGCTGTAGTTCGCAGGGAAAACAGGGATTCAGTCATGTTCAAAATATCTATTTGTCAAAGCTGACAGTGAAAACAGAAAGACTGATGGGCAGAACACCAGGAGAGCTATGTTATCGACTCAGTCTTCCTCCCTATACACATCCTACTGGGACACATGCTTGGCCATCTCAGTATATTAGTTCTAACATTTGTACTGAGAAAAAAAATACTATCTCTATGCACCTCATTAGCTCATCTTGAGAATAATATAATAGAGAAATGCTGTATAAAAAAGTGGACATAAAACAACAAGAGGGAAGATGTATTAGAGATGTTATGATTGCTTTCCAGAAATATATTTTCGCTTCATTCAGAAGCTTAGGAAAAAAGCGATGCTTAGTATAAATATGAAAACAAATTTTAAGAAAACATGGCTTGACTGGACATTTATTTTCAACATGGTGCTAGAAAATTAACTTTGTGCTTTCCAACACCTAAGAATTTTTTTGACTATAAGAAAATAAATGCCTTTACGTAAACAAGATGAACTCATGAACTGAGTGAATACCTCTAAAAGTGCTACTTAGGGTAAATGGAGACTGGGCTTAATCCCTAGAGAGGCCAGCCTCTGGTCCCAAAGTCAAGCAAAGACTCCTTTTCAATGTGTCCAAGAAAACACACTAAGGAAAAAGGTGAGGGGGAAATTGTCTCTTGCCCTTTATAAATGAGTAAAAATTATTTTCATTTACCCTTATACCTTACAATTTGAGAAACTGTATTGCCCATCTTCCAGGCCCACCTCCTTTCCCCAGCACCCTTCTTCCTGTGCCCCTGATATTTATTGTAAAGTATTCTTTATAACAAGATTTTGCTATTTGGGATGACGTTAGATACCTATGAGGACATCAATGTTTGGTAAATCAAATTAATCACAACATAGATTGAAAAATTGTTAGTAATTCTTTTCTCATTGCAGATTTTAGTGACAGAATAGCCAATCTAAAATAAAACACATCTAAAACTTAGTTGACTATTACAGATATAAATTTTAACAAGGAAGAATTACTAGTATAAAAGATCGGAAAAATCATGTTGCAAGAAAACTACTACAATATCAATGCCTTGGCTTTGAATTATTGATTTTTTATATCCCAATAAAATATCCTTTTCACTTAACTAAGAGCTTAGACTTAGACAGTTTTGGTTCAGATCCTGGCATAGTGACTGCTGGTGTGCATTATCATGGACACCTTTCTCAGCATCGATTATGTCTTAGAGATGTGTTTAAAAATTAAATAAAAGATTATAAGTAGAGTTCTCAGCATAATACCTGGAACCTTAGTATGAGGCAAATTGAGGGCTAGATTATAAAAGATTTGATTGGAATCCATTAGCTAGAAGTGGATAAGGATATTCTTAGTGAAATGGATTCCAAAAGAACATGTGTAAGAGGTCTGTTTCATAATGAACATTTAAGAGAGTGGTTCTCAAATGTACTGAATATCAGAATCATCCAAGTATCTTTTTTGTAAAAATATTTCTGATTTAGGTCCTACTCTCTAACCTAAAATTCAATCTTTAGCAGATTGAGTCTTCTGATCATTGGTTACATGTGGGAACCAATGGTATTGAGTCTGCAGAAAGAAATAGTGAGAGAAATACTTACAAATTTGGGACACAGGATAAGAAAAATATTGAGGGATTGAATACCAAGTTAAGGACTGTGTACTTCACTTACTAAAGCTTGGCACACCATGACACATTTTTTTTTTAAATGAGAGAATGCCATGCTCAGCACTTTACTAAGAAAAAAATGGGAATAATGAGCAGTAGTAAGGACAAGAGTAGGCTTGGAGTGGACTAGTTAGGATTCTACTGGTAGACTGGTTAGAAGTCTATTAGATGAGTCCAAGAGAAAATTAAGAATGGTTGGTATTAGGGAGATGGTACTAAGCTTCATGCAAGAAAGCAGACGAAGTTAAATGAGAGGAAAGTTAGTTAAAACAGGCAAAACAAGGTAGTGGAAAGAGGATCAAGAGGAATGAGTACATGAAAATATGGAATATAATTTAAATAAATACAAAGCTTGCAACTTAAGTAATATTAAGAAATCACTGCGAATCAAAGTAACTCACAGTTTGAATCAAAACTGAATACTAAATGACTAGCTCCTGCATGGAAAGAGGGTTGGCGAGTTTGTTGCTGCTTTGCCATGAGCTCCAACTATACACCATTTCTCCTCTCCATTTAGGTTACCTGTGAGACTCACAGTCACTCCTTCTCATTTTTTGAGGATGTAGAGACAATTTATTCATATGAATGACTGATCAGACACCTCCCCCAAAACTTCTTCACTTCTTAGACTTTAATGACCCATATTTCTGCTATACTTCAGCTACCCACAGGTAAACCTTTAATATCAAAAAGCTAGTTTATGGCCACAATCTCCTATCCCTTTAGGAACTCATTATTAACATCAGTCTCCCTGTGATTGTTTTTTTCTCTCAACCTGACATTGATTTTCTCCATGACTTTTCTTTTTTTATATACTGCCACATGCTTTATGGCTTTTAAGAAATCTTTTTTTCTGCTTTGTCATGCCTTTGTCCTTGTATCCTGTTCACCTACCCCGAATATTCAGTCAGACCATCTTTTCTTCTCCTATAACCAAACTGCAGGATATTACTGCAGAAACTGAGTGCGACCAAGTTGCTATCACTACCAATTTATGACCTTCACTTAAACTGGACCATTAATATTGCTAAGGACATTTTAAAAAATATTTCTAGTAGGCTTCCTTTGCCATCCGCAGAAGTGACAAATCATCTTGTCCCAGAAAATAAACTTACCTACAAATCCACAGTGAAAATTGAGACTTAATGGAGTACTATTAGTTTTAAATCTCACACCTATCGTATATATTTACTTCTTTTCTCAATGGTTTCAAAGGGAAATTGTTATTTCTTGCATTTAAAGATAATGCATCAAGCAGATTAATCCTGTCTTATCTCCTCAGAGAATTGACCCTTCAATTATTCATGCTTTCCTCGTCATTTCCACATCACAGTGTCTCCTGGCTTACTCTGTATAGACTGTCAACATGTTAAAGTTTTTTCTATCTTAAAAAAAAAAAATTATTCTCTATAAACTCAAAGATATTTTGATGAGTCAAAGAATTAAACATAAATAAGGACATGCAGAAACAATTTGATATAAATACAGTTGTTAAATAAACTTAGGGGATGTATAGAATTATAAGCATTAAGATAAAGTCAAAAATAAAGGAATCTAGGTCATCCCTGACATCAAGTTACACCACAGAAAATCTGCTCTTACTAAATTTGTAATTATTGAATGAGAGAGAAATTAACTATCATATGTATGTCACTGTTTTCCCTGGCATTCATAGCTGAATCTAATCCTGCTCAGTACACAAATTTGAATGTATCTACTTTTACCATGTTTTTATCATGTTTACTTTCATTTACTTTTTTCTCTTGTACTTAATGCAATAAGGCTTTCATCAGCATCACTCCGCCAAAATGGCTCTAGCTAAGATCACTTATAATCTATTGACAAATTTAATTAATGTCTCTATGACATTTAACTTTTGTTTGACTTCTATCTGAGCTGCTTCCTTCCTTCCTTTATTTATTCAAGAGTTATTTACTACCTAAACATTATCGTGTGCTAAGTACATATATGTAATGATTAAAAATTCTTTTACTGCAGGGGTTGGGGGTGGGCAAAATGGATGAAGGTGGTTTAAAGATACAAGATACAAACTTCAGCTATAAGATAAATAAGTCCTGGGAATGTAATGTACAATAATGGTGACTATAGTTAACAATACTATGCTGTATATTTGAAATTTGCCAAGATAGTAGATCTTCAAGGTCCTCATCATAAGAAAAAGAAATGTGTAACAAAGTGTGGTGATAGATGTTAACTAAACTTATTGTGGTAATCATTTTGCAATACATATATACATACAAAAACATTATGTTCTACATCTGAACTCAAATGAAAACTAAAACTAGCCAAAACTGAAAACAACTAATGGTCACCAACAGATGAATGAAGAAAGAAATTGAGATATAGTCATACAAATGGGCTATTATTTAGAAACCTAAAGAAACATACTACTGATATGCACAACAACATGGATGAACTTTAAAAACATTCCGAGAGAAAGAAGACAGAAATAAGAGTATAAACCATATAATTCCACTCAATGAAGTTTGGGAATAAGCACAATTTACCTCAACTATTAGAGTTCAGAATAAAAGTCGCCTCTACTCAGTGGGAGAGACTAGATGAAAAGGAGCAAGAACTTTTGGGGAGAAGATCAAATATTCTATATCTTGACTGGGCATAGGTTGTATGGGTATAATCATGTATTAAGAATCAGTGAATTGTACATTTAATATGTACACTTGTGCAATTTGCAGTACATAAACTAAATCTCTACTTAGGAAAAAAGTATAGAAATCTTAGTTTAGAAAGAAAGTAATGGCCTATGACGAGTAATAAGAATAGCTGACTTATCGAACAGAATCATTTCCTACTAATGCATTTAGACTGGTGGTATCTCATATTAAGTGCTCAGCTGATAAACGCTATTATTATAAATGTGTAAAATATGTGGAAATATTTGGAGGATGAGGGTGTCATAGTATAAACTTCAGGATAGTCACAAAATAAAACTTTTCTCACTCTTTTATCAAAATTGGGATGATATCATTGCAATCATACTATGATATGCTTTATAGAATTTGTTTTCATATGACATCAGAGTGTTTTGTTGTTCAGTTTTTTTTATATTTGACACTTTGACTTCTGGTAGCTACTAAAAACTTGAGATGTACATTTTATTTGTGACAGTGAAATAAAAAAAAACTGACTAAAGCTGAACGGGTCAGAAGAGTTAAACCAATTTTACTAGCTTTTATAAAAAGTTTAAAGCAATAACCTTGTGAGGCTAGGAATGCCTTTCTCTCTAGAAATGATAAAGGCATTGTGAAAGGACATTTACAGGGTTCATAAAATTCAGATGAATATATTATTACCAATTTCACAATATCGAAAGACAGATGAAGAAAGGAGAAATGAAATACATGAAAGCAAATTAAAATTGATCATCAAAAAAGCTAGAAATAAAGGCCCTGCAAAATTCATTGGTAAACCAATTAGAATTATATTATAGTTCAAATGATTACCATAAAACCTGATATAATTTGAGATTTCATCATTCTATTTCTCCATGAATATGACAGAATTTAGACAAGTATACTTAAAATTCTTGTCATTTATCATGTGTCTGATAACCTAAAATAAATCAGACTCTGAAATGGTGATGTGATATGGTTATTCAATAAGATCCTGGTTAATTTGAGTAAATTTATGAACCCTTAATTCATTTTTCATCTAGTAACTAAAATGAACAAAAAAGCTGTCATTTGTATCTGTAATATTAATCATCATTTGTTGTTATTGTATCTCTTTGTAATCAGTTTATTTCTATAAAATGGAAGCAGAAGCCAAATGAAGTTTCTATTACTTATCTGACTGATATCAACTATAAAATATTATAAGAAACTACAACTACCCACAAAAGCCAGCCTCAGGTAGACTGCCAACTGACAAAATAACCCTTTCTCTTCCATTTTGGCAGCTCTTTGTCATTTATGTGCTATTAGAAGAGCAATCGTTTCTTTTAAGTACCTGGCTATGGAGTTATTGTACCCCTTATCACACACTGATATTTTTTCAAGCAACCTGATAACAGTGCTATTTCTGTAATTAATTATCTTCATGAAAGCAAAACTATTCAATGCAACAGTGAGAAAATTAAGATGAGCTTTTAAAAATTAATCAACTTTATTTTTAGAACAGTTTTAGGTTTATGAAACATTAAGCAGAAAGTACATAGTCCCCATATATACCTTTCCTCCCCTGGCTCCCACAGTTTCCCCTATTATTAACATCTTGCATTAGCATGTTACATTTGTTACAATGTATGAATCAATATTTATACATTATTATTAATTAAGTCCATAGTTTACATTAGGTTTTATTTACTCTGTATTATATAGCTCTATAGGTTTCAAAAAATGCATAATGTCATATATTCATCACTACAGTATTATACAGAATAGTTTCACTGTCCTAAAAATCTCCTGAGTTTCACCTATTTATACTTCTCCCTAACCTCGAACAACCACTGAACTTTTTTTACACTCTCTAAAATTTTGTCTTTTCCACAATCATATAGTTGGGATCATATATTAAGTGACTTTTTCTAACTGGCTTCTTTCACTTAGCAATATCTATTTGAAGTTCCTCACAGCTTTTTTTTTTTTTTTAATCACTGAAAAAATGTTCCATTAGATGGATGCATCACAGTTTATTCATTCACCTACTGAAAGATACCTTGGTTATTTCCGTTTCAGTAATTGTGAATAAGGTACTATAAACATTCTGTTGTGAGTTTCATGTGGACATAGTTTTCAGCTCATTTGTATAAACAACAAGGAGCATGATTGCTGGATTTTATGATGAGAGTATGTTTAGTTTTTTAAGAAACTGCCAAACTGTCTTCCGAAGTGGTTGTACCATTGTATATTCCACTAAAAATGGTAAGAGTTCTTGTGCTCCACATCCTTGCAAGTATTTGGTGTCATCAGTGTTTTAAATTTTTGCCATTTTAATGAGTGCAATGGTATCTCTGTTTTTACTTCCAATTGTCTAATGAGATAGGATATTAAGCATATTTTCATATGCTTACTTTCACCAGACCCATATGGGTTTACTGGTGAATTCTGCCAAATATTTAAGGTAGAAATTCTACCAGTTCTCTACAATCTGTTTCTGAAAATAGAAGTGGAGCAAATACTCCTTAATTTTTTCTATGAGGTCAGCATTATCTTCATACCAAAACAAAACAAAACAAAACAAACAAAAAACAGAAGAGAAATGCCTATACTATAAAAGATGATAACCATAAAGGTAAAAACTGAAGCTAAACCAATGCTACTATGGCTATATATTAGAATAATCTCAGAAGCTTTTAAAAATTCCCAGTACTCACGTCCCACCCTAGACCAATTAATTCAGTGTATTTAGGCATAAACTGATCTCTCACACAAAGAAAGAAATACATAAAATATCCAATGAATAAACAAACCCAATATAACAATGCAATAATGAGAAAAATATATAAACTAACAATTCACTGAAAAATATGTACGAATATTTTTAATGTTATTAAAATCAAAGAAATGTAAATTAAACAAGGTATAATTTTTATTCATTACATAGAGGAGATTAAATAACAAGATTGATAATACCTAGCATTTATAAATCTGTAGGAAATGGAAACTCAAATACTTTTGATGGAGTCACAAATAGTTTGGAGAAAAAAAAGTAATTTCTTCTATGAAAATCTTGTCATCAAACTCTTGGAAACTATAATTCAACTTTTTGTCAAACAGAGAAAGTATCTGAAAACATTCGGCAGAAGCTCTTCTGACCTCCACTTAGCTAATAGACCAGGTTAGCTGACACTCTTTTTCATTTGTAAACCACTTAAACAAATGCCCATGGCCTGTCACATACTGACAAGCCAGCTTCTTTCTAATACACTCAGGCAGACCTGCTCACAGCAATAAACTTAATACTTACCAAGTCAATTGTGTTTGCTCTCAAACCTGCTATATCATTGAATTTGTAATTGTAATTATGTAATTTCATTAAATATTATACACACCAGAAATAGCATACACCAGAAAAAAAAAGAGAGATGATTGTTTCCATTAAAAACAATTTTTTGAAAGTTTTGAGAAGACCTGAAAAAATCAAGGCACTAAAATAGATTTGTCAAATTGCATGCAAAAATAAATAATAATAAGGAAGAAATATCTAGAATTATTCTGAAATTAAATATTTTTAAGTGTTTAAATATTCACGGAACATTTTACAAAAGTCAAACTGTATGCAAAAGAACAATGGATGCAAGAAAAATGGCAGGGAAATACAATTGGTGTTGGCCTAATATAGAGTGCAAAAAGTTGTGTATTCATATACATTCACATTTAAAAATTCGTATCTCTACATATCATTTCTTTTATTTCTTTATTTAACTATCTTTCCAAACTTAAACCCCTACTGCGCTGAATAAGAGTACTATTATGTGCACAGGTATTTATTGTATCATGGTTGAAACAAGAAGAAGCTAGAATCAAAGTTGACAAAATAAACCATAATATTTTAAAGAATCAGTTACATGAAGTCCCTAAAAATGATATAGAAAATCAGTTGCTAATTAGAAGTTCAAAAAATAATTTATAGAATATTAGATAGAATAAGTCCCTAATTTTTTTTGAGACGATGATGCCCCAATATAGATAGAGTAATAACGAGGTAGCGAAACAGAATAAAAGGTTGAAAAAATATTTATCTAACTAAAATAATGGTTTAGATTGCTCTTAATTTTTTTCTGATATGCTTTATTATTTAAACACATAATTTGTGAAAAAACAGTATCTGTTTTCAAATAATTGACAATAGTTTATAATCAAATTGTCCTTTTTTGTTTTTCTGAAAATGCTTTATCTAAAGATATTGTATTTGTGTCAAACTAATAAAATGTATTTCAAGTAAGTGATATTTACTTTCTCTTCAACCTTTGTCATTTGAAGACCAATGCTTGAGCATATAAAGTTGTGTGGTAAAGCCTTAGACTTTAACATGTCAGTCACTTAAATTGCTGATTAATTTTGGCTCGGTACCACTTATCATTTTAGATCAAGTGCTTGATGAAATAATCAGTCATCTGTGGCTGCTTTGAAAAATCAGCACGAACGTTTATTTGTCGAAATGTCAAAGTGAGTCTTTAATCCATAAGTACTGTCCTGGGTAGCATATGTCAATGTTTCTCACCATTAAGAGACTAATATTCTCAAAGCAAGGAGAAACAAGACTCTTAGCAAACCATTTTTGCAAAACTTCAGGTATTTTCATTAGAAATTAGGTAGAGCTAGAGCTTCAGACTGAGGTGATGAACTCTGTAAAATGTTCGTCAGAAACCATACTAAACGTTAAATGGGTGTTTGTTTTTTTAAGAAAAAGCTATTGACATTCTTTTACTTAATAAAGTTATTAAATATAAAACAAAGTGCTATTCTAGGTATTGTTGGAACAAATCAGAAAGTATCCCCATTGCTGGGGGTAGGAAGTGGGGAGTTCTGAGTATAGAGTGAAATCAAACCAAATCAGTAACTATCTATTAATATTTATTGAGATAATTATATGTGTAAGACTATAGCTCTAAAATTACGAAGAAACTTGACAGGCAGAAATTGCAATAAATGTCAAATTTCAAGAAAGGAGTGGTGTTACTTTCCCACAAATAGTAGGATCTAGGGTTTTAAATATTATCAATAGTAAATGGAATTTATGCTGATGCAATGTACTATTCTTTGCAAAAATAATTCTATCATTAAAACATATCTTTATTCAATTGCCTCTTTGTGATAAACTAGCAAAAATTATACCCTTCTCTATATTATCCGTGTCTTAGATATCCTCATACAATGTATGTAGATAAAATGAAAATGATGTTAAACAGGAATTTATGTTAATAATTATTTGAAAGTAGATTAATATACTTTCATAAAGGATAAGAAAATTAAATATACTTGTAAATAAATCACATTTCTTTTATTACTGGGAAATATAAAGTGAGAGATAGTTGTGTTGCAGTTTCTAACTTTTACAAATTGTATATATGAGATAAACAAGAAAGTGCTGAATACAGATAATATAGTTAGGAAACGTCAGAAAGAAGTGATACATAAGAAAGTTGATTCTATAAATAAATATTTATTAAATGCTTATTATGTTATTTTGTTTCAGATACCTGGATGCTCAGTAAATAATATCTCCCTTCATGGGATTTGCTAATATAAGTATTAAAATTTACAAATATACTTGCATTTGCTGCTTTAGCTTATCCCATAATTTGATATGTTGTTTCTTCTTTATCATTCAGTTCAAATAATTTTTAATTTCTCATGTATTCTTTTACCCATGGGTTATTCAGAAGTTTGTTGTTTAATTTCCAAATATTTGGAATTTCTCTAAATAGCTTACTGTAATTTAATTGAGTATCAATCAAAATTAATTGATTTCTAATTTCATTTCTAGTGATCAGACAAGATACCCTGCATGATCTCAATCCTTTCAAATTTATTGAGATTTTGTTTTATGGTCCATCGTACTGCCTATCTATATTTATAAATGGACATATGCCTTTGAACTACAGTTGTTGGGTGACAAGATTTGATGGTTACTTGATTGAGGAGTATGAGGATGAAATAGAGTAAAAAAATATATATCACCTTCTCTGAATGGTATTGCCTTTCACTGAAATAAAACAGAAACAGAAGTTATATAACAGGTGAGGGATGTGTTAGTGAATTAATGTGACACATACACAAGCATGCTGCAGAAGAAAAAAAATGGTAGACACAGATCATAGACATGCTGAATTTTAGCCAATGAGAAATCCAAGTGCAGATGTCTGGTTATAGTTTGGTAAGCAGGTATCACTCAGATGAGAGATTTAGAACAGAAATATTATGAAAAGAAAAATGAAACCAGTCCAAATGTGATTATATGTTTGAAAACGACTCAGGAGAAAGAACTGATAGGCCAAGTAAACTAACGAATTCACTATTGGGACAATAGCTAATTTTTAAAATGTATACATATATACACACAGACCCACAAGTATAATTAAATATCTCTTGTGGAATTTTGTCATTATTTTGATTAGAATTTAGAACTTCTTATCTTCTGATGAGAATAATTATTAGCTAGTTACAACTGTGACAATATTTTAAAATTATTTCATGTAAGAAAATATAATGACATTTTCATGGCATAATGTAAGAAAAAAAAATGGCAAATATATTTAGCCAGAGGGCCATATTTCCGAAGACTTTTCTTCTTAGAGGTACAAAAAAAAGTAGACTTCTCTATCGGGGATCTTCCTTTCTAGAAGAAACAAATATGGGACTCGGTGAAGAAAGGGAATGTCAGCTTAGCCACCCAGAAGAACAGTTAATCCACACGGTGATCACTGAAGCCACACAAGTATCCCTTCCAGTCTTTTAAACATAGGTTATATAATTCTCATCATTTTATTTAAATCATAGCTATAAATGTTTTTTCCAAAAAATTAAAAGCATTAGTCATAGCCTCCTTAAGCAAATATGCTTAAAGTCCTTGAAATCACAAGGCAATTACTCTAGGTTTGGAAGTAGTGACATCTAATTAGAATGTTAAATTAAGTTCAGTAGTGATACTGTACTTGTTTATACATTCAAACTAATTTCAGTAGTAAATATAGCCAACAGAGATTATTTACTTTGTCACCACCATTACAGTAAAATTACGAAGGAGATTTAAAGTTTAGGTGATGACTAGCTAACTCTTCCAACTTCCCATTGAAGGATTCATTGAGAAGGAGGAGGAGGAACAGAAGAGAAAGAGGAGGAAGAAGAAGGAGAAAGAGGAGAGAGGAAGGAGAAGAGAAAGAAAAAGTGCACCAGAAGGTCAAGTTTTGAATCCCTTGGAAACCAGCAATATTAATCAATGCATTATCAAGTATCAAAGAATTTCTGCTACTCAAGGAATAACTGAGTTCTTGAAAACAAACTGGCAAAGTCCCACGTATGTTCCTACGACAGCAATAGAGAACATTCACAGGCCAATAAATCCCAGAAGGCGATCTTCATCCACTTCACACCTTTCCCCAAAGATTTTCCTTTTTTCTCATGTTTATAGTGAGAAATCTATGCACACACCCGCTTGAATGTATTAATTAGCATTTACTTTGTGCTTTTACAAAATGAATCAGGCCTCACCTCGATCTTTCACAAAGGGAACCATCAAATGTGAAGCAAAGAAAGAAAACAACAAAATAAAACTCAGTTGATTTTATTGTGGAGAATAAGTGATTTTGTGGGAGTGTGAAATGGAGCAGACATCTAGGATCTTTGAGGTTGACATATTATGCAGAGAGAAGTTGAGAGAGTTAAAGGAAGGTGACTCTCCAGCACAAAAACAACTAAACCCAGGGAGGGACCTTATGCTAAATTCTCCTCAGCCAGTAACCATCAATCCAGACAAATATTACTGCTGATCTCTGAAGAAAATCAGAGATCCATAGGAAAGAAGCAGAATCAATTCCATTCAGAGCTTGATTTTAGATGAGTAGGATTCCAAAACCTCTGATGCAAAAGAGACAACACGTAGCTAGTTGTCTGTAATAAACTACAGTGTTGAGTGGAATACTGCGCCTTCACGGTTGTACACTTCCTAAGATTTCTCTATCCATTACCTTAGAGTCTTTACCTCTAGGAAAACTACTGTCACTATGCATCCTATCATACTACCCCCTCCTAAAATTATGGTTTCCTAAATGTGGTAGGTAGACTCAGGACATGCAAATTCCTGGGAGTGATCTCAATCTTCTTCAATCCTGAAATTTGGAGGAATACCCTTTTCCTTCGAAGGAAAAGGAAATTTAAGATGTTTTGTCAAGGCAGTTCACTTGTCAATTTCTTTGCTCTATTTCATTATGATTCTATGACTGGATGGTGAAAGAAAAATAGCTCTTCAAGAATATTTCTAGTTCTTCAAATATGAATGCTTACTCAGTGAAAGATGACTTCTGCATCTCTGGATATCACTGCATTCCTTAACCAGTATTACTCTGTACCAGTCCTGGGCAATTTGTCCAAGTTCACAGTTCGTAAGTGGCAGAGCTGGTATACAAACTCTGAATCAGAAACCCAAATCTTCAACTATGACTTCAATTTTCCCTACGATAGGATTTGGAATGAGAAATAATTTTAATATATTTGTGCATTTTAAACATTTCTAGAGGTATTATAAATTTTATATCTTTTCCTACTTGATACTTTCCTCATCTTAAGAAAAGATGTGTCAAGAGTTCTTTTTATACTTCCACTTTCCCTTTCTACCCTCTTAAAAACCCTACATTGAATACTGAGACTAAGAAAGGTTTCAAGTGATTCTATTTATACTTACATCCTAAACATATGTTGTTTTTAAATAGATTTAGATATATATACTAAGTCTTTTCTCTGTTCAATAAAAAGTTTTATTTTTCATAAGTAACAGATATTTGTATATTTCATTTATTACCAATATCAATGCAAAACATTTGGTCAATATCAATGTCATCTAAACAACATTACAATTATATTGAAGGGTAAACTTAAACAAATTTATGAATTTTGTTTAAGTTACCAAGTTCCTTAATTCTATACGACTTTCATAAATTTACCTCACAAATTTCAACATTTTTCTCTAATTTCCCCACTAAAATTTACTTGTTCAGGCCATCCTGAACTTCCAGGCTCACAGAGAAGTCTATTATCAAACCTGAAATGACTTTTTGGTAAAGTAATAAATGTATACCATGTCTTGTTGTGTATCTTAGAGACTCATCCTAAGAGATGATATCAGGTAGATACAAAGGGCATTACTACCATAGGACACAGGTAATGTTTAGGAGGCATAGTGAAATACTGAGTGAGTAAATCTAATCAGAGGAATAAAGTCAAGACAATCCAAAAAAATGAATCACTGCTTAGAAGTGCAAGCCTTAGGGAGCCCCAGGTCTCAAAAATAGAGCTTGGGGAATCCAAAGAAACAGTGAGAAAATGAAACAATGCGTCATTGGAAAAGAAGTTTAGGCAAGTAAATAGCTCTCTTACAAATATGCTCAAATGGTGATGCAGTGGTGAACAAGTGGGTTGTCACAGTCTTCACGTGTTTTACTATAACTTTGCAAAGCAGTTCATTCCCATCTTTATATTTTGTTGAGTCTTTCTCTCCTTTCCTATTTTTCTGTCCCTAATTGCACCCACTGCATTTGATCATGATGATTTCTGAACACTGGTTTGAATACAGAAAACAGTGTCATAGTCTTACTCCCTTCTTTCTCCTAAATAGTTCTCAATTTCATTGCTGCCTGAGGTACCCATTTATGTCTCCCAAGGTATATTCTAAGCTATCTGGGCAATAGCAGAATACAGGAACCTCTCGCTTCTGGGGTTTTTTCCCCCTCAAAATGCTATTGGCCTTTTTCCCCTGGTATGAAGCAATCCATTCTGTTTGTCTCTCTTCTGTCCTTTCATATCCAAACTTTAAATAGTTCTCTCCCAGAATAAGTTCTCCTAGCACAAAGATTATGAAATCTCAGCTATTGAACTGAAATAGTGTCTTAAACCAAAGGAAAAGTTAAAAAAAAAATGAATATAGGTATGAAACATCTTGGGAAGAAAGGAAAATTTGGAGAATTAAAAGAAGAGTAGAAAATTGTTGGGGAGGAGAGCATGGCAAAATAGAATTACTTCTATAGGTTTGAGAATGTAGCAGTATCCTGTTTCTGTCCTATGATTTTAGAATCATTTATCAATTCCTACTGTAATTTTTATTAGAATTTCAATGTAATATATTTCATTGTTTTAAGCCACTTGAGTGGAATCTTTCATTTCTTGCAGTTCAATGAACAAACCAAAACACTTCATTTTAAGATACGTCCATTTTTCCTCTCATCATTACTTAGCAGAAGCAAAAATTACCCACGAAAGAGTCACTGGGTCTCCAGCTAGGTCATTTGAACTTCATCCTTTCCTACCTTCTCCCTCATTTTGAAGAAAAGAAGGACTGCTGATATGCCTGTTTACTGCCTTCTTCCTTAGTTTTCCTTGTGTGACTCCAAAGTCCTCCATGGAGAGAGATAGAAATTGACTTACTCTATGCCCAAACATGAACTGTCGTGAAATGTTCCTCTATTATCTCCTTGGCATGCTATGTTAATTTTTGATGCTGTTGACAATTTCTCTTAAGCATTTGTATTGTAAAATATTCTCCAGTAAACTAGTTCTAGTTACCCTCCTTTCAACTCAACCAACTGTCTTTAATCCCTTAAATGGCAGTGCTTTGCAGTCTCCAAACTCTCCCTATTCTGGGGCCCTCCTGACTCAGATTTGAGAATAATTCGTTCTTTGTACTTTTACTCAAATTGCATTTTTTTCATCCCAAACCTCTTGAACCACTTCTCCAAACTGATCAAGTTCAATCCCGAGCCAGCGCCAGGAACAAAGTCTTTTCATGTTCCCTTCAGGAGCTTCTCTTTCCTGTATTCTTCTCATTTGATTACATTCCCTGCCGCCCCTGTCCAGCCACCTTCCCTTACTAACTGAAATTTAAATATTTCTCTTACCATCGTCATTACTACTACTACCATCCCTATAGTAGTTTCGAAGTTTAAATTTATATGTTCCCCATTCTTTACTTTAAGACATATAATCTTCGGTGGTAACTCTATTAATAGCCATCTAGCATGTTAAAATGATAAACCAGTTTAACCTTTCAACCAATGTATATTACACATTCTGTGTTATAGATACTGTGCTAAAACAGCATGAAATGTTGAAAATAATGTTGTCTTTAATTATGCAAAAATGGTCTACTTTCATGTTAATATTGTGGGATGATGGACCTTTAAGTATGTGTTATTACTTACACAAGGTTTGCTAAAATTGCTTAAAATGTGCAGGCATATCACTCACGTAAGACAGTCATACATTAGTTTCTTGAATTTGAGATACTTTAGTCAATAATTAACATATTGTAAATATTCATATATCATTTAGACCTAATAGTTTCTTTTTTAAGGTAAATAGAATACTATCAGCTAATTTAATAAAGTATCTATATTTCAAAAGCAAGTAAATACTAATTCTAAAGTAAGCTAATCTACAGATTAAAATATTCACAAGAAATACTTTTATATACATGCGTTAGCATTTCCAATACCTTAGTTTTTTTCTATTTAAAAGTTACAGATTAAATATTTGCTCTTTGGTCTTTGGAACTGCTATTATTAAAAAGTAACAAAAAAATCATTTTATCTCTATGAATTACTATCCCTTATTTTTCTGTGCAGAGATGAGGGAAAGATAAAACATAAGAGAGATCACCATTTAAAAGTAAAAAAGAAAGTGTCCTATAGCATTTTCCTTTCCTTTCTAACCAATCTTTTGACCTGAATTTTTATGTTCCAGTTTGGAAAAACATTTTATTGTTCTCCTTTTGGGGTTAGTCACAGAATCCATCCCACACTCTTTTATTGAACTAAATTACGGCCCACACATACATTTAAAGTAAAATTCTGGGAATTAAAAAAGAAAAGTTTTTATTTTTGATTACCCACCACTAAGAATTTAATAGCTCTTAGTGGAAAGGCATTGCATGTGACGTTGTAGATAGATAATTACAAAAAGTATCACTTTGCTTCTGCCCAGAGCTGCCTGATACCTTAATACTCAGTGAACTGAAAATTTTGTAATTGTCACTATTTTATAAGGTGATAATTTAAGTAGTTACCCAGAGGAACTATGTGGTCCCATCAATTGGCAAGATGCTATACCAGTGCGCACCTGAGGATGAATACAGAGGTTGTCACGGCAACACTGAAATTTGGCAAACTGCTTACAAAAGCAAAGTGTTCCTGTGAATCTCAGAAATGCACGACTAATGGTTTCTGCTTGCAAGCTTTACTGATCATTTGGTCACCGTATTGCAACCGAGGTGTAATCAAGTTCTCGGCTGTATACTCAGTTCTAATGTCATATGATTCTCAGAGAAGCTCTGCTCCTTTTGACCTTTGCTTCATTCACTTCATCACTACCACTTTGAGTATTGAGAGAATACATAGTATCTAGTTAATATCAAAATAGATTTTTGACTTTATTTATAGCAGTGAGCAATTTAAAACATATTTATAACTTAATGTTAACAAAAATGGCATCAGAGAACGTATCAGGAGCATAGACAGTTAATCCGAAGGTCACTGTATTTGAAAGACAGTTTTGCGGTTTATTTTTTTTCTTTTCTGAAGAATGGGGAAATACAGGTGAAACGAATTATTTTCTAGACTCATAACATTTTAAATATGTGACCAAAATTATATTAATTGTTGATCCTATATCTAAATAAACACATATTTATAAATGAATGTAAAAGGCCTTGAAAAGTAACGATCTAACTTCCTTTCTTCCAAACTGGAAGAAAAGAGTAAAATTTTTTGTAAAAATGCAATTAGCATGCCCACACAGATCATGCACTCTATTCAATAATTTCTAGCTTTTTCTAGAGTGAAATTTAGAGGAATTTTCTAGAGCTTTTGAGATGTAAATTGTATTATACTTTCTCATCAAGTCATTTTCAAAATATCTCTAAGTCACCAAGAACTGAGTATTTACTATGAACTTGGTACTACTCGATCCATCCTCTGAAAACAAAATCCAACAAGGTAGCCAGACATAATCACTCGAACAACTCATAACGTACAAGTGCTATACTAAATCAGTAGCCCCAACCTTTTTGGCACCAGGAACCAATGCTCCTCTGAGAATCTAATGCCTGATGACCTCAGGTGGAGCTGAGGAGGTGATGCTAGCACTGGGGAGCAGTTGCAAATACAGATGAAGCTTCGCTTGCTGGCCTGCTGCTCACCTCCTACCTTGCGGCCTGGTTCCTAACAGGCCACGGATGGTACTGGCCTGTGGCCTAAAAGCTGGGGACTCTTGTCCTAAACGATAAGCATTTTACTGCACTGTAGTTCATGGCTCTTTAGAGAAGTAAATAGACAAGATGAAGGCAAAGAGGAAAATGTGAACATACAGGCAAAACTGAGGCAGTACAGGTGCAGTGTTCACTGAATCATCTGGTAAGCGGTAAAGAGCAGTTGAAGTGTAAGACCTGGGAGGGTCTAGGAGGGGCGTTTTAAGAAACAAGTTTAGGGAGATAGGTTTGAACCATGTTGTGGAAACCATCGAGTGTTTTAAGAAGAGGTGTGATATAATCATATTTGTGACTCTAGCATTAATGTGGAAATGGATTGAAATAGAGAAGGCCAGAGCTGAGAGACCAAACCAGAAAAGGTGAATAAGGACAGAACCATTAGGGATAAAGAGAAGGGACTTTGACTATTACAATGTCAACAAACACTAATATTTTCCAAGAGCTTAAAACACATTTTCAAGACAACTGCTTTTCTAAATATAGTCTCATTTCATCTGCCGCAGACTCTCCTCAGGCACTGTTATAAACTCCTATTCATAGATGGGAAACTGAGGCACTGAAAAGTTAAAGAACTTCTCCTTTAAAGGTCACACAACGGATAAAGAGATTTTGAATCAAATCTGTCTGATTCCATTGAGTAACTAACTGTAAAGAAGGAAAAGAGGAAAATGAGTTAATGCTTTTTTTTTTAACAGTAAATCATTCTTTCCCATCTCTGCTTTCTATAAAGAGCACCCCTTTCATTAAACACTTTCATTAGGTAGAAAAAGTAATGAATCCTGGGCGATGTTTTTAATTAATTTCACAGATAATAAAGAAACTGTGCTGTAGTTTAATAAAGATTCATTAACAAATATCATAATATTGTACCATTTTAGAGGCTGAAAAAGATTCATATTGATGTCTTTTTTTTCCTTTTTCTTTTTATCTTCTCATCCCCAATATCTGGCACAGTGGACCAGGCAGATAGATACACAACATATTGTTTAAGATCTAAGCCTCACGTAAGGTTTTTGCACCAGGACATAGAAGTGAAGCCTATCAGTCATAGAAAGACTCAGATGTCAATTTGACCCATCTCTTTGGTTTACAAATGAGAGAACTGAGATTAAGTTCTATCCTGTGACTAGGCAAGGTAAGGCATAAAAATCACATCTTCTTCCTTCAGTGAGCCCAGGATAACTTTTAGAAAGCATTTATTTTAATAGAATATTTATAGGAATAACAGAGAACCAAAACTACAAATACATGCTTGCATGTATTAGAACTTGTCTAGAAAAGTATAGCCAGTGGATGGAATCTACTATACAATAAATGTCTACAAACACAATTTAGTTGTCATTAATAAAAAATGTTCTGGTTTAAAAATATGCAAAAGCTGGAATTGCACAGAACTATTTAATAAGTTTATTTATATTTTTTATAATGTGGAATTCCTGAAACTTGTTTACTAAAACATTTCATCTTGCCTTAGTTCTTTATGTCCATATATTTATATTAAAATTCACATACAAGTAAAAGTGGAAAAATAAAATAACCTGCAAATATGTGATTCTATGGCCTGTGTTTCATTAATTATCACATGCATAGGTACCTTCTGACCCCATTGGGCCACATTAGAAACTGCCAACAACAGGAAGAAAAATTTTATTTTCATTTGATTAAAAATGAAATGTTTCTGCTCACAGAGTATTTTGGCATATTGTCTACATATGCAATAAGCTAGTAAGAAACCCTTTGGCATAATGATTATACATTTGCCATACGTACCACATAAATTGGTATCGTTAAATGGACCAACTAAATAAGTTGCACTTTACTCCTGTGAAGTTCCCACAGCAGTAAGTGAAGATCTAAGCCTCACGTAAGGTTTTTGCACCAGGACATAGAAGTGAAGCCTATCAGTCAGTAAACTGAGAGATCATCAGATTTTACAGAGTGCCAAATTACAGAACAAGTAATAATGATGTGTTTTCATTCTTCCATCAGAAGGCTCACACTTGTAAGCAGCTCTCTCGGAGCTGGTTGCTTCCTGGGTATCTTACCACCAGGAGGTTTGCAGGCAGCAAGTCATTGTGGCAATGTTACCGAAGTGTGGACCCCAAACTGGCTGCTAACTGCAGATCTATTAATATGTTGATACTAGATAAGGACCTGGAGACCCCAAGTGAATGAAATGATTTGTTTTGTTGACTAAATTGTATATGATATTATAATTAGACTAATATAAGTAATAATTACATATTGTGATCTTGGATTTTTAGGAAGATATGATATCATTGATGTCAGTTGTTATCAGAGGTAGAAAAGCAGATTTCTGGCACATTTTGAGTAAAGCAGAGAGTTCAGATCATGTTATACTAAGAAGGTAGCTTTCTATTGACCTTTTATAATTTATTATTTAATCATTATTCATACTGAGAAGAATTGAAAATTAAAGATGTTTCACAGCTTCTAGAAGTCACTATTAAGTGTGCATACTAAGATGTTTGGAGGAGTTGATTATTATTGACTGCACGTTCATGATTTCTGAGCTTAGAATCAACCTTTGTACGAGTAAAGGAAAGAACATTGTTATCAGATTTTCTATATATTTTTCCCTGGATGCAAACCAGGTTCTTCTTTCTTAATCTGAGAAAAATTATGTTTTTTGAGTATTCAAAATGGTCTACAATGGTCTAGATTGTCATCCTAATGCTAGCTAGTTAAAATAGAAAAGAGATGCAAGGCTTTAACAATCCTTTTATAAAATAAATTAGATGTGTTTGGTCACTTCTTGAGTTTCAAACATATTTGTTTTAATTTTCATTTTTCTTTTCAAAAAGCAATTTAAAAAGTGGAGTCAACATAGTATAAATATTTTTGCTTTCACATCAATTTCAAAGATAAAAGAGGGAGTTTAATGGAGTGTGAGAAACAACATCAGCTTTATGAAAACTTATTTTCAGTGCAGAAGCTTTTAAGAACATTTCCTTTTAAAAAGAAAACAATAAAAGAAAAGAATTTAGACTCTATATATTTTCTGTTATTTTAAGACTATTGTGCTGTCATGTTTTTCACATTTTTCTAGATTAATTAACCATCTCATTGGGCTATAAAATTGAACCAGAATACCAGCCCCATTTCAGAACTAAGGCAAAGCATTATGGAGTAATAACATATTACATGGTGTGGTAGTGCAGGTAAAAATAGATTCTCCTAATAAGATCTGGGATTACAAACTCATAAGAGGGTTTCTTATAGGTTTTCTCATTCTTTCAATATGATGTTATATGGCTTGAAAACCTAAGTGCTATTAATCAGAGAGTTATATATTACAGGTCATCTTCTACAAATACAACTTAATTTGAAATAGTAGTTCCTATAGTTGGTTGCAGACTTTTCAGAAAATGAATCACATTCTAGCAGGTTCTTAAGATCAATTAAAATAATCAAATACACATTTGAGCACATTTTATACAACGACTACACATACCACTGTAGAAATCATTAGCCAAAACATCTGTTAAAGGTGGAGAATTAGTCTTTTCTGTCTACAGATAATAAAGTTTGTGAAAAATTCCTCCAATTAACAGCTTTTGCAAATTATCTTATCTTTTGCATGTGGAGTTGTTTTGAAATATTTTTTTAAATCTTTAATTGGACAAAATAATAGTTTTAATAACTTCACACATAGGTAGATCTATGTAGTCTTATAAAAAAAGGAATGATCAACATTCCAAGAGGCAAGATTTATTACTTTATTTTTCTTTGATATCAATAAAGTCTTATTTGTTATTTTTTCCCTTTTACACTCTGTGTTTATTTTTTTTATTTTAGGGTTTTCTTTTTGTTTGTTGTTTGTTTGTTTTCTAACAAATCTAGGAACACTATCTAGCCCTAGATCCTGGATATTTTGATTAATTTTTTCCTAAAAATTGTATAGTCGTACGTTTTTCATTTAAGTATAGACTGCATTTTGGCTTATTTTTTGTATAAAATGTGAGATTTTTAAAATCAATGTTAACTTTTTTTGCTTATGAATATCCAACTTCTTCAGCACTATTCTGGGCTGTCCTTCCTCTATAGAATTACTTTTACATTTTTGTCAAAAATCAGATAATATTTGTATGGACCTATTTTTTTATTGTTGTTCCATTCTGTTCCATTTATCTATCTATCTATCTATCTCTTTATCAGTACCACACTGTCTTGATTACTATAGCTACATAATAAGTCTTAATGTTGAAGTAATTTCTTGAAATTTATTCTTTGTCTAGATTGTTTTAGCTATTCCAGGACCTGACTCTTTCGATGTAAATTTCTGAATAAGCTTCCCTATGTCTATAGAACACTTCGTGGATATTTTGATAAGAATTTCATTAAACCTATAAAGAATTTTCTGGAACATAGACATCTTTACTATGTTGTCTTCCAGTCCATGGACACATTATGTCACAACATTCATTTAGGTCTTTGATTTCTTTCAATAATATTGGTCATTTTCAGCCTATTGACCCTGTACAAAGTTTTGTTAAATATATGGGAGTAGAAAAGGTTCAGAGATAAATAGCGAGGCTGAGCTTTCTAAATGACATCTATGTGGAGGCATTCAGTAGATTATGCATTTTCTCAAGTAGCTCTCAGTAACAGTATAGGGGGAAAAAAGAAAAGAAAAACGTGCTTCTAGTTTAGAGCATTTTGTCAGGCAGGTAGTACAAAAAGTTAGTACAAAGTAGAACTTGTAAGGCTTGTGTAGCTCTGGTTACTATATCCAGGAAGAAAATAATGAAACCAGTCCAGGTTGTAAAGATGGGGGAATAAACACATAAAGGTGACTTTAGTTTGTCAAAAAAGAAGAAAAGTATGATGAAATCTATATGAAGAAGATAAAATGTGAATGAGTAGACATCAGGAAACACTCAGTAAATTAGAAATAAAATAATGAGAATAAGGTCTACAACACCAAGAAAGGAGATGATATTGGTAAGAAAGAATTTTTAGTCAATAGTTCAATTAAGAAACATCTATTATAATTTCACATTTGCTAGGTATTTTACTATGGTGCTACAGAGCTTAGTGTGAGGAAAGGAGAAATACAAAGATGAAGAAAGCAAAGCACTTGCTTTCAAGAAGCCTACAACTCAACAAGGGCCTACAACAAATAAATCAGTTACTGTATTTCAATCTAATAACCAGAACCCTGATTAAGGCACACAATTATAAGAGTCCTGAGCAAGGTGCAAAATGAGACAGTAGGGCCAGTTGGGAAATCAGGACAGATTTCACAGAGGAAGTGTGAAATAAAAGTTAAAGGATAAATTGGATTCATATATTTGTAGATTAGGAGACAAGAATGCAGAGAAGCCTTAAAAATGACAGGATGAAAAGCTGGAGCGTGCCCAGATGGCAGCAAGCAACACAGGTGAGAGGACTAAAGGTAGCAGACAATTAAAATAAAGACCTTTTGAAATTTTGAATCAATGGAAGTGCTATTTCCTTTCCAGGTCTGTAGAAGTTTGGTGTATGTAAAAAGTAATGTATGTACACACACACACACACACACACACACACACACACACACACACACACACAATTTTATATGCTAAGCACCCATGGTGCTGAAATGTTTTCATCACAGATAATATGAAGAAAATGTTACACACACAAACAAATCAGCCATTATGGCATTTCCTATTCAGGCATAGCTCATCATTTACCAAAAAAAAAAAAAAAAAAATATGAACATATTGCTTACCATGTTTGGCAACAATCCACAAGACTAATATTATTTTATGCTTCAAAGTTTTTTTGCAAACACAAATATATTTTTTCAGGGTAGAAACAATTTGAGGAACCACAGTGTTCCTGAGCTCATCATTGGAAACTGTAATTAGCACATCAGTAAAATTACCTGTAGAATTTTATTTCTGGGAACAAGAAAATAATGTTATCTCACTCAGTGCACCAGGCTGATGTGAATTATGACTTTCAGAAAAATGAAGCTTTATGATTATCCACTAAAGGTGCAAATTCATGGTGGTGAAATTGCTGTTCCAGCAACTTCTTATTCTGAAGTACAGGGGAATGCTTACGGCGAATTCTAACACGGTCCCTGGAATAGCTTGAACATGAGTAGGTCTGCCTTGTTTCCTTCCCTCTCCAGTCGGGGTGTCAAATCTTTTACTATTTCCCTTTGTTTGGTTTGGCATCCTAAATAATCCAAGAAAGGCTCTTATATCTATAGCAAATTGCCGTAGCACCATAAATTAGTTTTGCTAATTTGCTAATTTTGTTAATATTGGCTATTTTATATATGTGTATAGAAATATGCTTAGCACATATATATAATTGCCATTTGCACAGTATTTACAGTAGCTTTTAAAATTTAAAAAGAATGCCTACCTGTTTCTTCATTTTTCAGTGATCGTTTCATTTTTTATTATTAAGCATTTTACAGAAGAGATGTGTAATTTTTTTTTCAAATTACTAAAATCAAAATATGGCTAATCTGATACTTTAAAGTACTCATTTAAGAATCTAAAACTCCCAGTGACTAATTGCTTTGCAAAAAAAAGAAATCATGAAATAATAGAATTAAAGTACTGAAGTGAGACCTTATAAGTAATCTAATTTTAAAAAGTACCATGATTAAATCTACTCTACACAATCCCACCAAGTTTTTACACTGTGATTCAATAACTCCATTCACAGAGAACTCATTACCTTTAATGCAGTAGAATCTGTCTTTATACACTCATGGTGATCATTCTCTATATTCTCCATAGGCACTATCCACATGCCACCTGTGCAAGATAAAACAAAATCTGCTTGTATATTATATCGCTTCACATATTTTTCACTAAAGATGATAGACTAAAACTTATTTTATCCTAATTCCTCTCAGAAACCAACTAAAAACACTATGCAAAGAATAAAAATAGAATTTAAAAGGAGAATAAATGTGACAGTGTTGATTTAGAGATGATTAGATTAATAGACTAGCATTTTCCCCCCATTTATTGTCACTTTCTTTTTATGTGCAATGAATATTTTAGTCTCACATTGGAATGTGCAAAAGTTTTTGAATGTATTTTTATGATGCCAATTTCTTTCAATGAAAAATATTTGACACTCATGAGAGTTGTGAATGGTTTTGTTTAAAAACAAAATTTCAAAAACTATAGAATATAGTATTATTTGTTTATTCTCAGTTGAATACATAGGCAAAAATGTATTTATCACTTAAAAGTAGTTATGAGCTTACTATGTATAACATCTAAATGTATTACTACATATTTTAAGTCAAAGGTTTTTACTTCCAAATAATCTCTATCAATTAGAAGAGAAAAAGCAGCGATTTTTATTACCTAATATATTTACTTAATTATTAGAATACTACTTAGTGATAAATGTTTTTAAAATTCCATTAAATTCTGTAGTAATTCAAACAGTAACATGAAATTTATGGTTTAAAAGGTTAAGATTGAAGAAGTTTCCTCATCAACTCAGTAATCACAATTAAATACCAAGACCAGAATCAGAAGCACAACCCCATCCTTTAGGTGTCAGACAAAAATCACAGAGCATCTTTCTCTAAAGAAAATGGGACTCCCAGAGGAAAGAAAAAACAATCATACCTCATTGAAACAAGAAGAACAAGTACAAAGAATGGCTAAGAATGAGAATTTCTCGGGGCCTAGTTTGGCTTGAGGTTTTGAAAAGCAGAAATAAGTGGAGGCTGTATGGGACATTAAACTGAAAAAAAGGAAAAAGCATTTCTTCACGGGGCAGTCTGTCGGTGAGGCTGAAGGAGGAGAAAGGATGCGATGAGAGACAGGACAACTCTGTGTTCTGACACAGCTCTCCTGTTATTCTGGCAAGGCTGAATTATGGCTCCTGCTATACACCACACTCAGGAACATTTTTAAATAGCTGATCTAAAGAAAGTTCAGCATAAATGAGTAAAAATTTAAAATAGCCAGCATAGGATGTATCCAAGAATATTATAAGCAAAAAGTCAAAAGAAAATATGGAAAAACAAATAGCAGATTAAGAGTGCTCACTAGAAAAACATTGCTACGAAAACACATTAAAAACTGGTCAAATAGATTGCTATTATTAATAGCATTTGATGAAGAAATGTACATAAATCAAGAGTGAAAAATATCAATACGACATTAAAAATGATGTGTCAAGATGTAAAATAGTTTTTTGACTATTCTGTGCTGTTTGAAAAGGAAGCACACTATTTATATTAAGGTATAAATCTCATTATATGTATGTAAGATCTACCATATTCATTATATCGTATGTGTCTTCTAAATGTTGTATCTTCTTGGACTGAGAATGGCATGTTAAATATTTTAACGGTACAGTATTTCTGTACATTTCATTTTGCATCTCCTGTAGTTTCTGTTTTATGATGGACAACTGCTGTGATATTTGGAGTATTTAGAGCTTTTATATTTTCATTGCAATCTGTAAACTTTAGCATCACTGGTGTCCTACCTACCTACTTTTCTAGGCATATTTTTTAACTTTGGCACACTTCTAATCCTATGCACCTGCCATACCAAATACCTTACAGTTTCATTAACGTGCCATGCTCTGCATTCCCCCTTTGTCTTCTTGGAACGCTCTGCCCCAATTAGTTCACCTGGCACTTCAACTTGTCTATTAGGACTTTTTGCTCAAGGTCACTCTTTTCCTTTTTCTCTCACTAGAGCATATAAACATCTCTGTTATGGTATAAAAAAATATGGCCAACTATTATTTGCCATTTATGCCCTCTTGTAGATTGTGAACTTTTTAAGGAAAATGGCTTTATCTATTATTTAGCTCTATGTCAGGACCTGGCATATAGCAAAGGCTCAATGAATGTTTATGATTCAAGGTAGTGTTATAAGATTAAAGCTGTAAGATTTTGTAGATGTAATTAGATCCTAAATCAGTTGACCTTAAGCAAGTTGATTTGGTGGGACTGACATAATCATGTGAACTCTTCTTGGCAAAAGAAATTTGAGGGTGAGAAGGATTCAACATAAGAAAGAGTCTCCATTTCTAGCTTTGAAGATGAAAAGAAACATGTGACAAAAGACTGAACGTGGCCTTTCCCAGCGGAGACAGGCTCTGGTTGATGACCAGCAAAGAAAGAGGGTTCTCAGTCCTACAGTTATAAGCAGCTAATTCTCTAACATGTGAATTAGCTTAGAACAGGCCTCTGACCACCAGATGTAAGTACATTCTGCAGACACCCTGATCTTGACCTTGTAAGACTGGGAGTGGAGAGTCCAGATATGCTATGTCTATACTTCTGACCTACAGAACTGCGAACTAATAAATATCTATCATTTTCAGCTGCTAAGCTGTGGTAATAAACAATACAACAATGGAAGATGAGTACAACAGTAGCTAATTTTATACCCCAATCCCTCAGTCAGAAGTGTGTAAAAAGCTATGGATGAGCCTTACCCTCTAGCTAGCTTTAACATTTGCATCTGCACAAGGCTTATGAAGACAGGACTGACGAGTAAGTCTTCTAGAGACTGGGTCCTGCCACTGAGACTGGGTACCCATGATTGGAACCCAGTGTCCTACTGCTACATTCTATGGCCGGCAAATGATCTTTTACTGAATTTTGAAGCTACACAGATTTCTTTCATTCCCATTCTTTTAGTTGCTAAATAATCTTGGGCAAGACATTTAACCTAACTAAGCCTCTATTTTCTCATCTGTAAAATGAGGATTGAAATAACTATTTCATATGATTATTATGAAGATTAAATGAGATAATGTTTTTAGACTTTTAGTGAATTTCCTAGAATATAGTAAACATTCAGAAGAATTGACTAATTAATTCACTATTGCAGACAAAAATCTTTCTCTTTTATCCTAGCTTAAAAAAAACATAAATATGTATATAACGGCCAAGAATAAATACCCATGTGCTCAAAATTTAATAGATAAAATTTTATAAATATTGTCTGTCTGTAAATGTTTGCATATAAATGCAAATAAACATTTAACTAGCTTTAACAGCAGGTGAATTTATATAAGTAGAAAACAGTTAAATAAGTGGGATTATGTCTATTTTACCAATACATTTTGTGATATGATATCTATATTTTAATTATAACACCTGCTACTATTTTTTAATAAAAAATTATTTAAGCAGATAAATATAGCCATATTGCTACCCAATGTATAATCTATAGTTATTTAGTATTTCTAGCAAAATATTTTCATTTTAAGAAATTCAATAGTAAAATTTAATTCAATAATTCTATCAAGCATCCTACTAGAGGCATGGTTAGTTAGTACATATAAAGATATTAGATAAGAAGTTATTGCCATGCCCTAAAACTTAAGAGATATTAAAGTAAGGGAGACTAATTACAAAGTTTTTTTTTAATACTTACTAAAAGAAGCAACATGAATGAACTAAGGAAAGATGAGCATAAGGGTAAAAAGAGAGATACTGATGTGAAAATGTTGCTAAGATAAATCAATGGCATTGGGAAACCAATCAGGTATATAGAATGATGAAGAAAAAGAAATAAAAATGCTAACCAATGAGTTAGCAAACCCTGTCAGGTTATTTCCCACAAATCCAAAATAAGAGGTCAAAAAAAAAAAAAAAAACAACATAATCCTTTTAAGTTAAATAAACCTGAGTTTGAGTCTCAGTTCTAATCTACCATTTGTGATCAACATAACTATGGGAAAACTTAATTTTCTTAATATTTGATTTTGTTGATGGTAGAATACTGGTGATAACAGTATTTGGTTATCTCTATCATTCGACTCATTTGAAGCTCAAATAAAAATATGCAAAAAGACTCATTAGATTTTTAGGAATATGTGATGTCATTGATGTCAGTTGTTATCAGAGATAGAAAAGCAGATTCCTGGCACATTTTGAGGAAGGTAAAGAGTTCAGATCATTGCATGGTATACTAAGAAAGCAGCAGGATATGCAGATGTAAATATCAAAAAAAAAAAAAAAAGAAAGAAAGAAAGCAATTTGAAGACAGCCCTGGGACTCAAGGAAACAATCATGGTGAAACAAAGAAACAAAAATAATCAAAAAATGTTAATTATCTATGTAGCACTGATAACTAAAACTATAGGAGTATATAAGAGGGTCAAAGACATTTAAAATATTTGTCATAGATTTGAAGAGGATAATAATGTAATGACTATTTCTTTACTCATTAACTTTCATTTATTTATTAATTTGAAATAATATTGAGCATCTGTTATATACTAAATACTAAGTTAAATCCTGCCTAAACAAACATTATTAGGACCTAGTCTTTGCCTTCAAGAAGTTCATTTTTTAAAGGTAAAAGCGAATGAGTACAAACTATTTTAATTTAATAAGATAATTGAGCATAAAGGCTGCACTCCTACAACTTCCTTAGGTGCAAAGGTGGTCATCAAGGAAGGATTATAGAGTTAAGCTGATGCTTGGAGAATTAAGAAATAATTAATCGGTTTAGAAGTAAAAGTCATTCACAAAAGGGGAATTAATTCCTGCACACACAGGCTCACACGCCCACACGGAAACATAAAAGCCCATGAAGAAGCCATGATGCAGCAAATTGTGCAACATGGCTACAGCCCAAGGACAGTAAGGGAGAAAACTAGAGGCAGGGAGGGGGAAGGTCATGAATGGCAGCTTCTTCAGGAATTCAGTGCTTTTTTTTCTATAGATATGAGCAGTCATTAAAAAAAAAAAAAACACAGCATCTAGAGAAAGTAGATATAGTTAAATTCTATATTTTAAATCAAACAATAAATTTACCAGAATTCACTATGGCAACAAATATTTCATGTCATGAGAGAGAAAAAGAATAGTTGAAATGATTTTGAGAAGTAATATTTTGTGTCAAAAAAAAAAAAAAATCCTATGAGTCTGTGGCAGATTGCAAAAACGGCAACACAGTGGCTCCCATCAAAAAGTGAAGTCTATTCTTTAACTTTGAATCTGGAATGCGCTTGTTACCTTTGCAATAGCCATATGGAGAATGTGGAGAAAAGAATTTCATGTGAATATAAAACCTGTTCCCTTTGCACATTTCCACCATCTCTTGCAATCCTGCCACCACTATGTGAGCAAGTCTGTGCTGGTCTGCTGGATGATTATAAAAGACATGTAGGGCAGACATGAGCTGAAGCCATTTTAGACCACCTAGCCTCCAGCTGCCCTGGTCGCTGACCACAGTTACGTGAATGAGCCCAGCCAAAAGCAGACTGCCTCGCTACACCTAGCTCAAATTGCCGATTCAAAGAATTATGGGCAAAAATAAAAGATATTATTTTAAGCCACTAGATTTTGGAGTAATTCATTACACAGCAAAGACAATCGAGACAGTCTGCCAATTATGTATCAGCAAGTGCAACATTTTCATTTAAAAAATTTCATTTATTGGTTTTTCTATAACAAACTTGAGCCACACCATTTGGTAGTCAATCATTTCTCTTCAGTTAGTTATTTATATACATAATGTAGTAGAATTGAGTTCGATTCCAGTCATTACATGGTATTCAAACATGCACTGTGGTTATTTTGACTTAGTCTAATAAAGTTTTGCTACAGCCGATGAATAAAATAAATAGGATTTGAGAAAGAAAATGTATCCTACTTACTAAAATAAAATAAATTGTTTTCAAGTACTTAGAATTTTCATTAACATACAAAAAGCAGAAAAACTAATGAGCTAAGTCAAATGATTCTTATCTTTACATCAGTTCATTAGCATAGAATGTTACAATTTGTACAATAATGCAGAACTACAGTGAAAAGAATATTCTGTTTCTTTGTCAATTCAAGTGGATTTTTCTCTAATCTGGTATTATATTAATGAAATATTTCTGACATTTACAATTAATAATTCTCTCACTGATAATCATGTATGTATTTCACACTTATAACTTATCTCTCTGTGTGTCCAAAAATCTATGTCTGTCTGCTGAGTTGTGTCTTAGTCCATTGGATTAAAAAAAAAAAAAAAAAATTCTAATGATTGTCTCCCAATACAAAGCCCATAATTTCAGTTCACCATTCTGTGATAAAATTCTTTTATCTAACCTATTAGAAGAAAAGTATTGTGGTAATAATTATGAACTTTGAAATCTAGATAAAAAGGGAAATAAATATGGGAGGAAGATACTTGATCTAATATGAGAGTGAAATTTATTGTTTTTAAATCATTCATGCCTTCTTACAGTTTGCTTTTCATCAACAATGTCTGAAAATTCCTATTTTGCTACACTTCTACTACACCAGAAATTGTCAGTTTAAAATGTTGCCAATTTCTTAAATAAGGTCTAATATTTTAGTATTTTTTAAATTTTCATTTATTTTATGATCAATGGAGCTGAACGTATTTTCATCAGTTTATTTGAATTTTTTTCTTGTCAGTTTCCTAGTCATATCCTTTGGTAATATCTCAAATAATTAGGAATTATTTTGCCTTTAACTCTCCTCTCTCTCTTTTTCTCTCTCTCACTCTCATCATCATCATCTTAGTCCTCATTTATGTATTTTTTAAACATTGGCTTTATAATAATAACTAAAAAGCATAAGTGCAGAACACGTAGTAGTGGAGAGAAAAATCTACACCAGAAACAGGAAAATTTGGAAACTTTCTTCCCCCAAGCTTTTTCCTCATTAGTCACTCATAGTTTTGCAAAGCTCCAAGAAGGGATCACTCCTTAATACTAAGGAGGACTTTTCAAGAATCCTTATTCTGGGAGACTTTAGTGAATCATGAGAAATGATTATAATTCTATCTGGACAGATAATTCACTTGGTTTATTGAAATGTTATTTACTTCCTGAATTCTAGAGCTGAGTGTTTTAGAATCCCAGACTGCACTATATACATATCTTTGCCAGGAATCAAGATTCTGAAGGAAATGGTAGGAAAGAGGTAAAGCGGAAAAGAACAAAGGAAGCAGTTATTCAATTTCCCTGTGAAAATTCATAGAAAGAGGCATAGTAAAGCAATGGTTCTCAAAGTATTGGTTCCTGGACCAGCAGCAGCAGCAGCAGCAGCTTCCTCTGAGAACTTGTTAGAAATGCAAACCCTCTTCTCTACTGCAGAGCTACTAAATCAGAAACTCTGGAGTAGAGCTCAAAATCTGTGTGCAACAAGTTCTCTAGGTGATTCTAAAGCACATTTAAGTCTAAGGACTATTTGTCTTAAAAATCATGCGCCCAACTGAATAAATACATAAATGACATCTTACTTCCAGTTTGCTCCAGTTTGTCTTTTCTCTGTTGGTATGCAATTCTTTCACCATTTCTCACCATCATTCTATGACAGTTAATTTAAAGCTTCCTATCGTGGAAGTAGTCTAAAATTACCCTTTCAAACAGAATACTTACACTATTGTTGGAAGCTCAATTAATTTGTAAGGTTCTCTTCGGACTCCCTGAGTTTGCCCAAGAGATTGGAATTTTATAAGAAAGGGAAATGTTTTTTTAACTTCTAGGTCCTTATCTGGGGTCTCTGCCAGGCAAATTCTCAAAGACCATTCATTTATTTTTTCATTCATGCCCTATGTGCCAGGACACATGCCTGTCACTGGAATATGAAGATTGACCAACAGATATGAACCATTATCTCACAGAAATTAGAATCTAGATAGGACAATTCATGTGCATTATAAAGTCACACATTCTAAACTATGATAAATGCCATGATGAGAAGTATAAGCAGCTGTGCGAGAAAAGGAATGTAATCTCCAAAGTCGGGGAAACTTTCTGCAAACAAGTAACAAGCATAGAGTAACATCAAGAATGCCCTCTAGATGTTTGTCTATCTCCTCAAAGAATAACAGGACACTCTTCTGGGAAAACCGAGGGGTGGTGAGAAAAAAAATAATAAAATTATTTTCCGTCTCTTCCTGTGGGACAAAATAAACATATTTGGGGAGGAAAGTACTTATTCCTTTAACCTATCCTGATTATTTTCAGGATTTTTATGTAGAAATCGTCACCCCATTGTTTTAAATTAAAAGGTGAATATGTCTTATATTAACTTTAATACATTATAAAGATGAAGATGTAAACTGGATTTTCTTTATCTGAGAAGTGAGGCACCTCTTATCTATGAATACATTATGCACCTTTGTTTTCACCAATTAAAAAGTGAGTCTTCCCATTCAAATAACTGAGCACATTCCAAAATCCAAGTAGTCAAGACAAAATGTTATCACTACATCCAAGGAACTGGAGACAAAAGAAAGAATCCTAGGTTAAGAGCCAGAGATAGTAGCAGGCAGCAAAGGTGGTTAGCTGTGATAAAGTCCGAGGCAGTCAAAAGAAATGATTATTCCATAACTAATAAATAGAACAAAAATCTCATTTTGAAACAGTCAGTTGAGGTAGAGAAACAAATCATGCCTAGAGTGGTTACAACTATCAAAATATCCAAACGGAAAGGTGTGTCCCTTGTATAGATTGTGTGTGCCCTCCTGTTGTAATTAAGCCTTGATTGCTATTTGCATGTCAATGGGAAAGGTTGACCCTTGGCTGATTGGTTGTGAGAACTGGCTGGTGACTACAGTGGAAGAGCTGTTGTGCAGGGCCTGACCTTATGGAGCAGGATTTGCTTTAGCAGAGCTTTGGTGCATGCCTAATCTGCCTTATGGATGTATCTTCCTCAGATGTAACCCCAGAAGGTGCTCTGGCTCAGTCTGAAGCCTGCTGCCAGGCATTCTGGCCCAGGGGCCTCTTGGGAGGGGCCCTTCCTGGGCAGGGCCAATTTCAGCTGCAGCCTGTGCCCTGCCCAGGGCCACCTAGCAGGAGCCACTAAGTAATCCTCAGATGGCCACCACCCACACTGGGCTTGGAGGTGTCTCTAGAAGCCAAGCTGTGAACCAAGACCGCTGCTAGAGCCGGGCTTAGAGCCTCTCGGCAAGAGATACAGGGAATTCTGAGGCCAGATGCTGCTTGTTTAGGTTTTGTGAACCTTTGAGAGGTTTTAGGAATTTTTGCAGCAGGAACCAAGACAAGCCATTTGAACGGAATAGCCACTGGAAGCAGCTAAGGTGGGCTCTGCAAGTTGGGTAAGGTGGAGTCTCAGGGAATCAGCAGGGCAGAGCAACCAGTGTTAGCGAGGTTTGATGGAGACTGAGTTATGATGGCTGCCTGTCTGCAGTCAGGCAGGGGAGGGCTCAGCAAAGGAATGGTGCTCTCTGCCAGCACTTCTGTCTCTAGAAAGCCATCACTCTGAAGCCAGACAATCCTTCCCGTATGTCCCTGGCACCTGTGAGTCGCTGTCTCAGTGCTGGAGCTCAGAGAGAATGAGTCCATCAGTGAGCAAGTTTATGCATCAGCCCTCTAAGAGGAACTCCCAGGACCTCTGCAGCCCTATTCTCCACTCAGGCACAATCTCTGTTCATTTTCACACCCAAATTTTGTGGGGACCCCCCCTCCCACCACTGGAACGCTGGGATGGGAAGCCTGGCATAGGGCTGGGACACCTCGCTCCTCTGGGGAGACCTCTGCGGCCGAGATATCCCTCTCAATTTTCAACCACCACAAGTGGCTGTGGGACCAGCCCATTCTACGTCCCCACCCCTCCTACCTGTCTCGAGGTAGCTTCTTTTGTGTGTCGTTAGTTGTAGAACTTCTGTTCAGCTAGACTTCAGGCAATTTTCAATGACGGTTGTTCTATAGTTTAGTTGTAATTTTGATGTCGTTGCGAGAGGCAGCAAGTACAGCGTTTACCTACTCCGCCATCTTGAATGGAAATTCAAGTAAACCTAATCTTAGCAGCAGGCGAAATAAAGCGCGACATCTGCAGGGAGATATATTTTTCTATTTCTTCTATGACTATAATTTTATTACATTTTCTTGCCTCTTATGTTTGCATTTAACCTTTAAATAGCTAGTGTATTTCACGTATTCCCCTCCCCGCCCCCCAAAAAAACTTAGAAACTTATGGATGGGAAAGGTCTCCCTCCCACCACTGTCCTCTGTTTGCACAGCATTTTATCCCTTCCATCCTCACTAGATGTCAACATTATTACTTTGTTGTGTATCCTTCCAAAATTTCTTCAAGTCTACAAAATAAAACATTTTTTTTCTATATTTTTCTAACATTTTTATACCAGGCCCACATGCTACGCACCCTTTCTGTGCCTTGGACTTTTCACTTAACAATATATCTGAGTAACCTTTCCATGACATCACAGAGAGCTTCTTATATTTTTACAGTTGCACACCATCGCAATGTATTGCAAGACTATAATTTATAGCTAGTATCTTATTAGTGAACATTTAGGTTGCTTCTAATCTTTTCCAAATATAAGTAATTCTCCAATTAATAGCTTTGTTTACGAATCATATTTTAAGTATACAAGTATATCAGAGCAATACATTTCCAGAAGCCAAATGGGTGAGTCAAATTTTATTTGTCTTTTATAATTTTGATAGGTATTAATGAATTGTCATTCGTAAAGACTGTACCAATTTATACTCCCACCAGAGATGTATAATAGAGCCTGTGCCCCAGAGTATGTCAAAATTTTGTTTTGCTCAATTGAAAAATGAAAAATAGAATTCAACAAGCTTCTGTGATGAATGAGACGAGAATCTTCTCATATTTGCATTATTTTTTATAAACTTTATATTATTTATCCTTTTCTCTGTAAAGTCATTAGAAAGTTTGATGCTTATATGCTTTCAGTATAGAAGAACAGTTAAAAATACCTTTTTCTATACTTATATTCTGAATTTGCTTATGTTGTTTTTTGGAAGGTGATCCTAATGGTTTTATTTTTAGATTATTAAATTTTTATTTTTATTATTGGTTGATTTTTTAGGCAAGGCAATCCTTGGTTGACCTCATGGATTGCAAGGGTCTTGTCAGCTTACAATCCCTTATTTTTTATTTTTTTATGCCTACAGCACCTGATCTTCCTAGGTGGTCTCCCATCCAAGTACTAACCAGGCCCAACCTGGCTTAGCTTCTGAGATCAGACAGGATCTGGCTTGTTCAAGATGACTTGGCTGATTATTAAAATTTTAAACCCTTTCTTATGCCATCTACTTTTTCAATTAGAGTTTTCTATTTCTTCCTTTTTCTTTTTGAATTTTTACCTCTTGTCCTTTCTTTATGGTGCATTTCCTCTTTCTCTCTTTCTCTAGTAGTTTAGATAGTGATTTATCTAATTATTTTTTCAAAGAATCAGTTTGGTATTTATTAATGCTATACTTTTTTCTATTTTTGAACACATTTTATTGTTTATTTTATAACATCCAGATTCAGAGGCTGGATTACTTTATTTTCAATTTTTTAAATTTACATAAAAATTTAAGCCTGTGAATTTCCTTCTATATATTCCTACAGTGAACCTCATAAATTATATGTAATGTTCTCATTATTATTAATATTTTCTAGAAATTTTGAAATTCTGTTATTCTACATTGACTCTAGGGTTGTTTTAAGTCATTGTTTTGTTTGTTTTAATTTCCAAGTGGAAGTATCTTTTGTTTTCTGGTTTTGTTATTATTTTATTTTTTATCACATTTCAATCAGAGAAACTTTTTATACTACTTACATATTTTAGAATGTATTGAGGTCAATGTGTAACCTCTTATATAATCAATTTCATGGATGTAGAAAGGACACCTGAGTAGAATTGGTATTCTCAATTGTCGAGGTTCAAAGTTTGATATATAACAATCAGAGGCACTTTTTAAATGATATTATTTAAGCCATCTGTATTTCTTACATTTTTTTCTAGCTTGATCTATCATAGACTGAGAGAGGTAAATTAAATTCGTCTACTTCTACTAAGTGGTTATATTTCTTTTATCTCCTGTAATTTTAGCTTTATATAGTTACTCTTATTTGAGGAATAACTACTCATAATGTTTATCTCCATTATAAATTTCTCTAATTAGCTTTACAAGTGGGCCTTCTCTTTCTCCTTGAATAACTATTGGCCTAAATTGCACTTTGTTTAATCTCTTAAGGTTAAGATCCTATGCTATTTTTGTTTGTATTGCATGAGAATACATTTGCCTATTCCCCTTCCCCCAACGTTTACTGAATTATTTTATTCATGAATTCTGATTTCAGTCTAGAGTTGGGTTTTCTTTATGCTCCATCTGAAAATCCATTTCTTTTAATGTGTGGATTATTTATTGACGCAGATGTCAATAAACATTGCCCTGCCAGAAATATCTATCTGCTATATCACTTAGATGAGTCCTCTTGGAGAATCTTTTTTTTTAGGTCTGAGGCATCATCTTTCACCTCTCTTTTCTGAGTGCCTACGTCTCACTTTCTACATAGTTCTCTCTCAGAGATAACATCACATTCAGTAATCAGCTGTATCAGAATACTTTTAAAATCTATTTAAGAAGTACATCAAGGTGTGACTTATGAAATTATGTTCGATGCCACATTGGCACTTTACCTTTCTAATCCTGGCCTCAAGACTGTAGTCTAAGTTTTTTACTCTCCTTGAAGAAATGCTGAATAATCTGCCTTCCAACGTAGGTGAAATGAAATTCAAAAATTTCTGCCAAATCACAGTTCTCTAGTATGAATTATATTATTCCAAAAAGGAATGCAGCAAATTGATAGACTCCTGTCCCTTTATTTATTTTTTCCCCTTGTCCAAGATATTAGGGGACTTACTCTTCCTTTAAGATACACACTCAATTTGAAACTTTTTCTTTCCCTCAAGTCAAGTATGTTCTCATCCTTTCCAGAACAGAATTCATCTAAGATATATCGCTGATTTCTGCATTTATAAAATCCCTTTCTGGGTTGTAAATTACTTCCATATGTGCACCTAACATATGTTTTTCCACATTTAAATTGAAGTTATCTCAGGAAAATAAAATTTCCCTAAAATCTTATAGGTACATAGTTGTCAGCACTATTCGAGGAAGGCAGACCTCATTAAAAGTTTGTTTATGTTTATTAGCTCCTTAGCATAAATTGCTTTTTCAGTTAACTGGTTTTAGTGCAGTGGGGGAATGAAAAACAAGAGTTGGGGGAAAAGTGGTTTTTGAAAGAAACATTAATGGAAAGATTTAGTAGTGGGCAGAAAGCTCATGAGTACTTGGAAGCAAAGAGGAGGTGGAAAGAAAAACAGAAGAGCAAATAAAAAATGGTAGAAGAGAGACCACAATGTACTTTGTTTAATTCACATTTTTACTCCTCCAAGGTCAAAACTGTAAACTAATAGCATGCCTGATAAATCTGTGCACTTAGGGATTTCTTTTCTAACATCTTATGAAAATCTTCAATTATGCAGGAAAATTAAAAGAATTTGAATGTAAAACCACTACATTCATTCCCTAGATTCTGCCATTAACATTTTACTTATGTTTTTAACCACATATCTATTCATCTATCTGTCCATCAACCTCTCTCAGTATTTGATGCATTTTAAAGTAAATTACAGAACCAGTACACTTCCACTTAAGTACTTCAGAATGCATATTATAAAATAGTTTAATATTTTTTTATAATTTCTTTAAATGCAAAATTATGGTATAAGGTACCATTAACTGACAGCTAAATGGGGCAGCTCTGTTCTTATTTCCAGAAATGTCTAGGGTCTGGTACCAAGATAAGAAAAAGAGGCTCATTAAAGTTTTGTAATGTGTTGTTTAAATCTCAAACTGTAAATTTTACACCCCGAACCAACTTGTTTATTGATCATTACACCTGGCGTAACTGGTGAACCACCCTGGCTTGACTATGTGACTGATGAAAGATAAAAGATTCTGCTGGAAATTTTTTCCCATTTTTTTTGAAAATTAGAATCCTCACTCACGTATCAGTGGGTCCTAATCTATAGACTAAATGTGTTCTACAAGACTAAAACAGACTCCCAGGAGCTGAGCCTGGGAGTCTCCCCTATGCTCGCCTGTACCCAGAGCATGCAATACTATTCTTTTTGCTTCACAGCCTTAGGCAAGTATGTGCTCTTTGAAGTTCCAAAGTATGCTCCTTCTGTTTATCTAATCCTGTGAAACTGTTGCATTCACATACAATGAAATACATAAAGTTTAAACGATATTTGACAAATGGATACAGCTGTGTAACCCAAACTCTTATCATGACACAGGATATTATTTACCCTAGAATGTTCCTTCATGCCCCACCCAGTCAACCCCTAGTCCAGCAATAGGGACACCTATAGTTCTGTTTGTTTCCCCATTATAGATTAGTTTTGCCTGTTGCAAAAGTTCATATGTATGGAACCATTCAATATGTGTCTTTAAGTTTGCATTCTTAGCATAATTTTGGAATTCATTCTTGAATGTATCAATATGTTGTTTCTTTTTATTGATGAATATAGCATCGCATAAATATACCACAGATTGCTATCTGTTCTAATGATGCACACCAAGGTTTTTTCCAGTTTGGAGCAATTCGAAATTTGATAGTATGAGTATAATTGTAAGAGGTTTTGTTTTCATAACTTTTGGGTAAATACCAAAGAAGGAAAGTGCTGGGTCACAAGATAAGTATATGTTTAGTTTTAGAGGAAAGTGACAAAACTTTCCCAATAGCTGTTGCATTTTACATTCTCATTGGTAATGTATGAGAGTTTTCTTACCCTACATTCTTACTGACATTTGATGTTATTAGTCTTTTAATTTTAGTCACTCAAGCAAACGCATAGTGGAATTTATTATAGTTTGTATATGTATTCCCTTGATGACTAATGATATTGAGTAGTTTTACATATGCTTAATAAACATTTGTATCTTTTTTGAAGTGTCTGTTAAAATATTTTGCCCACTTTTTAATTGGATTGTTTGTCTTTTCGTTGTTTAGTTATGGAAGTTTATTATATATTCTGGATACCACTCTTTTTGTAGTTATATGTTTTACTAATATTATTATCAAGGCTGTTTTGCCTATTCATTTCTCTTATTAATATCTTTTGATGAATAGAGGTTTTCAATTTTTAAAAAGTCTAATTTATCAATTCAGTCTTCAGAATCATGAAAAATAATACATCATTGTTTTAAACCACAAAGTTTTAAGGGGGGGTTGATATTCAATAATATATAATACTACTAGCCTATGTCCACAGAATAAAAGTGAAAAAAGATTTAAGAAGGAGAGCACAGAACTATGTCTCATATACCCTTTAAAGTTACTGTACAGGTATAAAACAAAATTTATCGAAATAAATATGCATCATGACTTTCTGATATATTCCCCCATTCATGCATGAATACTAAAGAATACAAATCCTTCATGAATTATGCAAAGACTAATACAGAAACTCTTAAAACCCCACAAGAATGGAGCTCCACTTAAAAATTTTGATTACTGCTTTTTTAAAGTGCTTGCTCTTAATAATGTGCTTGACATAACCAACAACACCTCTTCAATGTGAAAAATCAGTTGACTAAAATTATGTGAACCACAAAAAAAAAATTGAGACTAGAGTTATATAATTATGGTTGTCCTGGCTATAATGTAAAACAATCAATTATAAAGATTATAAGACCGTCTTTTCTCTAACACACCAGGGGATAATACTTAATGATATGATAGACTCCTGCTGAAGGTATTAACTAATGTCAATGAGGATTGTGATTTTTTTTTTCCTGAAAAGACAATTACTGTCTTTGAGTCATTTTTATTTTAATACAAAGAATTTAACATAATAAAAAACATTCTGTGCATAAATTATATTATTTTGTTTTTTAAAGTTCTATGCCTCTTAGGAAAAAGAAATAAAAAAATCTTAAGAACAGAATGGCAATATAAATTTGGGAGGGGAAAGGGAAAAATTAAATAATTTTTTCTCAAATTCAAAATTACAAAAATATACAGTCTATGAAATCGTCATAGTATGATGTGGATAAGTTTTTTAAACACTATTTAAGCTAAATAGGATCCTTTAAGGCTTGGTTTTCATCTTGGAAAGTAGGCTAAGACTCATGTTCATTCACTCATTCCACAAATATTTAGTAGATACCAACTATATGTCAAATATATTGTTGAAACTCTGAAAATACAACAGAAACCTAATTGAAAAATTCACTACTCCACACTTTATTATGGTAGGGAATAGTTAATAAATAAGTGCTATATCCAGAATTGATAGGGATCAAGAGAAAAATAAAAAGGTTAGAAAACATAAAAATAAATAGTGCTAAGAAAAGAACACTGTTTTGCCTACAGTGTCCTGGGAAAGATCTATATGATAGGTAATGCTTGAGGAGATACATAAAGGGTGTGAAAAAGTAATCCATTTAGCTTGCTTGAGGAAAAGTGATCTAAAAAAAGGAAAAGAAAGGGCAATTTTATCTTCCAGGAAACCGATGAGGCTGGAGAAAAGTGATGTTAGGGAGGTGTAGCTGGGCCCAAATCAGCTAGTGTCTTTCGGCCATCATAGATTTTTGCTTTTTCTCTGATGAGAAGAAAATCCATTAGATGATTTTGAGAAGACAAATAACATAATATGATAGTTTTATAATTCACTCTGTCTGCTTCATGGAAAAGGCCGCAGAGGCTGGGAGTGTAAGGAGCAACACCAGTTAGAACACTGTACAATTCAGGTGAGAGATGAGTTTGTCTTGGGCCACAAAAGATAACATTGAAAATGAGCAATAGGTGGTTTGACAAGCAAGTCAGGGGTTCAAAAGAGAAGACTGAATTAAAGATATAAATTTGAAAGACCATATCACGTAAATGATATTTAAAGCCTCAAAAGTGGATGAAATAACTTTGTAAGTGGATGTGGATGGAGAAGAAAGAGTTGAGGAAGATAAAGAACTATTTAAGAAACTTGGAAGTAATGCCAGATTGTAGGTAAACCGGAAGAACGTAGTGTCCTACCAGGCAAGCTAAGAAAGTGTATTAGGAAGAAAGGAGAGAAAATCATCTTTGTCAGATGCTGGGTTAAGTAAGATGAGGACTGAGAAATGACCATTGGAGTCATCAGTGTAAAGGTCACTGGTGACAGGAACAATTCTGGTGGTGTGGTAGGAGCAAACACTTAGAGGATAGGATTGGAGTCAGCAAATATAGACAATTCTTCCCTGGACAAGAAAAGAAAATGTATTTCTTTATTAGAAAATTTTGAATGTATTGGGCTGTCTTTGAAAATACACAGTAGATTTCCCACATTTCCTGGGTATGATCTGCCCAAGAGGAAGAATCACTGCCATGTGAGCAGCACGCCTGTCTCCTCTCCGTTACTATCACTGTTCCGCCTCTTGTTTTCTAATGTATTTCTTCTCCTCTCATGTCTTTTTCGAGAAAAGATTAAAAAAAAATCTTCTCTGAGTGCAAAAAGAATGCATTTTTACTGCGAAAAAGAGATACTAGAGAGTGCTAAGAGGAAAATAAAGAAAAATTAGTTAAATTTTTTCACTCAGCAATTTGGATTCATTTGTCTATTACTGTGCAAGCTATTTAGCAAACAAAAATCACAACAATAAAAGTTGCACTTAAAATGATGCACCCACTATTTTCTAATGATAATAAAATGCTAACACTGTTTTATAGGTTTTCTATTATTTCTTTGTATAGACACACCATAGTTGAGTTTGAAACATTCAGGTATTGGCTGGCTATTTGCCATTATACAAAACACATTTTTAATTTTTGTTCTGTAAATCTATCTGTTCTGAAGAATATTCCTTAGAGTATATATTCAGAAATAGAATTTCTGGGTCAAATATGTGAACATAGGCTCTGGGTCATAATAAAAACTTTGAAAAAACTTTTTTTCCTAAATTATACCTAAAATGGTATTAAATAGTAGGGTAATTGTTAATATTTTATATTTTTGATAATTTTACAAAAATAGAATTTTAAGGTTATGATTTACCTACTCATTAGTATGAGTAATTTCTTTCAAATGTTAATTAACCATTTGCATTTCTATTTTTATGTATAGTTCATGTGCTTTATCCAATTATCTCAAGCTTACTTTTGGGCATTTTCTCCTTTTGAACTAGGTTAATGTCTTTATAAATTAAGAATACTAACAATCTGTCACATTTTATTTCAAATACATTTTCATATTTTTAATTTAATTTACTTTTTCCTTTTTCTTAATTCATTTATTTAAATTAGTTTCAAGTATACAGTATATTGGTTAGACTTTTTTTATTTTTTGAAAGAATTTACATACAGTAAGATGCATTAGTCATTTCTATGTTTGATTTTATTCAGATTCATAAAGCTTATCTCCATTTACAAATCAGATTAATATTCATGAATATTTTTGTTATTCTTTTAGTTTCAATTTCTATGTTTAGTTCTTGCATCCTTTTATAATTTATTTTGATAAAGTAGCATGAAGTGTAATCAAAATAGATTTTCTTAAAGTAGCTCATCAATACTCTCAGCAATACATTTTAACAATCCATCTCTTTTCCCTGATTCATCAGGATTTACTTGTCATGCATTACTTTAAAGGATTTGGTACCATAATAGCTATTCTACTCCATTGATCTGCCAATCTAATTTTCACCCACTAATTATATAGTTTAATCATTTAAATTACATACTTAATTATTCTAGTCTTATAGTTTTATTATCTTGTAAGACTAGTCCCGATAGATTATTCTTTCTTTCCAAACATTTTTAAGTGTTTCATATCTACTGTTTTTTTAAAAATAAGAATGAAGTACCCATTTTTATTATACCTTTGTACAATGACTTAAAAGCAATGACTCTAAGTACAGTCTGCATAGGTTCAAAATCCCAGCCCAATCACATACTAGCCTATAAGCTTGGGCAAATTATATGAACGCTCTATGCCTCAGTTATACGTTGGTAACATGGGTATAATAATAGAACTTACTTCACAGAGTTATGATCATAGAGTGAAAGATTAAGTATATGTAAATTGTTTAGAATAGTACCTGGCAACATAATATAGAATATTATACAGAAATATTTTCTATTATCATTTAGCGACATCCACTTTGCTAGGCTTTATGTGCATTCTATCATTGAATCTCTGCTTGGGCCTACCTCTCAGGACTGTCCTCTGACTTAATGATCTCATGAAATTAATCAAGTTAAAATAATTTTGTTTGGTTGTGAGCAAACAGTCTCACAGGGAAAGAAAAGGAAAGTCCAAGACTTATATTTCCATTTCTTTGAAATTATTTTCATAGGTATTATCTTACTTGAGGTTACTGATTCTCTTGACTTTCCAACCAACAGGATGAGATGAAAAGAACAAATGCTAGTGTGCACATGCATATTTAAAATCATTCTTAATTAATTTTTGTTGAAACATTGCATTATTGTGTGTTTTCTGTTATTACTTTATCCAATCTATAAAATAAAATTTTAGGAATGTCTTTGCAGCTTCTAGTTTGTCCCAAGTACACACTTATATATACATCACATGATCTTAGTTGGTCCTTTATGATGCAGGCCCAATAAATATATACATTTAATAAGTCACCCCAACCCATGATAGAATGCAGATGATTCCAAAGAGCAGATTTTGAGAAATATTGCCCAAAGAAGGGACACAAAGGGAAGCATCTGGCAATATAACATTGCCTATAATTGTGGCTCATTTCTTGTGAAAAAAGAAGGATGACAAACATCTCAGATTAAGAGAGATGTTATCAGATCACAGTGTGAAGTAGAATGAGTCCAGAATTTAAAAAAGAAAAAAAAAAAAAGATGTAGACACATCTAGATAAGTTACTAGTGTTGCAAAAACAGCTGCTGAAAATCGACAGCCGCTTTGTCAAGCAGTATCTGGAGATCACTTTTCATTCCCCAAGATGTAGAATCCCTTTCTCAATAGCCACTTCTCTGGTGCCTATTGAGAATAAAAGAAAAAATATCCCAAGACAGTTTCTTAGGAGGAAAAGTTAAGATAGGATCTCCACACATTCCCTCTTTGAATTGTATCTTTCTATAATGACCTCAAAATTTGAGATGTAGCTTCTATATTTCTACTTCCCATGACTAAGTCCTCATTTAAGTGTGACAAATTAGAAGGAAAAAGGGAAATCATTAAATCTTCCTATACGCTAACATAAGTATGTGACATAAGAATGTCTCTTTCAAAATGCCTTCAATACATATCTAGGATCACATTCAATGATTCTACACTAATTGAGATTTTAACTCTCTAACTTTCATCACCAATATGTAATACGAATTAAACTGCCCACTTTTCCAGTTGACCAGCAGAGATGTCTTCTCTTGCGTATATTACCTCCCTCTTTCCAGTTACATCTCTTACCATCAAGCACTTTATTGTAATAAATTCCACATGCCAGTGAGATTCATGGTATTTTAGGAACCATTCTAGGGATTAATGTTTCAGAAAGTTCAGAAAAAGTGCAAAATTCAAGTAAGAGCTATGATAGCAGTGGGCTCCCAGAGAAGTGTTAATCATGTTTAACTTGCAACAAGTTAACATGCTTTCAGTGTATGATAAACTTTTATAGACAGAAAATTATGCCAGGTTTCTATTCCTAAAAATTGGTTCTTATTCATTGAATTTCTTTTATAGTTTAATATTTGCTAAGCATTTTACAGACCATTCATTAGGTTCTGTTAGTAATATCCATCTTTAAATGATGTTTAAGGATGGTATATTTTAATACAGTTGGTTATCTGAGCAGTGATAAAATCTTTTAGGTAATAACATCCATCATCGTCAACTCACTGTGGGCAGGTGGTTTTAATGAATTAGTTGTACATTTCACTGACCAATTTGTTTCACACAGGGAACAACCTCTGTAGTAACGTAACTTGGAGCAAAACTTTAAAGAAATTCAAAATGAGCAAAAAAGAATAACATGAAAAGAGTCCATATCTAAGAACAGAAGAAGTGGAATTCAATGAATATTAAAAATCTGAAGTGTGAAAATAATTAACTCCTAATATGAATGAAACAGAAACAGGCTTTCATTTTCTTAGGCAATTTTAAAGACGTTTTTAATTCATTAACTATACCCAAGAATAATTTTCAACATGTCGAGCAAACAATTAGGAACCACCAATAGAGGACATTTTAAGATTGCTGAAGTACCATTAAGAGAGCATCAGAATGCAACATTTTTTTTCTGATAACTGTTCTCATAAGCAGGAACCTTCCTTGACTCTTAACATAGCCTAATTAATCCTATATACAATAAGCTTTTACTCTCAGTGTCTATGACTTTTCTCACCCCCAGCCCCATCTCAGAGACTGGTTAAATGCCAGTGGATACCATGAGACTGTAAGGCTGCTATCCGAGAGTTCCAGATAGCAGTGGTGCTCCTGGGCTGCTTTCTGTTGAAACAGAAAGCAGCCCAGGAGCACCGCTTTGTGACAAAGGGCAACTTCCAGGTGGTTAAGGCACAGTGAGAATGACCCCACTGAGGGGTCAGAAGGTCCAGATTCAAATTCAGGTTCTTCTGTTTTCTTCAAGTGCAGTCCTGGAAAAAAAATCACACCACCCTCTAAGCCTCAGTGTCCTCACTGTGAAGCAGTGATAGTTACACCTAACTCATAGGATTAAAGGTGGACAATGTATGTGACATTATCTAGCACTTAACTATAAGCAAGTACTCGAATTGTAGCTGAACCTGAACCTAAATGTTGAGGCAATTCCAGAACCCCTCATTTAACTTCTACTCATCAACACAGAGGGCACTGCTTTTCCAGGGCACACACAGTGTTAGTAATTATCTTTTTTGTTACACATCAAGGGCCTGCAGGCCCCTGGCACGTATTTCATGTGTAGTCCAGTTAGTGGTAGAAGTAACTTCATGAATGTTACTGACTTGAATAAAAATAATAGTGAACACAATGTGCCAGGCGCTAGTCTAAGTGCATTATCTGTATTAATTTATTTAACCCACACAATAAGATGATGAAATAAAGACTTAATTTATGTTTGCGTGCCTATAGAATACAGGCAACAAAGAAAATAAAAGCCCTTGTGTCTTAGAAATGCTTCTAAATAATAAGAAGCCTGATTTTGCGCAGCTGTTCTTTTATGCATCCCCTTAGCTTCAGTTTGTTTTAAGAATACAGAGAATCACTCCAAATCCAGGATGCGGGACTCCACAGAAATGGTCCAGGTGGCTGGCTGGTTAGGAAAGGTACATAACAGGACTATAAGCTGTTGGAGCTACAGATGAGAAAAGGTCAACCTAATTCAATCACAATACCATTAATCAAAACAATTTTTTCATAAATCACCGAGTATTATAAAGGATAAAGGAAAATTCTCTTCCTTCCACTTCTTACTCTTGACTTTTCTTTTTGTATGCCCTAAATCAAGAAATATTTTTTTCACATTGATGACTAGTATGATTTTTTTTTCCCCCTCAGGTTCTATCAGATGGTTGGAAGTATTAAAAAGATCTCATTTTAAGATATCAAAGAAAGAGGCACAATAAAGACAGGCTCGTTTCGAGGGCATACAGTGGCATTTGTGACATTTTCACCTTTGAAATAGCTGTGCTTCTTATCGTATTTTTCCTCCTACACTAAACACACAGCTGTTCTATAAATGTTCGCAAGGATTCAAAAATGTTTGCTTTAAAGTACAAATATTTTTAATTATTAAATTATCTTCCAGCCATAGAGACGTTATATTTGTACATTTTAAAACATAAGGAAATGAGTACTTCGAAAACAGTTGTAAGACATTCAAAGACATTCACCAGAATATACGATGATTTTTAGAAATCAACAAATTTTGAAAGGCTGTATATATTAAATTTTCTAATATGATAAGGAGATAATGCTTTTCTCTCTTACAATATCTCTCTTTCCATATCAAATTCTTCAGTATGTGATTACTGCATTTTCAAAAGTATAAAGCTCATGTTTTCTTGTGCTCTGTTCGGCAGCACATATCCTAAAATTGGAACGATTTAGTTAATGTTTTCTTTTTCATTAGATTACCTTAATACAAATTCAAGAACTATGTTTTCACATAAATTGGATTCTCTTTCATTATAAAATTAATTTTTAAAAAGGAAATTGTGTTTATGCATCTCTAAGTTTATCTATTATTACTAAAAATATTTGGCAGCCATATCGTTTTAAATCATTTTTAGTGAAATATCATTTTGATGTTAAGAATGAAGTGATTTTCAACTGCTGAAGTTATTCTAAATCAATATGATATACAAGACTACAGTTACAATTTGTTTGAAATATACAATTAAGAACTTTAGGATTATGCTAAATAAGATAAACCTGGGTTATATGCCACCTTACTATAGTTGGACTTGAAACTGTATTTAAAATCTTGAATTTTAAAAATGATTAAGCATTTCTATGATAGAGAAATGAGAAACATTGAAGATTGAAGGAAAAACGTTCAGACAGAAGAAAACAAAGAGGGAGAAAAACTCAGCCACTGGCCTATGTAAAGGGCCAGTTCTAAAGAGAGACTGATGGAAAAAAAAAAAACATGACCCCCAAAAAAGGAACTGAAAGTATTTTTATGTTACTAAAGCCAGGAATTTAAGTTGGAGAGAGATGAAAGAAAGTTTAGGGGAGAGGTAAATCAGAGCAGGCTTTTAGAGGCTTTATGACCATGAAGGAGTTTGAACAAGGTCACCCTAAGTCCGTGGTTCTCAGACTTGAGCATGAATTAAAATCACCTGGGAGGCTTGTTCAGCCAGAGCTCTGAACCCCACCTCCAGAGTTTCTGATACAATAGATCTGGGTTGGAGCCTGCGAGCTTGCATTTTTAGCTAATTTCCTGAAATTATTGATGCCTATGATCCACAATTACACTTTGAGACTCTGTGTTTTGATAAAATGTCTGAGGGACTTTCAACAGGGGAGAGACTTGCTCTTTAGAAAATTTACTTTTACTACCGAGTAGAAAATGGATTCAAGAGGGGGAAGTCTGAAGGATATCGAGAAGCGGTTGCTACAGTACAGGCGAGGCAGCAGAGGTGGCAGTGAAGAGCTTGCAGAGATAGATGTCACAGATGCTTCTCGAGGTTCTGGCTTGACTCCCTGGGTGAATGGTAGTGACGTTTTCTGCAATAACACTGACAAAAGAATCACTTTGAGGGTGAGGACAGTGTTGGATATGTGAAAGTTGAGGGGAAATGTTATTCTGGTAATTGTTTAACATCTACTCTTCTGCAGTGTGGAGGGGGGAAGCTGGGTTTTAGGGCTCCCCAATTCACATGGGGTAAATACTGCCACCATAGCTGATTGTAAGCTACCAATGTGCTGTCACAGAATCGGGAAGGGATGTGCAGCAGCACCCATTGTGTAGCAATTTCACTTACAGCTACAAAGCCAAGTTCTGGGACCAGAAGTGCTACATAGTAGTTGTGGGCACAACTTAGGGACATATTAAGTTGCATGTACAACTGTAAGATGCCACTAGACAAGCAAAACATAAGCAAGGATCCATTCGTGACACCAGATTACAGTCTAGGTGAGCCCATAGGTGACCAAGGCAGTAGGGGCATGGGTCTCAAGAGAGGTGGAAGGAGAAATATGGAAAGCAGGAGAGTAGTCCCGGAAGAACAGGCAAAATCACAATGAGTATAGTGGGGATCAGCCATCAGATAGCAAGCCACTAGCAGCAACACAGTTGTGGTTCAAGAGGGTTCTTGTCTCTCCAGAAGAGCAGTAGCTAAAATAAGGCAGCAACTTAGTAATAACAAATACGGATATTACATTACCCAAACGAGGGCTGTGGTAGAAGGCAAGAAGGAGTCCCAGTAATAGATGAGAGTCCCTCAATAGAGGTAGATTTCAAAGAACATAAAAAACCTAGTTATCCAGACTGGTGTCCAAAGTCAGAGGCACATCACAGCACTGGGATCAAGCCAGTCCTTGGACTATAATAGACTATAGGGTCTAAAATATTTAGAGGGGGAAAGGGTTATACTTCCCAGTGAGGCTAAAGGAGTGTTTTAGAGGCTGAGACTCAATCGGAGTGTAGTAGTTATATCACTCATTTGCATTAGTCCCTCTCAATTATCCTGTAGAGTATCTCTTCCTCACGAATTGTCACTGTCCATGGGTGACACGTGACAATTGTTACGATTGTCATGATTGATATGATACAATCATATGATCGTTTAGTTCCAAGATAGTGAAGAAAGGAAATTTCTTACAGTTCAATTTTTATATGTATTGCTTATGATCACTTATTAATAGATTCCATGTGCAATAAATGTAATTAAAAATAATCCCTATCAAATCCTAAATACAAAGAAAGAGTTCGAGTGCTCTAATCTTAAATGTGTTAATTGGCCTAGTCAAAAATGATCATTGCAACTTGCTGATTGCATAGTAAATAAATTCAATGAAACCAATTGTAAAATTGTCTGAATTAGTAACATCTTGCAGAGGAGGAGAAAACGGGACAATTTTTATTTTTTAATTTAGCACTATTTCAGATTATGTATGTATTGAGATATCTTGTACTCAACTAAAAAAAAGTACCCTGGTCTATTTATTGAAGTGAAACAAATCATTTCAGCTTCCTACTCATATATTTATTGCATTTACAACAAATACAAATTAAGTTAATTCTTTTTAAAGCAATAGATGATTTCAAAACCCAACATGAACATATTTGTTCAAAAAAAAAAAAAACATCCAAAAGAACTTTTAAAGGCCCAAGAATTTCATAATGCTGCTATAAGGGGAAAAGATTAAGTGTTTTGTCTTCCCAACCACTTTTTTTTCCTAGTGCTGTACTCTGTTATTTTTACCTAATTTATGAGACAGTTTCTTTAAAAATCATTTGTTCCACTTGATTTCTATAGTAACGAATAATAATTTCTGTGTTTCTTCATGAGCCATGATCATGTTGAAAGCAAAGAGGATTTGTGGGTCTTGCAAAATTCATTAAATCCTGAACAAATGGGACTGCCATCTTCTGGCATTTGTCTGAAATGACAGATAATTGTATCAGCGCTACATCCTAACCATAAGCCCCCCTCCCATATTTCCTCCTGTTATTTCTAACATAGCATAACGACATGGCACACACTCAGACAATTCTTGGGTGACTGCATCAAGTTGCAAATAAGCCTTTTGTCCCGAAGTGAAGATACCTTAATGAAAATGTTTGTTCCAGAAAGTTGAAAGATGAATATACTAAAAACTGAAAGAATCAGAATCTTTCCATTTCTTTCAAGAGGTTATTTAATTGTTTTAGATTAAAAAAAAAAAAAAACAAACCCCTTAAAGCATAAGCCGTGCAGTTCAACGAGAAAATTCTACCAGTGATTTCTATGACAGAGTTTTTTTCTCCAAGGAAAGAACAGAAGGAGGCTAATGGAGAGGGCACATAGGATCTGGGGGCTTCCTCCCACCCTTTACAGCTGACAGCAGTGAGTTATGAGGTGTTACAGAGTAAAACAGAGTTACCGTAAGAGCTGTCCAAATAACTTATGGCATTGAATCACAACACCATCGTTGGGAGATAATTCATGTCACCAGTGAACGTTCAGTAATATGGATTTTCTCCAAAACACCATATTTAACAGGCAACAGCAGTGAGAGATGAATTTAATGGCAAAGCGAATTATTTAATAGAATTGGACTATACTCCGACATGGAACAAGAGCTGATTAAAATGTATGCATAGTTGATAAAGTCATTTAAACTAACTATGGTTGCGGGTAGCAAATAATAATGGGTCCAAAATGTTAAGATGCCAACCAAATCAAAGATTAAAGAGAGTAAAGAGTAATCTAATTAGGATTTATATATATTTCAACGCTGACTTTTTATTATTACAGACATAACAGTAAATTAAACTATAAATGCATGAGGCAAATATTTATTCTACCAGAATAGTTTATTATTGCAGTATCTGTTCTTTACAATATTAGTCACGATAAATAATTACTTGAATAAATAATTTATTTATTCTAATACTGATATTGCTTTTTCTAAAAGAAAATAATCCTCCATGATTAAGTCCAGTGCAGTTGTGGAATTTCAGACTCACAAAGTAAAAAGGGTTCCATGAAACCTTTCATTTATGAGTTGAAAGATTATGTATAGTCTGTCCCAAATGTGAGCTCAAGTCTACTTATCAAAATAGATTACACTATAATATGCAATGGTAGTAGTAAAATATTATGGATTCCATTTGAATAATATTACTACCACTTGCCTTAAGTAAAACTGACTCAAAAAAACCAATATGAGATTTTAAAGTGCTTACCCCAGATCATGTTCCTATGAGACGAGTTGAAATATCATAGTCATTGGTTTTGGCTTTATGACCAGTGTGACATTCTGTCTCAATTCGAATCCTCAATTCTGATTCTTTCCAATTGTATTTGGTTAGTTCATCCCAAAATGGCTACGGATATTTCTCTCAAGTGATAATGCTAGATTTCTCTGAACTACGTAGACTTGTTTCTTTCTCTGAAATTTGAGTCAAGTCAGAGCACCCTTGCTCTCTTTCCAGATCAAGAAATTTCCACTTCACAGATTTCCTCAGTAATAGAGCTATTTGTGCTAGTCAGAAGTCTTATACAAGGCAATTATGAAAGTAAAGAAGTACCTAGTGCAACTCTGTATACCCATTGAATACACTGTGGGCTCAATTTATCTTTAAATTATCGTTGGCATTCACCATCTTGTTTCTATTCCCACTTCCAACAACCTGTTTCAAGTCTTCACAATTTTTTATCTGTACTACTCTGAGCAGTAATCTCCAACCTGTTTTCTAATAACTTCTCCCCTTTGCAAGTCATCCATGCTACGTTCATATTAGTTACCTGAAGGAACAAGTCTGATTAAGACATCCCTTTGCTCAAAGTCAACAATTGTCCTTAACTTGCAACACAGAATCCAGCTGTGGTGTGCCCTTCATGACATCTAGATTTTTAATGATTTAAGGAAATGTTAGTAAAGGAAAGGGTATAATTATGAGATAATTTAAATAGAAATGTCTCTGCTTGACACCAAAATAGTGTTCTAATATGACTGTGGAACCTGATTCCAGAACTTCGTGATTTTTGTCTTCAAATGTGTAACTTTGCTATCCAAATTTTATTAAGTAATACTTATTAATTAAAAAGAAGCCAATATCATGTTCTAAAACTGAAGTCAATATAAAGAACTAAAAAATATTCAAACATTTATTTTTATTTTCTACTCTTTATTTCATTCACTAATAATAAATTCTCCTAAAGAAATGTAGCCTTCTGTTCTGTGAAGTGAGGTATGCCAGATTGTTTTATTCAAACAGTGATATACTTTATTAATATGTTTCTTGGAAAACTGCCTAGGGAGTAGAAAGTCCTAATTTTTAAATACTTTAGACAGGCTTATTGCAAGTTAGGCTGAAATGCAAAACTAATGCAGGCAGATCAAGCACATCTGAAATCCAACATGTATTTTTATATGGTTCTTGCTGATTCCAAGAGATTTAGTTTGTTAAATACATAAGCAGAAATAACACTGCTCTTGGTAATTTTCTATTTGGATGAACTTGTGTTTGTACAACATGTTAGGAGTGTACACTAAATTCAATTTCCCATTGAATTTTATTAAGTATCTGTAAGATACCCATAGATATTTAAACAAATTCTTCCTGCTTTGCCAGGAAGAAGTTTTACCCATTGAAAACTAGAAATTTAGAAAGATTAGTAAGTCCAATGGAAACATCAAGGTCATATTAAAATAATTTGTGGGTTTTTCTATTCTACTTCTACTCTCTCATAGGACCAGCTTGATATACTCCCCCTTTCTTTTATATATGCACGTGAATAAACTTGTACAAAATGGTAAAAGATGGATCACATAGCCGAGGACTTACACTTTGGGGTTTGAAAAATGCAGCAGAATACCACACACTCAAAGCAAATAGATACATTTCTAACATTCAGCAGAAAACTACAAGTGTTAAGCATGACTCATGTTTCCTGATTAAATTTTTGCGCATATGCAAACAATAACTTGAACGTTCAAGTATTTGATTTTCAGATTTGATTAACTGCAATGCCAAAATACCTCAGATAATTATAGTTTCCCGTTTCAGACAGTTCTGTTAAGTACCATTTTAAATATTTTATAAAATACTTTTTAGGTCTCTAAATGAGTTAAATTTATATTATTCTACTCTGAGGAATATTGGATAATTATTATCTGTTTATTGCCAAAAAGAGAGTTAGTTCTTAGAAATAAAATCTCGGTTAAATTTTGCTGTACACTACTTCAAATACAAATTACCTGCATGGATTAAACTTAGCTCTGTATTTAAAAAAATTTCCAGTTTAAAATTTTGGTAAGACACAACATATAGAAAAAACAGAGCTCTTAAAATAATTTTGTAAAATAATTTATAAAATAAAATGTGTAAAATGCTGTAACCTCAGTATACAAGTAATGTTTCCGCCAATAAACATTAAAGATACCGTTATAACCAGGCTTTCTTTAACACCCTCCTTTTTATTCTTTTATAACTTAAAAAAAATTGTCTTTCCATACCCAAACTGATCATATTTACTCAGTTTGCCCTTGATTAAAAAAAGTGTAAGGAAAATATGCACACGTTTATTTATTTGAAGTTGAAATACACATACTTGTTCTATTTTGAGAGAAGCTCGATAATTGAAACATATCATTTCTCAGAAGCTTAACGGAAATATTTCCTAAGTGTTCAATGAAGCCACTAATAAAATATTAGTAAATGGAAAACTTATACTTGCTTAAAATCCATTAACTATTTTACAGCTTTATAGAATCATATAAAAATTTAAGACATGTTCTAACAAGCAAATAGTCAAATAAAATGTTTTGATATCAAGCATTTCCATTAATTTTTATTATTCTCTTACCCTTTTATTAAATAGCATGCACATAATGGAGAAACAAACTTGGGGGCAGAAATTATGGTTAGAAAGATATTCACATAAGTGACTCAGAATTTAAGCTAGTATTCTTACTCTAGGAATGAAAAAAGTAAACACAGAGAACTTTTTTTTTACTGTCTTCTATCATTGGGTAACCTCTACATTTCAGGGAGGAAAATATTGATAAGCTTATTTTTATCTTCCTACTAATCATATGAATTTCAGATTCCTGGAAATATTGACTATAGATACAATATATGAATTTAAATTCAAATAGACAAGAGTTCAACAAGCTCTTCCATCCTTATAGTATCTGCTTATTACTCCCAGTTTTCTCATTCATAGACCGTGAATTATAATAAGGCCTGAAAGCTGACATGAGGCATTCCAGGAAAGGGTATAATACAGGATCTGGCACATAATAAATGTTTAATAAACTTCATTACTATTTAATTACATGAGGAAAGATGACTTTAAAACAATAATAAAAGCTATCTTTACTGGAAAATTACTAACATGCCAGGCAGCGTATGAGTACTTTACATGTATTATCTAATTTAACCTTTATAGTATTGTTAACCCATTTTACAGATAAGACAATTATGAGAGAGCATCCTCTGGTCCACATATTCCAAGGATTCTATCATTTTGTAGTTCTTTTGAACTACTTCTAGTTTAAAGAGAAGATGGACATAAAAGAACACACAATATCTCAATGTTAAAAATAATAATTTGGTGGTATTTCCCTCCACCGGATATTATCTTATTAGACATATTTTTTTCCTAACACTTTCTTGAATTAAGAATTCTATTAGATGGAATTATATAAATCAGGAAACTGATTACATTTTAATGGTCTATTTCACTCTGTGTTTATTTTAACAGATTTGGAGTTTGGCTTTTTTGTTGTACTCTGGCTAACATGCATAATTAGCTTGATTTGCTCCTGTAGTTTGACTTCATAAGTAAATTTGGATTTTATTTCTTTTAACTTTATTCTTTAATAAGAACAATGAAATCTTTAAATGCTCAAAAATAAATATTAGTATTTCCATAATAAATATGCAAAACAAATATATATAAACTAAACCTTAAATTCAATTGATGTCAAAATTTAAGCTCTAATTTTAATATGAACCCATCTGCATATGTGTATGAGCAAATGTTTGTGTGTGTAAGGCATGAAGTTTTGTTTGACTTGGAAAATATATGATAAAAGTAAATATTAAATATTTGCCTTTATCATATACACATAGAGTATATACTAATATATTAACTCTTGGGCATCTATTTCTAAGAAATTTCATGCAATTCACAGGATTTCTTCAAAATGAGAAATCATAACAGAGGAGTGAATTGGAATTATAACCCAGCAGTGGAGTCCAACAGCCAGATTCAAAAAAGTTTGCACAATTCTCAACCTGTTTCATTTATGAACAGAGCTGTAAGTATTGACTAAGTCTCCAAAAACCAGGACTCAGCTTCAGTAAAAAGTATGACTTTCAGTAGGAGCAATATGTAGCTATTGCTAAAATACTTTTAAAAAAAGAAAACTGAAATTTTTGATGCCATTGTTAATGCATTTGTGTTATTTCAAAAAATATTTTTAACAAAATATGTGTAAGTAAATTTTTTCTAAAATATTTCATCAATAAATATTTTTCATTCTTGAAAAATCAGATAATAGATTATGTAACAATATTATTCTCTAAACTTTAAATTATTAGGATATCATACTTAAGATTTACATGTGCCTCTTAGCTTCATATATACACATTTATAAATTTGTATGAATATAAAACAATATATCTGTATATATATGAAACTAAAGGGATCTTGCAAGATGTATATATCTTGCAATCTTTTATATGTGTATCTCTATCATCATTTTAATACCAGCAAGGAGAAAAATTCTGCATTGACTAAGGATTATCCTTGGTTCCTTAGATTTTAATAAATGAGCTTTAAAAATTATAAAATATCCAGAGTCGATATAAAATTTTTGTGTAATATTTTACACCTTTCTGATGAATAGATCTACAACTTTCCCAAAGGTTAAAAACAGCTATTTCAGACAAAAGAAAGCCACATATGGTGGTGGAATAATGGGTGCATGTACCCTTTGTACGGTATCCAGTTTTAAATCCCGCCTTTCCCCATGGCTGTGTAATCCTCTTTAAGTTTATTATCTCTGGGCCTCAGTTTCCCAATACATAAAATAAAGATGAGACATATTTCAGAGGTGAATTTACTATGGAGTGAATAAAGTCTAAGTTCAGGGCCCTGACAATGTGTTCATATGATCAGATATTTTTTGTAAAATTTGCAACGTTGTATTTTTTTAAATAGAGGTATCCCCAATTGTGTAACTTTATACTCTATCAAAAGTGGATCCTTCTCTTTTTCACCTCAGGGGTTATATTGAGGATTAAGTACATGTAAAGCTTTAGGATTATGCCTAGAACACAGAAAACATTTGATTGATATTTGTTATCGTTATTATTATTAACTATAATAGGCAATTTGCTTTTTTCCATTGCTACACATCAATCGAGTATTTCATAACTTCTATAGAATGTTAGGAGTGTTTAAGAAAGAATGTAGTATACTAACAGTTTACTTTCTACTCAAATTTGGAAAGAGAAGTAGTATGAAACATAATAATCCAAATGTTAGACTTATTGATACATACTTAAGAAAGAGTAGCTTTTAAGACTTAATCAAGACCATATTTTTATTTTGGTGAAAAAATTCCTAAGACATTTATTCAGAGAAAATTGCGACACCACACAGAGTTAATTTGCCTTGACAGGTGGCTGTTGCAAGAAAGAATAATTTGATGGTTGAACTCACCAGAAGTACACAAATCTTATCATAGCTATACAGAATCATCCAAATATCCAAGGATTTAACAATGTATACAAAGATGGCCATGCCAATTTCTGAGTCAAAGTTTTATAATTTGGGACAAATATGATATCTATTCTATATTCACAATATAAATCATATTCAGATGATATTTATTTTACTATTTATAACACAAATGTCCTCATACCTTTTAATCACATACCTATGTTACAGATGTTATTTCTATAAATTATGATTAATTATACAAAAAAATCACATAAATATTATTGACTTGTGGTTAAGCACCACCTTTTGAATTTTTTGTTTTATTCAACCAGAGGCAATATGAACATGCACTAGGTATGAATAAAATTCAGGAAAATGTGACTTATATTTGAAATATTAGGATTTCAAATATTACCCTCATTGAATCATTGAGTTAATATAGGAATTATTTCCTTCTTTAAGATAAAATAAATTTAAGATAAAAACTCGAGTGTTGGCTCTAGCAACAGCTTAAATCCTGAAGTGATATTGATTTATACACATATAGAATTGCTTTTCAAAACACTTTTAATGTGAGCAATATATATTTTTAATGTAATTTCAAGTCCTATTCAGAGAAAAGGGCTTGTCTTTCCTTTTCTAAGTCAAAAGGGAATTGTTTAATGAATTAGCTGAGAAATAGTTTGAAAGAGAAAACTGCTTAGTTTCGCTCTACTCAATAAAAGCAGAAAAGTAAGTTCTTTCCAGGTAGTGAGTTGAATGGCCAAAATCACAGGGCCATTTCCTGTTTCACGCTGTGCCCATTTAGTAAAACAGAATTAGTTCCCACGTTCTTAGCATTGTTTTTCAGAGATGTCATACGCACTGCAGAAGAACTGACTAGGTAGCTGGTTGATCTCTCTGGATAGGACTTCCTCCCACAACAGAGCTGGCTATTGAAATGCCTTCTGAAGCTTTCACTGAGTAGATAGAGAGCAAATGGATTGACACAGGAATTGCAAAAGCTCAGAACCCGGGCAATTAAGGTGACAAGCATGTGGCCTAGAGATGGGTCAATCTCGTTATAGTTAAAAGACCTATACATATAGAGGATGTGATTTGGAAACCAACAGAAGAAAAAGCAGCCCACGAAGACCAGCACAATTTTAGCCAGGCGTTTCCGCGTTTCCATCTGTAAATACAAAGAAATAGTTTCATTCCTTAAAATGTATGAAAAAGAAAGAAAGAAAAGGAAGGAAGGAAGGAAGGAAGGAAGGAAGGAAGGAAGGAAGGAAGGAAGGAAGGAAGGAAGAAAGAAAGAAAGAAAGAAAGAAAGAAAGAAAGAAAGAAAGAAAGAAAGAAAGAAAGAAAGAAAGAAAGAAGGCCTTCCAAGACATTCTAATGGTCCCAGGCCCAAGTGGCAGAGATGCTGAACATCAGCGAGCCTTTACAGAGCTATAACATGACCCCATATTAGAGATCCCACCAGTGCCTCTGCTTCTAGTTCAGTCCAGTTCATGCCCTTCCATCCTGCCCCCTTCCGCTCCATTCTAATCATTCCTAGTACTGAGATCCCTTGAAATGAAACACAAAATAGCAGTTACTGCAGCCTACCAGCTCCCCCCCCCCAGCCCCCCACATATACCAAGCTTACCTGTTTTTTGGTATGTTCATTGTATTCTCCAGGAAGATTATGTGCACTTTTGATTAAAGTCTTTGCAATATGATAATAATAAACACTAATAATCGCAAGGGGTATGACGAAATAGACCAGGAAGATGAGCACTGAATGAATCTTCGGATGTAATTCATCTGTCTGAGGGTAGGGTATGCAGGCTGTGAAGCTGCCATTTCCCAAGCTATCAATGCTCGCCACTTCTGAGAACACTGCTTCTGGAACAGCCAACAGCACGGAGACCACCCAGATACCCACGGCCTTCACACAGGTCCACAGCACCGCCTCTGAAGTCTGGATGTCCATGGGGTTTACAATGGCTCTGTACCTGGGAAAACAATACGTCTCCAATTAACCTTAACAAAGAAGACAAAACTGTGAAAGAGATGGAGGGATGTGAAAAGGAGAGGGAAGAAAGGGTAGGAAAGGAGGGAAGAAGGAAGGGAGAGAGAGAGAGAAGGAAGGTAGAGAGAAATCTTATTTGCTAAGAGAGAGGTGGCAACATGTCATTATTCCCTAGCTGTTCTGTAGTGTTTGGAATACACATCACCGGTAAGATCACCGGTGTCTCTTTGTCTAAAAGTAATTCCACTGCTTATTGGCACAGAAGACATAGGAAAATATCTGAAATTGTCATTTCCCAAATTGCAGTAATTTGCTTAACTCTTTTACAAGTTTTTTTTTCAAAATCCGCACATACTACAAATATCCTCATGTATTAAATATTTTTATTTAAAGACTTGTATTTTTATTTAAAGACTCGTATTTTCTGTCACTACTATAATTGCTATAATATACAATAACCACAAAATAGAAAATGTCCACAAAATAATCTTATCAATTCTACTTTTATACTCCTTAGCTTCTGAGCCTGAGTCTCTACTTTTTTCCTAAGGACATTAGTAAATCTTAGAAACTAATCCAGACTGGGTTTTCTCCATAATTCCATCATAAGGACTAAAAACAATGGAATAATATCGTCTTTACAGTTCAAATTAATTTAATGTCTAGACCTCATAAAATTCTGTCTCCTCCCACCTGACACCATCATAGTGGTAAAGGACACACAGTGGCTTAAAAAATCCAGACTTTCTACAGCTAACTCGATCACACACATTAGGGTAATAATAATGTAAAGAAACCAAAATTGTGTGTAAACCTCAAATTGTTTATATTTGTCTTTGAAAGTAATTCAGGTTAAGGTATATAACCAGGAGGTTAAGATACATTTAAAAAAAAAAAAAAACAAATCTGAGTTTTTAGCTCTGATATCCTTTGGAAAATCACTTAAGGTCTTTTTCTTTCTTTGTAAATCGGGGAAAAAAATACTTCCCTCAAACTTTTGTGATTATAAAAAACATATAGAATGCCTGTTACAGTGCCTGGCAATAATCAGATATTCACCATATCATGACTCTCTACCTTCTCCTTATTTATATTTGATTTGGTCTGGTGTTCTACAAATTCGGAATATTTCAAACTACATAACAAACATGTAAGATCTCCTTCTGCAGTTCTGTAAAGATGCTTTCTGTTCCCCACAAGCTATTAAGAGCTCTCAACCTCATCTCTCTTTTTCCTTCCTGGTTTGCATCAAAGTGTCATTTCCAGACCCCCAATTGGAAAGGCCATTTGCTTTTTGATCCGGAGGGTCTTCCCATGTGAAACAAGGAACACAGAAATTAAAGTAGAGCAACGGCAAAGAGCTTCAATGCCAAATTAAGTAAAGTAGCACACATCATGCATTTTACCCAGACTTCACACATAGCAGAACTCAATAGGCTGTGTTCTCCTATTTTGTTTACTTACAAGTGCTTAAGAAATTTAAAGAAGATTTACAATCGTAAATAGAATGAACTATTTTTTTTCTTTTTAAATATTTTATCAGATTAATTTGTTCAAAGAGGTTGGTTTATTTTTGAATCAGAGAGCACTAAGAGTCCTATAAAGAAAAATAGAAGCCTCCTATGAAATCTCAGGCCCCACTCATGAGTTAAAACAAATTTCACATCATTTCCTCCATAAATTTAGGAAAAGTACTCCTGCCACTGACTCTTGAATCAAATATTATAGACATTAGTTCTTAACATCCAGTTATGGCAGTTTAAGATTTTCTCTATATTACCTTTATTCCCCCCATTCTCAACTTCCTGATATAGTAAGTTATATATGAATACTTCCTGATATATAAGTATTCATAAAATAGTCAATAATTATTATGACTAAATAAATATCACTTGCTGCAGAGTTAAGTAGTACATTATGACAGTATCCTCTTTCTTATATGTGGCTCTGATTTTCCTAGAATTGCTACTTGATATTTTTTTCATTTGGATAATTTTACATTTACCTCAATTTAACCTTTTTCTGAATGTTATATGACCACCATGAATAGTTGGAGTCCCAGTGCTTGAATCTCAATTTTTCTTTCTTAGTTTTTGACTCTATAAAACTCATCTCAACTTTCTTTGGGGTTTTATTTCTAAGATACTTTATTAGCTTTAGCTTACATTCTTCTGAATTGTTTATCATACTTTTAAATTCTAGTTCTTTCTAGTTTTCAAGTCATTACATATCTATAGAACCAATACAGAAAATGTTTAGTTTCCTTCTCTTTCTAAAATAGTTCCAAGTTTTATTTGTTTGGTCTTTTTATGCTGGAACCTCTCCTCAAAACTTAGATATTTACTGCTTGCAAATTCATATTTAAGATCAAGTTATCGAAAAGCTAATTGTAAATTCTTCTGTATGTAGAAGAGGTAAGGAAAGAACAGAGAAATGTGGGGCAGGCAGATACTACAAATTGACTAGTTAACCAGCCTTCCTTGTTAGATTTTCGGAAACAACAAAGAATATTCTGAACTTTCCTGGATTTAAGCAGGAAGAAAAGCCTATAGCTAAGCACCTACCATTGCAAAAGCACTATAACCATAAAGGATGTTGTAGAAAGTTCAAAGAGGAATAAAAATTATAACTCTCTCATTCTGACAAAATTGCCATAGTAAAGCTAGCAACACATCCAGAATTTTTGTTTTATTGCATATCAAAGGTAGAAGGCAATTTTAGTAAGAATGATTCTTAGTCACCTCCTCCAAGAGAGGGAAGGTGCGCCCCATGGATTTTCCCCCTAACTGATATACATTTGACCAAAAGGAGAGTATTTCAAATTCTATAAGCCAGAAATTACAGTTTAAAACAACAGATTACCAAAGTGCTATTGTTAGTACTAAACCATAGCTTATAACTATCAGAGAATATATTATATACCAACCAATGTTTCATGTGCATCTTTGAAAAGATGAAAAGCATAAAGTAAAAACAATATAGTACAAATTAATATGGGCATGTTTAATCATACTTCCTTCAAATATTTATGAAGATGTAGGAATGAAGTAGTCCCTCCACATGAAAACTATCTCATTGAACTTAGTAACGTAATAGGTATGTGTGAAAGATTTTTTTCCAGATGGTCCAGAAAGATATTCCTAACTGAAAACTAAAAGCTAATCAATCAAAAAGCATATGAAGCGAACATAATCATCATTCACAATTAAATATCAATAAATAAATATGTTTTTTCATTATTTTTATTTTGATTCTTGCTTATCATATCTGTGTATAGTCTTGATAATTAAATGTTATCGTATGACAAAATATATAATGAAAATTAGATCATGTTTAGCTCATACAAGTCAATCACAACATCTCGAAATCTCCATCTACAAATTTCTGCAAAGCTTTCTAGTTATACTATCTATAATTTCCTTTTTTTTTTTTTTTTTCATAACGTCTTAAATTATCAGAGGCCAATACAGCACCTAAGTATGAACTACCTGGCAAGTAGAAGAAGAAAAAGGTATCATGGAAGCAGGAGAAAGAGAGAGAGAATTTTTTAAAAAAAATGTGTAGTCCTCTGTGTCAAATACTCTAAAAGTAAAGAAAAATGTTTCTCGACACCCAAGCCTGTGTCTCGCTCACCATTATATCTATAGTGCATAACATTGCCTGACTCATAGTAGCTTCTCGATAAATGTTTGTTGAACTGATAAGAAAATGTGGTCTGAGCAACAAGTAGATCACTTCATTAAGAGCAGTTTTGGTAGAGTGGAGTGGTAGTTGTTGGCTATTAGGTTGAAATGAGAATGGAGGTGAGAGATAGAGACAATCTAGTCCACTAATGCCCAGGCTGGATAAATGTTCAGAATCACCTAGAGAACTGAAAAAAAAAAAAAAAAAGAGAGAGAGAGAGTATTAAGTTTCTCCCCAGACTTATGGCGCAGAGTCTCCAGGATGTAGAATGTGAGATTTTCCATTTTGTAAGATTTTCAGGTGATTCTGAATTTAAGCCAGGTTTAGAAACTACCTTTCAAGAAGACTGACTGGGGCAGTGAGCATCTTTCTCCAGACTGTCTAGGGCAACTGGCGCATCCGAGAAGTGTTTGGAATCCAACAGTTCAGTGTTTGAAGAATCAGATGCCTATCTTTTACAATATGTCATATAACATTTTAATAGTACTGATATAGCAAAATTACTAAATTTATCATTTAAAAAATCCATGTATTATTATACAATAGAATGTCTAAGACTATAAATAACTTCATTAAAAATAATTTAATAAGTGGGATGCCACTTTGGAAAGAATGAGAAGTACTGGATTCAATTATAAGAGGGTCAGCTATTCTATTTGTTCTTTATCGGAAAAATAAATCACTTTGTTCTTAACTTACTAAAAGATATGACTTAAATGACACAAAAGTTTCATAAGGAGGAAAACAATAATGACAACGCATACTGATGAAGGCAACAGATTGGAATTAGTCAGTTGGTGGTTAAAGAAATTAGGGAAAGGCTATAGAGGTAAAGAGATCTTCATCATTAATTTTATAATGGGCTCATTTTGCTGTCTACTTCAATGTCAATTTTTTGATAATTAACTGCATGTGTGAATAAATACTGATTTGAATGAGTAAGTTATTTGTCATCCTGACACATAAGTGATATAGTAGAACTTACACAGCAACCCACAGAGTAACAATGTTTTCACATCAATTACCTCACTTGATAAAATAGTCCTGTGCTGCAAAACTGATTTCTATACACATTTTACAGAAACACTCATTGAGACCAAGGAATTAAATAATGTTCAAATAATTACAGAGTCAGTAAGCAAACAACTCAGGATTTACTCACATCCTGTGACTACAGACTATATTTTTGAAATACAGCACATTGCAGAGAACACAACTGAAGAATTCAATGTTTTACTTATTTTATTCATTTGATTTTCTTGTTCTCTAAATGTCAATATTATTTTTAAATGGAAAGACTTAGCTAATATCTGTAATCATGTTTTCTTAACTTAATAATTACTTTTACAGCGGAGTATGTAAGCCTCAACAGTATTAGAAATGGCATTTCATATTCTTTTAGGTCATCTCTGAAAACTACACTTTCATAAAATCTATGTTGTAGGCTCCAGGCTCGGCTGAATCCGAGGTCTGGCGGGTCCAAGGTCTGGCTGTGATCTAGGCCCGTGGCTAGGAATAGGACCCCAGATTTAGAATGCTATGTAAACATACTTCAGCTTATCGTATCATGCATGTGTGGCTGAATGCCACTATTGTACTCTGCTATGTGTAAAGCCATACGGTTCTCTGGAGAGAAGGGGAGCCAAAGAAGAGTGCTCAATACCACATGCACCACACAATAGATTGCACTTCCTCCAATAGAATTGCACTCTGTCCAATAAAGCTGGTGGTTGTCTCACCATCGAACCTTCCCTTCTTGATCAGTTTACCGAGGGCACTTGGCCTAGTGGACAGGATGAGCTTGGTGCTGACATATGTAAATGTCCATAATCATTTCTGGGTTGTGCTTTCGTAATCTAAAACTGGTTCCTAATGTGATGTTAAACGTTTGGTACTCTTAAAATGTGGTTCTTTGTCAAAAATTAGTTTGAATTAAACCATAGTCATTAAAATTTAATTGTAAAAATATTCCCCCTAAATTTCCACAATTAATAAAAGTAAAGAAGGTCTACATTAGAAGTTGAAAAAATATTCTTAATGAAAATCTGCATAAGAAAAAATTAAAACTCAATAACAAATAGATAAATCAAAGGAAGTATTAAGAAGTGAAGGTTTGGTGTTTATTTCTGCTGCTCATGAAGACTTATGAATAAGTGGAAATAGAAGATATTGCTAAGAACCTCAGTAAATCAGTAGTGTTCACTAGAAGTAGGTGTTCACTAGAAGTAGACCTAATAACATTTAATATTTTGTATCAATAATTAAAACAATAAATTAAAAGACAGTTCATTAAGTGTGGAGCTAGAAAAATTAAGCCGGATTATCACTTTGGAGCATGAATGTGAAAATAACCGTGGTAATATGGAAACAAGTGAGAATAAAAGAACGACAAAACAATAAATGATAAAAAATAAAAAGAAGTTTAAATAAGACTTGTGTTCTTTCAATAGAAAATAAACAAATAACTTTCCAAATACCAGATTGTCAGTATATTTGGGATTTGGGTGAGGATCTCCAAAGACCTGAAAATAAGCTACTGGTTACATAAAATATTGTCTAAAACCAACACAAGACCTCGGAAATTGGTCCATGCTCCTGAGCAATCTGCACTTGGAAGAACCAAGGCAAATTGTTATTTTTGGTTTTGAAACTCACATATAGGAACTGTACTGCTGGTGACAACTAACAATAAAGTGTTGAAACTCTACTCATGGCTCAGCCAGAACAAATGGTCCCTATTTAAATGCATCACTACAGGCAAAAGACTGAAGGGTGCATCTTAGAAGGTCTTTGATTCCACTGAGAAGTGGACAAATAGAACCAGCATAGATAATTAAATGTGAGACTTGCCTGAGATGTGGTAATATGGAATAGCACAACAAGCAGGGCACCAAAGCACTAAATGACCCTCTAATTGCCTCACCAATTGCCTGTATACCTTTTTCTCTTTGGGTTACTATTTGCTCAATACTCAGAGAGGAAGGTAATAGGATCGCATCTTAGGACCCTCAGCTCTACAGTTGAAGACATTATTCTTATCTTGCAAATGGATAAAAGACTGCCTTATGGGCATGTGTGTTGTGCTGTTTTATCATTTTCTCCAACTTGAACATCTGGACATAACAGATGCAGGACTAACACCCAGATGCTAAAAGCCCTAGCCTGGTGTATTCTCTTCTAATTCATAGTGTGTCCCAAAGATTTCAGATCAAGGTGGATGAATAGTGTGAATATTGTAAGAATTTTACAGCACTTAATTCAATGTGTGAATTAGAAGGGAAATGGAAATAAGCTAGAATAAAAGGTATCTGATTTATTGAAGTCAAATATAACAACCTTTATTTAACAAAAAAAAAAACATAAAAATTCAAATTAAAAACTAATAAATTAAGTGCAGATTACAATTCATCCTGTTTCTATGGTTATGGAAAAATAACAACTGAGTACTTGTTATGCAAAACAAATTGTCTTTTTGAATTGGCAGCTCAAAAGATCTCAGACAAATGTACTGCTCACGTTTTGTGAAAGTACGGTTCACTCTGTATTTTTGAACTTCTATTTTCCCTATACCTGGTTTTCCTCTCTTTTTTATTCCTGTTGTATATTATTTGTATCTTTATCTTTAACCTACCTCAAATTCTTTTGGAACAAGTTAAAAACAAATAAGTCATCATTCTGGAAACATAGGTTATCTGTAAGGGTGAGTGTGGACTATTGTCCTGGGTGTCTATGGTCAGCCTGAACTCTTCAAAAAGAATTTAGAAGCACACTGAGTACCAATCTCAACATTCACTGAAAGGCAGGGGATTATCAGCATACAGACCAGGGCTATGGACCAAGGAAGAAAGTCTCCCCAGTCAGGACTAGCTGGTTAATCAGTACCTGAGCTTTGGTGAGAAACCAGCAGATAATGGCACTCCCTCTCACCACTGGACAAAAACTGACGAAAAAGCTTCCTAAGGCCTGGGGAGTGTTAGACCTAGGACCCACATTCACTCTGTTTCAACATTTTAACAAATCGTAATACTGAGGATAAAATATCTGTTTGCACTGGCATAATGTTAATGATTCAAGGTTCCTACCTAAGAGAACTAGCTCAGTTATGGAATTAAATCTGTTTATTCTAACTAGCAAACAAAAATTTTAAATTATTAATACATTAGCATTTGAGTCAGAGTAGGCACAATATTATTTTTGCCTTTAATCCAACACTGGCTATTTAGTATCATAAAAAAAACATATCCTGATATATTAAATTAATATTAATTTCATTTTTATTGCTTTATAGATTTTTAAAATTTAATTTATAAATACATTTTAGTTCAGTTATATAAAAAGACAAAATAAAAAATTGATATTTAGTTTTACATTTGTAAATACATAAAATAATCATGTTCATAGCACTGGGAATCTGTGGGAATTTTTTTTTCTGTGAAGGAAAAAGGAGAAGTCATTCTTAGAAGTTACTTGCATATTAATTATGGGTTTTTAGAGGCCAAAAGTCTCCAAAAATCAAAAAATAATAATTTTCTAAGTTTGGAAATGCAGCCACTGTTATAGATAGTGAAGAACATATCTATAATGTGAATCATAAGCAAAATGTGTCCTGTGGGACTTTATCTACCTGGTATTATCACAGCACACATGTCCCAACAATTGGTGGGGAGGGGGTTGGGGGATGTGTGTGTTTGTGTGTGTGTGTGTGTGTGCGCGCACGTGTGTGTGTAAAACTAGTGGAAGTAATACAACAAAGACTACGCAAATACTTTTAATCAGCTACTTAATGTGAGCAAGAAAGAAGTACATTTTTGAGAGAGTCATTGAAAAAATCCATTAAGAGAAAAATAAAAAACAAACTGAGAGCACCTCTATCACCATTTCAGATCATGCACCGTCTCTCCTCCCATCTGGTTATGAAATGCCTTTGAGGCACATCCACAGTGGACACAAATGATCTTTCCTAAGGATGAATCAGCTGAAACTCCTCAAAAGAATTTAGAAATTCAAGAATTAATAATTACAAATGTCACCCATACAACCTGTAACAAACAAGGTGATTTAGGCATCAAGGTAGATTCATAAATATTGTATTTCTTATTTCAGTCTCTGTTATCCGGTGATGCTGTCATCAATGATATATAACATTAACTTTCCACCTCACATTGGGATACGCATTACAAAAAAATCTAATTATCTTCCTATTTCTTTTTCTATATTATTGTGATCCCTGTTTCTAAACTCTCTACTTTTATTTTCTTAAGCAAAGACATCTAAGCCATCTCATGAAGATAGATGGTTTAACAAACTATTGAATTTGTTGTTTTAAAATTCTAATAACTTTTTTTAGTTTTCATATTGTTACAACTACTACTTAATTTTAAATTCAGGTTATTTTTTTTTACTTTGAAATTATATTTATGACTTTCTTTCATTCTGATGTACCTAATGAAAGAGCTTTAGCAATCTTTTTTTTTTTCCACTCATGGATGCTTTATTTAAATTTAATTTTTTAGTTTGCCATTAAATAGGGGGAAAATAGTAATTTTTTATTACTCAATAATAACGTGGCTTAATGGTGAAAACTACAGGCTTTGAATGGGTTTCAAATGTCTCCTTCACTGTGAGATCATAAAAATGTTGCTTAATTTCAAGACTCAGTTTTCTTCACTTTAAAATGGTAATAATTATAGTGCCTATTTCATAGCGTCGTGAGGATAATAAACTCACCCCAAAAACCTAGCATGGTGCTAAGCGAAATTAGTGTCTTATGCTTATTTTCAAATCCACAAGAAATCAGAACATTGGTGAGATAAAACGTGGACATCGGATGCAATCAACACTCGGATTACCATGTTCTGGAAGAACAACAAAAGTGTAGACAATATATAATAAAACATTTCCAAACCATTTAAGTTAAATAGAGAATGTATTGCATAATTTCATCACCAGTTAGTTATTCCAGTTCCTTAATTTAGATTTCCAAAACAAACAATGATAGGAAGAGTATCCTCCAGGCCAAGTAGAAGAGGCAAACTACTTTTCTTTATCATTATCATTAAAGTATCCATGCTTTATTTATAAAGTACATAACACACATAACAAACTGGAAAAGTTAGTAAATATGTAAGGAATAGTATTTTCTCTGACCTCTGTCAGAGCCAGTTTACCTGCGTCTCCATGATAATAGAGAAAAGTAGTGTAGAATAAAGTCAAATTTTGGGTCTTGCTGTTAATATTACTTTTAAAAATGAAAGCATAATGATAGTAACTTGATTATGGTGAACTATTCATTAAGTTTTATTCTAATCGTTAAATAGATTTTGTTTAACTTTTTACTTAAAATTGATCCCCTTAAAAAGGGCAGTTAAACTACAAAGTCACATTTTAGTTATGGAATTTGAAGAAAACTTTTTAAAAAGATAATAGAAAGCATGTCGTAAACAAAATGAGATGCATAATTTATCCAAAGGCACATGTTTTTATGGGAATGTGGTCTTAGAGAAAATGTTACACAAACTAATCAATAGTATTTGGTTTAAAAAGAGATTGGCTCTCCACTGAATATTGTATTCTTTTAACAAGGATTAACTCTTCAATGTTAAAGTGATATAAAGGTATTATTGCATATATAGGAAATCTAGATAGACTAATTTTTTTATTAATAACAATATGTAAATTAGAGTGAATACCACCTTAATCATCTAATTTTAATTGTCTATCTAAGTAGCTTAATTCAACACTCCACTCCCAAAGGCATAAAACTACAGCTCCATGAAATGATACTCAATTGAACATTTTGCTCCCACCCCCATCCAGACATCCCTCCTGACTGAAAGCATGATTATAGAGAGCCTGCAGTAGTGACATTGGACCAAGAGTCAGTAAGCCTGGATTCTCCACCCAGCTCTGCCAGGGGAATTTATATTCCCTGGACCTCAATATCCTCACCTGGAAAATGACACAGTTGAACTAGTTGATCTGCAAAGTAGAATAATAGACACTTCCCAACTGTAAAATATGTGAAAAACAAATTTGATATCAAAGATGTATTTTTACAGCACTATTTTAAGATAAACAGAAATTTGATACCTACCTGTTTGCAGAAAGAAAAAAAAGCATATCTCTTGACTTGAGAAATTAAAACAAAAAAGAATGTGTAAAGTAATCTGTTGGAAGAATATTTACTGTTCTAGTTGTTTTCCCTTCAAATAAATAGCAGAATTTAGTTAATAAGTGTAAATGATGTTTCCTCCTATTTAGAAAAAAAATCAAAATCAAGCTTTTCTCTAATAATAAGGCCAACATTCTTACCTATCAGGTTGTTAAACCACCTGATAAGGAAGTACACTAGAAGGTTTTAGGCACACACAGAAAGCTTATACAAGAAAGCTGCTCTGTTACCCATTTATTATACAGCTTTTTTATGAAATAGGTAATAAAAATTTCCAAAGTGTGAAGGAGAGGAGGAAGACTAGTACGTGCAATTTAAAAATTTCTTTCAAACTAACGCAATTTTAATTATTTCTAAATTAATGTTTTGTATATTTTCTTCAAGCTTCACATCTTGAAAGAAGCCCATTTAGACTTCCCTTATTCTAATTCCCAGATACGCCCTCTCTCCCTGTCCTCACCAGCTGTTCGTTTGATCCTGTCTCTCTCCTCTCCCAGGTGCACTTCCCGCCGCCCCCTCACTTTTCTAGCCCCCACCCCCACCCCTCTACCTGCGTCCTTACCTGTCGGCGCTGAGGGCAGTGAGAGTGAACACGGACACCCCCACGGAGGTGAGCTGGATGACAGGGATCAGTTTGCAGCCCACCTTCCCGAACATCCACTCGTCAAAGAAGTAGCGCGAAGCATCCACCGGGACGCAGGTGAGCAGCAGCAGCACGTCCCCAGCGGCCAGGCTGGAGATGAAGATGTTGGGCACACTCCTCATGGCGCTGTTGGTGATGAAGATCTTCACCAGCATGATATTGCCCAGCAAGCCCACCGTGATGATGAACAGATAGAGGGACGGGATCACACAGCGGATCACTAACTCGGCGGTGGTCCCGTCCGAGGCGGGCAGGAAATCTCTGTCCCACACCCCGGGAACCGCACCGCTGTGATTCGTGCCTGCGGTCTGGGAGAGGTTGCAAAGAGACTTGGGGGGCATGGTGTCCTTTCTAGGAGAGTCTCTGGAGTTATCGTGCGCCCAGTTGCCCTAAAACGCGGAACGCACACGACTCGTGTACACTGGATTTCCCTCTGCCCGGGACAAGTTTACTGCCCACGGGGGATGCGTCAGGGCTCGCGTCCTGGAGACTACAGGGCCAGTAAGAAGTCTGTCTACGCGCTCCGGTGCTTCACTTCTAGAAGAGGCACATGGTCTCCTGCTGGCTCCTAATGTAAAAAAAAAAAAAAAAAAAAAAAAAGGCAAAGCAGTTGCGTCTTTGTTCCAGTCTTGACTAGTTTGTTCTCTCTTATAGCTAATGGAGAATAGCCCTTTCGTCAACAAAGATTTGTCGCTCTGGGATTAATAATAGTACCTGACTATTCCTTGGGAGGCGAGGAAGTCATCCTGTTGCTTTGCAGTGAATCGCAGCAGAAGCGCTGGGAGCTAGCGTGAGGTGGCTGACACTTGGCTAGTCCTACAGCTTTGCTCGTTTCTGCGGTTCCTATTTTATTGTGTGAGATTGAAGGGAATCTGAGACCTCTCTCACACACTGCATCTCTATATACATTTATCAGTACCCACCTCTGAGCAGGAGGAGCCCCAGATGATAAGTTTATGGACCTCTGAGGATTTGGAGCTGGCAAGTCTCTGAGGCTCTAACTCTGAATTTAGGAAAGAGAATGAGTGGCAAAGAATGAAGTAAATGAGTGGAATTCACTCTTCTTCCTTGATCTACTTTTCTCCCCCCAGCTATGAAAACTCTTTCCTATAGCTGGCATATTATTTTAAAATTTATTTTATTGAAATGTAACATACGTAAAGTACACATTCTTAAATGTACAGCTCAATCTAACCACCATTCAGAACCTACAATCTGACCACTATCTCCTAAGGAAACCACATTCATTCTGTTTTTTTATCACCTAAGATTAATTTGCCTGCTCTTGAGCATAAGATAAATGGGATTATAAAGTAAGTAATCTTGTGTCCAGCTTCTTCCACTCAACATTACATTTCGTGAGCTCCACCCATGCTTTCACATGTAGAATGTTCCATTGCTCTGTGGTATTGCATTATAAATACACCACTGTTTATTTATTTCTTTTATGATTGATTGACATTTGGATTCTCTAGTTTTAGCTAATTTCAATGTTTCTAGTCAGTCTTCTGGTGCACATTTGAATCCCAGATATGGATTTGGTAGGTCGCAATGATTATGTTCAACTTTAGCAGAAATTGACAATTGTCCAAAGTGAATTTCAACTTTTTTTCTTTTGGAGACTTGTTTGACAATATCTCTTTTAAGACCAAACATATGTATGCCTATTAATGAGCAATGTTAGCCTTAAGTATATGCTTAATATATATCTGAGACATTATTTTAAATACGATGTTCCTAAGAACAAAATAAATTCCCAAATTAACACTATCTGACTCTAATATAAACTACCCAGAAATGGCACAGTTTTGAAGTTAGCCAGATAACTTTCTTTGCATTTGGAAATTAAAAAAAAAAAATGATCGCTTAGATCTTGGTTATTAAAGAATAAAACTATGTGACAACAAGGAAATTAATTAGTCAAGGACTACTTACAATGATATAGCTGAAAGCTAATGAAGTGTGCCAAACTATTTGTAAAATTTAAGAAAAATTTTCAGATATCGATGACCGAAAACAACATTTAATTATCATAGTTAAATTAGGCAATGTAAACATTTGCACAATAATCAATTTTATGTTTTCTGACTCAGTTTACTATTCTTGAATGCTATACTCAAGGTACTCTTCTTGGTTTCATTACTTAAAATAATCTGTTATTAAGTTAATATTGGCTAAATAGAATATTCATACACAAACATTTGAATACATGAATATTCAATTCATATTTATATATCGAGTACAGGTCAAATTGAGAATGTCTCTAGGTATTTTATCTTCAAAGCTATTTAAGTTTTTCCTTTTGACATCCAATCTTATGCAAAGTAAATTACTAAAGCAATCTTCTAAATTATGAAATTCCTCAAACTTTCAAACTGCAACTATCTCATTTTCATTTATTTTATATGAAAACATATTACAGTCTAAATTGCAATATAGATAACTATATTCTCTTCTAATGTTGTCTGTATGATGCTAATTGCTTACTTTAGATGAGAAAAATGTTTGGTATAAGAACTAAATTAAAAAATATCTAATTGCCTGGGGCTGTAGAAATATGGCATTTGGATTATTGAATTTTTTCCATATCAAGTGAATCCACATGTATTTAGTCAAAGGTTTGGTTAATGGGAGTGAAAGGTATAACGAATGCTTTAATAATGATGGCCTTCTTAATACCGTATTAAAATATGTTAAAAGTCATTATAATTATGTTTGTATTATTTAGATGCATCATCGAATTATGTATAAGTACATGGGTATAGTCTCAATTGTATAGAATTAATACACATCAGAAATTAGCATCCACAGAAGAGATAAACTTTGTTTTGTAATCAACGTACCATGCACTACATATGTTCATATAAATGTACAACACATACAATTATATACGAGGCATAGTATTTGATAAAAATAACAAATGACTATGTCACTCACTGGTTTATGTATTTACTATACTATACTTTTAACCTATTGTAGAGTGTGCTCTTCCTATTTACAAAAAAAAAAAATTCGTTGTAAAACACTATGCCATGTGCTGCTGAACTGGCCTCATACATCTCGCATTTACCATGTCTCTTCATTACATTATTCTCTAGTGCTCGATGGGCTTGATTTAATCTCATTGTTTTGTTTATCTCAGGCCCTAAGTATACAATATCCATTGTTAAAGTTGCCAGTGAAAGGCCACACTGAGTGATTGACCTGGAAACAAAATTAAAAGTGACTAAGGATACAAAAGTAGAAAACCAGTAGTGGTTATTGTTATTGCTCATTTCGGGCGTTTCCACTCAACCATAGCTACAATCTTGAAGAGCAAGAATAAAAAGACAGAAACTGTTAAAGGATGTGCTTCATTGAAGGGAATGAGGCTAACAAAAATTTGAGAAAGGCCATATCGGACTTGGAGAAACTTTTAATATCCTGGATTGAAGACCAGACACAGAATCATATCCCTCACAGCACCACAATCATCGTTGATGCAAAAAGTATGTTTGCAATATTGAAAAAAGAAACCTGAACCTGACTACAATGTTGATTTTACTGCTAGTTCTAAGTGATGTGAATGATTCAAGAATCATCATTCATTACTTAATGTGAAAGTGAGTGGAGCGTGGAGAGTCTGTGAGTGCTGACATAAAGGGAATTGAAGAATTTTTGGAAACTCTAGATAAACTGATTGTGGAGAAATAGTACATGCCATAACAAATATTCAGTATGGATGAAACCTCCCTATTCTGAAATATACAGTATGGATGATACCTCCCTATAGCTAAATGGACTTTAACTAATAAGGAGACCAAATCAAAGCCAGGTTTCAAGGCTTTTAAGGACAAGATAATGGTCTTGCCTGGGGGCAAGTTTGCAGGCTACAAATTGAAACCCTTTGTGATCTGACACAGTGAGAACTCCAAGACCTTCAAGTATGTTAATAAGCACACATTGCCAGTGTACTACAGGCGAACTAAGAAGTCATGGATGACCCAACTCCTCTTCCGAGATGCTCTCCTGAATTGCTATGCCAGAGAAATGGAGAATAACATACTTTTAAGATTTTGCTTATTGTTGATAATGCTCTCAGACATTGTCCTTTCATTCATGATCTTCATCCCAATATAAAAGTGCTGTTTCTCCATTCAAACACCACCTCTTTGATCCAACCAATGAATCGAGGAGTTATAGCAGCTTTTAAGGCTTACCACCTGGGAAGAGCCAGGTGGTAAGACTATTGCTACAACAGGAGAAGACACTGAGAAGACACTGATGCAATTCTGGAAGGATTAAAACATTGTGACTTCATCAAAAAGTTTGCTTGGGCTTGGGGTGATGTCACTAAGGAGTGTATGAGTGGCATTTGAAGGAAGACACTCAAGAAGTCAGTTAATGACTACAAAGAATTTGCCAAAGATGAGGAAGCAGCAAAAGTCAACAAGGCTGTGGTTGACATGGCAAACAACTTTAACCTGGGTGTGGATGCGAATGACAACTAATGAGCAGTTGTTGGAACTAGAACACATAGCTGAAGAAAAGAGGAGAAAATATGGGGAAGAAGAACCCTCAAGAAAATTTACAGTGAAGAGTTTAGCAGAACCTTATCCAGACCTTTATAAGCTTCTTATAAAGTTCGAAAACATGAACCTCAACACTGAAAGATTTTTATTAATAGGAATGTTCATGGTGGATTATCTGCTTGCATGAAAGCCTATGCTAAAAAAAAGAAAAGAAAAGAAGAGAAGAGAACAGAAAGGGAAGGAAAGGAATGGGAAGAGAAGGAAAGGAAAAGGAAAGGAAAGGAAAGGAAAGGAAAGGAAAGGAAAGGAAAGGAAAGGAAAGGAAAGGAAAGGAAAGGAAAGGAAAGGAAAGGAAAGGAAAGAAACCAAGCACACTACAATGGACATATTTCTGAAAAGGCGCTCCTCAAGAAGAGCCTAAGGCGGGCCCTTCAGGAGATCTTCCAGAAGGAGACATTGTTATCCTAGGAAATGACAGCTCCATGCATGTTATTGCCCCTGAAGAACTTCAAGTGGGACAAGATGTGGACGTGGAAGATAATGATATTAATGATTATGACACTGAGTAGGCTAAGGCCTAATGTGTGTTTTTGTGTGTAAATTTTTAATTTAAAAAAACTCTAAATAATTAAAAAATTAAAATTTTAAAAATAGAGAAAAGCTTATAGAATAAGAAAATAAAGAAAGAAAATAGTTTTGTACAACTGTACAATGTACTTGTGTTTTAAGCTGAGTGTTTTATAATCTAAAAGTTAAAAAATTAAAAGTTTATAAATTTAAAAAGTTACAGTAAGCTAAGGTTAATTTATTATCAAAGAAAGAAAAAAAATTTATAAATTGAGTGTAGCCTAAGTGTACAACTTTTATAAAGTCTACAATAGTTTAAGTCTTAGATCTTCACATTTACTCACCACTCACTGACTTACCCAGATTAACTTCCAGTCCTGCAAGCTCCATTTATGATAAGTGCCCTATACAGGTATACCATTTTTTAATTTTTATACTGTATATTATACCTTTTCCAAGTTGAGATGTATTTAGGTACATAAGTGCTTACCATTGTGTTGCAATTACCTACAATATTCATACAGTAACATGCTGTATAGGTGTATAGCTTAGGAGCAATTGTCTATACCACATAGCCTAGATGTGCAATAGGCTCTACTGTCTAGGTTTGTATAAGTGTACTCTGTGATGTTCACACAATGACAAGATCACTTAATGCTGCATTTCTCAGAATGTATCCCCTTTATTAAATGTTGCATGACTGCACAATCTATGAAAGAAAGAATCAATAAGCTTGGCTTAAAGAGCTAATCAATGTTAAATACTTCTGCAAAAAATAATGTCAAAAGAATGAGAAGATAAGTCACAGACTGAGAGAAAAATATAATAAGAGCAGTTAAAACTCAACAGTATAAAAATTTAAAAAGAAAATAGGCAAGAACTGAAGTCACCTTATTAAAGAACACATACAGATAGCAATTAAGCATACCAAAACTTGCTCAACATGGTATGTCATTCAAGAATTGCAAATTAAAACAATGAGATACCACTAAACACCTATTAAAATGGCCAAAATCCAAAACACTGATGACATCAAATGCTGTTAAGGATGTGAAACAACAGAAACTCATGTAGTGCTAGTGTGAATGCAAAACGATACAGTTGCTTCGGAAGATAGTTTGGCAGTTTCTTACAAAACAAAATATGCTCTTACCATACAATCTAGCAATTGTGCTCCTTGATATTTACTCAAATGAGCTGAAAACTTATATCCACATATAATCCTACACATGCATATTTATAGGCACTTAATTAATAATTGCCAAAATGTTAAAGTAACCAAGATGTCTTTCCATGGATGAATGAATAAACTTGTATATACATACAATGAAATATTATTTAGCTCTAAAAATGACATGACAAATCATAAAAAGACATAGAGAAAATGTAAATGCATTTTATTAAGTGAAAGATGCCAATCTGTAAAAGCTATTTACTGTATGATTCCAACCATATGACATTGTTGAAAAAGCAAAACTATGGAAAGAATAAAGGGAAACATAGTTGTCAGGGATTTCCCTAAGGAGGACAGAAAAAAGCAGCAGCGCACAGAGAATTTTTTAGGGCAGTGAAACTACCTATCATGATGGTGGATACTATCATAATAGTGGATACATGTTTTTACACACTTGTCAAAACCCATAGGTTATACAACACCAAATGTTAACCCTAATGCAAATTATGGACTCTGGGTGATAATGATGTGTCAATGTATGTCCATTAATTAATTATAACAAATGTACCACTCTGTGCAGGATGTCGATAGAGAGGGAGGCTGCACCTGACTGAGGGAAGAAGATATATAAGAATATTTTGTACCTTTTGCTCATTTTTTTTTTGTGAATCTAAAACTGCTTTTTAAATTGCTCTAAAAATAATGTTTATTTTTTAAAAAGATAAATATGATAAAAGTCATATTTATCTAATAAGGTGCTCCATTTTACATAGATATTTATGTATATGAAAACTAGTTGATAGGATTATATGTTTTGTATTTTAGTGTCAAAAGAAGTCTTATTTGTTTTTTTTTTAAATAAACTACACCCATGGCTTAAAAATATATATACCAAGGTACACGATAATCAAGTCACAATGACAAAGAGAAAATATTAATATCAATCAAATATAAATAAAATAATAAATAAACATGGACAGAGACACAAATAAAATGACAGGAGACATTTTACTGGAAATGAGGCAAGCCCGAAGACAGCGGAGGAGTGTATTTAAAATAATAAAAGAAAAGAAAATGTCTCTTAAAATTTTATACTCAAGAAAATAACTTTCAAAAACAACATTTACATACATAATTTTTCAGACTTGCCAAACTCACCAGCAGACCCACATTAACAAGGCCAAAAGAAAATTTTCAGACAGATATAAAATAATTCTATCTTTATCAGCAAAAATGAATAAAACATGTAAATATATAAATTTATTTCTTATGGTTTAAATCTCTTTAAAAGATAACTGAGTAAGCAAAAGTAATAAATACATATTGTGTGAATTATAACATACAGGGAAGTAAAATATGTGATGATAATAATAGCGCAAAGAAAGGGAGAAGGGAATGCAAGTATACACCTGTAAGGTTCTCATCTGTATGTGAAGTGGTATAATATTACTTGAACAATACTGGGACAAAGTGACTGGGATAATTAGGTTATGAGGTTGGTAGCCATACTAAAACCCACTTGACCAAATTAGCATTTATAAAATACTTCACCAAACAACAGCAGAATATACATTTTTTCTACCGCATAAAGAATATTTACAATGATCAAATGCATTCTGGGTCATAAAACAGTCTCAATAAATATAAAAATATTCAAAACTTAAAATATGTTAAATGACCACAAAAGAATTAAATTAAAACTCGATGATAGAAGATTACTTAGAAAATCCTTAAATCTATGTAAAATAAATAATACACATCTATATGAGTTATTCAAAGAATAAGTCAAAAGGAAAATTACAAAGTAATTTGAAGTTAATGGAAACAAAAGCACAACATTTTGTATAATGTTAATTTGTGTGATACAGGTAAAGCAGTGATTAGATGGAAATTTATAGCACTAAATGCCTATGATACAGAAGAATCAATGACCTTAGCTTATATCTTAAACATCTGGAACAAGATAGTAAGTTAACCCAAAGAAAGCAGAAGAAAGGATATAAGTTAAAAGTAAATTCAACAAAATACAAAACATAAGAACAGAAGAAAATCAATTGAATCAAAAGCTGATTATTTGAGGTCAATAGAATTGATATACCTCTAGCCAGACTTATCAGAAAAAAAGAGAGAAGACAAAATGAGAAATACCAGTAATGAAAGATGTAAAGTCAATATACTCTACAGATATTTTTAAAATATATACAACATAATGAATAACTTTATGAAAATAAATTCAACAACTGAGGTGAAATGAACAAATTCATTTTGGAAGAAATGAACTACCAAAGGCAACATAAGAAGATAACAATAACTTAAATAGTCTTATATTAAACAGGCTATTAAATTTGGAAACCTTCCCACAAAGAAAACTCAAGGTCCAGGTGGCTTCATTGATGAATTCTACCAAATATTTATGAAAGAAGTAATGCCAATTTTTAACAAAGATAATACAAGTTAATAAAAAAGAATAAGAAAGAAAGAAAAGAAAGAAAAAGAAACCAAATAAATGCTATTAAAAATAAATCAAGACAAAGAGATATGATGGAATGATTTCATTTTAAACAAAATCTTTTATAAAATAAAAAAAAAGAGGGATTATTTCCCAACTCACTCTACGAGCCTGTCATTACTTTGATACTATATTTAGACATAGGCATTACAAGGGAAAAAATAATCTATAGACCATTATCTCTCATGGTCATAGATATGAAAATTCTTAACAAAATTTTAGCAAATCAAATACAAAAATGTGCCTTTCAGTAAAGGATAATATATTATGACCAAGTAGAGATTATCCTTGGATTGTAACATTGTTCATCACTTAAAAATTAGTACAATTCACTATGTTAACAGACTAGGGGGAAAAAACGTATTCACATCTCAATAGATGAAGAAGAAGCATCAGAGAAAATGCAACATCTATTCAAAATAGAAGTTCTCAGAAACAAGAAATTTGAACTTTGTCAATATGATTTTAAAAATCCACAGAAACCTTATGGTGAGCACTATACTTAATGGTTAAAGACTAATAAGATAAGGAACAAGGCAAAATGTCTGCCCTGAGCACATCTACTCAGTGTTATTACAGGAGTTCTAGTCAGTGCATTAAGGCTAGAAAATCAATAAAAAGACATACAGACTTGTTATCCCATGTAACTGGAAATGTGTAGGGGTTGGGATACCAGAAAGAGTGGTTGTTCAGTTGCCGAACTAAACCTACCTGTTATTAAACTAGTCCTATGTTGAGAGGAAATGTTTAGGGAAATAAATGACAAATTAATTAAAGAAGGTGAAATAATATTTGAAAAAAGGCGCTAATAAATTAATTACTCAAAAGAGAAAAGTAAATCTAACTTTGGTGCCTTGAGAAATACTTTCTGTGAGGAAAATAAGAATTCTTACCTTAGTTTAGATTCATATTTCTTTATAAGTGCAAATCACTTTCTTGGTTGAAACCTCTGCCATTACTGAAACAAAATGCCATGGCCTGGGGGGCGGGGGGAGGCAGCAGACCTATTATTTACAAATAATGTGAATGATTTCATATTTATTTGATGAAACCACAGAAACTCTTATGCTGGCTAAATGGAAAGACACTAATGTGGTTATCTGTTGGCTCTCATTTTACAGATTACATGTAGTACCAGGGACCCTTTGGGGACATCCATGAGAAAATCTTCTTCTCATCAACCCTTAAGAACCGTATTTAATAGCTGAACTAGAGATTACTGTGTAACTATAAATTTTGATGATGAACTGTTAAGAAAAAGATCAAGTAATAGAGGTAGAAAGTTATCTGTCACCCAGCATGTCATAAATGTTAAGTGTCAAAAGTTTCTTATGTTGCTTTAAAAAAAAAAAAAAAACAACATGAATATTATTGAAGCAGACAGATCCATGGAGAACATAAGGGGACTCACATACTGGAGACCACAACATCTGTAATCCAGGTGGCCTATAGGATACCTCAACACACACAGGTAAAGGTATATTTAGGAGTAACAACTACCACATGAATTTGTCTTAGGAAACAGCTATTTTGTGTATAAATATTGTTTCCTAATTTTACTCGGGCAGTTAGCATACAATGGATATACAATGCATATGATAGATGATACAAAATTTGACTACCAGTTCAAAGAGACTTTCAGGGAAAATAGGATTCCTCACAGGAAAATCAGCACTAACAGAATTCGCCATGAATGCAAAGAGATATTCAGAAGATAGAACCCTCTTGCAAGAGTGTGATGCCCTGTGCTTATCCTATTCCAGGAAGCATGCAAATGATAGCAAGCTTCATAGTCTGGTTAAAAAAAAAAAAAAACTTTAACTAAATTTCTTTCAAATAGAGAAAATGTTAAGAAAATATGACTGAATGAAATAGTGGGAGGAGCTTGTGCTGGGGACTGGCTTTTAGATATCCCCCTACAAATAGAAACAGAAGTAGCCCAGAATGGAAGGAAGACTGGAATGGCAACATAAAGAGCTCTGTAGATATTCTTCCCAGAGAAACATCCAAAACTGGTCAAAATTACAAATAAACATAAGCAACTATTTAATGTCTCTAGAAATTGTCCAAAATGTATATAGCGAGTAAAGAAATATTACTCAATAATATCTGCTAAGGCTCAGTAGAAAACTTCGAGTCTGTCACTTGAGACTCAGTCTGAGACTTCTGTCCCCCCATATTGCCAACTCAGTACGACAGAAGCTCCTTTCCATTTGGGAGCAGCCAAGAACACAGGACTCCCTGTGTATGATTCCATTTAGATGAAATTGATATGAAATGTCCAGAATGAGCAAATCTATAGAAGCAAAAAGTACTTTGGTGGTTGCCTAAGGCTAGCGAGCTGGGGGAAAATGAGAAGAAATGGGAGGAAATGCTAATAGGTATGGGTTTTGTTTTGAGGGGCAATGAAATATTTTTAAATTGTACTGATGTTTACACAACTATTTATCATGTTTACTACTTAATCCATTTATAGAAAAATCTATGAACTCCCTAAATTTTGGAGATTTCTAAATAGAGGATGTAATTCACATCAGTCTACTTGTCAGCTTTGATACCATGATCAGCTGTTTTAGAAGCCCCCTCCCATTGGGAAACCATTTCAACTCAATCCTATAAAATGACAAAAGATCTGTGGCTGTGCCACCAAAATATTTGTGCCCTGAGCTCACTGATGCATGGCCTTCAGTTTACACCACTACATGCAACAAAATCTGGTACCTGGGAAAAGGTCATTCCTGTTGGGAAGGGGGCAATGAATACAACAGTCATAAATCCTCAATAAGAAAAAGTTGCTTTGGTTACGTAATAATGTGATTTCTATGAATTTTCCAACTATTAATGTTACTGGTAAAAAAAAAAAATTCGACTAGGTCATTGCTTCAAGTTAGAGGAAAATTCTTTAAAACATTTTATCCATCTATGGCCACGCCACTCTGAACAAGCCCGATCTCATCTGATCTCGGAAGTTAAGCAGGGTCGGGCCTGGTTAGTACTTAGATGAGAGACTGCCTAGGAAGTCCAGGTGCTGTAGGTGTAAAAAGTAAAAATGAAGAGATTGTAAGATGACAAAGTCCTTGCAATCTGTGAGGTCAACCAAGGGTTGCATTGCCTAAAAAAAAAACAATAAAATAAAATAGTTTTATCCATTAGCTGGTTTCAAATAGGATTCACAAAAATGTGAAATAGGTCACTTTCTGCAAATTAGAACAGAATCGGAATCACATTAGGTTTTATTATAAAAAAGTTGAACGTTGAAAAACTTAGGATAACAGAAATGTCAATGACATTTTAATCCGTGTAGAAATATGACTTCATATAACATGCATTAGTATGCTCTTAGTAAATTCCACTGAGTCCCCATTTAAAATGCAGCTCTTTCTCTGTTAGTGGGATATACCTCTCAAAAAGCTTGCTCAGAAGACACCATGGCACTTCCTAACACATGAACAAATGTTACTTATGTAGCTTAATTATTAAATTGACAAAGTAAGCAAGTACTTCAGTCTTTTCTAATTAAATAATATTTTCTTATTCTAAAAGGTCCATTTAATTGCCACCGTACATCTGCTTTTCAATCTGAAGGTTTAGTAGAGCCAAAAAATGAAAGAAATTTTTAAACTTGAAACCCTTGGCCTGAATGTGAACCTGGCAAATAATCTTCTAGGCATCCTTCAAAGATAAGCAAGATTATTATTTCTTGGGAGTTTGTGGCTCCCAAGAATCTCATTTGAATCCCAAATTCTGTGTTTAATGGAATCACTGCAATAAGATCAATTATTTTCTCCTCTTGTAGCATATGATTGGAAGGCAGTTCATGTAGGCAAACGACGAGGCTTAGTTTTCAGTGTGAGGAGGTACTTTATTATTTTCAAATATTATGAAGTAAACAAGAAAGGATAATCATTATCTTCAAATCCAGGATAAAGTAGAAATCGAATAGATCTCTAAAATAATTTTATGTGACATCGGCACTCCTCAAATGGGAGACAATATGATCAGCATGTCTTTACCCCAACATCCTTATCACTAAACTATAATAAATCTTTGGCAATAGGAGGTGACAATTCAGTATTTTATGTCTCATTAGTGCCACCTACTGAGTGCTGGTCACATTTCATAAGCCTCAGTTGTAAGTCAATTGCTATAAACCCCAAAGGAACCAAATCAAAGCAACAAAAACATGACAATAGAATGATTATATCTCTAGGAGAAAAAAAAAATTATATCTCTAAAAAGAAAATTATTTTTATCCAAGCTATTTGAGTAGAGGTGCAGTAGCCAGAGCAATGAATGTGAGGTCATAAAAAGAATAAGCTTTAAATTTCATTGATATGATACTTAATTTGATTAAAAGAGGCTTTACCTTGATTAAAACAAATATTATTGTTATACCATACCTGTCATACCTATATCACAAATTGGTAATAAAAAGTATATAAAATAATGCATTTGAAAATCATAAAACATTTAAAAATGTAAAACATTCCATATTTAACCCATAATAGAATGGCATTTTTAGTTTATTTAATTTTTTCCAAATATTTAAAAAATGCTACAACTAATTTATGATCCAAGTTAGCCTGCTATAGTAGGTTCAATTAATCAAAGCATTTGGAAAAGGTAAAATATTTCGTTTTACAGGAAATAGATGTTCCTACATTTGATGGTTTAGAACCCTTAGTATCTTTTCATTTCTAAAAAAATAAAGGGGTTATTTTCATAGCTTACTTATATTTATTTTTCAGTTCTGAAGCTGCATTGAATCAAACACATTGTACATGACATATGAAAAGTTGGTGATTCAAATTTCTGATTTTGCTGACACTATTAAAAAGTCACGAAGCACATGAAGAACTTAATGTGGTTAAATATCAAGTTCATCGATATTCGACAATCGGTGAGTTTTACAAAACAGAACAATTCTATATAAAAAAAGTTCCTCTCACAAACTTTAGTTCTTTAACCACCTTTATGTAGATCTTGTCCGAATTAATAAAATAATAATAAAACAACATAAAATAACTAATAAAAATAAAGTAATTTCAAATATCTGATTAAATACATTCATTATACTCATTTTTTTCTACCATATACATAATGCAGGTAGAACACCAGGATTGAAGAATAAAACAATGCTTACATTGCATATTTTCTTATCTGTAGTATCCAATTGTGTACAAGCAGCTTCCAGATTCGGAAACATCTAAGTATCTGTAAACATTTAAATATTTATCACCTTTGCCTCCATTGTCAATTTTGCCTAAATGTTTCCTTTTCACATGAAGTTTTTGATATATTGTAATTATAAACCTAGCCAAAATAAGGAAGTGGATTACACTCTACATATGCAAATATACTAACGTTTAACAGAAACCTTTCGGCACAAATCCTCCTGCATTCACATCTTCCTGGCTAGTCCTCCTAATCCCCCAGAGATTTCTCAGCATAAAGAGCTCAATTATAAAATAGGAAAAGCTCTACTCAAAGCCACTATGTGCGGTTACAAAGTGCTCTGGAGAGGTTAAAAGACTGATGTGAATTTGGTTCACTAAATATAACCTGCAGCAATATTGCCAGAGAAAACAAGAATTTGAATGAGTCTAGGCTGAAAAAATAAATTACCTTGTCTCCACGGGTCAAGACTAACGCCTTTTTCTTTAGTGCTGTGTGGAGAATCATTTCTATCACTTTTTTTTTTTTTTTAACCAGGTAAGTAGGCAGTTTTGACTTTTTTGTGGTCAGTAATCTGATATTTTTTCACAAATTGTTTTTCAGAAAATGGAAAGCGCTCTCATCGGTTGAATGGGAATAACTGATCATGTTAACAAATGTCTTTCTCAAAATCCATCATAATTTAAAATCATCTTGTTAATATTTATGCAAGAGGTATGGGCCTGATTATGATCATCAGTAAATATTTCAGTCAAAAATAAATAAATAAAAATGCATTTGTGTTTATAAATATATCGAATTTCCATACTAAAATTTTTAATTTGATGAAAAAATGAAGTAGTCCTGAAACTAAGGGTGGTAGTGCAAAACATAATTATTGTAAATGTCAGTACAATTTACTAATTAGGGTTTATATGCTACATATCCAGCTAGGCAATTTACATCCATTATCTCATGTCATATTCTTACCAACACTATGAATTCCATATTATTGTCCCTATTTTACAGGGGGAGAAAACTAAAACTAAAGGAGTAAACTAATATACCCTAGGTTACCAAGCTAGACAGTGACGGAAAGGAGAATTGAAGTCTAGTGAATATCCACTTGCTAAGCCGTGCATCCTGGCAAAGAACTACATCTGCAAGGACTAAGAGTTTCTTTTTCCTAATTCACTTTGCGTCAGTTTGTTTCCCAAACTGTGTGCCTGTGGGACTTTCTCCCCAAATGAAATGAGTTTTTCTAAATTATACAAAGGTGTCAAGTGGCTTAGTATTAAGCCCTGTATGCTATCAAACATTCTAAAAATTGAAAGAGAAATGTTTATTGTTAGCTCAGTTGATCAGGGATGGGATCAGAGACATAAAAAATTTAAGTTTAGCCTGAAAAGCAAATAGGATTTTCATGGGGAAGACGAAGGGTATACTAGAAGGGTAAAATAGAGCATTTTTGGAAATACGAAGGATCCATGTGTGGGGAAAAATAAAGCACATTTGAGATGTAAGAGATAGTCCGAAGTGGCTAACAGTAGATTATTCTAGAAGAATCTGAAACCAGACTGAAAAAGACCAATCTGTAGAATACTCAGAATGCTGAATTAGGGTGTATGGTCTATGGTCATTAAGATGTTGGAGAGTAATAGAAGATTTGAGAGGGAAACAAAGCCATGCATAAGACAGTTATCTGAGCACTGGGTGTAGAAGTTTTTGAGCAGGTAATATAGCAATAAGAAAATTGAAAAACTATTATATCAAACCTAAACTACACTGGTATAGAAGTAGTGAAAGTGAAAAGAAGGGAAATTTATCACCAGAAATGCATTATTGTTTTTCTTCCTATGAACATTAGTTTTTTTCAAGTTTTTATCACATGTTAGATATTTGTCCACGTGAGTATCAAGGTAAAACATTAAGATCTTTTGGAATTTGATATAGGGATAATGGTCATGAAAAATTATCTAAAGACCTTGAATTGTGATTTAATAGAATTATTAAATCAAAAAAAAACTTCGGTACCCCTTGTTCTCTGCATCCTCTTAATTTCACAAAAAAGATGTATCTACCGAAACACACACACACACACACACACACACACACACACACACACACAAAATATCTTTAGCCCACAATTACTATAGGAATCTGTACATAGAATATTTGGTTCTAAGGGGATGTGTAAAATTATTAAAATCTTATTTAAATGGAGATAAAGGTCTTTAAGGAATTCGTTTTTAGAAATTTTTATGAAGGATTCATTCTCAAACCATACTTCCACTAATAGTCCTGAAACCCAGTAGGTTATTAATGCTCTTGAGTTCTGATATATCAGGAATCGGTGGAAGGTCTCCATATCATATCCGTGATACCATTGCATTCCAAATTGCTCTACCAGCTCAAAGGAATTCATTTCAGCAGGCACTTGCTTTTTTATAAGATCTCCTATGTCATCTAACAACTGATGAGCAATTTTCAGCAAGGTCTTATTAAACATTATTTTATTTTCTTATTCAAGTTTCTATTCATAATTCAGTTTTAAAAATACATATTTCAACCAATCTATTAGCATAAAATCATCTTTCAGATTATTATTATTACTGCACAATTTATCCATTGTTAGCCAAATAACCCTATAATTGTTACCTTTGTTGTTAGCATAATTGCTTTTAACAAATTTTAGCTTCTAACATCATGATCGATAGTATTAGAAACCTGCCACCTCACCCAAAATAAGTTAGGAAGTCCTATAAACATTTTATAGATAAAAAGTGTTATTGGAAACTTGCAGCACTTAAATTCATCTTATATTATTTGTATCTCAATAACAAATAGTGGAATTGGTTTCCATTTATTATAGGGTACAAGAATGTTTGCCATGATAAGGTCACTAAAAGTCACTAGACATTCACAAGACCTTACACTACACCTTGAAAATTATATACTCCTAACGTATAAAACTGGTGAAATTATTCCTTCTGAAACTATCAGAGAATATGTGACATTTTTAGTTCATATGACTCATAAAACTCATATAATTATAGTCAGTAGCATATTAATATAATCTTCTCACATATGGTTTTATATTTTACCAGCTACAAGACATTTGCATCTCGAGATCTATTTTAAAGATAAATTAGCACATCTTAATACTTAATAAGTAGAAATTTATAGAAAAATGAACATTAAATTTTCCTTGGTAAAAGGAGCAAAGGTGGTTCATATATTAGGTGTTCATAACAGGAAAAAGCATTGATCAGCTTTCAGAAGCTAAATTTGTCTCAGGCTCATTATTATTCAAAGCAATGAATTTTCCCTGGTAACATGTTGCAAAGGGAATAAGGAACAGAAGTGCTAATGATAGCCAAGCAATTTAGCAAGGTTTAATTCAGTAATCTGGAGTTTTTGCATATCGAGACTGATTATATACACTAAAGTTTGATTCTATAAGCATTTAATAAACTAAAGAAATGCTATGTATTTTGGTAATATAAAACACAATTCAATTCATACTGAAATTAAGAAGTAAAATATACCACTTTGCCAAATATAAAATAATCATTAATTTTCCCTATGCTAAAGCATGCAACAAAAGCATTTATAATTTGTCATTATATCTAATGTTAAAAAATGACAACACATTGATGACTTATAGAACTTATATTGATGAAAATTGGAGGGAAATCAGGGGTACGCACTGACAAAGGAGTAGTATTAAGCAAGAGCATCTGAGTTTGACACTGTAGCAAATAATTTCACAGAAACCATTGACTGTAAGATGTTTACCTCCCTACATATACTTGAGTCACAAGAAATAAATAAATAAAATTGGGCAATCAAAAATTTAACAATTCAGTATTTTTCAGAAAGATAAGTATAATGTTCCAACCAATAAATCTAGAGGATCCAGTTACAGTTTCTTAATTTTTACTACTTCTTTGATATTGAAGTAATTTGAAATAACCTGAAAACTTGAGCATATTGAAAGGCACATGCTAATATACTCATATTTGTAGTCACCACTAATTTGTGTTACTAAGAATATTATTCATGTTCATCTAGCTAACCTTAATACCTAAGTTTCTCATTTGCTAATGGCAATTTGTGATAATTTCTGATGAGTCCTCCAAAATCAGATTTATATTGAATCTGTTAATTGAAAAATTACCCTAGTACCCCTTCAGCTTTATCCAGGAATTGCTTTTAGGAGAAATGTCCATATCCAAAGATACATGTGAATTATTTAAAAAGTGTCAGGAAGCCTAGAAACTTTGGGGAACTTGATGTGAATCTGAGAACCAAGAAATAAATAGTCCATCTTCTGGCACACCTGAAGGATGAACGGCTTCAGCTGCCTTGAGCTATTTCTTTTTTTTTTTTAACTTCAGAAAGGACCGAGGTAGTTGGTCAAACCATTGCCTCTCTTTTTATACTTTCTCAATTTCCTTTCTTTGTCTTTATGCTCGTGTGCAGCAAACTTGTATGCAGAAACACATGTATTATAAAGATTTTTAGTTTAAAAAGATAAAATATTTCCAGGTTCATTTGTGTAGCAGAGATTGTGGTTAGGAATTGCAAGGAACTGTGGCATAGGAAACTATCTTAGCAGTTGTACAACTCTTGGTCTCTATACTCCCAATTCAGAGACCTATGTCAGGTCTCAGAAACAGCCAGAGCAATGGATTATCTGTATTCAGAATACAACATTCTCTCACTTATGTATGTCTCACATTCATGCCCTCCAAAGTCTTAGATTGGGTCCATAGGAATAGATGATGACGTGTGTGCTGGAGGTTTAATAAAGAATGTTTTCAGGAGTTGACCCTACAAGGAAATGAGGAAGGCAGAACTGAACAGATGAAAAAACACCTGCAATGTGGTTGCAACTAAAGTTTTCATCATTTCCAAAGGTCGCCCTGGAGCTAGGATGGCCCTTTAGAATTGTTCTGCAATGGGATAGAAACAGGCCTTTTAGCCCTGCATTAACTAGTTTCTGGCCACATATCACCCTCTGGGAAGGAACACAAGCTTGGGTGAGACATTTCCTTGCATTAGAGGGCTGTGCTCAGTGAAAGATGTAGTTGTGCACTGCCAGCAGCCTGTATATTCAAAAGCAGAGGGATGATGCATAGGCAAAGCACCATAGCATTCACCACACCAAGAAAGGAGGTGTGACTAGGTCAGGCTATCCCCATCTAAATAAGAACATCTCATTAGGCATGCCCTTGTGTATGAAGCTTATTCCTGGAAAGCTTTGGCTGATGCTCTAAGGGCTGGTCTAGTCAGTTGTGGCCAAGTAAACTGGTCTGTTTTCATCCAAAACATAAAGCATAAAGAATTGTCAAGGACTCTATCATGGTGGACACTTAAAGGTTCATAGATTCATCTTCAGTGCAACAAATGACCAACTTCTCAATAAGAGCCACATCAACAGCAACAATATAATAATCTTTTACACTAATTTGGTACCTACATTGCTAGGTACTATGTTAAATACTTTACCAGCTCTATCTTGTTTAATCCTAACAGCAACCTTGCAAAGTGAGTATTATTTTTGTATTACAGATGAGAAATTGAAATGTAGAAAAAAAAATTATATATTTGTGTGTGTGTGTGTGTGTGTGTGTGTGTATCCACTATTGTGCAACTGGTAAGTCATAGAACTTGAAGAGTTTCAGACTCCTTAAGCATAAGAACTTTACTAAACTATCTACATGGCCTGACCACATACTACTTGATGTTTAAAGAACTCAGTCAACTAATTTTAAGTATAAAGTAAGGTCTACTGTATTCCAAGTATTGCAAAATTGACACTATATTTATTCAGGGGTCACATGATCTTAACTTCAGAATGTTGCTGAGACCCAGAAACCAGTTAAAAAGGCTTTTGTGTTCTGATAGAAATGAAGTAATGAGGATTGGTTGTTCTTTCTACTTTCTGTCTTTAAAAACTAGAAAACTGAATCCAAAAGTGTAACTATCATTGTGAAACATGAGTCACTATTGTAAAACAAGCACCATTGGGAAACAAGACTGTAACCACTGAGAAGAGGAAAAAAGACCACGCAAGCCCTGATTACGCTGAGCTTATTGCCTAAAGGTAACTTTCTGGCTACTGTTCAGGAAATGGAAACCTTAATTTAGTCCAGTGGCCTCACTGATTTAAGTGTTTAAGGAGGCAAAGATGGGCAAGGTATCAAAGAGGTGAGAGCCAAACAGAGAGAACCTGAGAGATCTGCAAGGGGTCCACTTGAGGCTTTGACTGAGACTGATCAGCTCATGATGAGACCAACCTCCCAAAGCCAGAGAAAGAAAACACCCATAAAGATTTTCAATACAAACTGAGCTGAAAGTAGTTTGCTTCTACACAGCGAGAGTGGAAAGACCTTGTAATGCAATGTGTGCCCTATAGAATATCAGGAGCATATTACTTTAGTTGTGAACTTATATTTGCCCTATACCACAGGCGAATCTAAACCCACCTTAAGAATGCTTAAATCAAGACTCAAAGGTATCCAATGATTTCTGCAACCTACCTGCATGCCAGAGCAAATTTGAACGTGATTGAGAGACAATAAAATACAGCAATCAACAAAAAGTCAGGCACTCGATTAAAAATAACCTGGTATATAAAAAGCAGGAAAATATAACCCATAATGAGAAGAAAAATAGACACAAAATGACAGAAATGATGGAACTAGAAAACAAGGACATTAAATGGCTATTAAAATATGTTCTAACTACCTTTAAAAGGGTAGAGAAAAATATTAACATCTGATTAGAGAAATGGAAGATTTTTTAAAAGACTCAAATTCAACTTCCGGAAAAGGGCTAGTTCTAGAAAGGTTGGCTAATTTTTTCTTAAAGGGCCAGATAGTAAATATTTTAGGGCCATATGATTTTCATTGCAACTATTGAACTTTGATCTTGCAGCACAAAAGCAATCATAGACGATACATAAATAAATGGGTGTGACTATGCTGTAATAAATCTGTATTTTACAATAAAGGTAACTGATTCACAGGCAATAGTTCACTGATCCCTGACCTAGAGATTAAAGTATCAGAAATGAAAAATGCCCTGCATAGAATTAACTTCCAAAGAGATCCTGTAAAAGGAAAGATCAGTGAAATCAGCATAATAATTATTCACAATGAAACACAGTGGAAAAAAAAAACATTTATAGAGAGGATCAGGTATGTATGGGATCATACCAAGTAGTCTAGCAAATATGTAATTGGACTTCCAGAATAAAAGGAGAAAGGGACAGAAAAAATATTTGAAGAAATAATGGCTGATTTTCCCCCCAAATTTGTTGAAAACAGATCTACAGAGCTCAACAAATTCCAAGCTGATGACAAAACTGAGGCTTGGAGTTACTAGGTAATTTTCCAAAAGCGTTTTCATAACAAGCTATGATTCAAATCTGTTTGCTGATTCGAGAACCCAAGTTTTTACCTATTTGGTATATTTTCTCTCGAGCTTGATTGAATTAGCCTAGTTTCCACAACAGGAGCAAAAATCATTTTATTGAGAAACCAACTATTTATCAGGTGCTGTGCTAGATGTTATCTCATCTATTCTTATTTAATTACGCTATCTCTATTAGGTAATGATTTTCCCCATTTTATAAATGGAAAAACTAAAAGTCAGAGAGTTAATGCAGAATGCTTAAATAACAAGTAATGGTAGAAAAAGACACAAACTCAAGTACTCTGGATTTATAGGCTGTGTTCTCCTAGAGAGCTTGGCTATATGGATGGAGTATCTGAAAGAGAAATAAGGCATATTTTTTCCATAACTATAAATGATGTGGTTTAGAAATATTTGAAAGAAAAACTCATTGATGAAAGAAAATGAAGCCTTCGATTTTACCATTAGTTCAAGCAATTGCTGGCACAATACAAATTACTAAGAATAAATTTCAGAGCTAGTACAATAGCTCCCAGTATAGCTATAAGACTTAGAATCATAAAACCATAGAATTGTGAAATTATTTACAGATTGTAGAATCCATTTTATTCCTTTTGGAGAAATGGAAATGCAACCCAGAAGGTTAAATCATTTGCCTAAAATAACATCATTGGTTATTGACCCTTTCTTCTAGGCCATTCGCAATTCCATTCCAGAAAATATAAATTATTCATGCAGAAAGACAAACCCAATTTTGGCAGGTCAGAGATTTCAATGAGATGTGAATTGGTTAAGGATTGTGATTTATGAATTCAGGCAGCTATCCAGATTGCCTTATCTCAGCTGTCCTTCTGTGAAACGTACTATTGTGAATACCTAAATTGACCTCTATTCCATCTCATTCAACAGTCATTGGGTATCTCATGAAAAAAAAAAAAAAAGGTAAATCACTGTAACATAATGCAAAATTCTGAAAGTCAAAGGATGTTAGATAGGAAACTTACATAAAGACCAATTTTCCTTTTTTGCCAGATGTAAAATAAGCCGAGATAGTTTGTGACTGAACTCTGGAGTATTAAATATGAATCATCCTCATTTTCAGCAAATTCTCAGCAATATAAATGTCAATCATATACATATATAAATACACACACACACACACACACACACACACACACACGTGCTCTTAAGAAAGCCCCGTGAAGGCAGGGGCTACATTATTCTCACACATTACCAATCCCTTATATAGCAGCAAGTACTGTAGGTGCTCAATATTTCTTGAGTGAATAAAAAAAAATGGGCAAAGAACAACACACACACAGAAAAGCATAACTATAAAGCAATGCATGTAACTAGATTTTAAAGTACTAATTAGAGCAGATTATAAGAGTAATACTAAATAACGTTTATAGGCTGATTTTCATGTGCTAGCTATCATGAGTAGTGCTTTTCTATACTTTTATTTCATTCAATCTTGTCTTGGGTTCTTCATGAAATTAGAGGTTTATCCCCTTCCTGGATGAAAGCACTCAGATCTTAAATGTTTTTAACCTCAGAAATTTTAAGACACCAGAATATCTGTCAAAAGATTGTATGTGACTAGAAGATGGTAGAGATCAATAAATGTGAGCAATTCGTGTGTGTGTGTGCATGTGTGTGTGTTAGTAGTAGTGGTGGTAGATCTGAGCTTGCCTTCACTCTATCTGAAGTTAAAAGCTTTTAGCAAGTTTGAGCAAGAAAACTGACATGGTTGCTACAAATGTTAAGCCCTTTACTTAGGAAATTGATGGATGTGTCTGGTCATTTTTTTAAATCTTTAGGGCTGAGAAAACAGATAAGTTTTAATGATTAAATTTACTCAAAGCCTCTCTGAATTTTGGTCCTTGTTGAGAAATCCATGTCTTGGCCTTATAATAAACTCTAATGGAAGAGTCGCCCCCTCCCAAAAAGATTAAATAGAGATAGGGAGAGACAGAGAAGAGACATCATAAAAAGACATGGGATTTGTGCGTGTTATTCATCTTTTCCTAAAATGTTCATACTCTGGCCAACATGAAGGTTCTTTACATTGAAGAAAATAGTAACTCTTCTTGCTTAAAAAAGATTATTAATTTGTTAATTTTCTGCGGTTTACGTAAAAGGGAAAATTAATAGAAAATAATAGATGGCTCAGGCTCTCATTAAAGACGGGAGGAATGCTCCCCCAATTGTTTTAATAATCCACATACAACAACCCTATGAGGCAAATACTCTTGTCATCCTCAGTTGGAGAGATGGTAAATAATTTTCTTGAAATCAGTAATCAAGCCAAGTGGTAAAACCAGGGTTCAAACATAGTTTTTCTCATTCCAGAGCTCATGATCTTAGATATCATGTACTCTTTTCTCCTCACACTAATGCCAAATGAGAAAGAAATATTAGCTGAATTCACTTCCGTGAAGTCTTTCATGTTTCTCAAGCACTCCCCTGGCACATATTATATTTGGTTAGTTCTCTGCTTGGCCTTTTCTCTTCACAGTGAAATCTGGCCAGGAGCATGGGATAAGGGCCAAGCTCTGCAGCACTCACCAGCTAATAATGCCCTAACCTCTTCACAGGAAAAGAAAAGAAAGTCTGAGCTTATCCCCTTAATTTCCCATGTTTTGGGGTCCTAGCAATCAACCTAATAACATTATCACATGTTCTATAGCCTACCAGTTAACAACAAGCAATTCGTTTACTGTCACTACCTGGATTTGCCACTTACTAACTGTAACTTTGGATAAATTACTTAATCCCTCTAAACCTCATCTGCAAAATATACCTATAAGAGTATATACTTTGTGGAGTTATAAGAATTCAGGGAGATGATTTTTTTAAAAAACACTATTAGCAAATAGAAACCATTCAATAAGCATAATACATTATTATTAGGTTTTTATTGTAGGAGAGTGTATTTTTATTTTTCCCCCATCTGCTCTAGTCCTTCTCATGTTCTTTTCACATCAGGAAGTGAGAGCTCAATATAACAGCATACAGGCATGACTTCAAACTGTAGTTCTCATTAATTGAGTCTAGGCTTCTTTAGTAAGAAAACATAATGAGTCCCCAATTCCATTTTGAAGCAGGCAAGATTCTTGAATATCAGGTTTACTCAGTTAATGCCCCCAGTCATGTGGTAAATTGTAAAATCACTACAAATTCTTCACATCCATGCCATTTGAATGCAACTCCAGAACTTCCTATTAAGAACTGGAATTCATGTTTTCTGGGAGAGTTGCTTTGGCCCATGGGATATTAATGACCATGAAACGAGTAGAGGCTTGAAAAGCACTTGTATGTTTGGACTTTTCCACTCTTGCTGCTTTTAGAACTCTGCATTTCCACCATAGGAAACCTGGGTTGGTCTCCAGAATGACAAGAGATATGTGCCTTAGGCACTGTGATCATTCCAGCCAAAACCTACCATGCACCAAACATGTCAGTGAAGTCATCCTAGATAATCCACCTGCAGTTAACCTGACAACTGAAGACACATACATGTGAGAATATAGCAGAGATCAACTGAGCCAGCCCAGACCGGGAGGAACAACCACCCAAACCACGAGCTAAATAAATACTGATTGTTTGCCCCTTAAATTTGAGAGCAGCTTGCTGTGGGGAAAAAAAAAAAAAAAAACTTAACAGAAATAGATGCCAAGGGTTAGGTGCTATTATAACAAAAACCTAGAAAGGTGGCATCAGCTTTGGGAACAGGCAGGAGGCAGAGGGTAGAAGAGCAACAGAACAACCATTACTAAAGGCAGAAAAAGCAATGGGCAAATATTAGCGAAGGTTGGACAAGCAGTGAGATAAATACTGTAGGAGGCTGGGAATATGATGATCTTAATTATGTAGTAGGAAAAATTTGGCACATTAGTCACTTGAAATATCTTAGAAAACAAACAAAAAAAATGCTAATGAAATTTTGGATTTAGCTAAGGAGCAATATAGAGAGATACTAAAAGTAACAGTTGGATACTCCTAGCTACATTTGATAAGGTATTTTAAAAAAGAGAGAATTTACCTCATAAAGGAATCTGGACTTGAGTTTCAAGCAAAATTTGGGGAAAATATAGAGGGATCAAGACTTGCTACATGGAAATTCTTATTTGTTTATTTGTTTATTTGTTTGTTTGTTTGTTTGTTTGTTTTCTAGTGTCCCTAGCCAGTAAAACATTCTGATATAAGACACGGTCTCGAGGTAAAAACCAAATCAATGGAATAGCTATGACATTGTTTCATAAGACCTCAAATATTTAAAGCATGACTAATGACTATCTCAGACAAAAATTTTCTAAAATTCTTTAAAAATCATGCTCAGAGAAGCTTAATCCAAAAATAGCAACATATATATTATATATGTCTTATATATATGTATTATGGATATATTAGAATCATGTCTTTATGATAATTGTGAGTATGACTTTTTTTTTTTTTCAAACAAAAGAACTACAAGTTTGGATTAGAAAGGACAGATATTGGTTAAATTGTAAAAAGAACTTCTGGTCCCCCAACTTTCTTCTAACAGGGAGCAATCTAAAGAAGCTATTCAGCTTTAAACACCGCCAATTTTTTTTTTTAATGAAAAAGGCAAGATATTTTTAGCCGAGAACCCAGAGAATGAAGCCACAGGTCTATGACAACCATAGAGCAGGGAACTGCTTCCATTAAGCAGTAGAGTACAGTAGAACAGAGACAACTCTGAGGGGCTAAGACTATGCCTTAGTCAAGGAGCATTCCCCTCCCTCTGGAGGAAGGAGTACTAGCAGCATCTTTCTTGCAAGATTTCAGAACTGCTGTGGACCAGCGACACCAGTGCACCTCCTGCTCGTCCACTTTTGGGGTGGAGGTGTCTATTGGTGTCATTCTACCCTTGTATCACCATTGTACATTGCTATTTTATGGAAGATAACTTCTCTTTTAGATTCTGGACAACAGGGAGCCACATCTGAGCTTCATCCCTATTTGCATATCATGCAAATCACAAAACCCTGGACTTCAACCATTGGATGAGTGCAAAGACATGTAGGCAAGATATGAATATACATGACCAAAGGGTCCACTGTGCTAAAATATAAAATTAGCTACAAAACTTTTTAGTCCTATACCCAAATCCTTACATATGACTGCAGATCCATCAAGAGGCAGAATCTCTTGCTTGAATCTGGGCTGACACTGTAACTTGCTTTTCCTAATGTAATGTTACCAAATATGAAGCAAGTAGAGGAGTAAATAATGCTTTATATATGGGGGAATGTCCTCTTTTTCTGCTTTTGGAACCCTGCAACTGTTAGCACCTAAAAGAAGATCAGGTTGTCACCCTAATTAACGGCCCTACCAATTGCTATCCATGTGAGGCTAGTCTCATTATAACTGCTGTCTTTGGTGAGTTTACTTTACATTTGGAAGGTAAAAGTGGGCATACGTCATTTATTTCTTAGCACTATCCTCTTGGGAGCAAGTTGCCTACAAAGAATAGCAGTTCTACTCTGCTTCTCTTGTGAATAAATCTTATAGAGGGAGGGAGGCACTCCATGCAGGAAAAGCAGCCATGAGATGACATTGACCAAGCTTGCATTGCATCTAAAAATCACACTTTCCCAAAGAGATAAGTCAGGCCTCTATCTGCCACATTCCTTTGACTTATGACTCAGTTGGATCATAACTTATAAGAGGAAGACCAGTATAATTTATTTGGCCCCACATAGATCCCAACAATGTAAATAATGCTGGATTTTTTCTTCTACATATACAATTGCAATTAAGTCTATTTTGTTCATCTCTGAAAAAACACAGGATGACTGATATTTTTTATATGTCTGACACTAGTATATATTTGTCCAAACAAAATGCATTACTGTACAATGGTAAAAGTTAAAGCAGAATTCCTCTCATGTGAATTATTGGACTTTTCGATGCCTCTGTGAAAGAATCAAGACATAGTCAACCTGGATTTCTGTTTTCAAGAATACGAGACTATCCACCAATTTCTCATCCAACGGCTCTGAGGAGTCACTACATTGATCATTTTTATTTTTATTTTTTCCTATCCAGTACCACACTCTGATTCAATAAGGACACTGCCCCTTGCCCATTAATTACAGTTACATATATTATGCAGTCGCTTCTCAACCGGCTGAGGAGAGCAATGAAGTTGTCTGGAGTCACAGCTTTTGCAGATCCCAAACAAAACGAAGATGAGAAAGGCAGGTGAAGAAAGCAGGCTTGATGTACCATTCGCTGTGTGGCATTCTAAGCAGTTTGAAGGTATCTACTTGTCTGTCTTCTCCCCTGCTGATCATTGGAACCCATAACAATGTCTAATGAATGACATATCTATTAAAAGACAAAAGAAAGGAAAGGTGGGATTATTCACATGTGTGCTAAGTCTTAATCTCATCTCAATTAGCAGTACCCTATCTTTTTCCTTAAAACAGAGATCTAACTGCGGATTTTTCCGTATCTGTGGTAAGCATTCAGGCAAAAGACAAATATAGCAACCCATCACTAATATTCAATGATGTAATAGCTATCAAAGCCTGTGTTACAATTTCTTGAACTTCCCAGAAATTAATTTGTTTCATGCAAGTAAATAAGAATCGGGAATATTTCCCATTTGCTTATCTTTTCAGGCACACCTAAATCGAAGGAAAAGAAAGATAGATCACTTGACATTTCGGAGAAAACTCTAAGCTAAAGAGTCCACTGATTTACATGTAGGCACTTTCCAGGTAATTTAGAGGTATTGAATGCTAGGAGCCCTTGTTGGGCTGGCCTCTTGCTTTGCTGACACTCACTCTTGTCTGTCCGGCTGTGCTGACAGTGTAAGTCAAGGGATTATTAGATTGACCACATGCCCTCAGCTTTTGTTTCTTTGTTTTTGTTTTGTTTTGGGACAGAGATGGGAAAGTTGACTGGGGCCCCAGAGATCTATGGGGAGCGGAAAAAAAAGACAGAAAAGGAGGGGAGAGAAATTTGCAATGATAAGTGCTTTCTGCTGTAAAAGTCATGATACAATGTAAGTTTGATTCTGACAGAAGCAAGCTGGCAATGGGGGTCAAGAATTAACCTACAGGGATGCCAAAATAACGTCTCCTGAGACATGTCTCTAAATTACATCAAAAACTTCTATGAAGGATGTGTAAGTATTATACAAACAACAACAATGAAAAATCGTATGAGTCCTGTCTGTGTTTTAAACTGATTTTCATGAGTGTTTGTGAATAAGTTTCTTTATATGTGGAGAATTAGATAAGTATTAACCATATACTTCTAAATATTCTGAATTTAAAACTATAGCTAGAATAATTCAAGAATTCCTTTTAGCTGTATGAGTTTTAAAGTAGTTCACTCTCAATTTGATAAAGAAGTAGAAAATGGATTGTAATGACAGCTAAAAAAAACATTTCGTTGTTAAGATAGTGTGTATACTATGAGTTTAATATTGCACTTGTCATCTAATTTTCCAAAAGAGGTTCTAGATTTTCTAAGATCCCCCTTGATTTCATTGCAAAAGGATTACAGGGGTAGGGAATGTTAATTGAATTTAACACTTTTTACATATTTCTGAATTATACATTTGATTAGCAACATGTTTCTATTTGACTGTTGCACGTCATATCTTCAGAATGAAAAGAGGTGAGAAATCTCATAATACAGGATTTATATGGGACTTGATGATCTCTAAGTTTCTTTCTTGCCTCAAGATTGCATGACTCTTAAATTTTAAAATATGTAATAATGAAACAATTATTTAAAATGTTCTCCTTTAACGTTCATTTTCAAAAGACTTTTTTATATTTTTTTCTCCTAAAACTACAACAGGTGAAGCCTCCAACTGTGATCGGTCAATTCCATACCCTTTTCTTTGGATCTGTTCGAATGTTCTTTCTTGGAGTGTTAGGCTTTGCGGTCTATGGAAATGAAGCTTTACACTTCAGCTGTGATCCAGACAAAAGAGAAATAAATCTCTTCTGTTATAACCAGTTCAGGCCAATCACTCCACAAGTAAGTTTTCCTTTGTGTACATAAAACTTACTCCACTACATAAAATTGTTTTCTTTTCAAATGCAAAGTGATGCTATAATAAGAAAAACAATACCTTCACAGGTATTGTTTCTAGAATTATTACTTTTTTCTTTAACTAGCTGTTTACTTCAGGTAAATTAATTTGAGTTAGTCGAAAGTTTCTTCCAACTCCAGCATTCTATTATCTATTGATGTTAGAATTGTACTCCAGTTCTGAAATTAGAAAATAGAAATTTGATAGCTACTAAAATAAAATACTTCTTCATCATTAATAATTGGTAGGTGATGAAAATAAAATGTGACCACATTTTCATATTGTCACAATTAAATGAGATATGTTCAACAGTACTACCTTCATTATATTATTTTATTGCTTTTAAGACTTATAAAACTTGAACTTTTTAAAGTTAGCCTCTGTTGAAAATCACTGACTTTTTTTAGTGTATTTTTGGTTATATGTTGCTTGATTTAACTAAATATTTCTGACATACTTTAGGTGTTCTGGGCATTGCAACTAGTGATTGTCCTGCTTCCTGGAGCTACTTTCCATCTTTATGCTGCATGTAAAAGCATTGATCAAGAATGCATTCTTCAAAAACCCATCTACACTGTGATTTATTTTCTCTCCGTTCTATTAAGAATTAGTCTAGAGGTGATAGCATTTTGGCTTCAGATTCACCTCTTTGGTTTCCAAGTAAAGCCTCTCTACCTGTGTGACGCTGGATCTCTTGGGCAAAAATTTACTATTATAAAATGCATGGTGCCGGAACACTTTGAGAAGACCATTTTTCTCATTGCAATGTATACATTTACTGTAATTACAATGGTATTATGTGTTGCTGAAGTTTTTGAGATCATACTAAGAAGGCTATGCTTTCTAATGAAGCAGTGACCAAAAGGTTGTTGATTATCCACTGTCATGCCAGTTATTTATCAATCATTTTTATTTAGTTTTATCTTATTCAGTGAGTATCTCAGTTTCGAACAGAAATATCTATTATTTAAATTTACCTGTGTGTCTGAAATTTATGTCTAATATAAAATATTCTCGAACAAACATTTCATTCTATTTTAATTTCATCATGCATTAGAAAATAATAGAATTAAACATAGAATTAATGTTTACTTATGTTTAAATAATGCTTTTATAGAATACGTAATCGATCACATACAATATCCTAACTGATCACAGTATTTTGTGACCAAAGAAATTTTTATTATCTCTTTTATACAGAGTGGAAAATCGAGGTGCAGGGAGGTTAGCACATGGGGCCAAAGTCACACAACCAAATGAGAATTCAATTCTCCTACCTATAAAGCAATTGCCCTTTCTGCTGAATCATGTAGCTTAAATTTTGAGGATGTAATTATATTTGCAGCCATTTAAAGTATAACTTATTTAAGCACAAAAGTTGTAAATTAATTATTAAAGAGTCATTCTATAGTTTGATCACTAACTTGAAGAAATGGAGCGATTAAATTTTTAATATTATACTCTACTGTTTTCTTAAAACTTTTAATATTAAATGATATGGTAATATAGCCATTGAATAAATAAAAAATGCTATAAACATATTATGCAAGGTTTTCTTTCTTGTTAAAATTAAAAACCTCTGTGCTCATAGATATCCTATAACTAGAGCTTCTACCTTCAAGCTTATTAAAATGGAAATTTATATTTATATTGTTAGGTTTTCTAAATAGCTATAAATTATTTCAAAGACAATTTTATACCAATTCAGTGCAATTTTTTTTATCTCTCCGACTTACCAATGCTGATCTTCATTTGATGTCATCTAAAATCTTTATGTATGACTGCCTTATACTGGTGCCTTATTAGGGAAATAAGTACAGTCAGTTGAAAATTGAGGCTTTCAATTTTTTCTTCAGTATCATCGAGCCTATGTTTGCTCATAAATTTCTAGATTTAGGATTTTTAAATCATTAATGCTTTCTCCACATAAATGCACAGGAGAAAATCCAACTTACCTTCTTTCAAGAAATAGCGGCTGAGTATTACTTACCATGTATTACATTAAGAATTCATATACAAAGATAACTGAGATTTACATTTATGAGATCGTGTTCTAGTTGGTGGTTCGGTGGCATGCCAGGAAGGTAGCCCACCATGAGGGAAGATGTATTTATTTACTATCATTTTTTAGAATCACTGGCCCTTAGTGCTAATAAACAACGATGTTTAGTCCATTTTATTCTTATTTTTAAATTCTCTCAAGATAATGTACCCTTTATTGCCTTCTCCACGGGTGGTCTACTCTCAACAACCTTCTCACGTTCATATACGTCTTCATCATGGGTTATATTTTTCCTGTACCTTTGGAAGCCTGGTAATTTTGATTGGAGGCCAGGCTTTGTGTGTTTTACTTTGTGGATGCTAGATATTTTTGTTTTCTCATAAATATTCTTAAATTTTATTCTGGAGCACAGTTAAGTTACTTGTAAACAATTAATCTTTTGTGTTTCTCTTTAAGCTTGGTAGGTGGTCCAAGCACAGCCCTCACTGAAGGACTAATTTTCCTCTATTAATAAAGCAAAGCCTGAGTGCTTGATCAGATGCCCCTTGGGTGCTTCATAAATGTTGTTCTTCCAGCATTCTCACAATCTTAAATTTCATCCTGAAGCTGGTTGATTCATTTTCTTAGTGCATTTGGGTTGATATAACAAAATACCTATACTGGGTGGATTACAAATGGAAGTTTATTCTCACAGTTCTTGAGGCTGAAACTCTGAGATCAGGGTGCCAGTCAGCATGGTCAGGATCTGGTGAGAACTCTCTTCTGGGTTACGGATTTATCATTTATCCTCACATGGTAGAAAGAAGGTGTGAATTCTCTCTGGAATCCTTTTTATAAGAACATTAATCCCATTCATAAGGGCCCCACCTTTATAATTTAATCACCTCCCAAAGGTTCCACATCCTAATATTATCACATTATGGGTAAGGATTTCAAAATATCAATTTTGGGGGACACGATCATTCAGTGTTTTGCACTAATGATTGCAACAAAAATTGTTGTAGCTACAGGAAGCAAGTCTTTGCTGCACCCAAAATAAGAGAAAGGGCAAAAGGATATTCTCCTGCTATGCCTTTGAGGATTTTTCTCAGGGGTCATTTCTTCAAAGAATCCAGAATAGACTTCCCCTAATGCCATTGCCCATTCATTAATGAATACTTTGATTTATTCTTATTCTGATTCATCCTTTAGAACATTGGCAGAATATACCCCTGACCAATAGGAACAGCAACTATTCTCAGTCTTGTGTGAATCTTAGGTGTCATTCTTTTTAACCTTTTCAAGTAGTTCTTTTCCTGGAAAGATGTTTAAGATTTTACACTGAATGGGACTCAGGTGAAGACCCTTTGCAAATCTCTCGCGCTCTCGTGCTTCTTAGCTCTCCCCTACACTAGTGTCTGCCTAGTAAAAGCTAGCCTCCTTGGCCACCCTAGATTCTATTGCCTCAAATCACAGGTGAAAGGATGGTATTTCTAAGCCACCAAAGGAACTCTGCTTACTTCTGCTTCTTTTAAGTAAACAGTACATATTATTATGTTAAAAGATACAGAGTGAAAAGTTGGTTTGGACAATCTTTTTAATGACTTACTGACATACTATTCTATGATTTCATTTCATTAGTAAGTATATCAGGATTGTAAGCACACAGCTATACACTCCTGAATAATAAATGCTATATATAACTATAAAGTATAAATATAAATATTTATATTTAAAATATAAAAACTGATTTTTCTAACAAAAATCAAACGTAGTAAAAATTAATAAGAATGTCAGAACTAAACAAATATGTATATACATACATATATATTATGTGCATGTGAAACATTTACCAAGAGAGACCATTTAGTGGGACATAAGAAAGTATTGAGGAATGAAATCACACAGAATATATTGTTCACAACAGGATTAATATAAATTAATAAAAGTAAAATATCAGAAATATGCCCAAATATTTGAGAAGCTAACAATACAATTTTATTAACCCATGAATCAAAAAAGAAATCACATGAAAAATTTTAAAACATTTTAAACAAATTATAATGCAAGCACAATTTATCAAAATATGTGGGAAGCTGCTAGTAGAGTTCTTGCAGAATATTATTAGAAGTTGTAAATATTATGTTAGAAATAAGTTATAAAATGATTTAAGCTTTTTATCTTGAGAAATTATAAAAAATAATTTGAATATAAATTAAATAGGAGGAAAATAAAAATAGGAGCACAAAAGATTGAAATCGGAAACTGAAAGATAATAGAAAAAAATCAATGAACAAAAAGCTGTTTCTTTGAAAAGATTAGTAAAAATGATAAATTTCTTATTAGACAGATTGAGATAATACAGGAGGAAATGAAAATTACCTATATCATAAATGAAAAAAGAGGCATCACAACAGAACATTTAAATGATTACAAGGAAACATCATAAATAATGTTATGCCAATAAGTTTGATATCTAAATTTAATGGACAAAGTCTTTGAAAAGCACACATTATTAAAAATTTACTCAATAATAAATAGAAGATATGAATATCCTTATACTTTTTAAAGAAATTAAATTTAAAAATCAAAAGCCCTTCACATATAAAATGTCTAGATAGCCTCACTGAATATTTCAATTCCATGAAATATTTAAGGAAGAAATAATACTCTACAATTTCTTTTAGTAATCAAGAGAGAATATCTGCCATTTCATTTAATAAAACTAATGTAAAAACCTTGACATCAATTTTTTTTTTAGCAAAAATAATGAGCAATTATAATCCAGATGATAGATAGATAGATAAACAGAGAGATAGAAAGACAGACAGACAGATAATACATCATGTTCAGGAGGGGTTTATTCCAAGACTGAAAGGTTGTTTTTATATTCAAAAACAAGTTAATATAATTCAGCTGGATTAATGGAATAAAGGAGAAAACTCACATAATCATCCTAATAGAAACGGACAAAAGCATTTGATTAAATTTAACACTAGTTAAATTTAAAAGGAAATTATGTAAACGTAATAAAAAAAATCTAAGAAAATGTAGAGGAAACACCCTACTTAATAGTGAAAGAATGAAAATTTCTCATTTAATAAGGGAAAAAGGTAAAGATGTCTACTTTTACCACTTCTGTTTAACACTGAACTGGAGGTCAATACGACAAAACAAAAACAAAATATATATTTTGAATGTATATTTATTTAATAAATGTTATAAATAAAAAAAAGATATACAGATTGGAAAAGAAGAAATAAATATTTTTACTCACAGACCTGATCACATATGTAGAAAATTCTAAAGGACATACAAAAGCTACTAAAATAAATTTATCGAGGTTAATATTTCTGTAGAGTAATAAATATGGAATTTAAATTTTTAAAATGTCATTTGAAATAATATTCAAAAACATAAAACACATAGGGATAAATTTTCTAATAGATATTCTATATTTGTACAATGAAAACTACAAAACAATGCTGAAAGAAATTAAAGATGCTCTTAATAAAGAGAATAATAAACTGCATTCATGATTTGGAAGCCCTAATCTTTTACAACTTAAGTCACTTCAAATTGATCTGTAGATCCCATATAATTCCAATCAAAATCTTAGGAAGCTTTTGTAAGAATTAACAAGTTGCTTGAAGAATTTCATGGATGTACAAAAGACCTAGAATAGCCAACACATTTTTGAAAAAGCAATAGAAAAGTAGAAGACTTATACCAAATATTCTCAAGACTTACTATCAAGGCACAATAGTCAAAATAGTGTGGAGTTGGCATAGGATAGGCATATTGATTACAGGAACAATAGAGAGACCAGAAATAGTTCTACATAGATATGGTTTCTCTCTTTTTTTTTCTTTTTTATTCACCAACATAATTTCGCAGTGACAGAACAACCAGATATCTACATTTTAAAAATGAACTACAATTTTTACCTTTATCTTTATTCCAGCGATGATGTATAAATGGGCCTGGCCAAATCATCATGGTCTTCTCTTCCATGCTTCTGCATGAACTTTTAAGGAAAGACTTTCTCTATTTTAGATAATGTTAAACTAATAGAATGGGAATCGTGTGATACTGGAACACAAATTTCTATATATAGTGAACTCAAAGATACAGCAATAGATGTGTATTACCCTGATTATATTAGTTGAGCCCTGCCATTTGCCACCAAAATAGATATGATCACAATTGGAACAGAAAATTTTGCTGCAAGATCACACATACACTGGAGTACAAGGAGTGGAGCAAAACATTTAACTTTTCCCATCAAAACAACGGCCAGTTCTAGTCTCTCTTTTTTCTTCTTCTTGTGGTTGTCCACACTCACTGTCTCTGCCCTCTCCTCCCTGGCTAAGATTCTAGCCCTATCCTGGATGGAGATATTAGTTCAGACCTGGATTGAGGAGAGTTTAGGTCTTCCTTCATATTAAAATATCATAGTAAATTCTTCATTGTAAAACATCAACAAGAAAAAACAACTTTGAGTTGTTAATGTTTACTTTTGATTCATAGCATAATTTCAATATACTGTTTTGCTAACAGTATCTGTTACTTTTCATCCTCATATCAATTACCCTCTACTGAAGGCAGTAAGGTAGTAACTCAGAAAGAAGAGTTTGTGTTGGCAAATGGAGTAAAATCTAATTGTAACCATTTCACTCACTTGCTATTTTGCCCTTTTTCTCCTAGAATGAACGCAGATGAGAAGGGGACCTTGAGCAACCTCCATTCCTGAAGGGAGAGATCAGGAAAACAACAGAAAGGTGCAGCTTTCATCAGGAAGAACAACATTTGTTTTCAGACATAGGATGATGCAATGGAGAAAAGACAAAACACAAGAATATACAGGCCTAGAGAGACCTTCAAGTCAAGTAATAGTGGTTAAGTCAAAGGTTCTAAAACCAAGGTACCTGGATTTTAATGTTGGACACTTATACTTAATAGCTGTGATCTGGTGCAAGTTATATAAAGTCTATGTGTCTTATTTTTCTCATCTATAAAATAATGAAAATGATAATACTTCTTCATGGGGTGGTGATAAAGATTAAATGAGTTGACGTAAAGCTCCTAGAAACACACATGATACATAGTAGATACTCAGTAAATATTAGCTAGTTATTACTCCTTTTTTTTTGTGGCAGATGTGAGGTGAAGCAATTCCTGTTTGGTGGCCTTAATCTGTCTAGCAGGGAGTACAGTCTTTGACCAAGGCAGTCAGGGCAGAGAGTTTGGCTTGAAGAGAGTAGGGAAGGATTAACACATCAGATGTATACTGGTGATTCATGAGGGCACTTCCCTTCAATCCTAGATATGCCATTAAAATTTCCTGAAGACCTTTACCAAATACTGATACTTAGAATCCAATCTGAAACAATTAAATCTGAATGCCCGGTGGTAGGACCTAGATATGAATCTTTTAAAAAATCTTCTGAGGTGATCTTTAAAGACCACCACAGTTAGGAATCAAGAAGTAATACAAAGATGATAAAGGAGAAGTCATAAGGACAGAGAAAAGACATTTATGGTTATATCACTCTGCTTTGCTCTATTACTTTCTCTACCAACATAGTGGGAGTAAGAGAAAGAAACCATAATGTCCTTGTTTGTTTGGGCTGCTATAACAAAATATCACAGACTGGGTAGCTTATAAACAACAGAAATTTATCACCTCCCAAAGGCCTTACATCCTAAGGCCATCGCTTTCAGCATTAGATTTCAACATATGAATTGGTGGGAGGAGTGCGGGGTAGAAATATTCAGTTCATAGCAAATATATTTTCTAGTGGTTATAAACATATTGCTGAGATTGGGGAGAGTACAGAACTCAGTTTCTTGCCTGGTAAAAAAGCCAAACCCAGAGTAAGGCGATGGAATCTATCTGCAAATAAGTACAGACAAACTGAGTGGACACACAGCAGCTTCTACAGGGATTGGGGGGATGTTTCAGCGTTGATTAGAGAATATAGTAGAGGAAAATTTCAGAGCTCAAGATCTTGATTCTTGGAAATAGTGTAATTTCAATGAAACCTAGTTTTAAGATTAATTCTCCAAACATGGGTCTGTGATACATTAAAGAAATAATGTTTATTTGAGGAGATAAAGTGAAAGATGACAGTATGAGATGAAAAGAAGAGAAAAAGAATTGCGGTTATAGATGTTAGAAGGAAAAATTGATGCCTACAATGGCATGTCAGTAGTATTGAGCAAGAAATATACCACACATCCTTCTGTGTATTAACAAGATAATAAATGTCAAAATACTTTGCAAATTATTAATCACTCTCCAAAAATAAACAATCTACAGATTATTCATTCACTATCCAGTTCAGAAGAAAAATTCAATTTCCTTTTAATTTGAAAAGCAGTTCATTTTTCCAATGTAATCAATATAGAATGTAATTTAAAAGTTTAAAAGTATCATCATCTCTTATCTTACGCAAAAATTGAATTTACAGTTTCTAAGACCAGAAAAGTTTCTATGGGTGCTATTAATATAATCTGAGGAATTGAAAGCTATAATTCCTGAATGATGCCAAAGGCAATTCACGCCTTTATCCTTTTTCCCAATCTACAAATATTATTTTCTTTTTGGTTTTTCCTTTCTAGCCCTTCTTTGGCCACAAAAGGCGGGGGTAGGCGACCAACCGAATTTTAAGAGTAAGGCAAAACGAAAACTCTCCTTCCTAGCGGCAGAGAGCGCTGGTGTCGCTCAGCCTTTTTTCCAGGAGTCAAGTACAGTGTGCTTACTCCAGCTGGGAATCCGTAGTTGACTTGCTGTCGCTGAGCAACGGGAGAGTGGGCGGGACATGACATGCGCGTTCGTCCGCGTGACCCCCAGCGGAAGCGGAAGTGTCGGTGGCGCGCGACTAGGAAGTGGTGAGTCTTGGAGTAGTGATGGCTGCGCTTGCCCCGCTGCCTCCGCTCCCCCCACAGTTTAAGAGCATTCAGCATCATCTGAGGACGGCTCAGGAGCATGATAAACGAGACCCTGTTGTGGCCTATTACTGTGAGTCTTTCCGAGTCGCCGCGGCCCCGCTTACGCTCCGGGGTTCACATACCGCCCTTTGGTTGTTGGGGCAGGCCTCGCCCTGCCTGGGGTTAGACCTGAGCTCAGACCTGGGAACAGGGCGGGGCCTCGCTCTGCTCAGGGATCCCCACCTTCTCTCTGCCCCCTCGCAGGTCCCAGAAAGCCAAAACTCCAACAGCACCATGATGTCCACCGCCTCTACTGTTTTGGGCTTAAATGTTCCTAAACTGACTACATGGGCTTATGATTTCTGAAACAAATTGCCCTAAAAGAGTGTGTGTGTGTGTGTGTGTGTGTGTGTACACACGAGTCTCTTGTCTCCACTAGAGAATCCTGAAAATAACCTAAGTAGTTGAGTGATTGATTTGGAGCTAAAGCAAAGGTGAGTGTCCCGAAGACAGCAATGATATGGACAGAAGGAATAGAGATTAATCAAAAAACATAGTCTTATGAAGCTTAATTGTGACAAATACAAGCCGATTCAAGTCCTCTTAAATGATTAAATGTAGAGTATCTTTTACAAAGCAATAGAAGCATTTCAGTTTGACCATTCTCGTCTAGTCTATATGCAAATCACTTTCTCCCACCAGTGAGAATTTTTAGTCTTTATTTAAATAATAGCTAGCTTGAGACATTGGTAGTAGTAGTACTCTCACTTTGATTGTGATACGTATAATCTACAGTTGATGGAAAACAGGGATTAAATTCGTTCAAACTTTTTTCCTTTACAGTGAAGAATAGTTACAGTAGTGTTATGTCAGCTGTATTTTATATTCCATATTCTGACTTTACTGCATATAAATAGACAAATATAAATCCCTGAAAAGAATTTTTAGAGTTAAGTTCAATATACTATACCCTCTGTTGTGAATGTTATAAGGTTATCTAAAATTTGGTCCACCATCGTCTCTGCCATACTCCAGGTGTACCTGTTTTCATTTCTCATATGTTCATGGGCCTTCCAAACCTTTGTGTTCTTCACTTTCTTGGAATGTCTACCTTTTTTTTTTTTTTTAACACTTGGCAATTCCTCATGATTTAATATCTAACTCAAATGTCACTTCTTCTGTAGTCAGTAAATTGATTAGTAAGTCGATTACTCTCTAGGTTTTATCTTATTTTGTTCAAACCTTACAGCATTATTTCTATTATACTTGTTATTCAAATTCCTCAAGCAGGGACCATTAATCATTCTTTCAGCATGTATTTATTGTCTCACTATATAAAGTATTGGCAGGCACTGTGGCTACAGTTCCTGCATTCATGGAGTTTACATACGGAGATTAAACAGTAAAATGAGTGTATTATATAGAATATTAGAAAATTATGGAGAAAAATAAAGCAGGGAAAGAGAATATGAAGTACCAGGAGCAGGGTGGTAGGGATTGGGGAGGGGATTTTACTTTCAAAGTGGTGTGGGAACCACTGCACTGAGTTCACGTTTGAGCAGACTTGAAATAGGTGAATAGCAGGCTTTGCTTCGCTCGAGAAAGAGTATTCTTGGTTCTCCAGAACTAATAATATGTACAGAAGTCCTGAGGCGGAGGCTGCTTGAAGGAGGATCAAGGAAGCCATTGTAACTGGAGTGGTTAGAGCAAAAAGATAAATGATGTGATAGGGACAAAGAGGTAATCTATTGTAACAATGAAACAGGAACCCTCCTTTCTGCCTAAAGCTAATCTTATTCATGGGCTCTGTATTGTGTACCTTTGTGACTACCCAGGGACCCTTTATTTTCCTAGATCATTATCCTCTCTCTTGCCGTTTCTAAATTTGACCCAGTTTCCTTTATTTAAATAAATAAATAAATAATAAATAAAAAATAATAATAATAGAAGCTCTCACTTTGACATTCCCCAAAGTTGCTGTCCTGTCTGCCTAACCTCAAAGATCAGCTTGAAATAGTTGTCTGTAATTGTCTGTACATCATTATCTCATAGAACCTTTTCAGCTCATTGCAGTCTGGTTTTCATGCTGATTATTTGAATGAAGTTGCTCTCAGCAGGGTCGTGAACAAACATTTTTATTGCTAAATTCAGGTGGCACTTGAAAATATTTTTGTTATGAAACATATGCATATTAAAGAACATATATAATGTGTGTATACATTTTAGGAAATAATAAAGTGGACCCTAATGTACCCGCCCCATTTGATGTTATTAGACATTTTAAATTTTGCTAATCTGGTGGACGTGAAATAGTGTCTCATTGGAGCGAAATTTGCAATTCACTGCATCTTAATGAGGTTAAGCATCTTTTCATATGTTAATTAACCATTCGAGATTCCCTTTCTAAACCTATATTGCTTTGAACCATTTTTTTCTGTTTCATCATTTGTTTCTTCTTACTAGATACTAATCCTTTTTTATATATATTGTAAATGTCTTCTCCAAATTTGATTTTTTATTCTGTGAAATCTACTGATGTTTAAAAGTTCTTAATTTAAAAATATGGCCAATTTTTTTGGAGCTTTAACAACCTCCTCCTCATGATTTTAATTCTTATTTTCCAAACCTTGATTTCCTTTTGTATATAAAGTATTTTGTTTGGGACTTTGGTGTGTTGTTTCTGTTATCTCCATTCTCTACTAAAATGTCTAGTAGATAATGTGTTGCACCTTTCTGCTTTCTTTGTCTCATTGCTTTCATAGTTTGCATCTTTTGTCTTTTCTGAGTTTCATTCAGTGTAATTTCTTTAGGTTTGTTCAACTCCATATGTGTGTCATATTGTATTACCTATTTATTGTGTTTCTACTTTCATTTTTTATTTCTAGATGTTCTGGTTTTTTAGTTTTCAAATTGGCCTAGCCATTTCTGATAGTCTCTTTTTACAAAACACTCAATTCTTTAAATGCTTTTAAATATTTATGTTTGCTGTCTGGTAATTCCTGTAGCTGCTATATTTGTGGGTCTGATTCTTCTATTTAACATAAGACTGCTCATGGTGACTTCTTTCCTTGTAATTTTACTCTAGACATACTAAAACAGCGCTTTTCAAACTGTGGTATGCAAGTCGTTCTATAGGAATCATTTTCCCAATTCTCAACTTCCATGTTACTTTCCTGACAAGGCTTCTTTGGTCAGGGTAGCAAAGTAGTATGTTGTTTCTCTTTTCCCATGTTATGGATTTGCCCTTCTAATTTAAAGAAGAAAGACATACTCCTGTCCATCTTGAGTATTTTTGTAGTGTATTGTCCTGGGAAAGAAGGCAAAAAGCCTCCAGAGTATCCAGAAAAAAAGGGACAATTTACATTACTGGTGTTAATGAAGCCTCTGGTAATTAAGGTATTAAGTAAAGCTTCTTGTCTTTCCCTGTGAAGGAAAATCAATCAGAGCAAAGAAGAAGCCTTCGTTCAAAATGCTGGACTTGAGGAATGTTGTCAAAAGAACATTCTAATTTGGGGAAAGAGGGTAGTAGTCTTATATGGGGGCGTGGGGCGGGGGTGGGGGAGTCACCTCCAGTGTCTCCTTTTAGGACTAATTGGTCAGGAATGAATCTTAGAAGATGGAGGAATTGTTCTTAGAAATTAGCAGCCATTGATCATTTTGGATTTTACCCAGAGAGGTGAGGAGGGGACAGCTTGTGACCAAGGTCATGTGCAAGAGGATTTGGGGAGGATTAGTTGTAGGGACAAAGACATGAAAGGACCACAATGGAAAAATCTCTCTGTTTAGTCTCTTACATTTAAACATATATCTGTTCAGCGTAATACCTCATGTTAAAAACTGGCCTTTGTTGCAGTGTGTTGAATTTCCAAAATGGTAAATTTTCATGAAGTGACTTTACCTTATCTCTCTTCCTTATTGAAGAATGTCATTCTGAGATAAGAGTAAAACAGAAATGCTGAAGGGGGGCAGTACCTTGTTTCATCCAAGTGATAAACTCGTGTAAGGGTCTGTGGCTTATCAAAGTTTTAGAATTAGAGTTAAGATGAGATGAGGCATTTAGGAATGGGTTAACATATTTACTCAAATGGGAACATTGAATTATATTTCCTGAAAAAGTAAGTCTCCAAACGGATTTTGCCATTTATGTGATATGGTAGATGTTCTCCTTAAACTAAATGAGCTTGATCTTCATCTCTGAGGTCTTACGTTTTTTCAGAAATACATTTAAAACAAGTGGTAAGATAAAAACATTTTATTGATTGCTGATTTCTTTCTTTCTTTCTTTCTTTCTTTCTTTCTTTCTTTCTTTCTTTCTTTCTTTCTTTCTTTCTTTCTCTCTTTCTCTCTTTCTCTCTTTCTCTTTCTCTCTCTCTCTCTCTTTCCTTTTCCTTTTCCTTTTTCTTTTTCTTTTTCTTTTCTTTTTTTTCTTTGCCAGAAGATGTTGAAACTATCAGTATTTCAGTTTTCCCAATCCTGTCTCAGTGCCTTAGGATAAACAAGAATCCTGTGGTTGAAAAAAAAAATGGTAATGTAGGATCTTTTTTTTGTGTGCTTCACAGGAAATGAGAAAATGAGTAACTCTACTGATAGGCTGACAGATCCTTTTCTAGTTTAAAAAGAAATTTTCAGATAGACCCAATTGAATTGTCAGCTGAGAGATTATTAAAAATATTACTTGATCATAGGTGATCATGTGATTTTTCGACTATAACCCAGAAATAATTTAAAGTTGGCTGTGACAACTTCCATTCCCATCTGCTGTTTTATGTGAATGAATTTTCTCCCATGTTTCATTCATAAAAATGAAGGTTGAAACAGAAGCAGGACTCTGTTAAGGTTCATTATGACAGCAAATCATATTCATAAATATGCAATTTAACTCATTATAAGATGCATTTTAATGTTTTTACTTTTATGTTTAATGATTATTAAACTATAATGTTTATGTTGTTTTGATCAATTATGTATTATAATAATTACAAAAACTCAATTGCAGAAGAAAAATTTTAACACTTAACAGCTTATCTCACAGGAAATTTTTATAAATTTAATTTTTAGTTTTTGGACTTTTTTTTGCAGATAAGTGTGATAATCAAGTTAGGAATTTTGAGTATACAATGTAATCTTTATAATAAAATTCTATAGGATAAATAAATAGAAATTGGGTTAAAATAACATAACAGTATTATTTCTGGCTATTAAAAAAGCCTTTTGTGTTTTAAAATAGATTGTCATAGATACCAAATTGCTGTATTTATAGTTGAAATAATATAATTTTGGATGTCAACATTTGATGTAGTACAGAATTGAATAGATTTTTTTGTACCCATTTAAACATCTAATGAAAAGTGGTAGAGGTTAACTTTAAAATGTATGAAGGGATACATTTATTTCTCAGATCTTAGTACAAACAAAAAATTTCTAAATTCCTAGAGCAAGAAAGATTTTTTATAAGGGAAATAATTTCAAGATTTTGTTAAAGTGCTTGCTGATTCGTAAAAACTCCATATTCTCTTTCTTCGAGACTTTATGTATGTCGCTCTCAGCCTGGAATCCCCTGGCTACCTCTTATCCTGACTGACTTACTGTTGCCGATTTAGCACAATTTTTACTTTTTGCAGGTTGCTTTTCATGACCGCATAAGGATGGATTAGAAATTGTTCCAGTTCATCTTGGTCGCATTGTGTTTTAAGCACTGATTTACCTTTCACTATCTGCCACATCATTGATATACGTAAATAAATATCTGATGAATACTATCTCTCTAAATATTATTAATATTCTTCTAGCTCTGTAAGCTCGGAGAGCAAGAAGTATGTCTTATATTAATGATCTTTGAATCGCTTAACTCCCAGTACAGTACTTATGACATGGATATTTATAAATTTATCTGTTGACTAAATAAATGAACTATACAGTAAGTAGTTCAGTGCTTGTTACTGCAGTAAGGAAATGTAATGGAAATAATTCCAACACTATATTTTATAACTTGTTAACCTTGCTGTATTTATAGTGGATTTTAGAATGTCATAGATAAGTCAGCATAGGATTTACTCATTGTGCCTTCTCTTCAGTATTATCTGATTTCCAAAAATGATTTATCTTTGGCCTTAATGGGAATACTTTAGTGTTCTACAGTTTTTTTAAATTGTTACCTTAATATTTCCATATTTCTGTGCTGTTTGGTCTTTTTTCTTTTCAATTAGAAATGAATGTTGAAATATCAAGTTACTTTTTTACTATCTGTGCAAGTGCTGATATACTTACTGTTTACTTTGAACTTATTAATGTAGTAAGTAGTAACAAAATAGTAAATTTTCTCCTATTTGAAACATCTCTTCATTTCTAAGAAGAATCCCATTAGGGTTTTTTAAAAATTAATTAATTATTATTATTTTTTATGGTGACATTGGTTAACAAAATCCAATAAGTTTCAGCTGTATGCTTTAACAGTAAGGCATATATATATTTACACTGTGTGTTCACCTCCCATAGTTAGAATTCTTTCTGTCACCACATATTCAACCCCCTTTAAGTTTTTTTTTTAATTAAACCTTTTATTTTGAGAAAATTTTAGAGCCACTTAAAATTGTAAGAAATACAGAGAGGTCCTGTGTGCCCTTTACGCAGTGTCTGCCAATGGTAATACTTGCAAAACTATAGTATAATGCACAATCAGAATATTGACATCGTTGCAGTCAGATCTCTCCAGTTTTACACGTATTCGTGTGTGTGTGTGTGTGTGTGTGTGTGTGTGTATTTAGTTCTAAATAGTTTTATCAGGTGTAGGGTTTTGTATCACCATAGTCCTAGTAAAGGACAGTTCCCTAAGAAGAAGCCCTCATTACTCTTATAGCCAAACCTACCTCTCCACACCCCCATCCCTGTACCTTAGCAGCCACTAACTTATTCTCCATTTCTAAACTTTTATCATTTTAAAACTGTTATATAAATGAAATCATATATTATGTAACCTTTTGTAATTGGCTTTTTTTACTCAGTATAATTGCCTGGAAACTCATCTAGGTCTCCGCATGTGTCAGTAGTTTGTTTTTTTAATGCTCTGTGGTATTCCATGGTATGTGTATCCTACAGTTTAACAACTCAGTCATTGAAGGACATTTGGTTATGCTGTGGTCTGAAAGTCTGTGTCACCTCCCAGAATTTGTGTTTAAATCCTAACCCCCAAATTGATGGTATTAGTAGTGAGGCTTTTGGGAGGTAATTAGGTCATGAGGATAGAGCTGTCATGAATGGGATTAGTATACTTATAAAAGAGATCCCACAGAACTTACTACCTCCTTCCACCTTTTGAGGACACAAGAAGTCTGCAGCCAGGAAGAGAGCCCTCCTCTGGCCACGCTAGCACTGACTGCCAGCCTCTAGAACTGTGAACAATAAATTTCTGTTGTTTGTAAGTTACCCGGTTTGTGGTATTCTGTTACAACAGCCTAAGCAGACTAAGACAGTTGTTTCCAGTTTGTGACTATTATGAATAAAGTTGACAAACATTCACTTATAGTTTTTTTATGTGAACATAAGTTATCATTTCTCTAGGATAAATGCCCAAGAGTACAGTTGCTGGGTCATGTGGCAATTTCATGTTTAGTTTTATAAGAAACTGGCAAAATGTTTTCTAGACTGGCTGTACCATTGGACATTCCCACCAGCAACATATGAATTGAATGATGAGTGATACAGTTTCTTCATATGCTGCTGATATTTGGTGTGTCACTATTTTTTAGCCATTATGATAGGAATGGTGATGTCATGGTTTTATTTCCCAGATGGCTACTGAAGTTGACATCTTATACTTATTTACTATCTGTATATCACCCTCAGTGAAAGGTCTCTTTATGTTTTAGCCCCTCCTCCTTTTTTTTCCTTTTATACCAAGTTAAGAGTTATTAATATATTCTAGTTGCTAGTCCTTGGTCAGTTATGTTTTGCAGGTATTTTCTTCCAGTCTGCAGCTTGTGTTTTTGGCTTCCTTACAGGGTTTCACAGACAAAAACTTTTTAAATTTAGTGGTACCCAGTTTATCAGTTTATTTCCTTTTTTTTTTTTTTTTTTTGCATCATGCTTTTGGTGTCATCTATATATTTATTGTGTATTTTTCTTAATGTCCTAGTCCATTGTATTTTCTCTGTGTCCCCCTCCCTCTTCAAGAATGGTCCTAAGTAAAATTCAGTATTTTTTTTTTAAGTGTTATCATTGTCAGATTTTTGGTTACAATGTTATGCTAGTTTCTTAAATATTGTTGAGGAGATTGCTTCTTTTTTCCTGTATCTGACTTGGTTAAAAGCAGATTTATCTTTTTCTTTAGATTAAAAAAAAAAAGTCATTGATAAAGCAGAATTTTGTGGGGGATTTTTTGAGAAGTTCTTTTTTATATTTATCAATTTCTTTCATTTCAAAGAGATTTTGGCTTGAGCCAATGTTGATATATTAAAGTTTTCTAGAATTTCTTCACTTCTGTTACATTTTCAAATTTAATATCTGAATCATCTTTCATAGCTTTAATCAAACTGAATTTCATTCTGTTTCTAGAACCTTCCTCATTTTCTCTTGCCTCCAGGTCTTCTAACATTCTGTTCACTTTGCCTTGACACTTCTCTTTCCCACCACCACTCCATTTTTATCCTGAGGTATTAGCTTGATCTTTACTTTTTCTGTGAGGCCTTCTCCTATCTCCCTGGTTTTAAAGTACTTCTTTATGTCCTCATTGTGCCTCATATGGCTTTACCTTAATTGCTTTTCATTTATCTGTTTCTCTTCTGGACTATCTACTGAAGAAGGCTTGCACCCTGCTGGGTGCTCTTTGTTCATTTATTGTGCCAGGTAGTGCTAGGCCACTAGATAAAAATTTGCACAAATAAAAGAATAGATGCTTTAAAAAATGTTTGTTAAATTAACCTGAATTTTAAGGCAAAGGTGGCCCCTACAGGGAACTATGGTCATAGAGTTGTCAGTAAATTAAGAGACTCCTGACAACATTCACATAGCTCTTGGCATTTCTAACAATGCTTTCCTTCAGGGTGTTTGATTGAAACCTCATAATCATCCTGGTCCTTATGTTGGTAAATAAAGGAACCGGGACCTGAATGACAGATGTTAGATGAGAATTGGTTATATAGGAAATTCTTGGTGGAAGGTAGTAATTAGAAAACCAATTACAGAGTGAGGGAGGGGAAAGGGACTAGTTAAATTGATGAATGAAGAGGGGCAAGAAGCCAATGCATTAATCTGGAAGATTCCTAATAATGGAGGGTGGAAATGGAGGACAGGCTTGAGGTTACTAATGACATGTCTCTGAGCTCCATGTCTTTCTCTCTCTGTTTTTTTTTTTTTCTTTAATGAAGCCAGAAAATATTTGAGTCCCTACTGAATGTGGACACTGTATGATACATATTTTTATTCTGTTGGGGTTAGTGTTGTACAGAAAGTTAAACCCAGAAAAATCCCTTTTAAATATGCTCGATTAAGGAAACATATAAGTTTCAAGTCTGATTTGTTAAAGCTTCCTCTAGGGGGCGACGTTGTACAGCTAATAGACTTTCTATGACCCTGTATAAATGTTCTTTGAGAGTCATTCATTTATATGATCATAGAAAAAGTAACTCTTCAGGAACTTGTAAATATGTATGGTTATTTCAGTTTTTTGCATAACAAGTGTAACAATTTCGTTTAAAAACTAAATAATATTGAATTTATTTGTTGATAGTGTAAGCCACAGTAATATTAGGATTAATAATCAGTTGCCTATTTTTGTTGTTGTTGTTAATCACACAAATTGGATTTTCTAAAGCTAGAGAAGCCAATAAAAATAAACAATTTTTTTTTTTTTTTTCCTATTTCTAAATCTGTAGGATTAATTGGAGCCCATAGTCGTCTGGTCTGGTCTGAGTACTTGTTTTTTTATAGGCTGGTTCAACATACTTTAGCAATGACTGGTTAATAAAAAAAAAAAAAAGAAAAACAGAAAGTTGCACTACTGATTTATCCATTAGCATCCATTTATTTATCTTGTATTTTTTTTTTTACAAACATACATGAAAACATGAATTTTATTTTGTAAAATAGTCATTTTGATAGTTACTTCTTTTTTAAGTAAATGATTTCATTTTTAGCCTTCCTGAAGGGACAGGGTCAGTGGACTCAAGTAACTTGTCTTTAACTGTCACTGTCTTTTCTTTTGGCACCCCTATAAGGTTAAGGATCTTTGGGGAGGTTCATTTTTTATGACAGTTGTGTTTGTTCAGAGTGAAAGCTTACATACTCTAGAGCAGGACTGGTTTACATATAACAGGTTTCAGTACTTAATAAATTCGTGCTTTAATTCAGTTCATCATTTTCCTGTGGCTTATCAATGTTTTTAATTTTTTAAATGTTTTTTAACCTCAGTTAATTATTTCTCTTTGAAAGCTCTTTGGATTCTACTGTATCTCCATTAGATACATTGCGATTAAACATTAGATACAGTGAGATTATTAGATATTCTTGTTTATTTTTTCTAGTGGTTGCTCTAGTGTTTAGAGACTTATATCACAGTCTACTGTCATATGTCACCTTACATATAAAATAGGAACTTTCTTCTCTCCTCTCCTGTCTTTATAGGTGTCATACGTTTTACTGATGCACGTGCCATAAACCCTAGAATACATTTTTATTTTTCAACTTATTTTTTGAAGAAATGTTTGAAATGAGAAAATAAAAATTTGAAATATTTTTTTACATAATTACCATTTTTAGCATTCTTCATTGCTTTGTGTAGATCTAAGTTTTAAACCTGGTTGTCACTTTCCTTCAGTTTGAAAAACTGTCATTTCTTATGAGGCTTGCCAACAACGAATTCTTTTCAGCTTTTGTTGAAACTTTTGTTTCATTTGTATTTTTGAAGGATATTTTTACTGGGTAAGATTTAATTTGTCAATTTCTTCTTTTTATTCCCACCTTGTGGGGGGGGCAGTTACACCTATGTTAGAACCTCTCCCTCGCCTCATTGAGACTCTAGTTTTGGTTTTGTTTGTTTTCAGTACTTTTTCTCCTTGCTTTATTTTGGGTAGTTTCTATTGTTGTATTCTAACATTTACTAATCTTTACTTACTACTATTAATCTTATCCAATAAATTTTTTATTTTAGATATTTTTTATTTCTAGCAGTTCCGTTTATGTTCCTTTGTGTATGTTATGTTTCTCTCAAATTATCTATGATTTCCTTTAAATACCTTATAATGGTTTCCTAGTATTTTAACATTAAATGCTATTTGTGTTATTTTGTCATTGTTTGATCTTATTAAGCTGATTTATTTTTCTTCTGGTTATAGGTTACATTCTCCTGCCTATTGCCATCTTTAGTAATTTTGGACTCTACAGGATACTGAATTTTTAAGTTTTTGACTATCTAAACTTTATGGTCTTACTTTGAAGGGATTTGATCTGTCCAACAATTAAGTTATTTGCCTTTCAATTTTATTCCTTTTGCCTTTTATTCTGTTTGATTGTAGCTTTTAGGGGGGCAGATCCAAAGTAGCCTTTTCTCTAGGGACAGGTAAAGCTTACTACTAAAGCGTGTATCTTTTGGTGTCTTACTGAATATCTTGGGTAAGCAACTAGCATTCTCCACACTCTGGTTGACTGCATCTCAGTCTTGTGTGTGTGTGGAGAGCAATTCAGCTCATAGCTCTTGCCCATTTTTTCTGTCCTGTGGAGTTTTCCCCTTCATATGCACATGGTGATATTTGCATGAGTTTCAAAGTTTCCACTATACAGATTTGTGGGTTTGGTGGTATTTGCCTGAGCTTCAGAGTTTCCACTATACAGACTTGTGGGTTCCTTTAAGCTTAGCTCCTTCTTCAGAACTCTGCCCCAAAACTCCAGTGTTTTCTCGGCTAGAGGACTGTGCTCTGCTTAGGATGCCCCTCCTGCTTCTTGCTGGGATGTGTGGCCAGGCAGAATGCCTGCCTGACCGCTAGTGTCACCTCATTTATTTCCTTGCTCCAGGTGTCATGGTTTTCTACTGTTTACATTGTCTGAAAATGGGTTTTCTATATTTTGTCTAATTTTGTTGTTGTTTATGGTGGGGTGGTAAATATAGTTTACCATGGCCAGAATTAAAATCTGTCGTCTCATTTTAATAATCAAATCGTTACTGAGTGTTTGCTATATACCACCATAATCTTTTAATAGGAATTCAGTAGTAACTTTTTCTTAAAGCTGCTGCATTATGTACATTATGAAATTAAGAGCACCAGAAATATTTGTTTTGTGAAAGAATGAGTTAAGTAAACATCCTTTATTAGTAGACATTCATTGATGCTTTTTAAAAATTCTGATTCAGAAGTCCCTTCACATAAAAAATGTAACAGACATTTACAATATACTTACAGAGTAATATGTTTAGTTGTATTCATTAGAATAAAATTTGTCTTTAAACATCAATATATATCATAATGATTTCTATTTGAATGCCACATTAATTTGTGAGTATCGCTCTTCACAGTTGCTTTTTTAATATATCTTTTTGTGTATGTGTATCATACATTCCATATTTTTATATTTCTCATATATAAACAAGGGTAGAACTTTAAATTACACATACCTTCAGGATTAGTAAATGTCTCCAAAATGCCTCATATTAAATTAAAATTGAGTTGGGAAGTATTTAATCCTTTTGCAAATATACCTTATTACTCATCTTAAATTAATATTTATCCATAAAAATAAATACATTTCCTTGTTGAAATAAATGTTTTATAGATTATTTTAACTACATATTTATTTTTTCAGTGGGTAATTTCCATGTTAGACATTAATTTTTCATTATACTACTGCTACAGTGAGTTACTTGTTTTGAACAGAGTTCTATATGAAAGTGATCTGTGTTCCTTCCCATATGGCAGCAGTCCCCAACCTTTTTGGCATCAGGGACCAATGCTCCTGTGAGAATCTAATGCCTGATGATCTGAGGTGGAGCTGAGGCAGTGATGCTAGCACTGGGGAGCGGCTGAAAAATACAGATGAAGCTTATCTGGCTAGCCTGCCACTCAGTTCTTGCTGTGCAGCCCAGTTCCTTACAGGCCACGGAGCAGTACCGGTCCACTGCCCGGGGCTTGCCGACCCCGCCCTATGACACAGAGATCTCTATTTTCATAAGTAGGTTGAAGTTCTTTTCACTTTTATTAAGATTAGAGAATGCATCTTGTAATACATTTTTTGTACTTAAGAATTGTAAACCGCATAAGATATTCAAAAATGTCAAAGCCAGGACAATTTTTATCCTAAATCTTTCCACTTCCGAGATGGTCCAGTTCTTCAATTAACCGTGTTACTGTACAACAATGTTCTTATAATTGCAAAGACTAAATATGCATGTAAACCAATAAAAAAATGCACATAGGCAAAATCAATAAATTACATTGTTATTACACTGTATTTCAAGAATCAACTGTTTTGAGGTTAACTTTTAAAGTCGATATTTGTTTATATTTTTGTTATGAGGGAGCATGGGTTGTGACAGTGAAGTGGGAATAATTTGATTTTTGCTTCAAAGGAGTTAGATAGATGGATAGATAGACAGATGGATCGGTAGTCTCAGTTTTCATTGTAAGCAGTAGTAATAATTAAGAACCACAAATTAGAAAGGGAATGTTGTACTTTTTACATAAAAATAAATCACTATTGTGTGGTAACAAGGAAATGCTGGATTAATTTCCCGCACATCTGCTTAATGGTTAATTTCTGATGGTTGCCACTAAAGCGAAGGTGAATCTAGGAATCAACTTCATTTTGTCATTATCTAGGGCCTAGATTCTAGGCTATTACCTATACTGGATAGCCATTTATCCCCAAACTTGATCTACCAAATAGTTAACTACACTTCGTGGATGATAGGATTCATATAGTGTTTACTACTGTAGTGGTTAGAAAGTAAGAAGAAAGACCTCCTGGAAAATGAAACTGTCAATACTGTATTTCATGTGAGTATAGTACTCATGTTACCATGTTTTATCGTATTGGCCAATATATATAGATAGTGAATAATTAATGTCTATTAAATTTTCTTTATGTTTGAGTTGAGATTATGTTTAATGAGATTGAAGTTGTTTGAAATAGTTACGAGAGATTGGGAAGGCAAGTATTAAGCCTATTCGAGGTTGATAATTATATTTGTAATGATATTAATAATGCCAGTAGTCTACGCTATTTGTATGTAAGTATAGAGAAAGAAGATAGTTGGGTTTATATATCAGTGTGCTTTTGCCATACGGATGTAACAAAAGATGCAGGGGTAGAAGGAGGTAGGGCAAGAAAGTTCTAGAAAAACACAGTGTAAAATCAAAGCTGATTGCAGAGGGATGTTAAAGGAGAGAAGACTGGTTGCAGTGAAGTAGGGAGACACCAGTGACCTGGGAGCCTATTGCAATAGGCATAGTCGAATGCTGTAAAAAGGAATATTGTGTTTAGAGTGGATGCCCAATATACTGATTTTGGAACTACCAGAGTTTGTGATTAATTATAAAATGACTGTAGTGAGGGAGAGTACATACAGTTATTGGAGGTCAGGGTTTATAAGAATTGAGAACATGACACTGTATGCATTAGAATTAGATTTGCTCTCTAATCACAGAAAATCCAAAATAACAATAACTAAATAAAATACATAGCTTACTTTCCATTTAAAAGAAAGTTTGATGTTGGCATTACCCAGAACCAGTATGCAAATTCCATGAAGTCATTAGAGACTTGCATTTTTTCCAACTTCAGATCTATAAACCAGAACATGATTGCCATTTCCAAGGCTGTTTGTGTCCAAGATGCTCACTAGAGTTTTGGTCATCTCGGCTTTATTCTAGACACTAGAGAAGAGAAAAGGAAAAGAGTCAGTCAGATCATTTCCCTCATGTCATTCCCCTTTTTAAGGTGATTTTTCTAGATTATCTCCCAACAATTTCTGGTCTCATGATGTTACTCTTTAGTTACATGGCCATAGTTTGCTTTGAGGAAAACTAGGAATTGTACTTTTTTGGCTAGGTACACTACAACTCCCTAATAATATAGGGGTCTTGTTAGTAAGATGGGAAGAATAGATGTAGAAAGGCAGCTAGCAGCCTCTGCCACAAGTGTTTATTATCTGTGTAAAAAGAGAAATTTCCAGGATGTTGGAAGAACAAGGAAGGACCTGAAGGTCCATGGGTTATAAGCATAACAAGATCAGGTGGAAGAGGGTGGCATGTGTCCTAGACCAGCATGTTTAGAAGACATTGAGATAATATTGGAATGTAAGAAGCAGTGGGGCACAAAGAGAAAACCAGTTGTACTTGCCAATCCTGAGATAGGAATGTAAGAGAATTAAAAATTCTATTCTAGAGGATTGTAAATAACATGATTTCTTCAAGAGATACCCAGAGTTAAGATAAAGGAGAACGAATCTGAGGAGATGTATGGGAGTTTGCTTATTATGAAGCAGTAGTTCTAGGGAATGCAGTAGAAGGAATGGGGTCATGGGGGAGAGTCATGGGCTGGTGGGGGAAAGAAAATATAGCTTATAGTTGAGAGGAGTGATGATTTACTGAGTCCTGATTAACCTTTTGATCACCTATCCACATGAGTTAAAAAAAATACAAATCTCATATATAAATTATTTATAAATTACATTTATGTATTGATAGACAAATACTATATATGATGAAAGATATAAAAATAGAAATTTTAAAGACATAAAAATGTCAATACAAATGCTAATATTTTTTTCCCATACGCCAGCCAATTGTTTTATCAATTCCTGGAATCATATGGGTCTGGAAGGCCTCAGCCTCAATATAGCTAGGATGGTGACTCTATTAGGGGAAATATGAGCAAACTGGCATGGAATTGGTCCTGTTAAATTAATTAAATAAGGAGTCATTTGATCAATGTGGCTATGTTAGCAAACTGAAATCTCAGCTTGTAAATACCTCACAGTTAGGCAATCAAAGTGCTAAGGACAACCAATCACAGGCAGCCAGTGAGGCTTTACGCCATAGCCAGTCCAATGATTTCTTTGTTTCCACACTTTCTTTATATGTCTTTTCCCTGGCTTGTGTGCTAAGTGCTCCTAACCACTTTTTGTTTGGTACTGCCCTATTTGAACTGATTTTTTTTTTTTTTTTCAAATAAACGCAACATTTTTAATAAGCCTTATTTTATCTCTTAACAATCCCTGGTCCTGACTAAAAGCCTTTCTCCTAAAAATAAGAGCAATTACACTTAAAAGTCTTCTGAAAAATTTGGTAATGCGATAAGATATGGTAAGATTAAATGTGAGGAAGAAAAGGCATGTTATCAGTTAGAGATATTATCATATAAGGAGATGATGTATGATCTGAGAGCTCAGTAAAATAAAATAGACAAGAAGTATAAAAAGTGATACTATGCATATTAAGGAAGGAATCACATATCATTAGAGAAAGGAAGACGTACTTATCGATTTTGAGACAGGCGCCATTAAATTGGGGGAGAAATGCAAATTAAAGAGTTAAATTTGGAAACCGATAGGAAAAAACTAGAAAAATCTTGTAACTCAATATCAAGTCCCTGGAGATAAAAGAACTTTCAAAGCTGAGAACTGATAGAGGAAAAAAAAGTTTCAAATAATAGCTTTGAGTACATAAATATTTGAAACTTCTTTTAAAACATTCAAAAATTGAAAGACAGTGAAGTATTTGCAGCCCATATATTTATTATCTAAAGAGCTTGTGATACACTTTAATAAATGCAACAAAAATGCTAGCAGACCTAACAACTCACAAAGAAGTGCTGGAGAGTTCAATCAATTTTAAGAAAAAAAAGCTCACTTTCTGGCACACAACTTTAATAACTCAAATACTACTGGTTTAAAAAGAGGAATGCGTTCCACCATGCTTTAAAAGGGGTGGGAAGGGGATCAATGAAAACCTAATAGAGAACTGGGGAAAGGACCTGGGCAAGCTGCTCAAGAAACATAACTAGTTAAAAGGAGAAAATACAGATCACGTTTGTAATCAAAGCAATGAATAATTAAAGTGCTTTTTTTGCTTCTTAAATTAGCATCTGTCTATTTTTGTGTCAAAGTGATATCCAGTGTAGGCTATGTGCAGTGCAAATGAAAGCACCATATTTCACACTGTGTGGCAGTGTAAATCTGTATGCTACTTTTGGAACGCCAATTTTTTTTCCTCTTGTTAGGATATAGATAGATCAAACCCTTAAATTTGATTTATGGAAATAAATACATTAGTACATTAAACTTCAAGCTCTGGAACATGAGATAGCCCTAAAAGCCTAAGCATTAAAAGGTAGTTTCTTCAGATAAAGCTATTAAAATTAAAAACACAGAGATAGAGTAAATAACTATGTATTATGTTGTCTGTTAATACATTTTTTAAGAAGATATGATTAAGTATGCATAATCGAATTGGAAATCCCGAGGATAATTGACAGATAACAAGCCATGTTTAAAGCTCTAGTAAATAAGGCAGCAATAGACCCAGTAGAAAGTATACAGAATTGGGCCCTTTTATCACATGGAAACTTAACATATGATAATGAATGATAAAAGTGACGTTTAAATCACTGGGACAGAATGAGCTGTTCTTTCATTCATGTATTTTATCTATTCAGGAAATGTTTATCGAAGGCCAAGCACTATCATAGATGCCAGGGATACATCAGCAAACCAAATAGATTAAAATTGCTGTCATTATGGAGTTTAAACTCTAGTTGGAGTAGAGACAGAGGATAAATAAATAGAAGATGATTACATGCTGAGGAAGAAGAGTAAAAGAGGGAATGGGGATAGTGTTTACAAGATTCCATTTGAGGGGAAGATGTATAAAGAACCTGCCACAGCCAATTTGTTACAAAAGTAAACAACCCAATAGAAAATTTGGTGGAAGTTTTTTTCTTTTATTTTGATAATTTCTAATTCAAAAGGAGGATAGAGGGCTATCCAGTAAATACCTAATACCTATTAGTACTCAAGTAAATACAAAATCAAATAGTGAGATACCACTTTCAACCCTGAGATTGACAGGAAGTTTAGTACCATCAACTTTTTGTGAGTTTAGGGGAAGTGGGTGCTTGTTTATATTGGAGATATAATGATATTAGCATAGTAATCTGCTTTGGAAGAAAGTTTAAGAGGAGCTCTCAAAGTGAAAAAGGAGCATATGCTATAACCCAGGAATTCCACTTGGTATTTACCTCAGGGAACCTATGAATGTGTGCACAGGAAGGTTTGGTAGGGCAGCATGAAATGTGATAATGAAAAGCAGAGAACTACCTAAGTGTGCTTTAGTTAGAATGATGTGTCCATACTGTGGAGCACTCCATACTGTGGAGCACTGTAGCACTAACACGGATCTCAAATGTTTTGTTGAATGTAAGAGGTAAATTACAGACAATACATGTACATACTAGTGATAACAGTTGCCACCACACTGTTCAGAGCTCTTATCATTGGAAAAGCTATTAGGATGGTGATGTTAGGTCGTTTGCTTTAGCCTTATCTCTAATGTTTTCATTATTTTTTTTTTTAGAGAAAGTATATTTATTTTTTATTTGTATACATAAAAATGATTAAAACAGTACTTCTACTTGGTAGCCTCAGCTCAATTCACGTTTCCCACTATCCCAGCCCATATTGTATATTTCATCACTAGGACTTCCTGACACTTGGCACATGCTCTTGTACATGTAGGTTGTTTTTCTGAGTGCCTGATGTACCAATTAAGTTGCAGGGCTTTGACAGCTTAGGATCTAGTCTTTTTTTTTTTTTTTTTTTTAACACGTCAAAAGAATGCCTTTCTTAGTAAAAAGAAATTTGTGAATCATCATGAATCTCTTGTATTCTTTGAGTAATATTTTTGTGTTCTTTATATTTGTAAAGAAGATTCATAGTAAATCCAAGTCATTCCTAAATTCACTTAAATTTGGCGATTTATTAGATAAAACATATATTAAACATTTAGTCGTAAAGATGTTAAAAAATGAAGTTGTTCAATTTAACCTTATTTTTCTTTTTTATGTAGGTCGTTTATACGCGATGCAAACTGGAATGAAGATTGATAGTAAAACTCCTGAGTGTCGTAAATTTTTATCAAAGCTAATGGATCAGTTAGAAACTGTAAGTTAAACAGTGATAATTTATTTTCTGATTAATGTTTAAAATGCTGTTTTGTTTCATTTATGTATGTATGTATTGTCATTTTAGTCTTCCTTTGGCAGCAGTCAGCTGCCATAATATAATCAGTTGTCATTATAGCTGAAAAAAAAAAAAAGATGCAGTTTTTTTTTTGTATCATAGTGCTAAGGGAGTTGTAAGTGAAATTTAGAATAGGTCCTGTTATATGTGCATATACCATTTTGTCCTGTTCCGTATTACTGTAGATGGCCTTTGAGTCATCTGTTCATAAGTGATGAATCATTTTCTAGTCTTACTGCATACAATCTCATGGATGATTGAAATGGGCTATTTATTTAGTGAAAGGGACAATGAAGGAAATGATACCAGTTGCCTTTTCTCTCTTCCTCCCACTCTTGGGCCCAGGGTAAGATGCTCATTTATGGTCCAGGCTTTCTACCCTGCTAGAAGAAATGTGGTGACTAATGAGTCATCTCAAACTTCACAGGTTATGGAGAGACACCATGTCTAGTTTCACAAGTTATTTATAAATGTTGCAAGTTATTTATATCAAGCCTAATTGTATTAAGCAACCACAGGCAATAGTGTCCTAAGTTGGTGTAGGTGTCTGGTCTTCAGACCCAGAGCCCCTGTCCTCTGCTACAATTAAGCACCCAATGAGGTATTTGTGGCACCTCTGATGGGAATGTAACTGTCCCTAGAATCTGTCTGGCTTTCCACTTCTAACACTCCTTCTGTGGATACTGGAAAAATTTGAGTACTTTTTTGGGGACCGTAGGTTTAGAGGACAGGAGGAAGAATGTGTCTTACACATACTGTTATATTTTTAAAATTCCGTCTCTAACAGACATTTTATATAGAATATATCTCTTAATTTTGTAATGTAGTAATAATAGGTAAATAATAGCTTTCAAATAACATAAAACTCAAATAGTTCCTTATAATAAGCGAAATGTAAAATCACATTTATAAAGGGACTCATCAGGAGTCATTATCTAAAATAACAAGTAGAATAAGTATATTCCATGGTGAGAACACATCTGTCTTGGCTGTACTATGTGTATATTAGAGTTGGAAAATTTTAGTATATTATGTTTTTTGCTGCCAGGTATTTTATGTTGAAGATGAAATAACATACTTCCACTATTTTTTTTCTAGAATTAAATCTAGAATTAAATTATTTCACGGTTTGGATACAGTAAATTATTGTTATATGTGGGCTTTTTTCAGTTTTTGTTCAGGATAAGCATAGCTAAAAATGTTCCTGAATTCTAACATTAGATCTCTTCTGGACAGGAAATTATTCTCTTGTAATTATGAAGGTATTTACTTTGTTGATTTTACAAAATATCCTGAGGCCTGTCTTTAAATTTAATTTTTTATTTTATAATGTCTTTGAAAAAAGCAATTTTAGAACAGTAGTATGATGCTAAGATCTAATATTCCAGAGGGTCATTTATTTCCTATAACAGTCTGGGTAAAATGTAGGAACTTTGTTGTTTTTTTTATATACTATAAATAATTGTATATGTAGAAATTGGTTATACTGACTGGAAATTCACACAGTTGTAAATTGTGTTGATTTGAACCATATACTTGTCTAAATTTTAAAAACCTTCATAATCCAATTCTAGGTTTGTCATCTTATACCTTATTTAGAATTAGGTCTCTTTTTTTATACAGTATGCTCTGAGAGATCCTATTTTAGGATATATTGATATTTCTAGTCTAATTTTTTTGTTTGAGAAGAGATTGAAAATGGGAATAAGTGAAAAATTTAAATTATATAAGGTTAGGAAAGAATTTCCTAATACCATTTTTAGGATACTTGATAGTACATTGAACAATACATTATTTTGAAGTATTTGTGTGATACTTGAGAATAGATGTTTGAATATGTTATCTTTTTACTCCTGGTTTTGATTTTTAGAGCTAAATTATATTTTCAGGGTATCATAACTTGTTTCTTCAAAATTTTGTGAGCATTGGATTTTGTTTTAAATACTTTGGCTATGGCAGAGCACTTTTCTTTTTTGCAAGCTTTCATCATTACATCTTTTACTAAAATGAATATAAAATAATTTACTTAAAATGATGATTATGATCATTTGTACTTAAGCATACGCTTCTGTTAAGTTCAAAATCATAAGCTTTCTATCTGATTTTATTTTAGCTTAAGAAACAGTTGGGTGATAATGAAGCTATTACTCAAGAAATAGTTGGTTCTGCTCATTTGGAGAATTATGCTTTGAAAATGTTTTTGTATGCAGATAATGAGGATCGGGCTGGGCGATTTCACAAGTAAGTAAAGAAAGCGGAAAATAAAAATGATAAGTTTAGTTCCTCTTTAACCAGCGTTATCCAGTTTTGCATTGAACACTTTATGACGTTCTGTAATTATTTAGATTTTTAAAAAGTTACTTATAGACTCTTAGATTAATCCTGAGTATCAAGAGCAGTCCTGTCTTTTTAGAGAAAACAGCTAAAAGAAGACTACCCTGGGTGGATTCATTTTCTCAGTAAATGTACCCTAACTAGCCGTTCATTAACATTTCTGAAAATCTAAGAGTTGGTTTTAACCGAAAACAGCCTGGTTCAATGATGTTCGTTTTAAAAACTCCCATCTTACCAATTCAAATGATTTGTCATTATTATGCCTAAATGCATAGAAATGTACATGACTTGATATGCATTTAGATAATACTATAATTATATTTTCTAAGATCATAAAATTATAAAACCTTACTGTACCATATTTACCTGTTATTTCTCCTAATAACAGATTGCAAGAGGAGCTCTATTATGTTGTTAAAATCTGATTTTACTTAAAATATCAATTTCAGAATGCTTTTAAAAACATTGGAATTTTTTTCTTATAGCTATATGAGTAATTCTACATCTTACTGTTTTTCGTTTAAACTAGACTAGCTCTCTTTTCTCTTCCAGAAACATGATCAAGTCCTTCTATACTGCAAGTCTTTTAATAGATGTCATAACAGTGTTTGGAGAACTCACTGATGAAGTGAGTGTATATTCTTTATTGTCTTATAAGCTGAAGATCCGTATTCTTGCTATTTATCAGTATTATTTCTACATTGTTTATTAAGAGCAGAGTTTCTGTCAAATGTAATGTAAGGAAAAAGTTTAATTTGAAATTAAATTACATTTTAAAAAGTAAAGAATAATGAAATTATTTTTAACTATATACATATATATAAATTATATACATATATTCTACATACATATATATAAATTACATATATAGTTGTAGGAAGTTCTTTAAATCCAGCATGTATTTTACACTTTAGCAAATTCATGACTACTATATTGGGTAGCGTAAGTTTTGAGTTTGATTTAAGTGTTCAGGTATTGTTAAGCCTGTATGCTATTAAGTTTCTTCACTATTATTTCATAAACATACTGGAGACAGAGACTTTTTTTAGGACTTTTTTCTTTCCTATTTCATTTCTAGTCTGAAATATTGTTTATTGTTTGTTTCTGTTGTAAAATACATATAGAACTTGATATTTTACAAGATACTTCATATTTATTCTATCAAGTTATTTCTCATATCCACTCTAAGTACATATTTATTTTATACATGAGTAAACTGAGGCTAAGTGACAAACATTGCTGTGAGTCCAGTGTTGTCTTTACTGTAGCAAGAAAGTTTGTTTTCTGAGAGGAGAGAGATTAATCTTTAAAGAGATAGGAAAAAAAAACCATAAATGAGACTGTTACAGGCATGTTGTGTTGGTGATCTGAAATCTGTGAACATTGCTTTTTGTGATACAATTTTGTCAAGATGATGAGCAAGCTCATAGTAAAGTTCCAAACCAAGAAAAGTTTAATCTATGAGATATTTGCATTTTTTGTAAAACAAGTATCAAAACTGCAAAAAGTTCGTATGTAAAATGAAGTTAAGTTTTATGCTTGATGATTAAAAGTTAGGTTTTTGCACTGGCAGAGTTGTATAGGACATTTCAAAATTATGCCAAGTGGAGAACAATTTTCTCTTGCCTGTGGTTGTTCCTTTTATTTCAAAACTTCAAGAATTCCTTTACTGTGCCCACACAGCATTCGCTAGTCATTCAGATAACCAGAAACCACTCCTTCTATTTCCCAAACACCCTCTGTTGCATGGGGCAATGCCCATTGAAAGCCACTGCTGTCCAGTTTTCTTGAGACAGAGCAGTATAAGAGACAGAATGCTTCTCAGTGGGCGGCACTCTTTTTATTCTGAAGACCCTGTAGATCTGCTCTGTTTAGCTTTTCTACTCCTGTCTCCTTTTGTTACTGATCTGGATTTCTTTTCTGCTCCATTTTACTAGCATGTGACACTATACTAGATATTTGAGGTACAAAGGGTAATTCACATATGACGTTATGGAAAGCTTTAGATAGTTCAGTAGGGTTCTAGAGAGTACCACGAAGGCAAACAAGAATAATAAGACCTCAGATTAGAAAAATAAGTCATAAACCAGATTAAAACAAATTCTACTAGGAAGAAAGAGGGGGAAAAGGTATAGCAATATAGTGTTGGAGTAAGCAAGCTGAACACCTGAGGCTCTCTTTATGACATTGATACATAAATATTTTGAGTGTTCTAATTATTCTTTGCTTTTTAAAAAATAGACTTTTTCGCAAAGTCCAGCTAGCTTACTTCAATTTACACAATTATTTTCAGACTATTTTTGGTCTCTTTTTCCCTGTAAACTATTATCTTCTGTCATTTTATTGAAGAAACTCCAGGAACTTTTCATTTACCAGCATCGCAAGTTCCTCTTACTTGTGGTACTTCTTATCAATCCCATTTCATGTGTGTCAGTCCAATCTGCTTACCACCCTTCAGCTTTGACCTTTGGGAATTTTGTATTCTTACCTGCTTTACATGTCTTACCTTCTCTTCGAATCTTAGCTATATTGTTCTAATTCGTATGTGAATTTCTCTATTCTTTCAACTATTCTACCTTTAGTCTTATCTGTGTGAATAGTATACTATAAATGTATTGAGTTTTATATATTTTAGAATAAATTCTACTGCGAGTCCTTGACAGGGCAACTTTGTCTTATTCTATCTACTCTTACATCTTTGGCATTAAGCACAAATTAGCACACTGGGTAGAAAATGTGGCTGATTAGTTAATATTTCAAAAGTTATTTTAGTTTAGCTTTTTTATTTTTCTATCTGTAGATGGAAATAATGTGCAGACCCATTTACACAGAACTTTCCTGTTTCTTCTGAAATGTAATAGATCTCAACTACTCACAGCATTTTGGTCTATTTTCTGATAGTTTTTCCCTTCTAATTTCATGTCATTACTCATAGTTGCACAAAACGAAATAAGTCTGTATTTTATTTAGTCTTCAACTGTTTATATGTGTATATTTTTTTTATCTGCCACTGTTCTGTTTCTCAACTCTCCTATCGGTTTTAGGTATGTGTATTTGAACTTTTTAAACTGTGCTTTATATAATTCCATCCCAATATTTAATTAAATTTGTTAATATGTAAACTTCTAGCATTCCAGTAACTCTCTTGGAATCGGTGTCCCTGTTTTAGGTATAGCGTCACCAGAATTTCTCTATTCTTTCAACTCTAAATGTGTTACTTATATTACTTGTTACTTATATTACTAGACCACACTATAATGATAAGAGGTCTAGTAATGATAAAACACAGGGAAGGGATCCACTCCTACCACTTGTCTGGCCCTGCACCTAGACACTTTAGATATATTTTGTTTCACCTTTTGCAACTCTGAATTACAGTAAGAAAACTGAGGGCCACAAAAATATAAGTACCTTATCCCCACATGCCATAGCTTAGAATAATGTTCTCAGACTCTATGATAAGAATCCAGCATTTTTCCCCTTAATTTCTAATTTGTTGCAGACTGTTTTGTAAAGTACAAGTAATTGAATTATTAGAAGAATTAACTTTAATAGCATCTAAATACAAGTCTAATTTGCTGTAAGTTTCCTAAATATTCTCAATTCTATACTATTTTGTTGCAAGCTGGTAAGCAGTTTGCAGACTAGCATTGGTTATGGGACCACATTTTAATTAGCACCGATCTAGATCCCTCTGTGGAAGACCCCATGGACTACTGTTTGCATCCTAGTCTGGGACTCTTCCTGATGGAAAATAGGACTGCACCATGACTAGAGCAATTATGTACCTTGTAGCTGACTGTGAAGGAGGTAGTCTGTTTAGAGTATCGATTTGCACTGGAAGTTTCTGAATTGAGCAACATCTTATCGCTAGTCTAGAAAACCATGACGGAGTAAGAGAGATATATCTAATTGCAAAAGCATGTGTTCTCTATATACACCATGCCTTAAGTTTTTATGCTTTCACTTTACACTGAAGCTCTCCTTAGCAATTATAATAATAAATAGAAAATTATGAGGATAAGATCGTCTCTCTTACTAGAGTAGAAATTCCATGTATCTTATATTTGCTTCTGTATAATAATTGCCAGGAACAGTCTCCTGCACTTAATATTCAGTTAATTGTAAGTGAAAATTCCAATCGCCACTTTATAACTGTGACTTTGGGTAAGTTATTTGACTTATGTAAGCCTGTCCTCACATCTGCAAGATAAAGAAAATTGTAATACCTACAGTTGTCCTGGGGATAAAATGAAAAAATGTATGTAAAGCCTCTAGAAAAGTACCTAGCATGTAGTAAATGCTTAAAAGACATTAGTTCTCACTTTTATTAGTTGATAGATAATGTTCTAGTATACTGTATTTAGAGAGGACATCAGCAAATACATGATAATTTTAATGGAAACTATTCTAAATTGCTCAATCATATAATTTACTTAAGTTGAATTTATTCAAAAATAGATAAGCATTATTCATTACCACTATTTTTGGAGGTCCAACATGTATAATCAGAGTCCCAAAAAAGAAAGAAGAAAGAAAATTTTTAAAAAAATTTTGAAGAAATAGTGACCGTAGATTTTTCTAAACTGGTTGCAAAAACAGTTATGGATCCAAGAAGCTCAGTGAACTTCCAAGTAAAGTAAATACAAAGAAAACCATATCTGAGGACATCATAGTCAAACCTGTGAAGTTAAGCAATGGAAGAGGAAAACTTGAAAGAGCAGTCTTGGGAAACAGCACATTACACATGAGGGCACTGCTTAGAAGGCTGACTGACTTCTCATTTTTTAAAAAAAGTGGTGGCATGAAGATAATGAAATCGACATAATTAAAGTACTGAAAGAAAAAAAACAAGCAAATAAACCCTGTTAACTCAATTCTATATAGAGCAAAAGTATCCTTCAAAAACTCAAGGCAATTAAATTTTCAGGCAATTAAATTGTTTGCTAGCAAATCTGCACTAAAGATGTAAAGTACTAAGCAGCAGAAAGGAAGTTTTTCAGTCTGAAGGAAAACGATACCAGATGGCAACTTGGATTTTTAGGAAGGAATAAAATACACTAGACATAGTATGTAGGGAAATATATTTATTTTCTCTTTGCTTCATTTATTTAAAAGATATATATCTATCTAAGTAAAAATTATTATAACTATACATACATCTTTGGTAAACCCAAAAGAAGGCCAGGAAAGGGAATAGAAAAAACAGATGGGACTGATATAAAACAAATAGCAAATTTTAGGCCTGTATCAATATGTACTGTAAATGTAAAAGGACTAATTTAAAAGTAAAGATTTTCAAATTAGACACAATAAGTTCTAACGTCTTGTTTACAAGAGATCCCTTTAAATACAGTAACACAGATACTGTGAAAATGAAAGGATAGAAAAAAATATTCAAATACTAAGTAAACAAAATCCAAGTGGCCATATTTAATATTAAACAAAATAAACTTTAAGAAGATCTGTTATTAGAGGTAAAAATGGAACATTTTGTAATGGTAAAGAGTTCAGTTACAGTAAAAAATGTCTATGCATCTAATAAAAGTTTTAAACTATATGAAACAAAAATTGACGAAAATGAAATAATAAGTAAATTTATAATCATAGTTGGAGATTTTAAGCCCCTCCACTTCCAGTCATCAGAATAAATAGTTTGAAGACAGTAAAATTGACTAAAATGAATAGACTGGCCCCATCAAATACTGGCTAGAATGTGGAAAAACAAGAGCTTTCATACATTGCTTAGTGAAAATGTTATGACCACTTAGGAAAAAGATTTGGCAGATTTTTATAAAATTAAACATACACCTACTCTTTTACTCAGTGATTCCTCTTTGGTATTTTTCTAGGAGAAATGAAAACATATGTCTAGAAAAAAGACTTGTTCAGGAGTACTCATAGGAACTATATTTATAATAGCCCCAAAGCTGGAAACAACCCAGATGTCCACCAGCAGAGAAATTGATAAATAAATTATGCTGTTACTACAACATGGATGAATCTTATAGACATTACATTGAGCAGAAGAAGACTCAAAAGAATACAAACTATATGATTCCCTTTATATAAAGAACTACAATAGACAAATCTGTTCCAGAGGGGAAAAAAAATGAGGTGTGTGTGTTAAGAGGAAATCGATCTGGAAAGAGAGATAAAGGAACTTTCTGGGGAATTTGGAATGTTACAGTTTGATAGGAGTATGTTTTACATGAGTATGTCTACTTGTCATAACTCGCCAAATTATATACTTAAGATTTATGCATCTCCAAATATGTCAGTTTTACCACAAAAGTAGTTTAATATTGAACTATTATTTGTAGGTTTGAGTTTTCTTGATGATACTGAGTCATCAATTCTAAAACTGCTGACTCTGTATTTTAGGATTGAGCGAATGAGTAAATATATTGAGGGAGCCAGGTTTCTCACTTCTGAAGAAAGAAATTAAAATATGGGATAGGAAAATGCTACAATATTGTGTTAGATTGGAGTCGGAGGTATTCGTATTTAGGCTTTTAAATACATTAAATAGAGCAAATATATGTATATAGGTAAGTATATGTATACTATAAACATATGTAATATATGCATGTATTTGTGTGTATATAGCATATATACATAGATGTGTGTATACATGCACATAGAACATAGTTCTTGTATCTCTGTACTGAAAGTACCTGGAAGTAATGTTGTATCAATAGCAATGAGCACCCCTACTGCTTGGTTTGGGTTCTAAATATTATCTATAATAGGAACCATGATTCTTGTAGAAAGGGCTAATTTTAGGACTGGGTCAGGGAAAGTACTAGGTGAACCTTCTCCTGTACCAGAATCTAAAGAAGTGTGCACACAACCATGGGAACATGACAAAAGGATCCAGAAGCCAATTTGAAAGGGTTTCCACTGTGCAAGTCAGGGGCCATTTGAGCATCAAAATAAGAATGATAGCAATAGATGATAATCATTGAATAAAATGAGAATCTATGGGTCTATAGTATAACACACAAATGAGTAAATAATGGAATAACTGAGAAGGCTGTTTACAGTAGAATTCTAACTAATATAAAAATAAAGGTGAAGTTAGAATACATGAACAGAGTTTAAAAGTAGTGAGTAGAAAGTTTGATGAAGAGCAGGATATTTACATTTTACTTGTCCCCCAATCTATGCAAGTTATTTGTTCCATGCATCTTTTTTACATGGAAAAAAAAATGCATAAAAAAAGTCCACCAAATACTAAGTACTAAAGAAATAGGCCAATATAAGTTATAAAAATATTTGTTTACATATTTTCACAAAAATATGCTAATGAAAACTCAGAAAAACCAAAATAAATTTAATTCTCTGTGTTTGTGCTATGATCTAAAGCAATCAACCTTCTTAATTGACACAAAGTCAATGTCTTCATCACTCAAAATATTTGGAAGTACATACATGGCTACATGTGATATTTTATGTGCCGTCAATTCCAGGTTTTCAATTTTATTGAAAAATCTGTTTTACCTCTATAGGTATATGTCCCCTTTAAAATTGTTATAAGAAAAACAGTTCACATATAATATTGTTTACTTAACACTTAGTTTCTATGTGTTATCTCTAAGTGCTAGTGATATAATTACAAATTAATATGCATATAAGTTACGAGTATCTTTAATTGAATTATGATGCAGGCAGTGTGTTGTTTTGCTTCCTGTAGCTATCCCATCAGTGATTTAACATTTTGTTAAATAAGTTCAACTTTTACCAACCACGGCTCAACAGTTTTCACATATTCCAGTGATAATTGTGTGTTAGTAAATAGTCATTCTTTGTACATTATTTAAGCTATTGTTTTTTTAGAAAGAGTAATCTCCAGTAATGGAAATAAAAAGTAAGAACCATGTAAAATTAAACCACTTAAATGGAAACCACATATAAAAAGTTGCATACACGGAAATATTTCCTGCGTATTAAAAAAACTCATGTAAAAAAAACTTCTGTGTAAATTGAGGGATGAGTGTAGTCTCTATCTCCTCTCAAATTGCTTATTAATTTTAAAGGGGAAAATAGTAGCGATTGGAGAAACCTGTTTGATACCACTTTATCAAAATCATCAAACCCCACAACCAATATTGAGATCAGCTGATACCATATGTTTCCTAATAAGATGAAGAAAAACAAATATCACTTCTGTGCTAATCCTGCTAAAAATGCATAAGGAAACATCAGACAAATCCAAATTGATAGACATTTTACAACGAGGCTGGTATTTTTTTAAAAGTTAAGGTCATGAAGCACTAACAAAGGCTGTTTGGGATTAAAGACTAAAGAGACATGACAACTAAATAATGCATGCTTCATAAATTAGACTCAGGGGAGGAATAACTACCAAGGACATTATTTGGACAATTGATAGAATTCTTTGGGATTGTGGATCAGACAATATTGTATATTCTTTGAGACAGTGGATTAGACAGTATTCTTGTATAAGTATTACATTTCCTGATTTTCATAACTATTATGTATAAGATTTTCCTTGATCTTAGAAAATTAATAATGAACGTGTGCAGGTCACAGTGACTTCTAACTTATTCATAAATGGTACAGGAAAACATACACATAAATAGATTGCATCTAAATATATAAGTACTATGCATATATGCATAGATAAATTGATCGTTATAACAAAGAAAATGTAAACAATTGGGGAAACAGTGAAAAGTGTATGAGTATCTTGTACTATTTTTAAAACTTTAAAAGTAATTTCACAAAACTGTGTTTTGTTGTTACTTCACAGGATAACGTTGGTCCCTTTCTTACCCAGTACATTCGGTAGTAAGCAGTTAGTGTCCATGCCATGTTTGGTATTTGGAAATCCTGTTGCTCATTGGAGTGTACATCCCAAATATAAAGGATAGAGTAGTTAAAGTTAAGTATTTGTGTATTATAGTTGGGATTTTAAGTACAGCTTTACTCTCATTTTTAAACTTTTTTTATAAAATTCCAGTTGTTTGAAAAATATGGAAGTCTAAAAATGTTGAACAAATCTCTATCAGGGAATGCATGTAACTTGTGATTCTAAAGATTTCAGTATTTGAGTCATTGTGATAATGAATTTGTTGAATATGTATTTTTCAAGCATTTCTCATTGTGTTATGTCCAGTGTTCCTAGAAGTTATATAGAGCCCTTATTTTTTGTTTAATATACTTGGGAGAATGGAGGCACCAAGTGTATAAATGTGTTATCTATCACATTGCCACCAAGTTAGAGATTATTAATCTCTTTTGTATCACTACTTTGAAATGCTATGAAAGCTGTGGATTCTCTCTCAAGCATATCTATTACATTTTTTGCATATAATTCAGGGGGTTTCATGGATACCCTCAACTCTAGCCACTGCAAGCCTAAGTCAAACTCTACTCAAGATTAATATTCACATTTATTCATTAGCAAAAAAAAAATAAATTTTTATTTCAGTTCAGTGTTTTTTATAGTGTGGCTTCAAGACAGCCAGCTTGAATCATTTTGGGTACTAGATTTAAAAATAAAAAACATGGATTCCAGAATTTAATTTCCATTCATTCATCAAATATTTGTTAAGCTCTACTATAAACAAGCACAGTTGTAGGCAACAGTAATACAGCAATGGATAATATTACTGCCTGAATGGTAATCACATTCCTCTGGTGGAAACAGACAATAAAGAAATTAATAAATAAAGTGTATAGTATGTCAGATGGTAAATGTCATAGAGAAACTCAAGGTAGGGATAGGAGAATCAATTTAAATAAAACGGTTAGAGAAAAGCCCCTCTGAGAAGGCAACATTTTAGCAAAACCTTGAAGAAGAAAAGGGAATAAATCATACAGATGTTCCAGGAACAGGGAAGAGAAAGTGCAAAGGTTTTGAATTAGTAACGTTTACCTAAGAAAGAGCAAGGAAGACAGTGTAGCTGAAACCAGAGTGAGGAGAGTGACAGGAAGTGAACTTGAGAGGAGGAGTTCAAACAATCGATAGGATTTGACTACTATTTTAAAAGTGTTATTCCTTTTTATTGTAATGCAAGGGTGGAAATAGTACCCATTAGTACATTATTAAACAATTAATAGCGAGAGGTAACTCAGACCAGACTTTGCAGTAGAAGACATGGTGAGACGTGGTTAGACTTTAGCAATATTTTGAATGTAGAGCTGACATAATTTAAAAGATCGATTGGTGGAGTATGAGAGAAATAGAAGATTCAAAAATGACAAAGCTTTTGGGTTTGTACAGCTACAAGGACGGAGTTGCCATTTACTGACTTGTAGAGGAACAAGGGGAAGACCAGAAGTTGCTTTTGAATTTTGAATGTTTTGAATTATCAGACATACAAGAAAAATGTTGAGTTGAAATTCTAAGTACTGAAGTTCAGGAGACAGGTCTGAGCATATGATACAAATTTGGGAGTTGACAGCATGAGGTGGCATTTAAAGTCATTAGACTGGATGAGATCATCAAGGTGAAGTGTTAGAAGTCCAAGAACCAAAGTCTAGCATTCCTCATCCTGGAGGCAAGAAAGTATCACGATGATGGCCTGAAAAGGAACATCCATAGAGGCAAGGAAAACCAGAAGACCGGGATAGCCAGGAAACCAAGGGAAAGGGGGCTTGCAAGTGATCAGCGTTTCGTGCTGATATAGTCAAGTAAGATAACCTCTAATCTTTGGGTTTAGCAAGAGAGAAATAATCTGTAACCTTAAAAAAAGCAGTTGTAGTGCATGCTGGGGATAAAAACTTTGATGTGTTCCAAAGAAAATCCAAGAGGAAGAATTGGAGACAGCTAATAAAAAGCATTCTCTTTCAAAGGAGCTTTTTGATGTGCTAATGTACAATGATTTATATCAGGTTCTCCATAGTTCGGGCTAGCAATTTGTTTTTATTACACCCTCATGTGCACCAGGTTTGAGAGCCCCTACTGTAACCTGTGGTTAGTGTTTTCTAACCAGTCATTCTTCAGGGTAGCAAGCACAAATTACTTAAAATTAAATAAAAATTCTTAATTATCTCTGCTGACTGTAGTGGCCAAAATTTGCAGTTGTCAGTGATTCTCATCAATCTGGTTACAAACAGGAACTTAGAGGCCAGGGACAAAAGAAAGTTTTTTTGTAATTCCTGTTTGCCAGAAAGGATGTCTCATCAGCCAGAGGAGTTAAAAGATTTTAAAAATATTGACATCTTGAAAAATTTTCTCTTAAAATATTATTTAATATGTAGCTTCCTTTATTTAAAAAAATAATTTTTTTTAAAGCAAATCAGTTTTGTTACAACTGCCAAATTTTTTTGCTAAATATTATAAGCACAAGTTCGCAGGGGTATCTTGAAAGTAGTGTGGAATAAAAATTAAATTGTTGTGTTGATTTATCCTCTGGAGAAATATTTTAAATGTATTTATTAAAATTAAAACATTTTAGATTATACTAATGGTTTATTTTTCAAAGTTTACATACTATTGAAGGAACCTTCTACAGTCATTACAATTCAGCTTCTGAATTTTTAAAGCTTCCAGAGGAAGGCAAATTAAACTTTCTTAAGCAATTTATTTCTTTACTTTGAAAATGATCCCCAAATCTACCAATGTAGATCCTACATTAATAAATCTTTAGTAGCTGACCATTTAAAGTCCGTTTTCTCTTATTTCGTATATTCCCATCTAAGTTGCAATTTGTAGTATACTAATTGTAGCTTGCCAAGGCAACCCTGAATTCAATGGTTGGCTTTACTACTAAATAGCGATGTCGTGGGTAAGTCATTTTATTTTTGTAATGCCATTTTCCCATCCTTAATAGTGACAAGATTGTAGAATCCTAAGAGAGATGAAGAAAATATGATGGACCTTGGGTAACACACATGCCACGTTTAATGATGGACTCTGAAGCTCATGCCTGCCTTGTTCATCCTGTTATCCTCAGCACTTAGCATAGTGCCAGACTTAATGATAAATAACTGTTGACTTGCTGGAAATCAAGGGGATTCGTAAGAGAATAAACATTCAAACTGACCTAAGAGGAGACGAAACTTATTGACAGAAGAGGAAACCATATTAGATAGGGAGAATAGCATGAGAAAAGACTGCAGGTGAGACAAAATTCCTCTGGACTGAGAGGAAATAGTGGAAAATAGGACTTAAGCAGTGTCCACAATGCGGAAGGCCTTCAATGCCAAGTTAAACTGTATTTCCATTGAACTAGTCTTTACCATCTCAGAGCCTTATCAGATTAAAATATGACTTGCCTGTTTCATGGGGACCAAGTAAGAAAAACATGCGTGGAAGTGTTTTATAACCTGTTGACCCGTGGCAGTGTGTCAGCTCTGACTCCTGGCGACCCTACGAATGAGTGATGTCCACAGTGCCCTGTCCTCAACAGCCCTGTTCAGCTTCTGTTGACTCCTGCCCCTGTCTTCTTGTGTGGAGTCTTTCCATCTCATATTTGGTCTTTCTCTTTTCATGCTGCCTTCTCTTTTTCCAAGCATTATTATCCTTTCCAAAGAACATTATTGTCCTACTTCTCAGGGTGTGCCCAAAGTAGGACAGCTTCTGTTTTGCCATTTGCCTCCAGTGATACTTCAGGCTTAATTTGCTCTAGGACCCACTTGTTCATCTTTCTGGTGGTCCAGGGTATCCATAAAGCTCTCCTCCAACACCATATTTCAAATGAATCTCATTTTACTTACCAGCCTCCTGCACTGTCCTACTTTCACATCCATACATAGCAATTGGGATACAGGGGTGTGGATGACCTTGGTCTTGATCTCTAATGACACGTCTCTGCTCTTAATGATCTTTCCTTGTTCTTCCATTGCCACCCTTATAAGCCTCAGCCTTCTCTTGATTTCTTAGCTGTGGTCTCCACTTGAATTGACGACTAAACCAAAGTAAGCAAAATAACAATTTTGATGTTGTCATTGTCTGTTGTTTTGTCTTTATCTTATCCAACTAGTGTTTATATCTTCTATCTTCTACCCATGGCAAATTCATTTCTTTACGTTCATTCTCTGAACACTTCATTTCTTTCTGCCTTTCTGACTTCGCTCATACGTTTCTCTCTCCCCAGGGTAGTCTTACTACTACTTTCCACCCTTCACACCCTGCAAGGCCAAACTAAAGTACCATTTACTTTACCAGTTATTCTTTATTATGTTTTTCTTCTTTATTCTCTGAGCTGTTCCATGTACTTCTAAAAAAAAAAAAAAAAAAGTTTAATACTCTACCTATTGTATTTTTATAGAACTTTTTTTTGTAGTATAGCTCCATATTCATAGCAAGCTGATCAGCTCCCTAAGAAAAGAAATAATGTATTTTATCTTTTATATTATCTTATCAAAGGTCTTAATAGCAAATAGTTATTGAGCCTAAAAAATGTTGAAGTTATATCTTAGGTTTTCCCCATAGAAGAGAAACTTGAAATCAATGGAAATTTTAGATAAGTTATTACTTTATTAGTTTTCATTGCTGGAGTATAGGTTAATAATGAACATTTTAAAATAATATCATTTTGCCAATACTGAATTCAAGAGCACATGCAAACCTATAGGGTATAAGTCTAATTCAGCATTTGTAGATCTTCATTCCCATTTGTCCAGGATTTTGAAAATGTCAGGCTAATCTGGAAAACACAGTTTTCTAACAAATGTTCTTTGTTCTCAAAGAATGGAAAAGAAGAAAGAAAAAGTTGAACCATATGATATCACTGTTTCTATAGGTCAGAAACAGTCAAACAGTAGACATTTCAAATCATTCTAACTATATAATAAACTTAATTGAATTTCCTAAACCCAGAATGATTCCATCAGAATCAGTTAAGCTATCATACATGAGAGATGTGTGTATTTGTTGAGTAACTACTATGTACTTGTCACAAAGCCAAAGCTTAGACCTTGCCTTTAATGAGCTTATACTCTAGGATATCTGTATTTAGGGGTTGGGGGAAGAGTATAAACATATAAATATATAATTTTAAATTGTAATGAATTTTAAAGAGAAGATGTGAAAATGTTACTGAGAAATTCTACCTAATATTGGGAAGTCAGGAAAAGGTTTCTGGGGAAGTGACATTTGATCTGATCTCTGAGGAATGAGGGGTGAGTTAGCTGGGTGAGAAAAAGGGAAAGGGTGGAGGAGACAAATTGGGTGAGCCTTGACATGTTTAGAAGCAGAAAAGATGCTGGCACAGCAAGTTTGTAGTGAGTGGTGGGATAGGGACATGAGAAGAAGTTGGACAGTCAGGAACCACATAGAATAAAATTTTGTAGCTAGAGTTAGAGTTTGTTTTGTAACAAGTGCATTGGGAAGCCGTTGAAGAGATTGATGTGAGCGGATTTATATTTAAAAAGACCATTCTATTCTTGAGTACAGGATGAGGAAGGTAAAGTAGGGGTAGAGCAAGAATGTATGTAAGTAAGGAGACAGGGATCTGTTGCAGAGAAGACGTGATGACCAATTCAAGATACATTTCAAAAGCATAGTCAACTGGATTCCTGGTAAATTGGATGAGGGAGTAAGGGAAGAGACAAAAGGATAAGAGAAAGGTACTGCTTTAAAAAAAAAAAAAAAACCATGCATCTCTGACTTGGAAGAATGAAATTCCCTGGAGGGAAGAAGATTGGTGGGAAAATAAAGAACAAATATAATAGGAACAAATTAAGTTGTATTGCGACATCCAGGTACAGATGTCATATCATCAGTTCAGTGTTCGTCAGAAGCAAATTCTGGCTAGGTGCATACATCTGAGAATAACAAAGATATAGATGGTATTTAAAACCATGGGGATGGGTTTGGAGAGAGGAAACTAAGCTAGATGACAGGAACCCTGATGCTTGTGGAATCTGGTAGGTAGTCCAATGAATAAAGACAGCCCAGTGGGAGATAATAAATGCAACTGATAACGATGTGTGAACCGGAGAAAATGAGTGAATGTGGATGGATATGCATCATCTGATGAAGACTAATTATCAAGAAAATGTGGGCGTTTCCAGATCTCTTTTTAGAAAAGAGGAATTTGGATCATTTAATAGTATATGCAAAACATAGTTCATATTTAAAGTTCTATATGAGTCAGCATTGACTGAACCTACCAGTTTAATTTTGTTAGGACAGGGTACAGAAGATTATTTGGCGATCGGTTAGAGGATTAGTAGCCAGAGGACATAGAGGGGAAACCAGGAGAGTAGAGTGTCATAAAAACCAGGAATAGAGAGAATCCTTCACAAAGGTTTGAATGGTTTGGTGTTTAATATGCTACTGAGAGCTTTGATAAGATGATGCCTGAAAAGAGGCAAATAACAAGTTCTTCACTGATATTTTCAGTTGTTACAGCAGTACCATAAGGTATTATTTTCCCCTTTTAGGAATTAAAGTAACTGAGAATCAGAACTGGTAAATAGTACACTACAGATTAAAAAGTAAAGTTCGGCTAGCTCTCTGTCTCTTGTCTGTTTGCTTAACCACTACATCATCTTGGTTTTCCTTTTGTTTCCATAGGTTTGAACAGATTAGGATTTTCCTCCATAATGAAAATAGTTTACTCAAGTATTACTGTCTTTTATATTTAATTTTAGAATTCCATTTAGCTTAGTTCTCCCCTGTGCGTAAGGGTTGCAAGTTTTGCCGGAAGGATGCGCCATATTTCCATTGCAGACCTTTTCTGAAATACAACACCATAGGAGAGAACTAGGCATGAGTTTTAAGGAAGATAGCTTTTCATGAAGTCTGTCGAGCCTTAGACAGTTGTTAGAATCCAGTGCTAGGATGGGGAAAGGTATCAGACTTTTCAGAGCTATACCATTGAAAAAATGAGTTTAATCTCAGAAATATGATAGAGATTATCATAAATGTATATTTTTATTTGACTTTTTTACTACAATCTAATAGTAATATAAAAATATTTCTTCTAGAATGTGAAACACAGAAAGTATGCAAGGTGGAAGGCTACATATATCCACAATTGTTTAAAGAATGGAGAGACTCCTCAAGCAGGGCCTGTGGGAATTGAAGATGATAATGGTATGTTTTTATTTGTCTAAGTAAAATGATTTAGTAGAATCATAATTGTTCATTGCATTATAATTCAGGATTTTCAGAAGGAGCCATACAATTTTGTGCCCTCCATAGGGTCCAGAATCTATGAAAATTAGGCCTAAAATCATAAATTTAGACAGTGAGAGATTAAGGCCAAACTGATCTGACTTCATCAACAGAATGGCTTGGCTATCTCCTACCTCTAATCAGATTTCATTCTTACTTGAAACAGGCAATCCAGTTATAATTTATAAAATATTTCCAAACCACAAAGAACACTATTATTTTTTATGTATCTATTTGAGTTTTTTGAGGGGGAAGGGGTAGGTATTACATTCACATGGTTCAAAGTCTATAATAGAATATATAAAAAATCTGAAGTATATTTCTCATTTTTACTACATCTTTCATCTGCCCAGTTCCTGCCAAAACTCAAGTAAGTAAGTATTGTTTTTATACTTGCTTTATAAATATAATCTGAAAGTTTTAGGTATTTTTCTGTACTTCAGAATATTTCAAATAGCCTTAGAATGTTCTCTGTAAATGCTTTCTAGAATTTTTTGTGAAACCAACTGGCCCTGGTACTGTGGATAGTTTATTGGCATTATTCAATGGCATAATCCTATTAGATTTAAAAAAAAATTTTTTGAATCAGTGTCTAGTGAATGAATGTATACTGATGAAATGAATGATGCTTTAGTTCTTTTAGGCCATTTTAATGTGTTGTCCATTTGGGTGCTGTCGTCACAATTTTTCAGATGATGATCGTATCGCAGATCTGCATGGTGCTATGCTTATATGTACAATGTTGTAGAAATATCCAGTGACAAAATATGACAGTAATGTTGAGTATTTCCATATATTATTTAAGAATGATTGTGTCACAAAGGAGCAACATGAATAATTGCCGATATTTTTAGTCATTTGGGAAAAACGAATTAAAATTACAGCAAGATAATCTACATACTTACTAGAATCTAGGGCTTAAATTTAATGAGCTGCTTCTACCAAATGCTGGCAGGAATGCCAAGTAGCTGGAACTTTCATTCACAATAAAATAAAAGGAAAACAGTTTGTCAGTATTGAACGAAGTTAAAAATATACTTAGCATAAGCTCTAGCAGTCCCACTCCTAGGTATTTGTGTACCTGAGAGAAATGCAAACGATATTACACAAAGACCTGTACATAAATGTTTATAGCAGCTTTATTTGTAATTGTCAGAAACTGAAAGTAATCCAGATGCCATCAATTTGTGAATGGATCAACAAGTTATGGACCATCCTTGTAGTGGAATACTACTCAGCAATTAAAGGGAGTGAATGATAGATATATGCAAAAATATGGGCTGATTTCAAAAGCATTATGCTAAGTGAAAGAAGCCAAACACAAAAGGGTACATACTGTATAATTGCATTTATGTAACATGCTGGACAAGGCAATGCTGTAGGGACAGAAATCACATTAATGAGTGCCTCGGCTTGAGGAGAGGGGATCTACTATAAAGAAATAGGGGAAAAGGTTTTGGTATGAGGGGAATATTCCATTTGTGATTATAGTATATGTTACTCATTATATAAGTTTGTCAAAACTGTGTACCCAAGAAATGTAAATTTCTCTCTCTCTCTCTCTCTCTTTCTCTCTCTCTCTCTCTACACACACACACACACACACACACACCCCTACCTACATACACACATACATACGTATATATAAAAAAAAATTTTCAAAAAATTTGCCTCTAAAAGACCAAAAAGAAGAAGGAAGTGGGAAAGACAGGAAAACCTTTGGGTTTTATTTATTAATTCAGAAGACTATTTAGAATTTTCTGATGTCACTCAGTGAAAAAGGCACAGTTTTACATATGGATACTCTGTGTAAATTATTTTGCAGTTCATTGTCTGTATAAGCTTTCATGCAAAATTTCAAGTTGCTATATATTTCTGAAAGACACTTCATGATATGCCCTTGTCTAATCTTTAAACAGTCTTTTTCACATAAAATGCTTTTTATAGTCATCTTATGTCTTACATTTAACTTTGTACCTTAAAGCTTATAAATCATTTTCATATATATGTTCAAAAATCCCTAAGAGCTGGTTTATCTTATTTCTGTTTTATACAGGAGGAAATTGAGGTTCCATATAGGTTTTTAAGCCAGCCTAACGTCCTAATAAGGTCATAGAAGCACTAAAAGGGAGAACTAGAACTTGAGTCTTGGCCTTCATACTCTAAGTTCTGTGCTTTTTACACTAACCCTACAACATGAATAATGTAATATAGTAAGTTGTTATAAAGTGTTTAAAATAGACTATTATAAAGCATGGTTATGTTTCTGGGTTATTTATTCATCGTGACAATGGAATTGGATTGTTTAAGTAGATTGCCACAGCACTATTTCTTTTCCACATAATACTTTAAAATGTTTTACATACTTCCTTTCCTACTATGATATTGACCATAATCAGGAATGTTTTATATCAGTCCCACTGTATGTCCACAAGAAAGACCCAAGATTCTTAGCCTACCAAGCAAGACTCACCACCATCTGGCACCAGTCTCCTTTACCAGTTTTATTTCCTATTGTCTTAGTTGGCTCAGGCTGCCAAAACAAAATACCATCAATCAACTGGGTGGCTTAAACAGCAAACATTTCCTCACAGTTCTTGAACCTGGAAAGGCCAAGATCAAGGTTCGGCAGAGTTCAGTTGCTGGTGAGAGCCTGCCTCCTGGCTTTTAGACAGTCACCTTCTCTCTGTGTTTCTTACATGGTGGAGAGAGACAGAGAAAGAGAGACCTTTCCACTGTCCTGTCAGACTAGGGCTCTACCTTTATGACATCATTTAACTGTAGTTACCTTCTAAAGAACCGATCTCCAGATACCTTCACATTGTGCATGAAGGCTTCATCAGTGAATTTTGGGGAACATAGTTCGATCCGTAGCAGCCATTTAAACCCTTTATTACAACCATAGAAGTTAAGAGACAGAAAGTATTTTTCACTCTTTCTTTAGTTAAAAATATTCCCCCCTCCTACTCATCTTCCATTATCTATCTGAATCCTGTCTATCTAATGGTCTCTCCATCTGAATTTCTTCAGAGCTATGTCATGTGTCTGTGTATGTATGTATATAGTCTTGTAAAATATGTAGTCTTTAATACACTTTTTACTAGTTCTGTTTTTGTTTTATTTGAAATTTTATTTCATATACCTTTATAGTTATTTATGTTTTCTTAATTGCCTAACCATTATCATTATGAAACATCCCATTGTATCTGTTAATATTCCTTGACATGAATTCTATTTTATCTGTTGAAATTAACACTTCAGCTTTTGTTTGTTTGGTATTTACATAGTTTTGTTTTCATCCTTTTAAACATATCTGAGTCTTAAAGCCTATAAGTGTTTCTTTCCTTTTTTTTTTTTTTTCGATCAGAATCAACCTTCAAAGTAGTGTTTTAGTTCACTTACATTTAATTATTGCTATAGCTAGATTTAAGCCTAATATTTTTGCCATTTGTTTTTTGTTAGTCACATATGTTTCTTTTTCCTCTTACAGTTTTCTTTAGTGAATTTTTCTTCATTCATTTATTATGACTACATTTTTCTCTGCGGCCTGGAAACATAGTACCTGGTTGTTATTTTTGTGTCAGTTTCACTATCTGGGTCATTTGGAGTCTTTTCCTATAGACTCTTTTTCTTCTCACTGGTCATATTTTATTCCTCCACGACTACCCCCACCCCCGCGTCTATTAATTTTATTGTTGATAAATAAGCAATCTTGTACCTCCTTTATTATCTTCCTCTACAGCCTTTATCAGTTATCTTGCCTGAACTCTAACACTACCCTCTTTCTTGCATTTTTAAGGCTGTGGCTTTCTCCAGGGCCCCCTAGACTCTTCCCTGAGTGTGAGTGTATGGTTCAGGGCCATACAGGTATTTAGTTGGGGTTCATGCATACATTGTAAGGCTCACTTTTCTGCAACACTTTATTTTGCACGTACTATTGAGTGCCCTCAGGTGAAAAGCAACATGAAAGCTAATCTTACCTGGTGAGATTTCCTCTTCTAACGGCCATCTTCACTCTAGTTTCTGCCAGTTTTGGTTACTCTCCAGTGCCTTTAAACAGTGCTTTTTTTTTTCTTTCCCAGAATGTATTAAGTATTAGGGTTTTCTAATATAGGAAAAAAATTTCTTAGTGTCTATAAGGTATTAATACATCTACAGTGTTACTTATTAAAATGTATGTCTCATATTAGTAGGTAGATTTTATATATATATGTGTGTGTGTGTGTGTGTATATATATATATGAAACAAATCTGTTTCAGAAATCCATAGCTCTAGCTTACATTTATTTTATTTAAATTACTAAGATTCTCAAAAGTGACTGACTGTGATTTTAATTAGACTGTCAAAATTTTATTTTCTCAAAGTAGTTTTCAAATTCAGCTAATGATACATAGTATATTTTAAAAGTCTGCATTTCAAAAGCCTTTTTTACTCCTTTCTACATAGATTGTTGAACGTTTTATTCCGTTGTTTTTGATGACTAGCTTAATAATTTGGACAACAAATGCAGATAATCATCGAACCAGCTATCGAGTAAAAAGCAGCTGTCAGAAAATAGAGTTCTTATTGGATAGCATAAATGTGATATGTTTTGCCAAAAATGTCCTCAGATTTTCATAATTTTAAAGAGTAGGTTTAAAGGAAATTTATTTTTAGGAAAAATATACTATATATAAAGCTATAGATTTGAGAAGTATTAAAAGAAGTGGTAATAATGTCAGACATAACTAAGTGCTTAAAAAAAAAAAACTATTGGATAAAGCCTGCTCATCAGCTGCATTAAGTAGAATTGTATTTGTACTTATGTAGCAAAACAAGAATATTCAGCATTTTTATTTCAAAATACCTCATTTAGCATTGCATATATATTTTATAATAGATGTCGAAGAAAATGAAGATGTCGGCGCAACCTCTCTGCCCACTCAGCCACCTCAGCCATCATCTTCGACTTACGACCCCAGCAGCATGCCATCGAGCAGCTGTACTGGAATACAGATTCCGCCCGGCGCGCACGCTCCAGCTAACACGCCAGCAGAGGTGCCTCACAGCACAGGTAGGAAATTAAACCTCAACAAGGTTGGAACTCTTGTTTCATAAATAGAAACTGCAGTTCTTTTCATATTTGTGCCTCAAGGATGACCATAAAGCATAAGATCTATAAATTCTATTTGAACCCACAAAAAACATTACATCCTCTTCGTTAAAGTTTTAATATTAGTTGTAATTTAGTTTTGTGAGAAATGACAGAAATTTACACATTTCGATTACTATTAACCTTTTATTAATAAAAATAGCTTCCGTGCTTTTCTTTTTCTTTCCCTCTTGGTCCTTCCAGTTCACTGTTGTTCAAAGAATAGCACCGAGGTAAGGGGACATTTACCATAGGATGTGTCAGTCAGCATCCCACCGTAACAGCAAGGTTCAGTTTTCCCTGCCTCATTTCCTTAGGACCCTACTCTGCCCTCAGCATGGGTTTTGTTGATGGAGGGGAGCAGGCTTTGAGCACAGAATCTCGGTAGCACTGGAATCACAGACTAGTGAAAGGAGGGGTTTTGGGTTATTTTCTTTTTTTAAGATTGCAAACTCGAAACTAAAAACAAGGAAGTGATGTCTACTATCTTGGAGTAATTCAGAACTGTTCGTGTATGTTTTTATAGAGAAAATATCTGATAAAACTAGTCCCCAATAAGTCGATGTCAATAGATAAAGATATTTTTAAAAGTTGCAAAGAGATACTCTTCCATACATTTCTGTTGTCGATATAGCATCATTTTTACTTCCAAATAGAAGAGCATTTTAAACTGTAATTTAAATCTTTAACTTATATTTTTTTACAAATTGTTTTTAAAATTTTACTTTTATTTCAGCAGGAGGGTAATCTGTGGTAATATACCATACAAACCTTTCATACTATTTAATCGATAAAATGAGAGTTATCTTTTGAGTCCTGATAGTTACTGTTTCTATTATGTAACCCACCATTACTTAACTTTCAGTTGTCAGCCTCAACTATTTAGATTGCTTAATGTGAATTGAATAATATTTAAAAGTTTTCTATTTTGACCATTTGGGCAATAATTATTAGTGTCTTACTACTGTAAAACGTTCAACTCTCTATTACCTACAAATATTGCTAATATTTTTGTCTTTAAGAATATTAATGAGAAAGTAATAATTTTAACACTGATCTCTTTTGTGTCATCATTCTGTATATTTTAACCTGACTTTATTGTTTTATGGTCTGCATGATGACGTTAATTGGCAAACCAATTTGAATTACTTTTGTAAGTAAAATGTTATAGAGCAGTGTTTTAAATATTTTATTATCTTTTCGAAATATTCAGTATTTCCATATAGAACAGTATCAGTGAAACCAGCTACTCAAGTGTTTTTGCCTTAGATGAATACTGTTTGAATCATAGTAGTAAATTTAATCACTAATCAAGAGCCTCAAACACAAGCATCCACATAGAAGAGTGAAGTAAGAATAAAGTACATTTGTTAAACCAGAAACTCAACAGTTACTCAGCTTCTTTCAACTTAGAGGGTTTTTCCTCTTTTTAAAATGAAATTAATCATAACATCTCATTTGTTATTTCAATTATCGAAGGGGAAAAAAATGAAAACTGACTAGTTCTATGCGTAACACAAAATCAGTGTTCAGCAAATTAGCTTCCTTTCCTTTTTTTCTTTCTTCCTTCCTATTTCTATGCCAAAGAAAGACAGGCTATTTAATAGCAAGTTAATGAACACTTAAAATCATTTTGTGAGTCAAGGGAAATGTCACATGTGGGGATAGGATATGACCTTACAAAAAGATTGCCTCAGGGGTATTGTTTTAAATAGTGCATCTTAAGGCAGAGTCGTGGTATAGGCATATGCACTTATATTTTACATATGGGCATAATATATGTGTATATGAGAGGGAAAGTCTACTTCTGGTAGGATGGCTATATTAGGTTGAACCACATGAAATTAGTTTTTGTACAACACAAGTGATAAAATATTGATAGTTGCACATGTTCAAACTAACAGGCAATATCTCCAGCTTAGAATATCTGTGACGTAAAGATATTAGGAGGTAGTCTCCTATTCAGAAATTTTCTGTCATGCACAGTTCATTTTGATCCAGGTAACCTCTGGCCTTTCCCCCCCCCTCTCTTTTGTTTCTCAGAGTGATGGCATAAAACTAAAAACCTGTGAACTTTTTTAATAAGGGCCTATCTTGTTACTTTACATCCTTATAGACTTAGCATTTAAATAATAACTATTTTACAAATTTATTTTTACAGAAACTATCTTAGGTATAGCTGTCCCTAATTTATAGACAGTAAAGAAATTAAGCAATTATCTCAAGAAAATTAAAATACAAACATACCTGGTAAGTGACAGAACTAGAATTTCAACCCAAGTCTTTCTGATTTTATGATTTTGGCACTTTCATGTCCCTTCCTCCAAGGAGCTAAAATTCTATCATATCAAAACCTACTTTTTTGATATAATTTCCCCCTAAGATTGGTTTGAGCTATTGGAATCTTTTCTTAGCGGGCAGAATTTTTTTCTGTTATGTTTAAAAGAATTTTTAAAAAATCAGTTTATAGTCACCTAATAGAAAATGAAAAAAAGATTTTTTAGTTTATAAATATAGCAGATGTTTCCCCTCTTACTCACTTTAAGAATGATTTACTTTCTCTCATATAAAAGTTCAGGATGTACTTTTATCAAAAGGAAATCCTGAAGATAGCTGGAAAGAATAGTATGTACTAATATACAGTATTTAGTTCTTCCACGAAAAAGCAAAGGGGGTGCAAGGAGAGCAGGAATGGAGATTGTTTAAAACAGGCCAAGTGTTTGCCTCCTGTGCTTTACCCACTGTAATATCAGATGTAGGCAATGCGGCATGCTGTGTTTTCTTTCTTGTGAAATGTACACATTTTATAGTTGGTAAATAGGACGAAGATCTCAGTAAAAATTAGTCTAAGTAGATTAAATGGTAAGATGATTTTATAATTAATGCTAGCCTGTTAATTAAAATGCAGCTTACCTCACGTATAGGTTGAAAACGTGGCCGTTTTATTGTTCTTCTAGCTGCATTTGAGTTCTACAGCTTTCAAAGTTGTCTATACTCTCGCCTAATTATTTCTATCAATGATGTTTTCTATGATTATACTGAAGTTTTAGTCAACCCAATCGTCCTATTTTTTTTATCTTTGCTTATAGTGTTCCTCATAGAGAGCATGTCTTTCTCACTTTTTGTTTGCATTTCCAAATGGTACTACTTTTCAGATTTCTCTTTAATTATACTTTTTAGTCTTCTCCATTTTTCTAACCAATACTCATTTCTCCTTTTTCCTCCACACCATTTGAGAGTAGAACAATTTAGTACTTAATTAGAAATCTTGTAACATTTAATTCTTGAATGTATATTAATCCTATCTAATAAGCTATGTAACATCTGCTTAAAAATTAACACAGAACCAATACTATTTTTTAATATTGCTCAAATAAACTTTATTGCGTAAATTTTCTCCTTGTAAATTGTTTTGCTTTTGTTAATTAATATTGCCTACTTAATAATATGGAAACTGATGGTTGCTAGATGGGAAGGGGCTAGAAGGCCGGGTGAAAAAGGTGAAGGGATTAAGAAGAACAAACTGATAGTTATGATATTGTCATGGGATGTAATGTCTAGTTTAGGGAATATAGTCAATAAAATTGTAATAACTATGTATGCTATCAGGTGGGTACTAGACTCATTGGGGAGTATCACTTCATTAGTCAGATAAATGCCTAACCACTATTGAAGTCGACTATAATTGAAATTTAAAAAATTTAAATCATATGGAGATATGCAAATAAATATTTTTAAATTAATGCATGATGCTGACCAAAAGGTGTGTATGTATGCCTTCTCTATAGACAAAGGAATTTGTTTGGAGGATTTTAATTTAGGCAGAAACATGAATGGCATTGATATCTAGATTGATCTGTGGGAGAGTTGTAGACTTAACTTTTTTTTTTAAGACATGAAGAATATATACAGTCCTCTGCCTATGTCTTGGGTATAGCTGTTTCAAAGCACTTGACTAGGTAGTTTGAAGATCTTTCTAGCACTAATCAAGATGCTAGTTATCTACTGAATATGACAGTCATGACAAGTTCTCACAGGACGTCAAAACCAATTGCTTATTGGATATTTAAAAATGTCATTTTAAAAACATGTAAACTGGAAAATTTGGAATATATAACTTGTAATTTCATGCAGTGATGAAATAGGACTTCATCTGTAAGTTTAACTAAATCATAATTATATCATACCTCATCCCCCAAATTATTTAATTGGCTAAGAAATTAAAAGGTAGGAAGGGAGTCTGTTACTTGTAAAGATATTTGGTAAGCTTTAATCAAGAAGCAAGTTAAAGCATTAGACGTGACAAATAAAATACCTAATGGGAAAAGTGTAGCCAATATATGTATGTAAACACTCAAAATTATTTTCCTGCATGTTTTCTGTACCAGCATTCAAAACCAAATAAGTATATCAAATTAGAATTCATTAAGCTTTCAAGAAAGTAAGGAAACGAAGTAATGAAATTCCTCCATGATCCTTTAAATGCTTTCCTACCTTGTAACTAAGAGGTTTTTCACTTTTACCCATTTGTGGTTTTCTGATTTGCAGGTGTAACAGGTAACACTATCCAACCTACTCCACAGACTATTCCAGCCATTGATCCTGCACTTTTCAGTACAATTTCCCAGGGTAAGTCAGCTGATTATTTTGTGAGATACAGTATATTTCTTGTTTTGGGGTGTTGTTTTGTCATTTTACCTTAGGAGTGTTTAGGTAATTTGAAACACATTTCTTTGAATGCCTGTGTTCACTAGATTCTCCAGTGAACTAAGATAGTTTCATATTATCAAAAATACCTAAATCATAAGGCATTCCTCTTTTTTTGCAGTTTCTTTTTTCTTATATTTCTGAAGATACATAATGGCACAAACATGTAGCCAAAGCCGTTATGGAACATAGATTAATGTAGTTCAGTATTACTATGTGTTGGGATCATATTTCTCATCTGCACTGAGTTATTAGATTATCTAAGAGAACTGATTATAATTGAAAATAAAAATCTCTGAGGATAATTATTTTGATTGGTTCATAGGCTAGGTGATTGGTTTGTTGATTTTAATCTATCCTACTTTTCTGACTTCTCTGTTTTTTTCCCCCCTGGTTTGTTGTGTTTATTTTCATTTTTCTCATTCAGCATAGTCTTCATATGTCTGATGAGAGTTAGTCCTTTTTATTTAGAATGAAAACCTTGCTTTATTATTTTCTGTTGTGTTGTTGGGTTTCCCCTGTTACCATGTCTGCAGTTCTGTTTCCCACTGATTTTCGATTCTCCCTTTGTGAATGGGAACTGGCCATAAAGCTACCTGCCTTTCAGCCATGGAATAAGGAGAGCGCGTTGTTGGAATGGGGATGGGATCTCCCTGTCAGTCCTGGTATCTTTATGAGCATAGCATGAATTGCTTTGTGTTCCTTAAATTCTGTATTCAGTTGGCTTACTCATCTGACAGCAAAAGGAATTATCTATAGTTGGCTCAGAATTTAATAAAAGTTAGGGGAGAGGTTGGAAGCATGTGCTTGTCTGAGCACAACACACTCTATGTTGTTAAGATAATGGTGTCTTCTGGCAACAAGGACTGTGTTGGTGACTATACATTTAAATGTATATTTTTTACTTATATTTAAATGTAGGAGTCCCATTAATTTTTGTTCTACTTTTCCTGGTTTTATCAAAAGTGGATGAATTATGAAACTTAAATTCAATAGATGCAATAACCTTGAATCTTGAAATATCTTGTTTAAAATTATGTGTATGTTTTATAGGCCAACACAGTGCTCAGGTAGGAAGAATAAATAGGAACCTATAATAAACTAGCAAATGACACAAGAACAGAATGGAAAATAATTGTTAGTAGATAACCTTCCTGCCTAGTGAATACAGGATTCCTCTATTAAACTTGGTTTTCAGATGCTCCACTCACTTGTAAAAGCTCTTCCTAAAGTCTGATGCAGAAATATCTGAAAAGGAATAGACAGATCAGTGAAACAGAATAGGCGACACAGGATGAGAATTGTATTAATGATAAAGGCGACATTTGGATCGTTGTGGAAAGGGTAGGATATATATTCGAGGTGATGTTAAAATGATTATAAGGAAAAAATACATATATATATTAGATATACTGTCTCAGAATTCTTATGTCTCATTTGGTTGTGTCTTAACACCTTTGACTAATGAAAATAAATTGCATACAGCACAAGACTCTCTCCCTCCCATTACGTTGTTAAAACGCAAGTAATAAACCAGGATGAAATTGATACTTAATAAAGCATTTCTTGTCCAGAGCACACATAAAGAGCTTTGTCAAATAAATAAGTAAAACTCAGTAGGGGGAAAAAAAAAATAGGCAGAGAATAGAAACATATAATGCAAATGTGCAATGAAAATATGAAAATATACCTATCCTTAATAATAATCAGGGAAACCGAGAGTTAAAAAACATTTAGTTTTATGTCAGTAGGTGCAAAAATATTTTAAAAGACTTGTAAGTGACATTGTTAAACCTGGAATGACTTGCATGCTGTTGGGACTGTAAATTGGTAAAGCTTTTCTCGGTAGCATTATGTCAGTATCAGAATTGCAAATACAATTTTCTTTGACTCAGCTATTCTACTTAATGAAATCTGTCTTAAAGAAATACTTAGACGTGGGCATAAAATATATTTACAGGGATATTTATATCAGCATCATTTGTAGTAATAGTAGAAAACAATCTTAAGTGCTTATTAATTGGAAGGCAGTTAAATTAATTACGATCCATCTGTACCAAGGAATACTGTGCACATATTGAAAAAGAATGTTGGATAGTGAATTGGTGGTTGCCAGAGGGAAGCGGGGAGCAGGGAGGTAGAGGGGGTAAAAGGGGTCAAGTATTTGGTGACAGAAGAAAATCTAACTTTGGGTGGTGAACACACAACGCATTTGTGTATGACATACTGTTGAATTGTACACTGGAAACTTATTTGATTTTATTAATGTCACCCCAATAATTTCTGATAAAAAAAATTTTAATTAAAAAATGTGATAGCTCATGTGAAAAGATCTAGACATATAAAGTAAAACGAGTTACAGAGCACATATTGTATGACCTGACAAAAATACATGTAAAACAAAACTGTATAATGTACAGTGACTTATACATTGTATATTTTTACATCCTCCTGTGTGTACATATGTGTGTAAATGCATAGGAAAAGTCTAGAGAATCCACGAAAATAAATAGTTGTTTCATAACCACCGTCACTACTGCCACTAGTACTTCTGACACCCGCTTTCCATTGCATTTTTCTCCTTAGTGCTTAGTACTCATTGCCTTACATGTGTGTATTCGTATTAAAATATTTTAAATATTTTTGTAGTGAATTTATGACTGTCTCTAGAAAGGAAAGTGGAATTGGAAAGGTAGCTTTTGAAACACAGTATTTCCTTTTTTTACCTTGTGTACCTCTATACAGTATTTGAGTATGAGTAACAACTTACTGAGAAAGTTTTTTGAGAATTAAATGGAGTATTTAAAAAACATTTAGCATAGCACCTGACCTAATAAAATGTTACCTCTAATTATGACCTCTGTCGTCGCCATTATTAAGTGACATATCTTGACAAGTGCCTGGGTATAAGGGTTTTTAGTACCATGCTTGCATTTATCACTAAGATTTACTGCAGACCAGATGGTGCCTTGAGATCCTTCCAGTACGTTCCATTAAGTCAGAGGATGAGAGAGTACACTAGAGCCAAATTACCCAAGGTTCTTGACATGCATTTCTCAAACTACCTAGTTAAATAGGAAAGAATCTCTAAAGACTCATTTTAGAAGTATTTATATTAAGTGTTCCTCCTTGGAAACTTGATAAGTCAGCCTTGGGAATGGATGTTAATGTCAGCTGAGCATGTGGGGATTTCTCTTTACATCACATAATGCTATCTTTGGTCCAGTGCTGACTGAGGCTCTCTTTACAAAGCTCTAATGGAGAACTTGACTGATAGCTCTAGCTGTCTTCTGTCCCTGTTCTTGTCCTGCTCTGTGAAGGGAGGGGCATCTTTGTAATAAAAATGGTCTTGTCTGAAGCCATCTGGAACTTAGAATCACAGATTTCAGAAAGAGATATATTATTAGACAATAGACAACCTCTCTAATCCTTTATACACCTGTTAAGTCCACAGTATCCTCCCTCTCTCTCATTCTGATTGTGGGTTCTAGTAAATTTTAATAATAGAGAAAACAACTTTTATTTTGGTGCCTTGAGGAATATTTGCTATTTTGAATATAAAATCAGATATGCTGAAATTGAACTTTTATTTGCTTCCTGAAATGTATTTTCCTTTCTTATGTCTTTTCCACTTTCTCTATTTAGTTTTTAAATGCTAATTTAAAAGAATCATAATTAGGAGACATTTTATTTTTATTTCATTTAAAATTGTAACATGTTTTAATGACTTACACATTATAATTTTTAAAAGAAGGAAAGACTAACCAGTTACAAAATAGCAAAAGTAACTATTTGGCATGGCTTAAGTTCTTTATATTTCTAATTGTTGAAAATAAATTAACATCTCTATATAAGTCTTTAAATTAGGTTTTGTATCTAAATTATAACTTGGTTATTATCTAGGTTTTTCTGAGTTACAGAATTTGTCATACATGTCTGTTATGTATTACATATCTGTAATTATATTTTGTTAAAATATTTTCATTCATGTTTTATAAATACTGTAATCTTTATTTCATGAAAAAAAAAGTCAGTATTTTTTAAAATAGTTTTATCATTGGTGGATAAGTTTAGTTTGTAAACCTAAAATAGTAACTGAGTTCTCACCATTTTACACATTTTATCTGATTAATAAATGATATGTCAGCAAAACAGTATTACTAAAGCTAATGCTGTAAAAATAAGATTAGTCCTGAGCATTAGGGCTTTCTTCCAAGCAAGTCCGGTAAATTCTGGATGGATGCCTTATATTTTTAAAGATTGCCCTGAGATAGGAGGAGAGAATATTAAAGCTCAAAATGAGCAGTGATGAGGTAAACTCAATCTTTAGTGACTCACTAGGTGACTAGAGCCCCTTAATATATTTTGAAAAACCATTAAAGAATCTGGTAGGTATTTTCAAGAAAGAATACAAAGTGAAGGATGCCTGACTGAATTGTCAACAGAATTGCAGGATAATTGTTTTTTAGGTTCATGGGTAATAATTGCCAACTCACTAAAACACTGTGTCATCTATGATTCACAACAAGAAAAACCAATTATTAATGTAATCTTTAATAACACTAAGAAATATTTGAAGACTTACTATATATGTAACACACTGGGCTAGTTACCACATGTGGATATATAAGTGTATTATCTCAAAATCTGAAATTTAATTAATATTTAATTCTGTATGAACTTTATTCATTTTAAAATATGGGAAATAATTTAAAGGACAGACAGCTTTTTTATAATTATTCACTAAAGTTATCGAGCACTTACTGGTCACTGGCACTGGGCTAGAAACTTTAGGATACATTGTTTTAGTACTCTTGGGAAAATTAGGAAATAATTTGGATTAGAATTTAATATCAGAATACCTGCAATTGCTACCTACTTTAAAGTCCTTACCGAGGAAATGTTAAAGTTTTTATTTTATGCTGTATATCTTTAGCAATTAAAAATAGCTAAACAGAGCCATCCTGTTTCTAAGTACAGGCACATAAACAGAATCGAGATATATTATCCTCGATTTGTTATAGCCTGTGCCCCAAGCCTTCTCATCAGTTCTCCTAGAATCCTCATAAAATATCTAAAGAAAATGGTGTTTATTTCAAAAGATGATACAAAGTCAATTTTTAATTTCATCTTTAGAATTATATATTCAAGTATATTTAAATCTTAGTTTGAATGAAATGTTCTTAGTGTGGTTTATTTACTCAAATTATTTACTTGGGCTCTACACATATTAATCATATGTGTAACTGGAAAAGTTGCTGAGCATAAATTTTGAAGAAATAATTTGTAAAAGTTGTTGACATATTTAATTATGGAGTTTAATGATATAAAAATCTCTGTTAAACATTAGTTTTTTATATGGATGGCACAGAAGTGTGAACCTTTTCATGCTTAAAAAAAGTTAAACAACTTATGTAATATCTTTACATAAAGTTTTTCTCCCTTTTTTTTTAATCAAGGATTATATTTTTAGTTCAAATGAGGGTTGAATGGTTTAGCCTGTGTGTATTGTTCCATGAAAAGAGAAGCAGAGTGATTCTAGCATAAACACCAAAGTGACTGCCCTTGTTTTACTCAGAATATAATTTTTTGTAAATAATTTGCCAAAATAAAAAGATTTCTAGGTTATTACTTCCGAAAGAAAAATCTTACTCATATAAGTTATGTTTTGGCTTAGCCATGTTTTATTATTAGTAATAAAAATAATAGCATGAGAAAATTTATTAAAATACAACAGGGATTTTTTTTAAAAAAATCCTCCATGTAGTTATATAACCTTAAATATTTTGTATAATCTTGAATGTAAGCATTTACCTAACTTAAACAGAATACTTTTTACATTTTTATAGATATCTTAATTATTTTTCTTCTAGGGGACATCCGTCTAACACCAGAGGACTTTGCTAGAGCTCAGAAATACTGCAAATATGCTGGCAGCGCTTTGCAATATGAAGATGTCAGCACTGCTGTGCAGAATCTACAGAAGGCCCTCAAGTTACTGACTACAGGCAGAGAATGAAGCCTTTGTGCAACAGATCCATGCATTTTTGGCTTTAAGAACTAACAGTCCATTACTCTATCTTCAGCCTGTCAGGAGCACAGTTTAAAGAAGACTTTGGTTCCATTGAACATAACACTGAAATCTGTGTCCGTGTATCAGATTCTTGTTGAAGCATTTATCAGCAGCCTCAGCCAGTTTTCATTGTCCATTTAGTGGATCCAATAATCTCTGGCTAGATAGGGCTGATGTTAGCAAGATCCTAGAAATGCCCATTGAACCCTGCTTCAGAAAATGAAAATACAGTACTATAAAATGTATTGAGAATAAGCTTTGTATCTTAATTTACATGAATTAAGGAATTTTTTAAATCTGTAGTTTGGACATAAATTACTTTGCTATAAAATTCTAAATTTAACTTTTAATAAAGATTGCCGGAATATTCCAGATTAGAAATCATGGTTGTTTTTTTTTGTTTGTTTTCCTCAGAATTTATAAAACAAATATGAATGTCCTAAATTGTTAGATGAATCTGAAAGAGATTATGTTCACAATTCAATTTGTATTCATGTTAAATATAACTACATTAAAGTTAAAATTTTCATGGAAGGAGGTATAAGGTAAAGAGGTAGAATCCCTTTTAGACTTAAGAATAATGTTGGTTTCCCAGCTACTTTCCGTTATCCATTGAAGCGTAAGGTAAATTGGTACTTGCTTCTTAGGCAGATTGACTGCATGTATTAGAGAATGAAAAAAAAACAATTGTAGTAATGCCTGGAAACTTGGTGCTTTAAGTTAAGATTCACCTCTGCTGCTATGGAATGGATTCTCTAGGGTGCAGAGCTATGAATGATGCACAAGATTAGAAGAAATTAGATTCTCGGTTGTTAAATTTATAAGTTTTGTGGGGAATTTTGGACTAACTGTGTCACCTACGTTTGTGCTGTGTAAAAAATAAATACAAGGATTCTTTTAATTAGTTTTTCTTATTATGGAACCAAATGTCTGTTTTGACTTGCATGCTAGAATTTTTCATTTTTTAAGTCATTATTTTTAGTTATAGGAATATGATGTTTCTAGAGTAAAATACAAACAGTTTTTTTAAAAAAGAGAGAAATTTGACAAGTTTACCTGAAATTTATCTGGTCCATTTCATATATTCCACTAAGATTGAAGTTCTTTAATATATGGGTCAGCAAACCAATATCCATGGACTGGCCACTTGTATAAATTAATTTTTGTTGAATCAAAACCATACCCATTCATTTATGTTTTATCCTTGGTTGCTTTCACAACTTCCACAACTGTAGAATTACATGGCCTGCAAGTCTGAAGTATTTACTATTTGGCCCCTTAAGAAAAAGTTTGCTGAACCCCTGATCTAAGTCTCTCTAAAAGAAAATAAATTATTAACTCATAACCAGTTGTGTCTTTCTATTTTTCTTTGCATAAGTATAATGCTGTTGTATAAGGTTTAAAATGGTAAATAGTCAAACAAAATAAACTGTTCTAAATTATTGCAAAAACAAGCCCCAAATAATCTGACTCCTGAAAAATGTTTCCATATCTTCAGAACTAAATTCTTAACAGCATCTTTAGGGTTCAACATTTACATCTAGAAATCTAGTGCTCTGATATAGTTCTCTAGAATTTTATTGTCATAAAAAAGTGGTTAGCATTCAGTGTTGTAAGAAGTAAAAATTTTAATCTAAATCTTAATATGCCTGCACACTAGAAAGAAAACTGTCATGTCTTATTTTATACCCTATTTTTATTGCTCCCAATTGGAAGAGCACACATGGAGGGAAGCAGGTAATGTGGCAACCCTGGAGTCCACTGATAAGTGGGCGATGGTATGAGAGTCCTTAACGAAAATGGAAGCGACACACCACTAGCCACCTCCAAGTTAATGAGACCTGAATGAGGTCCTACACTATACTCAGCATGTAGTACCATTCCATAAGCGCTTATCGTTAAGGTTATACTAATATTGTAAATTATTAATAATTTATTTCCTGTATATCAGTAAATTCCAGTTTTCTCTGTGGCCCATTGCCTTAAAATGCTTTCTTGCATGAGGAGATGAAACTATAATTTTTTTTTTTTTTTACTTTGTGTTTCTTCATATAAAATCTGATGACAAAGAAATTTTTCCCACCTGACACTAGGATAGTGTCATTTAGTCATTCAACGTGTAGTCATTGAGTAGCTACTTTGTGCTTGATACTGTCCTTTGCATGAATAAATAGCAGAAAACAAGGGGAGGGAAACCTGCCTCAGTTTATATTACAATGGGAGGAAAGAGACAAACTTAAAAAATGTCATGTATTCAACTAGTGGTTTTCAAAGGGTAATTGTTAGAAATGCAAATCTCAGGGTCTTTCCCCATTCCCATCCAATTAGAAACTCTAAAGGTGGGGCCAAGCAATCAGAAGTTTAAGAAACTCCTTCCATAGTCTGGTGGTCCCTAAAGTTTGAGTGGTTTAGCCCTTCCCAAATTAGAAAGGTTGAGAGTCTGGAAGAAGAGATTCCCCTGAAGCAGTGGTTCTCAAAGTGTGGTCCCTGGACCCCCAGTATCAGCATCAACTGGGAACTTGTCAGGAACCTCTAGGAGAAAACAAGAATATGGGATAGGATGTACTTAGGTGTGTGTAGACATGTGCTTTTAAATAGGTTATGCCTCACTGAGGTGACTTGAGCAGAGAAGGAAAGAGGAAGATATTTCTGGCAGAGGGAGGTACAGGTTAGAGGGTATAAGTAAGGAAGGCTTGTGAAGTTACTGGAAAGTTGAGCATATAATTTTGTAAAAAACTTAACTTTTACTCTAAGCAAGATGGAGTGCTACTGAAAGTTTTGAACAGAAGAGTACTTTATGTGACAACTTTTAAAAAGATCATAGCAATTACTGTGTGGAAGCTGGGAAAGTAAAATATTACAATAATTAAGGTGAGCTATTCTGATGGCTTAGATCAAGGGTAGCAGTGGAGGTAAAATATTGGTTTATGGCTATTTATTTTAAAGGAGAGCCACTGTATTTCTGATAAACTAGATCTGAGGTATGAACATAAGGGTAACGGTTGACTCGGGTTTTAACCTGAATACCCGGAAGGAATGAGTAGCCATTAATTGCAGTGGGGAAAGTTACTGAATTCTGACATTTAGGCTGAAGTGCAGTGTTCGTTCCCAAGTTCTTGTGACCATCCCAAGTAAAACTATTTGATAACATTGTTTTGTCAATGCATACAGAGAGGGAAGAAAAAATAAGATAAAGATCTGTCTACAATGATTGTCACAGACATCTCACTAAATCACTGCTAAACTGGAGCTAGAAGCCGAGGACAGTTCCCATGGTTTGCACTGCCAAGGAAGTACACAGTCTTCAAGATTAGACCAAGAAAAAGACCCCAGTTACAGGTCTTGAAAATTCACACCTTCAGGTGTTCATAGAATTGATCTATATACAACTTGTACTTCTGGAAATTTGAGGTGACTATGTATGTATTAAGGTTATATGCTGTCCTTTCCAAAGAAATTTACATCCTAACAGCATTGCTATAAATATCTTTAACTGACTAGGGGTTGAGGTTTTTTGTTCATTTGCACAGCTTCTTCTCCCTACCCATCCCCCGTTTTAATTTTTAACTTTACTCATTTTATATACCAAAGCGATTGGATCAGATCATCTAGTTTGGACCATAAACTTCCACCAGTAGAAAAGTTCTTTTGTTAAAAGAGATCACAAAATCACAAAATGTTAAGACACCATTCATATGGAGATATGCGTACATGGTTATAATATCTGATGTCCACATGGAATTCTGAGACTGAAAGCTCATTCATTAGAGTATATTTAAGTAGGACTACTTCCAAGTGAGCAATACTTTAATAATAGTAAATATAGCTAACCTTTGAGTGCTTACTAAATACCAGGCACTATTCCAAGTATTTCACATGTATTAATTCATTTAATCCTGCCAATGATCCTGGGAGGGGCTCCTATCCTTGCTTTACAGATGAGGAAACCGAGCCAGAGGGTAATAATAAGTTTGCCTGAGGCTGCATAGCTAACACTGCACAGCTAATAATTTCTAAGCTCAGACTACCTATTTCAGACAATAAGTATCATCCCTGCAGGCAAATCGTCAGTTAAACTATTGTGAGTACAGTGAGATGTTGTAAGTGAACTCCACGTTATAAGGTCATTGGTCACAATCAGGGTCACAACTCCTATTAGGATGTGTAACAGATTATTAATTTTTATTTTCTGTTATCTGGGCACTGTGTCCCAATTAACTGTGGGTTCTAGGCAGTGAATATAAGGCATGAACACATGCCCTGGAGCCTATGGCTTGATAGCAAATGGCCTGAGAGTCCAAGGGGAAAATAGAATTTAAATGAATCGTGCAGTGGATTAGTATGTCATCTAGGAGAGGGTGTCCCGCATGGCTAGGGAGTCCCAAGTTTCCCAGACATTCCTGTTTCTTTTTAATCTCAAATTACATTACTAGTTTTATTTTGCACATACGGTATTTATTTTAAATATTTTTGCTTCAAAAATACATTAAATAGCCTTCACTTTAGGAGGAAATCTGATGGGGATATGGACTTCAATATAAATATAATAATGTTTATTATTAGTTATTTCATTAAATTTCTACTTGAAAGTCTGAGGCAAGAGCATCTGCCCCTTCAGATATCCTCTGAAGTTTGGGGGGAAAGAGATGATTGTATAATAATAGTCCATGATATAACTAACCGAGGAACTAGTTTTATAGTTAAGTGGTATCAGGAGATCTTGTAAAAATATTAGCATCATTCATTTATTCAAAAATGTATTGCGCATCCATCGTCATTTAAAGCATATTGTGATAATGCCATATTTGAGGTATTGTGGGAGACAATAGTTCTTCATGGGGAAGGTCAGGGAAGGCTTCAAAGAAAAGGTTGAGCTGAAAGTTTACCAGGCAAAGAAGCAGGGAGAACTGAGCAAAAATCCAACCAAGAACAGCATGGAGAAAAAAAAAATGTAGGAGATTCAGGAAATTCAAGTGATGTAGTGTAGCTAGTGTAGCCGTGGCAGATGGCCTATCGAGAAGGGGAGTTGTATATGTGAGATGGCACAGGCAGAAAGGTGTTATGGACTGAACTATGTTCCACCAAACTTCGTGTGTTGAAGGCCAACCTCCCAACATGATTATATTCGGCAGTAGGGCTTTTTAAGAGGTAATAAAGGTTAAATGAGGTTATCGAAGTGGATCCCTAATCCCATAGGACTGGTGTCTTTATAAGAGGAAGAGACACCAGAAGTATTTCCCTCCCTCTCCTTCCCCTCTTCCTTCCCCCTCCCTCCTCTGTTCCCCTCTCCTCTTCCCAGTCTCCCCCTCCCTTCCCCCTCTACCTCCCTCTCCCCTCTACGCTCTTTCCTCCATTTTCCCTCTCCTCTTCCCCTTCCCCCTCTCCCTCCCTTCCCTCCTGCCCTCTCCTTCTCTTACCATGCTGATACAGAGAAAAGGCCATGTGAGGAAATTTGCCCTTTCTGAGACTCCTCTGAGTACTAGTTCTCCCACATACAACATGAGCAGGCAGGGCTGGCTATCAAATATCCTTTGAAGATCTAAAATTCTTCAAGTCTCTGAATAATCCTTAGACTTCTGCAGGCAAAGTTTAAATTTAGGTTTGTGGTTCCGAATCCCTCATTTGAACTAGACACTTTATACAGTATTCTCAAAACTTAAATCCTGACATCCATCCTACTTAACGAGTAAATATTCCCTGCACATCTTATGTTAATATGCCAAGAATGCAGTAAATAAATCCCTTTGAAGAAAGTTAAAACCAAGGACCAGGACGGCAAAATAATTGTTGCTTCTTTGCATAGATAATTTTCTTCTGCCAACGCAATGATTGCCAGTGAGCAAAAGTTTGAGCAAAAAATATTACCAGGGGTAAAGACAGTCATTTTACAATGATAAAGTCATCAGTTAATCAAGGGAAAATAACAATCCTAAAGGTCGATGTGTCTACCAAGAGAACTTCAATGTACATGAAGCAAAACTAATACAAGTGTGAGGAGAAATGACAAATCTACAATTATAACTGGAGATTTTGATACCCATTTCAATAATATGACTAGTATACTGGACACTTAAAATTGGTTCTTATAAACTCGAATAAAACCAGTCGATCTTTTATTTTTTTTGTAGTGGGTTCCTTTTCCTTTCTTTTTATTTATTTTCTTTTTCTTTTTTTGGAATGACTTGTGTGTAGAATGATATGAAAATAATCCACTGACTCCATTTTTCTCTAACTGGAGATTTCATTTCTACATGTGTGAAGATTGCAAGCAATACGTCTGCCTTTTTCGGTGCTGAATTCAGAGGAAAACATGAATGTGTTTGGTTATTTACAAATGGATATATGTACTTATTGAGTCTCTAATTAATTCTCTTGAGATACTGTTTATAAATATTCCTGGTATTCTAATTATTTCCAAGATTAATTAGCCTGAGAGTTTTTGCTATAGTGACTTGGAATAATTTTTTCTCCAAGCTGCTTGATTGAGAAATTAATGCATTATTTATTGGTATAATTTATGGAAAAAAAATCCCACTGCAGGCGGAGTAACATAGAGAAGGCTGTAAATATGTGTGTGTACATATGTCTAACCTATATATTGGATAGCAATCCTTTTGAAAATAATTTTAGAATTATATGGAGCAAAAAGCAAAGAAATCAGAAAATAATATATTTTAATTATAGTAACCTGAGGACACAGGTTTCATTAGAAGTCTCTGCTGCTGAGGAGCTTAAAATTTAGGATGCAGATGTGAACACATAATTGGAAGCATAGTTTTCAGTGCTGAAAACATATGAACTGCTATTGAAACAATAATTTCTTTCCTCCAAACCGGGTAAACTGGAGCAGGAAATTTCACTGGGATGGTGGCATTGAGATGCATTCTATTGCAATAGAATGCAGTGGGTAATTAAGATGAAAAGGGGAAGTATAAGAGGAAAAAAATGCAATCGTGAGAATCGTGAGAATCGTGAGAAAGTGCATAACTTTTTTCAATTACAGCAAAATAGCCACAAGGAGAAGCTGCTGAACAGAAGGAGATAGACGCATCATCCCAGTGAGATGGGCAACAACCTCTCAAAGGCGGAATAGATAGATTTGAATCAAAATCTTTTTCCGTATTTTTATTCTTTCTGAAGCTGATGTGTCATCTACTTGTGAAATGGATCCCAATTTTGTGTAAGCTCCAGTCCTGTTGGTAATCTTCACATAGCCCGTGTTTTCTCAAACTCTATGCTTTGCATCACTCAGACCCTTAATAGTCAAAGTGAGGGGTGAATTCACCTTAAGGAGGAGACTGCTGTGAGCAGCCAGGGCTGGCAGGGCTAGAAGGGGACCGAGTCGGGGGAGGGAAATTAAAAGCAGGTTAGCGGGTGGAATATTCAACTCAGAGCTTTAAAAGACAACTCTGTCTCAATAACTTCCAGAAAATGTCACTGAAGTCCCGATGGTAGTAGAATCACTAGTGGTTATTGGTACAGTAACTTGTCAGTGAGTGCTTGGGTTAAAGCATCAAGATGTTATAGATTTTGTAAGAAAGTTATTGAAAAGTTCACAGAGTGCTTTCATTAAAAAATAAATAAATAAAAGTTTCCGGGACCTAAGAAACTTTCATCTGGGTATGAAGTAATTTGAATAGAATTGGCGATAGCATGTTCCTACAAATGAGTCTTTTGACAAGCAGGAATGACTTATTTGGAGTGTGTTTGATTTGGTCACAATTTACCTTCTTAGTGTTTCAGCATTTACATTCTTAAACAACTTGGAGAAGCTGAATAATTCTGGAAACTTGAATTCACTTCTAATGAAGTGTTAAGAACTTTAGTAATGCGGATGAAGGTGACATAAACTTTGGTTCACACACTCTTAAAGATGGAAGGCCCCTTAGAGATGATCTAATCAAATCCTTCCATTCTACAAAGGATAGAATTGAGGCCAAGGAGAGATGCAGTTACTTCCTCAGGATCTCAAAGCCAGTTATTGGAAGAGAAAAAGAGGAAAAAAATCCAACTCTCAGGCCAAGAATATTTTCAAATATCTTGTTCTGAGAGCTAGTTCAAAAAGACTGTCAGCGAAACAAGGGCATTCCTGAAATTTATCATTTTCACCAAATATATGTGTAAGTCCAGTGGGGATCATTGATTGTTTAACCAGTCAGTCACATCACAAATATTCCCTTATTATTATTACTTAAAAAAGCCCTTACAGCTTTGCTAAGGAACAAAGACGTTTATAATTACTACTTACAGAGATTCCAAGCTCATCAGGGTGGTAAGAAAATTCACATGAATTTTCTTAAGCTATGCGGCGTCCCAAGACAATGTATGATAAAAGGCCAAATAATTGAGAGAGAAAAGAACAGGGTTTAGACTTTTGATGGGTGTGGGAAGAATAAAAAAATGCTATGGAAAAATCAGACTTGGGAGACTGACCAAGAAGAGCTAGATATGTCTAAGAAGGCTTTGTGCAAAAAGCAGAGCTTGAAGATAATAGGACTTTTCTGGTATAACTGAGACGTCCACTTACCTATCTTTATTTGGGCTTATTGTAGGAAGCAATTGGCATTGCTGTTATGTTCTCCTTGCCATTCCTGGGGTAACAGCAGTTTTTCCTTTTGTGATATCTCCTTAGAAGAGAGGTTCTTAAACAGAAAAGAGTCTGTGATTTGGGATGAGGTAGAAAAAAAAAGACATCTTTACTTTTAGATCTCTAGCTGAAATTTAGCATTTCCTAGAATTATGAATGTAAGCAACAAATGACAGTAGTATTAGCAATTCTTGTGACTCTGTCACCAATAAAAATTATAGATATTTTTATGCCTCACTATAGTTGTTGTTACTGATATATTGAAAAATCATTTATGCTCATCGGTATTTTGAATTTATGGGCATTATTAGACCTGCTCTAAATGTTATTAACGTGTTAATAAATATAACATATTATTAGATCACAAATTTGGATTTTGATATGTTTTCATTACTGATTTTCACATAATTATTTTATCCACAGTCCTAATTAGGTCCAGCAATGGCTCCAAAGACACCCCTGAGTTAATCCCCAGAACTTCGCATATGTTACCTTAGGTGGCAAAAGGGACTTTGCGGAAGGTTAAGGACCATGAGGTGTGAGATTATCCTGGATTATCCAGTAGGCTCAACGTAATCACAGCATTCATAAAAACAGAGAAACTTTCCCAGTGTAGGCAGAGATGGGGATGTGAAAAGGACTTGCTCAGCCCTTGCAGACTTTGAAGTTGGAAAAAGGGAGCCATGAGCCAAGGAATATGGGTGGCCTGTAGAAACTGGAAAAGGCAAAGAAACAGATTCTCCCTTAGATCCTCCGAAAAGAAACGCAGCCCTGTCAACACTTCATTGCAGCCCAGTGAGACCTCTGTTGGACTTCTCACCTTTGGAACTGTAAGATAATACATTTGTGCTTTTTAAGCCACTAAGTTTGTGGTAATTTGTTATGGCGGCAATAGAAAACTAGTACACTATTTATTTTATGCATGTAAAAATATTATTTTGGGTAACTGTAGCAAAGGTGTACATGCACAAAAATGGGTTGAAAACTCCTGCCTAGTAGTGTCTGTTGCTACAGTTAATAGGAAAACCTTAGGTAGTTTGACATTGACGCCAATGTCTCTTGGTGCCCCAAAGTTAATCTGACATATATGTGTTTTGACAACTGTCCAAATGTTTCAGTAAAAATTTTTGTATCAAAATCACAAGTATAGTTCTCATTGAAGTTTGGCTTTTTCTTCCCACTTTCTCAGTGGTTCTTATTTTTTCTGGCTTCCACCATTTCCGAATCTGGATTACATTCATATATACAACTCATTCATGCAGGAATGAGGGCCAAGGGAAGAGTGATTTTAATCTTTTTAGTCGACATTATTACTTTATGAGCTTCCAAATGAACCCAACAACTACAAAAATATCATGCTAGGGAGTCGTAGGAAAATAAAAACCCAATGAAAAGGACCTATGCCAAAGGAGATGTGTTTCCCATTGCCAGTGGTGATAGGGTCTCTGGTGATTCCTTTATTGAAATCCTTGGGATCAAGTCCTAATTTGTCGTAACATGGTAAAGCAAAATGATTTTTAAGCATTCCCACTTCCCTACCTATCAAATGTAAATAGCACCTTCTGCAGTATCTAGTTAGTTAAAATTGGTAATGATAGCTGTAAAGTTCTAGGAAAATGCCTGATATAATTTTACCAGTGCATTGTTATCTATTATTTTGGAGTCTATCAGAAAAATATTCTTTTTTGTAATTCAAAAGAGTTGTTTCTTCCCTTATGGAAACCACAATCGTTACATAATCAGTGGGAATCTGCCTTCCTCTATAGCAGTATCATCTATCTGCTGTTAGGCACTGCTTGCAATGCACTTATCAACATGTCTACACCCTTTTGTAACATGCAGTCTTACTAAATAGGTACAAATAAGAAAAAATAGAACTACCAATGAGAACATTATAAAATTGTAAATTATCAATCAATATGGTTTTTAAAATATGCATAAAACAACCTAATAGCTCTTTCCCAGGACTAGCCCCCTTGGGTAATGAAAGACAAACACACTAGTTTTGGGGAGGTCAAGAACATACAGTGTATGTTAAAGTATGATACCTGGACCCTGGACAAAATGGAATGCCAAAAGTAGAATGTTGCCAGATTTCCACCTTTACAAGAGCTAATTTCGTTGACACACCTGCTTTTAATACTTATGAAACTCAATGTGTTTTCAGGAATTTGAACCTAATAATTTGAACCTAATACTGAAGATGCATAGGTATGATTTGTTTTTCGGGTCTGAGAGTATGCAATTGCTTTGGTGAAAAAGTAATTGAATATTCTGTGAAGCATGACTTAATTTTTTCATGGACTTTTCAGCTGAATTTTTGCTTCACTTTACTTTTTTGCATTTAAGAAAACTCTCTACATGGCATTCCGAAAATCTCCCATGTAAAAATAGATGTCATTTAACATGACTTTATGTACCTAACACCATATTTTTAAATTTATTGTCTATCTGCTCCCCACTAAGTTTATACAAAGTCACGGTCCCACCAAGGGCATGTGATGGAGCTCATTTCTCAGTGTCACTTACATTGAAGCACTTGGCATTACTCGTATTTTTACCCTTACAATATGGCAGGTAAAATATATTTCATTTTTAATTGACATTTCTTTTATTATTAGCGAAGCTGACTATTTTGGTTTCTTTGGGAGCAATTTGTATTTCATATCTTGTGAATTCTCTGTTACTGTTCATTTGCCAATTTTTTATGGAAATTTAGTTTTATTACATTAGGTTACATTAATTTGCACATGACCTTTGCATAGAGATATCAGTTCTTTGCTATATATATATATATATATATATATATATATAATGTATTTTCAGTTTGTATTTCACCCTTATCTATTCTTTTATATGTACACAGTTAGAAAAAAGTTTTAATTTTAGATGAGTGAAATGTGATTTTCCTTTTATTGTTTCTAACTTGGTGATATGCTTAGAAAGCCTTGTGTAACTGAGATTTATAAAAATATTCACTATGACTAATTTTTATTTTGATTTTTCCCCCTCAATATTTAAACTTGGTTGAATTTCCAACAACAGAACAAAGTAAGAGGCCTCAGTGCTCACTCTTCATATTGCCTTAGCAACGAACATCTGTGAGAGACTAAGGCTAATAACTAGTTTATTAAATTAGCCTTCGGGAAACATTGTCAAGGCTGGGAAATTGTCATTCAATCTGTCGTTTGTTTACATAAAGCCAAACATCCAGTTTAACTTATTATTTTTTTAAATTTAACAAGTATTTAGTTATGAAATAAAATCCAGCTTTTTTATTATTCTAATGCCACTTGTATTTAATAAGGGTTATGGTAAAAATGAACTTAGATCCTGTACTGTATTATGTATATAAACGAAAAGTATATTGGAGTCTGTTCAAAACAATCCATTTATACATATACATTAATTTATATTTATATTTTCAGGTTGATCATTTCCTCCACAGATTCTTTTAAGTATGAGATCCAATTAAAACCAAACTCAAGAAACAAGCAAACTTTAGAAAAATACATATTTGAAAGAAAACTTCCGATTAAAGAGTAATGGTATAATTATGCTAATTTCGATTGTACTTTAAATTAAGGCTAAAATAATTCGAAGAAGTGTAGGGATCTTCGCTTTTCTGAAAATACTAAAGAAAAACCGTGCATCACTTTGGCTTTGTGGAGTAAAGAGCACTGGTCTAGGAGTCAGAAGGCCTGCCCATTGTCATCATCCAGGCTCTGTCAGCACGACAGAGGCTCGGTCCTCTCCGTTTTCGTGGGGCTGACCACAAGACCCAATTAGGTCTCTTATTTTCTAAAACGTTGTGATGTATTTGTGAAATAAATATTACTCTCTCCCTTTCAGGGTTCAGTACAAGGTTTTCTGGATCAAAACGCAGGAAGTCAAAGTCGATTTCTAGAACACTGATTGTAACTTTGTGGCAGACGCTCCACGAGTACACCTTCTCCCTCTGGAAGTTCCTATTTACGTCGGAGGACACAAAAACCAAAGAGCTCGACTGTGTCTGCAGCTAATAAGGACGTCAAGTGGTGTTTATACCATGTCCTTGCGACTTCAAAGTCTGAACTCTACAGTCGTGCACTCCTGTGTTCTTGTTGCCACTTGCTGTCATTGACACCTCCTGGGCAATGAGATCATCACACAGTTATCAACCACGGGAATGACTCTGGTCTTCTAAGATCTGAGGATAGTTGCCGTAGTTTAACCACGTTGTCGTTTGTGTGTGCTATGCTTTGGGTGAATTTGTTTAATAACAGTGTTTTTCTGATTAAGAAAATGTATTTTTTTCATTTCAGAAAATTAAGAAAATGGAGAAAAATACATAAATAATAAGGATCGTCCACAATCATACCACACTGAGAAATTCCCTGAAAACATTAGTGTCGATTCTTCTCAACCTGGAGGAAATTGAGACTGACCAGCTCTGCTGTTGAATAGTCCCAGGCCAGCCAGACTGCAGTTCTCAAAGACAGAGCAGGTCGCAGCTTCAATGAGGCGTGTGCACTTTGCAAATGAAGAGCCATTCTCCCCAGAAAGTTCTGAGAGTGCTCCTCTCAGCCCACTCATGCGCCTTGTTTAGCATCCCTGGGTGTAAGGAGAGAGATTTAAAGTCTGTTGTATTTTAAAGCTCTATTTGCATAGAAACAAAGTGTCAAAACCTTCCAGGACTGGTCTGCTTTTCTTAGTGAAAGTCCTTTTGTTAAGCGAGGCCTTCTGCTCTCTGGCCCCCTAACGCTGCGAATACATGAGAATCATGAAAACCATAACCCCACTGTGCACTGCTATCCTGATCCTTCCCCATGAGTTTCCCCACGGCCTTGAACCTGGAGGATGACACCCCAAGTCTGATGGTACTTTCTGCAATGCATTTGAGGAATTAAGATCTTTGACGGGATATACAAGGAGAAGAACTGAGAGGAGGATGGGGAAAGCGCTCTGGTGGCCTCCGGAAGCAATACTTGCTGAGCAAAGGGAGAGCCGTTTCTAGTTAGTTCAGACTTCGGTTCATCATTTATGGTCAGATGCCTTCTCATTCCATGAAGGTAAGGATTTTGTTTTCTTTACTACCGTTTTTCCAGGCCCTAACTGGTACCTAACAAATTGTAGGTACTCAATACATACTGAGTAAATTATTTAGCTTTTCTGAAAGAACATCAGGGACCCTTGACAGCATGGCCCTCTACCAGCCTTTAAAAGGCGGTTCCCTCACAGTGCTGCTCTGGACTCTTCTCTCTCCCTGCTCTACCTCATCTGCCAGCCAAGCTTCAATTATCCACCTTCTTGCTGATGACTTCAATTTTATTACTCCAGTTCTTTCCTCTGTATTCCTGGCTTTACTTGCTATTTCTATAAGGATGACTCTAAAGGTCCATAAATTAAACATGTCAGAAACTAAACATTCTCTCACACCCTCCACCACTTGACCCTCCACCAATGTCTCTGGAAACACCCACCCTATCTGTTCAGTTTATCAAATTATATAATCTAGGAGTCATATTAGACTCCTACTTTCTCTTATTCCCTACATCCAATCCATTAAACCCTGTCTATTTAGATTCCTAATATCTAATTTGCATATGGCATGTCCTTTGATCCCCACTATCTCGACTCTAATCTAAGCTACCAGTCTCTTTCATCCGGACTATTCAGTAGCATCCAGAGCTTCCCCCTGCATCTTCTCCTTCCCTCTCAGTCCACTTTTCACCACAACTAGTCACTTTTAAAAACCCGAAATAGGATTTTTCTGTACCACTATTTAGATCCTTTTCATTGCCTTCTGGGTAAAGACCAAAATCCTTCACATTGTTTCTAGGAGGCTCTGTCATCTGATCCATGACAGGCTCTTCAGCTGCCCTTATGTCACTCTCTTCCTTACTTTAAGCCACCCTTGGTTTCTTACATGTTATTACTTTCTCCTGTCCCCAGGACTTTTGCACATACTGAAGGTTCTACCTAGAAATACTCTCTCCCTCAACCTCATTCTTTACCTACTTTGATTTTACTCATTTTTTGACCTCAGATCTATTGCAATTGAAGCATGCTTGTTTTAATACACTTTTACATGAAGAGAGCCCCAAGTTTTATATTTTATAGTTATTTTAAAAGTTTATATAGCGCACATGTATTTTATTAGTAGTTTAAGTGTTTTTCATACTTTACTACATTTCCAAGTAAAACTGACATTTCATTATAAAAATTAAGAACATCAGGAGTGTATTTGCTTAGAAAAAGTATATTGCTAGCCCTGATTTGTCAAGATCCTAGACAGTGCTACCCTTAGGAAGAGGTCTCAGGATTCTATATCAAAGAACAGAGTTCAGTGAACTATGACTCATGGGTCAAATCTGTCAACTACCAGGTTTTCTTTTTCTTTTTATCAATAAAGTTTCTTGGAACACAGTCACCTTCATTCATTTATCTACTACCTGTGGCCACTTTCCATGATGCAAATGTGAGTAGTTGAATAGTTGTGACAGAAACCATATGGTTCAAAAAGCCTAAAATATTTTCTTTCTGGCCCTTTACAGAAAAAGTTTCCTGGCTCTTGTAATAAAATATAATGACAAGGATTTTAACTTAAAGAGTTCAATGCCAAGTAGTACCAGTAATCCTGTAAGATGTTCAGCGTGAACCCTTTAGAACGTCTGGTTTAAATTGCACTCCACTCTGATAGATATACCAGGAAGAGTTATCTGCAAAATATACTAAAGTACGAGAATCAGTTGATTGGCCTGAAGAGTGACTTGGAATAGTACATCAATTGAACATTAAAAACAGCTGCCAAATTTCTGTGTGTGTCTTTGTATGGCTGTGTGTGTCTTTGTAGAAGTTCATGTTATAATGTTGAGCCATTTTATCAAGGAGTAATTCATGATGAGTCCCTAGTCTTAAGAACATCTTGGATGATGACAGGAAAATGGCATCATCGTTCAGGAAGAGAATGTTTTTCTGATTGTATTGACAAGTTGTCAGTGTCCAACTTATCTAAAAACCAAATTATTTAGGTATGTTAAGAGGTAGGCATGGTTTGTGCCCACTCTTTTCCCACCACTTAGCATTGAATTCTGACCTGCTAAGAGACTATATCTTTAATCTTCAACTATAGCTGTAGCATTTCAACATTTCCTGTGAAACATAGTTGTTAAAAGAATGCCTTATTTCAGTCTTTTAACCTATGTATAATTGGTAAGTGCATTCTTATGTGCATAAACCAACCTTTAACTTTTTTATTTTTGGATGTGTGATAAATGTTAATAATAATCTTCTTGTGGAGAAAAATAAACAAATAATAAAAATATAAGCCCCAATGTCCAATCATGAGAATAAAATCAGGGTCAACAACTTACTAGCCATGTTGCCATGGACTACATAAAACAACAGCACTTGAATTTCATTATTTATAAAATGGGGAAAATAATAGTACAAACCACAGGTTTGCATGAGTAAAAATAGAATATTTGTGAAGCACTTATCATGATGTCTAATGTACGTGAAAGTGTCTAGTCTAAGCTTACAATAAATCGTGTTGGGTGGGACTATAAACCTTGCCATCTCTGGACATTAAAGTTGATGATAGATCAATGAACAATATAGAAATCCTAAACAATACATGCTGAGAAGAGTTTTGAATCTTCTGAGTCCACTTCTCAGTGAGAAGCGAAATAGCGGAAGAGCTGCACCTCAAATTCACTTCCCCTTACTTGAGGTATCGAATCGACACCCAGAACCACAGCATCTTAAGAAAAGGATGTTAAAATGAGAAGGAATGTCTAAATAAAGGGGAAGGTATAATTTGTAAAAGACAGATGATTATGTTTTTGAAAGCAGAGTAGATGGATGATTCTCAAATAGTCCTACACAGGAGGCAGAGGAGAAGGAGCGGACACCTGACATGCGTTCTGGAGGTGGGCAGAAACACATGTCGTGTCTCTGAAATCATGGCGTGTAACTTACGAGTCATCGGAATGTTCTATGCTACATCTTATTTTCTACATTTGTTATTTAAAATTTTTCCTTAACATCTCAGTGAAAATGCACGTCTTGTATGTTTGAGGGCTTCCTGCCACACTGCTACTTATTAGTTAAGAAACACAAGTGGAACAGAGGTTTGGCTCTGGTCTCTATGCCTGCTGAGGGAATGATGTCTAAGGAATAAGTTAATTTAAGAGGGAAAAGAGCTTATCATCTTGAACAGTATACAAACAGTTACTTATAATGATATTTTTCCCTCTCAAGCCCTATGAAGTTAAAGTGATAGGAGAGAATAACTATTTCGATAATCTTTCGAGTGGTAATCATTTTGAAATATGTAAGTATATCAAATCAATACGGTGTGCAACTTAACCTTCAATAATGTTATGTGTCAATTATATCCAGTAAAGCTGAGGCAAAAAGAAAAAAAATAATACTTCAGTAAAAGCTGATCCTTGTTTTATATAAAGTTGAATATATTGAGTGACTGCTATGAGACACAGACATTGCTGGGTGATTTACATACATTATGTCCATCAGAATTCCTCAGAATAGTTCTGCTATACCAATTTATATCTTAAAACCCTGAATTACTCCTCCCAACAACAATTTTGATTTTGAGGAACAGCCTTCCTTCATCTACCAAATATTACTTCCAGGACAGAGCTTAAAAAACAAGACCCTTAAAAGCTTAACTTTCTTTGATTTTGGTCTATGTGGGATCATAAATATTTGGTTTAGAATTGATCATTCCTATAGCACCTTAAAATAGCCAAATTCTGATGTGGGTCTGACTGAAATATTTGCCAAAAGCTTGAGGCTGTCAATATAATACTGACTTTATAAATAAATAAAGTATAAATGTGATCCCCTCCTTTGCCTAAAGAGTAACTAGTTCAGTAAAGAAAATATTTAAAAATATATTGAATCAAACATTTCTTTGTATGTCAGACTTATCCAACACCAAATCATGTACACTTCAGATCACATAATGTAATGAATAGACAGACACACAGGGCACAACTGGCCCAGTCGGCACACTTTAAAGAGGAAGAGGCCAACCAAAGAGATGAAGAGTCTCCATTGACGTCATGCAGCTTGAAGAAAAAGGCAGTTAGAGCTAGAAGGCAGCTCTCCGCAGTCCATGTCCCCGACTTTCCCACTGCACCTCTGCTCCTCCTCTCACTGGCGTATGTGGTGTTTGTGTCCAGAGTGCCCAAGGAGCTCTCCCTCAGTGTATCACACTTGTTACACATCTGTGTTCTCTGCATCCCATTATCATTCTTCAGGAACTCTAAACTTAGTCTTTCATAAGATGATACCCAAGTGTCGCACCAAAGCACGCTGATGGTTTTCTACATCAGGAATCCCTTTCATCCCATTGCATGTGGTGAAATGCAACTTTGTTGTAGCAGTAACAAATAATTCATTGAAAAACTAAGATAGCACATGACCAGAGTTTAGTTGGGGCGGGAGGGTGGGGGGACATGTTAACTGTGGGAATGGCTGAGTTAATAATGGCATAAGATCAAAAGAGTATCTTCCAGTTTCTGTTCATTGATAGGGACACTACACTATTAATAAATAGCAAGAAGTAATCGGTAACTTTTTAAGTTACCAAATCCAAAAGCTTCTTTAGCTTTCTTGTCTTTTTGTAGCATTTTATATCATCCATTATTCTCCTCTTTTTGAAATTGTTTTCTATTGGCTTCCAGGAACCTGTTCTATACCCGTTCTCCACCTACCCCACTAATTGCTCCCTCCATCTCTCTCCTTCCAGCTCATCTTCTAAATATCTGCAGAAAATCATCTCTCTATGACTTTCTCTCTCTCTCTTCTCCCTTCTATCTCTCAGTCTCATTTTTTGCCCTGATTTTTATGGATTTACAACTTGCATTTTTAAAGAAAAAATCAGACAAATCTCAATTGAGGGACAGTCTACAAAATCCCTGCCCAGGACTCCTCAAAATTGTCAAGGTCACTAAAAACAAGGAAAATCTGAGGAAATGTCACAACCAAGAGGAGTCTAAGGAGATATGTCAACTAAATATAATGTGATATCCTGGAGGGAGAGGTCTTGGAACAGAAAAAAAGACTTTAGATAAAAACTATAAAAATATGAATATAGTATGGACTTTAGTTAATAATAATGCATAAATATTCGTTTATTATTTGTGACAAATGTACCATACTAATATACTAATATAAGAAGTTACTAATGGGGAAACTTGGTGTAAGTATATGGAAACTCTTCATACTATTTTTACAATTTTTCTGTGAATTTTGAATTATTGTAAAATAAAATGTTTATTTAGAAAATGAATTCAACATTTTCTTTTCCTTTCCTTCTCTTATATCTCTTATTTTTGTCAATGTAATAATGGTGGGGAAACCAGGACTTTGCCTTAGAGATCCACATTTATAGGCACATAGATTTTAGTGAATGATGTTTTATTAATTTTGAAATTTAATATCTGCATTTAGCATCCACACATTGAGAAAAAAATAGTTAACATAAGAAGCTGCCAGATAGCCCCTATTTGTTAATCTGGGCACCACACCATGAAATACAAAGTTGATTTGAGGCAATCTACAGTGGAGAAGTCAAAACAGACTCACTATGACTCAGATTCAGTACAATGTAAACTTATTTTTCTATAACTGATCTAAACTGCTTCATTTAAGGACCACCCTACAGGACTTTCTGCCTTCACTGGTTGCCAGTTAAATTTATTAAATTCATTCCAGTTTAAATCCTAGACCTAGCTTCCTGGTTAAATCAGTACCTTTTAAATAAATACTCAGCCCTCAAGTTCTTCTTTTTCTGCTTTCTACACCAGAGATGATTTAATGTCTCAAGTAACTTGTGTGCCCCATTGTATGAAGAGAGAAGTGGCACCTAGTCTGCCACCGTCCTGTGTCCTACCGGCCTCTTCTGTGGTCTATATTGACCCACTGGTCACTAACATCCTGAGCTACTATCCGCACCTGGTAGCAGAGCTAGGCCCATGTTTTCTCTCAGGATCCATAATTCTCCTGTGCTGACTTTTCTGCAGTGGCCTCGAGTGCTGCTGTTCTCCTCACTCTTCGGCCTCAGCTTCCTGACCTCTGACCTCTTCCAGTTCTCTGACCATTTCTACATTTCTTTCCAGGATATAGAGAAAGTTCTGGATCCCTTGCACTCCACAGATAAGCCCTGAGGACCAGGAATGGTATTAAAGCCCATCTACCTAAATCCCTCCTTGATCATTGGTAACTACTGCTTTGCACTGCTGTCTTCTCGGGGTGCCATGTTGCTCAGGCATTATACTGAATGCAGGTCTTCTCAAAGGGGTCATGCCATAGGAAAGGAAGAGCAAATCCTCTGGCTTTGGGATTATCCCAAACCTGTTGTGGTTTTTCTATCACTGCACCTAGCACCAGATCCTCTTCCCTCTTCACCTTCATGAGGTGGCAATGGTGCTTGGACCAGACACCTCAACTGGCGTATCGCGTGCTCTTCTCTTCCTGTGTAATTGTGTTGTGTTAATTTATCCATAGGCTCTTTCTCTCTCTCTTTCTTGTTCTCACTCTTTTTCCTTCAACTACTTTCCTATCAGCTCGTCTTCTTAGACATAAAAAGAATTTTAATTTCCTTTTCCTACCTAATCAGAGCTACCTCATGTCATAGCCCCATTCTTCCCTATTCTATAGTTTATATAAAAACTTCATGCTATAGTCCTTCTGTGTATGATTTTAAACATTCAATACCTAGATTGGGAACTTCTAAGAAAATCCTTTATCTCCCACAAAGCAAAGCTCTGCAAATCAAAAGTCTGCTTTTCAAACTATTGTCTTATCATTGACTTCAAAATCTTTTTTTTTTGAAATTCAAAACAACACACTAATTTCTCTTGATTTCTTTGCACAGTCTACGTGGTGTCTGCCCTCTGCTGCCCTTGGGCAAGAAGATTGGGCTTAGGTCTTAGCCTTCATGGCAAAAGAAATACCAGGGACACATTTCAGTTACTCAGAGAAAAAATTACAGAAGTTATATTGAAGTTACTATCCTAAAATAAATGTTTTTCTTCTGCTTGGTTTCAGTTCCAACAATGCAGTCCATGGCTCTGGACAGAACCCCCATTTGCCCTAATTTATAACAGTGACTTTTTCTTGACTTCTTTCCTTGCCTCATATTCGATAAAATGTCAAGCATTGTTAGTTCTATCATTGAAATATTTTTTTCATCTTTCCCTCTTCCCAGTTCCCACTAATTATCCTGTACTTCTCACCTGGATTATTTCTGTAAACCTCTAACTTGGTTCACTGCCTGAAGTCTCTCCTCCTTGAGTTTCTTTCAGATATTTGTTCCTTGGATTGGGAACATGAAACTCGGAGTGATGTAAACCTGAGTTCCGATTCTACTCCTGCATTTGCTTTTTTTTTTTTAAATTTGAGCAAGTTTTTAAACCTCTGCTTCCTCCACTTTAGTAGGCTGTCATGAGGGTAAGATAAGATAATACCTGCAGAGTGCTTAACATAGTGTCTGATTGTTGCAGAGCAGGTGCAAATGGTAGTTGTCATTGTTTGTTGTTGTTGTTGTCATTGTTATTATTCTACTCAAATGTCTAAAATATTTCATGAGGTTGATGGATGAAGTACACATCGAAGGCAGGGTAGGCTTCCGGAAACTATAGCGTGGGGAAAGAGTATAAGTACAGGTATAAAAACAGGAAAGCACAGAGCAGTAAGTAAACAGTGAGATGGGAGCAAACTGTCAAGGGTAGGGGGAGACAGGTTGGGAAGTTTGCCCAGGAAACTGGGGGATGATATTAGTTTCTAAGGTTAAGAATTTGTATTGCATTTCATATACATTCGAAGGTGGGTTTTGCTTGTAATACCAGCAAAGTTGTGTGTGCACTGTGAGTACACAGGTGAGTATGTGAATTTTAAAAATAAACATAAAAACAGAATCTTCAAAAGATAATGAAAACTAATAGAAGGGAGAAGGAAGAGAGAGAGAGAGAGAAAGAGAGAGAGAAAAACATTTCAGGACTGGAGAGAAAGAGATGGGGAAACTACCAATATAATAAGATATGGAAAAACTCAAGGATAAAATCTTAAGGATGAATTTCATAGGAAGAAATGTTGCTTAAGCAAAATGGCAATAAATGAACATACGAGTTCATTAAAAAAAAACAACAACAACATACAGTAACCATACCCCACCCCAAAAAATAATCCAAATAGAGGAATAAGGCATGCAACCAGGCAGATAAGTAACTGAATTCATTTATCTTCAGAAACAAAATGTTCCAAGTGAACCCGGTGCATTGACAGTCATATTGGGAAGAATTCATAATTCACCTGATCAAGTGACTAATTGTCAGGCCCTTAGCAGTAAGAAATCATGCCTTATTTATCTTATCAGCTCCTGTTGCTAACACATCATTGGTCTTCAGTAGATTTACTGAACTGAACTAAACTGAGTACCTGGGGTTTGGAGATATGAAGTCTGGCCATGGGATTGGATTGACTTTTGCCATCTTTCACAAGGAGCTCTGTGTTTCCTCCCTCCGCTACTTGTTACCTGGCCTGTAGAACTGGTTGGGTCAAATCTTGTTTAATTTCACTTTGTAACTGAGGAAAGTTTTATGTTTTTTTTCCCCCCCTTATTGCCCTTCAGTGTAAACAGAATTTGCTTAGCATGACTTTAACTAAACTCAAAGATGCCATTGTTTGCTTCTACATAGGTTCTCAGGAGCTACACAGAATGGACCAGCACTCAAACCACTGTGTTGTCTCAGAATGATATTCAAAGTACTAGCCCTATAAAGTCCACTCTCCTTCCTATCAGGTCCTTCCTGAAAGACGATATGTTCTGCAAGGAGTTCAGAATTACTAATGTAACTGAGGATAAAGAGAAGGGTTACGTGTACTAGGATTGGTCGGTTAATAAAAAATAAAAAACTTGAAATAATGTTCTGTAGGCTTTATCCCATGTTTTTCAGGCTCTTAATTACCATCTTCAGTGTACAAGAAAAATAAGACCTTAACTCCCCATGGATAAGCATTCTTTGAACCTTTATGGTGCACTTGAATTACAGCTATTAATAATGAGATCATGGAAGAATGAGTAAGACATTCCTACTCATAAAAGTTCTCCCAAATGATGCATTCGAAGATTTAAGTCCCTTAAGTGGCTGTAACTTTCCATTAATAATGAAAAAAGTTTGTTTTTTTTAAAGATTTCTAGGATATAGGTCCTTGAAATTCATCTACCCTAAAACAAAACAAAACAAAACAAAACAAAACAAAACAAAACAAAAAAACCAGTCAATTCATTTGTTATGAGTTGTCTAGAGTATTTTTTTTTCCTTTTATTATCTTCTCTCTTTCCTATTATTGGGGTAAAAAGAGAGTGACTAGAGTCCTATTCTTTATTGCTAGGCCTCTCTAAGAGGTTACACGAGGATCAGTTAAGGACCCAAAAAGTCTGAAGACGTAAAAAAGGCTGATACTATTATAACTGACATTTTTGTTATGTTTTTACTCTGCTAACTTCCATTTTACCTGTTAACTTTTCATTTCCAGTCAGTGGTTTTATCTTGCTCAAGAAGTCATAATTATCAATGTTTACTTCTTAAATATCAGATAAATAACAAAAATTTCCCTTAAATTTAGATGAAAGCAGAAGTAAAATAGTACAAGAAAAGGGAGTGGTGAGGGAACCTGCTTCTTGAAAGCTCATCCAGGACATTTTTGGACAACTGTGGCCCAGGACAACTCTGATAACCTAGATCTTTCACAAACCAAATTCTTATTCTCTCTTCATGTTTGTGATGAGAACTTTTATGATTTACTCTCTTAGCAGCTTCCAAATACATAATAGTCATCATGCATCACATCTCCATAATGTATTTACTTTACAACTGAAAGTTTGTACCTTTTCATTTATTTCACCTGCTGCCGACCTCCCACCTCTGGCACCCTCCAATCTGTTCTTTGTATCCATAAGTTTGGGTCTGGTGTTTTTTTCTTTCTTTTTTTTTTTTTTAGATCCTATATGCAAGTGAGATCATGTTCTCTGTCGTCTGACTGATTTCACTTAGTATAATGCCTTCACAGTCATTCATGTCACGTGTTTTCTTAGTTTGAAAAGCGGCTGCATATTTTTTAATTCAGTTTGAAAAACTGCAAGAGTTTTCTCAAAAAGATGAAAGTTTTTTTTGTTATTGTTTTTGTTTGTTTGTTAATGAAAAGGCAAATAAAATCCACACTTAAAAAAAAAAATTCTAATCTGCTCAGGTCTTAAAAGAACCCCAGTTCAATTTGCTTTTTCCCATACAGCTGAGATGCTTGAGAGCCGCAGTGGGAATGGGGTTGAAATGAACAGAAAATGGTGTTGATTTTAAAGGAGAACTTTCCAGTTTTACTTTTATTCAAATTCCTGATGGATGAGGCTGCAGCACAACCTGAAAGGGGGAGGAGGTGAGGTTGGACATGGTGCAGGCTGAAACACTCCTGTAGAACAGAAGGAAAATCAGAGAGCAAGCCAAATCCCCGTGTCTCCTATCCGCCATTCCCCTGGAGGCTGACAAATATAACACACGTGAAAAGAGTAATTGAGTAGCTATGAATTCCATCACAACAGTTTCCCAGTGGGAATAGGCAATAAGCCCATTAAAAATAAACCACAACAGGCATTCTTGATGGTGGAAAACATTTCAAAAAACTAACAAGCTGGCAAGAATTACAACCAATAGGCACGTTCTAAGAATAGAAAACCGGGGGAGGGAAACTACCTACAATAAATGGTTTCCAAAGGAAATTCCAATGATTAGAAAAAGGCCAACAAAAGAGGTGGAGATGGCTTGAGTTCTAGTATACAGACTTCTGTCTCTCTCCACTGGCTTCACTTAATAGGATGATTTTTTTTTTTTTCACCATTGTGAGTAGTTCCCACGCTTTGGTACAGTTGGATGATTTATATATAAATATATATGTAAAAGGGGGGGGCCTCTTTCTTTAAGAAAAGCATAGGAATTGCAAATAGTTCTTACCATTACTGTGTCTAGAGAGGTTTGTGTTTGTGTATCTTGAAGAACCGTTTATAGAGTTCACAAATAAAGCTAGATGACAGTCGTAAGTATTAGTCCTTTAAGAAATGCAAGCATGTAAAGAGCACACGTACCAATGGTCCACTAAGACTCAGGCATTGAGGATTCAGAGTCATACATGACCTTGGCCTTTTCATCTGTGATTATGCTTGAGTGGAGGAGATGGGCAAAATCAGCAAGATCACAGACCAGGCCAAGGCAAGCAATCACTTAGTGCTGTGGTTCCCAATGCCAGCGAAATATTAGAATCACTGTTAAAACTAACAGAGCCCTATTCCACCCCCCACTCCCTACATTATGACTTAAGTTCCCTAGGCGATTCTAACGTGAAATTAGGTTTGAGAACCATTGGCCTCCGTGCCATGCTTTCTGTGGCGACCCAGAGGGTGGATGCTTACAAGCTCCCTTTTAAACAAAGGCTAGTATCAGATCTGGATTCACTTAGTTAAAGAATTCAGTTAAATATAGATCTCCATGAAGGAAAAATATTTTGAGCTGTCATTAGTCACTTACACTTTAGTGCAGCCCTGTCCAATAAATGGAACTTTCTCTGCTGATGGAAATGTTCTATATATAGTGTGCCATCCGACTTGGTAGCCCACTAGCCACATGTGATCATCGAGCTCTTGAAATGGGGCTAGAAAAACTGAACAACCGAATTTTTATTTTTATCTTTATATTAACTAATTCCAATTTAAGTAGCTACGTGAGACTCATGGGTCCCCTATAATCGACCAGTACAGTTCTGGTGTGAATGGCTAATGAGTAAAAAAAACAGTGGACAGGGTGCTGGATATGTGGGGAAAGGCGTGAGAGGGAGCCCTGAAGAGGGAAAGACGAGAGAGAGAATGTGGTTAAGGCCCCCTGTGCAAACTCACTCTGTGGGAGGAGCGGGAGGACATGCCATACGGGAGATACCACACGGGGCGGGGCTTCGGGAAGGCCTGCTATTCTCTGTGTCGCCCTCAAGTAATGCCGAAGAGGAATTTCTCAGGAGGCGACTCTAACTATCACGTCTTTTCTAGAAGCAGCACGCACAGAAATAGAGAAGCTCTCAGACGCCCTGGCAGCCATGCCTGTTACTAGGAAGGCAGTAAAGGGTGGTGGAAAGAGTAAAGCACCTGGAACCAGAAGACTTGGCTCTGAATCTCAGTTCTGCACTTTCAAGCTAAATAAAGTCAGTTGATATCTCTGCGTCACTGTTTGTTTGTTTGTTTGTTTGTTTCTTTGTTTGTTTGTTTTTAATAAAGCATGACTGGTAACATACCAAGATATACTTGGCATCATTCAATGTATCTGATATTATAAGATCCACAATGAAACTGTATAAATGGAGGCTCATTGGACTCTATGAGAACCACTGAAATATTGTTGATTATTCCTGTGGAATGATCCAATCCCACTTAAATAGGACGCTTTCCAAAGGTATTTCATAAAGAACTTCCAAAGACATGAAGGACATACTGTCTAATGACATTAAGACTGAAAGGAATATTAGAAGCATAAATTCATGGCCTACAGCAAGCCAGTCAACCACAGCCATACATGGCTACCTTAGTCTATTAGCTTCTTTCCCCCCTCGTCTTACTCCGAAGATTTACTGAGATATGTTGCACATACAAGACAAGAACAGAGAAAATAGGGGCTTAAACACAAAAATCTGAAAGGGGCCTGAAGGGACAGAATGTGACCTATAAAGCGAGTGAAATAAGTAGAGGAAGAGAGTGAAAGGAGAGAAAAAGGCTGGGATATCACACAGTGATAACAACATGGGTGGGAGCAGGGCTCCGTTAACATTCCATTTATTTATACAGATGTACAGGGAATTATAGGGTACTCCACAGACCCCTTTCCATTCCCGGTGCCACAGGGAGGGTCAAGAGAAAGTGGTCTCTCCCTGTGGGTGACTCTGTAGGAAATGTGGGAGAAGGGGCTGCCCTTGAAGGAGTGTTAGGAGGAGGGAGGGATAGACGTGTCCCCTTCTATGAACTCTTGAGAACTGTTCTTTGCCTCCGGTCCTCCCTTTAATCCAGAGCCAGGAAGTTCACCACTCTGAGTAGTAATATTTTTTAAGTTGATAATATGCACGGGAAATGACTTTGTCTGGTTAAATAAAATTCCTAGTTAAATAACTAGGTTTGGAATATTTAGGTCACATCTATCCTCAAATCTGTTTTATATTTTTAATGATACTGTGCGTCAACCATTAAAAAAAAAATAGGCAAATAGAAATTTTTATGTTTCATTTGGATAATGGTCCCGGAGAGGATTGGAATGCATTTTGATAGGAAAGTGGAAAAGGTTCAGGGGGGAAAATATGAAATCAAGAGAGAAAAGTGAAGGTAATGATAAGACCTGAATATAACTGACAGTGTGACCATCAGCAACACCAAAGTACATCTGGTTGCCCTCTACAACGCATAATAAAAAGTGTTTAACACATCTTACACTGTGACTTGATCTCTGAACTTGTGTGTGCTTAAAAACTTAGCTCCCAAATGCAAAAACAAAATTTTAATTAAATATATAGAGAAAATTACAAATATTTTGTCATGGCAAGACATTTTAGCTCAGCTCTCTCAAGAACTGATCAATAGAGTAGACAATTAAATGATAAGAATATATATTATTTGAAGCACACAGTTAACAAGCTTTACTTAATGGACAGATGCAGACCTTTGTACCTAGCAACTGAGAACACACATTCATTATAAACACACATGAAATATAAATATTGAACATAAAACTTGTTCATGAAACAAATTTTAGCAACTAAGTTATATAAATGTTAATTATATGTATACTATACATATAATTATATGTATACACATATACATATACATATGTGTATATATATGTATATGTATGTATATATATACACATGTATATATATCAGTAATTGTGTTTCTAGATAATTATGTCTGTAAGAAAATACTTTGATGTAAATTAGAAACTATTTAGAACAGAACAGCAATGATGATACTATGTATGAAATATAATAGACGCAGCCAACGAAGCATTCATAGAAAACAGTATAGTCTTAAATACTAACATGAGAAGAAAGGTTGAAAACAGTGAGTAATCAAGAACTCATAGTTCATGAGAAAACCAAACTCAAAGACAGAAGAAAGACAATATTGACAAGGGCAAAAAATCATATACTAGAAAGCAAAATATTTAGGGTCAACAAAACCAAAAGTTGTCTACTAAAATCAACAAACCTCCTATAAGAATAATCAAGAATAAGCAGCATATTTATAATAGAAATTTTTTTCAATCACGAAAAACTACATGACTAATTTTATTTTTGGTAAATTTGAACAGATAAAATGAACAATTTCTCAGAAAAATATAGCATTAATTTTAAGAAAACTAAATTTGAGTTTTAAAAGTTCCTGAAAAACTCTAGGCCACAATGTTTTACTCAGCAAATTATAAATAATTTTTATGCAACATATAATATCTGTCTGAAAAAAAATTGTTCCAGAGGACAAAAGCATGGCAAAATTCCCCGACTTATATCATGGAGTTAGGGGTGGAGTGGGGAATGCTGGTGGATGAAGTAAAACGTTTCAGAGTTCTCATGGGGATAGGAAGGAAAGTTAAATAGAAAAAGATAGTGAAAGCTGTCTAAAATTCTCATGCTATTGGGATGGCAGAGAAGTAGGTGGGAAACAGAGTCTTGAAGGGTAAACTGAAATTCAATGGGCACATCTTTGGGCTATTTGTGACACTGCATGAGCAAAGAAAGGAAAGTTAACTAGCAACAAAATTCAAAAACACAGTAAAATTCCCACAACAAGGTAGTGAAAAAACAAAATGAATAACATTTTATCAACCTGCAAAAATAATAAGCAAGAAAGAGATGAATAAAGAATCTAAAGGTACTAATAAATTTGAAGTCAGATGGAAGCAATAAATCAAAAATACCTGAAATTACGCAAAAAATCAATAGGCTGCATTCTACTCTCATATAGAAGAGAATATTCTACAAGGTGTCCAAAATGTTGGGAAACATAACATAACTTATTTTTAAGCAGTAGTTTAGTTATAATTTCAAAATTATATTTAATATTCTTTTTTAAAAAAAAACTTCAGACACATTTTCAAGTAAAGTATTCCTAAATTTCATGCAATGACTTCAGTTTCGAACATATTGTGAACTGTCCAAAAAGTCTGGAAAAAGAAAAATCATGCATTTATTATACTTTTTTTCCAGATTGACAGTTGAGACTTAGAGGTGAAATATAAAATGAGAATAAAAAATTTGGTGGAAAAATCTAGAAGAAAGAGTCCAAGTCAAATATAGAAATAGAGAAAAATCTTAATCGATATTGGAAATTCAACATGGCTAACAATTTCAGAATTAAAAGCTTTTATATAGCAAAAACATTACAAATAAAATCAGGAGGTAATAACAATGATGAGAAATGAAATGTAGATAGTAAAGAATCAACATATATGCTATATGGAGAGCTATTAAAAATTTACAAGCAAATGACAGCCAACTAAACGGAATATCTAATATCACAGCCTTGGTGTAAAATAAATCACAGAAGAGTTCATCTAAAGGGGTAGGAAATACTTAAATGCTTATTTGAAAAAAAAAAAGAAATGCTCAAAACAGCAGAAAGATAACACTTTGTACTCATCAGGCTAGTAATATTTAACAAGAGCTATAAAACCTACATTGGCAGAATGAGGGGAAAGGCTACTTTCATATATTTTCAGTGGAAATATTATGTGTTAACAACTCTTTGTCAAGATTCTCTAAATTAAAAATAAATACATCCTTTGACCTAGCCATCCTTCTTCTGGCACTCGATCCCAAGGAAACAAGTTACTAACATGTAAGAACAGATGTGTAAGGTTGTTTGTGGCAACCATGTTCTAGTGGCAAGAAAACAAGCAAAATGTTAATACCCATTGATAGAGGAGTGAATGGAAGAAATTTCAGAACACTTTTTCTTGTACCTAAACATATATTCATAAAACATTATTTAGCCATTAAAAAATTATTGCTATACCAGTTTATTTGGAAATATTTTCCTGAGATACCATTGAACAGAAAAAGAAAACATATAAGATATACATAATAGGGTCTCATTTTTGAAAAAAATAATTTTTTAAAACCTTCTGCATATATATGTTTATATTATGTAGAGAGAGAAAAGGAAAGATCAGTTTTTAGTTCACTCTTCTAGTCCAATAGCCTAGTATAAATGAGAACTTGACATATTACAGATCAGAAGAGTATTTCAGCAGGCACTACAGAACAGTAGGGAGATAAGAAATAATAAATGATTCCGGGGCAATGACTATGAAAATGGGTTTGCAAAATCTTAGAGGAGCATGAACTTTTGACAGCACTCTTTGTCACAGGTTATGAATAGGAAAGTAAGAGAAGAGACTGGAAAGACGTAGAAACAAATAAAAGAAGCTTAGGCTCATCATTCACCAAGAAATTACTAATTAAAACAGCAATGAGATACACAGAATTTTCCATCAAATATGTCTAAATTTAAACAAACAAACAAACAGACAGACAGACAAATAAATAAATAGCTGAGAATATAGAATTAGCAAAGTTGTGGGGGACCATTTATTTTTAACCATTTGGTTGACAGCTGAAAATGGTAGAACCACTTTGGAAAGCAACTTAATTATCAAGTAAGAATGGAGATTCTGTTTCCAATGACACAGTAATTCCACATCTCAGTAGACTCTCACATTTGCACAAGTGGACAGTTGGGAGATGTTTATTTTCAGCACAGTTCATGATGTCGAAAATGCGGGAAAAAGTAGGAAAGTAGATGTATAAATGGTGCTTTCTTCATTCGATGTAATTTATGCTACATTAAATTAATTAAACAGCTATATAAATCAACATGGATAAACTAAAAAATGTAAAACAGAGAAGATCAAGTTGCAAAAGGGTATGTTTGGCATGCCACCATTTATTTAACATATTAGAGTAAAAATTCAATAGTGCAAATTGTTTGCAGAGACATGTAAATGCATTAAGTGTGTAAAAACATTCATAGATATAAAAGTCCCAACTCTAAGATAATGGTTACCTCAGGCGGGAGTCCTTGGAAAAGGAGTGCGGTGGGGGAAATTTCAGTTTACAGATCTGAAACAAATATTGCAAAATATTAACATTAAATGCCAGTGACGGGAATATGCACGTTATAAAGTTTTCTCTGTTCTTCTCTCTGCTTGCAATTTAAATTCTGATATTTTTAAAATTGAAAATTTACTTATGGTTAATGAAATAAAAGGTTTGTTATCAGTCTAGGGCAGACTTTTGGAAATAGTCCGTAGCCAAAATTCTTGTAGTCAAAATCAGATTATAAAATGCCAGATATCTTTAGAGGTTTTTACAGGTAATCAAAAAAAATCAGCATCATTTTTTAATGGAAAATATTTTGTATTTATTGTTTTTAAATAGCATACTCTTCTCTATACTGTACTACATTGTTGAACAAATTATGCTAATTTTCCAAAACATACTCATACTTAACGTTTTGTGTATAAGAATTTTGCTTGTTGCCATAGAAAATGACAGAAATTTGTTCTTTTATCATACAGGACCATAAATAAAAATAAATGAAATAATTCTTGTCATATGTTAACAAAGTGATTCATATCTATACTTATATTTTCATCTTTGAATATATTTTATTAAATCTCTATCATTTTTGCAAAAAATGAGGTAGCAACTTTTATTCTTACACCTAAAATTCACATAACTAAATGATTTAAGCAATAACTAATAAATGCTGAAATTTATATTCAAATCAAGTTTATCCTTTTTCTACTTCTAACTAGTAAACACCAAACACTTCTCTTACTTTTCTTAACCCTAGCACTGAGGATTAAATGAGAATATCATTGAAAAAACACATCATGGTTTTTGAAGGTGAGTAATTGTCTTTTTTCTTCATGACCAGTTGATAGTGATCATTTTGTTCATAGTCTTGATAACAGTGCATAGAGATGGGCTCATTTCATTCTAATTTGGTGCTGTTAAACGAGAAAGATGAGTACATTCAAAGACACCAGTTTGTTATTGAAATTTTGTACTCAAGCTATTTTATGTCAGTGTAAAGTTTCCAGGTCAACATTACTTTTTGAATACTAATATAAGTATAAAATTTTATTTCAAGAATTATTATAAAATACTAGGTAGAAAACACTTTCTCATGAGACTTTAAATGATGTAGCTATATTCTGTCCTGTACAATGGACTGAGAAGACCCATCCCCAGCTTGACATTCTCTGTGTATAAGAATGTTTGATCTTGCAAATAATGTCCTGTCCTTCTTTGAAGAACATCTGTCAATGATAATTGATTATGAAAAAAGTTTTAGTATAGAAAAAATTTATAATCAATAAAATATGACAAAACAGTCAAATTGTGTTATGAGAAAGCTGAAAATATCAGTGTGAGAGCGACTATATATTTGAAAACTGCCATATCTGAAAAGAGACCAGCATTCATTGCCTCTTAATAGATTCACAGTGTCAAGTAAATAGTAATATGGTAAGCTTTGCAAAATGTCAGATTAAATAGATTTAAATGTTTCTTTATTACAAGACTTCTCAGAAACTTTATTTTATTCATCTGATTCAAGAGAGGCATTTACTATACATGACTGTGAGCCTCCATTTTATTCAAATTTTGTTACTCAGTGTTTCCAGGGTCATATACTGAAGACTATTGCCCCTGAACACTGTCTTTCGATGTCCTGTCTGGCTTTTTATTCAGTACACATTTGTTTATTGGATTCCTGCTTTGTATCTATGTACGGTGGAGGCCATATACAGGTTCAAAAGCCATGAGGTTCAAAGGTTAGTTGGAAAAGCAAATATGCAAACAAATTTTTATAAAATAGGCTTAGTTCAAGGTTGGCTCTGAATTAGGAAGTTATTAGAAGATAAGGAAGAACAAACTTTTGCATTAACAGTGCAGTGGGGAGTAAAGTACCCCAACTGCAGGTAATCAGAAGTACAGAGTTTGCCTTTAGTATGCACAGTGACCCTGAAACTCCTCCAGCAAGAAACCTTGATTTATTTCTTCTTTTCAGCAATATAATAAAAAGATCTAGTAAACACTCAAATTTTTGTTGAATTAATTATCGAATTTGTGTGTGTTCCCCACCTTAAGTCCACATCCCTGCCAGAATTCATTTAAAATTCTTTTCTCTGGAGCTTGTGACTCTATTTATAGTTGAAGATTTCTTCTCTGAACCAGCTGAAAGATGACTTTCTTCGGTTTCTCCAGAAATTTGTTTTCTTACTCTATCTCTCAAAGCCAAACTTTTTCTATCTTCCAAGGAAACTGTTACTATATCTGATGTATTGATTCTTACTAAAGTGCTAACGGGAGTGTGTTAGTTATAGACTTCTAAAACGCAGATGGGATTAGGAATGTGCAAGAGTTGTGGAGGAAATGCTTATGAAAGTTAAAGGGAAAGGAATAGGAGAGGATGTGAGAAGCTTCAGTCTGCAATGCGTCTGAAGGAGAAGGAAGAAAGCAGGAACCAGGAGGAAGGGTCTCAGAACTTAGAACAGTTCTGAGAGGATTTCAGCCAGGCAAGTGGAGCGTCCTTGTAACAAAGCTCACCATTACAGGAGACCTGAGTCAGGTAGGAATGGCTGGCTCTAGCCCCTTGTAGTGTTTGGCCATTGGTTGGGAGGGGGCAGAGTGTTTTTGAAGGGAACATGGGGTGTGTACAGTAGGGGAGTAGAAGCTGGAGCCGTTGGTCAAAGAAGGATCTGGGTGGTGTGTTTTTATGATCGCCACAGGGAAAGAATTCAGAAGTACCCCTCTCGCATTTCTCTCCTTGCCTTGGTAACAAATGGGCATTTTCTAGTGCTGTTTGGAAACAAGACTCTGCTCTTATTTACTCTCATGCTTCCCAGGCTTTTTCTTGTCTTGGCACACTTAGAAAATGCAAATATAGCAACTGCACAGTGTGGTAAATAAACAGGGGATGAGGGACTCCAGGATTCCAGAGGAGTGATAGAACAGATATCTCAAACTCTCTTAACCCATTCGAAGTATAGGGAATTTGTGATCTAACCCATTAGGTATTTTGCGGAAGGTATTTCTCTACACAGTGTTTCTCAGTGCTGGCTGTGTGTGGGAATCCTTAGAGAGCTTTTCAAGATAATGAATGACCTAATCCCACCCTAGACTAGTGAAAATCTTGGGTGGTTCCCAGAAACAGGTACATTGATTTTTATGTGCAGTCAAAGTTGAGAACCACTGTTCGGGTGCCTTCTGCAATGACAGGACACAGGAAAAGGGTCCTTTGGACAGGCAGGTCCTTAAAGCACATAGGAAGCATGTCCGCGGCTGAGCTTCATCACTATGGCATCATAGCCCATCTCTCAGCTAGTGTTTTGGTATTGAGTTTATATGAAAAGGCAAAAGACCCAGAAAAGTCAACACAATACTGAAGAAATCTTATAGTTTTTACAATTTTTACACCATAAAAATTGCCAAACACTACACATTGGGACTTCTTTTCCCCAAAAAGTTGGTTTAACAGCACAACACTGTTTTCAAGTATCTTTTAATTGTTAGATTTTACCTTCCAATTCTAATTTGTTGTTGTTGTTCAATTTTTTTTTTCAGGTACTTGGTTATTTTTGCCACTTATAACACAGTGGTGTGGTATAAATAGGCAGCGTGATGAAATGCAGGTTTCTAGTTCTGAAGACTACTTCACTGGTGTCATGTTCATCTATAAAGAAGTATATAGTTAGTGTTTTTCCTGTTTTGTGATCTTGACACTCACTGATGCTCAAGACCTCATTCCATTAATTTATTATGGGCTACAATATCATTCTTATTTTTATTGCTTAACTGGAACACATCTATGAAGAGAAACTCCGCTATGATGTGGTACACAATGACATCGATTTTACAGGAAAGGAAGGACACAAGTTTAAATTTTTTCTTTTCTTTATCATATGTCAAAATAATCAGTCAGTTCCACAGCATACTCTAATGATAACCATTAGTTGGGTCATTTTTCTTTTTCAGTGTTACTGGAACTCATGGATAGGAGCATGTGCAATAAGTTTCTTCCCAACCTTTTCTAATTGTGGTTTGAGTAGACAATTATAGCATTTACATAGCACATTAACATAAGGTACAGGCAGTTTGTGGAAGTTTATATGAAACTTGCTGAAATTAACTTTGTATTACTTAATTATCATGAAACCAAATTATCAGAGATGATATCAGCTGTTGATTTTATATACAACTTCAAAATAAAAATTTCCAAATTGGTTAATGTGACACTTAAGCATAATTTTTTAGTACATTTGGAATAGTGACATGGAATTCTTGATTTTCAAACAAGAAATTCTTTGTTCAGAAAATGAAGTAACAACAATATTACCTCTTTTTTCCCATCTAAAAATTTATAGAAGTGGAATTTTATTAGATAAACTAATGTTTTTTCTTCTTTCATTGATAAAAGTAATACGAACATTTGTTATGCTAAGTGAACACACAGGTTTGAAGCTGCTAACTGGTCCTGCTGCTGCCCAGGGAGCTGGCCAGGCTTCTTCAGACCAGATGACTTTGGACAGAGAGAGAGAGAGAGAGAGAGAGAGAAAGGAAGAGAGGAAGAAAGAAAGGAAGAGAGGAAGAAAGAAAGAAAAGGCCTATTTTCAGACAGGGATGATAACTCTCCATCTCAATTTTCCATGAAGTTTTTATTTCTTTTCTTCCTCAGCCAGGCCACTGAACATAAAAGCTCTTAGTTATACGTGTGGATCAAATATGTGTCAGGCATATCTAAAAAGTATATTTTTCTAAAAAACATGGCTCCTTCCTGAATGCCAGGCATGGAAAGAACTTAATTTTTAATCAGAAAAGTGTTTTGGGTGACATTTTAAACCAGCCACATCCTTCTTCTCTAAACATTTTGCTAAGCGCGAGTGGATTTGTATGCAATTTCACCTAATTCAGAGATTTTTCAGTTATAAATTTCGAAGTTCAGTTCCAAAGATGGGTGGGAACTGAGACCCAGGCATCAGTATTTCCATGTGATATACAGAGATTCGGGGCACTGAGAAGGTGGCTGCCAGATGTCCAGGCCATCGGCCCGTGTGGGAGGAAGAGAGATCAAAGTGCTTCCTGCAGCTCTTTTACTCCGAAAAGCCAGAGAAGTCCCCCTTTAAGAAAAATTCTGAGTCATGTATGTTGAATTCTAATGGGCATACCCTTCTTCAGCTCTTTAGGTGGCACGAAGAAGTCATAATGTACATACTGAAGAGAGATTTTATTGGCTGCCCTTTTGTTCCCAGCTGCATCTTAGGTGTTTGAGAGAGAAAGGCATGGACCCTGCGTCAGAGGTTTACATGCCAGTTGAATAGAACTGAAATGACTTTCCTTATGACAAACTTGCAAAGCTTCTCCCACAAGAACAAAGAGCTGATAGGACTTAATATAAATTTAAATGCATTTATGCTTTTAAGTAATGAAGCATGGCCATGAACCAGGAGACCTGAACTTTCAATCTCAGGTCATCTAAGCTAATCATTTTATCTATTTCAGACTTCAGTTTCTTTGTTAGTAAAGCCTGAATGAAATAATCTTTAAGTCTCTTTCTGTAATATATTTCTATAATTCTAAGTGAAGATTATATAATTCAAGGCAACAAAACTTATATAAATTTCGTTATACAAATTATATAATAAAACTTTATATTATATGTACGTTGTACAACATAGGCAAAATGTGTTTGAATAGTTTCTTAACATTTAAAATTTTTTAAATATAAATATTTTTATGTATTACGTTTAAATATTATACTTAAATATAAATTTTTATTATATTTACATTTTATAGTTTAATTGGCAAGGAGAGCTTATACATTCAACAGGTTCATCAGTTATAAACGAGGTAAACTAAACCATTTAAGCAAAAAGGACATTTCTTATAAGTTGCTGAGTGAGAATGCGAAACTAAAGGGGAAGCACAAGAACCAGGGTAAGAAAATTCAGGAAGTAGGCCGCTCCCGGGGGGTTTTGTGGCCACAAACACCTTATTGGCTTCATGACTGAGCCATGAGAACTAGAAGGCAAAGTCCCAAACACCCCTTTTGATTTTAGGCTCAAGATTTGAAATCCCAGAAGAGGAACCTTTATCAGCACAGCTTAGACTTTGTGCTGACCTCTTGGTGAGTCGCAGGAAGGAACACTGTTCTTGGTAGCTCTGCTCGTAGGCGATGGAGGCCATAGGAAACTAGGAGATGCAAATATCCAAAGGAAAGAGTGAATGGGTGCCGAGTAGTCAACCTCAACAGACATCCATTATAGTTAGCTATTTGAAGAAACCCTAAATTTTTCTTTAAAGAGCAATCATCCTTATAGTCTTTCTTAAAGGCCGAGTTTGGGTTAATTCTCATTTATTTTTAAAATTAACATTATTTTTAATGTGTCTGTGATTTTTTTTTTCAGATTGTTTTTATGGGTAAAATGAATGTTTCAGGAATGTGCCATGTTTGTTTTTTTTGTCTATATATAACGCCTGACACATTCTACAAAGCTCCTGAGGACAAGTATAGTTTTCTAGAAAAAGAAATGTTGGAACGAGCTGGTGCTAAGGTTAGAAAACAAGATTTGAATCTTCGTTATCTGCTAAGTGTGTAACTTCAGAAAAATTGTTTGACTTCTTTGAGTCTCTAATTGTTTGACTTCTTTGAGTTTCTAAAGTATAAAGTGAAAATAATCCCTGACTAGTGCCTAATGAATATAAAATGCTTAAAACAGTACCTGGTACATAAAAAATGTTAGTTGTGTTGTTGTTATTGCATTGATCAAGAGGTCAAAGGAGATATGAAAAACATGTATTTAAATTTCTAAGGAACTAGAAAAAGTCATTCCTCAGTCCTGCATATGGGTTTTGCTTTTCTCAAAACTCCTGTATCATCTTGTATGTACCACTTATTTTGTTACCTACATATCCATTACTTTGTAATGTTATTGTTACTTGTTCCTGCATTAATCTGGTACTTGTTTTCCTGACTAGGCAGTAAAATTCAACCAATATTTAAGGTGTGTTGACTATGCACAAGACATTCAACTAGACACTTCAGCCCTCAAGGATGAGTAAGACAGGCTTAGCCCTCAAGAAATTAGTCAGCGATGCTCAGCAGAGTATGAAGAAGAGAAGAAGTGAGCATTTGATAACAACCTTCCTCATTAGGAAAACCAGGCAAGAGCTAAGCAACAGAAAGGGCTTTCAGGTCAGAATGGTGATCTAATGAAAAAGTACAGATGTGAATCACATCTTTCACTTCTTTTCAACTTTCCACAGAACCTGAAAAGTACGTTCATGGGATTTCAGTTACTAACAATTGGATTTCACAAGAAAGAAAGAAGTTGGGAAAGAAGTAGATTTGAGGAGTCAAAGAACTCAATAACTTTCTGAACATTTTCTTTTTTAAAGAAAATGCAACTTGAATACTTATCCAACTGTTTTAGTTCAGGATGTTTATGTAAGAGAAACCACAGTGGTCATTATTTGTCATTTATGTTCTGACTCAGAAACCTGGGGACCTCCCAGAATAACTTCCCAATATGCTATCAGTAACTCTGATTAAGAGGCTTCATCTTCAGGAGCTTGAAGATAATTCATACCTTTACTTCTTTTAGTCAGGAGCTTCCAAGGTAGGGGAGTCATCACTCTGACTCCTTATCTCAACTCAGCAGTGAACACAAGATAATCACAACAGAACAAAATGTCAGTGAGAGTCATGAATTTCATATCTTTGTATCCAAGTAGAACATACTTGTTTATAAAGTCAAGTACACTATTCTGCTATCATTGATAATTCATTCATTTCACCGATTTACAAGTTTAGCTCAATGACATTTTATGCTTTCATCTATTACCTTTTGTTGTTGTTTACACTTTAAGCCAAATCACTAACAACTCTGTTCTTAGGCGACATTAAATTAGCTTTATTGTTGCTGTAGAAGCTCCCTGCTCAACAGGGGTCTTTAGATATTTTTATCTCTAAACAGACACGTGGCGATTTCCACAGGGAGCTTTTTAGTTTGCTCTGGTTCCTATTGTGACCACCACTTTGTACCGACCACCCACCCATTCCTTGCTTTTTATGCATAATAAATTTTAAAACCACATTTCGGCCAACATTTCTGGTAGAAACCCCAACTTCAAGGAAGGAAAATTAGGTCATTTTTTTGATTTATTAATAGCCATTAAGCCTAAGCATTTAGATGCATGCGGAAAAACAAGTGCTGCAATGAAGTCCAGGTAGCCAAAGAATAATGTTTCTTGTAAATAAAACAAAGTGAAACAAAAGATACCCAGAGAATCCACATTTAAGGACGTTTCAGAGGGCCTATGTTCATTAGCCTCAAATACAGAGATAGTATACAACTTTCTAGTGAAATTCTGGATGATTATCAAAATATTCCCCTTACTCAACCAATGGGATATTTTAGGGAGGAATTTAATAATGACTTGGCCACAACAACTGTGCTGCACAGCTGCCAATTTAATATTCAGGTTTCTCAACAGTTCGAACATCACATGTCCATGTTTTACATTTCTCTACACCTAGGGCATACATAAGTGGTATTTTTCTTTGACCGACTAGTCCCTTCAGACTCCACCCAAAGGCCATCTCTAGTCATTTTTCACATTCTCTTACAAATTTGGGGGTTCCGTATTGACATTGTACATTGCACAGCAATGTTCTCTTTTGATCTTTCTAAAGATGACTCCCAAAAAGTCACATTCCAATTGTCATTCTGAGACTTTTCAGATTCATACTATTTGAATATAGCTGCAGATTATTGGCCACTTAAAATTAATAAGCAGAACTGATTTCCCAGTTGTTAGCAGAGACCTTCTCTTAAAAATTACCATTGCTAATATTGTAAATTCCCGAAATTCTACCATTAAATATATATTCTTTTTTTTCTCTGCATATTAAACTACAGATACCCGGGGTGGGGGTGGAGGAGGTAGCTGCTAAGTAATAGAGAAAATATATAAAATAGTCAATTTAAATAAATTATAACACTATGAAAATTATACTAAAATTATTAACATTATGAAAATTGAGGTATGAAGAAATAATTTTATTCTTCTTCTAACTTCTTTTGAACTTTCCAGTCTTGCATCGACGCCTAAATATTCATTGGTTCGTTGTGTGTCAATACCTGGCCATACACCAGACCTCCAGATAACCCTCTGATTAACCCTTGAAGGACTCACTTATGCAGACGACCTGACATCCACTCAACATCTATTATCCAGACCACCAGGAGTGACCAGATCTCCTGGTGCCCATCTTCCAAACCACTTGGCATTCACCACCCAGACACCTGACAAGCGACTCATAACTATCCTGGACTAACTCTAGGGCTGAGAATATAGGGCTGATCATTCTAAAATGTACTTTTTACTATAAGAAATCTTAACTTTTCTTCTTTGAAACACTTATGGATTTTGGCCAGCTACGTTCCCTGGTTACAAACTCTAAGACTCTTGAATAAATCTTTATCATTTACTTCTAGCCAAAGTTTCCAAGATCTTTTTGAGTTATTCAACACTATAATGCTCCTATTCTAACACTTATTTACAGACTTCTCAACTTTTATAGTTGACAGCAGATTTTTATGGGATTAGAGAGAGAACAGAAAGACCATGAAGGAGCCTGTACCTGAAGGGGTGAGGGAGATACTATAAGAGAAAGAAGAGGAAAAAAAGGAGAGTGCTTTATAAGGAGATTAAGCATGAAGGTTCACATTTTTTAAAAGCCAATATAATGTCATTTTTCTCCATGAAGTCTTCCCCGTGTGTCCCAGTCAGATGCAAGGTGATGTCCCTCTCCTATAAAATCTAGGAGGAATCATCAGCAAAGTCATGATATTCCCACATATTCCCTTGCACTATGGTAGTTTTTACAAATGTTTAATATCCTGCTTTGTGTACAGATGTATTTTGTAAATTTCTGATCCCCTTTTTTAAAAAAAATTTCTAATTCATAAGTGAGTTTGCCTAAACCTAGGACAAGTCATTTCATACAGTATTTAATTCTGCAACGAGGAGATGAGGAAGAACAAAGACTGCCTTCTTTCATGAGAACAAATGATGTTACCCCCTGACATTGGAGCCCCCTGTGGACACATACAGGTTGCCTTTGACTATAGGAAAAGCATGCTCTAAATTGGATAACAGCCAAGCTTAAGCAAATACTCTATTTGATTAGATTACATGCTGTTTGAATAACAGCAGTAAATTCATGTTTGCATGGGTCTCTATCTTCACTTGTAATTACACCGGGCATTTGTTACTCCCTTCCTCCCCTTTCTGTTTCCAATAGAGATGAATCATTTGAAGCTAAGAGAAGTTAAAGGGCTTACCTAAAGAATAAAAGTACCAGTGGGTATAGAGCATACTATATCCAGAAGGGAGAGTTGTATCACTTTGATATCATAAATGCCTTACTGATCCTTTTTCTAGAAAAGAATGTCTATTCTTTTTCTCTATCTCATTTTGTTCGTCCAGATACAAGCCTCAGAACCATTGCATCTCCTTCATTCCCAGAATCCAGATTTCTCCATCCTACTTTGGCAACGTTCGAAACATTTATTTTCTCTGAAAATATCTGAATTTTAGTTTCCCTGCCTAGACTACTATTGCAATAAACACATAAATATTTTAAATAAATATCCAACCCATTTTCTACAGAACACTCTTCTTAAACTAAAGTTTTGAATATTTCACTGCCTGATTCAACTATGCATTGATAGGTGTACAAGAAAATCTACATTTTATTTAATATTATCTTCAACATATGCATCTTAATATTCGATTTCCTTTCATTACCTATACCTAAAAATTTATTGATCTTGTTCCATGCCCTGGGTTCTGTTTTAAGCAATGTGAATATATTATTTCACTTATTCCTCACAATAACCCAGTGAAATGAGTTTTCTTCTTCCAATTTAATAGTTGGTATGTGGATTTAGAAATATTTCAGTTATAAAACAAGTGAAAGCAGAATGTGAATCCACATCTGACTTTAAAGTGGCACTCTTTACCTTTTCTTCTTTTCCAACTTATTGAATCTCAAACACAAATATTTTGTTCTCCTCTGTATATGCTTTTTGTATTTAACTTGCTAATGTCACTAAAAATCTTTGGAACTAAGCTTATGAAGAATATTTGTCTATAGTTGTTTTTATCCTTGTAATTTTTTCTTTCTGATTTTCTTATCAGAGGAATATTGATCTCATAAAACGCATTTGGAAATGTTTCATTTTCTTCTATTTCTGATAAAGCTGCTGTAGAATTGATATTTTTTTTTTCTGTAATGCTTGATAGAATTTACCAGTCATCAGGGCTTGGAATTTTCTTTGGAGAAAGCATTTTAATTATAATTTCAATATTTTAATTGACTTGGGGCAATTCAGATTTTCTGTTTCTTCTTGAGTCAGATTTTTCTGGTTTCTTGTAAAGAACTTCTTTGTTTAATCTAAGAATTAAAGTTATTAGCATATTTTTTTATAATATCCTTTTAATATCTGTAGAACTTGCTTTCATTATTTTTCATATTGATAATTTGTTTTCTCATTTTTTATTGATCAGACTAACAGAAGTTTTGCCAATTTTGTTGAACTTTTTAAAAAGCCACCTTCTTGTTTCACTTATTTTCTCTATTGCTTTACTCTTTTATTTCATCGATTGCCATTCTTTTTCCTGTTTCATTCATTCTGCTAAAATAGAGTTTAATGTTAGATTCTCTTTTTTAGCTTCTTAAGGTGATTCTAGATCTTTCTTTTTTTCAATATAAGCCCTAAGTGTTATAAATTTTAAGAATGCTTTAGTTTCATTTAATAAATTTTGAATGTATAATGTGTTTATTATCATTCATCTCAAAATATTTTCTAATTCTCCTTTTGATTTCTTCTTTGGCAAATGGGACAATTTAATTTCCGAATATTTGTTTAACTTCCAAATTGTTTAATTTCTAAATATTTGGGGGGAATTTCTAGATATATTTCTGTTTAAATTAAAGTTCCATTTTGTTGTTAAAAAAACACTTTAGGTGATTTCAATCTTTTAAACTTATTGTGAACTATTGTATGGCCTGTGTTCTGTGTTGGTAAAGACTCCATGCATGTTTGAAAAGATTTTATATCACTTTGTTGTGTGGTGTCTCCTACACATTTAAATTAGTTGGCTAATAGTCTTCAGGTCTTCTATATTCTTTTGATTTTCTGTCTACTTTTTTTTTTTTATCATATGAGGGAGGAGTATTAAAATCTTCTTCTATGGTTTTAAATTTATCTATTTCTCCTATTAGTCCTGCCAATTTGGGGGGCTCTTTATTAGGTGCATATGCACTTTTATTGTTGTATCTACTTGTATAGATTCTTTTAACTTCATGAAATGTTTCACTTTTCCGAAATAATGTTCTTTGGCTAGAAGTTTATTTTGTCTTAATATAGCAACTTTATTTTTCTTATGCTTACTGTTTGCATGCACATTTTTTTCTATCCTTTTATTTCCAACCTATTTGTATCTTTGTATTTAAAGTATGTCCCTTTTAGGCAGCACCAAATAGAGTCTTGTTTTTTAAATGGAATTTCACATTCTCTGCCTTGTATTTTGTGTATTTAGTCAATTTACGTTTAATAAAATTATACTGTGGACTTTAAGTCTGCCATTTTGCTGTTATTTTTGTTTCATTTCTGTTTTTTTTTTCCCTCTACCCTTTCCTTCCTGCTCTTTTGTGTTAAGCAAATATGTTGCAGTGTATTATTGTAAATCTCATACTGACTTTTTAATATATAGCTTTATAACTTATTAGTGGTTTCTCTAGGAATTACAACATTCAGTTTCAACTTATCAAAATCTACTAATTAGTATTGAATGACTTCCAGTTGAATATAGGTTACTTATTTTATATATATGTGTATGTGTGTGTATGTGCGTGTGCGTGTGTGTGCGTGTGTGTGTGTGGATAATTCCAATGATATAATAATATAAATTCAGCTTTAAGATGCATGTATTTTTTCCAAAAAGCTAATAAAATACATGTATTTAACTCATGTATCATATATTTTGGTGTTCTTTATTGCTTCTGGTATATCTGAATTACCAACTGGTACAATTTTTCTTAAGTCTGAAGAAAATTCTATAGCATTTTAAATAGTACCATTCTGATAGCATTAATTCCTCTCAATTATTTTAATATAAAAATATTTTTGTTTTAGTTTTGAAGGATAATTTCTCCAACTATAGATACCTTGAATAATAATTTTTTGCTGCATATTGCATATATCATCTCTACATCTTCCAGCCTCCATTGTTTCTAATGAAAGGTCAAACATTAATTATACTATTATCTCTCACACACATCATTTTTCTCTTGCTGCTTTTATCATCCTTGAAACTAAAGTTGCTGGTTATGTTACCAGCAAAATTGATTGTTCGAGAATGGCAGAGGAATTGAAATTTAGGACATAAAAGATATGGCAAGCCATAGACAAGTCTTGAGAACAAAGGAGAACAGTTACTTTACAGAGAAAAAAGGAGGGAATTAGGAGGGGCTACTATAAACAAGATATCCATTGGAAGAAAACTGGGAGTCTGAAGTAAAGTAGCTTCTCATTGGCTGAGTCATGGCAGTTTCTTATTAGCTGGGTCTGCTGCTAGGCTAGGAGAAAAATCTTCCTTCTTTCTGACGGAGTAGTAAGGTAAGCTTCTTCCTGTCCAGAAATGTAAGGATTTGCTTCTTCCTGTTGGAACATGCGAGGTGTAATGTGTGGTAATACATGAGAGCTCTCCCTTCAGGGCTTCCTGATTCGCATTTTAAATAAGGTTTCCTCTATTCATGTCTACACTTTCAAACTTTCTATTTATTTTTGAGTTTCCTTAGTTGGATCTGATGTACCTGAGTATGATTGCCTCTGTTTTTATTTTACTTAAGTTTCACAGAACATCTTGGATTTATGTTTATGTTTTTAAACAAATTTAGGAACATTTAAGACAGTATGTTTTTTAATGTTGTTTTTGTTTGTTTGTTTGTTTTGTTTTGTTTTGTTTTTTCCTGCCCATTTCTTTCTGTCTTCTCTTTCTGGGACTCTAATTATAGGTGTGCTGCACCACTTGATACTGTCACAAAATGTTTTCATTTTCTTCAATCTTTTCATTTGTCAGGTGAGATAATTTTTATTGGTCTATATTCAAGTACACTAATTTTATTTTTCTTGTGTCATCTAAATTCTGTAGTTGAGCTTACTGCCCGTTTTTTTTTTTTTTTTTTAATTTTGGTCGTACTTGTTTAGATCTAGAATTTTTAGTTTTTAAAGCTAGTTTCCAGTTTTTTGGTTGGTATCCATGAATGTTTACTCATTAATATGATGTTTTTCTTTAAATATTAGAACAAATTTTCTTTCATTATTTGAATATATTCATAATACTGTTTTGAAGTTTATAACTGTTAAATTCAACCCCTGGGCACTTTTTAAATTAGTTTCTATTGATACCTTTGTTTTTTGTTTTTTTTTGTATAATTCTTTATGTAACTAATAAATTTCAGTTGAAAAATAGACATTGTAGCAAATATGGAATCTATTTTGCTGTTCTGAGGATTTTCAGCTTTTTTGTCTAGCAATCTGGAATTTGCCTGGACTCGAATTACAAAAGCTGTCTCTGTGTGTATGTGCTGATGTCTCTGCTCAGTATTTTTGGCTTTTGGTTGCTGGTTTTCTTGTTTGCTTTTTTTTTTTTTTTTTTTAAGTTAGCATCTTGGAAGTCTCCATTGCTCAAGAGAAAAAAATTCATATGACAAAAGGTGTGTGTGTGTGTGCCCGTGTGACCTGTTTTGATTTTGCTTAAGGACAATTCACAGTTGTAAGACTGTTACACACTGAGAATTTCTCCACCACACTGCATTGGTGCCAATGCACTCTTCTTGCCAAGGTGCCATGTTTTCACATTTCCTAGTTTCAAAACATGATGCCAATGGGTTTCAGAGTGCTTCAGAGACCATCCAGTCTACCCCAATCTAGTTGTCCCAAACAAACAATAGGTTATTCATTTCAACTGTGAAGATTTCCACTTACTTTGAAGAACTCTGAGTTCTATTAACTCTATCCAAGATCTTCTCTTTGTGTTTTCTCTCATAGTGCCAGAGATTTTTACCAGATTTGGGACCCTTCTTTCTTTATTAAGTTTCAATCTTATAAGTGTTTTCTACCATTATCAAAGATGGAATTGTGGGATTTTTAAAAAGATATCCTAAAGCCAGAAATCCGAAAACAAAATCACATGGAAAATTTTCAAATTATAACAAATATTTGCCTAACACTTTGCAAGTTTTGAGGCATTGATTACCCCATCTATTATCTAATGTGGTCCATATAATATGTGGAATAAGTGTTGCTATAATTTCAATTTTACCAAAATTAAGCTAAATGTTTAAAGTCTCTTAGATAGAAGTTATGGCGTATAGCAGTTATAATGCACATTACCAGGATGAATGAGGCAATCCTGCTTTAATGTCCCCATGAACCAAGCCATACTCCATTCAGCTTAGCTTCTCTGGAACTGTGGCAAAGGTCTATATTCATTCTCATTCCAAAATCAATGCTTCTTTCCTTTATACGCTGCTTCCATAGCTATAATATTGTGGGACGAATAGAGATTATATTGAAAATGTTAATTTTAAAATTCTAATTAACAATTTAATTTTAAAATCATACAAGGAAGACATTCATATATTCTAAACTTAGATCCAAAACAGATATTTCTCTTAATTACAGAGCTCAGAACTCACACATTTATGTAACATTTAGTCAAATTTAAGCCAAAATTTTAATTTTAGCATATCACTTGACATTAAGGAAATTATATAATAATTATGTTTCACAATATAGAGCAAAAAGGAAAAATATGGTATAAATATATTAATAAATTATCTATAATATTTGGCAGAAATTTAAGGTTGATTTTGATTTGAATGAAAGAAGCTTATCTTTTTAGGAAGAAATTTACATGCATAGAAGAATGAATACAAAATTTATGGAAACATTCTAGGCAACTCTTTATGTTAACGACAGGCATTGGAAACTGTTTTGATGATTAATGAATACTACAAAAGTAAAACATTATACTTTTGTCAACAATAATAATTACTGCAATTTATTGAATAGTTTACTCTGTAACAGGCTGCATAATTAGTAGATATTTTATCACCCCCTTTCAGTTAGATCTAAAAATGTAATTGTATTATGTTGTTCAAAATCTGATTAATACATTTAAAAATTGGTTAAAAATATGAGCATATACATAAAAACTGATTTTCCAGTCTGAAATTATTGTTCCACTTTTTATGAAATTCAAATAACCGTCTCATTGAGTTCTATATACATTAGGAGCTCAGCAGATGTTGATTTGCCAAAATTAAATGTAATAAACTCCTGATTTCTTCATTAGTCTAGCTCTGAGAGTTAAAAACAAAGAATTACAACAAATAATTTTATATTATCTTGTCTACTTTTATAATAAATCACTGAACAGGTAATGTCTCCCTTAAGGGAGACAGTACCATTTCAAGTATGTTTGAAGAGCAAATCTAGGAATTTTAAATAAGACTTTGTAATGTGTTCATCTTTGTTAACATGATGGAAAAGATCGAAGATCAAACAATGTCCAACGGGAATAGATTAATAGTTCTTCTGAGCACTATTGGAATCAGTTTCTACCCAAAGCAATGACCTATGCCTTAATTATAAAAGTAAAAGTTTGTTAAGTCTAGCTGAGCTGGGAAAGCAAGATCCATGATTCAGGTTCACTTGGGGAAACCATAAAAATGAGCATGTGCTCATGGACATGACTCATTAATTTTGGCAGTTTTCACTTAAATTAATGGCCATATATATAAATAGAAATATATAAGCTAACGGTGCAGCTCCATAGATCATGAGTGGTATTTGGCATTTAAACAGTAGGTATGTTAAATTTAACATATTATATGAGAATGCTGATAAAGTAAAACCACAAAAAAGCAATTATGATATGAATGATGATTTCTTTGATACCAGCCATAATTTCTTAAATGGATGAAGGGAAACTGATTATAAATTTCTTAATGTAGTACATAAATGATTAAGAAAAAAACATTATGGGTACTGTTGGATATACTCATTAAAATATTTTTAATGAAATTCATTTAAAAAATATTTTATTGGTTGAATAAGTTTGGATTTTAGACATAGTTGCCCATGTCCAAATGCACTAGCATTTTCCATGTCAAAATATTTTTTTTCCTGAAACTACCTAAGTATTAGCAGCTGTCTATGTGAGAATAGAGGGAGGATTGTTTTCACTTCACTCAAAGATTAATGATATTTTACAGCTTCAAAAGAAGTTTTCAGTTCTGGCTTCATGGCAGGCACCTCCTTCTTGTCTCCTTTAATTTTATTGACACTTTTTAAACATAATTATTCATTCTGTGGCATATTAAAATAGTCAACAAAGCAAAAGTTTTTATTGGAAATAAAACTTTTCTTGCTGTTAACTCTGAAGAAGTACATGTCTCTCTTTCTCTCATTTACCAAGTAGCATTGTAGTCATTCCAATCATTTTGTTTGCTTGTTTTTGCTCAAATATTTAATGCTGTCTAATGAAGAGATGGAAATGGGATAAAAGAGGGGAGTTTAATTTGTTCTGGTTGTATTTTTTTTCCTCAAAAAAATATATAACAAACTTTCATTTCATAAATTAATTTCTGAATTAGTGAAATTATTATCTACATCTACAGTACTCTGACCTGTTATCAGAGCTGGAACTAGGGTAGCATGAGGGTCATAAACCTATATGGGAAATCAGCATGACCTCCACCATGCCTGTCCTGTTTCTTATCATTCGTTTTCACTCCACTCCGAAAGCCTTACGTTTAGTGGCCACTTTTCAACCTTGTGTGGGATTCCAGCAGGACGCCCTCCAAACTCTGAGAATTTAACTTTTAAAAATATATGTAACACCCAATCAAAACCCCAGCAAATTATTTCATGGACATTGACAACTCATACTAAAGTTTAAATGGAAAGGCAGAAGACCCAGCCTAGCCAACAAAATATTAAAGGAGAAGATAAAGTCAGAGGTCTGATACTACCCAACTTCAAGACTTACTTTAAAGCTACAGCAGTCAAGACAGTGTGGCATTAGGGAAAAAACAGACAAATAATTCAATAGAACAGAATAGAGAGCCCAGACATAGACCAACATAAATATAGTAACTGGTCTTTGACAAAGGAGCAAAGGCAATACAAAGAAAAAAGATACTCTTTTTAATGAATGGTGCTGGAACAACTAGACATCTATCTGCAAAAAATAAAATCTAGATATACATTTTATATCTTTCACTCAAAATGGATCACAAAACTAAATGTAAAATGCAAGACATTAAACTTCTAGAAGATAACATAGGAGAACTTAGGTGACTTTGGGTATGGTGATGACATTTGAGATAGAACATCAAAGGCACAATCCATGAAATAAGTAATTAAGATGGACTCTATTAAAACTAAAAACTTCTGTTATACAAAAAATCAATGTCAAGAAAATGAGAAGATAAGCCACAGGTTGAAAGTAAATGTTTGCAAAAGACATATTTGATAATGGACTGTTATCTAAAATATGCAAAGAATTCTTAAAACTCGACAATAAAAAAAAAAACAATTAAAAAAATGGGCCAAAGACTTAACAGTAACCTCACTAAAGAAGATAAACAGATGGTAAACAAACATCTGAAAAGATGCTCCATATCATCTGTCATTAGGGAAATGCAAATTAAAACAATGAGATACCACTACACACCTGTTAGAATAACTAAAACATGGAACACCAACAATACCAAATGCTGGTGAGGTTATGGATCATCAGAAACTCATTATTATTGGTGAGAATACAAAATGGTAGAGCTAATTTGGAAGACTATCTGCTGGTTTTTTATAAACAAAGCATATTCTTACCATACAACCCAACAATTGCGTTCTTTGGTAGTTTGCTAAAGAAGTCGAAAACTTATGTCTACCCAACCCTGCACACAGATGTTTATAGCCATTTTATTTATAATTGCCCAAATCTGGAAGCAACCTGGATGCCTTTCAGTAGGTGAATAGATAAATAAACTTCAGTACAACTGAACGATGGAATTATTCAATGCCACAAAGAAATGACATATCAAATCCTGAAAAGACATGGAAGAACTTCGATGCATATTACTAAGCAAGATAAGCCAATCTGAAGAAGGTCTTATACTCTACGATTCCAACTATATGATCTTCTGGTAGAGACTAAATTATAGAGACAGTAAAAAGATCGGTATTTTCTAGGGGTTGTAGGGAAGAAGGGATAAATAGGCAGAGAGCAGAGGATTTTTAGGGCAGTGAAAGAACTCTGCATGATACTATAATAGTGAGTAGGTGTCATTATTCAGTTGTCCAAACCTATAGAATATTCAACACCAAGAGTGAACCATAATGTAAACTATGGACTTTGGGTGATGATGATGTGTCAATGTAGATATATCTATTGTAACAAATGTACCTCTCTGGTGGGGGATGTGGATAATGGGGGAGGCTGTGTAGGGCAGGGGATAAATGAGAAATCTCTGTACCTTTTACCCAATTTTGCTGTGAACCTAAAATTGAACTAAAAATAAAGTCTATTTAAAAGGTTAATGAATAAATTATGCCTTTGGAAGAAAAAAAGTAACACAACCTTAAAAAGAAATGGAATTTTCATATATGTTACAACATAGATGAAACTTGAAGACGTTAATTTGTGCTAAGTGAAATAAGCCAGACACACACACACAAAATATACCAGTTACCTAGAATAGTCAATTTCAGAGACAAAAAGTAGAATAGAGTTTATCAGAGGCTGGAGGGAGGGAAGAGTGGGGAGTTATTGTTTCATAGGTAGAGAGTTTCAATTTGGGAAGATGAAAAAATTCTAGAGATGGATGGTGGTGATGGTGGACAATCATGTCAATGTACTTAATGTTACTGGACCGTACACTTAAAAACAGTTAATTAAAGTGCTAAGTTTATGTTATGTATATTTTGCTACAGTAAAGAAAAAAGTTGATACAGATCAATACACCATTTTAACTGCAACTTGGAAGAGCATTTTGGAATGTTTAAATAAAACAGAAGTCATAAAAAGTAGTTTCTGGTGATATATCGATCAAAATGTTACTGTATTTTAGGGGTTTTAGTTCTGGTGGGCTGAATACTTGGTTTACCTAGCTTGTATGTTTGCACTATAAATATGAAAACATCAAGTAATCTTCAGTGATCACATTGCACCTCCACAGTGCAAGATCTGTGTCCTTACTTAATCCATGGTGGGTCAGCCAGACCATGAAACTTTGAGATGTCAAAATCTATTACACCACGATTTGAGGAATACAGGCTACAAAGTATATCCAAGTTGAGAATGTACAACAGAATCACGGAATCCGAATTAGTGTGAATTAACAACTAAATTTGGCTATTTATTCCATTAGTGGATCTTGCCTTCTTCACTAAGGGGATATTTTTTCCATTAAAAAAATAATCTGATTCTACTTTGAAATTATTAGTAATAGCTCCTATCATCTTTAAGCTCCAACTCTGCCATTTTATAAACACTAGCTCTAAGCATAACAATTAATAAAGCTGGGCATCATTTATTTCCACATAGAGATATGGATTCAGGTTCAGAGGCTGATCTTTGCCCAAGGTCATGTAATGAGTGAATTGAAGAGCCTGGGTTTGTATTCCTGCTTCTGTGGTTCTCAAGTCAGTGTTTTTTCACTGTTCTCTGCTTTCTACAGAAGCCTCAAGTTCATTGCTCATTTTTCTGGATCCAGAGCCTAGAATCTCTTGTTTTCTTACTCTCTAAGAGCTCTATTCCAAGGTTAAGTTCCATGAATAGCTATTCCACTTTAAATAAATTTGATTCCTCATCCATTTTTCCAGTATTTCTCACCTATGGTTTAACAGGCATGTCTTTTTTTTTTAGTCATATTTTTTGCCTGAGTTGTGCTTTACTTTGTTCCTATTTGTTCTGACTCTAACAGATAATTCTAATAATAAGATTAGCTTCTCCAAGACCAGCAGAGAGAAGGTATGATTAAAAGCACTAGTAAAAAAAGGAGAAGTCTAAACTCTGGAAATATTTTATACCAGTTGGTATACCAAATACAAAATGAATAACTAGTGATCTAGTTGAAATTTAGTCATGCAAAAATGTATAGAAAAAAATAAGTACAAGAGTTTACAACAGTCTTTGACTGAAAAATAGTTTGTATAAATTTATATGGTGTCTACTCTGTCTTTTAAAACAGTTAAGATTTTAAACTAGTCAGTTTGCTGAGGAAAATATGGATTTAAAAATCTAAGTCAACTTTTTTCTTCCTAAAAACTGAACAAAACTGAATATACCTGCACTGTTTTTTTTTCTAAACATTGATAGAAGAATTTTGCCAACTGTACACATATTTGAAATGTCAGTATTTTTTCATATGTGGTATTCATTAGTGCTTCTAGAAATATGAGCAATATACTGGTTTTGTTTTCTGCTTGTTTTACATTTTCTGGAATAAAATTCGGCATAGGAATTTAGTTATTTCAGAACCACTTAGTAGCATTGCAGTAAGACTTAGTAGGATGTAGTGGTTATGTCTTAAAAACTAGCATCAAAAATGGTGGCCACTATTATTATTGACATCTCATGTATATACGTATGAACTGGGACAAGATTACAGTACAAAGATATGCTAAAAAAAGAATTTGGGGTTACTCCACAGATGTTAAGAAATTACACTTAGTTTTAAACTATGGTATGGTAAACTTGTCTAAGAGTATAAGTTCGATTAGCTCAAAGCAGTAAGGATTTTACATATTTTGAAACTTCAATTGTAACTTGGTTTTTAAGCATTGTCTTTGAAAAACCAGAACAAATGTACTAAGCTCCAATATTTGTAACAATTAATTCTTAATAAATGTACTCGAAGTCATAAATATTCTTTAACTGTTAAAAAATCTCTTCTACCATTTAACCCAGCATTTGACATTTGTCTTTAATGATCTGTTGTTCTAGCTTCAAACAAACCTGCATCTTCAATGAGACTTGGAGATAATCTGTAACTCTGAAGATCAATTTATGAACCTGGAAAACTAATAGAGGCAGGGTAATGACTTAACAGATGGAAGTCAAACTTAAATATTTGCCGAGATGGAGACCAGCAGCAAGCAGGAAGAACTGCCCCTCATCAATCCAAAAAAGCTTAGAAATTAGAGGCGCAAAATTCTTTGGATGTCAGAGCTAAGGTAGTCAACTGCTTGACGATCTATATAAGGAGCAAGTAAGCCTGAAGGCCAACCCTCAACCCATACAAGTTAGGTAACCACCATTCTCCACCTGGCAGGAAATGGAGGATATTCTTAGGAGAAACTAAATCAGAGGGGCTCTGGATTCCAACTTCCAGGCCCAGAGAAGGGCAGGGTGACTGAAAACAATGGAATACCAGAAAGTCTACATTATAGTGAAAAATTCTTCAGGCCATTTCCTACACCTCCCAGTTCCTGAAAGCCTGATCAAGGATTACTAAAAACTTTTAAGAGAAAAAAAAATTACTCAGGCAATTTGTGTATTTGATATTCATAGCAAAGCAAATGAACACTTGGTGGAGTTCCTGTTTGGTGCTCAATATAAAAAAAACCTGGGAAAGTCTAACCTGAGTGGAAGTTCTATTAAAAAATTCATAGTAAAGTATTTTTGTGAAGATCCCAATCATACTGGGAAACTTTAGTTGTGTACTTCAGAGTTGTCCCTTGCTTTTTTTCTCAGGTACATTTTATTGTAAAATTGTTACTGTGACATAGGAAGGACTCCACCTTCCATGCTATTTTCATGGGTCATTTCTAACATACTACCTTATAGGCATTGCGTAATTCCCAGTTAGGGCAGGAAACAAATGATGACTGATTAAAGAAAGGCCCATGCCTAAAATGTGAACCTCGCCTTACTAGTGTATTATATAGCTTCTGTCCTTCCAGCTTACTTTCTTTTTAATATGAATTCTAACAATTCTTTATTACTATGAAGGATTTTCAATAGACTGTTCAACCACTTATCAGTCCCACTATGAGTTCACTTTCTTGCTTGATGTTGGTGATCCGTTGATATTATCACTATCTTGTAGATACCATTGATAGACTGTGTAGTGGGACATAGTGAAGACCAAGTCTTCCACGTGCTCTCTGGATTCCTTTACCTTTCCCACTTGCTCTAGGACATCATTCCTGTTACCCTTCCCCCTTACTGTCACCAGTTTCTTCTTTCTTGAATCATTTATATCAATCTACAAACATACTTTTGCATCTCCATTTGGAGGGGAAAACATCTCTGCCATACTCCTTTTCAAGAACATTGTGTTGCGTTGTTCTGTTCCACTTCAGAGCTAAATTTCTTGAAAAATTTGAATAGTGTCAATGGCTCACCTTCTATTCATCTCTTAGGCTCCTCCGTTATGGTTTTGAGTCTCACACTACTTCTGTGAATTACTGGGGAGCACCACATTGGCACATTTGAGCATCTTTCTCAGCAATGTTTACATAGCTTAGCCCTTCTTCCTTCTTGAAACATGTTCTTTTGGTTTCTGTGACGACATATTTTCTTGCCTTTGCTCTATCTACCTTACTAGCCACTTCTTTCCTCTTGGCTGGCCCCCTTTCTCGTTAAACTTTGCTTTGTCCCAAGACAAGTTCCCAGCTCCCTTCTCTTCTCCGTATGTCTCCCTGGATAGTGTGTTGACTCATTCTAATTAAATGCCACTTGTTTGCTGATGATTCTCAAATATGCTCCTTAAACTCCAGATAGACATGCCAGTGTCTATTTGATATCTGCACTAGATGTCTATAGGCATCTCAAACTTAACATGTCCTCTTTCCTCTAAAACTACCCCTTCTACAGTGTCAACCTTCAGTCACTACCAATATAGTTGACATTTGAACAATGCAGAGGTTAGGAGTGGTGACCTCACCCCTCACCCAGCACAATTGAAAATCCATGTACAACTTTTGACTCCCCCAAACATCCAGGTGTACTCCTTCATCCTCAGCCTCTTGTATTCAAACTATTATGTCACGTGACTTCAATCTCCAAAACTTGTCCTAAATCTGTCTACTTCTCTCCTCATCTTTACTACTAACATCCTAACTCAAGCCACCATTAGACGACTGCAATACTCACTTAAGTGGTCACCTTGCTTCCATTATTGTCCTCTTTAATCCATTCTCAACCTAGCATCCAACTGTCAAGTCTCCATTTAAACCCCTTAATAGCACACCGTAGTACTTTAAAGAAAATTATTATTAATTACTTTAAAGAAAATACCATAAAGAAAATTAAAGTACTGTAAAGAAAATTATTTCGAAGACAGTACTGTACCCCGACTTACTACATCATCTGGCCCCTGCTAATATCTCTGCCCTCTTTTCTTATTCTCTTGCCTTTACCTACTATGTTTCAGCTACACCTCCTTATTTCTCTCCCTTTAAACATGTTAAATGTGTTTATTTTTTGGACTTTTGTAGTAGTGATAACCTTCTGCTGTGGATACCGTTCCCCTCAATTCTAGTATAGCTGGGTCCATTTTGTCAATCAGGTCTCTTCTTAAGTGTTACCTTCTCCGAGATGCTTTCTATAGGTATTCAATCTAAATTAGAAAATCTTGTTCCCAGAATTATTTCCCCATGTTTTAAAGTAGCAGCTGCTTACCTAAAACCTCTATGAGTTCCTATTGCGTTCCTTTTTTAAGAAAATAATGGAAATGTGTTCTGTCAAAGAAAAACCTAAGCTGGGAAGTAGTTAAATTGGTACAAACAGGTTTTAATTAGGAATTATTACAATAGAGGAAAAGAGAGCTCAGTATAAATCTGGGCTCAATTTCTAATGTAGCAAGGAAAAGTGGAGATTTATAGGCAAAGAGCAGGATTGGTGGGGGTGGGGCAGTAGATGAAAAATTACTGAGAGGGAACATCTGGCTTCAGGGGGATTTCCGACTAAACCGACTTGACAAGATTCTTGCTAAAGGTATGTCAAGATGATCAGATATCACCTGGAAGGCTGGGGGTGGGGATGAAGAATTTGTTCAGATATAAGGGGTAGGGATTCTGGCTAAACTGACTTAGCAGAATTCTTGCTAAAACTGAGCTCTTGAGGACGTGCCCAAGAATGGGGCCTATTTAGGCTCAGAGAGGTCTGCCTAAAGTTTGCTCAAGGAAAGCGTCTTTGTCAGTCCCAGTGTAGTTGACCTTTGAACAATGCGGAGGTTAAGGGTAGTGACCTCATCCCTCATGCAGCACAGTCGAAAATTTATGTACAGCTTTTGACTCCTCAGAACGTTAACTACAATCAACCCTCAGTATCCACGGGGATTGGATCCAGGACTCCTGCAGATACCCAAATCTGCAGATGCTCATGTCTCTTATATAAAATGGTATAGAATAATGCATACGGTCAGCCCTCTGCATCCACAGATTCTCAACCATGGATCAAAAAGACTGAATCGATGGGTGAGAAACCCAGGGATAATGGAGAGTTGACTGTGTACTTATTGAAAAAAAAATCTATGTATAAGTGGATCCACGCTGTTCAAGCCTGTATTGTTCAAGGGTCAACTCTATTAATCAGCTTTTTAAATTATTTTTTTCTCCAATTGTAGAAAAGCACCTCAGATATTAAATTCTGACCAATAAAAGGACATTAGTATTGGGTTCACAAAGTATATACTTCTAGTCCCTTTTTGTCCTTCTCCCATGGGGAATTCAATTTTTTTCCCTTACATGTACACGCACATGTGCGTGTGCGCACACACACACACACACACACACACACTTTCCATTTTCTACTAAATTCCTGTAAATTTACTTTACTTTGATTTTTTAAAAGCAATCACAGAAAACTAGTATAGAGTAAACTCAGGAAAGCAAATACATAATAAAAATGAATTAACTTCCTGTTCATGCTTATCTCTTTTTGGCCAGACTTATGAATATCATTATACTTTGAGTATATTATACTGTGGTTCAATACTTTGAAAATGAAAAGATTACATTTCCCACATAAAAAGGGTCCCTTTTAATTATTTAAATATTTCAGACATTTGATTGTATATTGCTTTATCAATTCTTCAGATAACAGTTTTTGTATCGGTCAACGTTAGCTAGATTATACCTAGTGACAAATAACACCATTATATTGGTGGCATATAAAAGCAAAGCTTATGTGTCCCTCCCACTCAGCTCTGCAGGTTAGCTGGAGTAGCTGCTCCCCGTCGCCCTCACTCTGGAACCATCTGATGGAATCTTCACCATTGTATACTATTGCCAGTTACTGCATTGGGAGGTAGAGATAGTGAAGAATTACACTCCGCGTTTTAAAAACTTCTATCCCAAAGTGACATGCATCATTTATCCTCACGCTCACATCCCATCTCCCAAAGCAGGTGGCATTACCATGCCTTAACATCCAGGGGAAAGAAAAAAGAGCACTTCTACTATGTGCTCAGAAGGAGAACCACCACCCTGGTAAACAGCCCTAATGAGTCCCACAGCTATAACGTGCAAAAATAGAGAAGGGTCATGAATAATTGTATAAATGAACAAGAATCCAGCCAATCATACTTCGCCTGCATGATGTCAAGCATCAAAGAGCTTAGGTATCTGTTTTGTAGGTTTAGACTAGATAAGAATCATGTCTCCTTGACTTTATATGATTCTTGAACATGTTATTTCCTTTCTATTTCCATTGTTCCCACAGTATTTTTTTTCTCACCTTGGGCTACTGCAACTTTCTGCTAGCATTAATCTTCCTACTATAGTCCATCCTGATTAATTCTCTACAAACCTTGCTTTCATCATGTGACTCCCTTGCCAATAAGCCGACCCAAAACAGAAGACAGTTAAAAATAAGTCAAACTCCTTAGCTTGACCTTTCACAATCTACCATCAATTAGGCTTTCACTCCTTATCAGCGTTTAGAATCTGTGATTGCAGCCAAACCATTTGCTCACTTGCCCTCAAATACTTATCGTCTTTTTCTACATTGTTGCTAAAATAGTACCACTGCTTCAAATCTTCACTCCTTCTCTCTTTTGCTGAGAATCTAACCTATTCTTCAAGACATAACTAAACTTGTACTTCTATGGAAGTTCATTCTGC